>NC_064616.1:12507500-13757500 GCF_023898315.1 Schistocerca nitens
TTGCGTCGCATTCGAAAAACTAGAATCATAAGAGAACGACAATTCGGTGACAGAGGTAGCAATAGACCCTTGGAGACAAGTCGGCTGGACGACTATGTTTTGAATTGCGACGCAATTTGTGTGTTCCATCGTCATTAAGAGGCTCTGAACGTTACAATTAACTGTCAGTTTTGCGTCGGATACGAAATACTAGACTCACACGAGAACGACCATAAGGTGCCCGAGGCCGCAAGAGACCCTTGGAGACAAGTAGGCTGGAGGACGATGTATTGAATCTCGACGCAATTTGTGTGTTCCATCGTCATTAAGAGGCTCTGAACGTTACAATTAACTGTCAGTTATGCGCCGGATTCGAAAAACTACACTCCTAGGAGAACGACCAAAAGGTGCCCGGGGCAGCAATAGTACCTCGGAGACAAGTCGGCTGGAGGACGTTGTATTGAATCACGACGCAATTTGAGTGTTCCATCGTCATTAACAGGCTTTGAACGTTACAATTAACTGTCAGTTTTACGTCGTATTCGGAAAACTAGACTCACAGCAGAACGACCATAAGGTGCCCGAGGCAGCAATAAACCCTTGGAGACAGGTCGGCTGTCGGACGATGTATTGAATCTCGACGCAATTTGTGTGTTCCATCGTCATTAAGAGGCTCTGAATGTTACAGTTAACTGTCAGTTTTGCGCCGGATTCGAAAATCTAGACTCTCAGGAGAACGACCATAAGGTGCCCGAGGCTGCAATAGACCCTTGGAGACAATTCGGCTGGAGGACGATGTATTGAATGGCGACGCAGTTTGTGTGTTATCGTCATTAAGAGGCTCTGAACGTTACAATTACCTTTCAGTTTTGCGTCGGATTCGAAAAACTAGACTCACAGGATAACGACCATAAGGTGCGCGAGGCAGCAATAGACCCTTGGAGACAAGTCGGCTTTAGGACGATGTATTGAATCGCGACGCAATTTGTGTGCTCCATCGTCATTAAGAGGCACTAAACGTTACAATTAACTGTCAGTTTGGCGTCGGATTCGGAAATCTAGACTCACAGGAGAACGACCATAAGGTGCCCGAGGCAGCAATAGACTCTTGGAGACAAGTCGGCTGGAGGACGATGTATTGAATCGCGACGCAATTTGTGTGTTCCATCGTCATTAAGAGGCTCTGAACATAACAATTAACTGTCAGTTTTGCGCCGGATTCGAAAAACTAGACTCATAGGAGAACGACCAAAAGGTGCCCGGGGCAGCAATAGTACCTCGGAGACAAGTCGGCTGGAGGACGTTGTATTGAATCGCGACGCAATTTGTGTGTTCCATCGTCATTAAGAGGCTCTGAACGTTACAATAAACTGTCAGTTTTGCGCCGGATTCGAAAAACTAGACTCACAGGAGAACGACCATAAGGTGCCCGAGGCAGCAATAGACCCTTGGAGACAAGTCGTCTGGAGGACGATGTTTTGAATCGCGACGCAATATTGTGTGTTCCATCGTCATTAAGAGGCCCTGAACGTTACAATGAAAAGTCAGTTTTGCGCCGGATTCGAAAAACTACACTCCTAGGAGAACGACCAAAAGGTGCCCGGGGCAGCAATAGTACATCGGAGACAAGTCGGCTGAAGGACGATGTATTGAATCGCGACGCAATTTGTGTGTTCCATCGTCATTAACAGGCTTTGAACGTTACAATTAACTGTCAGTTATGCGTCATATTCGGAAAACTAGACTCACAGCAGAACGACCATAAGGTGCCCGAGGCAGCAATAGACCCTTGGAGATAGGTCGACTGTCGGACGATGTATTGAATCTCGACGCAATTTGTGTGTTCCATCGTCATTAAGAGGCTCTGAACGTTACAATTAACTGTCATTTTTGAGTCGGATTCGAAAAACTAGACTCACAGGAGAACGACGATAAGGGTCCCGAGGCAGCTATAGACCCTTGGTGACAAGTCGGCTGGAGGACGATGTATTGAATCGCGGCGCAATTTGTGTGTTCCATCGTCATTAAGAGGCTCTGAACGTTACAATTAACTGCCAGTTTTGCGTCGGATTCGAAAATCTAGACTCACAAGAGAATGACCATAAGGCGCCCGAGGCAGCACTGGACCCTTGGAGACAATTAGGCTGGAGAACGATGTATTGAATCGCGACGCAATTTGTGTGTTCCATCGTCATTAAGAGGCTCTGAACGTTACAATAAACTGTCAGTTTTGCGCCGGATTCGAAATACTAGACTCATAGGAGAACCACCAAAAGGTGCCCGGGGCAGCAATAGTACCTCGGAGAAAAGTCGGCTGGAGGATGATGTATTGAATTGCGACGCAATTTGTGTGTTCCATCGTCGTTAAGAGGCTTTGAACGTTACAATTAACTGCCAGTTTTGCGTCGGATTCGAAAAACTAGACTCACAGGAGAACAACCATATGGTGCCCGAGGCAGCAATTACCCTTTGGAGACAAGTCGGCTGGAGGACGATGTATTGAATGGCGACGCAGTTTGTGTGTTCCATCGTCATTAAGAGGCTCTGAACGTTACAATAAACTGTCAGTTTTGCGTCGCATTCGAAAAACTAGACTCATAAGAGAACGACAATACGGTGACCGAGGTAGCAATAGACCCTTGGAGACAGGTCGGCTGGTAGACGATGTATTGAATCGCGACGCAATTTGTGTGTTCCATCGTCATTAAGAGGCTCTGAACGTTACAATTAACTGTCAGTTTTGCGTCGGATTCGAAAATCTAGACTCACAGGAGAACGACCATAAGGCGCCCAAGGCAGCACTAGACCCTTGGAGACAATACGGCTGGAGGACGATGTATTGAATCGCGACGCAATTTGTGTGTTCCATCGTCATTAAGAGGCTCTGAACGTTACAATTACCTCTCAGTTTTGCATCGGATTCGAAAAACTAGACTCACAGGAGAACGACCATAAGGTGCCCGAGGCAGCAATATACCCTTGGAGACAAGTCGGCTGGAGGACGATGTATTGAATCGCGACGCAATTTGTGTGTTCCATCGTCATTAATAGGCACTAAACGTAACAATTAACTGTCAGTTTGGCGTCGGATTCGGAAATCTAGACTCACAGGAGAACGACCATAAGGAGCCCGATGCAGCAATAGACTCTTGGAGACAAGTCGGCTGGAGGACGATGTATTGAATCGCGACGCAATTTGTGTGTTCCATCGTCATTAAGAGGCTCTGAACGTTACAATAAACTGTCAGTTTTGCGCCGGATTCGAAAAACTAGACTCAGGAAAACCACCAAAAGGTGCCCGGGGCAGCAATAGTACCTCGGAGAAAAGTCGGCTGGAGGATGATGTAATGAATCGCGACGCAATTTGTGTGTTCCATCGTCATTAAGAGGCTCTGAACGTTACAATTAACTGTGAGTTTTGCGTCGTATTCGGAAAACTAGACTCACAGGAGAACGACCATAAGGTGCCCGAGGCAGCAATAGACCCTAGGAGACAGGACGGCTGTAGGACGATGTATTGAATCTCGACGCAATTTGTGTGTTCCATCGTCATTAAGAGGCTCTGAACGTTACAATTAACTGTCAGTCTTGCGTCGGATTCGAAAAACTAGACTCACAGGAGAACGACCATAAGGTGCCCGAGGCAGCAATAGACCCTTGGAGACAGGTCGGCTGGAGGACGATGTATTGAATCGCGACGCAATTTGTGTGTTCCATCGTCATTAAGAGGCTCTGAACGTTACAATTAACTGTCAGTTTTGCGTCGGATTCGAAAAACTAGACTCACAGGAGAACGACGATAAGGGTCCCGAGGCAGCTATAGACACTTGGCGACAAGTCGGCTGGAGGACGATGTATTGAATCGCGACGCAATTTGTGTGTTCCATCGTCATTAAGAGGCTCTGAACGTTACAATTAACTGTCAGTTTTGCGTCGGATTCGTAAAATCTAGACTCACAAGAGAACGACCATAAGGCGCCCGAGGCAGCACTGGACCCTTGGAGACAATTAGGCTGGAGGACGATGTATTGAATCGCGACGCAATTTGTGTGTTCCATCGTCATTAAGAGGCTCTGAACGTTACAATAAACTGTCAGCTTTGCGTCGCATTCGAAAAACTAGAATCATAAGAGAACGACAATACGGTGACAGAGGTAGCAATAGACCCTTGGAGACAAGTCGGCTGGACGACTATGTTTTGAATCGCGACGCAATTTGTGTGTTCCATCGTCATTAAGAGGCTCTGAACGTTACAATTAACTGTCAGTTTTACGTCGTATTCGGAAAACTAGACTCATAGCAGAACGACCATAAGGTGCCCGAGGCAGCAATAGACCCTTGGAGACAGGTCGGCTGTCGGACGATGTATTGAATCTCGACGCAATTTGTGTGTTCCATCGTCATTAAGAGGCTCTGAACGTTACAATTAACTGTCAGTTTTTTGTCGCATTCGAAAAACTAGACTCATAGGAGAAAGACGATAGTGTGACCGAGGTAGCAATAGACCCTTAGAGACAAGTCGGCTGGAGGACGATGTATTGAATCGCGACGCAATTTGTGTGTTCCATCGTCATTAAGAGGCTCTGAACGTTACAATTAACTTTCAGTTTTGCGTCGGATTCGAAAATCTAGACTCACAGGAGAACGACCTTAAGGTGCCCGAGGCAGCACTAGACCCTTGGAGACAGGTAGGCTGGAGGACGATGTATTGAATCGCGACGCAATTTGTGTGTTCCATCGTCTTTAAGAGGCTCTGAATGTTACAGTTAATTTCAGTTTTGCGCCGGATTCGAAAATCTAGACTCACAGTAGAACGACCATAAGGTGCCCGAGGCTGCAATAGACCCTTGGAGATAAGTGGGCTGGAGGACGATGTATTGAATGGCGACGCAGTTTGTGTGTTATCGTCATTAAGAGGCTCTGAACGTTACAATTAACTGTCTGTTTTGCGTCGTATTCGAAAATCTAGACTCACAGGAGAACGACCATAAGGTGCGCGAGGCAGCAATAGACCCTTGGAGACAAGTCGGCTTTAGGACGATGTATTGAATCGCGACGCAATTTGTGTGCTCCATCGTCATTAAGAGGCACTAAACGTTACAATAAACTGTCAGTTTGGCGTCGGATTCGGAAATCTAGACTCACAGGAGAACGACCATAAGGTGCCCGAGGCAGCAATAGACTCTTGGAGACAAGTCGGCTGGAGGACGATGTATTGAATCGCGACGCAATTTGTGTGTTCCATCGTCATTAAGAGGCTCTGAACTTAACAATTAACTGTCAGTTTTGCGCCGGATTCGAAAAACTAGACTCATAGGGGAACGACCAAAAGGTGCCCGGGGCAGCAATAGTACCTCGGATACAAGTCGGCTGGAGGACGTTGTATTGAATCGCGACGCAATTTGTGTGTTCCATCGTCATTAAGAGGCTCTGAACGTTACAATAAACTGTCAGTTTTGCGCCGGATTCGAAAAACTAGACTCACAGGAGAACGACCATAAGGTGCCCGAGGCAGCAATAGACCCTTGGAGACAGGTCGGCTGGAGGACGATGTATTGAATCGCGACGCAATTTGTGTGTTCCATCGTCATTAAGAGGCTCTGAACGTTACAATTAACTGTCAGTTTTGCGTCGGATTCGAAAATCTAGACTCACAGGAGAACGACCATAAGGTGCTCGAGGCAGCACTAGACCCTTCGAGACAAGTCGTCTGGAGGACGATGATTTGAATCGCGACGCAATATTGTGTGTTCCATCGTCATTAAGAGGCCCTGAACGTTACAATTAAAAGTCAGTTTTGCGCCGGATTCGAAAAACTACACGCCTAGGAGAACGACCAAAAGGTGCCCGGGGCAGCAATAGTACATCGGAGACAAGTCGGCTGGAGGACGATGTATTGAATCGCGACGCAATTTGTGTGTTCCATCGTCATTAACAGGCTTTGAACGTTACAATTAACTGTCAGTTATGCGTCGTATTCGGAAAACTAGACTCACAGCAGAACGACCATAAGGTGCCCGAGGCAGCAATAGACCCTTGGAGACAGGTCGACTGTCGGACGATGTATTGAATCTCGACGCAATTTGTGTGTTCCATCGTCATTGAGATGCTCTGAACGTTACAATTAACTGTCAGTTTTGCGTCGGATTCGAAAAACTAGACTCACAGGAGAACGACGATAAGGGTCCCGAGGCAGCTATAGACCCTTGGTGACAAGTCGGCTGGAGGACGATGTATTGAATCGCGGCGCAATTTGTGTGTTCCATCGTCATTAAGAGGCTCTGAACGTTACAATTAACTGCCAGTTTTGCGTCGGATTCGAAAATCTAGACTCACAAGAGAATGACCATAAGGCGCCCGAGGCAGCACTGGACCCTTGGAGACAATTAGGCTGGAGAACGATGTATTGAATCGCGACGCAATTTGTGTGTTCCATCGTCATTAAGAGGCTCTGAACGTTACAATTAACTGTCAGTTTTGCGTCGGATTCGAAAAACTAGACTCACAGGAGAACGACGATAAGGGTCCCGAGGCAGCTATAGACACTTGGCGACAAGTCGGCTGGAGGACGATGTATTGAATCGCGACGCAATTTGTGTGTTCCATCGTCATTAAGAGGCTCTGAACGTTACAATTAACTGTCAGTTTTGCGTCGGATTCGAAAAACTAGACTCACAGGAGAACGACGATAAGGGTCCCGAGGCAGCTATAGACACTTGGCGACAAGTCGGCTGGAGGACGATGTATTGAATCGCGACGCAATTTGTGTGTTCCATCGTCATTAAGAGGCTCTGAACGTTACAATTAACTGTCAGTTTTGCGTCGGATTCGAAAAACTAGACTCACAGGAGAACGACGATAAGGGTCCCGAGGCAGCTATAGACACTTGGCGACAAGTCGGCTGGAGGACGATGTATTGAATCGCGACGCAATTTGTGTGTTCCATCGTCATTAAGAGGCTCTGAACGTTACAATTAACTGCCAGTTTTGCGTCGGATTCGTAAAATCTAGACTCACAAGAGAACGACCATAAGGCGCCCGAGGCCGCACTGGACCCTTGGAGACAATTAGGCTGGAGGACGATGTATTGAATCGCGACGCAATTTGTGTGTTCCATCGTCATTAAGAGGCTCTGAACGTTACAATAAACTGTCAGTTTTGCGCCGGATTCGAAAAACTAGACTCATAGGAGAACCAATAAAAGGTGCCCGGGGCAGCAATAGTACCTCGGAGAAAAGTCGGCTGGAGGATGATGTATTGAATTGCGACGCAATTTGTGTGTTCCATCGTCATTAAGATGCTCTGAACGTTACAATTAACTGCCAGTTTTGCGTCGGATTCGAAAAACTAGACTCACAGGAGAACAACCATATCGTGCCCGAGGCAGCAATTACCCCTTGGAGACAAGTCGGCTGGAGGACGATGTATTGAATGGCGACGCAGTTTGGTGTGTTCCATCGTCATTAAGAGGCTCTGAACGTTACAATAAACTGTCAGTTTTGCGTCGCATTCGAAAAACTAGAATCATAAGAGAACGACAATACGGTGACAGAGGTAGCAATAGACCCTTGGAGACAAGTCGGCTGGACGACTATGTTTTGAATCGCGACGCAATTTGTGTGTTCCATCGTCATTAAGAGGCTCTGAACGTTACAATTAACTGTCAGTTTTACGTCGTATTCGGAAAACTAGACTCATAGCAGAACGACCATAAGGTGCCCGAGGCAGCAATAGACCCTTGGAGACAGGTCGGCTGTCGGACGATGTATTGAATCTCGACGCAATTTGTGTGTTCCATCGTCATTAAGAGGCTCTGAACGTTACAATTAACTGTCAGTTTTTTGTCGCATTCGAAAAACTAGACTCATAGGAGAAAGACGATAGTGTGACCGAGGTAGCAATAGACCCTTAGAGACAAGTCGGCTGGAGGACGATGTATTGAATCGCGACGCAATTTGTGTGTTCCATCGTCATTAAGAGGCTCTGAACGTTACAATTAACTTTCAGTTTTGCGTCGGATTCGAAAATCTAGACTCACAGGAGAACGACCTTAAGGTGCCCGAGGCAGCACTAGACCCTTGGAGACAGGTAGGCTGGAGGACGATGTATTGAATCGCGACGCAATTTGTGTGTTCCATCGTCTTTAAGAGGCTCTGAATGTTACAGTTAATTTCAGTTTTGCGCCGGATTCGAAAATCTAGACTCATAGCAGAACGACCATAAGGTGCCCGAGGCTGCAATAGACCCTTGGAGATAAGTGGGCTGGAGGACGATGTATTGAATGGCGACGCAGTTTGTGTGTTATCGTCATTAAGAGGCTCTGAACGTTACAATTAACTGTCTGTTTTGCGTCGTATTCGAAAATCTAGACTCACAGGAGAACGACCATAAGGTGCTCGAGGCAGCACTAGACCCTTCGAGACAAGTCGCCTGGAGGACGATGTATTGAATCGCGACGCAATATTGTGTGTTCCATCGTCATTAAGAGGCTCTGAACGTTACAATTACCTTTCAGTTTTGCGTCGGATTCGAAAAACTAGACTCACAGGAGAACGACCATAAGGTGCGCGAGGCAGCAATAGACCCTTGGAGACAAGTCGGCTTTAGGACGATGTATTGAATCGCGACGCAATTTGTGTGCTCCATTGTCATTAAGAGGCACTAAACGTTACAATTAACTGTCAGTTTGGCGTCGGATTCGGAAATCTAGACTCACAGGAGAACGACCATAAGGTGCCCGAGGCAGCAATAGACTCTTGGAGACAAGTCGGCTGGAGGACGATGTATTGAATCGCGACGCAATTTGTGTGTTCCATCGTCATTAAGAGGCTCTGAACATAACAATTAACTGTCAGTTTTGCGCCGGATTCGAAAAACTAGACTCATAGGAGAACGACCAAAAGGTGCCCGGGGCAGCAATAGTACCTCGGATACAAGTCGGCTGGAGGACGTTGTATTGAATCGCGACGCAATTTGTGTGTTCCATCGTCATTAAGAGGCTCTGAACGTTACAATAAACTGTCAGTTTTGCGCCGGATTCGAAAAACTAGACTCACAGGAGAACGACCATAAGGTGCCCGAGGCAGCAATAGACCCTTGGAGACAGGTCGGCTGGAGGACGATGTATTGAATCGCGACGCAATTTGTGTGTTCCATCGTCATTAAGAGGCTCTGAACGTTACAATTAACTGTCAGTTTTGCGTCGGATTCGAAAATCTAGACTCACAGGAGAACGACCATAAGGTGCTCGAGGCAGCACTAGACCCTTCGAGACAAGTCGTCTGGAGGACGATGATTTGAATCGCGACGCAATATTGTGTGTTCCATCGTCATTAAGAGGCCCTGAACGTTACAATTAAAAGTCAGTTTTGCGCCGGATTCGAAAAACTACACGCCTAGGAGAACGACCAAAAGGTGCCCGGGGCAGCAATAGTACATCGGAGACAAGTCGGCTGGAGGACGATGTATTGAATCGCGACGCAATTTGTGTGTTCCATCGTCATTAAGAGGCTCTGAACGTTACAATTAACTGTCAGTTATGCGCCGGATTCGAAAAACTACACTCCTAGGATAACGACCAATAGGTGCCCGGGGCAGCAATAGTACCTCGGAGACAAGTCGGCTGGAGGACGATGTATTGAATCGCGACGCAATTTTTGTGTTCCATCGTCATTAACAGGCTTTGAACGTTACAATTAACTGTCGGTTTTGCGTCGTATTCGGAAAACTAGACTCACAGCAGAACGACCATAAGGTGCCCGAGGCAGCACTAGACCCTTGGAGACTGGTAGGCTGGAAGTCGATGTATTGAATGGCGACGCAGTTTGTGTGTTATCGTCATTAAGAGGCTCTGAACGTTACAATTAACTGTCTGTTTTGCGTCGTATTCGAAAATGTAGACTCACAAGAGAACGACCATAAGGTGCTCGAGGCAGCACTAGACCCTTCGAGACAAGTCGCCTGGAGGACGCAATATTGTGTGTTCCATCGTCATTAAGAGGCTCTGAACATAACAATTAACTGTCAGTTTTGCGCCGGATTCGAAAAACTAGACTCATAGGACAACGACCAAAAGGTGCCCGGGGCAGCAATAGTACCTCGGAGACAAGTCGGCTGGAGGAAGTTCTATTGAATCGCGACGCAATTTGTGTGTTCCATCATCATTAAGAGGCTCTGAACGTTACAATAAACTGTCAGTTTTGCGCCGGATTCGAAAAACTAGACTCATAGGAGAACCACCAAAAGGTGCCCGGGGCAGCAATAGTACCTCGGAGAAAAGTCGGCTGGAGGATGATGTATTGAATTGCGACGCAATTTGTGTGTTCCATCGTCGTTAAGAGGCTCTGAACGTTACAATTAACTGCCAGTTTTGCGTCGGATTCGAAAAACTAGACTCACAGGAGAACAACCATATGGTGCCCGAGGCAGCAATTACCCTTTGGAGACAAGTCGGCTGGAGGACGATGTATTGAATGGCGACGCAGTTTGTGTGTTCCATTGTCATTAAGAGGCTCTGAACGTTACAATAAACTGTCAGTTTTGCGTCGCATTCGAAAAACTAGACTCATAAGAGAACGACAATACGGTGACCGAGGTAGCAATAGACCCTTGGAGACAAGTCGGCTGGACGACTATGTTTTGAATCGCGACGCAATTTGTGTGTCCCATCGTCATTAAGAGGCTCTGAACGTTACCATTAACTGTCAGTTTTGCGTCGGAGACGAAATACTAGACTCACACGAGAACGACAATAAGGTGCCCGAGGCCGCAAGAGACCCTTGGAGACAAGTAGGCTGGAGGACGATGTATTGAATCTCGACGCAATTTGTGTGTTCCATCGTCATTAAGAGGCTCTGAACGTTACAATTAACTGTCAGTTATGCGCCGGAATCGAAAAACTACACTCCTAGGAGAACGACCAAAAGGTGCCCGGGGCAGCAATAGTACCTCGGAGACAAGTCGGCTGGAGGACGATGTATTGAATCGCGACGCAATTTGTGTGTTCCATCGTCATTAACAGGCTTTGAACGTTACAATTAACTGTCAGTTTTGCGTCGTATTCGGAAAACTAGACTCACAGGAGAACGACGATAAGGTGCCCGAGGCAGCTATAGACCCTTGGCGACAAGTCGGCTGGAGGACGATGTATTGAATCGCGACGCAATTTGTGTGTTCCATCGTCATTAAGAGGCTCTGAACGTTACAATAAACTGTCAGCTTTGCGTCGCATTCGAAAAACTAGAATCATAAGAGAACGACAATACGGTGACAGAGGTAGCAATAGACCCTTGGAGACAAGTCGGCTGGACGACTATGTTTTGAATCGCGACGCAATTTGTGTGTTCCATCGTCATTAAGAGGCTCTGAACGTTACAATTAACTGTCAGTTTTACGTCGTATTCGGAAAACTAGACTCATAGCAGAACGACCATAAGGTGCCCGAGGCAGCAATAGACCCTTGGAGACAGGTCGGCTGTCGGACGATGTATTGAATCTCGACGCAATTTGTGTGTTCCATCGTCATTAAGAGGCTCTGAACGTTACAATTAACTGTCAGTTTTTTGTCGCATTCGAAAAACTAGACTCATAGGAGAAAGACGATAGTGTGACCGAGGTAGCAATAGACCCTTAGAGACAAGTCGGCTGGAGGACGATGTATTGAATCGCGACGCAATTTGTGTGTTCCATCGTCATTAAGAGGCTCTGAACGTTACAATTAACTTTCAGTTTTGCGTCGGATTCGAAAATCTAGACTCACAGGAGAACGACCTTAAGGTGCCCGAGGCAGCACTAGACCCTTGGAGACAGGTAGGCTAGAGGACGATGTATTGAATCGCGACGCAATTTGTGTGTTCCATCGTCTTTAAGAGGCTCTGAATGTTACAGTTAATTTCAGTTTTGCGCCGGATTCGAAAATCTAGACTCACAGTAGAACGACCATAAGGTGCCCGAGGCTGCAATAGACCCTTGGAGATAAGTGGGCTGGAGGACGATGTATTGAATGGCGACGCAGTTTGTGTGTTATCGTCATTAAGAGGCTCTGAACGTTACAATTAACTGTCTGTTTTGCGTCGTATTCGAAAATCTAGACTCACAGGAGAACGACCATAAGGTGCGCGAGGCAGCAATAGACCCTTGGAGACAAGTCGGCTTTAGGACGATGTATTGAATCGCGACGCAATTTGTGTGCTCCATCGTCATTAAGAGGCACTAAACGTTACAATAAACTGTCAGTTTGGCGTCGGATTCGGAAATCTAGACTCACAGGAGAACGACCATAAGGTGCCCGAGGCAGCAATAGACTCTTGGAGACAAGTCGGCTGGAGGACGATGTATTGAATCGCGACGCAATTTGTGTGTTCCATCGTCATTAAGAGGCTCTGAACTTAACAATTAACTGTCAGTTTTGCGCCGGATTCGAAAAACTAGACTCATAGGAGAACGACCAAAAGGTGCCCGGGGCAGCAATAGTACCTCGGATACAAGTCGGCTGGAGGACGTTGTATTGAATCGCGACGCAATTTGTGTGTTCCATCGTCATTAAGAGGCTCTGAACGTTACAATAAACTGTCAGTTTTGCGCCGGATTCGAAAAACTAGACTCACAGGAGAACGACCATAAGGTGCCCGAGGCAGCAATAGACCCTTGGAGACAGGTCGGCTGGAGGACGATGTATTGAATCGCGACGCAATTTGTGTGTTCCATCGTCATTAAGAGGCTCTGAACGTTACAATTAACTGTCAGTTTTGCGTCGGATTCGAAAATCTAGACTCACAGGAGAACGACCATAAGGTGCTCGAGGCAGCACTAGACCCTTCGAGACAAGTCGTCTGGAGGACGATGATTTGAATCGCGACGCAATATTGTGTGTTCCATCGTCATTAAGAGGCCCTGAACGTTACAATTAAAAGTCAGTTTTGCGCCGGATTCGAAAAACTACACGCCTAGGAGAACGACCAAAAGGTGCCCGGGGCAGCAATAGTACATCGGAGACAAGTCGGCTGGAGGACGATGTATTGAATCGCGACGCAATTTGTGTGTTCCATCGTCATTAACAGGCTTTGAACGTTACAATTAACTGTCAGTTATGCGTCGTATTCGGAAAACTAGACTCACAGCAGAACGACCATAAGGTGCCCGAGGCAGCAATAGACCCTTGGAGACAGGTCGACTGTCGGACGATGTATTGAATCTCGACGCAATTTGTGTGTTCCATCGTCATTGAGATGCTCTGAACGTTACAATTAACTGTCAGTTTTGCGTCGGATTCGAAAAACTAGACTCACAGGAGAACGACGATAAGGGTCCCGAGGCAGCTATAGACCCTTGGTGACAAGTCGGCTGGAGGACGATGTATTGAATCGCGGCGCAATTTGTGTGTTCCATCGTCATTAAGAGGCTCTGAACGTTACAATTAACTGCCAGTTTTGCGTCGGATTCGAAAATCTAGACTCACAAGAGAATGACCATAAGGCGCCCGAGGCAGCACTGGACCCTTGGAGACAATTAGGCTGGAGAACGATGTATTGAATCGCGACGCAATTTGTGTGTTCCATCGTCATTAAGAGGCTCTGAACGTTACAATTAACTGTCAGTTTTGCGTCGGATTCGAAAAACTAGACTCACAGGAGAACGACGATAAGGGTCCCGAGGCAGCTATAGACACTTGGCGACAAGTCGGCTGGAGGACGATGTATTGAATCGCGACGCAATTTGTGTGTTCCATCGTCATTAAGAGGCTCTGAACGTTACAATTAACTGTCAGTTTTGCGTCGGATTCGAAAAACTAGACTCACAGGAGAACGACGATAAGGGTCCCGAGGCAGCTATAGACACTTGGCGACAAGTCGGCTGGAGGACGATGTATTGAATCGCGACGCAATTTGTGTGTTCCATCGTCATTAAGAGGCTCTGAACGTTACAATTAACTGTCAGTTTTGCGTCGGATTCGAAAAACTAGACTCACAGGAGAACGACGATAAGGGTCCCGAGGCAGCTATAGACACTTGGCGACAAGTCGGCTGGAGGACGATGTATTGAATCGCGACGCAATTTGTGTGTTCCATCGTCATTAAGAGGCTCTGAACGTTACAATTAACTGCCAGTTTTGCGTCGGATTCGTAAAATCTAGACTCACAAGAGAACGACCATAAGGCGCCCGAGGCAGCACTGGACCCTTGGAGACAATTAGGCTGGAGGACGATGTATTGAATCGCGACGCAATTTGTGTGTTCCATCGTCATTAAGAGGCTCTGAACGTTACAATAAACTGTCAGTTTTGCGCCGGATTCGAAAAACTAGACTCATAGGAGAACCACCAAAAGGTGCCCGGGGCAGCAATAGTACCTCGGAGAAAAGTCGGCTGGAGGATGATGTATTGAATTGCGACGCAATTTGTGTGTTCCATCGTCATTAAGATGCTCTGAACGTTACAATTAACTGCCAGTTTTGCGTCGGATTCGAAAAACTAGACTCACAGGAGAACAACCATATCGTGCCCGAGGCAGCAATTACCCCTTGGAGACAAGTCGGCTGGAGGACGATGTATTGAATGGCGACGCAGTTTGGTGTGTTCCATCGTCATTAAGAGGCTCTGAACGTTACAATAAACTGTCAGTTTTGCGTCGCATTCGAAAAACTAGAATCATAAGAGAACGACAATACGGTGACAGAGGTAGCAATAGACCCTTGGAGACAAGTCGGCTGGACGACTATGTTTTGAATCGCGACGCAATTTGTGTGTTCCATCGTCATTAAGAGGCTCTGAACGTTACAATTAACTGTCAGTTTTACGTCGTATTCGGAAAACTAGACTCATAGCAGAACGACCATAAGGTGCCCGAGGCAGCAATAGACCCTTGGAGACAGGTCGGCTGTCGGACGATGTATTGAATCTCGACGCAATTTGTGTGTTCCATCGTCATTAAGAGGCTCTGAACGTTACAATTAACTGTCAGTTTTTTGTCGCATTCGAAAAACTAGACTCATAGGAGAAAGACGATAGTGTGACCGAGGTAGCAATAGACCCTTAGAGACAAGTCGGCTGGAGGACGATGTATTGAATCGCGACGCAATTTGTGTGTTCCATCGTCATTAAGAGGCTCTGAACGTTACAATTAACTTTCAGTTTTGCGTCGGATTCGAAAATCTAGACTCACAGGAGAACGACCTTAAGGTGCCCGAGGCAGCACTAGACCCTTGGAGACAGGTAGGCTGGAGGACGATGTATTGAATCGCGACGCAATTTGTGTGTTCCATCGTCTTTAAGAGGCTCTGAATGTTACAGTTAATTTCAGTTTTGCGCCGGATTCGAAAATCTAGACTCATAGCAGAACGACCATAAGGTGCCCGAGGCTGCAATAGACCCTTGGAGATAAGTGGGCTGGAGGACGATGTATTGAATGGCGACGCAGTTTGTGTGTTATCGTCATTAAGAGGCTATGAACGTTACAATTAACTGTCTGTTTTGCGTCGTATTCGAAAATCTAGACTCACAGGAGAACGACCATAAGGTGCTCGAGGCAGCACTAGACCCTTCGAGACAAGTCGCCTGGAGGACGATGTATTGAATCGCGACGCAATATTGTGTGTTCCATCGTCATTAAGAGGCTCTGAACGTTACAATTACCTTTCAGTTTTGCGTCGGATTCGAAAAACTAGACTCACAGGAGAACGACCATAAGGTGCGCGAGGCAGCAATAGACCCTTGGAGACAAGTCGGCTTTAGGACGATGTATTGAATCGCGACGCAATTTGTGTGCTCCATTGTCATTAAGAGGCACTAAACGTTACAATTAACTGTCAGTTTGGCGTCGGATTCGGAAATCTAGACTCACAGGAGAACGACCATAAGGTGCCCGAGGCAGCAATAGACTCTTGGAGACAAGTCGGCTGGAGGACGATGTATTGAATCGCGACGCAATTTGTGTGTTCCATCGTCATTAAGAGGCTCTGAACATAACAATTAACTGTCAGTTTTGCGCCGGATTCGAAAAACTAGACTCATAGGAGAACGACCAAAAGGTGCCCGGGGCAGCAATAGTACCTCGGATACAAGTCGGCTGGAGGACGTTGTATTGAATCGCGACGCAATTTGTGTGTTCCATCGTCATTAAGAGGCTCTGAACGTTACAATAAACTGTCAGTTTTGCGCCGGATTCGAAAAACTAGACTCACAGGAGAACGACCATAAGGTGCCCGAGGCAGCAATAGACCCTTGGAGACAGGTCGGCTGGAGGACGATGTATTGAATCGCGACGCAATTTGTGTGTTCCATCGTCATTAAGAGGCTCTGAACGTTACAATTAACTGTCAGTTTTGCGTCGGATTCGAAAATCTAGACTCACAGGAGAACGACCATAAGGTGCTCGAGGCAGCACTAGACCCTTCGAGACAAGTCGTCTGGAGGACGATGATTTGAATCGCGACGCAATATTGTGTGTTCCATCGTCATTAAGAGGCCCTGAACGTTACAATTAAAAGTCAGTTTTGCGCCGGATTCGAAAAACTACACGCCTAGGAGAACGACCAAAAGGTGCCCGGGGCAGCAATAGTACATCGGAGACAAGTCGGCTGGAGGACGATGTATTGAATCGCGACGCAATTTGTGTGTTCCATCGTCATTAAGAGGCTCTGAACGTTACAATTAACTGTCAGTTATGCGCCGGATTCGAAAAACTACACTCCTAGGATAACGACCAATAGGTGCCCGGGGCAGCAATAGTACCTCGGAGACAAGTCGGCTGGAGGACGATGTATTGAATCGCGACGCAATTTTTGTGTTCCATCGTCATTAACAGGCTTTGAACGTTACAATTAACTGTCGGTTTTGCGTCGTATTCGGAAAACTAGACTCACAGCAGAACGACCATAAGGTGCCCGAGGCAGCACTAGACCCTTGGAGACTGGTAGGCTGGAAGTCGATGTATTGAATGGCGACGCAGTTTGTGTGTTATCGTCATTAAGAGGCTCTGAACGTTACAATTAACTGTCTGTTTTGCGTCGTATTCGAAAATGTAGACTCACAAGAGAACGACCATAAGGTGCTCGAGGCAGCACTAGACCCTTCGAGACAAGTCGCCTGGAGGACGCAATATTGTGTGTTCCATCGTCATTAAGAGGCTCTGAACATAACAATTAACTGTCAGTTTTGCGCCGGATTCGAAAAACTAGACTCATAGGACAACGACCAAAAGGTGCCCGGGGCAGCAATAGTACCTCGGAGACAAGTCGGCTGGAGGAAGTTCTATTGAATCGCGACGCAATTTGTGTGTTCCATCATCATTAAGAGGCTCTGAACGTTACAATAAACTGTCAGTTTTGCGCCGGATTCGAAAAACTAGACTCATAGGAGAACCACCAAAAGGTGCCCGGGGCAGCAATAGTACCTCGGAGAAAAGTCGGCTGGAGGATGATGTATTGAATTGCGACGCAATTTGTGTGTTCCATCGTCGTTAAGAGGCTCTGAACGTTACAATTAACTGCCAGTTTTGCGTCGGATTCGAAAAACTAGACTCACAGGAGAACAACCATATGGTGCCCGAGGCAGCAATTACCCTTTGGAGACAAGTCGGCTGGAGGACGATGTATTGAATGGCGACGCAGTTTGTGTGTTCCATTGTCATTAAGAGGCTCTGAACGTTACAATAAACTGTCAGTTTTGCGTCGCATTCGAAAAACTAGACTCATAAGAGAACGACAATACGGTGACCGAGGTAGCAATAGACCCTTGGAGACAAGTCGGCTGGACGACTATGTTTTGAATCGCGACGCAATTTGTGTGTCCCATCGTCATTAAGAGGCTCTGAACGTTACCATTAACTGTCAGTTTTGCGTCGGATACGAAATACTAGACTCACACGAGAACGACAATAAGGTGCCCGAGGCCGCAAGAGACCCTTGGAGACAAGTAGGCTGGAGGACGATGTATTGAATCTCGACGCAATTTGTGTGTTCCATCGTCATTAAGAGGCTCTGAACGTTACAATTAACTGTCAGTTATGCGCCGGAATCGAAAAACTACACTCCTAGGAGAACGACCAAAAGGTGCCCGGGGCAGCAATAGTACCTCGGAGACAAGTCGGCTGGAGGACGATGTATTGAATCGCGACGCAGTTTGTGTGTTCCATCGTCATTAACAGGCTTTGAACGTTACAATTAACTGTCAGTTTTGCGTCGTATTCGGAAATCTAGACTCACAGGAGAACGACGATAAGGTGCCCGAGGCAGCTATAGACCCTTGGCGACAAGTCGGCTGGAGGACGATGTATTGAATCGCGACGCAATTTGTGTGTTCCATCGTCATTAAGAGGCTCTGAACGTTACAATTAACTGTCAGTTTTGCGTCGGATTCGATAATCTAGACTCACAGGAGAACGACCATAAGGCGCCCAAGGCAGCACTAGACCCTTGGAGACAATTCGGCTGGAGGACGATGTATTGAATCGCGATTCAATTTGTGTGTTCCATCGTCATTAAGATTCTCTGAACGTTACAATTACCTTTCAGTTTTGCGTCGGATTCGAAAAACTAGACTCACAGGAGAACGACCATAAGGTGCCTGAGGCAGCAATATACCCTTGGAGACAAGTGGGCTGGAGGACGATGTATTGAATCGCGACGCAATTTGTGTGTTCCATCGTCATTAAGAGGCACTGAACGTTACAATTAACTGTCAGTTTAGCGTCGGATTCGAAAATCTAGACTCACAGGAGAACGACCATAAGGTGCCCGAGGCAGCAATAGACTCTTGGAGACAAGTCGGCTGGAGGACGATGTATTGAATCGCGACGCAATTTGTGTGTTCCACCGTCATTAAGAGGCTCTGAACCTAACAATTAATTGTCAGTTTTGCGCCGGATTCGAAAAACTAGACTCATAGGAGAACGACCAAAAGGTGCCCGCTGCAGCAATAGTACCTCGGAGACAAGTCGGCTGGAGGACGTTGTATTGATTCGCGACGCAATTTGTGTGTTCCATCGTAATTAAGAGGCCCTGAACGTTACAAGTAACTGTGAGTTTTGCGTTGGTTTCGAAAAACTAGACTCACAGGAGAACGACCATAAGGTGCTCGAGGCAGCACTAGACCCTTCGAGACAAGTCGTCTGGAGGACGATGTTTTGAATAGCGACGCAATATTGTGTGTTCCATCGTCTTTAAGAGGCTCTGAACGTTACAATTAAAAGTCAGTTTTGCGCCGGATTCGAAAAACTACACTACTACGAGAACGACCATAAGGTGCCCGAGGCAGCAATAGACCCTTGGAGACAGGTCGGCTGGAGGACGATGTATTGAATCGCGACGCAATTTGTGTGTTCCATCGTCATTAAGAGGCTCTGAACGTTACAATTAACTGTCAGTTTTGCGTTGGATTCGAAAATCTAGACTCACAGGAGAACGACCATAAGGTGCTCGAGGCAGCACTAGACCCTTCGAGACAAGTCGTCTGGAGGACGATGTTTTGAATAGCGACGCAATATTGTGTGTTCCATCGTCTTTAAGAGGCTCTGAACGTTACAATTAAAAGTCAGTTTTGCGCCGGATTCGAAAAACTACACTCCTACGAGAACGACCATAAGGTGCCCGAGGCAGCAATAGACCCTTGGAGACAGGTCGGCTGGAGGACGATGTATTGAATCGCGACGCAAATTGGGTGTTCCATCGTCATTAAGAGGCTCAGAACGTTACAATTAACTGTCAGTTTTGCGTCGCATTCGTAAACTAGACTCATAGGAGAACGACAATACGGTGACCGAGGTAGCAAGAGACCCTTGGAGACAAGTCGGCTGGACGACTATTTTTGAATCGCGACGCAATTTGTGTGTTCCATCGTCATTAAGAGGCTCTGAACGTTACAATTAACTGTCAGTTTTGCGTCGGATACGAAATACTAGACTCACACGAGAACGACCGTAAGGTGCCCGAGGCCGCAAGAGACCCTTGGAGACAAGTAGGCTGGAGGACGATGTATTGAATCTCGACGCAATTTGTGTGTTCCATCGTCATTAAGAGGCCCTGAACGTTACAATTAACTGTCAGTTTTGCGCCGGATTCGAAAAACTACACTCCTAGGAGAACGACCAAAAGGTGCCCGGGGCAGCAATAGTACCTCGGAGACAAGTCGGCTGGAGGACGATGTATTGAATCGTGACGCAATTTGTGTGTTCCATCGTCATTAAGAGTCTCTGAACGTTACAATTACCTTTCAGTTTTGCGTCGGATTCGAAAAACTAGACTCACAGGAGAACGACCATAAGGTGCCCGAGGCAGCAATACACCCTTGGAGACAAGTCGGCCGGAGGACGATGTATTGAATCGCGACGCAATTTGTGTGTTCCATCGTCATTAAGAGGCACTAAACGTTACAAGTAACTGTCAGTTTGGCGTCGGATTCGAAAATCTAGAATCACAGGAGAACGACCATAAGGTGCCCGAGGCAGCAATATACCCTTGGAGGCAAGTGGGCTGGAGGACGATGTATTGAATCGCGACGCAATTTGTGTGGTCCTTCGTCATTAAGAGACACTGAACGTTACAATTAACTGTCAGTTTAGCGTCGGATTCGAAAATCTAGACTCACAGGAGAACGACCATAAGGTGCCCGAGGCAGCAATAGACTCTTGGAGACAAGTCGGCTGGAGGACGATGTATTGAATCGCGACGCAAATTGTGTGTTCCATCGTCATTAAGAGGCTCTGAACGTAACAATTAACTGTCAGTTTTGCGCCGGATTCGAAAAACTAGACTCATAGGAGAACGACCAAAAGGTGCCCGCTGCAGCAATAGTACCTCGGAGACAAGTCGGCTGGAGGACGTTGTATTGAATCGCGACGCAATTTGTGTGTTCCATCGTCATTAAGAGGCTCTGAACGTTACAGTAAACTGTCAGTTTTGCGCCGGATTCGAAAAACTAGACTCATAGGAAAACCACCAAAAGGTGCCCAGGGCAGCAATAGTACCTCCGAGAAAAGTCGGCTGGAGGATGATGTATTGAATCGCGACGCAATTTGTGTGTTCCATCGTCATTAAGAGGCTCTGAACGTTACAATTAACTGTGAGTTTTGCGTCGTATTCGGAAAACTAGACTCACAGGAGAACGACCATAAGGTTCCCGAGGCAGCAATAGACCCTAGGAGACAGGACGGCTGTAGGACGATGTATTGAATCTCGACGCAATTTGTGTGTTCCATCGTCATTAAGAGGCTCTGAACGTTACAATTAACTGTCAGTCTTGCGTCGGATTCGAAAAACTAGACTCACAGGAGAACGACCATAAGGTGCCCGAGGCAGCAATAGACCCTTGGAGACAGGTCGGCTGGAGGACGATGTATTCAATCGCGACGCAAATTGTGTGTTCCATCGTCATTAAGAGGCTCTGAACGTTACAATTAACTGTCAGTTTTGCGTTGGATTCGAAAATCTAGACTCACAGGAGAACGACCATAAGGTGCTCGAGGCAGCACTAGACCCTTCGAGACAGGTCGTCTGGAGGACGATGTTTTGAATAGCGACGCAATATTGTGTGTTCCATCGTCTTTAAGAGGCTCTGAACGTTGCAATTAAAAGTCAGTTTTGCGCCGGATTCGAAAAACTACACTCCTACGAGAACGACCATAAGGTGCCCGAGGCAGCAATAGACCCTTGGAGACAGGTCGGCTGGAGGACGATGTATTGAATGTCGACGCAATTTGTGTGTTCCATCGTCATTAAGAGGCTCAGAACGTTACAATTAACTGTCAGTTTTGCGTCGCATTCGAAAAACTAGACTCATAGGAGAACGACAATACGGTGACCGAGGTAGCAAGAGACCCTTGGAGACAAGTCGGCTGGACGACTATTTTTGAATCGCGACGCAATTTGTGTGTTCCATCGTCATTAAGAGGCTCTGAACGTTACAATTAACTGTCAGTTTTGCGTCGGATACGAAATACTAGACTCATACGAGAACGACCGTAAGGTGCCCGAGGCCGCAAGAGACCCTTGGAGACAAGTAGGCTGGAGGACGATGTATTGAATCTCGACGCAATTTGTGTGTTCCATCGTCATTAAGAGGCACTAAACGTTACAAGTAACTGTCAGTTTGGCGTCGGATTCGAAAATCTAGACTCACAGGAGAACGACCATAAGGTGCCCGAGGCAGCAATACACCCTTGGAGACAAGTCGGCCGGAGGACGATGTATTGAATCGCGACGCAATTTGTGTGTTCCATCGTCATTAAGAGGCACTAAACGTTACAAGTAACTGTCAGTTTGGCGTCGGATTCGAAAATCTAGACTCACAGGAGAACGACCATAAGGTGCCCGAGGCAGCAATATACCCTTGGAGGCAAGTGGGCTGGAGGACGATGTATTGAATCGCGACGCAATTTGTGTGTTCCTTCGTCATTAAGAGGCACTGAACGTTACAATTAACTGTCAGTTTTGCGTCGGATTCGAAAATCTAGACTCACAGGAGAACGACCATAAGGTGCCCGAGGCAGCAATAGACTCTTGGAGACAAGTCGGCTGGAGGACGATGTATTGAATCGCGACGCAATTTGTGTGTTCCATCGTCATTAAGAGGCTCTGAACGTAACAATTAACTGTCAGTTTTGCGCCGGATTCGAAAAACTAGACTCATAGGAGAACGACCAAAAGGTGCCCGCTGCAGCAATAGTACCTCGGAGACAAGTCGGCTGGAGGACGTTGTATTGAATCGCGACGCAATTTGTGTGTTCCATCGTCATTAAGAGGCTCTGAACGTTACAATAAACTGTCAGTTTTGCGCCGGATTCGAAAAACTAGACTCATAGGAAAACCACCAACAGGTGCCCGGGGCAGCAATAGTACCTCCGAGAAAAGTCGGCTGGAGGATGATGTATTGAATCGCGACGCAATTTGTGTGTTCCATCGTCATTAAGAGGCTCTGAACGTTACAATTAACTGTGAGTTTTGCGTCGTATTCGGAAAACTAGACTCATAGGAGAACGACCATAAGGTGCCCGAGGCAGCAATAGACCCTAGGAGACAGGACGTCTGTAGGACGATGTATTGAATCTCGACGCAATTTGTGTGTTCCATCGTCATTAAGGGGCTCTGAACGTTACAATTAACTGTCAGTCTTGCGTCGGATTCGAAAAACTAGACTCACAGGAGAACGACCATAAGGTGCCCGAGGCAGCAATAGACCCTTGGAGACAGGTCGGCTGGAGGACGGTGTATTGAATCGCGACGCAATTGCTGTGTTCCATCGTCATTAAGAGGCTCTGAAGGTTACAATTAACTGTCAGTTTTGCGTTGGATTCGAAAATCTAGACTCACAGGAGAACGACCATAAGGTGCTCGAGGCAGCACTAGACCCTTCGAGACAAGTCGTCTGGAGGACGATGTTTTGAATAGCGACGGAATATTTTGTGTTCCATCGTCATGAAGATGCTCTGAACGTTACAATTAAAGTCAGTTTTGCGCCGGATTCGAAAATCTAGACTCATAGGAGAACCACCAAAAGGTGCCCGGGGCAGCAATAGTACCACGGAGAAAAGTCGGCTGGAGGATGATGTATTGAATTGCGACGCAATTTGTGTGTTCCATCGTCATTAAGATGCTCTGAACGTTACAATTAACTGCCGTTTTGCGTCGGATTCGAAAAACTAGACTCACAGGAGAACGACATTAAGGGCCGCGAGGCAGCAATAGACCCTTGGAGACAAGTCGGCTGGAGGACGATGTATTGAATCGCGACGAAATTTGTGTGTTCCATCGTCATTAAGAGGCTCTGAACATAACAATTAAATGTCAGTTTTGCGCCGGATTCGAAAAATTAGACTCATAGGAGAACGACCAAAAGGTGCCCGGGGCAGCAATAGTACCTCGGAGACAAGTCGGGTGGAGGACGTTGTATTGAATCGCGACGCAATTTGTGTCTTCCATCGTCATTAAGAGGCTCTGAACGTTACAATAAACTGTCAGTTTTGCGCCGGATTCGAAAAACTAGACTCATAGGAAAACCACCAAAAGGTGCCCGGGGCAGGAATAGTACCTCGGAGATAAGTCGGCTGGAGGATGATGTATTGAATCGCGACGCAATTTGTGTGTTCCATCGTCATTAAGAGGCTCTGAACGTTACAATTAACTGTCAGTTTTGCGTCGGATTCGAAAAACTAGACTCACAGGAGAACGACCATAAGGTGCCCGAGGCAGCAATAGACCCTTGGAGACAGGTCGGCTGGAGGACGATGTATTGAATCGCGACGCAATTTGTGTGTTCCATCGTCATTAAGAGGCTCTGAACGTTACAATTAACTGTCAGTTTTGCGTCGGATTCGAAAATCTAGACTCACAGGAGAACGACCATAAGGTGCTCGAGGCAGCGCTAGACCCTTCGAGACAAGTCGTCTGGAGGACGATGTTTTGAATCGCGACGCAATATTGTGTGTTCCATCGTCATTAAGAGGCTCTGAACGTAACAATTAACTGCCAGTTTTGCGTCGGATTCGAAAATCTAGACTCACAAGACCACGACCATAAGGCGCCCGAGGCAGCACTGGACCCTTGGAGACAATTAGGCTGGAGGACGATGTATTGAATCGCGACGCAATTTGTGTGTTCCATCGTCATTAAGAGGCTCTGAACGTTACAATTAACTGTCAGTTATGCGCCGGATTCGAAAAACTACACTCCTAGGAGAACGACCAAAAGGTGCCCGGGGCAGCAATAGTACCTCGGAGACAAGTCGGCTGGAGGACGATGTATTGAATCGCGACGCAGTTTGTGTGTTCCATCGTCATTAACAGGCTTTGAACGTTACAATTAACTGTCAGTTTTGCGTCGTATTCGGAAAACTAGACTCACAGGAGAACGACCATAAGGTGCCCGAGGCAGCAATAGACCCTTGGAGACAGGTCGGCTGTCGGACGATGTATTGAATCTCGACGCAATTTGTGTGTTCCATCGTCATTAAGAGGCTCTGAACGTTACAATTAACTTTCAGTTTTGCGTCGGATTCGAAAATCTAGACTCACAGGAGAACGACCATAAGGTGCCCGAGGCAGCACTAGACCCTTGGTGACAGGTAGGCTGGAGGACGATGTATTGAATCGCGACGCAATTTGTGTGTTCCATCGTCGTTAAGAGGCTCTGAACGTTACAATTAACTGCCAGTTTTGCGTCGGATTCGAAAAACTATACTCACAGGAGAACAACCATATGGTGCCCGAGGCAGCAATTACCCTTTGGAGACAAGTCGGCTGGAGGACGATGTATTGAATGGCGACGCAATATTGTGTGTTCCATCGTCTTTAAGAGGCTCTGAACGTTACAATTAAAAGTCAGTTTTGCGCCGGATTCGAAAAACTACACTCCTACGAGAACGACCATAAGGTGCCCGAGGCAGCAATAGACCCTTGGAGACAGGTCGGCTGGAGGACGATGTATTGAATCGCGACGCAAATTTGGGTGTTCCATCGTCATTAAGAGGCTCAGAACGTTACAATTAACTGTCAGTTTTGCGTCGCATTCGAAAAACTAGACTCATAGGAGAACGACAATACGGTGACCGAGGTAGCAAGAGACCCTTGGAGACAAGTCGGCTGGACGACTATTTTTGAATCGCGACGCAATTTGTGTGTTCCATCGTCATTAAGAGGCTCTGAACGTTACAATTAACTGTCAGTTTTGCGTCGGATACGAAATACTAGACTCACACGAGAACGACCGTAAGGTGCCCGAGGCCGCAAGAGACCCTTGGAGACAAGTAGGCTGGAGGACGATGTATTGAATCTCGACGCAATTTGTGTGTTCCATCGTCATTAAGAGGCCCTGAACGTTACAATTAACTGTCAGTTTTGCGCCGGATTCGAAAAACTACACTCCTAGGAGAACGACCAAAAGGTGCCCGGGGCAGCAATAGTACCTCGGAGACAAGTCGGCTGGAGGACGATGTATTGAATCGTGACGCAATTTGTGTGTTCCATCGTCATTAAGAGTCTCTGAACGTTACAATTACCTTTCAGTTTTGCGTCGGATTCGAAAAACTAGACTCACAGGAGAACGACCATAAGGTGCCCGAGGCAGCAATACACCCTTGGAGACAAGTCGGCCGGAGGACGATGTATTGAATCGCGACGCAATTTGTGTGTTCCGTCGTCATAAAGAGGCACTAAACGTTACATGTAACTGTCAGTTTGGCGTCGGATTCGAAAATCTAGACTCACAGGAGAACGACCATAAGGTGCCCGAGGCAGCAATATACCCTTGGAGGCAAGTGGGCTGGAGGACGATGTATTGAATCGCGACGCACTTTGTGTGTTCCTTCGTCATTAAGAGGCACTGAACGTTACAATTAACTGTCAGTTTAGCGTCGGATTCGAAAATCTAGACTCACAGGAGAACGACCATAAGGTGCCCGAGGCAGCAATAGACTCTTGGAGACAAGTCGGCTGGAGGACGATGTATTGAATCGCGACGCAATTTGTGTGTTCCAACGTCATTAAGAGGCTCTGAACGTAACAATTAACTGTCAGTTTTGCGCCGGATTCGAAAAACTAGACTCATAGGAGAACGACCAAAAGGTGCCCGCTGCAGCAATAGTACCTCGGAGACAAGTCGGCTGGAGGACGTTGTATTGAATCGCGACGCAATTTGTGTGTTCCATCGTCATTAAGAGGCTCTGAACGTTACAATAAACTGTCAGTTTTGCGCCGGATTCGAAAAACTAGACTCATAGGAAAACCACCAAAAGGTGCCCGGGGCAGCAATAGTACCTCCGAGAAAAGTCGGCTGGAGGATGATGTATTGAATCGCGACGCAATTTGTGTGTTCCATCGTCATTAAGAGGCTCTGAACGTTACAATTAACTGTGAGTTTTGCGTCGTATTCGGAAAACTAGACTCACAGGAGAACGACCATAAGGTTCCCGAGGCAGCAATAGACCCTAGGAGACAGGACGGCTGTAGGACGATGTATTGAATCTCGACGCAATTTGTGTGTTCCATCGTCATTAAGAGGCTCTGAACGTTACAATTAACTGTCAGTCTTGCGTCGGATTCGAAAAACTAGACTCACAGGAGAACGACCATAAGGTGCCCGAGGCAGCAATAGACCCTTGGAGACAGGTCGGCTGGAGGACGATGTATTGAATCGCGACGCAAATTGTGTGTTCCATCGTCATTAAGAGGCTCTGAACGTTACAATTAACTGTCAGTTTTGCGTTGGATTCGAAAATCTAGACTCACAGGAGAACGACCATAAGGTGCTCGAGGCAGCACTAGACCCTTCGAGACAGGTCGTCTGGAGGACGATGTTTTGAATAGCGACGCAATATTGTGTGTTCCATCGTCTTTAAGAGGCTCTGTACGTTGCAATTAAAAGTCAGTTTTGCGCCGGATTCGAAAAACTACACTCCTACGAGAACGACCATAAGGTGCCCGAGGCAGCAATAGACCCTTGGAGACAGGTCGGCTGGAGGACGATGTATTGAATCGCGACGCAATTTGGGTGTTCCATCGTCATTAAGAGGCTCAGAACGTTACAATTAACTGTCAGTTTTGCGTCGCATTCGAAAAACTAGACTCATAGGAGAACGACAATACGGTGACCGAGGTAGCAAGAGACCCTTGGAGACAAGTCGGCTGGACGACTATTTTTGAATCGCGACGCAATTTGTGTGTTCCATCGTCATTAAGAGGCTCTGAACGTTACAATTAACTGTCAGTTTTGCGTCGGATACGAAATACTAGACTCACACGAGAACGACCGTAAGATGCCCGAGGCCGCAAGAGACCCTTGGAGACAAGTAGGCTGGAGGACGATGTATTGAATCTCGACGCAATTTGTGTGTTCCATCGTCATTAAGAGGCACTAAACGTTACAAGTAACTGTCAGTTTGGCGTCGGATTCGAAAATCTAGACTCACAGGAAAACGACCATAAGGTGCCCGAGGCAGCAATACACCCTTGGAGACAAGTCGGCCGGAGGACGATGTATTGAATCGCGACGCAATTTGTGTGTTCCATCGTCATTAAGAGGCACTAAACGTTACAAGTAACTGTCAGTTTGGCGTCGGATTCGAAAATCTAGACTCACAGGAGAACGACCATAAGGTGCCCGAGGCAGCAATATACCCTTGGAGGCAAGTGGGCTGGAGGACGATGTATTGAATCGCGACGCAATTTGTGTGTTCCTTCGTCATTAAGAGGCACTGAACGTTACAATTAACTGTCAGTTTTGCGTCGGATTCGAAAATCTAGACTCACAGGAGAACGACCATAAGGTGCCCGAGGCAGCAATAGACTCTTGGAGACAAGTCGGCTGGAGGACGATGTATTGAATCGCGACGCAATTTGTGTGTTCCATCGTCATTAAGAGGCTCTGAACGTAACAATTAACTGTCAGTTTTGTGCCGGATTCGAAAAACTAGACTCATAGGAGAACGACCAAAAGGTGCCCGCTGCAGCAATAGTACCTCGGAGACAAGTCGGCTGGAGGACGTTGTATTGAATCGCGACGCAATTTGTGTGTTCCATCGTCATTAAGAGGCTCTGAACGTTACAATAAACTGTCAGTTTTGCGCCGGATTCGAAAAACTAGACTCATAGGAAAACCACCAAAAGGTGCCCGGGGCAGCAATAGTACCTCCGAGAAAAGTCGGCTGGAGGATGATGTATTGAATCGCGACGCAATTTGTGTGTTCCATCGTCATTAAGAGGCTCTGAACGTTACAATTAACTGTGAGTTTTGCGTCGTATTCGGAAAACTAGACTCATAGGAGAACGACCATAAGGTGCCCGAGGCAGCAATAGACCCTAGGAGACAGGACGTCTGTAGGACGATGTATTGAATCTCGACGCAATTTGTGTGTTCCATCGTCATTAAGGGGCTCTGAACGTTACAATTAACTGTCAGTCTTGCGTCGGATTCGAAAAACTAGACTCACAGGAGAACGACCATAAGGTGCCCGAGGCAGCAATAGACCCTTGGAGACAGGTCGGCTGGAGGACGGTGTATTGAATCGCGACGCAATTGCTGTGTTCCATCGTCATTAAGAGGCTCTGAAGGTTACAATTAACTGTCAGTTTTGCGTTGGATTCGAAAATCTAGACTCACAGGAGAACGACCATAAGGTGCTCGAGGCAGCACTAGACCCTTCGAGACAAGTCGTCTGGAGGACGATGTTTTGAATAGCGACGGAATATTTTGTGTTCCATCGTCATGAAGATGCTCTGAACGTTACAATTAAAGTCAGTTTTGCGCCGGATTCGAAAATCTAGACTCATAGGAGAACCACCAAAAGGTGCCCGGGGCAGCAATAGTACCACGGAGAAAAGTCGGCTGGAGGATGATGTATTGAATTGCGACGCAATTTGTGTGTTCCATCGTCATTAAGATGCTCTGAACGTTACAATTAACTGCCGTTTTGCGTCGGATTCGAAAAACTAGACTCACAGGAGAACGACATTAAGGGGGGCGAGGCAGCAATAGACCCTTGGAGACAAGTCGGCTGGAGGACGATGTATTGAATCGCGACGAAATTTGTGTGTTCCATCGTCATTAAGAGGTACTAAACGTTACAATTAACTGTCAGTTTGGCGTCGGATTCGAAAATCTAGACTCACAGGAGAACGACCATAAAGTGCCCGAGGCAGCAATAGACTCTTGGAGACAAGTCGGCTGGAGGACGATGTATTGCATCGCGACGCAATTTGTGTGTTCCATCGTCATTAAGAGGCTCTGAACATAACAATTAAATGTCAGTTTTGCGCCGGATTCGAAAAATTAGACTCATAGGAGAACGACCAAAAGGTGCCCGGGGCAGCAATAGTACCTCGGAGACAAGTCGGGTGGAGGACGTTGTATTGAATCGCGACGCAATTTGTGTCTTCCATCGTCATTAAGAGGCTCTGAACGTTACAATAAACTGTCAGTTTTGCGCCGGATTCGAAAAACTAGACTCATAGGAAAACCACCAAAAGGTGCCCGGGGCAGGAATAGTACCTCGGAGATAAGTCGGCTGGAGGATGATGTATTGAATCGCGACGCAATTTGTGTGTTCCATCGTCATTAAGAGGCTCTGAACATAACAATTAAATGTCAGTTTTGCGCCGGATTCGAAAAATTAGACTCATAGGAGAACGACCAAAAGGTGCCCGGGGCAGCAATAGTACCTCGGAGACAAGTCGGGTGGAGGACGTTGTATTGAATCGCGACGCAATTTGTGTGTTCCATCGTCATTAAGAGGCTCTGAACGTAACAATTAACTGCCAGTTTTGCGTCGGATTCGAAAATCTAGACTCACAAGACCACGACCATAAGGCGCCCGAGGCAGCACTGGACCCTTGGAGACAATTAGGCTGGAGGACGATGTATTGAATCGCGACGCAATTTGTGTGTTCCATCGTCATTAAGAGGCTCTGAACGTTACAATTAACTGTCAGTTATGCGCCGGATTCGAAAAACTACACTCCTAGGAGAACGACCAAAAGGTGCCCGGGGCAGCAATAGTACCTCGGAGACAAGTCGGCTGGAGGACGATGTATTGAATCGCGACGCAGTTTGTGTGTTCCATCGTCATTAACAGGCTTTGAACGTTACAATTAACTGTCAGTTTTGCGTCGTATTCGGAAAACTAGACTCACAGGAGAACGACCATAAGGTGCCCGAGGCAGCAATAGACCCTTGGAGACAGGTCGGCTGTCGGACGATGTATTGAATCTCGACGCAATTTGTGTGTTCCATCGTCATTAAGAGGCTCTGAACGTTACAATTAACTGTCAGTTTTTTGTCGCATTAGAAAAACTAGACTCATAGGAGAAAGACGATAGAGTGACCGAGGTAGCAATAGACCCTTAGAGACAAGTCGGCTGGAGGACGATGTATTGAATCGCGACGCAATTTGTGTGTTCCATCGTCGTTAAGAGGCTCTGAACGTTACAATTAACTGCCAGTTTTGCGTCGGATTCGAAAAACTAGACTCACAGGAGAACAACCATATGGTGCCCGAGGCAGCAATTACCCTTTGGAGACAAGTCGGCTGGAGGACGATGTATTGAATGGCGACGCAGTTTGTGTGTTCCATTGTCATTAAGAGGCTCTGAACGTTACAATAAACTGTCAGTTTTGCGTCGCATCGAAAAACTAGACTCATAAGAGAACGACAATACGGTGACCGAGGTAGCAGTAGACCCTTGGAGACAAGTCGGCTGGACGACTATGTTTTGAATCGCGACGCAATTTGTGTGTCCCATCGTCATTAAGAGGCTCTGAACGTTACAATTAACTGTCAGTTTTGCGTCGGATTCGAAAAACTAGACTCACAGGAGAACGACCATAAGGTGCCCGAGGCAGCAATAGACCCTTGGAGACAGGTCGGCTGGAGGACGATGTATTGAATCGCGACGCAATTTGTGTGTTCCATCGTCATTAAGAGGCTCTGAAGGTTACAATTAACTGTCAGTTTTGCGTTGGATTCGAAAATCTAGACTCACAGGAGAACGACCATAAGGTGCTCGAGGCAGCACTAGACCCTTCGAGACAAGTCGTCTGGAGGACGATGTTTTGAATAGCGACGGAATATTTTGTGTTCCATCGTCATGAAGATGCTCTGAACGTTACAATTAAAGTCAGTTTTGCGCCGGATTCGAAAATCTAGACTCATAGGAGAACCACCAAAAGGTGCCCGGGGCAGCAATAGTACCACGGAGAAAAGTCGGCTGGAGGATGATGTATTGAATTGCGACGCAATTTGTGTGTTCCATCGTCATTAAGATGCTCTGAACGTTACAATTAACTGCCGTTTTGCGTCGGATTCGAAAAACTAGACTCACAGGAGAACGACATTAAGGGGGGCGAGGCAGCAATAGACCCTTGGAGACAAGTCGGCTGGAGGACGATGTATTGAATCGCGACGAAATTTGTGTGTTCCATCGTCATTAAGAGGTACTAAACGTTACAATTAACTGTCAGTTTGGCGTCGGATTCGAAAATCTAGACTCACAGGAGAACGACCATAAAGTGCCCAAGGCAGCAATAGACTCTTGGAGACAAGTCGGCTGGAGGACGATGTATTGCATCGCGACGCAATTTGTGTGTTCCATCGTCATTAAGAGGCTCTGAACATAACAATTAAATGTCAGTTTTGCGCCGGATTCGAAAAATTAGACTCATAGGAGAACGACCAAAAGGTGCCCGGGGCAGCTATAGTACCTCGGAGACAAGTCGGGTGGAGGACGTTGTATTGAATCGCGACGCAATTTGTGTCTTCCATCGTCATTAAGAGGCTCTGAACGTTACAATAAACTGTCAGTTTTGCGCCGGATTCGAAAAACTAGACTCATAGGAAAACCACCAAAAGGTGCCCGGGGCAGGAATAGTACCTCGGAGATAAGTCGGCTGGAGGATGATGTATTGAATCGCGACGCAATTTGTGTGTTCCATCGTCATTAAGAGGCTCTGAACGTTACAATTAACTGTCAGTTTTGCGTCGGATTCGAAAAACTAGACTCACAGGAGAACGACCATAAGGTGCCCGAGGCAGCAATAGACCCTTGGAGACAGGTCGGCTGGAGGACGATGTATTGAATCGCGACGCAATTTGTGTGTTCCATCGTCATTAAGAGGCTCTGAACGTTACAATTAACTGTCAGTTTTGCGTCGGATTCGAAAATCTAGACTCACAGGAGAACGACCATAAGGTGCTCGAGGCAGCGCTAGACCCTTCGAGACAAGTCGTCTGGAGGACGATGTTTTGAATCGCGACGCAATATTGTGTGTTCCATCGTCATTAAGAGGCTCTGAACGTTACAATTAATTGTCAGTTTTGCGTCGGATTCGAAAAACTAGACTCACAGGAGAACGACGATAAGGGTCCCGAGGCAGCTATAGACCTTTTTCGACAAGTCGGCTGGAGGACGATGTATTGAATCGCGACGCAATTTGTGTGTTCCATCGTCATTAAGAGGCTCTGAACGTAACAATTAACTGCCAGTTTTGCGTCGGATTCGAAAATCTAGACTCACAAGACCACGACCATAAGGCGCCCGAGGCAGCACTGGACCCTTGGAGACAATTAGGCTGGAGGACGATGTATTGAATCGCGACGCAATTTGTGTGTTCCATCGTCATTAAGAGGCTCTGAACGTTACAATTAACTGTCAGTTATGCGCCGGATTCGAAAAACTACACTCCTAGGAGAACGACCAAAAGGTGCCCGGGGCAGCAATAGTACCTCGGAGACAAGTCGGCTGGAGGACGATGTATTGAATCGCGACGCAGTTTGTGTGTTCCATCGTCATTAACAGGCTTTGAACGTTACAATTAACTGTCAGTTTTGCGTCGTATTCGGAAAACTAGACTCACAGGAGAACGACCATAAGGTGCCCGAGGCAGCAATAGACCCTTGGAGACAGGTCGGCTGTCGGACGATGTATTGAATCTCGACGCAATTTGTGTGTTCCATCGTCATTAAGAGGCTCTGAACGTTACAATTAACTGTCAGTTTTTTGTCGCATTAGAAAAACTAGACTCATAGGAGAAAGACGATAGAGTGACCGAGGTAGCAATAGACCCTTAGAGACAAGTCGGCTGGAGGACGATGTATTGAATCGCGACGCAATTTGTGTGTTCCATCGTCGTTAAGAGGCTCTGAACGTTACAATTAACTGCCAGTTTTGCGTCGGATTCGAAAAACTAGACTCACAGGAGAACAACCATATGGTGCCCGAGGCAGCAATTACCCTTTGGAGACAAGTCGGCTGGAGGACGATGTATTGAATGGCGACGCAGTTTGTGTGTTCCATTGTCATTAAGAGGCTCTGAACGTTACAATAAACTGTCAGTTTTGCGTCGCATCGAAAAACTAGACTCATAAGAGAACGACAATACGGTGACCGAGGTAGCAGTAGACCCTTGGAGACAAGTCGGCTGGACGACTATGTTTTGAATCGCGACGCAATTTGTGTGTCCCATCGTCATTAAGAGGCTCTGAACGTTACAATTAACTGGCAGTTTTGCGTCGGATTCGAAAAACTAGACTCACAGGAGAACGACCATAAGGTGCCCGAGGCAGCAATAGACCCTTGGAGACAGGTCGGCTGGAGGACGATGTATTGAATCGCGACGCAATTTGTGTGTTCCATCGTCATTAAGAGGCTCTGAACGTTACAATTAACTGCCAGTTTTGCGTCGGATTCGAAAAACTAGACTCACAGGAGAACAACCATATGGTGCCCGAGGCAGCAATTACCCTTTGGAGACAAGTCGGCTGGAGGACGATGTATTGAATGGCGACGCAGTTTGTGTGTTCCATCGTCATTAACAGGCTTTGAACGTTACAATTAACTGTTAGTTTTGCGTCGTATTCGGAAAACTAGACTCACAGCAGAACGACCATAAGGTGCCCGAGGCAGCAATAGACCCTTGGAGACAGGTCGGCTGTCGGACGATGTATTGAATCTCGACGCAATTTGTGTGTTCCATCGTCATTAAGAGGCTCTGAATGTTACAATTAACTGTCAGTCTTGCGTCGGATTCGAAAAACTAGACTCACAGGAGAACGACGATAAGGTGCCCGAGGCAGCTATAGACCCTTGGCGACAAGTCGGCTGGAGGGCGATGTATTGAATCGCGATTTAATTTGTGTGTTCCATCGTCATTAAGAGGCTCTGAACGTTACAATAAACTGTCAGTTTTGCGCCGGATTCGAAATACTAGACTCATAGGAGAACCACCAAAAGGTGCCCGGGGCAGCAATAGTACCTCGGAGAAAAGTCGGCTGGAGGATGATGTATTGAATTGCGACGCAATTTGTGTGTTCCATCGTCGTTAAGAGGCTCTGAACGTTACAATTAACTGCCAGTTTTGCGTCGGATTCGAAAAACTAGACTCACAGGAGAACAACCATATGGTGCCCGAGGCAGCAATTACCCTTTGGAGACAAGTCGGCTGGAGGACGATGTATTGAATGGCGACGCAGTTTGTGTGTTCCATCGTCATTAAGAGACTCTGAACGTTACAATAAACTGTCAGTTTTGCGTCGTATTCGAAAAACTAGACTCATAAGAGAACGACAATACGGTGACCGAGGTAGCAATAGACCCTTGGAGACAAGTCGGCTGGACGACTATGTTTTGAATCACGACGCAATTTGTGTGTTCCATCGTCATTAAGAGGCTCTGAACGTTACAATTAACTGTCAGTTTTGCGTCGGATACGAAATACTAGACTCACACGAGAACGACCATAAGGTGCCCGAGGCCGCAAGAGACCCTTGGAGACAAGTAGGCTGGAGGACGATGTATTGAATCTCGACGCAATTTGTGTGTTCCATCGTCATTAAGAGGCTCTGAACGTTACAATTAACTGTCAGTTTAGCGTCGGATTCGAAAATCTAGACTCACAGGAGAACGACCATAAGCTGCCCGAGGCAGCAATAGACTCTTGGAGACAAGTCGGCTGGAGGACGATGTATTGAATCGCGACGCAATTTGTGTGTTCCACCGTCATTAAGAGGCTCTGAACCTAACAATTAACTGTCAGTTTTGCGCCGGATTCGAAAAACTAGACTCATAGGAGAACGACCAAAAGGTGCCCGCTGCAGCAATAGTACCTCGGAGAAAAGTCGGCTGGAGGATGATGTATTGAATCGCGACGCAATTTGTGTGTTCCATCGTAATTAAGAGGCTCTGAACGTTACAATTAACTGTGAGTTTTGCGTCGTATTCGGAAAACTAGACTCACAGGAGAACGACCATAAGGTGCCCGAGGCAGCAATAGACCCTTGGAGACAGGTCGGCTGGAGGACGATGTATTGAATCGCGACGCAATTTGTGTGTTCCATCGTCATTAAGAGGCTCTGAACGTTACAATTAACTGTCAGTTTTGCGCTGGATTCGAAAATCTAGACTCACAGGAGAACGACCATAAGGTGCTCGAGGCAGCACTAGACCCTTCGAGACAAGTCGTCTGGAGGAGGATTTTTAGAATAGCGACGCAATATTGTGTGTTCCATCGTCTTTAAGAGGCTCTGAACGTTACAATTAAAAGTCAGTTTTGCGCCGGATTCGAAAAACTACACTCCTACGAGAACGACCATAAGGTGCCCGAGGCAGCAATAGACCCTTGGAGACAGGTAGGCTGGAGGACGATGTATTGAATCGCGACGCAATTTGTGTGTTCCAACGTCATTAAGAGGCTCTGAACGTTACAATTAACTGTCAGTTTTGCGTCGCATTCGAAAAACTAGACTCATAGGAGAACGACAATACGGTGACCGAGGTAGCAAGAGACCCTTGGAGACAAGTCGGCTGGACGACTATTTTTGAATCGCGACGCAATTTGTGTGTTCCATCGTCATTAAGAGGCTCTGAACGTTACAATTAACTGTCAGTTTTGCGTCGGATACGAAATACTAGACTCACACGAGAACGACCGTAAGGTGCCCGAGGCCGCAAGAGACCCTTGGAGACAAGTAGGCTGGAGGACGATGTATTGAATCTCGACCCAATTTGTGTGTTCCATCGTCATTAAGAGGCCCTGAACGTTACAATTAACTGTCAGTTTTGCGCCGGATTCGAAAAACTACACTCCTAGGAGAACGACCAAAAGGTGCCCGGGGCAGCAATAGTACCTCGGAGACAAGTCTGGTGGAGGACGATGTATTGAATCGTGACGCAATTTGTGTGTTCCATCGTCATTAAGAGGCTCTGAACGTTACAATTACCTTTCAGTTTTGCGTCGGATTCGAAAAACTAGACTCACAGGAGAACGACCATAAGGTGCCCGAGGCAGCAATACACCCTTGGAGACAAGTCGGCCGGAGGACGATGTATTGAATCGCGACGCAATTTGTGTGTTCCATCGTCATTAAGAGGCACTAAACGTTACAAGTAACTGTCAGTTTGGCGTCGGATTCGAAAATCTAGACTCACAGGAGAACGACCATAAGGTGCCCGAGGCAGCAATATACCCTTGGAGGCAAGTGGGCTGGAGGACGATGTATTGAATCGCGACGCAATTTGTGTGTTCCATCGTCATTAAGAGGCACTGAACGTTACAATTAACTGTCAGTTTAGCGTCGGATTCGAAAATCTAGACTCACAGGAGAACGACCATAAGGTGCCCGAGGCAGCAATAGACTCTTGGAGACAAGTCGGCTGGAGGACGATGTATTGAATCGCGACGCAATTTGTGTGTTCCATCGTCATTAAGAGGCTCTGAACGTAACAATTAACTGTCAGTTTTGCGCCGGATTCGAAAAACTAGACTCATAGGAGAACGACCAAAAGGTGCCCGCTGCAGCAATAGTACCTCGGAGACAAGTCGGCTGGAGGACGTTGTATTGAATCGCGACGCAATTTGTGTGTTCCATCGTCATTAAGAGGCTCTGAACGTTACAATAAACTGTCAGTTTTGCGCCGGATTCGAAAAACTAGACTCATAGGAAAACCACCAAAAGGTGCCCGGGGCAGCACTAGTACCTCGGAGAAAAGTCGGCTGGAGGATGATGTATTGAATCGCGACGCAATTTGTGTGTTCCATCGTCATTAAGAGGCTCTGAACGTTACAATTAACTGTGAGTTTTGCGTCGTATTCGGAAAACTAGACTCACAGGAGAACGACCATAAGGTGCCCGAGGCAGCAATAGACCCTAGGAGACAGGACGGCTGTAGGACGATGTATTGAATCTCGACGCAATTTGTGTGTTCCATCGTCATTAAGAGGCTCTGAACGTTACAATTAACTGTCAGTCTTGCGTCGGATTCGAAAAACTAGACTCACAGGAGAACGACCATAAGGTGCCCGAGGCAGCAATATACCCTTGGAGACAGGTCGGCTGGAGGACGGTGTATTGAATCGCGACGCAATTTGTGTGTTCCATCGTCATTAAGAGGCTCTGAAGGTTACAATTAACTGTCAGTTTTGCGTTGGATTCGAAAATCTAGACTCACAGGAGAACGACCATAAGGTGCTCGAGGCAGCACTAGACCCTTCGAGACAAGTCGTCTGGAGGACGATGTTTTGAATAGCGACGCAATATTTTGTGTTCCATCGTCATGAAGATGCTCTGAACGTTACAATTAAAGTCAGTTTTGCGCCGGATTCGAAAAACTAGACTCATAGGAGAACCACCTAAAGGTGCCCGGGGCAGCAATAGTACCACGGGGAAAAGTCGGCTGGAGGATGATGTATTGAATTGCGACGCAATTTGTGTGTTCCATCGTCATTAAGATGCTCTGAACGTTACAATTAACTGCCGTTTTGCGTCGGATTCGAAAAACTAGACTCACATGAGAACGACATTAAGGGGCGCGAGGCAACAATAGACCCTTGGAGACAAGTCGGCTGGAGGACGATGTATTGAATCGCGACGAAATTTGTGTGTTCCATCGTCATTAAGAGGTACTAAACGTTACAATTAACTGTCAGTTTGGCGTCGGATTCGAAAATCTAGACTCACAGGAGAACGACCATAAAGTGCCCGAGGCAGCAATAGACTCTTGGAGACAAGTCGGCTGGAGGACGATGTATTGAATCGCGACGCAATTTGTGTGTTCCATCGTCATTAAGAGGCTCTGAACATAACAATTAACTGTCAGTTTTGAGCCGGATTCGAAAAACTAGACTCATAGGAGAACGACCAAAAGGTGCCCGGGGCAGCAATAATACCTTGGAGACAAGTCGGGTGGAGGACGTTGTATTGAATCGCGACGCAATTTGTGTCTTCCATCGTCATTAAGAGGCTCTGAACGTTACAATAAACTGTCAGTTTTGCGCCGGATTCGAAAAACTAGACTCATAGGAAAACCACCAAAAGGTGCCCGGGGCAGCAATAGTACCTCGGAGAAAAGTCGGCTGGAGGATGATGTATTGAATCGCGACGCAATTTGTGTGTTCCATCGTCATTAAGAGGCTCTGAACGTTACAATTAACTGTCAGTTTTGCGTCGGATTCGAAAAACTAGACTCACAGGAGAACGACCATAAGGTGCCCGAGGCAGCAATAGACCCTTGGAGACAGGTCGGCTGGAGGACGATGTATTGAATCGCGACGCAATTTGTGTGTTCCATCGTCATTAAGAGGCTCTGAACGTTACAATTAACTGTCAGTTTTGCGTCGGATTCGAAAATCTAGACTCACAGGAGAACGACCATAAGGTGCTCGAGGCAGCGCTAGACCCTTCGAGACAAGTCGTCTGGAGGACGATGTTTTGAATCGCGACGCAATATTGTGTGTTCCATCGTCATTAAGAGGCTCTGAACGTTACAATTAATTGTCAGTTTTGCGTCGGATTCGAAAAACTAGACTCACAGGAGAACGACGATAAGGGTCCCGAGGCAGCTATAGACCCTTGGCGACAAGTCGGCTGGAGGACGATGTATTGAATCGCGACGCAATTTGTGTGTTCCATCGTCATTAAGAGGCTCTGAACGTTACAATTAACTGCCAGTTTTGCGTCGGATTCGAAAATCTAGACTCACAAGACCACGACCATAAGGCGCCCGAGGCAGCACTGGACCCTTGGAGACAATTAGGCTGGAGGACGATGTATTGAATCGCGACGCAATTTGTGTGTTCCATCGTCATTAAGAGGTACTGAACGTTACAATTAACTGTCAGTTATGCGCCGGATTCGAAAAACTACACTCCTAGGAGAACCACCTAAAGGTGCCCGGGGCAGCAATAGTACCACGGGGAAAAGTCGGCTGGAGGATGATGTATTGAATTGCGACGCAATTTGTGTGTTCCATCGTCATTAAGATGCTCTGAACGTTACAATTAACTGCCGTTTTGCGTCGGATTCGAAAAACTAGACTCACATGAGAACGACATTAAGGGGCGCGAGGCAAAAATAGACCCTTGGAGACAAGTCGGCTGGAGGACGATGTATTGAATCGCGACGAAATTTGTGTGTTCCATCGTCATTAAGAGGTACTAAACGTTACAATTAACTGTCAGTTTGGCGTCGGATTCGAAAATCTAGACTCACAGGAGAACGACCATAAAGTGCCCGAGGCAGCAATAGACTCTTGGAGACAAGTCGGCTGGAGGACGATGTATTGAATCGCGACGCAATTTTGTGTGTTCCATCGTCATTAAGAGGCTCTGAACATAACAATTAACTGTCAGTTTTGAGCCGGATTCGAAAAACTAGACTCATAGGAGAACGACCAAAAGGTGCCCGGGGCAGCAATAATACCTCGGAGACAAGTCGGGTGGAGGACGTTGTATTGAATCGCGACGCAATTTGTGTCTTCCATCGTCATTAAGAGGCTCTGAACGTTACAATAAACTGTCAGTTTTGCGCCGGATTCGAAAAACTAGACTCATAGGAAAACCACCAAAAGGTGCCCGGGGCAGCAATAGTACCTCGGAGAAAAGTCGGCTGGAGGATGATGTATTGAATCGCGACGCAATTTGTGTGTTCCATCGTCATTAAGAGGCTCTGAACGTTACAATTAACTGTCAGTTTTGCGTCGGATTCGAAAAACTAGACTCACAGGAGAACGACCATAAGGTGCCCGAGGCAGCAATAGACCCTTGGAGACAGGTCGGCTGGAGGACGATGTATTGAATCGCGACGCAATTTGTGTGTTCCATCGTCATTAAGAGGCTCTGAACGTTACAATTAACTGTCAGTTTTGCGTCGGATTCGAAAATCTAGACTCACAGGAGAACGACCATAAGGTGCTCGAGGCAGCGCTAGACCCTTCGAGACAAGTCGTCTGGAGGACGATGTTTTGAATCGCGACGCAATATTGTGTGTTCCATCGTCATTAAGAGGCTCTGAACGTTACAATTAATTGTCAGTTTTGCGTCGGATTCGAAAAACTAGACTCACAGGAGAACGACGATAAGGGTCCCGAGGCAGCTATAGACCCTTGGCGACAAGTCGGCTGGAGGACGATGTATTGAATCGCGACGCAATTTGTGTGTTCCATCGTCATTAAGAGGCTCTGAACGTTACAATTAACTGCCAGTTTTGCGTCGGATTCGAAAATCTAGACTCACAAGACCACGACCATAAGGCGCCCGAGGCAGCACTGGACCCTTGGAGACAATTAGGCTGGAGGACGATGTATTGAATCGCGACGCAATTTGTGTGTTCCATCGTCATTAAGAGGCTCTGAACGTTACAATTAACTGTCAGTTATGCGCCGGATTCGAAAAACTACACTCCTAGGAGAACGACCAAAAGGTGCCCGGGGCAGCAATAGTACCTCGGAGACAAGTCGGCTGGAGGACGATGTATTGAATCGCGACGCAATTTTTGTGTTCCATCTTCATTAACAGGCTTTGAACGTTACAATTAACTGTCAGTTTTGCGTCGTATTCGGAAAACTAGACTCACAGCAGAACGACCATAAGGTGCCCGAGGCAGCAATAGACCCTTGGAGACAGGTCGGCTGTCGGACGATGTATTGAATCTCGAAGCAATTTGTGTGTTCCATCGTCATTAAGAGGCTCTGAACGTTACAATTAACTGTCAGTTTTTTGTCGCATTAGAAAAACTAGACTCATAGGAGAAAGACGATAGAGTGACCGAGGTAGCAATAGACCCTTAGAGACAAGTCGGCTGGAGGACGATGTATTGAATCGCGACGCAATTTGTGTGTTCCATCGTCATTAAGAGGCTCTGAACGTTACAATTAACTTTCAGTTTTGCGTCGGATTCGAAAATCTAGACTCACAGGAGAACGACCATAAGGTGCCCGAGGCAGCACTAGACCCTTGGAGACAGGTAGGCTGGAGGACGATGTATTGAATCGCGACGCAATTTGTGTGTTCCATCGTCTTTAAGAGGCTCTGAATGTTGCAATTAACTGTCAGTTTTGCGCCGGATTCGAAAATGTAGACTCACAGGAAACCGACCATAAGGTGCCCGAGGCTGCAATAGACCCTTGGAGACAAGTCGGCTGGAGGACGATGTATTGAATGGCGACGCAGTTTGTGTGTTATCGTCATTAAGAGGCTCTGAACGTTACAATTAACTGTCTGTTTTGCGTCGTATTCCAAAATCTAGACTCACAGGAGAACGAACATAAAGTGCTCGAGGCAGCACTAGACCCTTCGAGACAAGTCGCCTGGAGGACGATGTATTGAATCGCGACGCAATATTGTGTGTTCCATCGTCATTAAGAGCCTCTGAACGTTACAATTACCTTTCAGTTTTTCGTCGGATTCGAAAAACTAGACTCACAGGAGAACGACCATAAAGTGCGCGAGGCAGCAATAGACCCTTGGAGACAAGTCGGCTGGAGGACGATGTATTGAATCGCGACGCAATTTGTGTGTTCCATCGTCATTAAGAGGCACTAAACGTTACAATTAACTGTCAGTTTGGCGTCGGATTCGATAATCTAGACTCACAGGAGAACGACCATAAGGTGCCCGAGGCAGCAATAGACTCTTGGAGACAAGTCGGCTGGAGGACGATATATTGAATCGCGACGCAATTTGTGTGTTCCATCGTCATTAAGAGGCTCTGAACATAACAATTAACTGTCAGTTTTGCGCCGGATTCGAAAAACTAGACTCATAGGAGAACGACCAAAAGGTGCCCGGGGCAGCAATAGTACCTCGGAAACAAGTCGGCTGGAGGACGTTGTATTGAATCGCGACGCAATTTGTGTGTTCCATCGTCATTAAGAGGCTCTGAACGTTACAATAAACTGTCAGTTTTGCGCCGGATTCGAAAAACTAGACTCATAGGAGAACCACCAAAAGGTGCCCGGGGCAGCAATAGTACCTCGGAGAAAAGTCGGCTGGAGGATGATGTATTGAATTGCGACGCAATTTGTGTGTTCCATCGTCGTTAAGAGGCTCTGAACGTTACAATTAACCCAGTTTTGCGTCGGATTCGAAAAACTAGACTCACAGGAGAACAACCATATGGTGCCCGAGGCAGCAATTACCCTTTGGAGACAAGTCGGCTGGAGGACGACGTATTGAATGGCGACGCAGTTTGTGTGTTCCATTGTCATTAAGAGGCTCTGAACGTTACAATAAACTGTCAGTTTTGCGTCGCATTCGAAAAACTAGACTCATAAGAGAACGACAATACGGTGACCGAGGTAGCAATAGACTCTTGGAGACAAGTCGGCTGGACGACTATGTTTTGAATCGCGGACGACATTTGTGTGTTCCATCGTCATTAAGAGGCTCTGAACGTTACAATTAACTGTCAGTTTTGCGTCGGATACGAAATACTAGACTCACACGAGAACGACCATAAGGTGCCCGAGGCCGCAAGAGACCCTTGGAGACAAGTAGGCTGGAGGACGATGTATTGAATCTCGACGCAATTTGTGTGTTCCATCGTCATTAAGAGGCTCTGAACGTTACAATTAACTGTCAGATTTGCGTCGTAATCGGAAAACTAGACTCACAGCAGAACGACCATAAGGTCCCCGAGGCAGCAATAGACCCTTGGAGACAGGTCGGCTGTCGGACGATGTATTGAATCTCGACGCAATTTGTGTGTTCCATCGTCATTAAGAGGTTCTGAATGTTACAATTAACTGTCAGTCTTGCGTCGGATTCGAAAAACTAGACTCACAGGAGAACGACGATAAGGTGCCCGAGGCAGCTATAGACCCGTGGCGACAAGTCGGCTGGAGGACGATGTATTGAATCGCGACGCAATTTGTGTGTTCCATCGTCATTAAGAGGCTCTGAACGTTACAATTAACTGTCAGTTTTGCGTCGGATTCGAAAATCTAGACTCACAATAGAACGACCATAAGGTGCCCGAGGCAGCAATAGACCCTTGGAGACAGGTCGGCTGTCGGACGGTGTATTGAATCTCGACGCAATTTGTGTGTTCCATCGTCATTAAGAGGCTCTGAATGTTACAATTAACTGTCAGTCTTGCGTCGGATTCGAAAAACTAGACTCACAGGAGAACGACGATAAGGTGCCCGAGGCAGCTATAGACCCGTGGCGACAAGTCGTCTGGAGGACGATGTATTGAATCGCGATTTAATTTGTGTGTTCCATCGTCATTAAGAGGCTCTGAACGTTACAATAAACTGTCAGTTTTGCGCTGGATTCGAAAAACTAGACTCATAGGAGAACCACCAAAAGGTGCCCGGGGCAGCAATAGTACCTCGGAGAAAAGTCGGCTGGAGGATGATGTATTGAATTGCGACGCAATTTGTGTGTTCCATCCACATTAAGAGGCTCTGAACGTTACAATTAACTGCCAGTTTTGCGTCGGATTCGAAAAACTAGACTCACAGGAGAACAACCATATGGTGCCCGAGGCAGCAATTACCCTTTGGAGACAAGTCGGCTGGAGGACGATGTATTGAATGGCGACGCAGTTTGTGTGTTCCATCGTCATTAAGAGGCACTGAACGTTACAATAAACTGTCAGTTTTGCGTCGCATTCGAAAAACTAGACTCATAAGAGAACGACAATACGGTGACCGAGGTAGCAATAGACCCTTGGAGACAAGTCGGCTGGACGACTATGTTTTGAATCGCGACGCAATTTTTGTGTTCCATCGTCATTAAGAGGCTCTGAACGTTACAATTAACTGTCAGTTTTGCGTCGGATACGAAATACTAGACTCACACGAGAACGACCATAAGGTGCCCGAGGCGGCAAGAGACCCTTGGAGACAAGAAGGCTGGAAGACGATGTATTGAATCTCGACGCAATTTGTGTGTTCCATCGTCATTAAGAGGCTCTGAACGTTACAATTAACTGTCAGTTATGCGCCGGATTCGAAAAACTACACTCCTAGGAGAACGACCAAAAGGTGCCCGGGGCAGCAATAGTACCTCGGAGACAAGTCGGCTGGAGGACGATGTACTGAATCGCGACGCAATTTGTGTGTTCCATCGTCATTAACAGGCTTTGAACGTTACAATTAACTGTCAGTTTTGCGTCGTATTCGGAAAACTAGACTCACAGCAGAACGACCATAAGGTGCCCGAGGCAGCAATAGACCCTTGGAGACAGGTCGGCTGTCGGACGATGTATTGAATCTCGACGCAATTTGTGTGTTCCATCGTCATTAAGAGGCTCTGAATGTTACAATTAACTGTCAGTTTTGCGTCGGATTCGAAAAACTAGACTCACAGGAGAACGATGATAAGGTGCCCGAGGCAGCTATAGACCCTTGGCGACAAGTCGGCTGGAGGACGATGTATTGAATCGCGACGCAATTTGTGTGTTCCATCGTCATTAACAGGCTCTGAACGTTACAATTAACTGTCAGTTTTGCGTCGGATTCGAAAATCTAGACTCACAGGAGAACGACCATGAGGCGCCCAAGGCAGCACTAGACCCTTGGAGACAATTCGGCTGGAGGACGATGTATTGAATCGCGATTCAATTTGTGTGTTCCATCGTCATTAAGAGGCTCTGAACGTTACAATTACCTTTCAGTTTTGCAACGGATTCGAAAAACTAGACTCACAGGAGAACGACCATAAGGTGCCCGAGGCAGCAATACACCCATGGAGACAAGTCGGTAAGAGGACGATGTACTGAATCGCGACGCAATTTGTGTGTTCCATCGTCTTTAAGAGGCACTGAACGTTACAATTAACTGTCAGTTTTGCGTCGGATTCGAAAATCTAGACTCACAGGAGAACGACCATAAGGTGCCCGAGGCAGCAATAGTCTCTTGGAGACAAGTCGGCCGGAGGACGATGTATTGAATCGCGACGCAATTTCTGTGTTCCATCGTCATTAAGAGGCTCTGAACGTTACAATTACCTTTCAGTTTTGCGTCGGATTCGAAAAACTAGACTCACAGGAGAACGACCATAAGGTGCCCGAGGCAGCAATATACCCTTGGAGACAAGTGGGCTGGAGGACGATGTATTGAATCGCGACGCAATTTGTGTGTTCCATCGTCATTAAGAGGCACTGAACGTTACAATTAACTGTCAGTTTAGCGTCGGATTCGAAAATCTAGACTCACAGGAGAACGACCATAAGGTGACCGAGGCAGCAATAGACTCTTGGAGACAAGTCGGCTGGAGGACGATGTATTGAATCGCGACGCAATTTGTGTGTTCCATCGTCATTAAGAGGCTCTGAACGTTACAATTAACTGTCAGTTATGCGCCGGATTCGAAAAACTACACTCCTATGAGAACGACCAAAAGGTGCCCGGGGCAGCAATAGTACCTCGGAGACAAGTCGGCTGGAGGACGATGTATTGAATCGCGACGCAATTTTTGTGTTCCATCGTCATTTACAGGCTTTGAACGTTACAATTAACTGTCAGTTTTGCGTCGTATTCGGAAAACTAGACTCACAGCAGAACGACCATAAGGTGCCCGAGGCAGCAATAGACCCTTGGAGACAGGTTGGCTGTCGGACGATGTATTGAATCTCGACGCAATTTGTGTGTTCCATCGTCATTAAGAGGCTCTGAACGTTACAATTAACTGTCAGTTTTTTGTCGCATTAGAAAAACTAGACTCATAGGAGAAAGACGATAGAGTGACCGAGGTAGCAATAGACCCTTAGAGACAAGTCGGCTGGAGGACGATGTATTGAATCGCGACGCAATTTGTGTGTTCCATCGTCATTAAGAGGCTCTGAACGTTACAATTAACTTTCAGTTTTGCGTCGGATTCGAAAATCTAGACTCACAGGAGAACGACCATAAGGTGCCCGAGGCAGCACTAGACCCTTGGAGACAGGTAGGCTGGAGGACGATGTATTGAATCGCGACGCAATTTGTGTGTTCCATCGTCTTTAAGAGGCTCTGAATGTTACAATTAACTGTCAGTTTTGCGCCGGATTCGAAAATGTAGACTCACAGGAGACCGACCATAAGGTGCCCGAGGCTGCAATAGACCCTTGGAGACAAGTCGGCTGGAGGACGATGTATTGAATGGCGACGCAGTTTGTGTGTTATCGTCATTAAGAGGCTCTGAACGTTACAATTAACTGTCTGTTTTGCGTCGTATTCGAAAATCTAGACTCACAGGAGAACGACCATAAGGTGCTCGAGGCAGCACTAGACCCTTCGAGACAAGTCGCCTGGAGGACGATGTATTGAATCGCGACGCAATATTGTGTGTTCCATCGTCATTAAGAGGCTCTGAACGTTACAATTAACTGTCAGTTATGCGCCGGATTCGAAAAACTACACTCCTCGGAGAAAGACCAAAAGGTGCCCGGGGTAGCAATAGTACCTCGGAGACAAGTCGGCTGGAGGACGATGTATTGAATCGCGACGCAATTTGTGTGTTCCATCGTCATTAACAGGCTTTGAACGTTACAATTAACTGTCAGATTTGCGTCGTAATCGGAAAACTAGACTCACAGCAGAACGACCATAAGGTGCCCGAGGCAGCAATAGACCCTTGGAGACAGGTCGGCTGTCGGACGATGTATTGAATCTCGACGCAATTTGTGTGTTCCATCGTCATTAAGAGGCTCTGAATGTTACAATTAACTGTCAGTCTTGCGTCGGATTCGAAAAACTAGACTCACAGGAGAACGACGATAAGGTGCCCGAGGCAGCTATAGACCCGTGGCGACAAGTCGGCTGGAGGACGATGTATTGAATCGCGACGCAATTTGTGTGTTCCATCGTCATTAAGAGGCTCTGAACGTTACAATTAACTGTCAGTTTTGCGTCGGATTCGAAAATCTAGACTCACAGGAGAACGAGCATAAGGCGCCCAAGGCAGCACTACACCCTTGGAGACAATTCGGCTGGAGGACGATGTATTGAATCGCGATTTAATTTGTGTGTTCCATCGTCATTAAGAGGCTCTGAACGTTACAATAAACTGTCAGTTTTGCGCCGGATTCGAAAAACTTGACTCATAGGAGAACCACCAAAAGGTGCCCGGGGCAGCAATAGTACCTCGGAGAAAAGTCGGCTGGAGGATGATGTATTGAATTGCGACGCAATTTGTGTGTTCCATCGTCGTTAAGAGGCTCTGAACGTTACAATTAACTGCCAGTTTTGCGTCGGATTCGAAAAACTAGACTCACAGGAGAACAACCATATGGTGCCCGAGGCAGCAATTACCCTTTGGAGACAAGTCGGCTGGAGGACGATGTATTGAATGGCGACGCAGTTTGTGTGTTCCATCGTCATTAAGAGGCACTGAACGTTACAATAAACTGTCAGTTTTGCGTCGCATTCGAAAAACTAGACTCATAAGAGAACGACAATACGGTGACCGCGGTAGCAATAGACCCTTGGAGACAAGTCGGCTGGACGACTATGTTTTGAATCGCGACGCAATTTGTGTGTTCCATCGTCATTATGAGGCTCTGAACGTTACAATTAACTGTCAGTTTTGCGTCGGATACGAAATACTAGACTCACACGAGAACGACCATAAGGTGCCCGAGGCCGCAAGAGACCCTTGGAGACAAGTAGGCTGGAGGACGATGTATCGAATCTCGACGCAATTTGTGTGTTCCATCGTCATTAAGAGGCTCTGAACGTTACAATTAACTGTCAGTTATGCGCCGGATTCGAAAAACTACACTCCTAGGAGAAAGACCAAAAGGTGCCCGGGCAGCAATAGTACCTCGGAGACAAGTCGGCTGGAGGACGATGTACTGAATCGCAACGCAATTTGTGTGTTCCATCGTCATTAACAGGCTTTGAACGTTACAATTAACTGTCAGTTTTGCGTCGTATTCGGAAAACTAGACTCACAGCAGAACGACCATAAGGTGCCCGAGGCAGCAATAGACCCTTGGAGACAGGTCGGCTGTCGGACGATGCATTGAATCTCGACGCAATTTGTGTGTTCCATCGTCATTAAGAGGCTCTGAATGTTACAATTAACTGTCAGTCTTGCGTCGGATTCGAAAAACTAGACTCACAGGAGAACGACGATAAGGTGCCCGAGGCAGCTATAGACCCTTGGCGACAAGTCGGCTGGAGGACGATGTATTGAATCGCGACGCAATTTGTGTGTTCCATCGTCATTAACACGCTCTGAACGTTACAATTAACTGTCAGTTTTGCGTCGGATTCGAAAATCTAGACTCACAGGAGAACGACCATAAGGCGCCCAAGGCAGCACTAGACCCTTGGAGACAATTCGGCTGGAGGACGATGTATTGAATCGCGATTCAATTTGTGTGTTCCATCGTCATTAAGAGGCTCTGAACGTTACAATTACCTTTCAGTTTTGCGTCGGATTCGAAAAACTAGACTCACAGGAGAATGACCATAAGGTGCCCGAGGCAGCAATACCCCCATGGAGACAAGTCGGTCGGAGGACGATGTATTGAATCGCGACGCAATTTGTGTGTTCCATCGTCATTAAGAGGCACTGAACGTTACAATTAACTGTCAGTTTTGCGTCGGATTCGAAAATCTAGACTCACAGGAGAACGACCATAAGGGGCCCGAGGCAGCAATAGTCTCTTGGAGACAAGTCGGCCGGAGGACGATGTATTGAAACGCGACGCAATTTGTGTGTTCCATCGTCATTAAGAGGCTCTGAACGTTACAATTACCTTTCAGTTTTGCGTCGGATTCGAAAAACTAGACTCACAGGAGAACGACCATAAGGTGCCCGAGGCAGCAATATACCCTTGGAGACAAGTGGGCTGGAGGACGATGTATTGAATCGCGACGCAATTTGTGTGTTCCATCGTCATTAAGAGGCACTGAACGTTACAATTAACTGTCAGTTTAGCGTCGGATTCGAAAATCTAGACTCACAGGAGAACGACCATAAGGTGACCGAGGCAGCAATGGACTCTTGGAGACAAGTCGGCTGGAGGACGATGTATTGAATCGCGACGCAATATTGTGTGTTCCATCGTCATTAAGAGGCTCTGAACGTTACAAATACCTTTCAGTTTTGCGTCGGATTCGAAAAACTAGACTCACAGGAGAACGACCATAAGGTGCCCGAGGCAGCAATACACCCATGGAGACAAGTCGGTCGGAGGACGATGTATTGAATCGCGACGCAATTTGTGTGTTCCATCGTCATTAAGAGGCACTGAACGTTACAATTAACTGTCAGTTTTGCGTCGGATTGGAAAATCTAGACTCACAGGAGAACGACCATAAGGGGCCCGAGGCAGCAATAGTCTCTTGGAGACAAGTCGGCCGGAGGACAATGTATTGAAACGCGACGCAATTTGTGTGTTCCATCGTCATTAAGAGGCTCTGAACGTTACAATTACCTTTCAGTTTTGCGTCGGATTCGAAAAACTAGACTCACAGGAGAACGACCATAAGGTGCCCGAGGCAGCAATATACCCTTGGAGACAAGTGGGCTGGAGGACGATGTACTGAATCGCGACGCAATTTGTGTGTTCCATCGTCATTAAGAGGCTCTGAACGTAACAATTAACTGTCAGTTTTGCGCCGGATTCGAAAAACTAGACTCATAGGAGAACGACCAAAAGGTGCCCGCTGCAGCAACAGTACCTCGGAGACAAGTCGGCTGGAGGACGATGTATTGAATGGCGACGCAGTTTGTGTGTTATCGTCATTAAGAGGCTCTGAAAGTTACAATTAACTGTCTGTTATGCGTCGTATTCGAAAATCTAGACTCACAGGAGAACGACCATAAGGTGCGCGAGGCAGCAATAGACCCTTGGAGACAAGTCGGTTGGAGGACGATGTATTGAATCGCGACGCAATTTGTGTGTTCCATCGTCATTAAGAGGCACTAAACGTTACAATTAACTGTCAGTTTGGCGTCGGATTCGAAAATCTAGACTCACAGGAGAACGACCATAAGGTGCCCGAGGCAGCAATAGACTCTTGGAGTCAAGTCGGCTGGAGGACGATATATTGAATCGCGACGCAATTTGTGTGTTCCATCGTCATTAAGAGGCTCTGAACATAACAATTAACTGTCAGTTTTGCGCTGGATTCGAAAAACTAGACTCATAGGAGAACGACCAAAAGGTGCCCGGGGCAGCAATAGTACCTCGGAGACAAGTCGGCTGGAGGACGTTGTATTGAATCGCGACGCAATTTGTGTGTTCCATCGTCATTAAGAGGCTCTGAACGTTACAATAAACTGTCAGTTTTGCGCCGGATTCGAAAAACTAGACTCATAGGAGAACCACCAAAAGGTGCCCGGGGCAGCAATAGTTCCTCGGAGAAAAGTCGGCTGGAGGATGATGTATTGAATTGCGACGCAATTTGTGTGTTCCATCGTCGTTAAGAGGCTCTGAACGTTACAATTAACTGCCAGTTTTGCGTCGGATTCGAAAAACTAGACTCACAGGAGAACAACCATATGGTGCCCGAGGCAGCAATTACCCTTTGGAGACAAGTCGGCTGGAGGACGATGTATTGAATGGCGACGCAGTTTGTGTGTTCCATTGTCATTAAGAGGCTCTGAACGTTACAATAAACTGTCAGTTTTGCGTCGCATTCGAAAAACTAGACTCATAAGAGAACGACAATACGGTGACCGAGGTAGCAATAGACTCTTGGAGACAAGTCGGCTTAACGACTATGTTTTGAATCGCGACGCAATTTGTGTGTTCCATCGTCATTAAGAGGCTCTGAACGTTACAATTAACTGTCAGTTTTGCGTCGGATACGAAATACTAGACTCACACGAGAACGACCATAAGGTGCCCGAGGCCGCAAGAGACCCTTGGAGACAAGTAGGCTGGAGCACGATGTATTGAATCTCGACGCAATTTGTGTGTTCCATCGTCATTAAGAGGCTCCGAACGTTACAATTAACTGTCAGTTATGCGCCGGATTCGAAAAACTACACTCCTAGGAGAACGACCAAAAGGTGCCCGGGGTAGCAATAGTACCTCGGGACAAGTCGGCTGGAGGACGATGTATTGAATCGCGACGCAATTTGTGTGTTCCATCGTCATTAACAGGCTTTGAACGTTACAATTAACTGTCAGCTTTGCGTCGTAATCGGAAAACTAGACTCACAGCAGGACGACCATAAGGTGCCCGAGGCAGCAATAGACCCTTGGAGACAGGTCGGCTGTCGGACGATGTATTGAATCTCGACGCAATTTGTGTGTTCCATCGTCATTAAGAGGCTCTGAATGTTACAATTAACTGTCAGTCTTGCGTCGGATTCGAAAAACTAGACTCACAGGAGAACGACGATAAGGTGCCCGAGGCAGCTATAGACCCGTAGCGACAAGTCGGCTGGAGGACGATGTATTGAATCGCGACGCAATTTGTGTGTTCCATCGTCATTAAGAGGCTCTGAACGTTACAATTAACTGTCAGTTTTGCGTCGGATTCGAAAATCTAGAGTCACAGGAGAACGACCATAAGGCGCCGAAGGCAGCACTAGACCCTTGGAGACAATTCGGCTGGAGGACGATGTATTGAATCGCGATTTAATTTGTGTGTTCCATCGTCATTAAGAGGCTCCGAACGTTACAATAAACTGTCAGTTTTGCGCCGGATTCGAAAAACTAGACTCATAGGAGAACGACCAAAAGGTGCCCGGGGCAGCAATAGTACCTCGGAGAAAAGTCGGCTGGAGGATGATGTATTGAATTGCGACGCAATTTGTGTGTTCCATCGTCGTTAAGAGGCTCTGAACGTTACAATTAACTGCCAGTTTTGCGTCGGATTCGAAAAACTAGACTCACAGGAGAACAACCATATGGTGCCCGAGGCAGCAATTACCCTTTGGAGACAAGTCGGCTGGAGGACGATGTATTGAATGGCGACGCAGTTTGTGTGTTCCATCGTCATTAAGAGGCACTGAACGTTACAATAAACTGTCAGTTTTGCGTCGCATTCGAAAAACTAGACTCATAAGAGAACGACAATACGGTGACCGAGGTAGCAATAGACCCTTGGAGACAAGTCGGCTGGACGACTATGTTTTGAATCGCGACGCAATTTGTGTGTTCCATCGTCATTAAGAGGCTCTGAACGTTACAATTATCTGTCAGTTTTGCGTCGGATACGAAATACTAGACTCACACGAGAACGACCATAAGGTGCCCGTGGCCGCAAGGGACCCTTGGAGACAAGTAGGCTGGAGGACGATGTATTGAATCTCGACGCAATTTGTGTGTTCCATCGTCATTAAGAGGCTCTGAACGTTACAATTAACTGTCAGTTATGCGCCGGATTCGAAAAACTACACTCCTAGGAGAACGACCAAAAGGTGCCCGGGGCAGCAATAGTACCTCGGAGACAAGTCGGCTGGAGGACGATGTATTGAATCGCGACGCAATTTGTGTGTTCCAACGTCATTAACAGGCTTTGAACGTTACAATTAACTGTCAGTTTTGCGTCGTATTCGGAAAACTAGACTCACAGCAGAACGACCATAAGGTGCCCGAGGCAGCTATAGACCCTTGGAGACAAGTGGGCTGGAGGACGATGTATTGAATCGCGACGCAATTTGTGTGTTCCATCGTCATTAAGAGGCTCTGAACGTTACAATAAACTGTCAGTTTTGCGCCGGATTCGAAAAACAAGACTCATAGGAGAACGACCAAAAGGTGCCCGCTGCAGCAATAGTACCTCGGAGACAAGTCGGCTGGAGGACGATGTATTGAATCGCGACGCAATTTGTGTGTTCCATCGTCATTAAGAGGCTCTGAACGTTACAATTACCTTTCAGTTTTGCGTCGGATTCGAAAAACTAGACTCACAGGAGAACGACCATAAGGTGCCCGAGGCAGCGATACACCCTTGGAGACAAGTCGGCCGGAGGACGATGTATTGAATCGCGACGCAATTTGTGTGTTCCATCGTCATTAAGAGGCACTAAACGTTACAATTAACTGTCAGTTTGGCGTCGGATTCGAAAATCTAGACTCACAGGAGAACGACCATAAGGTGCCCGAGGCAGCAATAGACTCTTGGAGACAAGTCGGCTGGAGGACGATGTATTGAATCGCGACGCAATTTGTGTGTTCCATCGTCATTAAGAGGCTCTGAACATAACAATTAACTGTCAGTTTTGCGCCGGATTCGAAAAACTAGACTCATAGGAGAACGACCAAAAGGTGCCCGGGGCAGCAGTAGTACCTCGGAGACAAGTCGGCTGGAGGACGTTGTATTGAATCGCGACGCAATTTGTGTGTTCCATCGTCATTAAGAGGCTCTGAACGTTACAATAAACTGTCAGTTTTGCGCCGGATTCGAAAAACTAGACATACTAAAACCACCAAAAGGTGCCCTGGGCAGCAATAGTACCTCGGAGAAAAGTCGGCTGGAGGATGATGTATTGAATCGCGACGCAATTTGTGTGTTCCATCGTCATTAAGAGGCTCTGAACGTTACAATTAACTGTCAGTTATGCGCCGGATTCGAAAAACTACACTCCTAGGTGAACGACCAAAAGGTGCCCGGGGCAGCAATAGTACCTCGGAGACAAGTCGGCTGGAGCACGATGTATTGAATCGCGACGCAATATTTGTGTTCCATCGTCATTAACAGGCTTTGAACGTTACAATTAACTGTCAGTTTTGCGTCGTATTCGGAAAACTAGACTCACAGCAGAACGACCATAAGGTGCCCGAGGCAGCAATAGACCCTTGGAGACAGGTCGGCTGTTGGACGATGTATTGAATCTCGACGCAATTTGTGTGTTCCATCGTCATTAAGAGGCTCTGAATGTTACAATTAACTGTCAGTCTTGCGTCGGATTCGAAAAACTAGACTCACAGGAGAACGACGATAAGGTGCCCGAGGCAGCTATAGACCCTTGGCGACAAGTCGGCTGGAGGACGATGTATTGAATCGCGATTCAATTTGTGTGTTCCATCGTCATTAAGAGGCTCTGAACGTTACAATTACCTTTCAGTTTTGCGTCGGATTCGAAAAACTAGACTCACAGGAGAACGACCATAAGGTGCCCGAGGCAGCAATACACCCATGGAGACAAGTCGGTCGGAGGACGATGTATTGAATCGCGACGCAATTTGTGTGTTCCATCGTCATTAAGAGGCACTGAACGTTACAATTAACTGTCAGTTTTGCGTCGGATTCGAAAATCTAGACTCACAGGAGAACGACCATAAGGTGCCCGAGGCAGCAATAGACTCTTGGAGACAAGTCGGCCGGAGGACGATGTATTGAAACCCGACGCAATTTGTGTGTTCCATCGTCATTAAGAGGCTCTGAACGTTACAATTACCTTTCAGTTTTGCGTCGGATTCGAAAAACTAGACTCACAGGAGAACGACCATAAGGTGCCCGAGGCAGCAATATACCCTTGGAGACAAGTGGGCTGGAGGACGATGTATTGAATCGCGACGCAATTTGTGTGTTCCATCGTCATTAAGAGGCACTGAACGTTACAATTAACTGTCAGTTTAGCGTCAGATTCGAAAATCTAGACTCACAGGAGAACGACCATAAGGTGCCCGAGGCAGCAATAGACTCTTGGAGACAAGTCGGCTGGAGGACGATGTATTGAATCGCGACGCAATTTGTGTGTTCCATCGTCATTAAGAGGCTCTGAACGTAACAATTAACTGTCAGTTTTGCGCCGGATTCGAAAAACTAGACTCATAGGAGAACGACCAAAAGGTGCAAGCTGCAGCAATAGTACCTCGGAGACAAAAGTCGGCTGGAGGACGTTGTATTGAATCGCGACGCAATTTGTGTGTTCCATCGTCATTAAGAGGCTCTGAACGTTACAATAAACTGTCAGTTTTGCGCCGGATTCGAAAAACTAGACTCATAGGAAAACCACCAAAAGGTGCCCGGGGCAGCAATAGTACCTCGGAGAAAAGTCGGCTGGAGGATGATGTATTGAATCGCGACGCAATTTGTGTGTTCCATCGTCATTAAGAGGCTCTGAACGTTACAATTAACTGTGAGTTTTGCGTCGTATTCGGAAAACTAGACTCACAGGAGAACGACCATAAGGTGCCCGAGGCAGCAATAGACCCTAGGAGACAGGACGGCTGTAGGACGATGTATTGAATCTCGACGCAATTTGTGTGTTCCATCGTCATTAAGAGGCTCTGAACGTTACAATTAACTGTCAGTTTTGCGTCGCATTCGAAAAACTAGACTCATAGGAGAACGACAATACGGTGACCGAGGTAGCAAGAGACCCTTGGAGACAAGTAGGCTGGAGGACGATGTATTGAATCTCGACGCAATTTGTGTGTTCCATCGTCATTAAGAGGCCATGATCGTTACAATTAACTGTCAGTTTTGCGCCGGATTCGAAAAACTACACTCCTAGGAGAACGACCAAAAGGTGCCCGGGGCAGCAATAGTACCTCGGAGACAAGTCGGCTGGAGGACGATGTATTGAATCGCGACGCAATTTGTGTGTTCCATCGTCATTAAGAGGCTCTGAACGTTACAATTAAAAGTCAGTTTTGCGCCGGATTCGAAAAACTACACTCCTAGGAGTACGACCAAAAGGTTCCCGGGGCAGCAATAGTACATCGGAGACAAGTCGGCTGGAGGACGATGTATTGAATCGCGACGCAATTTGTGTGTTCCATCGTCATTAACAGGCTTTGAACGTTACAATTAACTGTCAGTTATGCGTCGTATTCGGAAAACTAGACTCACAGCAGAACGACCATAAGGTGCCCGAGGCAGCAATAGACCCTTGGAGATAGTTCGACTGTCGGACGATGTATTGAATCTCGACGCAATTTGTGTGTTCCATCGTCATTAAGAGGCTCTGAACGTTACAATTAACTGTCAGTTTTGCGTCGGATTCCAAAAATTAGACTCACAGGAGAACGACGATAAGGGTCCCGAGGCAGCTATAGACCCTTAGCGACAAGTCGGCTGGAGGACGATGTATTGAATCGCGACGCAATTTGTGTGTTCCATCGTTATTAAGAGGCTCTGAACGTTACAATTAACTGCCAGTTTTGCGTCTTATTCGAAAATCTAGACTCACAAGAGAACGACCATAAGGCGCCCGAGGCAGCACTGGACCCTTGGAGACAATTAGGCTGGAGGACGATGTATTGAATCGCGACGCGATTTGTGTGTTCCATCGTCATTAACAGGCTCTGAACGTTACAATAAACTGTCACTTTTGCGTCGCATTCGAAAAACTAGACTCATAAGAGAACGACAATACGGTGACCGAGGTAGCAATAGACCCTTGGAGACAAGTCGGCTGGACGACTATGTTTTGAATCGCGACGCAATTTGTGTGTTCCATCGTAATTAAGAGGCTCTGAACGTTACAATTAACTGTCAGTTTTGCGTCGGATACGAAATACTACACTCACACGAGAACGACCATAAGGTGCCCGAGGCCGCAAGAGACCCTTGGAGACAAGTAGGCTGGAGGACGATGTATTGAATCTCGACGCAATTTGTGTGTTCCATCGTTATTAAGAGGCTCTGAACGTTACAATTAACTGTCAGTTATGCGCCGTATTCGAAAAACTACACTCCTAGGAGAACGACCAAAAGGTGCCCGGGGCAGCAATAGTACCTCGGAGACAAGTCGGCTGGAGGACGATGTATTGAATCGCGACGCAATTTGTGTGTTCCATCGTCATTAACAGGCTTTGAACGTTTCAATTAACTGTCAGTTATGCGTCGTATTCGGAAAACTAGACTCACAACAGAACGACCATAAGGTGCCCGAGGCAGCAATAGACCCTTGGAGACAGGTCGACTGTCGGACGATGTATTGAATCTCGACGCAATTTGTGTGTTCCATCGTCATTAAGAGGCTCTGAACGTTACAATTAGCTGTCAGTTTTGCGTCGGATTCGAAAAACTAGACTCACAGGAGAACGACGATAAGGGTCCCGAGGCAGCTATAGACCCTTGGCGACAAGTCGGCTGGAGGACGATGTATTGAATCGCGACGCAATTTGTGTGTTCCATCGTCATTAAGAGGCTCTGAACGTTACAATTAACTGCCAGTTTTGCGTCGGATTCGAAAATCTAGACTCACAAGAGAACGACCATAAGGCGCCCGAGGCAGCACTGGGCCCTTGGAGACTTTAACGAAATTGTCGAAATATTTGGAATTGATTTTAAATTTCGTTAAAGAAGAATAATAGATTTTATCTTTTTGCTTTTAAGTTTATTTTCTTTCGTGCGAACTTTGTTGTAGAACCACTCTCTTATTTTCGTGTGGTAATAAAAAGTTTTACTTTCTTAAGAATTACGTACATTTAAGGAAAAATATTATTTACGTGAACTCATATGAACTGGTTAAGAATATTAGATTGAGAATTGAGTCCTTTAGATCATTCGGCCTTGGCATACACTTTCCTGATGCAGTGGTTTTTTTGTTAAATATTTTTTACTGAATTTTATCCCGGTAATAGCCATAGAACATAAGATTATCTCTATCAGCAGAAAATGTTTTAATTATTGCCAAGCCGACATTTATCACTGATCAAACCTACTTCACTATGCATTTGAGTTATTTTAAAGAACCAAACTGTTTAAATTTCAATATTAACTAACATTAACTATCCGCCTACGAATGCACAAACGTATAATTAATTCAAATTTTATCAGCCACAAGATCACTGAAAAGGAAGAACAATTTCTTAATTCACTATTGATTTTTATGCATCTGTTCCCGATCTACGGGTTTGATAATTTTTTAAATGTGCCGCCTCTTCAGATCTGCGATTGTTGGTCGCGGCACAGCCCAGCAACACCGCTAAAAAATGGTGAAAAATTCTTAAAGAAATTTTATAGATGACGTGGGCAAGCTAATTTACATAAATAATTCACACTTTTGATAAATACTGATATAGTTTGCTCAAACAACAATTCAACTCACATTGATTCGTAACGCATCGTCTAATGGCGGCTAAGTCCAGACAGAGACAAAAGAAGTCTACACATTCGTTAAAAGCTTCTTTACAGCGTCCTACCTCGATCACGTCAGAACAGAGACGACCAAAGAATACATAATGTTTAGTCCTTATATAGCATTTCCCGACTATTAACATTTCTTTGTAATTTATTCTTTTCTGGCAAATTTTTATATCTCTGATACCGCAAATACTGACACATTTTACATTCACATATTAAATACAGAAAAATTCCTATCCTAAATACAGAGAAATATTACAATTAAAACATAATGAGAATAACAAACGTATTTTATACCACATTCAGTAATATTTTTGTTGAATAATTACGATGTATATACAACTTGCCCAGAGCGGCGTATATGGTACAAATAAACTGTGAAAATGCCAGGGAACGTTACATTGCCCCCTGGCAGCATTTGGCAAAGAGTTTTTACACTTTGACACAATGGTGCCAGTAACGTTCTTTACACTTCTGTATGTTTTACGGAATGGCTCTTTTATTTAGTCCCAGGGTTATAAGATCATGGCTCCCCCATTTGGGCGTAGGCAAACAGGAAACCTGGGCAAAACTGTGCCGGAGCCCAGCCATCCCAGTTGGTTCATAGTCAATATTGTCTTTTTAACAGTTATTCATTTGAATTAAATTAACAGTTTGTCACAAACGGGGTTACACAATTACACAATATCACAGTCACATACAGTTCAATGGAAGGTTTTTTGTGTGTGATACTATTATTCTTGTGATACGCTACAAGGTCACTTGTCCTAGGATATATCACTCACGGACGTACATAGTAAATGTTCAATGTTTATCGAAATGAAGTCATTAACATGTTATTCAGTTTATGTGAACATTTCAAAAAAGTCAATAATGTTGTATTTGGTGAGCGGTGCCGAGTGATTGTTGGGCGGCGCTCGGCGCGGCGCGCTGACTCCGTGTTGGTCACCGCCCCCGGCGTTGACAGCTACGGCGCGGAGGGGCGTGGCTGTCTGGTCTGCTACGGGCTGCTGTGGCCGCTGCATAGCTGATGTAGCCGGATGCGCGTTGGATATCAGCTCGCCCGTGCGACGTCTTCTCTTCGGTGCTCCAGGAAACATGCAACAAGTTCACAAACAGTGTACTATCCTTATAGGCATTTTTTTTTTTTTTTTGCTGTGGGAAAGAACGCACACAGTTAGTGGTAGTTATTACTCAGTAGGCCTTCACTAGTCTGGTTTGCAAAATGTTTCGTTGTCACAGTAACACTTATATGGGCACACAATATTCTTCACCATGTCATGACTTGTCATTAGTCACACGCAAGTTTTCACCTAAGGACAAAATCAAAATGTATTTCTGTAGTCAATGCGCTTTCCTAGCGTCCCTTGACACACAAAGAGTTAAAGTTTGACACTAAGTTGATCCACCGTCCGTTATCGGTTCACTGTTCGTGTCGTGCTAGTTCCTTGTCCACTTGCACACACGGTGATGATACAGTTTTTTATTACTTATACACAACTACTCCGTGACGTATTGCTGCAGGTTTAACAGTCACTGTCTGTCTCTGCCGCACAATACTGCACTTTTGTTAAAGTTCCTTTATTTCTATTTACAATGTCCGCTGCTCAATTTTGTTTGTAACAGCACATTCGTAACTCTTTACCAAGGTGTGAGATTTGCGTACATGGTAACAAATATTCAACATTCGTATTAGTTTGCCAATAGTCATCTATATTCGTGTTCGATTAGATTTTATTTGTGCATTCCAGCCGGATTCAGGCATATTGTTCAATAACTCCTTTGTACTCATGTCACACTTTACTATTAACGTCCTACGTAACTACAGTGTAGTCTCTGTAGGCAAAAATTTACTTGGACTGTATCTGGCTAGCTCCTTTTAACTGATTGAATATGCACATGCTTCAGTTGAAGCTTCTTTGTGCGTAACTTTGCGCTACATAAATTTGCAACAAGTTTGCCTCCCGTGGTGCCCTCGGGTCACTACTGGGTGCATTATTTTCTCTGATAACATTGGTGAGATAATAAAGTTCTCAGGGCATCATATTACTGATATTATTCTGGGTTCGAGTCTGTCAATCTGACAGCTACACATATATACATACATACACATAATAGAAAAGATTGTGCCAAGAAATATTTCAAATTTGACACACATATTAGAAATTATGTAGTACACTAACTAATCCTTACTAAAATGTTCTTCTTGACTGAACTTTGTCACAGCTTAACACTACAAATAATTGCACTAATCAGATTATCTGTGCAAACATTTAGAGCATGGTTTAGATAACACAAATTAAAAGAGTACATAACATAAATATCCATACACATAAGAAAGTCAATCATATTCTTATAACTAAACACTTCTACACTAGTACACATTATCTCTAAAGATCACACATCATTATTGTTCATTTTATAAAAGAGTGGTGTCCACATAGGACTATTAGTCTTTTACTGTAGGAATGCTTTTACATCCTTACGCGGATACAGTCCCCGTACTCTCCCTGAGTGGGGATCTGCTAAGAGATAGCTACACTCATGTGGCACACTTACTACTCTAAAAGGTCCATTGTACACCAATTGCCACTTGCTATTCTGTTTCAAGGATGCCGAGGACTTAGGATGATTGCGTAAGAGTACCAAGTCCCCAACACTAAATTTTTGGTTATTCGTCACATGTCGGTTATATTTTTCTTTCCTTTTCTGAGCGCACCTGGTAAGGTTGCACCCTGCTTTTCTTATCTTCTCTTCCTTAGGCTCAGGAATGACTGGGACCTTAGGCAAAGGTGCCAGCCACTCGTTCAGAACTCTATTATTATTCATTAATATCTCGTTTGGTGGATACCCCGTAGAAGCATGCGGGGTTGCGTTGTGAATTTCTACAAACTTAGGTATCAGATCTGGCCATCTTGTGTGTTTATATGCAATGTATAACCTGAAAAATTTATTTAACTCTCCAAATGTTCTCTCTACTAAACTTGCTTGTGGTTGAAAGCGGGAAATTAGTATATGCTTTATATTTTGTTCATGTAAATAGTTTTTCCAGGTATGGCCTGTAAAATAGGAAGCATTATCCGATATTATCGCTTCTGGCTTACCCACTTGTGTAAAATATTCTTTCCCTAACCATTTAACTATTCCACGAGCAGTGGCTGATTTAAGGCAGTATATTTTTAAATATTTTGAGAAAAGGTCATACACCGCTAAAATGTACTTCAATCCACCCCTGGCTCGTGGGTAGGGTCCTGCTATGTCTATAGATACTAACTGAAGTGGTCGATGAGGCACTATAGGATGCAGCTCAAACCTTGTGGACTTATTTTGAAACTTAGCTTTTTGACACAGAGGGCAAGTCCTGATAATGGTGCGAGTCTGCTGGCTTATCCCCTTAAAATAACAGAATTTGGATAAAATCCTTATTGTTTTGCCTATCCCAGGGTGACCCCATGCCAAATGCGTGTGCCACACTACAGCTGGGATAGCCTGTTGTGGTATACACACGACTCCATGGTCATTTGACAGACCTGTTTTATAATATAGGATATTATCTACTAATTTGAAATTCTGAACACTTTTAAGATTGGTTCCTTCTTTAATTGTGTTAATGATATCTCGCCAAGTCGGATCAGTTTCCTGCAATATAGACATATTCTTACACATATGTAAAAAGTCCCTCCTATGTACCTTATCTTGTACTAAGAGTATTCGATATTCCTCCGATTGTTCCAAAATATTTGATATTGAGGATTGCCCTAATGGGAGCCTCGACAAGGCGTCTGCTACAGCGTTATCTTGTCCTTTTAGGTACATGATTTTAATTTTATATTCCTGTAATGCTAACCTCCATCTTAGCAAGCGGGTATGGTATAATTTGCAAGTCATAAGATAGCTCAAAGCCTGGTGGTCACTGAATACTTTGACTTCTTTACCATAGATGTAATAATTAAATTTCTTTACCGCCCAAACCACTGCAAGAGCCTCTAATTCGGTAGCAGAATATGCTCTCTCGCAGCTGTTTAGTGTGCGGCTGGCAAACCCGATTACATTGATTGTTGTGGGGTCGTTGCTCCTGTCCCACTGAAATAAACACGCGCCCAGACCGTATGAACACGAATCTGTCGCTATACAAAAATCTTTTGTCATGTCTGGGTGTCGCAGTATGTTTGCATTCACCAAGGCATTTTTGATAGCGTCAAATGCGCGCTGACATTCTTCTGTCCACACCCAGTGCGCATTTTTACGCAACAGGCTCAATAACGATTCGTTATTCATTAATTGGTTTGGGACAAACCGTCTAAAAAAAGATGCTAGACCTATAAATGCTTTGAGCTGTTTCTTAGTTCTCGGGCTAGGAAACCCACGAATTGCATCGAGTTTTTTGCTGTCAGGTTTGATGCCTTGTGGTGTTATTATGTGACCTAGAAATTTAATCTGATTACGTCCAAATTTGGTTTTATCAAGATTTGCTGTTACCCCCGCTTGCTTAAACCTTTCTAAAACTTTACTCAATAGTTCTATGTGCTCCTCCCAGGTGGCAGTGGCAATCAGTAGATCGTCTACATACACTGTTACCCTTTGCAACAAATCCGGACCCAAAACCGCGTCAAGGGCTGTTATGAAAACTCCTGCACTTACATTTAGGCCGAAAGGTAGTACCCTAAATTGGTAGCTCCTTCCTCCAAATATAAATGCAGTATATTTCCTCGACTCGGGTGTGAGCAGGATTTGCCAGAAAGAACTTCTCATATCAATAGATGTCAAATATTGCACTCCATGGAATTTTTGAATTTGCTCATCAAGATTTTCCGGATGCGTCCTGACAGGTACAATAATTTCATTTATGTCTCTTGCATCTAGTACTAACCGTACCTGTCCGTCAGCTTTTGCTACCGCCACCAAAGGACTACTATAAGGGGACAAAGACGGTTCTATTATTCCCCACTCGATCAGTTTTCTTATTTCTTTTGCTACTATTTCCTTCTTGGACCAAGGAATGGAGTATGAGGCTCGACAGTAAGTTTTGTGAGGCTTTACCTCGATCTTGTACTGATATCCCTTAACAATTCCTGGTCGTTCTGAAAATACCTCTGCATAATTAAATAATAACTGTACCAAATCCTGCTGTTGCATAGAATTCAAATTTTCGGACTGTGACACTTTGTTCACTAATGCGTCCATATTCGCTTTTGATTGATCACCTTGTACGTCAGGATAATAGAGATTCTGTCCTAGACAATGATTGTCTAAATGTAGTATCGACTGATTCCTACATTTTATATTAATAGCATTACATTTAGGTACAGGTACCTCTCCGGATCTGAGCATGGACAATTCTATTCTCCTACCAGCATTCATCAAACTTAATTTTCCCCGAGAAAGGTCGATTATTGCGTCCCTTTCTCTTAAAAAATCTACCCCCAAAAAAACACTTTACTACCAGGAATGAGCTCGCTATGGCTTCTTCCCCTATATACATCTCTACCTGCACTTGGAGTTTAATTATTTGTCGCTGTGCACTTATGGCTCCAGTGACTTTACAATTATTCACGGGAAAAGTCAGCATACGCCTTTCCTTCCCCAGTACCTTGAATAAGTCCATACTCATAACACTGACAGTAGCACCTGTATCTACAACCGCTTGCACATCAATATTATTAATTTTGATCTCTATTATCGCTTGTACTTTGTCTTTGTGCTCCTTTATGCATGTGGATGGTTCAGTTATTAGTTCGTCTCCCATCTGTACCCCGTCATTGTACCTAAGGATACAGATTTTGTTTGGCGTTTTGTTCTGTGTCGGGCTGCTCTCACTCCAAACCTCAGCCGACGATGGTGAGCGTATCTCGGCTGCATCTAGTTTGTTGAATTATTGCTAGTGGATGGGCGTGGCTGCTCTGTGTCACTGACCTCCACTATGTGCACGTTGTGTTGCGTCGGCCGCCACGGTTGCGCAATTGGCGCATTTTGTGGTGGCGGTCGGTTATTGTCGTATCTTTCACTGTTTTGCCGGTCCGGACTGGGCCTCTGGTTCTGTGGCTAAGTTCGGTTTGCATCATTATAAGTATTAGTGTTGTACGGCCCCCTGGCATTTTTCCATCTATGATTGCTTGGTGGGCCTGTTTCATACCGGTCATCGAACCTCCTCTTTCGGTCATTATTCACCGGCGGACTATTGCCGTTCCGGTCTCTACCTCTATTTCCGTTTTGTGCATACTCTTGTCTCCTATTATTACCTCCGCCGTTTCCATTACTTGGTGGAGGCGTGTTATTTCTACCATTTCTGTAACCGTTTCCGTTATTTCTAGCCTGTTCAGAGGCTGCCTTAACGTCCTCCTGAATCAGGTCAATTGAGTCCAGAACAGACAAGAAATGTTCCATATCATTTTCAGGCACGTGTATAAGCTTTTCCTTTACATGTATCGGCAAGTGTGATTTCAAAAGTCTGATCAAATCCCGGGATGAAATCTGTTCGTCCCAGTAACGGGTCTTGTTAATGTACTTCTCAAAATATTTTCGCAAATTTCCTAGTCGTGGAGAATACGGCTCTGGATTATATACTTCCTTCCGTAATCTCTCCTGAATACATGTTGACCAATATTTGGCCAAGAATGCCTTTTCGAATTGCTCATATGTATCACAACTGTCAGCTGCTTCGGTTGCCCATAATGCAGCATCTCCTTGTATGTATGACATAACAAACTGTATTTTCTGGGTATGACTCCAAACGCTAGGCAAAATGTTTCTAAATCCCTTGATAAACACTACAGGGTGAACAGATTTCTTCTCCGTTGTAAAGATCTGAAACTGTCGGTTCCTAATCAGACTTTCTTCAATCACTACTTTGGAATGACATTTATTTGTTCCGCTTACATTGGTTGCCTGTTCTGTCTCGCAGTCGCAATTTTTTACTGCAGTATTTATATGCCTATCATTGTTGGACCTGGCTGGCGTGACATACGCCTGCGCATCGTCATGCCGCAAGCTTAGCTCCATTTCGGCAAGACGGCGGTCCACACTCCGCTGCCACAGCGGAATGTCTTTTTGCACAATCCTTTTTAGATTTTGCACATCCGCTTTTGAGTCCACTTCTCTGGCCTCAATTGCGGCGTGCACTTTCTGATCTATTTCTTTTATGACTTCATTTTCTACTTTTTGCACTTGTTCGATCACTTTTTCCTCAATTACTTGAGTTGTGTCAAGTTCTAGTTGTTCGACCCTATTAGTCAGGACACTGATTTCCTCTACGATATTGGCGTTAGCCACTTGAACACTGTCTACTCTTTCGCTTAATTCTTGCACTGTTTTGGGTATGGTTTCATATTTTTGTTTCAAACTAACAATCTCACTTTGCATAACTTCTAAAGTTTGCATCAACTGTAAGTCCCTCTCATGCAGGCGTCGGTCACGCTCTGCTTGTTTAGCTTCACGTTCTCTATCGCGCTCTGCTTGTTTGGCATCACGTTCTTTATCGCGCTCTGCTTGTTTGCATGCAAATTCCGCTACCAATCTCTGGTCACGCTCTGCTTGCATATGTACAAATTCAGCTTGGAAATTGAGCATGCGCTCGAACATAACTCTTAATGATTGCACTTCTGACATCACACCACTCTCTGGTCCGTGTCCAGTGCTTGCAGATTGCACAGAATTTCCGCTATCAACTGAATCACTGGGTGGCAGTGGCAACATTTCTTGCCCTTCTGCCCCCAGATTCTCACATTGTACTTCCTGAACTACGTCACTAACATTACTTTGTGTCCCACTTTCCAACTCGGTATCACTACTTACTGACTGTTGCTCATTATCCATGTTGATATCTTCTGACTACGCAATCTAACCATAGTAAGCAAAGGAAATAAAATCTGAACTAAATATCCTAACACTCAGGTTTCACTGACATAATCACACAAGAAATGGACATTAACTAATACACACTTACTATATACTACAATGACTAACTACTTAAATGTCCTGTTATTTTAAAACAAAGTACTAACAACAAGCACACCACTAATGATCCGAGAACACTGCACTGAGGCTACTTTACTACCCACAGGACAACTACACTGTAGCTTTACCTTTTGGTGATCTATCTTGGGTGCAGCTGCCCCCTGATATTGTGGTAGGTAATTAATTTTTCAAAATAATGAGCTCTCTTCTTCAGCTTGCCTCTAGATACATAGTGTTCTCATGCAAAAAATCATACACAGGTATTACCACACAATATTGGTTATGAAATACATACAATACACAGAAAAATTATTAAATGTTCTGCAACAAAGTTCGACTATATTAATTCCCTAGTTATCTCACGGGTATTTAGTGGCCACTGCATATTCGAGCCCCACGTTGGGCGCCAATTTAACGAAATCGGACGATGTCGAATTCGTTAAAGAATGAATATTACAATTATCTTTTGCTTTTAAGTTAATTTTCTTTCGTGCGAACTTTGTTGTAGAACCACTCTCTTATTTTCGTGTGGTAATAAAAAATTTTACTTTCTTAAGAATTACGTACATTTAAAGAAAAATATTATTTACGTGAACTCATATGAACTGGTTAAGAATATTAGATTGAGAATTGAGTCCTTTAGATCATTCGGCCTTGGCATACACTTTCCTGATGCAGTGGGTTTTTTGTTAAATATTTTTTACTGAATTTTATCCCGGCAATAGCCATAGAACATAAGATTATCTCTATCAGCAGAAAATGTTTTAATTATTGCCAAGCCGACATTTATCACTGATCAAACCTACTTCAGTATGCATTTGAGTTATTTTAAAGAACCAAACTGTTTAAATTTCAATGTTAACTAACATTAACTATCCGCCTACGAATGCACAAACGTATAATTAATTCAAATTTTATCAGCCACAAGATCACTGAAAAGGAAGAACAATTTCTTAATTCACTATTGATTTTTATGCATCTGTTCCCGATTTACGGGTTTGATAATTTTTTAAATGTGCCGCCTCTTCAGATCTGCGATTGTTGGTCGCGGCACAGCCCAGCAACACCGCTAAAAAATGCTGAAAATTCTTAAAGAAATTTTATAGATGACGTGGGCAAGCTAATTTACATAAATAATTCACACTTTTGATAAATACTGATATATTTTGCTCAAACAACAATTCAACTCACATTAATTCGTAACGCATCGTCTAATGGCGGCTAAGTCCAGACAGAGACAAAAGAAGTCTACACATTCGTTAAAAGCTTCTTCACAGCGTCCTACCTCGATCACGTCAGAACAGAGACGACCAAAGAATACATAATGTTTAGTCCTTATATAGCATTTCCCGACTATTATCATTTCTTTGTAAATTATTCTTTTCTGGCAAATTTTTATATCTCTGATACCGCAAATACTGACACATTTTACATTCACATATTAAATACAGAAAAATTCCTATCCTAAATACAGAGAAATATTACAATTAAAACATAATGAGAATAACAAACGTATTTTATACCACATTCAGTAATATTTTTGTTGAATAATTACGATGTATATACAACTTGCCCAGAGCGGCGTATATGGTACAAATAAACTGAGAAAATGCCAGGGAACGTTACAAGACAATTAGGCTGGAGGACGATGTATTGAATCGCGACGCAATTTGTGTGTTCCATCGTCATTAAGAGGCTCTGAATGTTGCAATAAACTGTCAGTTTTGCGCCGGATTCGAAAAACTAGACTCATAGGAGAACCACCAAAAGGTGCCCGGGGCAGCAATAGTACCTCGGAGAAAAGTCGGCTGGAGGATGATGTATTGAATTGCGACGCAATTTGTGTGTTCCATCGTCGTTAAGAGGCTCTGAACGTTACAATTAACTGCCAGTTTTGCGTCGGATTCGAAAAAATAGACTCACAGGAGAACGACGATAAGGTGCCCGAGGCAGCAATAGACCCTTGGAGACAGGTCGGCTGGAGGACGATGTATTGAATGGCGACGCAGTTTGTGTGTTCCATCGTCTTTAAGAGGCTCTGAACGTTACAATAAACTGTCAGTTTTGCGTCGCATTCGAAAAACTAGACTCATAGGAGAACGACAATACGGTGACCGAGGTAGCAAGAGACCCTTGGAGACAAGTCGGCTGGACGACTATGTTTTGAATCGCGACGCAATTTGTTTGTTCCATCGTCATTAAGAGGCACTGAACGTTACAGCTAACTGTCAGTTTTGCGTAGGATAAAATCTAGACTCACAGGCGAACGACCGTGAAGTGCCCGAGGCAGCAATAGACTCTTGGAGACAAGTCGGCCGGAGGACGATGTATTGAAAAGCGACGCAATTTGTGTGTTCCAACGTCATTAAGAGGCTCTGAACGTTACAATTACCTTTCAGTTTTGCGTCGGATTCGAAAAACTAGACTCACAGGAGAACGACCAGAAGGTGCCCGAGGCAGCAATACACCCTTGGAGACAAGTCGGTCGGAGGACGATGTATTGAATCGCGACGCAATTTTCGTGTTCCATCGTCATTAAGAGGCACTGAACGTTACAATTAACTGTCAGTTTTGCGTCGGATTCGAAAATCTAGACTCACAGGAGAACGACCATAAGGTGCCCGAGGCAGCAATAGACTCTTGGAGACAAGTCGGCCGGAGGACGATGTATTGAAACGCGGCGCAATTTGTGTGTTCCATCGTCATTAAGAGGCTCTGAACGTTACAATTACCTTTCAGTTTTGCGTCGGATTCGAAAAACTAGACTCACAGGAGAACGACCATAAGGTGCCCGAGGCAGCAATATACCCTTGGAGACAAGTGGGCTGGAGGACGATGTATTGAATCGCGACGCAATTTGTGTGTTCCATCGTCATTAAGAGGCTCTGAACGTTACAATAAACTGTCAGTTTTGCGCCGGATTCGAAAAACTAGACTCATAGGAAAACCACCAAAAGGTGCCCGGGGCAGCAATAGTACCTCGGAGAAAAGTCGGCTGGAGGATGATGTATTGAATCGCGACGCAATTTGTGTGTTCCATCGTAATTAAGAGGCTCTGAACGTTACAATTAACTGTGAGTATTACGACGTATTCGGAAAACTAGACTCACAGGAGAAAGACCATAAGGTGCCCGAGGCAGCAATAGACCCTAGGAGACAGGACGGCCGTAGGACAATGTATTGAATCTCGACGCAATTTGTGTGTTCCATCGTCATTAAGAGGCTCTGAACGTTAAAATTAACTGTCAGTCTTGCGTCGGATTCGAAAAACTAGACTCACAGGAGAACGACCATAAGGTGCCCGAGGCAGAAATAGACCCTTGGAGACAGGTCGGCTGGAGGACGATGTATTGAATCGCGACGCAATTTGTGTGTTCCATCGTCATTAAGAGGCTCTGAACGTTACAATTAACTGTCAGTTTTGCGTTGGATTCGAAAATCTAGACTCACAGGAGAACGACCATAAGGTGCTCGAGGCAGCACTAGACCCTTCGAGACAAGTCGTCTGGAGGACGATGTTTTGAATAGCGACGCAATATTGTGTGTTCCATCGTCATTAAGAGGCTCTGAACGTTACAATTATAAGTCAGTTTTGCGCCGGATTCGAAAAACTACACTCCTACGAGAACGACCAAATGTGCCCGGAGCAGCAATAGTACATCGGAGACAAGTCGGCTGGAGGACGTTGTATTGAATCGCGACGCAATTTGTGTGTTCCATCGTCATTAAGAGGCTCTGAACGTTACAATAAACTGTCAGTTTTGCGCCGGATTCGAAAAACTAGACTCATAGGAGAACCACCAAAAGGTGCCCGGGGCAGCAATAGTACCTCGGAGAAAAGTCGGCTGGAGGGTGATGTATTGAATTGCGACGCAATTTGTGTGTTCCATCGTCATTAAGAGGCCCTGAACGTTACAATTAACTGCCAGTTTTGCGTCGGATTCGAAAATCTAGACTCACAGGAGAAAAACCATATGGTGCCCGAGGCAGCAATTACCCCTTGGAGACAAGTCGGCTGGAGGACGATGTATTGAGTGGCGACGCAGTTTGTGTGTTCCATCGTCATTAAGAGGCTCTGAACATTACAATAAACTGTCAGTTTTGCGTCGCATTCGAAAAACTAGACTCATAGGAGAACGACAATACGGTGACCGAGGTAGCAAGAGACCCTTGGAGACAAGTCGGCTGGACGACTATGTTTTGAATCGCGACGCAATTTGTGGGTTCCATCGTCATTAAGAGGCACTGAACGTTACAGTTAACTGTCAGTTTTGCGTAGGATAAAATCTAGACTCACAGGCGAACGACCGTAAAGTGCCCGAGGCAGCAATAGACTCTTGGAGACAAGTCGGCCGGAGGACGATGTATTGAAAAGCGACGCAATTTGTGTGTTCCATCGTCATTGAGAGAATCTGAACGTTACAATTACCTTTCAGTTTTGCGTCGGATTCGAAAATCTAGACTCCAAGGAGAACGACCATAAGGTGCCAGAGGCAGCAATATACCCTTGGAGACAAGGGGGCTGGAGGACGATGTATTGAATCGCGACTAAATTTATGTGTTCCATCGTCATTAAGAGGCACTGAACGTTACAATTAACTGTCAGTTTTACGTCGGATTCGAAAATCTAGACTCACAGGAGGACGACCATAAGGTGCCCGAGGCAGCAATAGACTCTTGGAGACAAGTCGGCTGGAGGACGATGTATTGAATCGCGACGCAATTTGTGTGTTCCATCGTCATTAAGAGGCTCTGAACGTTACAATTAACTGTCAGTTTTGCGCCGGATTCGAAAAACTAGACTCATAGGAGAACGACCAAAAGGTACCCGGGGCAGCAATAGTATCTCGGAGACAAGTCGGCTGGAGGGCGATGTATTCAATCGCGATTCAATTTGTGTGTTCCAACGTCATTAAGAGGCTCTGAACGTTACAATTACCTTTCAGTTTTGCGTCGGATTGGAAAAACTAGACTCACAGGAGAACGACCATAAGGTGCCCGAGGCAGCAATACACCCTTGGAGACAAGTCGGTCGGAGGACGATGTATTGAATCGCGACGCAATTTGTGTGTTCCATCGTCATTAAGAGGCACTGAACGTTACAATTAACTGTCAGTTATGCGTCGGATTCGAAAATCTAGACTCACCGGAGAACGACCATAAGGTGCCCGAGGCAGCAATAGACTCTTGAAGACAAGTCGGCCGGAGGACGATGTATTGAATGGCGACGCAATTTGTGTGTTCCATCGTCATTAAGAGGCTCTGAACGTTACAATTACCTTTCAGTTTTGCGTCGGATTCGAAAAACTAGACTCACAGGAGAACGACCATAAGGTGCCCGAGGCAGCAATATACCCTTGGAGACAAGTGGGCTGGAGGACGATGTATTGAATCGCGACGCAATTTGTGTGTTCCATCGTCATTAAGAGGCTCTGAACGTTACAATTAACTGTCAGTTATGAGCCGGATTCGAAAAACTACACTCCTAGGAGAACGACCAAAAGGTGCCCGGGTCAGCAATAGTACCTCGGAGACAAGTCGGCTGGAGGACGATGTATTGAATCGCGACGCAATTTGTGTGTTCCATCGTCATTAACAGGCTTTGAACGTTACAATTAACTGTCAGTTTTGCGTCGTATTCGGAAAACTAGACTCACAGCAGAACGACCATAAGGTGCCCGAGGCAGCAATAGACCCTTGGAGACAGGTCGGCTGTCGGACGATGTATTGAATCTCGACGCAATTTGTGTGTTCCATTGTCATTAAGAGGCTCTGAATGTTACAATTAACTGTCAGTCTTGCGTCGGATTCGAAAAACTAGACTCACAGGAGAACGACGATAAGGTGCCCGAGGCAGCTATAGACCCTTGGCGACAAGTCGGCTGGAGGACGATGTATTGAATCGCGACGCAATTTGTGTGTTCCATCGTCATTAAGAGGCTCTGAACGTTACAATTAACTGTCAGTTTTGCGTCGGATTCGAAAATCTAGACTCACAGGAGAACAACCATAAGGCGCCCAAGGCAGCACTAGACCCTTGGAGACAATTCGGCTGGAGGACGATGTATTGAAACGCGACGCAATTTGTGTGTTCCATCGTCATTAAGAGGCTCTGAACGTTACAATTACCTTTCAGTTTTGCGTCGGATTCGAAAAACTAGACTCACAGGAGAACGACCATAAGGTGCCCGAGGCAGCAATATACCCTTGGAGACAAGTGGGCTGGAGGACGATGTATTGAATCGCGACGCAATTTGTGTGTTCCATCGTCATTAAGAGGCTCTGAACGTTACAATAAACTGTCAGTTTTGCGCCGGATTCGAAAAACTAGACTCATAGGAAAACCACCAAAAGGTGCCCGGGGCAGCAATAGTACCTCGGAGAAAAGTCGGCTGGAGGATGATGTATTGAATCGAGACGCAATTTGTGTGTTCCATCGTAATTAAGAGGCTCTGAACGTTACAATTAACTGTGAGTTTTACGTCGTATTCGGAAAACTAGACTCACAGGAGAACGACCATAAGGTGCCCGAGGCAGCAATAGTCCCTAGGAGACAGGACGGCTGTAGGACGATGTATTGAATCTCGACGCAATTTGTGTGTTCCATCGTCATTAAGAGGCTCTGAACGTTACAATTAACTGTCAGTTTTGCGCCGGATTCGAAAAACTAGACTCACAGGAGAACGACCATAAGGTGCCCGAGGCAGCAATAGACCCTTGGAGACAGGTCGGCTGGAGGACGATGTATTGAATCGCGACGCAATTTGTGTGTTCCATCGTCATTAAGAGGCTCTGAACGTTACAATTAACTGTCAGTTTTGCGTTGGATTCGAAAAATCTAGACTCACAGGAGAACGACCATAAGGTGATCGAGGCAGCACTAGACCCTTCCAGACAAGTCGTCTGGAGGACGATGTTTTGAATAGCGACGCAATATTGTGTGTTCCATCGTCATTAAGAGGCTCTGAACGTTACAATTATAATTCAGTTTTGCGCCGGATTCGAAAAACTACACTCCGACGAGAACGACCAAATGTGCCCGGAGCAGCAATAGTACATCGGAGACAAGTCGGCTGGAGGACGTTGTATTGAATCGCGACGCAATTTGTGTGTTCCATCGTCATTAAGAGGCTCTGAACGTTACAATTAACTGTCAGTTTTGCGCCGGATTCGAAAAACTAGACTCATAGGAGAACCACCAAAAGGTGCCCGGGGCAGCAATAGTACCTCGGAGAAAAGTCGGCTGGAGGATGATGTATTGAATTGCGACGCAATTTGTGTGTTCCATCGTCATTAAGAGGCCCTGAACGTTACAATAAACTGTGAGTTTTGCGTCGGATTCGAAAAACTAGACTCACAGGAGAACAACCATATGGTGCCCGAGGCAGCAATTACCCCTTGGAGACAAGTCGGCTGGACGACTATGTTTTGAATCGCGACGCAATTTGTGGGTTCCATCGTCATTAAGAGGCACTGAACGTTACAGTTAATTGTCAGTTTTGCGTAGGATAAAATCTAGACTCACAGGCGAACGACCGAAAAGTGCCCGAGGCAGCAATAGACTCTTGGAGACAAGTCGGCCGGAGGACGATGTATTGAAAAGCGACGCAATTTGTGTGTTCCATCGTCATTAAGGGGCTCTGAACGTTACAATTACCTTTCAGTTTTGCGTCGGATTCGAAAATCTAGACTCACAGGAGAACGACCATAAGGTGCCAGAGGCAGCAATATACCCTTGGAGACAAGGGGGCTGGAGGACGATGTATTGAATCGCGACGCAATTTATGTGTTCCATCGTCATTAAGAGGCACTGAACGTTACAATTAACTGTCAGTTTTACGTCGGATTCGAAAATCTAGACTCACAGGAGGACGACCATAAGGTGCCCGAGGCAGCAATAGACTCTTGGAGACAAGTCGGCTGGAGGACGATGTATTGAATCGCGACGCAATTTGTGTGTTCCATCGTCATTAAGAGGCTCTGAACGTTACAATTAACTGTCAGTTATGCGTCGTATTCGGAAAACTAGACTCACAGCAGAACGACCATAAGCTGCCCGAGGCAGCAATAGACCCTTGGAGACAGGTCGGCTGTCGGACGATGTATTGAATCTCGACGCAATTTGTGTGTTCCATCGTCATTAAGAGGCTCTGAACGTTACAATAAACTGTCAGTTTTGCGCCGGATTCGAAAAACTAGACTCATAGGAGAACCACCAAAAGGTGCCCGGGGCAGCAATAGTACCTCGGAGAAAAGTCGGCTGGAGGGTGATGTATTGAATTACGACGCAATTTGTGTGTTCCATCGTCATTAAGAGGCCCTGAACGTTACAATTAACTGCCAGTTTTGCGTCGGATTCGAAAATCTAGACTCACAGGAGAAAAACCATATGGTGCCCGAGGCAGCAATTACCCCTTGGAGACAAGTCGGCTGGAGGACGATGTATTGAATGGCGACGCAGTTTGTGTGTTCCATCGTCATTAAGAGGCTCTGAACATTACAATAAACTGTCAGTTTTGCGTCGCATTCGAAAAACTAGACTCATAGGAGAACGACAATACGGTGACCGAGGTAGCAAGAGACCCTTGGAGACAAGTCGGCTGGACGACTATGTTTTGAATCGCGACGCAATTTGTGGGTTCCATCGTCATTAAGAGGCACTGAACGTTACAGTTAACTGTCAGTTTTGCGTAGGATAAAATCTAGACTCACAGGCGAACGACCGTAAAGTGCCCGAGGCAGCAATAGACTCTTGGAGACAAGTCGGCCGGAGGACGATGTATTGAAAAGCGACGCAATTTGTGTGTTCCATCGTCATTGAGAGAATCTGAACGTTACAATTACCTTTCAGTTTTGCGTCGGATTCGAAAATCTAGACTCCAAGGAGAACGACCATAAGGTGCCAGAGGCAGCAATATACCCTTGGAGACAAGGGGGCTGGAGGACGATGTATTGAATCGCGACTAAATTTATGTGTTCCATCGTCATTAAGAGGCACTGAACGTTACAATTAACTGTCAGTTTTACGTCGGATTCGAAAATCTAGACTCACAGGAGGACGACCATAAGGTGCCCGAGGCAGCAATAGACTCTTGGAGACAAGTCGGCTGGAGGACGATGTATTGAATCGCGACGCAATTTGTGTGTTCCATCGTCATTAAGAGGCTCTGAACGTTACAATTAACTGTCAGTTTTGCGCCGGATTCGAAAAACTAGACTCATAGGAGAACGACCAAAAGGTACCCGGGGCAGCAATAGTATCTCGGAGACAAGTCGGCTGGAGGGCGATGTATTCAATCGCGATTCAATTTGTGTGTTCCAACGTCATTAAGAGGCTCTGAACGTTACAATTACCTTTCAGTTTTGCGTCGGATTGGAAAAACTAGACTCACAGGAGAACGACCATAAGGTGCCCGAGGCAGCAATACACCCTTGGAGACAAGTCGGTCGGAGGACGATGTATTGAATCGCGACGCAATTTGTGTGTTCCATCGTCATTAAGAGGCACTGAACGTTACAATTAACTGCCAGTTATGCGTCGGATTCGAAAATCTAGACTCACCGGAGAACGACCATAAGGTGCCCGAGGCAGCAATAGACTCTTGAAGACAAGTCGGCCGGAGGACGATGTATTGAAACGCGACGCAATTTGTGTGTTCCATCGTCATTAAGAGGCTCTGAACGTTACAATTACCTTTCAGTTTTGCGTCGGATTCGAAAAACTAGACTCACAGGAGAACGACCATAAGGTGCCCGAGGCAGCAATATACCCTTGGAGACAAGTGGGCTGGAGGACGATGTATTGAATCGCGACGCAATTTGTGTGTTCCATCGTCATTAAGAGGCTCTGAACGTTACAATTAACTGTCAGTTATGAGCCGGATTCGAAAAACTACACTCCTAGGAGAACGACCAAAAGGTGCCCGGGTCAGCAATAGTACCTCGGAGACAAGTCGGCTGGAGGACGATGTATTGAATCGCGACGCAATTTGTGTGTTCCATCGTCATTAACAGGCTTTGAACGTTACAATTAACTGTCAGTTTTGCGTCGTATTCGGAAAACTAGACTCACAGCAGAACGACCATAAGGTGCCCGAGGCAGCAATGGACCCTTGGAGACAGGTCGGCTGTCGGACGATGTATTGAATCTCGACGCAATTTGTGTGTTCCATTGTCATTAAGAGGCTCTGAATGTTACAATTAACTGTCAGTCTTGCGTCGGATTCGAAAAACTAGACTCACAGGAGAACGACGATAAGGTGCCCGAGGCAGCTATAGACCCTTGGCGACAAGTCGGCTGGAGGACGATGTATTGAATCGCGACGCAATTTGTGTGTTCCATCGTCATTAAGAGGCTCTGAACGTTACAATTAACTGTCAGTTTTGCGTCGGATTCGAAAATCTAGACTCACAGGAGAACAACCATAAGGCGCCCAAGGCAGCACTAGACCCTTGGAGACAATTCGGCTGGACGACTATGTTTTGAATCGCGACGCAATTTGTGGGTTCCATCGTCAATAAGAGGCACTGAACGTAACAGTTAATTGTCAGTTTTGCGTAGGATAAAATCTAGACTCACAGGCGAACGACCGAAAAGTGCCCGAGGCAGCAATAGACTCTTGGAGACAAGTCGGCCGGAGGACGATGTATTGAAAAGCGACGCAATTTGTGTGTTCCATCGTCATTAAGAGGCTCTGAACGTTACAATTACCTTTCAGTTTTGCGTCGGATTCGAAAATCTAGACTCACAGGAGAACGACCATAAGATGCCAGAGGCAGCAATATACCCTTGGAGACAAGGGGGCTGGAGGACGATGTATTGAATCGCGACGCAATTTATGTGTTCCATCGTCATTAAGAGGCACTGAACGTTACAATTAACTGTCAGTTTTACGTCGGATTCGAAAATCTAGACTCACACGAGGACGACCATAAGGTGCCCGAGGCAGCAATAGACTCTTGGAGACAAGTCGGCTGGAGGACGATGTATTGAATCGCGACGCAATTTGTGTGTTCCATCGTCATTAAGAGGCTCTGAACGTTACAATTAACTGTCAGTTTTGCGCCGGATTCGAAAAACTAGACTCATAGGAGAACGACCAAAAGGTACCCGGTGCAGCAATAGTAGCTCGGAGACAAGTCGGCTGGAGGACGATGTATTGAATCGCGATTCAATTTGCGTGTTCCAACGTCATTAAGAGGCTCTGAACGTTACAATTACCTTTCAGTTTTGCGTCGGATTCGAAAAACTAGACTCACAGGAGAACGACCATAAGGTGCCCGAGGCAGCAATAGACTCTTGGAGTCAAGTCGGCCGGAGGACGATGTATTGAAACGCGACGCAATTTGTGTGTTCCATCGTCATTAAGAGGCTCTGAACGTTACAATAAACTGTCAGTTTTGCGCCGGATTCGAAAAACTAGACTCATAGGAGAACCACCAAAAGGTGCCCGGGGCAGCAATAGTACCTCGGAGAAAAGTCGGCTGGAGGATGATGTATTGAATTGCGACGCAATTTGTGTGTTCCATCGTCATTAAGAGGCCCTGAACGTTACAATTAACTGCCAGTTTTGCGTCGGATTCGAAAATCTAGACTCACAGGAGAACAACCATATGGTGCCCGAGGCAGCAATTACCCCTTGGAGACAAGTCGGCTGGAGGACGATGTATTGAATGGCGACGCAGTTTGTGTGTTCCATCGTCATTAAGAGGCTCTGAACGTTACAATAAACTGTCAGTTTTACGTCGGATTCGAAAATCTAGACTCATAGGAGAACGACCAAAAGGTACCCGGGGCAGCAATAGTAACTCGGAGACAAGTCGGCTGGAGGATGATGTATTGAATTGCGACGCAATTTGTGTGTTCCATCGTCATTAAGAGGCCCTGAACGTTACAATTAACTGCCAGTTTTGCGTCGGATTCGAAAATCTAGACTCACAGGAGAACAACCATATGGTGCCCGAGGCAGCAATTACCCCTTGGAGACAAGTCGGCTGGAGGACGATGTATTGAATGGCGACGCAGTTTGTGTGTTCCATCGTCATTAAGAGGTTCTGAACGTTACAATAAACTGTCAGTTTTGCGTCGCATTCGAAAAACTAGACTCATAGGAGAACGACAATACGGTGACCGAGGTAGCAAGAGACCCTTGGAGACAAGTCGGCTGGACGACTATGTTTTGAATCGCGACGCAATTTGTTTGTTCCATCGTCATTAAGAGGCACTGAACGTTACAGCTAACTGTCAGTTTTGCGTAGGATAAAATCTAGACTCACAGGCGAACGACCGTAAAGTGCCCGAGGCAGCAATAGACTCTTGGAGACAAGTCGGCCGGAGGACGATGTATTGAAAAGCGACGCAATTTGTGTGTTCCATCGTCATTAAGAGGCTCTGAACGTTACAATTACCTTTCAGTTTTACGTCGGATTCGAAAATCTAGACTCATAGGAGAACGACCAAAAGGTACCCGGGGCAGCAATAGTAACTCGGAGACAAGTCGGCTGGAGGACGATGTATTGAATCGCGACGCAATTTGTGTGTTCCATCGTCATTAAGAGGCTCTGAACGTTACAATAAACTGTCAGTTTTGAGCCGTATTCGAAAAACTAGACTCATAGCAGAACAACCAAAAGGAGCCCGGGGCAGTAATAGTACCTCGGAGAAAAGTCGGCTGGAGGATGATGTATTGAATCGCGACGCAATTTGTGTGTTCCATCGTCATTAAGAGGCTCTGAACGTTACAATTAACTGTCAGTTTTGCGTCATATTTGGAAAACTAGACTCACAGGAGAACGACCATAAGGTGCCCGAGGCAGCAATAGATCCTTGGAGACAAGTCGGCTGGAGGACCATGTATTGAATGGCGACGCAATTTGTGTGTTCCATCGTCATTAGGAGGCTCTGAACGTTACAATTAACTGTCAGTTTTGCGCCGGATTCGAAAAACTAGACTCACAGGAGAACGACCATAAGGTGCCCGAGGCAGCAATAGACCCTTGGAGACAGGTCGGCTGTCGGACGATGTATTGAATCTCGGCGCAATTTGTGTGTTCCATCGTCATTAAGAGGCTCTGAACGTTACAATTAACTGTCAGTTTTGCGTCGGATTCGAAAATCTAGACTCACAAGAGAACGACCATATGGCGCCCGAGGCAGCACTAGACCCTTGGAGACAATTAGGCTGGAGGACGATGTATTGAATCGCGACGCAATTTGTGTGTTCCATCGTGATTAAGAGGCGCTGAACGTTACAATAAACTGTCAGTTTTGCGCTGGATTCGTAAACTAGACTCATAGGAGAACCACCAAAAGGTGCCCGGGGCAGCAATAGTACCTCGGAGACAAGTCGGCTGGAGGACGATGTATTGAATCGCGACGCAATTTCTGTGTTCCATCGTCATTAAGAGGCTCTGAACGTTACAATAAACTGTCAGTTTTGCGCTGTATTCGAAAAACTAGACTCATAGCAGACCAACCAAAAGGAGCCCGGGGCAGCAATAGTACCACGGAGAAAAGTCGGCTGGAGGATGATGTATTGAATCGCGACGCAATTTGTGTGTTCCATCGTCATTAAGAGGCTCTGAACGTTACAATCAACTGTCAGTTTTGCGTCGTATTCGGAAAACTGGACTCACAGGAGAACGACCATAAGGTGCCCGAGGCAGCAATAGATCCTTGGAGACAGGACGGCTGTAGGACGATGTATGGAATCTCGACGCAATTTGTGTGTTCCATCGTCATTAGGAGGCTCTGAACGTTACAATTAACTATCAGTTTTGCGTCGGATTCGGAAAACTAGACTCACAGGAGAACGACCATAAGGTGCCCGAGGCAGCAATAGACCCTTGGAGACAGGTCGGCTGGAGGACGATGCATTGAATCGCGACGCAATATGTGTGTTCCATCGTCATTAAGAGGCTCTGAACGTTACAATTAACTGTCAGTTTTGCGTCGGATTCGAAAATCTAGACTCACAGAAGAACGACCATAAGTTGCCCGAGGCAGCACTAGACCCTTGGAGACAAGTCGGCTGGAGAACGATATATTGAATCGCGACGGAATTTGTGTGTTCCATCGTCATTAAGAGGCTCTGAACGTTACAATTAACTGTCAGTTTTGCGCCGGAATCGATAAACTAGACTCATAGGAGAACGACCAAAAGGCGCCCGGGGCAGCAATAGATCCTTGGAGACAAGTCCGCTGGAGGACGATGTATTGAATCTCGACGCAATTTCTGTGTTCCATCGTCATTAAGAAGCTCTGAACGTTACAATTACCTTTCAGTTTTTCGTCGGATTCGAAAAACTACACTCATAGGAGAATGACCATAAGGTACACTTGGCAGCAATAGACCCTTGGAGACAAGTCGGCTGGAGGACGATGTATTGAATCTTGACGCTATTTGTGTGTTCCATCGTCATTAAGAGGCTCTGAATGTTACAATTACCTTTCAGTTTTGCGCCGGATTCAAAAAACTAGACTCATAGGAGAACGACCAAAAGTTGCCCGGGGCAGCAATAGTACCTCGGAGAAAAGTCGGCTGGAGGATGATGTATTGAATCGCGACGCAATTTGTGTGTTCCATCGTCATTAAGAGGCTCTGAACGTTACAATTAACTGTCAGTTTTGCGTCGTATTCGGAAAACTAGACTCACAGGAGAACGACCATAAGGTGCCCGAGGCAGCAATAGACCCTTGGAGACAGGACGGCTGTAGGACGATGTATTGAATCTCGACGCAATTTGTGTGTTCCATCGTCATTAAGAGGCTCTGAACGTTACAATTAACTGTCAGTTTTGCGTCATATTTGGAAAACTAGACTCACAGGAGAACGACCATAAGGTGCCCGAGGCAGCAATAGATCCTTGGAGACAAGTCGGCTGGAGGACGATGTATTGAATGGCGACGCAATTTGTGTGTTCCATTGTCATTAGGAGGCTCTGAACGTTACAATTAACTGTCAGTTTTGCGCCGGATTCGAAAAACTAGACTCACAGGAGAACGACCATAAGGTGCCCGAGGCAGCAATAGACCCTTGGAGACAGGTCGGCTGTCGGACGATGTATTGAATCTCGACGCAATTTGTGTGTTCCATCGTCATTCAGAGGCTCTGAACGTTACAATTAACTGTCAGGTTTGCGTCGGATTCGAAAATCTAGACTCACAAGAGAACGACCATAAGGCGCCCGAGGCAGCACTAGACCCTTGGACACAATTAGGCTGGAGGACGATGTATTGAATCGCGACGCAATTTGTGTGTTCCATCGTGATTAAGAGGCGCTGAACGTTACAATAAATTGTCAGTTTTGCGCTGGATTCGTAAACTAGACTCATAGGAGAACCACCAAAAGGTGCCCGGGGCAGCAATAGTACCTCGGAGAAAAGTCGGCTGGAGGATGATGTATTCAATTGCGACGCAATTTGTGTGTTCCATCGCCATTAAGAGGCTCTGAACGTTACAATTAACTGCCAGTTTTGCGTCGGATTCGAAAAACTAGACTCACAGGAGAACAACCATATGGTGCCGGAGGCAGCAATTACCCCTTGGAGACAAGTCGGCTGGAGGACGATGTATTGAATGGCGACGCAGTTTGTGTGTTCCATCGTCATTACGAGGCTCTGAACGTTACAATAAACTGTCAGTTTTGCGTCGCATTCGAAAAACTAGACTCATAGGAGAACGATAATACGGTGACCGAGGTAGCAAGAGACCCTTGGAGACAAGTCGGCTGGTCGACTATGTTTTGAATCGCGACGCAATTTGTGTGTTCCATCGTCATTAAGAGGCTCTGAACGTTACAATTAACTGTTAGTTTTGCGTCGGATACGAAATACTAGACTCACACGAGAACGACCATAAGGTGCCCGAGGCCGCAAGAGACCCTTGGAGACAAGTAGGCTGAAGGACGATGTATTGAATCGCGACGCAATTTGTGTGTTCCATCGTCATTAAGAGGCTCTGAACGTTACAATTAACTGTCAGTTTTGAGCCGGATTCGAAAAACACGACTCATAGGAGAACGTCCAAAAGGTGCCCGGGGCAGCAATAGTACCTCGGAGACAAGTCGGCTGTCGGACGATGTATTGAACCGCGACGCAATTTCTGTGTTCCATCGTCATTAAGAGGCTCTGAACGTTACAATAAACTGTCAGTTTTGCGCCGTATTCGAAAAACTAGACTCATAGCAGACCAACCAAAAGGAGCCCGGGGCAGCAATAGTACCACGGAGAAAAGACGGCTGGAGGATGATGTATTGAATCGCGACGCAATTTGTGTGTTCCATCGTCACTAAGAGGCTCTGAACGTTACAATCAACTGTCAGTTTTGCGTCGTATTCGGAAAACTGGACTCACAGGAGAACGACCATAAGGTGCCCGAGGCAGCAATAGATCCTTGGAAACAGGACGGCTGTAGGACGATGTATTGAATCTCGACGCAATTTGTGTGTTCCATCGTCATTAGGAGGCTCTGAACGTTACAATTAACTATCAGTTTTGCGTCGGATTCGGAAAACTAGACTCACAGGAGAACGACCATAAGGTGCCCGAGGCAGCAATAGACCCTTGGAGACAGGTCGGCTGGAGGACGATGAATTGAATCGCGACGCAATATGTGTGTTCCATCGTCATTAAGAGGCTCTGAACGTTACAATTAACTGTCAGTTTTGCGTCGGATTCGAAAATCTAGACTCACAGAAGAACGACCACAAGTTGCCCGAGGCAGCACTAGACCCTTGGAGACAAGTCGGCTGGAGAACGATATATTGAATCGCGACGGAACTTGTGTGTTCCATCGTCATTAAGAGGCTCTGAACGTTACAATTAACTGTCAGTTTTGCGCCGGAATCGATAAACTAGACTCATAGGAGAACGACCAAAAGGTGCCCGGGGCAGCAATAGACCCTTGGAGACAAGTCGGCTGGAGGACGATGTATTGAATCTCGACGCAATTTCTGTGTTCCATCGTCATTAAGAGGCTCTGAACGTTACAATTACCTTTCAGTTTTTCGTCGGATTCGAAAAACTACACTCATAGGAGAATGACCATAAGGTACACTTGGCAGCAATAGACCCTTGGAGACAAGTCAGCTGGAGGACGATGTATTGAATCTTGACGCTATTTGTGTGTTCCATCGTCATTAAGAGGCTCTGAATGTTACAATTACCTTTCAGTTTTGCGCCGGATTCAAAAAACTAGACTCATAGGAGAACGACCAAAAGGTGCCCGGGGCAGCAATAGTACCTCGGAGAAAAGTCGGCTGGAGGATGATGTATTGAATCGCGACGCAATTTGTGTGTTCCATCGTCATTAAGAGGCTCTGAACGTTACAATAAACTGTCAGTTTTGCGCCGGATTCGAAAAACTAGACTCATAGGAGAACCACCAAAAGGTGCCCGGGGCAGCAATAGTACCTCGGAGAAAAGTCGGCTGGAGGATGATGTATTGAATCGCGACGCAATTAGTGTGTTCCATCGTCATTAAGAGGCTCTGAACGTTACAATTAACTGTCAGTTTTGCGTCGTATTCGGAAAACTAGACTCACAGGAGAACGACCATAAGGTGCCCGAGGCAGCAATAGACCCTGGGAGACAGGACGGCTGTAGGACGATGTATTGAATCTCGACGCAATTTGTGTGTTCCATCGTCATTAAGAGGCTCTGAACGTTACAATTAACTGTCAGTTTTGCGTCGGATTCGAAAAACTAAACTCACAGGAGAACGACCATAAGGTGCCCGAGGCAGCAATAGACCCTTGGAGACAGGTCGGCTGTCGGATGATGTATTGAATCTCGACGCAATTTGTGTGTTCCATCGTCATTAGGAGGCTCTGAACGTTACAATTAACTATCAGTTTTGCGTCGGATTCGGAAAACTAGACTCACAGGAGAACGACCATAAGGTGCCCGAGGCAGCAATAGACCCTTGGAGACAGGTCGGCTGGAGGACGATGTATTGAATCGCGACGCAATATGTGTGTTCCATCGTCATTAAGAGGCTCTGAACGTTACAATTAACTGTCAGTTTTGCGTCGGATTCGAAAATCTAGACTCACCGAAGAACGACAATAAGTTGCCCGAGGCAGCACTAGACCCTTGGAGACAAGTCGGCTGGAGAACGATATATTGAAACGCGACGGAATTTGTGTGTTCCATCGTCATTAAGAGGCTCTGAACGTTACAATTAACTGTCAGTTTTGCGCCGGAATCGATAAACTAGACTCATAGGAGAACGACCAAAAGGTGCCCGGGGCAGCAATAGACCCTCGGAGACAAGTCGGCTGGAGGACGATGTATTGAATCTCGACGCAATTTCTGTGTTCCATCGTCATTAAGAGGCTCTGAACGTTACAATTACCTTTCAGTTTTTCGTCGGATTCGAAAAACTACACTCATAGGAGAATGACCATAAGGTACACTTGGCAGCAATAGACCCTTGGAGACAAGTCGTCTGGAGGACGATGTATTGAATCTTGACGCTATTTGTGTGTTCCATCGTCATTAAGAGGCTCTGAATGTTACAATTACCTTTCAGTTTTGCGCCGGATTCAAAAAACTAGACTCATAGGAGAACGACCAAAAGGTGCCCGGGGCAGCAATAGTACCTCGGAGAAAAGTCGGCTGGAGGATGATGTATTGAATCGCGACGCAATTTGTGATTTCCATCGTCATTAAGAGGCTCTGAACGTTACAATAAACTGTCAGTTTTGCGCCGGATTCGAAAAACTAGACTCATAGGAGAACCACCAAAAGGTGCCCGGGGCAGCAATAGTACCTCGGAGAAAAGTCGGCTGGAGGATGATGTATTGAATCGCGACGCAATTTGTGTGTTCCATCGTCATTAAGAGGCTCTGAACGTTACAATTAACTGTCAGTTTTGCGTCGTATTCGGAAAACTAGACTCACAGGAGAACGACCATAAGGTGCCCGAGGCAGCAATAGACCCTTGGAGACAGGACGGCTGTAGGACGATGTATTGAATCTAGACGCAATTTGTGTGTTCCATCGTCATTAACAGGCTCTGAACGTTACAATTAACTGTCAGTTTTGCGTCGGATTCGAAAAACTAAACTCACAGGAGAACGACCATAAGTTGCCCGAGGCAGCAATAGACCCTTGGAGACAGGTCGGCTGGAGGACGATGTATTGAATCGCGACGCAATTTCTGTGTTCCATCGTCATTAAGAGGCTCTGAACGTTACAATTAACTGTCAGTTTTGCGTCGGATTCGAAAATCTAGACTCACAGGAGAACGACCATAAGGTGCTCGAGGCAGCAGTAGACCCTTCGAGACAAGTCGCCTGGAGGACGATGTATTGAATCGCGACGCTATATTGTGTGTTCCATCGTCATTAAGAAGCTCTGAACGTTAGAAATAACTGTCAGCTTTTTGTCGCATTCGAAAAACTAGACTCATAGGAGAAAGACGATAGGGTGACCGAGGTAGCAATACACCCTTAGAGACAAGTCGGCTGGAGGACGATGTATTGAATCGCGACGCAATTTGTGTGTTCCATCGTCATTAACAGGCTCCGAATGTGTCAATTAACTGTCAGTTTTGCGTCGGATTCGAAAATCTAGACTCACAGGAGAACGACCATAAGGTGCCCGAGGCAGCACTAGACCCTTGGAGACAGGTCGGCTGGAGGACGATGTATTGAATCGCGACGCAATTTGTGTGTTCCATCGTCATTAAGAGGCTCTGAACGTTACAATTAACTGTCAGTTTTGCGTCGGATTCGAAAATCTAGACTCACAAGAGAACGACCATAAGGCGCCCGAGGCAGCACTAGACCCTTGGAGACAATTAGGCTGGAGGACGATGTATTGAATCGCGACGCAATTTGTGTGTTCCATCGTGATTAAGAGGCGCTGAACGTTACAATATACTGTCAGTTTTGCGCTGGATTCGTAAACTAGACTCATAGGAGAACGATAATACGGTGACCGAGGTAGCAAGAGACCCTTGGAGACAAGTCGGCTGGTCGACTATGTTTTGAATCGCGACGCAATTTGTGTGTTCCATCGTCATTAAGAGGCTCTGAACGTTACATTTAACTGTTAGTTTTGCGTCGGATACGAAATACTAGACTCACACGAGAACGACCATAAGGTGCCCGAGGCCGCAAGAGACCCTTGGAGACAAGTAGGCTGAAGGACGATGTATTGAATCGCGACGCAATTTGTGTGTTCCATCGTCATTAAGAGGCTCTGAACGTTACAATTAACTGTCAGTTTTGAGCCGGATTCGAAAAACACGACTCATAGGAGAACGTCCAAAAGGTGCCCGGGGCAGCAATAGTACCTCGGAGACAAGTCGGCTGGAGGACGATGTATTGAATCGCGACGCAATTTCTGTGTTCCATCGTCATTAAGAGGCTCTGAACGTTACAATAAACTGTCAGTTTTGCGCCGTATTCGAAAAACTAGACTCATAGCAGACCAACCAAAAGGAGCCCAGGGCAGCAATAGTACCACGGAGAAAAGTCGGCTGGAGGATGATGTATTGAATCGCGACGCAATTTGTGTGTTCCATCGTCATTAAGAGGCTCTGAACGTTACAATCAACTGTCAGTTTTGCGTCGTATTCGGAAAACTGGACTCACAGGAGAACGACCATAAGGTGCCCGAGGCAGCAATAGATCCTTGGAGACAGGACGGCTGTAGGAAGATGTATTGAATCTCGACGCAATTTGTGTGTTCCATCGTCATTAGTAGGCTCTGAACGTTACAATTAACTATCAGTTTTGCGTCGGATTCGGAAAACTAGACTCACAGGAGAACGACCATAAGGTGCCCGAGGCAGCAATAGACCCTTGGAGACAGGTCGGCTGGAGGACGATGTATTGAATCGCGACGCAATATGTGTGTTCCATCGTCATTAAGAGGCTCTGAACGTTACAATTAACTGTCAGTTTTGCGCCGGAATCGATAAACTAGACTCATAGGAGAACGACCAAAAGGTGCCCGGGGCAGCAATAGACCCTTCGAGACAAGTCGGCTGGAGGACGATGTATTGAATCTCGACGCAATTTCTGTGTTCCACCGTCATTAAGAGGCTCTGAACGTTACATTTACCTTTCAGTTTTTCGTCGGATTCGAAAAACTACACTCATAGGAGAATGACCATAAGGTACACTTGGCAGCAATAGACCCTTGGAGACAAGTCGGCTGGAGGACGATGTATTGAATCTTGACGCTATTTGTGTGTTCCATCGTCATTAAGAGGCTCTGGATGTAACAATTACCTTTCAGTTTTGCGCCGGATTCAAAAAACTAGACTGATAGGAGAACGACCAAAAGGTGCCCGGGGCAGCAATAGTACCTCGGAGAAAAGTCGGCTGGAGGATGATGTATTGAATCGCGACGCAATTTGTGTGTTCCATCGTCATTAAGAGGCTCTGAACGTTACAATAAACTGTCAGTTTTGCGCCGGATTCGAAAAACTAGACTCATAGGAGAACCACCAAAAGGTGCCCGGGGCAGCAATAGTACCTCGGAGAAATGTCGGCTGGAGGATGATGTATTGAATCGCGACGCAATTTGTGTGTTCCATCGTCATTAAGAGGCTCTGAACGTTACAATTAACTGTCAGTTTTGCGTCGGATTCGAAAATCTAGACTCACAAGAGAACGACCATAAGGCGCCCGAGGCAGCACTAGACCCTTGGAGACAATTAGGCTGGAGGACGATGTATTGAATCGCGACGCAATTTGTGTGTTCCATCGTGATTAAGAGGCGCTGAACGTTACAATAAATTGTCAGTTTTGCGATGGATTCGTAAACTAGACTCATAGGAGAACCACCAAAAGGTGCCCGGGGCAGCAATAGTACCTCGGAGAAAAGTCGGCTGGAGGATGATGTATTCAATTGCGACGCAATTTGTGTGTTCCATCGCCATTAAGAGGCTCTGAACGTTACAATGAACTGCCAGTTTTGCGTCGGATTCGAAAAACTAGACTCACAGGAGAACAACCATATGGTGCCCGAGGCAGCAATTACCCCTTGGAGACAAGTCGGCTGGAGGACGATGTATTGAATGGCGACGCAGTTTGTGTGTTCCATCGTCATTACGAGGCTCTGAACGTTACAATAAACTGTCAGTTTTGCGTCGCATTCGAAAAACTAGACTCATAGGAGAACGATAATACGGTGACCGAGGTAGCAAGAGACCCTTGGAGACAAGTCGGCTGGTCGACTATGTTTTGAATCGCGACGCAATTTGTGTGTTCCATCGTCATTAAGAGGCTCTGAACGTTACAATTAACTGTTAGTTTTGCGTCGGATACGAAATACTAGACTCACACGAGAACGACCATAAGGTGCCCGAGGCCGCAAGAGACCCTTGGAGACAAGTAGGCTGAAGGACGATGTATTGAATCGCGACGCAATTTGTGTGTTCCATCGTCATTAAGAGGCTCTGAATGTTACAATTACCGTTCAGTTTTGCGCCGGATTCAAAAAACTAGACTCATAGGAGAACGACCAAAAGGTGCCCGGGGCAGCAATAGTACCTCGGAGAAAAGTCGGCTGGAGGATGATGTATTGAATCGCGACGCAATTTCTGTGTTCCATCGTCATTAAGAGGCTCTGAACGTTACAATAAACTGTCAGTTTTGCGCCGTATTCGAAAAACTAGACTCATAGCAGACCAACCAAAAGGAGCCCGGGGCAGCAATAGGACCACGGAGAAAAGTCGGCTGGAGGATGATGTATTGAATCGCGACGCAATTTGTGTGTTCCATCGTCACTAAGAGGCTCTGAACGTTACAATCAACTGTCAGTTTTGCGTCGTATTCGGAAAACTGGACTCACAGGAGAACGACCATAAGGTGCCCGAGGCAGCAATAGATCCTTGGAGACAGGACGGCTGTAGGACGATGTATTGAATCTCGACGCAATTTGTGTGTTCCATCGTCATTAGGAGGCTCTGAACGTTACAATTAACTATCAGTTTTGCGTCGGAGTCGGAAAACTAGACTCACAGGAGAACGACCATAAGGTGCCCGAGGCAGCAGTAGACCCTTGGAGACAGGTCGGCTGGAGGACGATGTATTGAATCGCGACGCAATATGTGTGTTCCATCGTCATTAAGAGGCTCTGAACGTTACAATTAACTGTCAGTTTTGCGTCGAATTCGAAAATCTAGACTCACAGAAGAACGACCATAAGTTGCCCGAGGCAGCACTAGACCCTTGGAGACAAGTCGGCTGGAGAACGATATATTGAATCGCGACGGAATTTGTGTGTTCCATCGTCATTAAGAGGCTCTGAACGTTACAATTAACTGTCAGTTTTGCGCCGGAATCGATAAACTAGACACATAGGAGAACGACCAAAAGGTGCCCGGGGCAGCAATAGACCCTTGGAGACAAGTCGGCTGGAGGACGATGTATTGAATCTCGACGCAATTTCTGTGTTCCATCGTCATTAAGAGGCTCTGAACGTTACAATTACCTTTCAGTTTTTCGTCGGATTCGAAAAACTACACTCATAGGAGAATCACCATAAGGTACACTTGGCAGCAATAGACCCTTGGAGACAAGTCAGCTGGAGGACGATGTATTGAATCTTGACGCTATTTGTGTGTTCCATCGTCATTAAGAGGCTCTGAATGTTACAATTACCGTTCAGTTTTGCGCCGGATTCAAAAAACTAGACTCATAGGAGAACGACCAAAAGGTGCCCGGGGCAGCAATAGTACCTCGGAGAAAAGTCGGCTGGAGGATGATGTATTGAATCGCGACGCAATTTGTGTGTTCCATCGTCATTAAGAGGTTCTGAACGTTACAATAAACTGTCAGTTTTGCGCCGGATTCGAAAAACTAGACTCATAGGAGAACCACCAAAAGGTGCCCGGGGCAGCAATAGTACCTCGGAGAAAAGTCGGCTGGAGGATGATGTATTGAATCGCGACGCAATTTGTGTGTTCCATCGTCATTAAGAGGCTCTGAACGTTACAATAAACTGTCAGTTTTGCGTCGTATTCGGAAAACTGGACTCACAGGAGAACGACCATAAGGTGCCCGAGGCAGCAATAGATCCTTGGAGACAGGACGGCTGTAGGACGATGTATTGAATCTCGACGCAATTTGTGTGTTCCATCGTCATTAAGAGGCTCTGAACGTTACAATTAACTGTCAGTTTTGCGTCATATTTGGAAAACTAGACTCACAGGAGAACGACCATAAGGTGCCCGAGGCAGCAATAGATCCTTGGAGACAAGTCGGCTGGAGGACGATGTATTGAATGGCGACGCAATTTGTGTGTTCCATCGTCATTAGGAGGCTCTGAACGTTACAATTAACTGTCAGTTTTGCGCCGGATTCGAAAAACTAGACTCACAGGAGAACGACCATAAGGTGCCCGAGGCAGCAATAGACCCTTGGAGACAGGTCGGCTGTCGGACGATGTATTGAATCTCGACGCAATTTGTGTGTTCCATCGTCATTAAGAGGCTCTGAACGTTACAATTAACTGTCAGTTTTGCGTCGGATTCGAAAATCTAGACTCACAAGAGAACGACCATAAGGCGCCCGAGGCAGCACTAGACCCTTGGAGACAATTAGGCTGGAGGACGATGTATTGAATCGCGACGCAATTTGTGTGTTCCATCGTGATTAAGAGGCGCTGAACGTTACAATAAATTGTCAGTTTTGCGCTGGATTCGTAAACTAGACTCATAGGAGAACCACCAAAAGGTGCCCGGGGCAGCAATAGTACCTCGGAGAAAAGTCGGCTGGAGGATGATGTATTCAATTGCGACGCAATTTGTGTGTTCCATCGCCATTAAGAGGCTCTGAACGTTACAATGAACTGCCAGTTTTGCGTCGGATTCGAAAAACTAGACTCACAGGAGAACAACCATATGGTGCCCGAGGCAGCAATTACCCCTTGGAGACAAGTCGGCTGGAGGACGATGTATTGAATGGCGACGCAGTTTGTGTGTTCCATCGTCATTACGAGGCTCTGAACGTTACAATAAACTGTCAGTTTTGCGTCGCATTCGAAAAACTAGACTCATAGGAGAACGATAATACGGTGACCGAGGTAGCAAGAGACCCTTGGAGACAAGTCGGCTGGTCGACTATGTTTTGAATCGCGACGCAATTTGTGTGTTCCATCGTCATTAAGAGGCTCTGAACGTTACAATTAACTGTTAGTTTTGCGTCGGATACGAAATACTAGACTCACACGAGAACGACCATAAGGTGCCCGAGGCCGCAAGAGACCCTTGGAGACAAGTAGGCTGAAGGACGATGTATTGAATCGCGACGCAATTTGTGTGTTCCATCGTCATTAAGAGGCTCTGAACGTTACAATTAACTGTTAGTTTTGAGCCGGATTCGAAAAACACGACTCATAGGAGAACGTCCAAAAGGTGCCCGGGGCAGCAATAGTACCTCGGAGACAAGTCGGCTGTCGGACGATGTATTGAATCGCGACGCAATTTGTGTGTTCCATCGTCATTAAGAGGCTCTGAACGTTACAATAAACTGTCAGTTTTGCGCCGTATTCGAAAAACTAGACTCATAGCAGACCAACCAAAAGGAGCCCGGGGCAGCAATAGTACCACGGAGAAAAGTCGGCTGGAGGATGATGTATTGAATCGCGACGCAATTTGTGTGTTCCATCGTCACTAAGAGGCTCTGAACGTTACAATCAACTGTCAGTTTTGCGTCGTATTCGGAAAACTGGACTCACAGGAGAACGACCATAAGGTGCCCGAGGCAGCAATAGATCCTTGGAGACAGGACGGCTGTAGGACGATGTATTGAATCTCGACGCAATTTGTGTGTTCCATCGTCATTAGGAGGCTCTGAACGTTACAATTAACTATCAGTTTTGCGTCGGAGTCGGAAAACTAGACTCACAGGAGAACGACCATAAGGTGCCCGAGGCAGCAGTAGACCCTTGGAGACAGGTCGGCTGGAGGACGATGTATTGAATCGCGACGCAATATGTGTGTTCCATCGTCATTAAGAGGCTCTGAACGTTACAATTAACTGTCAGTTTTGCGTCGGATTCGAAAATCTAGACTCACAGAAGAACGACCATAAGTTGCCCGAGGCAGCACTAGACCCTTGGAGACAAGTCGGCTGGAGAACGATATATTGAATCGCGACGGAATTTGTGTGTTCCATCGTCATTAAGAGGCTCTGAACATTACAATTAACTGTCAGTTTTGCGCCGGAATCGATAAACTAGACTCATAGGAGAACGACCAAAAGGTGCCCGGGGCAGCAATAGACCCTTGGAGACAAGTCGGCTGGAGGACGATGTATTGAATCTCGACGCAATTTCTGTGTTCCATCGTCATTAAGAGGCTCTGAACGTTACAATTACCTTTCAGTTTTTCGTCGGATTCGAAAAACTACACTCATAGGAGAATGACCATAAGGTACACTTGGCAGCAATAGACCCTTGGAGACAAGTCAGCTGGAGGACGATGTATTGAATCTTGACGCTATTTGTGTGTTCCATCGTCATTAAGAGGCTCTGAATGTTACAATTACCGTTCAGTTTTGCGCCGGATTCAAAAAACTAGACTCATAGGAGAACGACCAAAAGGTGCCCGGGGCAGCAATAGTACCTCGGAGAAAAGTCGGCTGGAGGATGATGTATTGAATCGCGACGCAATTTGTGTGTTCCATCGTCATTAAGAGGTTCTGAACGTTACAATAAACTGTCAGTTTTGCGCCGGATTCGAAAAACTAGACTCATAGGAGAACCACCAAAAGGTGCCCGGGGCAGCAATAGTACCTCGGAGAAAAGTCGGCTGGAGGATGATGTATTGAATCGCGACGCAATATTGTGTGTTCCATCGTCATTAAGAGGCTCTGAACGTTACAATTAACTGTCAGTTTTGCGTCGTATTCGGAAAACTAGACTCACAGGAGAACGACCATAAGGTGCCCGAGGCAGCAATAGACCCTTGGAGACAGGACGGCTGTAGGACGATGTATTGAATCTCGACGCAATTTGTGTGTTCCATCGTCATTAAGAGGCTCTGAACGTTACAATTAACTGTCAGTTTTGCGTCGGATTCGAAAAACTAAACTCACAGGAGAACGACCATAAGGTGCCCGAGGCAGCAATAGACCCTTGGAGACAGGTCGGCTGGAGGACGATGTATTGAATCGCGACGCAATTTGTGTGACCCATTGTCATTAAGAGGCTCTGAACGTTACAATTAACTGTCAGTTTTGCGTCGGATTCGAAAATCTAGACTCACAGGAGGACGACCATAAGGTGCTCGAGGCAGCAGTAGACCCTTCGAGACAAGTCGCCTGGTGGACGATGTATTGAATCGCGACGCTATATTGTGTGTTCCATCTTCATTAAGAAGCTCTGAACGTTAGAAATAACTGTCAGCTTTTTGTCGCATTCGAAAAACTAGACTCATAGGAGAAAGACGATAGGGTGACCGAGGTAGCAATACACCCTTAGAGACAAGTCGGCTGGAGGACGATGTATTGAATCGCGACGCAATTTGTGTGTTCCATCGTCATTAACAGGCTCTGAATGTGTCAATTAACTGTCAGTTTTGCGTCGGATTCGAAAATCTAGACTCACAGGAGAACGACCATAAGGTGCCCGAGGCAGCACTAGACCCTTGGAGACAGGTCGGCTGGAGGACGATGTATTGAATCGCGACGCAATTTGTGTGTTCCATCGTCATTAAGAGGCTCTGAACGTTACAATTAACTGTCAGTTTTGCGCCGGATTCGAAAAACTACACTTCTAGGAGAACGACCAAAAGGTGCCCGGGGCAGCAATAGTACCTCTGAGACAAGTCGCCTGGAGGACGATGTATTGAATCGCGACGCAATTTGTGTGTTCCATCGTCATTAACAGGCTTTGAACGGTACAATTAACTGTCAGTTATGCGTCGTATTCGGAAATCCAGACTCACAGGAGAACGACCATAAGGTGCCCGAGGCAGCAATAGACCCTTGGAGACAGGTCGGCTGTCGGATGATGTATTGAATCTCGACGCAATTTGTGTGTTCCATCGTCATTAAGAGGCTCTGAACGTTACAAATTAACTGTCGGTTTTGCGTCGGATTCGAAAATCTAGACTCACAGGAGAACGACCATAAGGCGCCCGAGGCAGCACTAGACCTTTGGAGACAAGTCGGCTGGAGGACGATGTATTGAATCGCGACGCAATTTGTGTGTTCCATCGTCATTAAGAGGCTCTGAACGTTACAATTAACTGTCAGTTTTGCGTCATATTTGGAAAACTAGACTCACAGGAGAACGACCATAAGGTGCCCGAGGCAGCAATAGATCCTTGGAGACAAGTCGGCTGGAGGACGATGTATTGAATGGCGACGCAATTTGTGAGTTCCATCGTCATTAAGAGGCTCTGAACGTTACAATTAACTGTCAGTTTTGCGCCGGATTCGAAAAACTAGACTCACAGGAGAACGACCATAAGGTGCCCGAGGCAGCAATAGACCCTTGGAGACAGGTCGGCTGTCGGACGATGTATTGAATCTCGACGCAATTTGTGTGTTCCATCGTCATTAAGAGGCTCTGAACGTTACAATTAACTGTCAGTTTTGCGTCGGATTCGAAAATCTAGACTCACAAGAGAACGACCATAAGGCGCCCGAGGCAGCACTAGACCCTTGGAGACAATTAGGCTGGAGGACGATGTATTGAATCGCGACGCAATTTGTGTGTTCCATCGTGATTAAGAGGCGCTGAACGTTACAATAAACTGTCAGTTTTGCGCTGGATTCGTAAACTAGACTCATAGGAGAACCACCAAAAGGTGCCCGGGGCAGCAATAGTACCTCGGAGAAAAGTCGGCTGGAGGATGATGTATTCAATTGCGACGCAATTTGTGTGTTCCATCGTCATTAAGAGGCTCTGAACGTTACAATTAACTGCCAGTTTTGCGTCGGATTCGAAAAACTAGACTCACAGGAGAACAACCATATGGTGCCCGAGGCAGCAATTACCCCTTGGAGACAAGTCGGCTGGAGGACGATGTATTGAATGGCGACGCAGTTTGTGTGTTCCATCGTCATTACGAGGCTCTGAACGTTACAATAAACTGTCAGTTTTGCGTCGCATTCGAAAAACTAGACTCATAGGAGAACGATAATACGGTGACCGAGGTAGCAAGAGACCCTTGGAGACAATTCGGCTGGTCGACTATGTTTTGAATCGCGACGCAATTTGTGTGTTCCATCGTCATTAAGAGGCTCTGAACGTTACAATTAACTGTTAGTTTTGCGTCGGATACGAAATACTAGACTCACACGAGAACGACCATAAGGTGCCCGAGGCCGCAAGAGACCCTTGGAGACAAGTAGGCTGAAGGACGATGTATTGAATCGCGACGCAATTTGTGTGTTCCATCGTCATTAAGAGGCTCTGAACGTTACAATTAACTGTCAGTTTTGAGCCGGATTCGAAAAACACGACTCATAGGAGAACGTCCAAAAGGTGCCCGGGGCAGCAATAGTACCTCGGAGACAAGTCGGCTGGAGGACGATGTATTGAATCGCGAAGTAATTTCTGTGTTCCATCGTCATTAAGAGGCTCTGAACGTTACAATAGACTGTCAGTTTTGCGCCGTATTCAAAAAACTAGACTCATATCAGACCAACCAAAAGGAGCCCGGGGCAGCAATAGTACCACGGAGAAAAGTCGGCTGGAGGATGATGTATTGAATCGCGACGCAATTTGTGTGTTCCATCGTCATTAAGAGGCTCTGAACGTTACAATCAACTGTCAGTTTTGCGTCGTATTCGGAAAACTGGACTCACAGGAGAACGACCATAAGGTGCCCGAGGCAGCAATAGATCCTTGGAGACAGGACGGCTGTAGGACGATGTATTGAATCTCGACGCAATTTGTGTGTTCCATCGTCATTAGGAGGCTCTGAACGTTACAATTAACTATCAGTTTTGCGTCGGATTCGGAAAACTAGACTCACAGGAGAACGACCATAAGGTGCCCGAGGCAGCAATAGACCCTTGGAGACAGGTCGGCTGGAGGACGATGTATTGAATCGCGACGCAATATGTGTGTTCCATCGTCATTAAGATGCTCTGAACGTTACAATTAACTGTCAGTTTTGCGCCGGAATCGATAAACTAGACTCATAGGAGAACGACCAAAAGGTGCCCGGGGCAGCAATAGTACCTCGGAGACAAGTCGGCTGGAGGACGATGTATTGAATCTCGACGCAATTTCTGTGTTCCATCGTCATTAAGAGGCTCTGAACGTTACAATTACCTTTCAGTTTTTCGTCGGATTCGAAAAACTACACTCATAGGAGAATGACCATAAGGTACACTTGGCAGCAATAGACCCTTGGAGACAAGTCGGCTGGAGGACGATGTATTGAATCTTGACGCAATTTGTGTGTTCCATCGTCATTAAGAGGCTCTGAATGTTACAATTACCTTTCAGTTTTGCGCCGGATTCAAAAAACTAGACTCATAGGAGAAGGACCAAAAGGTGCCCGGGGCAGCAATAGTACCTCGGAGACAAGTCGGCTGGAGGACGATGTATTGAACCGCGACGCAATTTGTGTGTTCCATCGTCATTAAGAGGCTCTGAACGTTGCAATTAACTTCAGTTTTTCGCCGGATTCGAAAAACTAGACTCACAGGAGAATGACCATAAGGTACCCGAAGCAGCAATAGACCCTTGGACACAAGTCGGCTGGAGGACGATGTATTGAATGGCGACGCAATTTGTGTGTTCCATCGTCATTAAGAGGCTCTGAACGTTACAATTAACTGTCAGTTTTGCGTCGGATTCGAAAAACTACACTCCTAGGAGAACGACCAAAAGGTGCCCGGGGCAACAATAGTACCTCGGAGACAAGTCGGCTGGAGGACGATGTATTGAATCGCGACGCAATTTGTGTGTTCCATCGTCATTAACAAGCTTTGAACGTTACAATTAACTGTCAGTTATGCGTCGTATTCGGAAAACTAGACTCACAGGAGAACGACCATACGGTGCCCGAGGCAGCAATAGACCCTTGGAGACAGGTCGGCTGTTGGACGATGTATTGAATCTCGACGCAATTTGTGTGTTCCATCGTCATTAAGAAGCTCTGAACGTTACAATTAACTGTCAGTTTTGCGTCGGATTCGAAAATCTAGACTCACAGGAGAACGACCATAAGGCGCCCGAGGCAGCACTAGACCCTTGGAGACAATTCGGCTGGAGGACGATGTATTGAATCGCGACGCAATTTGTGTGTTCCATCGTAATTAAGAGGCTCTGAACCTTACAATTACCTTTCAGTTTTGCGCCGGATTCGAAAATTTAGAGTCACATTAGAACGACCATAAGGTGCCCGACGCAGCAATAGACCCTTGGAGACAAGTCGGCTGGAGGACGATGTATTGAATCGCGATGCAATTTGTGTGTTCCATCGTCATTAAGAGGCACTGAACGTTACAATTAACTGTCAGTTTTGCGTCGGATTCGAAAATCTAGAGTCACAGGAGAACGACCATAAGGTGCCCGAGGCAGCTATAGACTCTTGGAGACAAGTCGGCCGGAGGACGATGTATTGAATCGCGACGCAATTTGTGTGTTCCATCGTCATTAAGAGGCTCTGAACGTTACAATTACCTTTCAGTTTTTCGTCGGATTCGAAAAACTAGACGCACAGGAGAACGACCATAAGGTGCCCGAGGCAGCAATAGACCCTTGGAGACAAGTCGGCTGGAGGACGATGTATTGAATCGCGATGCAATTTGTGTGTTCCATCGTCATTAAGAGGCACTGAACGTTACAATTAACTGTCAGTTTTGCGTCGGATTCGAAAATCTAGACTCACAGGAGAACGACCATAAGGTGCCCGAGGCAGCAATAGACTCTTGGAGACAAGTCGGCTGGAGGACGATGTATTGAATCGCGACGCAATTTGTGTGTTCCATCGTCATTAAGAGGCTCTGAACGTTACAATTAACTGTCAGTTTTGCGCCGGATTCGAAAAACTAGACTCATAGGAGAACGACCAAAAGGTGCCCGGGGCAGCAATAGTACCTCGGAGACAAGTCGGCTGGAGGACGATGTATTGAATCGCGACGCAATTTGTGTGTTCCATCGTCATTAACAGGCTTTGAACGGTACAATTAACTGTCAGTTATGCGTCGTATTCGGAAATCCAGACTCACAGGAGAACGACCATAAGGTGCCCGAGGCAGCAATAGACCCTTGAAGACAGGTCGGCTGTCGGATGATGTATTGAATCTCGACGCAATTTGTGTGTTCCATCGTCATTAAGAGGCTCTGAACGTTACAAATTAACTGTCGGTTTTGCGTCGGATTCGAAAATCTAGACTCACAGGAGAACGACCATAAGTCGCCCGAGGCAGCACTAGACCTTTGGAGACAATTCGGCTGGAGGACGATGTATTGAATCGCGACGCAATTTGTGTGTTCCATCGTCATTAAGAGGCTCTGAACGTTACAATTACCTTTCAGTTTTGCGTCGGATTCGAAAAACTAGAGCCACAGGAGAACGACCATAAGGTGCCCGAGGCAGCAACAGACCCTTGGAGACAAGTCGGCTGGAGGACGATGTATTGAATCGCGACGCAATTTGTGTGTTCCATCGTCATTAAGAGGCTCTGAACGTTACAATTAACTGTCAGTTTTGCGTCATATTTGGAAAACTAGACTCACAGGAGAACGACCATAAGGTGCCCGAGGCAGCAATAGATCCTTGGAGACAAGTCGGCTGGAGGACGATGTATTGAATGGCGACGCAATTTGTGTGTTCCATCGTCATTAGGAGGCTCTGAACGTTACAATTACCTTTCAGTTTTGCGTCGGATTCGAAAATCTAGACTCACAAGAGAACGACCATAAGGCGCCCGAGGCAGCACTAGACCCTTGGAGACAATTAGGCTGGAGGACGATGTATTGAATCGCGACGCAATTTGTGTGTTCCATCGTGATTAAGAGGCGCTGAACGTTACAATAAACTGTCAATTTTGCGCTGGATTCGTAAACTAGACTCATAGGAGAACCACCAAAAGGTGCCCGGGGCAGCAATAGTACCTCGGAGAAAAGTCGGCTGGAGGATGATGTATTCAATTGCGACGCAATTTGTGTGTTCCATCGTCATTAAGAGGCTCTGAACGTTACAATTAACTGCCAGTTTTGCGTCGGATTCGAAAAACTAGACTCACAGGAGAACAACCATATGGTGCCCGAGGCAGCAATTACCCCTTGGAGACAAGTCGGCTGGAGGACGATGTATTGAATGGCGACGCAGTTTGTGTTTTCCATCGTCATTACGAGGCTCTGAACGTTACAATAAACTGTCAGTTTTGCGTCGCATTCGAAAAACTAGACTCATAGGAGAACGATAATACGGTGACCGAGGTAGCAAGAGACCCTTGGAGACAAGTCGGCTGGTCGACTATGTTTTGAATCGCGACGCAATTTGTGTGTTCCATCGTCATTAAGAGGCTCTGAACGTTACAATTAACTGTTAGTTTTGCGTCGGATACGAAATACTAGACTCACACGAGAACGACCATAAGGTGCCCGAGGCCGCAAGAGACCCTTGGAGACAAGTAGGCTGAAGGACGATGTATTGAATCGCGACGCAATTTGTGTGTTCCATCGTCATTAAGAGGCTCTGAACGTTACAATTAACTGTCAGTTTTGAGCCGGATTCGAAAAACACGACTCATAGGAGAACGTCCAAAAGGTGCCCGGGGCAGCAATAGTACCTCGGAGACAAGTCGGCTGGAGGACGATGTATTGAATCGCGACGCAATTTCTGTGTTCCATCGTCATTAAGAGGATCTGAACGTTACAATAGACTGTCAGTTTTGCGCCGTATTCAAAAAACTAGACTCATAGCAGACCAACCAAAAGGAGCCCGGGGCAGCAATAGTACCACGGAGAAAAGTCGGCTGGAGGATGATGTATTGAATCGCGACGCAATTTGTGTGTTCCATCGTCATTAAGAGGCTCTGAACGTTACAATCAACTGTCAGTTTTGCGTCGTATTCGGAAAACTGGACTCACAGGAGAACGACCATAAGGTGCCCGAGGCAGCAATAGACCCTTGGAGACAGGTCGGCTGGAGGACGATGTATTGAATCGCGACGCAATATGTGTGTTCCATCGTCATTAAGAGGCTCTGAACGTTACAATTAACTGTCAGTTTTGCGTCGGATTCGAAAATCTAGACTCACAGAAGAACGACCATAAGTTGCCCGAGGCAGCACTAGACCCTTGGAGACAAGTCGGCTGGAGAACGATATATTGAATCGCGACGGGATTTGTGTGTTCCATCCTCATTAAGAGGCTCTGAACGTTACAATTAACTGTCAGTTTTGCGCCGGAATCGATAAACTAGACTCATAGGAGAACGACCAAAAGGTGCCCGGGGCAGCAATAGTACCTCGGAGACAAGTCGGCTGGAGGACGATGTATTGAATCTCGACGCAATTTCTGTGTTCCATCGTCATTAAGAGGCTCTGAACGTTACAATTACCTTTCAGTTTTTCGTCGGATTCGAAAAACTACACTCATAGGAGAATGACCATAAGGTACACTTGGCAGCAATAGACCCTTGGAGACAAGTCGGCTGGAGGACGATGTATTGAATCTTGACGCAATTTGTGTGTTCCTTCGTCATTAAGAGGCTCTGAATGTTACAATTACCTTTCAGTTTTGCGCCGGATTCAAAAAACTAGACTCATAGGAGAAGGACCAAAAGGTGCCCGGGGCAGCAATAGTACCTCGGAGACAAGTCGGCTGGAGGACGATGTATTGAACCGCGACGCAATTTGTGTGTTCCATCGTCATTAAGAGGCTCTGAACGTTGCAATTAACTTCAGTTTTTCGCCGGATTCGAAAAACTAGACGCACAGGAGAACGACCATAAGGTGCCCGAGGCAGCAATAGACCCTTGGAGACAAATCGGCTGGAGGACGATGTATTGAATCGCGATGCAATTTGTGTGTTCCATCGTCATTAAGAGGCACTGAACGTTACAATTAACTGTCAGTTTTGCGTCGGATTCGAAAATCAAGACTCACAGGAGAACGACCATAAGGTGCCCGAGGCAGCAATAGACTCTTGGAGACAAGTCGGCTGGAGGACGATGTATTGAATCGCGACGCAATTTGTGTGTTCCATCGTCATTAAGAGGCTCTGAACGTTACAATTAACTGTCAGTTTTGCGCCGGATTCGAAAAACTAGACTCATAGGAGAACGACCAAAAGGTGCCCGGGGCAGCAATAGTACCTCGGAGACAAGTCGGCTGGAGGACGATGTATTGAATCGCGACGCAATTTGTGTGTTCCATCGTCATTAAGAGGCTCTGAACGTTACAATTACCTTTCAGTTTTGCGTCGGATTCGAAAAACTAGAGCCACAGGAGAACGACCATAAGGTGCCCGAGGCAGCAACAGACCCTTGGAGACAAGTCGGCTGGAGGACGATGTATTGAATCGCGACGCAATTTGTGTGTTCCATCGTCATTAAGAGGCTCTGAACGTTGCAATTAACTGTCAGTTTTGCGTCATATTTGGAAAACTAGACTCACAGGAGAACGACCACAAGGTGCCCGAGGCAGCAATAGATCCTTGGAGACAAGTCGGCTGGAGGACGATGTATTGAATGGCGACGCAATTTGTGTGTTCCATCGTCATTAAGAGGCTCTGAACGTTACAATTAACTGCCAGTTTTGCGTCGGATTCGAAAAACTAGACTCACAGGAGAACAACCATATGGTGCCCGAGGCAGCAATTACCCCTTGGAGACAAGTCGGCTGGAGGACGATGTATTGAATGGCGACGCAGTTTGTGTGTTCCATCGTCATTACGAGGCTCTGAACGTTATAATAAACTGTCAGTTTTGCGTCGCATTCGAAAAACTAGACTCATAGGAGAACGATAATACGGTGACCGAGGTAGCAAGAGACCCTTGGAGACAAGTCGGCTGGTCGACTATGTTTTGAATCGCGACGCAATTTGTGTGTTCCATCGTCATTAAGAGGCTCTGAACGATACAATTAACTGTTAGTTTTGCGTCGGATACGAAATACTAGACTCACACGAGAACGACCATAAGGTGCCCGAGGCCGCAAGAGACCCTTGGAGACAAGTAGGCTGAAGGACGATGTATTGAATCGCGACGCAATTTGTGTGTTCCATCGTCATTAAGAGGCTCTGAACGTTACAATTAACTGTCAATTTTGAGCCGGATTCGAAAAACACGACTCATAGGAGAACGTCCAAAAGGTGCCCGGGGCAGCAATAGTACCTCGGAGACAAGTCGGCTGGAGGACGATGTATTGAATCGCGACGCAATTTCTGTGTTCCATCGTCATTAAGAGGATCTGAACGTTACAATAGACTGTCAGTTTTGCGCCGTATTCAAAAAACTAGACTCATAGCAGACCAACCAAAAGGAGCCCGGGGCAGCAATAGTACCACGGAGAAAAGTCGGCTGGAGGATGATGTATTGAATCGCGACGCAATTTGTGTGTTCCATCGTCATTAAGAGGCTCTGAACGTTACAATCAACTGTCAGTTTTGCGTCGTATTCGGAAAACTGGACTCACAGGAGAACGACCATAAGGTGCCCGAGGCAGCAATAGATCCTTGGAGACAGGACGGCTGTAGGACGATGTATTGAATCTCGACGCAATTTGTGTGTTCCATCGTCATTAGGAGGCTCTGAACGTTACAATTAACTATCAGTTTTGCGTCGGATTCGGAAAACTAGACTCACAGGAGAACGACCATAAGGTGCCCGAGGCAGCAATAGACCCTTGGAGACAGGTCGGCTGGAGGACGATGTATTGAATCGCGACGCAATATGTGTGTTCCATCGTCATTAAGAGGCTCTGAACGTTACAATTAACTGTCAGTTTTGCGTCGGATTCGAAAATCTAGACTCACAGAAGAACGACCATAAGTTGCCCGAGGCAGCACTAGACCCTTGGAGACAAGTCGGCTGGAGAACGATATATTGAATCGCGACGGGATTTGTGTGTTCCATCCTCATTAAGAGGCTCTGAACGTTACAATTAACTGTCAGTTTTGCGCCGGAATCGATAAACTAGACTCATAGGAGAACGACCAAAAGGTGCCCGGGGCAGCAATAGTACCTCGGAGACAAGTCGGCTGGAGGACGATGTATTGAATCTCGACGCAATTTCTGTGTTCCATCGTCATTAAGAGGCTCTGAACGTTACAATTACCTTTCAGTTTTTCGTCGGATTCGAAAAACTACACTCATAGGAGAATGACCATAAGGTACACTTGGCAGCAATAGACCCTTGGAGACAAGTCGGCTGGAGGACGATGTATTGAATCTTGACGCAATTTGTGTGTTCCTTCGTCATTAAGAGGCTCTGAATGTTACAATTACCTTTCAGTTTTGCGCCGGATTCAAAAAACTAGACTCATAGGAGAAGGACCAAAAGGTGCCCGGGGCAGCAATAGTACCTCGGAGACAAATCGGCTGGAGGACGATGTATTGAACCGCGACGCAATTTGTGTGTTCCATCGTCATTAAGAGGCTCTGAACGTTGCAATTAACTTCAGTTTTTCGCCGGATTCGAAAAACTAGACGCACAGGAGAACGACCATAAGGTGCCCGAGGCAGCAATAGACCCTTGGAGACAAGTCGGCTGGAGGACGATGTATTGAATCGCGATGCAATTTGTGTGTTCCATCGTCATTAAGAGGCACTGAACGTTACAATTAACTGTCAGTTTTGCGTCGGATTCGAAAATCAAGACTCACAGCAGAACGACCATAAGGTGCCCGAGGCAGCAATAGACTCTTGGAGACAAGTCGGCTGGAGGACGATGTATTGAATCGCGACGCAATTTGTGTGTTCCATCGTCATTAAGAGGCTCTGAACGTTACAATTAACTGTCAGTTTTGCGCCGGATTCGAAAAACTAGACTCATAGGAGAACGACCAAAAGGTGCCCGGGGCAGCAATAGTACCTCGGAGACAAGTCGGCTGGAGGACGATGTATTGAATCGCGACGCAATTTGTGTGTTCCATCGTCATTAAGAGGCTCTGAACGTTACAATTACCTTTCAGTTTTGCGTCGGATTCGAAAAACTAGAGCCACAGGAGAACGACCATAAGGTGCCCGAGGCAGCAACAGACCCTTGGAGACAAGTCGGCTGGAGGACGATGTATTGAATCGCGACGCAATTTGTGTGTTCCATCGTCATTAAGAGGCTCTGAACGTTGCAATTAACTGTCAGTTTTGCGTCATATTTGGAAAACTAGACTCACAGGAGAACGACCATAAGGTGCCCGAGGCAGCAATAGATCCTTGGAGACAAGTCGGCTGGAGGACGATGTATTGAATGGCGACGCAATTTGTGTGTTCCATCGTCATTAAGAGGCTCTGAACGTTACAATTAACTGCCAGTTTTGCGTCGGATTCGAAAAACTAGACTCACAGGAGAACAACCATATGGTGCCCGAGGCAGCAATTACCCCTTGGAGACAAGTCGGCTGGAGGACGATGTAATGAATGGCGACGCAGTTTGTGTGTTCCATCGTCATTACGAGGCTCTGAACGTTACAATAAACTGTCAGTTTTGCGTCGCATTCGAAAAACTAGACTCATAGGAGAACGATAATACGGTGACCGAGGTAGCAAGAGACCCTTGGAGACAAGTCGGCTGGTCGACTATGTTTTGAATCGCGACGCAATTTGTGTGTTCCATCGTCATTAAGAGGCTCTGAACGATACAATTAACTGTTAGTTTTGCGTCGGATACGAAATACTAGACTCACACGAGAACGACCATAAGGTGCCCGAGGCCGCAAGAGACCCTTGGAGACAAGTAGGCTGAAGGACGATGTATTGAATCGCGACGCAATTTGTGTGTTCCATCGTCATTAAGAGGCTCTGAACGTTACAATTAACTGTCAGTTTTGAGCCGGATTCGAAAAACACGACTCATAGGAGAACGTCCAAAAGGTGCCCGGGGCAGCAATAGTACCTCGGAGACAAGTCGGCTGGAGGACGATGTATTGAATCGCGACGCAATTTCTGTGTTCCATCGTCATTAAGAGGCTCTGAACGTTACAATAGACTGTCAGTTTTGCGCCGTATTCAAAAAACTAGACTCATAGCAGACCAACCAAAAGGAGCCCGGGGCAGCAATAGTACCACGGAGAAAAGTCGGCTGGAGGATGATGTATTGAATCGCGACGCAATTTGTGTGTTCCATCGTCATTAAGAGGCTCTGAACGTTACAATCAACTGTCAGTTTTGCGTCGTATTCGGAAAACTGGACTCACAGGAGAACGACCATAAGGTGCCCGAGGCAGCAATAGATCCTTGGAGACAGGACGGCTGTAGGACGATGTATTGAATCTCGACGCAATTTGTGTGTTCCATCGTCATTAGGAGGCTCTGAACTTTACAATTAACTATCAGTTTTGCGTCGGATTCGGAAAACTAGACTCACAGGAGAACGACCATAAGGTGCCCGAGGCAGCAATAGACCCTTGGAGACAGGTCGGCTGGAGGACGATGTATTGAATCGCGACGCAATATGTGTGTTCCATCGTCATTAAGAGGCTCTGAACGTTACAATTAACTGTCAGTTTTGCGTCGGATTCGAAAATCTAGACTCACAGAAGAACGACCATAAGTTGCCCGAGGCAGCACTAGACCCTTGGAGACAAGTCGGCTGGAGAACGATATATTGAATCGCGACGGAATTTGTGTGTTCCATCGTCATTAAGAGGCTCTGAACGTTACAATTAACTGTCAGTTTTGCGCCGGAATCGATAAACTAGACTCATAGGAGAACGACCAAAAGGTGCCCGGGGCAGCAATAGTACCTCGGAGACAAGTCGGCTGGAGGACGATGTATTGAATCTCGACGCAATTTCTGTGTTCCATCGTCATTAAGAGGCTCTGAACGTTACAATTACCTTTCAGTTTTTCGTCGGATTCGAAAAACTACACTCATAGGAGAATGACCATAAGGTACACTTGGCAGCAATAGACCCTTGGAGACAAGTCGGCTGGAGGACGATGTATTGAATCTTGACGCAATTTGTGTGTTCCATCGTCATTAAGAGGCTCTGAATGTTACAATTACCTTTCAGTTTTGCGCCGGATTCAAAAAACAAGACTCATAGGAGAAGGACCAAAAGGTGCCCGGGGCAGCAATAGTACCTCGGAGACAAGTCTGCTGGAGGACGATGTATTGAACCGCGACGCAATTTGTGTGTTCCATCGTCATTAAGAGGCTCTGAACGTTGCAATTAACTTCAGTTTTTCGCCGGATTCGAAAAACTAGACTCACAGGAGAATGACCATAAGGTACCCGAAGCAGCAATAGACCCTTGGACACAAGTCGGCTGGAGGACGATGTATTGAATGGCGACGCAATTTGTGTGTTCCATCGTCATTAAGAGGCTCTGAACGTTACAATTAACTGTCAGTTTTGCGTCGGATTCGAAAAACTACACTCCTAGGAGAACGACCAAAAGGTGCCCGGGGCAACAATAGTACCTCGGAGACAAGTCGGCTGGAGGACGATGTATTGAATCGCGACGCAATTTGTGTGTTCCATCGTCATTAACAAGCTTTGAACGTTACAATTAACTGTCAGTTATGCGTCGTATTCGGAAAACTAGACTCACAGGAGAACGACCATACGGTGCCCGAGGCAGCAATAGACCCTTGGAGACAGGTCGGCTGTTGGACGATGTATTGAATCTCGACGCAATTTGTGTGTTCCATCGTCATTAAGAAGCTCTGAACGTTACAATTAACTGTCAGTTTTGCGTCGGATTCGAAAATCTAGACTCACAGGAGAACGACCATAAGGCGCCCGAGGCAGCACTAGACCCTTGGAGACAATTCGGCTGGAGGACGATGTATTGAATCGCGACGCAATTTGTGTGTTCCATCGTAATTAAGAGGCTCTGAACCTTACAATTACCTTTCAGTTTTGCGTCGGATTCGAAAATTTAGAGTCACATTAGAACGACCATAAGGTGCCCGACGCAGCAATAGACCCTTGGAGACAAGTCGGCTGGAGGACGATGTATTGAATCGCGATGCAATTTGTGTGTTCCATCGTCATTAAGAGGCACTGAACGTTACAATTAACTGTCAGTTTTGCGTCGGATTCGAAAATCTAGAGTCACAGGAGAACGACCATAAGGTGCCCGAGGCAGCTATAGACTCTTGGAGACAAGTCGGCCGGAGGACGATGTATTAAATCGCGACGCAATTTGTGTGTTCCATCGTCATTAAGAGGCTCTGAACGTTACAATTACCTTTCAGTTTTCCGTCGGATTCGAAAAACTAGACGCACAGGAGAACGACCATAAGGTGCCCGAGGCAGCAATAGACCCTTGGAGACAAGTCGGCTGGAGGACGATGTATTGAATCGCGATGCAATTTGTGTGTTCCATCGTCATTAAGAGGCACTGAACGTTACAATTAACTGTCAGTTTTGCGTCGGATTCGAAAATCTAGACTCACAGGAGAACGACCATAAGGTGCCCGAGGCAGCAATAGACTCTTGGAGACAAGTCGGCTGGAGGACGATGTATTGAATCGCGACGCAATTTGTGTGTTCCATCGTCATTAAGAGGCTCTGAACGTTACAATTAACTGTCAGTTTTGCGCCGGATTCGAAAAACTAGACTCATAGGAGAACGACCAAAAGGTGCCCGGGGCAGCAATAGTACCTCGGTGACAAGTCGGCTGGAGGACGATGTATTGAATCGCGACGCAACTTGTGTGTTCCATCGTCATTAAGAGGCTCTGAACGTTACAATAAACTGTCAGTTTTGCGCCGGATTCGAAAAACTAGACTCATAGGAGAACGACCAAAAGGTGCCCGGGGCAGCAATAGTACCTCGGAGACAAGTCGGCTGGAGGACGATGTATTGAATAGCGACGCAATTTGTGTGTTCCATCGTCATTAAGAGGCTCTGAACGTTACAATAAACTGTCAGTTTGGCGCCGGATTCGAAAAACTAGACTCATAGGAGAACCACCAAAAGGTGCCCGGGGCAGCAATAGTACCTCGGAGAAAAGTCGGCTAGAGGATGATGTATTGAATCGCGACGCAATTTGTGTGTTCCATCGTCATTAAGAGGCTCTGAACGTTACAATTAACTGTCAGTTTTGCGTCGTATTCGGAAAACTAGACTCACAGGAGAACGACCATAAGGTGCCCGAGGCAGCAATAGACCCTTGGAGACAGGTCGGCTGGAGGACGATGTATTGAATCGCGACGCAATTTGTGTGTTCCATCGTCATTAAGAGGCTCTGAACGTTACAATAAACTGTCAGTTTTGCGTCGGATTCGAAAATCTAGACTCACAGGAGAACGACCATAAGGTGCTCGAGGCAGCAGTAGACCCTTCGAGACAAGTCGCCTGGAGGACGATGTATTGAATCGCGACGCAATATTGTGTGTTCCATCGTCACTAAGAAGCTCTGAACGTTAGAAATAACTGTCAGCTTTTTGTCGCATTCGAAAAACTAGACTCATAGGAGAAAGACGATAGGGTGACCGAGGTAGCAATACACCCTTAGAGACAAGTCGGCTGGAGGACGATGTATTGAATCGCGACGCAATTTGTGTGTTCCATCGTCATTAACAGGCTCTGAATGTGACAATTAACTGTCAGTTTTGCGTCGGATTCGAAAATCTAGACTCACAGGAGAACGACCATAAGGTGCCCGAGGCAGCACTAGACCCTTGGAGACAGGACGGCTGTAGGACGATGTATTGAATCTCGACGCAATTTGTGTGTTCCATCGTCATTAAGAGGCTCTGAACGTTACAATTAATTGTCGGTTTTGCGTCGGATTCGAAAATCTAGACTCACAGGAGAACGACCATAAGGCGCCCGAGGCAGCACTAGACCCTTGGAGACAATTCGGCTGGAGGACGATGTATTGTATCGCGACGCAATTTGTGTGTTCCATCGTCATTAAGAGGCTCTGAACGTTACAATTACCTTTCAGTTTTGCGTCGGATTCGAAAAACTAGAGCCACAGGAGAACGACCATAAGGTGCCCGAGGCAGCAACAGACCCTTGGAGACAAGTCGGCTGGAGGACGATGTATTGAATCGCGACGCAATTTGTGTGTTCCATCGTCATTACGAGGCTCTGAACGTTACAATAAACTGTCAGTTTTGCTCCGGATTCGAAAAACTAGACTCATAGGAGAACGACCAAAAGGTGCCCGGGGCAGCAATAGTACCTCGGAGACAAGTCGGCTGGAGGACGATGTATTGAATAGCGACGCAATTTGTGTGTTCCATCGTCATTAAGAGGCTCTGAACGTTACAATAAACTGTCAGTTTGGCGCCGGATTCGAAAAACTAGACTCATAGGAGAACCACCAAAAGGTGCCCGGGGCAGCAATAGTACCTCGGAGAAAAGTCGGCTAGAGGATGATGTATTGATTCGCGACGCAATTTGTGTGTTCCATCGTCATTCAGAGACTCTGAACGTTACAATTAACTGTCAGTTTTGCGTCGTATTCGGAAAACTAGACTCACAGGAGAACGACCATAAGGTGCCCGAGGCAGCAATAGACCCTTGGAGACAGGTCGGCTGGAGGACGATGTATTGAATCGCGACGCAATTAGTGTGTTCCATCGTCATTAAGAGGCTCTGAACGTTACAATTAACTGTCGGTTTTGCTTCGGATTCGAAAATCTAGTCACAGGAGAACGACCATAAGGTGCCCGAGGCAGCAATAGACCCTAGGAGATCGGTCGGCTGGAGGACGATGTATTGAATCGCGACGCAATTTTTATGTTCCATCGTCATTAAGAGGCTCTGAACGTTACAATTAACTGTCAGTTTTGCGTCGGATTCGAAAATCTAGACTCACAGGAGAACGACCATAAGGTGCTCGAGGCAGCACTAGACCCTTCGAGACAAGTCGCCTTGAGGAAGATGTATTGAATCGCGACGCAATATTGTGTGTTCCATCGTCATTAAGAGGCTCTGAACGTTAGAATTAACTGTCAGCTTTTTGTCGCATTCGAAAAACTATACTCATAGGAGAAAGACGATAGGGTGACCGAGGTAGCAATAGACCCTTAGAGACAAGTCGGCTGGATGACGATGTATTGAATCGCGACGCAATTTGTGTGTTCCATCGTCATTAACAGGCTCTGAACGTTTCAATTAACTGTCAGTTTTGCGTCGGATTCGAAAATCTAGACTCACAGGAGAACGACCATAAGGTGCCCGAGGCAGCACTAGACCCTTGGAGACAGGTCGGCTGGAGGACGATGTATTGAATCGCGACGCAATTTGTGCGTTCCATCGTCATTAAGAGGCTCTGAACGTTACAATTAACTGTCAGTTTTGCGCCGGATTCGATAAACTACACTCCTAGGAGAACGACCAAAAGGTGCCCAGGGCAGCAATAGTACCTCGGAGACAAGTCGGCTGGAGGACGAATAATTGAATCGCGACGCAATTTGTGTGTTCCATCGTCATTAACAGGCTTTGAACGGTACAACTAACTGTCAGTTATGCGTCGTATTCGGAAAACTAGACTCACAGGAGAACGACCATAAGGTGCCCGAGGCAGCAATAGACCCTTGGAGACAGGTCGGCTGTCGGACGATGTATTGAATCTAGACGCAATTTGTGTGTTCCATCGACATTAAGAGGCTCTGAACGTTACAATTAACTGTCAGTTTTGCGTCGGATTCGAAAATCTAGACTCACAGGAGAACGACCATAAGGCGCCGGAGGCTGCACTAGACCCTTGGAGACAATTCGGCTGGAGGACGATGTATTGAACCGCGACGCAATTTGTGTGTTCCATCGTCATTAAGAGGCTCTGAACGTTACAATAACCTTTCAGTTTTGCGTCGGATTCGAAAAACTAGACTCACAGGAGAACGACCATAAGGTGCCCGAGGCAGCAATAGACCCTTAGAGACAAGTCGGCTGGAGGACGATGTATTGAATCGCGACGCAAATTGTGTGTTCCATCGTCATTAAGAGGCTCTGAACGTTACAATAAACTGTCAGTTTTGCGCCGGATTCGAAAAACTAGACTCATAATGGAACGACCAAAAGGTGCCCGGGGCAGCAATAGTACCTCGGAGATAAGTCGGTTGGAGGACGATGTATTGAATCGCGACGCAACTTGTGTGTTCCATCGTCATTAAGAGGCTCTGAACGTTACAATAAACTGTCAGTTTTGCGCCGGATTCGAAAAACTAGACTCATAATAGAACGACCAAAAGGTGCCCGGGGCAGCAATAGTACCTCGGAGATAAGTCGGCTGGAGGACGATGTATTGAATCGCGACGCAACTTGTGTGTTCCATCGTCATTAAGAGGCTCTGAACGTTACAATAAACTGTCAGTTTTGCCCCGGATTCGAAAAACTAGACTCATAGGAGAACGACCAAAAGGTGCCCGGGGCAGCAATAGTACCTCGGTGACAAGTCGGCTGGAGGACGATGTATTGAATCGCGACGCAACTTGTGTGTTCCATCGTCATTAAGAGGCTCTGAACGTTACAATAAACTGTCAGTTTTGCGCCGGATTCGAAAAACTAGACTCATAGGAGAACCACCAAAAGGTGCCCGGGGCAGCAATAGTACCTCGGAGAAAAGTCGGCTGGAGGATGATGTATTGAATCGCGACGCAATTTGTGTGTTCCATCGTCATTAAGAGGCTCTGAACGTTACAATTAACTGTCAGTTTTGTGTCGTATTCGGAAAACTAGACTCACAGGAGAACGACCATAAGGTGCACGAGGCAGCAATAGACCCTTGGCGACAGGACGGCTGAAGGACGATGTATTGAATCTCGACGCAATTTGTGTGTTCCATCGTCATTAAGAGGCTCTGAACGTTACAATTAACTGTCAGTTTTGCGTCGGATTCGAAAATCTAGAGTCACAGGAGAACGACCATAAGGTGCCCGAGGCAGCAATAGACCCTAGGAGATAGGTCGGCTGGAGGACGATGTATTGAATCGCGACGCAATATTGTGTGTTCCATCGTCATTAAGAGGCTCTGAACGATAGAATTAACTGTCAGCTTTTTGTCGCATTCGAAAAACTATACTCATAGGAGAAAGACGATAGGGTCACCGAGGTAGCAATAGACCCTTAGAGACAAGTCGGCTGGAGGACGATGTATTGAATCGCGACGCAATTTGTGTGTTCCATCGTCATTAACAGGCTCTGAACGTTTCAATTAACTGTCAGTTTTGCGTCGGATTCGAAAATCTAGACTCACAGGAGAACGACCATAAGGTGCCCGAGGCAGCACTAGACCCTTGGAGACAGGTCGGCTGGAGGACGATGTATTGAATCGCGACGTAATTTGTGTGTTCCATAGTCATTAAGAGGCTCTGAACGTTACAATTAACTGTCAGTTTTGCGCCGGATTCGATAAACTACACTCCTAGGAGAACGACCAAAAGGTGCCCGGGTCAGCAATAGTACCTCGGAGAGAAGTCGGCTGGAGGACGAATAATTGAATCGCGACGCAATTTGTGTGTTCCATCGTCATTAACAGGCTTTAAACGGTACAACTAACTGTCAGTTATGCGTCGTATTCGGAAAACTAGACTCACAGGAGAACGACCATAAGGTGCCCGAGGCAGCAATAGACCCTTGGAGACAGGTCGGCTGTCGGACGATGTATTGAATCTAGACGCAATTGTGTGTTCCATCGTCATTAAGAGGCTCTGAACGTTACAATTAACTGTCAGTTTTGCGTCGGATTCGAAAATCTAGACTCACAGGAGAACGACCATAAGGCGCCGGAGGCTGCACTAGACCCTTGGAGACAATTCGGCTGGAGGACGATGTATTGAACCGCGACGCAATTTGTGTGTTCCATCGTCATTAAGAGGCTCTGAACGTTACAATTACCTTTCAGTTTTGCGTCGGATTCGAAAAGCTAGACTCACAGGAGAACGACCATAAGGTGCCCGAGGCAGCAATAGACCCTTAGAGACAAGTCGGCTGGAGGACGATGTATTGAATCGCGACGCAAATTGTGTGTTCCATCGTCATTAAGAGGCTCTGAACGTTACAATAAACTGTCAGTTTTGCGCCGGATTCGAAAAACTAGACTCATAATAGAACGACCAAAAGGTGCCCGGGGCAGCAATAGTACCTCGGAGATAAGTCGGCTGGAGGACGATGTATTGAATCGCGACGCAACTTGTGTGTTCCATCGTCATTAAGAGGCTCTGAACGTTACAATAAACTGTCAGTTTTGCGCCGGATTCGAAAAACTAGACTCATAGGAGAACCACCAAAAGGTGCCCGGGGCAGCAATAGTACCTCGGAGAAAAGTCGGCTGGAGGATGATGTATTGAATCGCGACGTAATTTGTGTGTTCCATCGTCATTAAGAGGCTCTGAACGTTACAATTAACTGTCAGTTTTGCGTCGGATTCTAAAATCTAGACTCACAGGAGAACGACCATAAGGTGCCCTAGGCAGCAATAGACTCTTGGAGACAAGTCGGCTGGAGGACGATGTATTGAATCGCGACGCAATTTATGTGTTCCATCGTCGTTAAGAGGCTCTGAACGTTACAATTAACTGTCAGTTTTGCCCCGGATTCGAAAAACTAGACTCATAGGAGAACGACCAAAAGGTGCCCGGGGCAGCAATAGTACCTCGGTGACAAGTCGGCTGGAGGACGATGTATTGAATCGCGACGCAACTTGTGTGTTCCATCGTCATTAAGAGGCTCTGAACGTTACAATAAACTGTCAGTTTTGCGCCGGATTCGAAAAACTAGACTCATAGGAGAACCACCAAAAGGTGCCCGGGGCAGCAATAGTACCTCGGAGAAAAGTCGGCTGGAGGATGATGTATTGAATCGCGACGCAATTTGTGTGTTCCATCGTCATTAAGAGGCTCTGAACGTTACAATTAACTGTCAGTTTTGTGTCGTATTCGGAAAACTAGACTCACAGGAGAACGACCATAAGGTGCACGAGGCAGCAATAGACCCTTGGCGACAGGAGGGCTGTAGGACGATGTATTGAATCTCGACGCAATTTGTGTGTTCCATCGTCATTAAGAGGCTCTGAACGTTACAATTAACTGTCAGTTTTGCGTCGGATTCGAAAAACTAGACTCATAGGAGAACGACCAAACGGTGCCCGGGGCAGCAATAGTACCTCGGAGACAAGTCGGCTGGAGTACGATGTATTGAATCTAGACGCAATTTGTGTGTTCCATCGTCATTAAGAGGCTCTGAACGTTACAATAAACTATTAGTTTTGCGCCGGATTCGAAAAACTAGACTCATAGGAGAACCACCAAAAGGTGCCCGGGGCAGCAATAGTACCTCGGAGAAAAGTCGGCTGGAGGATGATGTATTGAATCGCGATGCAATTTGTGAGTTCCATCGTCATTAAGAGGCTCTGAACGTTACAATCAACTGTCTGTTTTGCGTCGTATTCGGAAAACTAGACTCACAGGAGAACGACCATAAGGTGCCCGAGGCAGCAATAGACCCTAGGAGATAGGTCGGCTGGAGGACGATGTATTGAATCGCGACGCAATATTGTGTGTTCCATCGTCATTAAGAGGCTATGAACGATAGAATTAACTGTCAGCTTTTTGTCGCATTCGAAAAACTATACTCATAGGAGAAAGACGATAGGGTCACCGAGGTAGCAATAGACCCTTAGAGACAAGTCGGCTGGAGGACGATGTATTGAATCGCGACGCAATTTGTGTGTTCCATCGTCATTAACAGGCTCTGAACGTTTCAATTAACTGTCAGTTTTGCGTCGGATTCGAAAATCTAGACTCACAGGAGAACGACCATAAGGTGCCCGAGGCAGCACTAGACCCTTGGAGACAGGTCGGCTGGAGGACGATGTATTGAATCGCGACGTAATTTGTGTGTTCCATAGTCATTAAGAGGCTCTGAACGTTACAATTAACTGTCAGTTTTGCGCCGGATTCGATAAACTACACTCCTAGGAGAACGACCAAAAGGTGCCCGGGTCAGCAATAGTACCTCGGAGAGAAGTCGGCTGGAGGACGAATAATTGAATCGCGACGCAATTTGTGTGTTCCATCGTCATTAACAGGCTTTAAACGGTACAACTAACTGTCAGTTATGCGTCGTATTCGGAAAACTAGACTCACAGGAGAACGACCATAAGGTGCCCGAGGCAGCAATAGACCCTTGGAGACAGGTCGGCTGTCGGACGATGTATTGAATCTAGACGCAATTGTGTGTTCCATCGTCATTAAGAGGCTCTGAACGTTACAATTAACTGTCAGTTTTGCGTCGGATTCGAAAATCTAGACTCACAGGAGAACGACCATAAGGCGCCGGAGGCTGCACTAGACCCTTGGAGACAATTCGGCTGGAGGACGATGTATTGAACCGCGACGCAATTTGTGTGTTCCATCGTCATTAAGAGGCTCTGAACGCTACAATTACCTTTCAGTTTTGCGTCGGATTCGAAAAGCTAGACTCACAGGAGAACGACCATAAGGTGCCCGAGGCAGCAATAGACCCTTAGAGACAAGTCGGCTGGAGGACGATGTATTGAATCGCGACGCAAATTGTGTGTTCCATCGTCATTAAGAGGCTCTGAACGTTACAATAAACTGTCAGTTTTGCGCCGGATTCGAAAAACTAGACTCATAATAGAACGACCAAAAGGTGCCCGGGGCAGCAATAGTACCTCGGAGATAAGTCGGCTGGAGGACGATGTATTGAATCGCGACGCAACTTGTGTGTTCCATCGTCATTAAGAGGCTCTGAACGTTACAATAAACTGTCAGTTTTGCGCCGGATTCGAAAAACTAGACTCATAGGAGAACCACCAAAAGGTGCCCGGGGCAGCAATAGTACCTCGGAGAAAAGTCGGCTGGAGGATGATGTATTGAATCGCGACGTAATTTGTGTGTTCCATCGTCATTAAGAGGCTCTGAACGTTACAATTAACTGTCAGTTTTGCGTCGGATTCTAAAATCTAGACTCACAGGAGAACGACCATAAGGTGCCCTAGGCAGCAATAGACTCTTGGAGACAAGTCGGCTGGAGGACGATGTATTGAATCGCGACGCAATTTATGTGTTCCATCGTCGTTAAGAGGCTCTGAACGTTACAATTAACTGTCAGTTTTGCCCCGGATTCGAAAAACTAGACTCATAGGAGAACGACCAAAAGGTGCCCGGGGCAGCAATAGTACCTCGGTGACAAGTCGGCTGGAGGACGATGTATTGAATCGCGACGCAACTTGTGTGTTCCATCGTCATTAAGAGGCTCTGAACGTTACAATAAACTGTCAGTTTTGCGCCGGATTCGAAAAACTAGACTCATAGGAGAACCACCAAAAGGTTCCCGGGGCAGCAATAGTACCTCGGAGAAAAGTCGGCTGGAGGATGATGTATTGAATCGCGACGCAATTTGTGTGTTCCATCGTCATTAAGAGGCTCTGAACGTTACAATTAACTGTCAGTTTTGTGTCGTATTCGGAAAACTAGACTCACAGGAGAACGACCATAAGGTGCACGAGGCAGCAATAGACCCTTGGCGACAGGAGGGCTGTAGGACGATGTATTGAATCTCGACGCAATTTGTGTGTTCCATCGTCATTAAGAGGCTCTGAACGTTACAATTAACTGTCAGTTTTGCGTCGGATTCGAAAAACTAGACTCATAGGAGAACGACCAAACGGTGCCCGGGGCAGCAATAGTACCTCGGAGACAAGTCGGCTGGAGTACGATGTATTGAATCTAGACGCAATTTGTGTGTTCCATCGTCATTAAGAGGCTCTGAACGTTACAATAAACTATTAGTTTTGCGCCGGATTCGAAAAACTAGACTCATAGGAGAACCACCAAAAGGTGCCCGGGGCAGCAATAGTACCTCGGAGAAAAGTCGGCTGGAGGATGATGTATTGAATCGCGATGCAATTTGTGAGTTCCATCGTCATTAAGAGGCTCTGAACGTTACAATCAACTGTCTGTTTTGCGTCGTATTCGGAAAACTAGACTCACAGGAGAACGACCATAAGGTGCCCGAGGCAGCAATAGACCCTAGGAGATAGGTCGGCTGGAGGACGATGTATTGAATCGCGACGCAATATTGTGTGTTCCATCGTCATTAAGAGGCTATGAACGATAGAATTAACTGTCAGCTTTTTGTCGCATTCGAAAAACTATACTCATAGGAGAAAGACGATAGGGTCACCGAGGTAGCAATAGACCCTTAGAGACAAGTCGGCTGGAGGACGATGTATTGAATCGCGACGCAATTTGTGTGTTCCATCGTCATTAACAGGCTCTGAACGTTTCAATTAACTGTCAGTTTTGCGTCGGATTCGAAAATCTAGACTCACAGGAGAACGACCATAAGGTGCCCGAGGCAGCACTAGACCCTTGGAGACAGGTCGGCTGGAGGACGATGTATTGAATCGCGACGTAATTTGTGTGTTCCATCGTCATTAAGAAGCTCTGAACGTTACAATTAACTGTCAGTTTTGCGCCGGATTCGAAAAACTACACTCCTAGGAGAACGACCAAAAGGTGCCCGGGGCAGCAATAGTACCTCTGAGACAAGTCGGCTGGAGGACGATGAATTGAATCGCGACGCAATTTGTGTGTTCCATCGTCATTCAGAGACTCTGAACGTTACAATTAACTGTCAGTTTTGCGTCGGATTCGAAAAACTAGACTCACAGGAGAACGACCATAAGGTGCCCGAGGCAGCAATAGAACCTTGGAGACAAATCGGCTGGAGGACGATGTATTGAATCGCGACGCAATTTGTGTGTTCCATCGTCATTAAGAGGCACTGAACGATACAATTAACTGTCAGTTTTGCGTCGGATTCTAAAATCTAGACTCACAGGAGAACGACCATAAGGTGCCCGAGGCAGCAATAGACACTAGGAGATAGGTCGGCTGGAGGACGATGTATTGAATCGCGACGCAATTTGTATGTTCCAACGTCATTAAGAGGCTCTGAACGTTACAATTAACTGTCAGTTTTGCGTCGGATTCGAAAATCTAGACTCACAGGAGAACGACCATAAGGTGCTCGAGGTAGCACTAGACCCTTCGAGACAAGTCGCCTGGAGGACGATGTATTGAATCGCGACGCAATATTGTGTGTTCCATCGTCATTAAGAGGCACTGAACGTTAGAATTAACTGTCAGTTTTTTGTCGCATTCGAAAAACTAGACTCATAGGAGAAAGACGATAGGGTGACCGAGGTAGCAACAGACCCTTAGAGACAAGTCGGCTGGAGGACGATGTATTGAATCGCGACGCAGTTTGTGTGTTCCATCGTCATTAAGAGGCTCTGAACGTTACAATTAACTGTCAGTTTTGCGTCGGATTCGAAAATCTAGACTCACAGGAGAACGACCATAAGGTTCCCGAGGCAGCACTAGACCCTTGGATACAAGTCGGCTGGAGGACGATGTATTGAATCGCGACGCAATTTGTGTGTTCCATCGTCATTAACAGGCTTTGAACGGTACAATTAACTGTCAGTTATGCGTCGTATTCGGAAAACTAGACTCACAGGAGAACGACCATAAGGTGCCCGAGGCAGCAATAGACCCTTGGAGACAGGTCGGCAGCCGGACGATGTATTGAATCTCGACGCAATTTGTGTGTTCCATCGTCATTAAGAGGCTCTGAACGTTACAATTAACTGTCAGTTTTGCGTCGGATTCGAAAATCTAGACTCACAGGAGAACGACCATAAGGCGCCCGAGGCAGCACTAGACCCTTGGAGACAATTCGGCTGGAGGACGATGTGTTGTATCGCGACGCAACTTGTGTGTTCCATCGTCATTAAGAGGCTCTGAACGTTACAATTACCTTTCAGTTTTGCGTCGGATTCGAAAAACTAGACTCACAGGAGAACGACCATAAGGTGCCCGAGGCAGCAATAGACCCTTGGAGACAAGTCGGCTGGAGGACGATGTATTGAATCGCGACGCAATCTGTGTGTTCCATCGTCAATAAGAGGCACTGAACGTTACAATTAACTGTCAGTTTTGCGTCGGATTCGAAAATCTAGACTCAAAGGAGAACGACCACAAGGTGCCCGAGGCAGCAATAAACCCCTGGAGACAAGTCGGCTGGAGGACGATGTATTGAATCGCGACGCAATTTGTGTGTTCCATCGTCATTAAGAGTCTCTGAAAGTTACAATTAACTGTCGGTTTTGCGCCGGATTCGAAAAACTAGACTCATAGGAGAACGACCAAAAGGTGCCCGGGGCAACAATAGTACCTCGGAGACAAGTCGGCTAGAGGTCGATGTATTGAATCGCGACGCAATTTGTGTGTTCCATCGTCATTAAGAGGCTCTGAACGTTACAATAAACTGTCAGTTTTGCGTCGCATTCGAATAACTAGACTCATAGGAGAACCACCAAAAGGTGCCCGGAGCCGCAATAGTACCTCGGAGAAAAGTCGGCTGGAGGATGATGTATTGAATCGCGACGCAATTTGTGTGTTCCATCGTCATTCAGAGACTCTGAACGTTACAATTAACTGTCAGTTTTGCGTCGTATTCGGAAAACTAGACTCTTAGGAGAACGACCATAAGGTGCCCGAGGCAGCAATAGACCCTTGGAGACAGGACGGCTGTAGGACGATGTATTGAATCTCGACGCAATTTGTGTGTTCCATCGTCATTAAGAGGCTCTGAACGTTACAATTAACTGTCAGTTTTGCGTCGGATTCGAAAAACTAGACTCACACGAGAACGACCATAAGGTGCCCGAGGCACCTTATGGTCGTTCTCCTGTGAGTCTAGTTTTTCGAATGCGACGCAAAAGTGAAAGGTAATTGTAACGTTCAGAGCCTCTCAATGACGATGGAACACACAAATTGCGTCGCGATTCAATACATCGTCCTCCGGCCGACTTGTCTCCAAGAGTCTATTGCTGCCTCGGGCACCTTATGGTCGTTCTCCTGTGACTCTAGATTTTCGAATCCGACGCAAAACTGACAGTTAATTGTAACGTTCAGTGCCTCTTAATGACGATGGAACACACAAATTGTGTCGGGATTCAATACTTCGTCCTCCAGCCGACCTATCTCCAAGGGTCTACCCTTGGAGACAAGTCGGCTGGAGGACGATGTATTGAATCCCGACGCAATTTGTGTGTTCCATCGTCATTAAGAGGCACTGAACGTTACAATTAACTGTCAGTTTTGCGTCGGATTCGAAAATCTAGAGTCACAGGAGAACGACCATAAGGTGCCCGAGGCAGCAATAGACTCTTGGAGACAAGTCGGCCGGAGGACGATGTATTGAATCGCGACGCAATTTGTGTGTTCCATCGTCATTGAGAGGCCCTGAACGTTACAATTACCTTTCACTTTTGCGTCGCATTCGAAAAACTAGACTCACAGGAGAACGACCATAAGGTGCCCGAGGCAGCAATAGACCCTTGGAGACAAGTCGGCTGGAGGACGATGTGTTGAATCGCGACGCAATTTGTGTGTTCCATCGTCATTAAGAGGCACGGAACGTTACAATTAACTGTCAGTTTTGCGTCGGATTCGAAAATCTAGACTCACAGGAGAACGACCATAAGGTGCCCGAGGCAGCTATAAACAATTGGAGACAAGTCGGCTGGAGGACGATGTATTGAATCGCGACGCAATTTGTGTGTTCCATCGTCATTGAGAGGCTCTGAACGTTACAATTACCTTTCACTTTTGCGTCGCATTCGAAAAACTAGACTTATAGGAGAACGACCAAACGGTGCCCGGGGCAGCAATAGTACCTCGGAGACAAGTCGGCTGGAGGACGATGTATTGAATCGCGACGCAATTTGTGTGTTCCATCGTCATTAAGAGGCTCCGAACGTTACAATAAACTATCAGTTTTGCGCCGGATTCGAAAAACTAGACTCATAGGAGAACCACCAAAAGGTGCCCGGGGCAGCAATAGTACCTCGGAGAAAAGTCGGCTGGAGGATGATGTATTGAATCGCGATGCAATTTGTGTGTTCCATCGTCATTAAGAGGCTCTGAACGTTACAATCAACTGTCTGTTTTGCGCCGTATTCGGAAAACTAGACTCACAGGAGAACGACCATAAGGTGCCCGCGGCAGCAATAGACCCTTGGAGACAGGACGGCTGTAGGACGATGTATTGAATCTCGACGCAATTTGTTTGTTCCATCGTCATTAAGAGGCTCTGAACGTTACAATTAACTGTCAGTTTTGCGTCGGATTCGAAAAATTAGACTCACAGGAGAACGACCATAAGGTGCTCGAGGCAGCAATAGACACTAGGAGATAGGTCGGCTGGAGGACGATGTATTGAATCGCGACGCAAATTGTATGTTCCAACGTCATTAAGAGGCTCTGAACGTTACAATTAACTGTCAGTTTTGCGTCAGATTCGAAAATCTAGACTCACAGGAGAACGACCATAAGGTGCTCGAGGCAGCACTAGACCCTTCGAGAAAAGTCGCCTGGAGGACGATGTATTGAATCGCGACGCAATATTGTGTGTTCCATCGTCATTAAGAGGCACTGAACGTTAGAGTTAACTGTCAGTTTTTTGTCGCATTCGAAAAACTAGACTCATAGGAGAAAGACGATAGGGTGACCGAGGTAGCAACAGACCCTTAGAGACAAGTCGGCTGGAGGACGATGTATTGAATCGCGACGCAGTTTGTGTGTTCCATCGTCATTAAGAGGCTGTGAACGTTACAATTAACTGTCAGTTTTGCGTCGGATTCGAAAATCTAGACTCACGGGAGAACGACCATAAGGTGCCCGAGGCAGCACTAGACCCTTGGAGACAAGTCGGCTGGAGGAGATGTATTGAATCGCGACGCAATTTGTGTGTTCCATCGTCATTAACAGGCTTTGAACGGTACAATTAACTGTCAGTTATGCGTCGTATTCGGAAAACTAGACTCACAGGAGAACGACCATAAGGTGCCCGAGGCAGCAATAGACCCTTGGAGACAGGTCGGCTGCCGGACGATGTATTGAATCTCGACGCAATTTGTGTGTTCCATCGTCATTAAGAGGCTCTGAACGTTACAATTAACTGTCAGTTTTGCGTCGGATTCGAAAATCTAGACTCACAGGAGAACGACCATAAGGCGCCCGAGGCAGCACTAGACCCTTGGAGACAATTCGGCTGGAGGACGATGTGTTGAATCACGACGCAACTTGTGTGTTCCATCGTCATTAAGAGGCTGTCAACGTTACAATTACCTTTCAGTTTTGCGTCGGATTCGAAAAACTAGAGTCACAGGAGAACGACCATAAGGTGCCCGAGGCAGCAATAGACCCTTGGAGACAAGTCGGCTGGAGGACGATGTATTGAATCGCGACGCAATTTGGTGTTCCATCGTCATTAAGAGGCATTGAACGTTACAATTAACTGTCAGTTTTGCGCCGGATTCGAAAATCTAGACTCAAAGGAGAACGACCACAAGGTGCCCGAGGCAGCAATAAACCCTTGGAGACAAGTCGGCTGGAGGACGATGTATTGAATCGCGACGCAATTTGTGTGTTCCATCGTCATTAAGAGGCTCTGAACGTTACAATTAACTGTCAGTTTTGCGCGGGATTCGAAAAACTAGACTCATAGGAGAACGACCAAAAGGTGCCCGGGGCAGCAATAGTACCTCGGAGACAAGTCGGCTAGAGGACGATGTATTGAATCGCGACGCAATTTGTGTGTTCCATCGTCATTAAGAGGCTCTGAACGTTACAATAAACTGTCAGTTTTGCGTCGCATTCGAAAAACTAGACTCATAGGAGAACCACCAAAAGGTGCCCGGAGCCGCAATAGTACCTCGGAGAAAAGTCGGCTGGAGGATGATGTATTGAATCGCGACGCAATTTGTGTGTTCCATCGTCATTCAGAGACTCTGAACGTTACAATTAACTGTCAGTTTTGCGTCGTATTCGGAAAACTAGACTCATAGGTGAACGACCATAAGGTGCCCGAGGCAGCAATAGACCCTTGGAGACAGGACGGCTGTAGGACGATGTATTGAATCTCGACGCAATTTGTGTGTTCCATCGTCATTAAGAGGCTCTGAACGTTACAATTAACTGTCAGTTTTGCGTCGGATTTGAAAAACTAGACTCACAGGAGAACGACCATAAGGTGCTCGAGGCAGCAATAGACACTAGGAGATAGGTCGGCTGGAGGACGATGTATTGAATCGCGACGCAAATTGTATGTTCCAACGTCATTAAGAGGTTCTGAACGTTACAATTAACTGTCAGTTTTGCGTCGGATTCGAAAATCTAGACTCACAGGAGAACGACCATAACGTGCTCGAGGCAGCACTAGACCCTTCGAGACAAGTCGCCTGGAGGACGATGTATTGAATCGCGACGCAATATTGTGTGTTCCATCGTCATTAAGAGGCACTGAACGTTAGAATTAACTGTCAGTTTTTAGTCGCATTCGAAAAACTAGACTCATAGGAGAAAGACGATAGGGTGACCGAGGTAGCAACAGACCCTTAGAGACAAGTCGGCTGGAGGACGATGTATTGAATCGCGACGCAGTTTGTGTGTTCCATCGCCATTAAGAGGCTCTGAACGTTACAATTAACTGTCAGTTTTGCGTCGGATTCGAAAATCTAGACTCACAGGAGAACGACCATAAGGTGCCCGAGGCAGCACTATTCCCTTGGATACAAGTCGGCTGGAGGACGATGTATTGAATCGCGACGCAATTTGTGTGTTCCATCGTCATTAACAGGCTTTGAACGGTACAATTAACTGTCAGTTATGCGTCGTATTCGGAAAACTAGACTCACAGGAGAACGACCATAAGGTGCCCGAGGCAGCAATAGACCCTTGGAGACAGGTCGGCTGCCGGACGATGTATTGAATCTCGACGCAATTTGTGTGTTCCATCGTCATTAAGAGGCTCTGAACGTTACAATTAACTGTCAGTTTTGCGTCGGATTCGAAAATCTAGACTCACAGGAGAACGACCATAAGGCGCCCGAGGCAGCACTAGACCCTTGGAGACAATTCGGCTGGAGGACGATGTGTTGAATCACGACGCAACTTGTGTGTTCCATCGTCATTAAGAGGCTGTCAACGTTACAATTACCTTTCAGTTTTGCGTCGGATTCGAAAAACTAGAGTCACAGGAGAACGACCATTAGGTGCCCGAGGCAGCAATAGACCTTGGAGACAAGTCGGCTGGAGGACGATGTATTGAATCGCGACGCAATTTGTGTGTTCCATCGTCATTAAGAGGCATTGAACGTTACAATTAACTGTCAGTTTTGCGTCGGATTCGAAAATCTAGACTCAAAGGAGAACGACCACAAGGTGCCCGAGGCAGCAATAAACCCTTGGAGACAAGTCGGCTGGAGGACGATGTATTGAATCGCGACGCAATTTGTGTGTTCCATCGTCATTAAGAGGCTCTGAACGTTACAATTAACTGTCAGTTTTGCGCCGGATTCGAAAAACTAGACTCATAGGAGAACGACCAAAAGGTGCCCGGGGCAGCAATAGTACCTCGGAGACAAGTCGGCTAGAGGACGATGTATTGAATCGCGACGCAATTTGTGTGTTCCATCGTCATTAAGAGGCTCTGAACGTTACAATAAACTGTCAGTTTTGCGTCGCATTCGAAAAACTAGACTCATAGGAGAACCACCAAAAGGTGCCCGGAGCCGCAATAGTACCTCGGAGAAAAGTCGGCTGGAGGATGATGTATTGAATCGCGACGCAATTTGTGTGTTCCATCGTCATTCAGAGACTCTGAACGTTACAATTAACTGTCAGTTTTGCGTCGTATTCGGAAAACTATACTCATAGGTGAACGACCATAAGGTGCCCGAGGCAGCAATAGACCCTTGGAGACAGGACGGCTGTAGGACGATGTATTGAATCTCGACGCAATATGTGTGTTCCATCGTCATTAAGAGGCTCTGAACGTTACAATTAACTGTCAGTTTTGCGTCGGATTCGAAAAACTAGACTCACACGAGAACGACCATAAGGTGCCCGAGGCAGCAATAGACCCTTGGAGACAGGTCGGCTGGAGGACGATGTGTTGAATCCCGACGCAATTTGTGTTCCATCATCATTAAGAGGCTCTGAACGTTACAATTAGATGTCAGTTTTGCGTCGGATTCGAAAAACTAGACTCACAGGAGAATGACCATAAGGTACCCGAGGCAGCAATAGACCCTTGGAGACAAGTCGGCTGGAGGACGATGTATTGAATCGCGACGCAATTTGTGTGTTCCATCGCCATAAAGAGGCTCTGAACGTTACAATAAACTGTCAGTTTTGCGTCGGATTCGAAAAACTAGACACAGGACAACGATCATAAGGTGCCCGGGGCAGCAATAGCCCTTCGGAGACAAGTCGGCTGGAGGATGATGTATTGAATCGCGACGCAATTTGTGTGTTCCATCGTCATTAAGATGCTCTGAACGTTACAATTAACTGTAAGTTTTGCGTCGGATTCGAAAATCTAGACTCACAGGAAAACGACCATAAGGTGCCCGAGGCAGCACTAGACCCTTGGAGACAAATCGGCTGGAGGACGCTGTATTGGATCGCGACGCAATTTGTGTGTTCCATCGTCATTAACAGGCTTTGAACGGTACAATTAACTGTCAGTTATGCGTCGTATTCGGAAAACTAGAGTCACAGGAGAACGACCATAAGGTGCCCGAGGCAGCAATAGACCCTTGGAGACAGGTCGGCTGCCGGACGATGTATTGAATCTCGACGCAATTTGTGTGTTCCATCGTCATTAAGAGGCTCTGAACGTTACAATTAACTGTCAGTTCTGCGTCGGATTCGAAAATCTAGTCTCACAAGAGAACGACCATAAGGCGCCCGAGGCAGCACTAGACCCTTGGAGACAATTCGGCTGGAGGACGATGTATTGAATCGCGACGCAATTTGTGTGTTCCATCGTCATTAAGAGGCACTGAACGTTACAATTAACTGTCAGTTTTGCGTCGGATTCGAAAATCTAGAGTCACAGGAGAACGACCATAAGGTGCCCGAGGCAGCAATAGACTCTTGGAGACAAGTCGGCCAGAGGACGATGTATTGAATCGCGACGCAATTTGTGTGTTCCATCGTCATTGAGAGGCTCTGAACGTTACAATTACCTTTCACTGTTGCGTCGCATTCGAAAAACTAGACTCACAGGAGAACGACCATAAGGTGCCCGAGGCAGCAATAGACCCTTGGAGGCAAGTCGGCTGGAGGACGATGTATTGAATCGCGACGCAATATTGTGTGTTCCATCGTCATTAAGAGGCACTGAACGTTAGAATTAACTGTCAGTTTTTTGTCGCATTCGAAAAACTAGACTCATAGGAGAAAGACGATAGTGTGACCGAGGTAGCAACAGACCCTTAGAGACAAGTCGGCTGGAGGACGATGTATTGAATCGCGACGCAGTTTGTGTGTTCCATCGTCATTAAGAGGCTCTGAACGTTACAATTAACTGTCAGTTTTGCGTCGGATTCGAAAATCTAGACTCACAGGAGAACGACCATAAGGTGCCCGAGGCAGCACTAGACCCTTGGATACAAGTCGGCTGGAGGACGATGTATTGAATCGCGACGCAATTTGTGTGTTCCATCGTCATTAACAGGCTTTGAACGGTACAATTAACTGTCAGTTATGCGTCGTATTCGGAAAACTAGACTCACAGGAGAACGACCATAAGGTGCCCGAGGCAGCAATAGACCCTTGGAGACAGGTCGGCTGCCGGACGATGTATTGAATCTCGACGCAATTTGTGTGCTCCATCGTCATTAAGAGGCTCTGAACGTTACAATTAACTGTCAGTTTTGCGTCGGATTCGAAAATCTAGACTCACAGGAGAACGACCATAAGGCGCCCGAGGCAGCACTAGACCCTTGGAGACAATTCGGCTGGAGGACGATGTGTTGAATCACGACGCAACTTGTGTGTTCCATCGTCATTAAGAGGCTGTCAACGTTACAATTACCTTTCAGTTTTGCGTCGGATTCGAAAAACTAGAGTCACAGGAGAACGACCATTAGGTGCCCGATGCAGCAATAGACCCTTGGAGACAAGTCGGCTGGAGGACGATGTATTGAATCGCGACGCAATTTGTGTGTTCCATCGTCATTAAGAGGCATTGAACGTTACAATTAACTGTCAGTTTTGCGTCGGATTCGAAAATCTAGACTCAAAGGAGAACGACCACAAGGTGCCCGAGGCAGCAATAAACCCTTGGAGACAAGTCGGATGGAGGACGATGTATTGAATCGCGACGCAATTTGTGTGTTCCATCGTCATTAAGAGGCTCTGAACGTTACAATTAACTGTCAGTTTTGCGCCGGATTCGAAAAACTAGACTCATAGGAGAACGACCAAAAGGTGCCCGGGGCAGCAATAGTACCTCGGAGACAAGTCGGCTAGAGGACGATGTATTGAATCGCGACGCAATTTGTGTGTTCCATCGTCATTAAGAGGCTCTGAACGTTACAATAAACTGTCAGTTTTGCGTCGCATTCGAAAAACTAGACTCATAGGAGAACCACCAAAAGGTGCCCGGAGCCGCAATAGTACCTCGGAGAAAAGTCGGCTGGAGGATGATGTATTGAATCGCGACGCAATTTGTGTGTTCCATCGTCATTCAGAGACTCTGAACGTTACAATTAACTGTCAGTTTTGCGTCGTATTCGGAAAACTAGACTCATAGGTGAACGACCATAAGGTGCCCGAGGCAGCAATAGACCCTTGGAGACAGGACGGCTGTAGGACGATGTATTGAATCTCGACGCAATATGTGTGTTCCATCGTCATTAAGAGGCTCTGAACGTTACAATTAACTGTCAGTTTTGCGTCGGATTCGAAAAACTAGACTCACACGAGAACGACCATAAGGTGCCCGAGGCAGCAATAGACCCTTGGAGACAGGTCGGCTGGAGGACGATGTGTTGAATCCCGACGCAATTTGTGTTCCATCATCATTAAGAGGCTCTGAACGTTACAATTAGATGTCAGTTTTGCGTCGGATTCGAAAAACTAGACTCACAGGAGAATGACCATAAGGTACCCGAGGCAGCAATAGACCCTTGGAGACAAGTCGGCTGGAGGACGATGTATTGAATCGCGACGCAATTTGTGTGTTCCATCGCCATAAAGAGGCTCTGAACGTTACAATAAACTGTCAGTTTTGCGTCGGATTCGAAAAACTAGACACAGGACAACGATCATAAGGTGCCCGGGGCAGCAATAGCCCTTCGGAGACAAGTCGGCTCGAGGACGATGTATTGAATCGCGACGCAATTTGTGTGTTCCATCGTCATTAAGATGCTCTGAACGTTACAATTAACTGTAAGTTTTGCGTCGGATTCGAAAATCTAGACTCACAGGAGAACGACCATAAGGTGCCCGAGGCAGCACTAGACCCTTGGAGACAAATCGGCTGGAGGACGCTGTATTGGATCGCGACGCAATTTGTGTGTTCCATCGTCATTAACAGGCTTTGAACGGTACAATTAACTGTCAGTTATGCGTCGTATTCGGAAAACTAGAGTCACAGGAGAACGACCATAAGGTGCCCGAGGCAGCAATAGACCCTTGGAGACAGGTCGGCTGCCGGACGATGTATTGAATCTCGACGCAATTTGTGTGTTCCATCGTCATTAAGAGGCTCTGAACGTTACAATTAACTGTCAGTTCTGCGTCGGATTCGAAAATCTAGTCTCACAAGAGAACGACCATAAGGCGCCCGAGGCAGCACTAGACCCTTGGAGACAATTCGGCTGGAGGACGATGTATTGAATCGCGACGCAATTTGTGTGTTCCATCGTCATTAAGAGGCACTGAACGTTACAATTAACTGTCAGTTTTGCATCGGATTCGAAAATCTAGAGTCACAGGAGAACGACCATAAGGTGCCCGAGGCAGCAATAGACTCTTGGAGACAAGTCGGCCAGAGGACGATGTATTGAATCGCGACGCAATTTGTGTGTTCCATCGTCATTGAGAGGCTCTGAACGTTACAATTACCTTTCACTTTTGCGTCGCATTCGAAAAACTAGACTCACAGGAGAACGACCATAAGGTGCCCGAGGCAGCAATAGACCCTTGGAGGCAAGTCGGCTGGAGGACGATGTATTGAATCGCGACGCAATTTGTGTGTTCCATCGTCATTAAGAGGCACTGAACGTTACAAGTAACTGTCAGTTTTGCGTCGGATTCGAAAATCTAGAGTCACAGGAGAACGACCATAAGGTGCCCGAGGCAGCAATAGACTCTTGGAGACAAGTCGGCCAGAGGACGATGTATTGAATCGCGACGCAATTTGTGTGTTCCATCGTCATTGAGAGGCTCTGAACGTTACAATTACCTTTCACTTTTGCGTCGCATTCGAAAAACTAGACTCACAGGAGAACGACCATAAGGTGCCCGAGGCAGCAATAGACCCTTGGAGGCAAGTCGGCTGGAGGACGATGTGTTGAATCGCGACGCAATTTGTGTGTTCCATCGTCATTAAGAGGCACGGAACGTTACAATTAACTGTCAGTTTTGCGTCGGATTCGAAAATCTAGACTCACAGGAGAACGACCATAAGGTGCCCGAGGTAGCTATAAACACTTGGAGACAAGTCGGCTGGAGGACGATGTATTGAATCGCGACGCAATTTGTGTGTTCCATCGTCATTAAGAGGCTCTGAACGTTACAATTAACTGTCAGTTTTGCGCCGGATTCGAAAAACTAGACTCATAGGAGAACAACCAAAAGGTGCCCGGGGCAGCAATAGTACCTCGGAGACAAGTCGGCTAGAGGACGATGTATTGAATCGCGACGCAATTTGTGTGTTCCATCATCATTAAGAGGCTCTGAACGTTACAATTAGATGTCAGTTTAGCGCCGGATTCGATAAACTAGACTCACAGGAGAACGACGACAAGGTGCCCGAGGCAGCAATAGACCCATGGAGACAGGTCGGCTAGAGAACGATGTATTGAATCCCGATGCAATTTGTGTGTTCCATCATCATTAAGAGGCTCTGAACGTTACAATTAACTGTATGTTTGGCGTCGGATACGAAAAAGTAGACTCACAGGAGAACCAGCATAGGGTGCCTGAGGTGACAATAGACCCACAAGAGAAGTCGGCTGGAGGACGATGTATTCCATCTCGACGCATTTTGTGTTTTCCATCGTCATTAAGAGGCTCTGAACGTTACAATTAACTGCTAGTTTTGCGCCGGATTCGAAAAACAAGACTCACAGGAGAACGAACATAAGGTGCCCGAGGCAGCAATAGACCCTTGGAGACAGGTCGGCTCGAGGACGATGTATTGAATCGCGACATATTTTGTGTGTTCCATCGTCATTAAGAGGCTCTGAACGTTACAATAAACTGTCAGTTTTGCGTCGGATTCGAAAAACTAGACACAGGAGAACGATCATAAGGTGCCCGGGGCAGCAATAGCCCCTCGGAGACAAGTCGGCTCGAGGACGATGTATTGAATCGCGACGCAATTTGTGTATTCCATCGTCATTAAGATGCTCTGAACGTTACAATTAACTGTATGTTTGGCGTCGGATTCGAAAAACTAGACTCACAGGAGAACGACCATAAGGTGCCGGAGGCAGCAATAGACCCTTGGAGACAGGTCGGCTCGAGGACGATGTATTGAATCGCGACGTATTTTGTGTGTTCCATCGTCATTAAGAGGCTCTGAACGTTACAATAAACCGTCAGTTTTGCGTCGCATTCGAAAAACTAGACTCATAGGAGAACGACAATACGGTGACCGAGGTAGCAAGAGACCCTTGGAGACAAGTAGGCTGGAGGACGATGTGTTGAATCTCGACGCAATTTGTGTGTTCCATCGTCATTAACAGGCTCTGAACGTTACAATTAACTGTCAGTTTTTTGTCGCATTCGAAAAAGTAGACTCATAGGAGAAAGACGATAGGGTGACCGAGGTAGCAATAGACCCTCAGAGACAAGTCGCCTGGAGGACGATGTATTTAATCGCGACGCAATTTGTGTGTTCCATCGTCATTAAGAGGCTCTGAACGGTAGAATAAACTGTCAGTTATGCGCCGGATTCGAAAAACTAGACTCATAGGAGAACCACCAAAAGGTGCCCGGGGCAGCAAAAGTACCTCGGAAAAAAGTCGGCTGGAGGATGATGTATTGAATCACGACGCAATTTGTGTGTTCCATCGTCATTCAGAGACTCTGAACGTTACAATTAACTGTCAGTTTTGCGTCGTATTCGGAAAACTTGACTCACAGGAGTACGACCATAAGGTGCACGAGGCAGCAATAGACACTTGGAGACAGGACGGCTGTAGGACGATGTATTGAATCTCGACGCAATTTGTGTGTTCCATCGTCATTAAGAGGCTCTAAACGTTACAATTAACTGTCAGTTTTGCGTCGGATTCGAAAAACTAGACTCACAGGAGAACGACCATAAGGTGCCCGAGGCAGCAATAGACCCTTGGAGACAGGTCGGCTGGAGGACGATGTATTGAATCGCGACGCAATTTGTGTGTTCCATCGTCATTAAGAGGCTCTGAACGTTACAATTAACTGTCAGTTTTGCGTCGGATTCGAAAATCTAGACTCACAGAAGAACGACCATAATGTGCCCGAGGCAGCCCTAGACCCTTGGAGACAAGTCGGCTGGAGAACGATATATTGAATCGCGACGCAATTTGTGTGTTCCATCGTCATTAAGAGGCTCTGAACGTTACAATTAACTGTCAGTTTGGCGTCGGATTCGGAAAACTAGACTCACAGGAGAACGACGATAAGGTGCCCGAGGCAGCAATAGACCCATGGAGACAGGTCGGCTAGAGGACGATGTATTGAATCCCGATGCAATTTGTCTGTTCCACCATCATTAAGAGGCTCTGAACGTTACAATTAGATGTCAGTTTTGCGTCGGATTCGAAAAACTAGACTCACAGGAGAATGACCATAAGGTACCCGAGGCAGCAATAGACCCTTGGAGACAAGTCGGCTGGAGGACGATATATTGAATCGCGACGCAATTTGTGTGTTCCATCGCCATTAAGAGGCTCTGAACGTTACAATTAACTATCAGTTTTGCGTCGGATACGAAAAAGTAGACTCACAGGAGAACCAGCATAGGGTGCCTGAGGTGACAATAGACCCACAAGAGAAGTCGGCTGGAGGACGATGTATTGCATCTCGACGCAATTTGTGTTTTCCATCGTCATTAAGAGGCTCTGAACGTTACAATTAACTGCTAGTTTTGCGCCGGATTCGAAAAACTAGACTCATAGGAGAACCACCAAATGTGCCCGGGGCAGCAAAAGTACCTCGGAAAAAAGACGGCTGGAGGATGATGTATTGAATCACGACGCAATTTGTGTGTTCCATCGTCATTCAGAGACTGAACGTTACAATTAACTGTCAGTTTTGCGTCGTATTCGGTTAACTTGACTCACAGGAGAACGACCATAAGGTGCCCGAGGCAGCAATAGACCCTTGGAGACAGGACGGCTGTACGACGATGTATTGAATCTCGACGCAATTTGTGTGTTCCATCGTCGTTAAGAGGCTCTGAACGTTACAATTAACTGTCAGTTTTGCGTCGGATTCGAAAAACTAGACTCACAGTAGAACGACCATAAGGTGCCCGAGGCAGCAATAGACCCTTGGAGACAGGTCGGCTGGAGGACGATGTATTGAATCGCGACGCAATTTGTGTGTTCCATCGTCATTAAGAGGCTCTGAACGTTACAATTAACTGTCAGTTTTGCGTCGGATTCGAAAATCTAGACTCACAGAAGAACGACCATAATGTGCCCGAGGCAGCACTAGACCCTTGGAGACAAGTCGGCTAGAGAACGATATATTGAATCGCGACGCAATTTGTGTGTTCCATCGTCATTAAGAGGCTCTGAACGTTACAATTAACTGTCAGTTTGGCGTCGGATTCGGAAAACTAGACTCACAGGAGAACGACGATAAGGTGCCCGAGGCAGCAATAGACCCATGGAGACAGGTCGGCTAGAGGACGATGTATTGAATCCCGACGCACTTTGTGTGTTCCATCATCATTAAGAGGCTCTGAACGTTACAATTAACTGTCAGTTTGGCGTCGGATTCGAAAAACTAGACTCACAGGAGAATGACCATAAGGTACCCGAGGCAGCAATAGACCCTTGGAGGCAAGTCGGCTGGAGGACGATGTATTGAATCGCGACGCAATTTGTGTGTTCCATCGCCATTAAGAGGCTCTGAACGTTACAATAAACTGTCAGTTTTTCGTCGCATTCGAAAAACTAGACTCATAAGAGAACGACAATACGGTGACCGAGGTAGCAAGGGACCCTTGAAGACAAGTAGGCTGGAGGACGATGTATTGCATCTCGACGCAATTTGTGTGTTCCATCGTCAGTAAGAGGCTCTGAACGTTACAATAAACTGTCAGTTTTGCGCCGGATTCGAAAAACAAGACTCATAGGAGAACCACCAAAAGGTGTCCGGGGCAGCAATAGTACCTCGGAGAAAAGTCGGCTGGAGGACGATGTATTGAATCGCGACGCAATGTTGTGTGTTCCATCGTCATTAAGAGTCTCTGAACGTTACAATTAACTGTCAGTTTTGCGTCGTATTCGGAAAACTAAACTCACAGGAGAACGACCATAAGGTGCCCGAGGCAGCAATAGACCCTTGGAGACAGGACGGCTGTAGGACGATGTATTGAATCTCGATGCAATTTGTGTGTTCCATCGTCATTAAGAGGCTCTGAACGTTACAATTAACTGTCAGTTTTGCGTCGGATTCGAAAAACTAGACTCACAGGAGAACGACCATAAGGTGCCCGAGGCAGCAATAGACCCTTGGAGACAGGTCGGCTGGAGGACGATGTATTGAATCGCGACGCAATTTGTGTGTTCCATCGTCATTAAGAGGCTCTGAACGTTACAATTAACTGTCAGTTTTGCGTCGGATTCGAAAATCTAGACTCACAGAAGAACGACCATAAGGTGCCCGAGGCAGCACTAGACCATTGGAGACAAGTCGCCTGGAGAACGATATATTGAATCGCGTCGCAATTTGTGTGTTCCATCGCCATTAAGAGGCTCTGAACGTTACAATTAACTGTCAGTTTTGCGCCGGATTTGATAAACTAGACTCATAGGAGAACGACCAGAAGGTGCCCGGGGCAGCAATAGTACCTCGGAGACAAGTCGGCTGGAGGACGATGTATTGAATCGCGACGCAATTTATGTGTTTCATCGTCATTAACAGGCTCTGAACGTTACAATTAACTGTCAGTTTTGCGTCGGATTCGAAAAACTAGACTCACAGGAGATTGACCATAAGGTGCCCGAGGCAGCAATAGACCCTTGGAGACAAGTCGGCTGGAGGACGATGTATTGAATCTTGACGCAATTTGTGTGTTTCATCGTCATTAAGAGGCTCTGAACGTTACAATTAACTGTCAGTTTGGCGTCGGATTCGGAAAACTAGACTCACAGGAGAACGACGATAAGGTGCCCGAGGCAGCAATAGACCCATGGAGACAGGTCGGCTAGAGGACGATGTATTGAATCCCGACGCAATTTGTGTGTTCCATCATCATTAAGAGGCTCTGAACGTTACAATTAGCTGTCAGTTTTGCGTCGGATTCGAAAAACTAGACTCACAGGAGAATGACCATAAGGTACCCGAGGCAGCAATAGACCCTTGGAGACAAGTCGGCTGGAGGACGATGTATTGAATCGCAACGCAATTTGTGTGTTCCATCGCCATTAAGAGGCTCTGAACGTTACAATTAACTGTTAGTTTTGCGCCGGATTTGATAAACTAGACTCATAGGAGAACGACCAAAAGGTGCCCGGGGCAGCAATAGTACCTCGGAGACAAGTCGGCTGGAGGACGATGTATTGAATCCCGACGCAATTTGTGTGTTCTATCAGCATTAAGAGGCTCTGAACGTTACAATTAACTGTCAGTTTTTTGTCGCATTCGAAAAACGAGACTCATAGGAGAAAGACGATAGGGTGACCGAGGTAGCAATAGACCCTTAGAGACAATTCGGCTGGAGGACGATGTATTGAATCGCGACGCAATTTGTGTGTTCCATCGTCTATAAGAGGCTCTGAACGTTACAATTACCTTTCAGTTTTGCGTCGGATTCGAAAATCTAGACTCACAGGAGAACGACCATAAGGTGCCCGAGGGAGCAATAGACTCTAGGAGGCAAGTCGGCCGGAGGTCGATGTATTGAATCGCGACGCAATTTGTGTCTTCCATCGTCATTAAGAGGCTCTGAACGTTACAATTACATTTCAGTTTTGCGTCGGATTCGAAAAACTAGACTCACAGGAGTACGACCATAAGGTGCCCGAGGCAGCAATAGACCCTTGGACACAAGTCGGCTGGAGGACGATTTATTGAATCGCGACGCAATTTGTGTGTTCCATCGTCATTAAGAGGCACTGAACGTTACAAGTAACTGTCAGTTTTGCGTCGGATTCGAAAATCTAGACTCACACGAGAACGACCATAAGGTGCCCGAGGCAGCAATAGACTCTTGGAGACAAGTCGGCTGGTGGACGATGTATTGAATCTCGAAGCAATTTGTGAGTTCCATCGTCATTAAGAGGCTCTGAACGTTACAATTAACTGTCAGTTTGGCGTCGGATTCGGAAAACTAGACTCACAGGAGAACGACGATAAGGTGCCCGAGGCAGCAATAGACCCATGGAGACAGGTCGGCTAGAGGACGATGTATTGAATCCCGACGCACTTTGTGTGTTCCATCATCATTAAGAGGCTCTGAACGTTACAATTAGATGTCAGTTTTGCGTCGGATTCGTAAAACTAGACTCACAGGAGAATGACCATAAGGTACCCGAGGCAGCAGTAGACCCTTGGAGACAAGTCGGCTGGAGGTCGATGTATTGCATCTCGACGCAATTTGTGTTTTCCATCGTCATTAAGAGGCTCTGAACGTTACAATTAACTGCTAGTTTTGCGCCGGATTCGAAAAACTAGACTCACAGGAGAACGACCATATGTTGCCCGAGGCAGCAATAGACCCCTTGGAGACAAGTCGGCTGGAGGGCGATGTATTGAATCTCGACGCAATTTGTGTGTTCCATCGTCATTAAAAGGCTCTGAACGTTGCAACTAACTTCAGTTTTTCGTCGGATTCGAAAAACTAGACACAGGTGAACGATGATAAGGTGCCCGGGGCAGCAATAGCCCCTCGGAGACAAGTCGGCTCGAGGACGATGTATTGAATCGCGACGCAATTTGTGTGTTCCATCGTCATTAAAATGCTCTGAACGTTACAATTAACTGTAAGTTTTGCGTCGGATTCGAAAAACTAGACTCACAGGAGAACGACCATAAGGTGCCCGAGGCAGCAATAGACCCTTGGAGACAGGTCGGCTCGAGGACGATGTATTGAATCGCGACGTATTTTGTGTGTTCCATCGTCATTAAGAGGATCTGAACGTTACAATAAACTGTCAGTTTTTCGTCGCATTCGAAAAACTAGACTCATAAGAGAACGACAATACGGTGACCGAGGTAGCAAGGGACCCTTGAAGACAAGTAGGCTGGAGGACGATGTATTGCATCTCGACGCAATTTGTGTGTTCCATCGTCAGTAAGAGGCTCTGAACGTTACAATAAACTGTCAGTTTTGCGCCGGATTCGAAAAACTAACCTCATAGGAGAACCACCAAAAGGTGTCCGGGGCAGCAATAGTACCTCGGAGAAAAGTCGGCTGGAGGACGATGTATTGAATCGCGACGCAATATTGTGTGTTCCATCGTCATTAAGAGGCTCTGAACGTTACAATTAACTGTCAGTTTTGAGTCGTATTCGGAAAACTAGACTCACAGGAGAACGACCATAAGGTGCCCGAGGCAGCAATTGACACTTGGAGACAGGGCGGCTGTAGGACGATGTATTGAATCGCGACGCAATTTGTGTGTTCCATCGTCATTAAGAGGCACTAAACGTTACAATTAACTGTCAGTTTTGCGTCGGATTCGAAAATCTAGACTCACAGGAGAACGATATAAGGTGCCCGAGGCAGCAATAGACTCTTGGAGACAAGTCGGCTGGAGGACGATGTAATGAATCGCGACGCAATTTGTGTGTTCCATCGCCATTAAGAGGCTCTGAACGTTACAATTAACTGTTAGTTTTGCGCCGGATTCGAAAAACTAGACTCATAGGAGAACGACCAAAAGGTGCCCGGGGCAGCAATAGTACCTCGGAGACAAGTCGGCTGGAGGACGATGTATTCAATCCCGACGCAATTTGTGTGTTCCATCATCATTAAGAGGCTCTGAACGTTACAATTAACTGTCAGTATTTTGTCACATTCGAAAAACTAGACTCATAGGAGAAAGACGATAGGGTGACCGAGGTAGCAATAGACCCTTAGAGACAAGTCGCCTGGAGGACGAAGTATTTAATCGCGACGCAATTTGTGTGTTCCATCGTCATTAAGAGGCTCTGAACGTTACAATAAACTGTCAGTTTTGCGCCGGATTCGAAAAACTAGACTCATAGGAGAACCACCAAAAGGTGCCCGGGGCAGTAATAGTACCTCGGAGAAAAGTCGGCTGGAGGACGATGTATTGAATCGCGACGCAATTTGTGTGTTACATCGTCATTAAGAGGCTCTGAACGTTACAATTAACTGTCAGTTTTGCGTCGTCTACGGAAAACTAGACTCACAGGAGAACGACCATAAGGTGCCCGAGGCAGCAATAGACCCTTGGAGACAGGGCGGCTGTAGGACGATGTATTAAATCTCGACGCAAATTGTGTGGTCCATCGTCATTAAAAGGCTCTGAACGTTACAATTACCTGTCAGTTTTGCGTCGGATTCGAAAAACTAGACTCACAGGAGATCGACCATAAGGTGCCCGAGGCAGCAATAGACCCTTGGAGACAGGTCGGCTGTCGGACGATGTATTGAATCTCGACGCAATTTGTGTGTTCCATCGTCATTAAGAGGCACTGAACGTTACAATTAACTGACAGTTTTGCGTCGGATTCGAAAATCTAGACTCACAGGAGAACGACCATAAGGTGCCCGAGGCAGCAATAGACCCTTGGACACAAGTCGGCTGGAGGACGATGTATTGTATCGCGACGCAATTTATGTGTTCCATCGTCATTAAGAGGCACTGAACGTTACAATTAACTGACAGTTTTGCGTCGGATTCGAAAATCTAGACTCACAGGAGAACGACCATAAGGTGCCCGAGGGAGCAATAGACTCTAGGAGGCAAGTCGGCCGGAGGTCGATGTATTGAGTCGCGACGCAATTTGTGTGTTCCATCGTCATTAAGAGGCTCTGAACGTTACAATTACCTTTCAGTTTTACGTCGGATTCGAAAAAATAGACTCACAGGAGTACGACCATAAGGTGCCCGAGGCAGCAATAGACCCTTGGACACAAGTCGGCTGGAGGACGATGTATTGTATCGCGACGCAATTTGTGTGTATCATCGTCATTAAGAGGCACTGAACGTTACAATTAACTGTTAGTTTTGCGTCGGATTCGAAAATCTAGACTCACACGAGAACGACCATAAGGTGCCCGAGGCAGCAATAGACTCTTGGAGACAAGACGGCTGGTGGACGATGTATTGAATCGCGACGCAATTTGTGTGTTCCATCGTCATTAAGAGGCTCTGAACGTTACAATAAACTGTCAGTTTTGCGCGGGATTCGAAAAACTAGACTCATAGGAGAACCACCAGAAGGTGCCCGAGGCAGCACTAGACCCTTGGAGAGAAGTCGGCTGGAGAACGATATATTGAATCGCGACGCAATTTGTGTGTTCCATCGTCATTACTAGGCTCTGAACGTTACAATTAACTCTCAGTTTTGCGACGGATTCGATAAACTAGACACATAGGAGAAGGACCAAAAGGTGCCCGGGGCAGCAATAGTACCTCGGAGACAAGTCGGCTGGAGGACGATGTATTGAATCTCGACGCAATTTGTGTTTTCCATCGTCATTATGAGGCACTGAACGTTACATTTAACTGCCAGTTTTGCGCCGGATTCGAAAAGTAGACTCACAGGAGAAAGACCATAAGTTGCCCGAGGCAGCAATAGGCCCCTTGGAGACAAGTCGGCTGGAGGACGATGTATTGAATCTTATCGCAATTTGTGTGTTCCATCGTCATTAAGAGGCTCTGAATGTTACAATTAACTGTCAGTCTTGCGTCGGATTCGAAAAACTAGACTCACAGGAGAACGACGATAAGGTGCCCGAGGCAGCTATAGACCCGTGGCGACAAGTCGGCTGGAGGACGATGTATTGAATCGCGATTTAATTTGTGTGTTCCATCGTCATTAAGAGGCTCTGAACGTTACAATAAACTGTCAGTTTTGCGCTGGATTCGAAAAACTAGACTCATAGGAGAACCACCAAAAGGTGCCCGGGGCAGCAATAGTACCTCGGAGAAAAGTCGGCTGGAGGATGATGTATTGAATTGCGACGCAATTTGTGTGTTCCATCCACATTAAGAGGCTCTGAACGTTACAATTAACTGCCAGTTTTGCGTCGGATTCGAAAAACTAGACTCACAGGAGAACAACCATATGGTGCCCGAGGCAGCAATTACCCTTTGGAGACAAGTCGGCTGGAGGACGATGTATTGAATGGCGACGCAGTTTGTGTGTTCCATCGTCATTAAGAGGCTCTGAACGTTACAATTAACTGTCAGTTTTGCGTCGGATACGAAATACTAGACTCATAAGAGAACGACAATACGGTGACCGAGGTAGCAATAGACCCTTGGAGACAAGTCGGCTGGACGACTATGTTTTGAATCGCGACGCAATTTGTGTGTTCCATCGTCATTAAGAGGCTCTGAACGTTACAATTAACTGTCAGTTTTGCGTCGGATACGAAATACTAGACTCACACGAGAACGACCATAAGGTGCCCGAGGCGGCAAGAGACCCTTGGAGACAAGTAGGCTGGAAGACGATGTATTGAATCTCGACGCAATTTGTGTGTTCCATCGTCATTAAGAGGCTCTGAACGTTACAATAAACTGTCAGTTTTGCGCGGGATTCGAAAAACTAGACTCATAGGAGAACCACCAGAAGGTGCCCGAGGCAGCACTAGACCCTTGGAGAGAAGTCGGCTGGAGAACGATATATTGAATCGCGACGCAATTTGTGTGTTCCATCGTCATTACTAGGCTCTGAACGTTACAATTAACTCTCAGTTTTGCGACGGAATCGATAAACTAGACACATAGGAGAAGGACCAAAAGGTGCCCGGGGCAGCAATAGTACCTCGGAGACAAGTCGGCTGGAGGACGATGTATTGAATCTCGACGCAATTTGTGTTTTCCATCGTCATTATGAGGCACTGAACGTTACATTTAACTGCCAGTTTTGCGCCGGATTCGAAAAGTAGACTCACAGGAGAAAGACCATAAGTTGCCCGAGGCAGCAATAGGCCCCTTGGAGACAAGTCGGCTGGAGGACGATGTATTGAATCTTATCGCAATTTGTGTGTTCCATCGTCATTAAGAGGCTCTGAACGTTACAATTAACTATCAGTTTTGCGTCGGATACGAAAAAGTAGACTCACAGGAGAACCAGCATAGGGTGCCTGAGGTGACAATAGACCCACAAGAGAAGTCGGCTGGGGGACGATGTATTGAATCGCGACGCAAATTGTGTGTTCCATCGTCATAATCAGGCTCTGAACGTTGTAATGAAATGTCAGTCTTGCGTCGTATTCGGAAAACTAGACTCACAGGAGAACGACCATGAGGTGCCCGAGGCAGCACTAGACCCTTGGAGACAGGTCGGCTGTAGGACGATGTATTGGATCTCGACGCAATTTGTGTGTTCCATCGTCATTAACAGGCACTGAACGTTACAATTAACTGTCACTTTCGGGTCGGATTCGAAAAACTAGACACACAGGAGAACGACCATATGGTGCCCGAGGCAGCAATAGACCCTTGGAGACAAGTCGGCTGGAGATCGATGTATTGAATGGCGACGCAGTTTGTGTGTTCCATCGTCATTAAGAGGCTCAGAACGTTACAATTAACTGTCAGTTTTGCGTCGGATTCGAATATCTAGACTCACAGGAGAACGACCATAAGGTGCTCGTGGCAGCACTAGACCCTTCGAGACAAGTCGCCTGGAGGACGATGTATTGAATCGTGACGCAATTTGTGTGTTCCATCGTCTATAAGAGGCTCTGAACGTTACAATTACCTTTCAGTTTTGCGTCGGACTCGAAAAACTAGACTCACAGGAGAACCACCATTAGGTGCCCGAGGCAGTAATAGACCCTTGGAGAAAAGTCGGCTGGAGGACGATGTATTGAATCGCGACGCAATTTGTGTGTTCCATCGTCATTAAGAGGCACTGAACGTTACAATTAACTGTCAGTTTTGCGTCGGATTCGAAAAACTTGAGTCACAGGAGAACGACCATAAGGTGCCCGAGGCAGCAATAGACTCTTGGAGACAAGTCGGCCGGAGGACGATGTATTGAATCGCGACGCAATTTGTGTGTTCCATCGTCATTAAGAGGCTCTGAACGTTGCAATTACCTTTCAGTTTTGCGTCGGATTCGAAAAACTAGACTCACAGGAGAACGACCATAAGGTGCCCGAGGCACCAATAGACCCTTGGACACAAGTCGGCTGGAGGACGATGTATTGATTCGCGACGCAATTTGTGTGTTCCATCGTCATTAAGAGGCACTGAACGTTACAAATAACTGTCAGTTTTGCGTCGGATTCGAAAAAGTAGACACAGGAGAACGATCATAAGGTGCCCGGGGCAGCAATAGCCCCTCGGAGACAAGTCGGCTGGAGGACGATGTATTGAATCGCGACGCAATTTGTGTGTTCCATCGCCATTAAGAGGCTCTGAACGTTACAATTAACTATCAGTTTTGCGTCGGATACGAAAAAGTAGACTCACAGGAGAACCAGCATAGGGTGCCTGAGGTGACAATAGACCCACAAGAGAAGTCGGCTGGGGGACGATGTATTGAATCGCGACGCAAATTGTGTGTTCCATCGTCATTATCAGGCTCTGAACGTTACAATTAACTGTCAGTTTTGCGTCGTATTCGGAAAACTAGACTCAAAGGAGAACGACCATAAGGTGCCCGAGCCAGCAAGAAACCCTTGGAGACAGGTCGGCTGTAGGACGATGTATTGGATCTCGACGCAATTTGTGTGTTCCATCGTCATTAAGAGACACTGAACGTTACAATTAACTGTCAGTTTTGCGTCGGATTCGAAAAACTAGACTCACAGGAGAACGACCATATGGTGCCCGAGGCAGCAATAGACCCTTGGAGACAAGTCGGCTGGAGGACGATGAATTGAATGGCGACGCAGTTTGTGTGTTCCATCGTCATTAAGAGGCTCTGAACGTTACAATTAACTGTCAGTTTTGCGTCGGATTCGAAAATCTAGACTCACAGGAGAACGACCACAAGGTGCTCGTGGAGGCACTAGACCCTTCGAGACACGTCGCCTGGAGGACGATGTATTGAATCGCATCGCAATATTGTGTGTCCCAGCGTCATTAAGAGGCTCTTAACGTTACAATTAACTGTCAGTTTGTTGTCGCATTCGAAAAACTAGACTCATAGGAGAAAGACGATAGAGTGACCGAGGTAGCAATAGACCCTTAGAGACAAGTTGGCTGGTGGACGATGTATTGAATCGCGACGCAATTTGTGTGTTCCATCGTCATTAAGAGGCTCTGAACGTTACAATTAACTGTCAGTTTTGCGTCGGATTCGAAAATCTAGACTCACAGGAGAACGACCATAACGTGCCCGAGGCAGCAATAGACCCTGGGAGACAGGTCGGCTGGAGGACGATGTATCGAATCGCGACGCAATTTGTGTGTTCCATCGTCATTAAGAGGCTCTGAACGTTACAATTACCCTTCAGTTTTGCGTCGGATTCGAAAAACTAGACTCACAGGAGTACGACGATAAGGTGCCCGAGGCAGCAATAGACCCTTGGACACAAGTCGGCTGGAGGACGATGTATTGAATCGCGACGAAATTTGTGTGCTCCATCGTCATTAAGAGGCACTGAACGTTACAAGTAACTGTCAGTTTTGCGTCGGATTCGAAAATCTAGACTCACAGGAGAACGACGATAAGGTGCCCGAGGCAGCAATAGACCCATGGAGACAGGTCGCCTAGAGGACGATGTATTGAATCCCGACGCACTTTGTGTGTTCCATCATCATTAAGAGGCTCTGAACGTTACAATTAGATGTCAGTTTTGCGTCGGATTCGAAAAACTAGACTCAAAGGAGAACGACCATAAGGTGCCCGAGCCAGCAAGAAACCCTTGGAGACAGGTCGGCAGTAGGACGATGTATTGGATCTCGACGCAATTTGTGTGTTCCATCGTCATTAAGAGGCACTGAACGTTACAATTAACTGTCAGTTTTGCGTCGGATTCGAAAAACTAGACTCACAGGAGAACGACCATATGGTGCCCGAGGCAGCAGTAGACCCTTGGAGACAAGTCGGCTGTAGGACGATGAGTTGAATGGCGACGCAGTTTGTGTGTTCCATCGTCATTAAGAGGCTCTGAACGTTACAATTAACTGTCAGTTTTGCGTCGGATTCGAAAATCTAGACTCACAGGAGAACGACCATAACGTGCCCGAGGCAGCAATAGACCCTTGGAGACAGGTCGGCTGGAGGACGATGTATTGAATCGCGACGCAATTTGTGTGTCCCATCGTCATTAAGAGGCTCTGAACGTTACAATTACCTTTCAATTTTGCGTCGGATTCGAAAAACTAGACTCACAGGAGTACGACCATAAGGTGCCCGAGGCAGCAATAGACCCTTGGACACAAGTCGGCTGGAGGACGATGTATTGAATCGCGACGCAATTTGTGTGTTCCATCGTCATTAAGAGGCACTGAACGTTACAAGTAATTGTCAGCTTTGCGTCGGATTCGAAAATCTAGACTCACGCGAGAACGACCATAAGGTGCCCGAGGCAGCAATAGACTCTTGGAGACAAGTCAGCTGGTGGACGATGTATTGAATCTCGAAGCTATTTGTGTGTTCCATCGTCACTAAGAGGCTCTGAACGTTACAATTAACTGTCAGTTTGGCGTCGGATTCGGAAAACTAGACTCACAGGAGAACGACGATAAGGTGCCCGAGGCAGCAATGACCCATGGAGACAGGTCGGTTAGAGGACGATGTATTGAATCGCGACGTATTTTGTGTGTTCCATCGTCATTAAGAGGCTCTGAACGTTACAATAAACTGTCAGTTTTTCGTCGCATTCGAAAAACTAGACTCATAAGAGAACGACAATACGGTGACCGAGGTAGCAAGGGACCCTTGAAGACAAGTAGGCTGGAGGACGATGTATTGCATCTCGACGCAATTTGTGTGTTCCATCGTCAGTAAGAGGCTCTGAACGTTACAATAAACTGTCAGTTTTGCGCCGGATTCGAAAAACTAGACTCATAGGAGAACCACCAAAAGGTGTCCGGGGCAGCAATAGTACCTCGGAGAAAAGTCGGCTGGAGGACGATGTATTGAATCGCGACGCAATATTGTGTGTTCCATCGTCATTAAGAGGCTCTGAACGTTACAATTAACCGTCAGTTTTGCGTCGTATTCGGAAAACTAGACTCACAGGAGAACGACCATAAGGTGCCCGAGGCAGCAATTGACCCTTGGAGACAGGGCGGCTGTAGGACGATGTATTAAATCGCGACGCAATTTGTGTGTTCCATCGTCATTAAGAGGCACTGAACGTTACAATTAACTGTCAGTTTTGCGTCGGATTCGAAAATCTAGACTCACAGGAGAACGATATAAGGTGCCCGAGGCAGCAATAGACTCTTGGAGACAAGTCGGCTGGAGGACGATGTATTGAATCGCGACGCAATTTGTGTGTTCCATCGTCATTAAGAGGCTCTGAATGTTACAATTAACTGTCAGTTTTGCGCCGGATTCGAAAAACTAGACTCACAGGAGAACGACCAAATGGTGCCCGGGGGAGCAATAGTACCTCGGAGAAAAGTCGGCTGGAGGACGATGTATTGAATCGCGACGCAATTAGTGTGTTCCATCGTCATTAAGATGCTCTGAACGTTACAATAAACTGTCAGTTTTGCGCCGGATTCGAAAAACTAGACTCATAGGAGAACCACCAAAAGGTGCCCGGGGCAGCAATAGTACCGCGGACAAAAGTCGGCTGGAGGTTGATGTATTGAATCGCGACGCAATTTGTGTGTTCCATCGTCATTAAGAGGCTCTGAATGTTACAATTAACTGTCAGTTTTGCGTCGTATTCGGAAAACTAGACTCACAGGAGAACGACCATAAGGTGCCCGAGGCAGCAATAGACACTTGGAGACAGGACGGCTGTAGGACGATGTATTGAATCTCGATGCAATTTGTGTGTTGCATCGTCATTAAGAGGCTCTGAACGTTACAATTAACTGTCAGTTTTGCGTCGGATTCGAAAAACTAGACTCACAGGAGAACGACCATAAGGTGACCGAGGCAGCAATAGACCCTTGGAGACAGGTCGGCTGGAGGACGATGTATTGAATCGCGACGCAATTTGTGTGTTCCATCGTCATTAAGAGGCTCTGAACGTTACAATCAACTGTCAGTTTTGCGTCGGATTCGAAAATCTAGACTCACAGAAGAACGACCATAAGGTGCCCGAGGCAGCACTAGACCCTTGGAGACAAGTCGGCTGGAGAACGATATATTGAATCGCGACGCAATTTGTGTGTTCCATCGTCATTAAGAGGCTCTGAACGTTACAATTAACTGTCAGTTTTGCGCCGGATTTGATAAACTAGACTCATAGGAGAACGACCAAAAGGTGCCCGGGGCAGCAATAGTACCTCGGAGACAAGTCGGCTGGAGGACGATGTATTGAACCGCGACGCAATTTGTGTGTTTCATCGTCATTAACAGGATCTGAACGTTACAATTAACAGTCAGTTTTGCGTCGGATTCGAAAAACTAGACTCACAGGAGATTGACCATAAGGTGCCCGCGGCAGCAATACACCCTTGAAGACAAGTCGGCTGGAGGACGATGTATTGAATCTCGACGCAATTTGTGTGTTTCATCGTCATTAAGAGGCTCTGAACGTTACAATTAACTGTCAGTTTGGCGTTGGATTCGGAAAACTAGACTCACAGGAGAACGACGATAAGGTGCCCGAGGCAGCAATAGACCCATGGAGACAGGTCGGCTAGAGGACGATGTATTGAATCCCGTCGCAATTTGTGTGTTCCATCATCATTAAGAGGCTCTGAACGTTACAATTAGCTGTCAGTTTTGCGTCGGATTCGAAAAACTAGACTCATAGCAGAATGACCATAAGGTACCCGAGGCAGCAATAGACCCTTGGAGACAAGTCGGCTGGAGGACGATGTATTGAATCGCGACGCAATTTGTGTGTTCCATCGCCATTAAGAGGCTCTGAACGTTACAATTAACTGTTAGTTTTGCGCCGGATTTGATAAACTAGAATCACAGGAGAACGACCAAAAGGTGCCCGGGGCAGCAATAGTACCTCGGAGACAAGTCGGCTGGAGGACGTTGTATTGAATCCCGACGCAATTTGTGTGTTCCATCATCATTAAGAGGCTCTGAACGTTACAATTAACTGTCAGTTTTTTGTCGCATTCGAAAAACTAGACTCATAGGAGAAAGACGATAGGGTGACCGAGGTAGCAATAGACCCTTAGAGACAATTCGCCTGGAGGACGAATTATTTAATCGCGACGCAATTTGTGTGTTCCATCGTCATTAAGAGGCTCTGAACGTTACAATAAACTGTCAGTTTTGCGCCGGATTCGAAAAACTAGACTCATAGGAGAACCATCAAAAGGTGCCCGGGGCAGCAATAGTACCTCGGAGAAAAGTCGGCTGGAGGACGATGTATTGAATCGCGACGCAATTTGTGTGTTACATCGTCATTAAGAGGCTCTGAACGTTACAATTAACTGTCAGTTTTGCGTCGTATACGGAAAACTAGACTCACAGGAGAACGACCATAAGGTGCCCGAGGCAGCAATAGACCCTTGGAGACAGGGCGGCTGTAGGACGATGTATTAAATCGCGACGCAATTTGTGTGTTCCATCGTCATAAAGAGGCACTGAACGTTACAATTAACTGTCAGTTTTGCGTCGGATTCGAAAATCTAGACTCACAGGAGAACGATATAAGGTGCCCGAGGCAGCAATAGACTCTTGGGGTCAAGTCGGCTGGAGGACGATGTATTGAATCGCGACGCAATTTGTGTGTTCCATCGTCATTAAGAGGCTCTGAACGTTACAATTAACTGTCAGTTTTGCGCCGGATTCGAAAAACTAGACTCACAGGAGAACGACCAAATGGTGCCCGGGGGAGCAATAGTACTTCGGAGACAAGTCGGCTGGAGGACGATGTATTGAATCGCGACGCAATTTGTGTGTTCCATCGTCATTAAGATGCTCTGAACGTTACAATAAACTGTCAGTTTTGCGCCGGATTCGAAAAACTAGACTCATAGGAGAACCACCAAAAGGTGCCCGGGTCAGCAATAGTACCTCGGACAAAAGTCGGCTGGAGGATGATGTATTGAATCGCGACGCAATTTGTGTGTTCCATCGTCATTAAGAGGCTCTGAATGTTACAATTAACTGTCAGTTTTGCGTCGTATTCGGAAAACTAGACTCACAGGAAAACGACCATTAGGTGCCCGAGGCAGCAATAGACACTTGGAGACAGGACGGCTGTAGGACGATGTATTGAATCTCGATGCAATTTGTGTGTTCCATCGCCATTAAGAGGCTCTGAACGTTACAATAAACTGTCAGTTTTGCGCCGGATTCGAAAAACTAGACTCATAGGAGAACCACCAAAAGGTGCCCGGGGCAGCAATAGTACCTCGGACAAAAGTCGGCTGGAGGATGATGTATTGAATCTTGACGCAATTTGTGTGTTCCATCGTCATTAAGAGGCTCTGAATGTTACAATTAACTGTCAGTTTTGCGTCGGATTCGAAAAACTAGACTCACAGGAGGTTGACCATAAGGTGCCCGAGGCAGCAATAGACCCTTGAAGACAAGTCGGCTGGAGGACGATGTATTGAATCTCGACGCAATTTGTGTGTTTCATCGTCATTAAGAGGCTCTAAACGTTACAATTAACTGTCACTTTGGCGTCGGGTTCGGAAAACTAGACTCACGGAAGAACGACGATAAGGTGCCCGAGGCAGCGATAGACCCATGGAGACAGGTCGGCTAGAGGACGATGTATTGAATCCCGACGCAATTTGTGTGTTCCATCATCATTAAGAGGCTCTGAACGTTACAATTAGCTGTCAGTTTTGCGTCGGATTCGAAAAACTAGACTCACAGGAGAATGACCATAAGGTACCCGAGGCAGCAATAGACCCTTGGAGACAAGTCGGCTGGAGGACGATGTATTGAATCGCGACGCAATTTGTGTGTTCCATCGCCATTAAGAGGCTCTGAACGTTACAATTAACTGTTAGTTTTGCGCCGGATTTGATAAACTAGACTCATAGGAGAACGACCAAAAGGTGCCCGGGGCAGCAATAGTACCCCGGAGACAAGTCGGCTGGAGGACGATGTATTGAATCCCGACGCAATTTGTGTGTTCCATCATCATTAAGAGGCTCTGAACGTTACAATTAACTGTCAGTTTTTTGTCGCATTCGAAAAACTAGACTCATAGGAGAAAGACGATAGGGTGACCGAGGTAGCAATAGACCCTTAGAGACAAGTCGCCTGGAGGACGAATTATTTAATCGCGACGCAATTTGTGTGTTCCATCGTCATTAAGAGGCTCTGAACGTTACAATAAACTGTCAGTTTTGCGCCGGATTCGAAAAACTAGACTCATAGGAGAACCACCAAAAGGTGACCGTGGCAGCAATAGTACCTCGGAGAAAAGTCGGCTGGAGGACGATGTATTGTATCGCGACGCAATTTGTGTGTTACATCGTCATTAAGAGGCTCTGAACGTTACAATTAACTGTCAGTTTTGCGTCGTATACGGAAAACTAGACTCACAGGAGAACGACTATAAGGTGCCCGAGGCAGCAATAGACCCTTGGAGACAGGGCGGCTGTAGGACGATCTATTGAATCTCGACGCAAATTGTGTGCTCCATCGTCATTAAAAGGCTCTGAACGTTACAATTAACTGTCAGTTTTGCGTCGGATTCGAAAAACTAGACTCACAGGAGAACGACCATATGGTGCCCGAGGCAGCAATAGACCCTTGGAGACAAGTCGGCTGGAGGACGATGAATTGAATGGCGACGCAGTTTGTGTGTTCCATCGTCATTAAGAGGCTCTGAACGTTACAATTAACTGTCAGTTTTGCGTCGGATTCGAAAATCTAGACTCACAGGAGAACGACCACAAGGTGCTCGTGGAGGCACTAGACCCTTCGAGACACGTCGCCTGGAGGACGATGTATTGAATCGCATCGCAATATTGTGTGTCCCAGCGTCATTAAGAGGCTCTTAACGTTACAATTAACTGTCAGTTTATTGTCGCATTCGAAAAACTAGACTCATAGGAGAAAGACGATAGAGTGACCGAGGTAGCAATAGACCCTTAGAGACAAGTTGGCTGGTGGACGATGTATTGAATCGCGACGCAATTTGTGTGTTCCATCGTCATTAAGAGGCTCTGAACGTTACAATTAACTGTCAGTTTTGCGTCGGATTCGAAAATCTAGACTCACAGGAGAACGACCATAACGTGCCCGAGGCAGCAATAGACCCTGGGAGACAGGTCGGCTGGAGGACGATGTATCGAATCGCGACGCAATTTGTGTGTTCCATCGTCATTAAGAGGCTCTGAACGTTACAATTACCCTTCAGTTTTGCGTCGGATTCGAAAAACTAGACTCACAGGAGTACGACGATAAGGTGCCCGAGGCAGCAATAGACCCTTGGACACAAGTCGGCTGGAGGACGATGTATTGAATCGCGACGAAATTTGTGTGCTCCATCGTCATTAAGAGGCACTGAACGTTACAAGTAACTGTCAGTTTTGCGTCGGATTCGAAAATCTAGACTCACAGGTGAACGACGATAAGGTGCCCGAGGCAGCAATAGACCCATGGAGACAGGTCGCCTAGAGGACGATGTATTGAATCCCGACGCACTTTGTGTGTTCCATCATCATTAAGAGGCTCTGAACGTTACAATTACATGTCAGTTTTGCGTCGGATTCGAAAAACTAGACTCAAAGGAGAACGACCATAAGGTGCGCGAGCCAGCAAGAAACCCTTGGAGACAGGTCGGCAGTAGGACGATGTATTGGATCTCGACGCAATTTGTGTGTTCCATCGTCATTAAGAGGCACTGAACGTTACAATTAACTGTCAGTTTTGCGTCGGATTCGAAAAACTAGACTCACAGGAGAACGACCATATGGTGCCCGAGGGAGCAGTAGACCCTTGGAGACAAGTCGGCTGTAGGACGATGAGTTGAATGGCGACGCAGTTTGTGTGTTCCATCGTCATTAAGAGGCTCTGAACGTTACAATTAACTGTCAGTTTTGCGTCGGATTCGAAAATCTAGACTCACAGGAGAACGACCATAACGTGCCCGAGGCAGCAATAGACCCTTGGAGACAGGTCGGCTGGAGGACGATGTATTGAATCGCGACGCAATTTGTGTGTCCCATCGTCATTAAGAGGCTCTGAACGTTACAATTACCTTTCAATTTTGCGTCGGATTCGAAAAACTAGACTCACGGGAGTACGACCATAAGGTGCCCGAGGCAGCAATAGACCCTTGGACACAAGTCGGCTGGAGGACGATGTATTGAATCTCGAAGCTATTTGTGTGTTCCATCGTCACTAAGAGGCTCTGAACGTTACAATTAACTGTCAGTTTGGCGTCGGATTCGGAAAACTAGACTCACAGGAGAACGACGATAAGGTGCCCGAGGCAGCAATGACCCATGGAGACAGGTCGGTTAGAGGACGATGTATTGAATCGCGACGTATTTTGTGTGTTCCATCGTCATTAAGAGGCTCTGAACGTTACAATAAACTGTCAGTTTTTCGTCGCATTCGAAAAACTAGACTCATAAGAGAACGACAATACGGTGACCGAGGTAGCAAGGGACCCTTGAAGACAAGTAGGCTGGAGGACGATGTATTGCATCTCGACGCAATTTGTGTGTTCCATCGTCAGTAAGAGGCTCTGAACGTTACAATAAACTGTCAGTTTTGCGCCGGATTCGAAAAACTAGACTCATAGGAGAACCACCAAAAGGTGTCCGGGGCAGCAATAGTACCTCGGAGAAAAGTCGGCTGGAGGACGATGTATTGAATCGCGACGCAATATTGTGTGTTCCATCGTCATTAAGAGGCTCTGAACGTTACAATTAACCGTCAGTTTTGCGTCGTATTCGGAAAACTAGACTCACAGGAGAACGACCATAAGGTGCCCGAGGCAGCAATTGACCCTTGGAGACAGGGCGGCTGTAGGACGATGTATTAAATCGCGACGCAATTTGTGTGTTCCATCGTCATTAAGATGCACTGAACGTTACAATTAACTGTCAGTTTTGCGTCGGATTCGAAAATCTAGACTCACAGGAGAACGATATAAGGTGCCCGAGGCAGCAATAGACTCTTGGAGACAAGTCGGCTGGAGGACGATGTATTGAATCGCGACGCAATTTGTGTGTTCCATCGTCATTAAGAGGCTCTGAATGTTACAATTAACTGTCAGTTTTGCGCCGGATTCGAAAAACTAGACTCACAGGAGAACGACCAAATGGTGCCCGGGGGAGCAATAGTACCTCGGAGAAAAGTCGGCTGGAGGACGATGTATTGAATCGCGACGCAATTTGTGTGTTCCATCGTCATTAAGATGCTCTGAACGTTACAATAAACTGTCAGTTTTGCGCCGGATTCGAAAAACTAGACTCATAGGAGAACCACCAAAAGGTGCCCGGGGCAGCAATAGTACCGCGGACAAAAGTCGGCTGGAGGATGATGTATTGAATCGCGACGCAATTTGTGTGTTCCATCGTCATTAAGAGGCTCTGAATGTTACAATTAACTGTCAGTTTTGCGTCGTATTCGGAAAACTAGACTCACAGGAGAACGACCATAAGGTGCCCGAGGCAGCAATAGACACTTGGAGACAGGACGGCTGTAGGACGATGTATTGAATCTCGATGCAATTTGTGTGTTCCATCGTCATTAAGAGGCTCTGAACGTTACAAATAACTGTCAGTTTTGCGTCGGATTCGAAAAACTAGACTCACAGGAGAACGACCATAAGGTGACCGAGGCAGCAATAGACCCTTGGAGACAGGTCGGCTGGAGGACGATGTATTGAATCGCGACGCAATTTGTGTGTTCCATCGTCATTAAGAGGCTCTGAACGTTACAATCAACTGTCAGTTTTGCGTCGGATTCGAAAATCTAGACTCACAGAAGAACGACCATAAGGTGCCCGAGGCAGCACTAGACCCTTGGAGACAAGTCGGCTGGAGAACGATATATTGAATCGCGACGCAATTTGTGTGTTCCATCGTCATTAAGAGGCTCTGAACGTTACAATTAACTGTCAGTTTTGCGCCGGATTTGATAAACTAGACTCATAGGAGAACGACCAAAAGGTGCCCGGGGCAGCAATAGTACCTCGGAGACAAGTCGGCTGGAGGACGATGTATTGAACCGCGACGCAATTTGTGTGTTTCATCGTCATTAACAGGATCTGAACGTTACAATTAACTGTCAGTTTTGCGTCGGATTCGAAAAACTAGACTCACAGGAGATTGACCATAAGGTGCCCGCGGCAGCAATACACCCTTGAAGACAAGTCGGCTGGAGGACGATGTATTGAATCTCGACGCAATTTGTGTGTTTCATCGTCATTAAGAGGCTCTGAACGTTACAATTAACTGTCAGTTTGGCGTTGGATTCGGAAAACTAGACTCACAGGAGAACGACGATAAGGTGCCCGAGGCAGCAATAGACCCATGGAGACAGGTCGGCTAGAGGACGATGTATTGAATCCCGACGCAATTTGTGTGTTCCATCATCATTAAGAGGCTCTGAACGTTACAATTAGCTGTCAGTTTTGCGTCGGATTCGAAAAACTAGACTCATAGCAGAATGACCATAAGGTACCCGAGGCAGCAATAGACCTTTGGAGACAAGTCGGCTGGAGGACGATGTATTGAATCGCGACGCAATTTGTGTGTTCCATCGCCATTAAGAGGCTCTGAACGTTACAATTAACTGTTAGTTTTGCGCCGGATTTGATAAACTAGACTCACAGGAGAACGACCAAAAGGTGCCCGGGGCAGCAATAGTACCTCGGAGACAAGTCGGCTGGAGGACGTTGTATTGAATCCCGACGCAATTTGTGTGTTCCAACATCATTAAGAGGCTCTGAACGTTACAATTAACTGTCAGTTTTTTGTCGCATTCGAAAAACTAGACTCATAGGAGAAAGACGATAGGGTGACCGAGGTAGCAATAGACCCTTAGAGACAATTCGCCTGGAGGACGAATTATTTAATCGCGACGCAATTTGTGTGTTCCATCGTCATTAAGAGGCTCTGAACGTTACAATAAACTGTCAGTTTTGCGCCGGATTCGAAAAACTAGACTCATAGGAGAACCACCAAAAGGTGCCCGGGGCAGCAATAGTACCTCGGAGAAAAGTCGGCTGGAGGACGATGTATTGAATCGCGACGCAATTTGTGTGTTACATCGTCATTAAGAGGCTCTGAAAGTTACAATTAACTGTCAGTTTTGCGTCGGATTCGAAAATCTAGACTCACAGGAGAACGATATAAGGTGCCCGAGGCAGCAATAGACTCTTGGGGTCAAGTCGGCTGGAGGACGATGTATTGAATCGCGACGCAATTTGTGTGTTCCATCGTCATTAAGAGGCTCTGAACGTTACAATTAACTGTCAGTTTTGCGCCGGATTCGAAAAACTAGACTCACAGGAGAACGACCAAATGGTGCCCGGGGGAGCAATAGTACTTCGGAGACAAGTCGGCTGGAGGACGATGTATTGAATCGCGACGCAATTTGTGTGTTCCATCGTCATTAAGATGCTCTGAACGTTACAATAAACTGTCAGTTTTGCGCCGGATTCGAAAAACTAGACTCATAGGAGAACCACCAAAAGGTGCCCGGGTCAGCAATAGTACCTCGGACAAAAGTCGGCTGGAGGATGATGTATTGAATCGCGACGCAATTTGTGTGTTCCATCGTCATTAAGAGGCTCTGAATGTTACAATTAACTGTCAGTTTTGCGTCGTATTCGGAAAACTAGACTCACAGGAAAACGACCATTAGGTGCCCGAGGCAGCAATAGACACTTGGAGACAGGACGGCTGTAGGACGATGTATTGAATCTCGATGCAATTTGTGTGTTCCATCGCCATTAAGAGGCTCTGAACGTTACAATAAACTGTCAGTTTTGCGCCGGATTCGAAAAACTAGACTCATAGGAGAACCACCAAAAGGTGCCCGGGGCAGCAATAGTACCTCGGACAAAAGTCGGCTGGAGGATGATGTATTGAATCTTGACGCAATTTGTGTGTTCCATCGTCATTAAGAGGCTCTGAATGTTACAATTAACTGTCAGTTTTGCGTCGGATTCGAAAAACTAGACTCACAGGAGGTTGACCATAAGGTGCCCGAGGCAGCAATAGACCCTTGAAGACAAGTCGGCTGGAGGACGATGTATTGAATCTCGACGCAATTTGTGTGTTTCATCGTCATTAAGAGGCTCTAAACGTTACAATTAACTGTCACTTTGGCGTCGGATTCGGAAAACTAGACTCACAGAAGAACGACGATAAGGTGCCCGAGGCAGCAATAGACCCATGGAGACAGGTCGGCTAGAGGACGATGTATTGAATCCCGACGCAATTTGTGTGTTCCATCATCATTAAGAGGCTCTGAACGTTACAATTAACTGTCAGTTTTTTGTCGCATTCGAAAAACTAGACTCATAGGAGAAAGACGATAGGGTGACCGAGGTAGCAATAGACCCTTAGAGACAAGTCGCCTGGAGGACGAATTATTTAATCGCGACGCAATTTGTGTGTTCCATCGTCATTAAGAGGCTCTGAACGTTACAATAAACTGTCAGTTTTGCGCCGGATTCGAAAAACTAGACTCATAGGAGAACCACCAAAAGGTGACCGTGGCAGCAATAGTACCTCGGAGAAAAGTCGGCTGGAGGACGATGTATTGTATCGCGACGCAATTTGTGTGTTACATCGTCATTAAGAGGCTCTGAACGTTACAATTAACTGTCAGTTTTGCGTCGTATACGGAAAACTAGACTCACAGGAGAACGACTATAAGGTGCCCGAGGCAGCAATAGACCCTTGGAGACAGGGCGGCTGTAGGACGATCTATTGAATCTCGACGCAAATTGTGTGCTCCATCGTCATTAAAAGGCTCTGAACGTTACAATTAACTGTCAGTTTTGCGTCGGATTCGAAAAACTAGACTCACAGGAGATCGACCATAAGGTGCCCGAGGCTGCAATAGACCCTACGAGACAGGTCGGCTGTCGGACGATGTATTGAATCTCGACGCAATTTGTGTGTTCCATCGTCATTAAGAGGCTCTGAACGTTACAATTAACTGTCAGTTTTGCGTCGGATTCGAAAATGTAGACTCACAGGAGAACGACCATAAGGCGCCCGAGGCAGCACTAGACCCTTGGAGACAATTCGGCTGGAGGACGATGTATTGAATCGCGACGCAATTTGTGTGTTCCATCGTCTATAAGAGGCTCTGAACGTTACAATTACCTTTCAGTTTTGCGTCGGATTCGAAAAACTAGACTCACAGGAGAACGACCATTAGGTGCCCGAGGCAGCAATACACCCTTGGAGAAAAGTCGGCTGTAGGACGATGTATTGAATCGCGACGCAATTTGTGTGTTCCATCGTCATTAAGAGGCACTGAACGTTACAATTACCTTTCAGTTTTGCGTCGGATTCGAAAAACTAGACTCACAGGAGTACGACCATAAGGTGCCCGAGGCAGCAATAGACTCTAGGAGGCAAGTCGGCCGGAGGTCGATGTATTGAATCGCGACGCAATTTGTGTCTTACATTGTCATTAAGAGGCTCTGAACGTTACAATTACCTTTCAGTTTTGCGTCTGATTCGAAAAACTAGACTCGCAGGAGTACGACCATAAGGTGCCCGAGGCAGCAATAGACCCTTGGACACAAGTCGGCTGGAGGACGATGTATTGTATCGCGACGCAATTTGTGTGTTCCATCGTCATTAAGAGGCACTGAACGTTGCAATTAACTGTCAGTTTTGCGTCGGATTCGAAAATCTAGACTCACACGAGAACGACCATAAGGTGCCCGAGGCAGCAATAGACTCTTGGAGACAAGTCGGCTGGTGGACGATGTATTGAATCGCGACTCAATTTGTGTGTTCCATCGTCATTAAGAGGCCCTGAACGTTACAATTAACTGTCAGTTTTGCGCCGGATTCGAAAAACTAGACTCATAGGAGAACGACCAAAAGGTGCCCGGGGCAGCAATAGTACCTCGGAGACAAGTCGGCTGAAGGACGATGTATTGAATCGAGACGCAATTTGTGTGTTCCATCGTCATTCAGAGGCTCTGAACGTTACAATAAACTGTCAGTTTTGTGCGGGATTCGAAAAACTAGACTCATAGGAGAACCACCAAAAGGTGCCCGAGGCAGCACTAGACCCTTGGAGACGAGTCGGCTGGAGAACGATATATTGAATCGCGACGCAATTTGTGTGTTCCATCGTCATTAAGAGGCTCTGAACGTTACAATTAACTGTCAGTTTTGCGTCGGATTCGAAAATCTAGACTCACAGGAGTACGACCATTAGGTGCCCGAGGCAGCAATAGTACCTCGGAGACAAGTCGGCTGGAGGACGATGTATTGAATCTCGACGCAATTTGTGTTTTCCATCGTCATTAAGAGGCACTGAACGTTACAATAAACTGTCAGTTTTGCGCCGGATTCGAAAAACTAGACTCATAGGAGAACGACCAAAAGGTGACCGTGGCAGCAATAGTACCTCGGAGAAAAGTCGGCTGGAGGACGATGTATTGTATCGCGACGCAATTTGTGTGTTACATCGTCATTAAGAGGCTCTGAACGTTACAATTAACTGTCAGTTTTGCGTCGTATACGGAAAACTAGACTCACAGGAGAACGACTATAAGGTGCCCGAGGCAGCAATAGACCCTTGGAGACAAGTCGGCTGGAGGACGATGTATTGAATCTCGACGCAAATTGTGTGCTCCATCGTCATTAAAAGGCTCTGAACGTTACAATTAACTGTTAGTTTTGCGCCGGATTTGATAAACTAGACTCATAGGAGAACGACCAAAAGGTGCCCGGGGCAGCAATAGTACCCCGGAGACAAGTCGGCTGGAGGACGATGTATTGAATCCCGACGCAATTTGTGTGTTCCATCATCATTAAGAGGCTCTGAACGTTACAATTAACTGTCAGTTTTTTGTCGCATTCGAAAAACTAGACTCATAGGAGAAAGACGATAGGGTGACCGAGGTAGCAATAGACCCTTAGAGACAAGTCGCCTGGAGGACGAATTATTTAATCGCGACGCAATTTGTGTGTTCCATCGTCATTAAGAGGCTCTGAACGTTACAATAAACTGTCAGTTTTGCGCCGGATTCGAGAAACTAGACTCATAGGAGAACCACCAAAAGGTGACCGTGGCAGCAATAGTACCTCGGAGAAAAGTCGGCTGGAGGACGATGTATTGTATCGCGACGCAATTTGTGTGTTACATCGTCATTAAGAGGCTCTGAACGTTGCAATTAACTGTCAGTTTTGCGTCGTATACGGAAAACTAGACTCACAGGAGAACGACTATAAGGTGCCCGAGGCAGCAATAGACCCTTGGAGACAGGGCGGCTGTAGGACGATGTATTGAATCTCGACGCAAATTGTGTGCTCCATCGTCATTAAAAGGCTCTGAACGTTACAATTAACTGTCAGTTTTGCGTCGGATTCGAAAAACTAGACTCACAGGAGATCGACCATAAGGTGCCCGAGGCTGCAATAGACCCTACGAGACAGGTCGGCTGTCGGACGATGTATTGAATCTCGACGCAATTTGTGTGTTCCATCGTCATTAAGAGGCTCTGAACGTTACAATTAACTGTCAGTTTTGCGTCGGATTCGAAAATGTAGACTCACAGGAGAACGACCATAAGGCGCCCGAGGCAGCACTAGACCCTTGGAGACAATTCGGCTGGAGGACGATGTATTGAATCGCGACGCAATTTGTGTGTTCCATCGTCTATAAGAGGCTCTGAACGTTACAATTACCTTTCAGTTTTGCGTCGGATTCGAAAAACTAGACTCACAGGAGAACGACCATTAGGTGCCCGAGGCAGCAATACACCCTTGGAGAAAAGTCGGCTGTAGGACGATGTATTGAATCGCGACGCAATTTGTGTGTTCCATCGTCATTAAGAGGCACTGAACGTTACAATTACCTTTCAGTTTTGCGTCGGATTCGAAAAACTAGACTCACAGGAGTACGACCATAAGGTGCCCGAGGCAGCAATAGACTCTAGGAGGCAAGTCGGCCGGAGGTCGATGTATTGAATCGCGACGCAATTTGTGTCTTCCATCGTCATTAAGAGGCACTGAACGTTGCAATTAACTGTCAGTTTTGCGTCGGATTCGAAAATCTAGACTCACACGAGAACAACCATAAGGTGCCCGAGGCAGCAATAGACTCTTGGAGACAAGTCGGCTGGTGGACGATGTATTGAATCGCGACTCAATTTGTGTGTTCCATCGTCATTAAGAGGCCCTGAACGTTACAATTAACTGTCAGTTTTGCGCCGGATTCGAAAAACTAGACTCATAGGAGAACGAGCAAAAGGTGCCCGGGGCAGCAATAGTACCTCGGAGACAAGTCGGCTGAAGGACGATGTATTGAATCGAGACGCAATTTGTGTGTTCCATCGTCATTAAGAGGCTCTGAACGTTACAATAAACTGTCAGTTTTGTGCGGGATTCGAAAAACTAGACTCATAGGAGAACCACCAAAAGGTGCCCGAGGCAGCACTAGACCCTTCGAGACAAGTCGGCTGGAGAACGATATATTGAATCGCGACGCAATTTGTGTGTTCCATCGTAATTAAGAGGCTCTGAACGTTACAATTAACTGTCAGTTTTGCGTCGGATTCGAAAATCTAGACTCACAGGAGTACGACCATTAGGTGCCCGAGGCAGCAATAGTACCTCGGAGACAAGTCGGCTGGAGGACGATGTATTGAATCTCGACGCAATTTGTGTTTTCCATCGTCATTAAGAGGCACTGAACGTTACATTTAACTGCCAGTTTTGCGCCGGATTCGAAAACTAGACTCACAGGAGAACGACCATAAGTTGCCCGAGGCAGCAATAGACCCCTTGGAGACAAGTCGGCTGGAGGACGATATATTGAATCTTATCGCAATTTGTGTGTTCCATCGTCATTAAGAGGCTCTGAACGTTACAATTAACTATCAGTTTTGCGTCGGATACGAAAAAGTAGACTCACAGGAGAACCAGCATAGGGTGCCTGAGGTGACAATAGACCCACAAGAGAAGTCGGCTGAGGGACGATATATTGAATCGCGACGCAAATTGTGTGTTCCATCGTCATTATCAGGCTCTGAACGTTGTAATGAACTGTCAGTTTTGCGTCGTATTCGGAAAACTAGACTCACAGGAGAACGACCATAAGGTGCCCGAGGCAGCAAGAAACCCTTGGAGACAGGTCGGCTGTAGGACGATGTATTGGATCTCGACGCAATTTGTGTGTTCCATCGTCATTAACAGGCACTGAACGTTACAATTAACTGTCAGTTTCGGGTCGGATTCGAAAAACTAGACTCACAGGAGAACGACCATATGGTGCCCGAGGCAGCAATAGACCCTTGGAGACAAGTCGGCTGGAGAACGATGTATTGAATGGCGACGCAGTTTGTGTGTTCCATCGTCATTAAGAGGCTCAGAACGTTACAATTAACTGTCAGTTTAGCGTCGGATTCGAAAATCTAGACTCACAGGAGAACGACCATAAGGTGCTCGTGGCAGCACTAGACCCTTCGTGACAAGTCGCCTGGAGGACGATGTATTGAATCGTGACGCAATTTGTGTGTTCCATCGTCTATAAGAGGCTCTGAACGTCACAAATACCTTTCAGTTTTGCGTCGGACTCGAAAAACTAGACTCACAGGAGAACGACCATTAGGTGCCCGAGGCAGCAATAGACCCTTGCAGAAAAGTCGGCTGGAGGACGATGTATTGAATCGCGACGCAATTTGTGTGTTCCATCGTATTAAGAGGCACTGAACGTTACAATTAACTGTCAGTTTTGCGTCGGATTCGAAAATCTAGACTCACAGGAGTACGACCATTAGGTGCCCGAGGCAGCAATACTCTTGGAGACAAGTCGGCCGGAGGACGATGTATTGAATCGCGACGCAATTTGTGTGTTCCATCGTCATTAAGAGGCTCTGAACGTTACAATTACCTTTCGGTTTTGCGTCGGATTCGAAAAACTAGACACAGGAGAACGACCATAAGGTGCCCGAGGCACCAATAGACCCTTGGACACAAGTCGGCTGGGGGACGATGTATTGATTCGCGACGCAATTTGTGTGTTCCATCGTCATTAAGAGGCTCTGAACGTTACAATTAACTGTCAGTTTTGCGTCGTATTCGGAAAACTAGACTCAAAGGAGAACGACCATAAGGTGCCCGAGCCAGCAAGAAACCCTTGGAGACAGGTCGGCTGTAGGACGATGTATTGGATCTCGACGCAATTTGTGTGTTCCATCGTCATTAAGAGGCACTGAACGTTACAATTAACTGTCAGTTTTGCGTCGGATTCGAAAAACTAGACTCACAGGAGAACGACCATATGGTGCCCGAGGCAGCAATAGACCCTTGGAGACAAGTCGGCTGGATGACGATGTATTGAATGGCGACGCAGTTTGTGTGTTCCATCGTCATTAAGAGGCTCTGAACGTTACAATTAACTGTCAGTTTTGCGTCGGATTCGAAAATCTAGACTCACAGGAGAACGACCACAAGGTGCTCGTGGCAGCACTAGACCCTTCGAGACACGTCGCCTGGAGGACGATGTATTGAATCGCGACGCAATATTGTGTGTCCCATCGTCATTGAGAGGCTCTTAACGTTACAATTAACCGTCAGTTTTTTGTCGCATTCGAAAAACTAGGCTCATAGGAGAAAGACGATAGAGTGACCGAGGTAGCAATAGACCCTTAGAGACAAGTCGGCTGGTGGACGATGTATTGAATCGCGACGTAATTTGTGTGCTCCATCGTCATTAAGAGGCTCTGAACGTTACAATTAACTGTCAGTTTTGCGTCGGATTCGAAAGTCTAGACTCACAGGAGAACGACCATAACGTGCCCGAGGCAGCAATAGACCCTTGGAGACAGGTCGGCTGGAGGACGATGTATTGAATCGCGACGCAATTTGTGTGTTCCATCGTCATTAAGAGGCTCTGAACATTACAATTAACTGTCAGTTATGCGTCGTATTCGGAAAACTAGACTCACAGCAGAACGACCATAAGGTGCCCGAGGCAGCAATAGACCCTTGGAGACAGGTCGGCTGTCGGACGATTTATTGAATCTCGACGCAATTTGCGTGTTCCATCGTCATTAAGAGGCTCTGAACGTTACAATTATCTGTCAGTTGTGCTTCTGATTCGAAAAACTAGACTCACAGGAGAACGACGAAAGGTGCCCGAGGCAGCTATAGACCCTTAGCGGCAAGTCGGCTGGAGGACGATGTATTGAATCGCGACGCAATTTGTGTGTTCCATCGTCATTAAGAGGCTCTGAACGTTACAATTAACTGTCAGTTTTGCGTCGGATTCGAAAATCTAGACTCACAGGAGAACGACCATAAGGCGCCCGAGGGAGCACTAGACCCTTGGAGACAATTCGGCTGGAGGACGATGTATTGCGTCGCGACGCAATTTGTGTGTTCCATCGTCATTAAGAGGCTCTGAACGTTACAATTACCTTTCAGTTTTGCGTCGGATTCGAAAATCTAGACTCACAGGAGAACGACCATAAGGTGCCCGAGGCAGCAATAGACTCTTGGAGACAAGTCGGCTGGAGGACGATGTATTGAATCGCGACGCAATTTGTGTGTTCCATCGTCATTAAGAGGCACTGAACGTTACAATTAACTGTCAGTTTTGCGTCGGATTCGAAAATCTAGACTCACAGGAGGACGACCATAAAGTGCCCGAGGCACCAATAGACTCTTGGAGACAAGTCGGCTGGTGGACGATGTATTGAATCGCGACGCAATTTGTGTGTTCCATCGTCATTAAGAGGCTCTGAAAGTTACAATTAACTGTCAGTTTTGCGTCGGATTCGAAAATCTAGACTCACAGAAGAACGACCATAAGGTGCCCGAGGCAGCACTAGACCCTTGGAGACAAGTCGGCTGGAGAACGATATATTGAATCGCGACGCAATTTGTGTGTTCCACCGTCATTAAGACGCTCTGAATGTTACAATTAACTGTCAGTTTTGCGCCGGATTCGATAAACTAGACTCATAGGATTACGACCAAAAGGTGCCCGGGGCAGCAATAGTACCTCGGAGACAAGTCGGCTGGAGGACGATGTATTGAATCTTGACGCAATTTGTGTGTTTCATCGTCATTAAGAGGCTCTGAACGTTACAATTAACTGTCAGTTTTGCGTCGGGTTCGAAAATCTAGACACACAAGAACGACCACAAGGTGCCCGAGGCCGCACTAGACCCTTGGAGACAAGTCGGCTGGAGAACGATATATTGAATCGCGATGCAATTTTTGTGTTCCATCGTCATTAAGAGGCTCTGAACGTTACATTTAACTCTCAGTTTTGCACCGGATTCGATAAACTAGACTCATAGGAGAACGTCCAAAAGGTGCCCGGGGCAGCAATAGTACCTCGGAGACAAGTCGGCTGGAGGACGATGTATTGAATCTCGACGCAATTTGTGTTACCCATCGTCATTAAGAGGCGCTGAACGTTACAATTGACTACCAGTTTTGCGCCGGATTCGAAAAACTAGACTCACAGGAGAACGACCATAAGTTGCCCGAGGCAGCAATAGACCCCTTGGAGACAAGTCGGCTGGAGGGCGATGAATTGAATCTTGACGCAATTTGTGTGTTCCATCGTCATTAAGAGGCTCTGAACGTTGCAAATAACTTCAGTTTTTCGTCGGATTCGAAAAACTAGACACAGGAGAACGATCATAAGGTGCCCGGGGCAGCAATAGCCCCTCGGAGACAAGTCGGCTGGAGGACGATGTATTGAATCGCGACGCAATTTGTGTGTTCCATCGCCATTAAGAGGCTCTGAACGTTACAATTAACTATCAGTTTTGCGTCGGATACGAAAAAATAGACTCACAGGAGGACCAGCATAGGGTGCCTGAGGTGACAATAGATCCATAAGAGAAGTCGGCTGGGGGACGATGTATTGAATCGCGACGCAAATTGTGTGTTCCATCGTCATTATCAGGCTCTGAACGTTACAATAAACTGTCAGTTTTGCGCCGGATTCGAAAAACTAGACTCATAGGAGAACCAATAAAAGGTGCCCGGGGCAGCAATAGTACCACGGAGAAAAGTCGGCTGGAGGATGATGTATTGAATCGCGACGCAATTTGAGTGTTCCATCGTCATTAAGAGGCTCTGAACGTTACAATTAACTGTCAGTTTTGCGTCGTATTCGGAAAACTAGACTCACAGGAGAACGACCATAAGGTGGCTGAGGCAGCTATATGCCCTTGGACACAAGTCGGCTGGAGGACGATGTATTGAATCGCGACGCAATTTGTGTGTTCCATCGTCATTAAGAGGCACTGAACGTTACAATTAACTGTCAGTTTTGCGTCGGATTCGAAAAACTAGACTCACAGGAGAACGACCAAAAGGTGCCCGGGGCAGCAATAGTACCTCGGAAACAAGTCCGCTGAAGGACGATGTATTGAATCGACGCAAAATTGTGTGTTCCATCGTCATTAAGAGGCTCTGAACGTTACAATAAACTGTCAGTTTTGCGCCGGATTCGAAAAACTAGACTCATAGGAGAACCACCAAAAGGTGCCCGGGGCAGCAATAGTACCTCGGAGAAAAGTCGGCTGGAGGATGATGTATTGAATCGCGACGCAATTTGTGTGTCCCATCTCCATTAAGAGGCTCTGAACGTTACAATAAACTGCCAGTTTTGCGCCGGATTCGAAAAACTAGACTCACAGGAGAACGACCATAAGTTGCCCGAGGCAGCAATAGACCCCTTGGAGAGAAGTCGGCTGGAGGACGATGTATTGAATCTTGACGCAATTTGTGTGTTCCATCGTCATTAAGAGGCTCTGAACGTTGCAAATAACTTCAGTTTTTCGTCGGAATCGAAAAACTAGACACAGGAGAACTATCATAAGGTGCCCGGGGCAGCAATAGCCGCTCGGAGACAAGTCGGCTGGAGGACGATGTATTGAATCGCGACGCAATTTGTGTGTTCCATCGCCATTAAGAGGCTCTGTACGTTACAATTAACTATGAGTTTTGCGTCGGATACGAAAAAGTAGACTCACAGGAGAACCAGCATAGGGTGCCTGAGGTGACAATAGACCCACAAGAGATGTCGGCTCGGGGACGATGTAATGAATCGCGACGCAAATTGTGTGTTCCATCGTCATTATCAGGCTCTGAACGTTAAAATTAACTGTTAGTTTTGCGTCGTATTCGGAAAACTAGACTCACAGGAGAACGACCATAAGGTGCCCGAGGCAGCAAGAAATCCTTGGAGACAGGTCGGCTGTAGGACGATGTATTGGATCTCGACGCAATTTGTGTGTTCCATCGTCATTAAGAGGCACTGAACGTTACAATTAACTGTCAGTTTTGTGTCGGATTCGAAAAACTAGACTCACAGGAGAACGACCATATGGTGCCCGAGGCAGCAATAGACCCTTGGAGACAAGTCGGCTGGAGGACGATGTATTGAATGGCGACACAGTTTGTGTGTTCCATCGTTATTAAGAGGCTCTGAATGTTACAATTAACTGTCAGTTTTGCGTCGGATTCGAAAATCTAGACTCACAGGAGAACGACCATAAGGTGCTCGTGGCAACACTAGACTCTTCGAGACAAAACGCCTTGAGGACGATGTATTGAATAGCGACGCAATATTGTGTGTTCCATCGTCATTAAGAGGCTCTGAACGTTACAATTAACTGTCAGTTTTTTGTCGCATTCGAAAATCTAGACTCACAGGAGAACGACCATAAGGCGCCCGAGGCAGCACTAGACCCTTGGAGACAATTCGGCTGGAGGACGATGTATTGCATCGCGACGCAATTTGTGTGTTCCCTCGTAATTAAGAGGCTCTGAACGTTACAATTACCTTTCAGATTTGCGTCGGATTCGAAAAACTAGACTCACAGGAGAACGACCATAAGGTGCCCGAGGCAGCAGTAGACCCTTGGAGACAAGCCGGCTGGAGGGCGATGTATTGAATCGCGACGCAATTTGTGTGTTCCATCTTCATTAAGAGGCACTGAACGTTACAATTAACTGTCAGTTTTGCGCCGGATTCGAAAAACTACACTTCTAGGAGAACGACCAAAAGGTGCCTGGGGCAGCAATAGTACCTCGGAGACAAGTCGGCTGGAGGACGATGTATTGAATCGCGACGCAATTTGTGTGTTCCATCGTTATTAACCGGCTTTGAACGTTACAATTAACTGTCAGTTTGCGTCGTATTAGGAAAACTAGACTCACAGCAGAACGACCATAAGGTGCCCGAGGCAGCAATAGACCCTTGGAGACAGGTCGGCTGTCGGACGATGTATTGAATCTCGACGCAATTTGTGTGTTCCATCGTCATTAAGAGGCTCTGAACGTTACAATTAACTGTCAGTTTTGCGTCGGATTCGAAAAACTAGACTCACAGGAGAACGACGATAAGGTGCCCGAGGCAGCTATAGACCCTTGGCGACAAGTCGGCTGGAGGACGATGTATTGAATCTTGACGCAATTTGTGTGTTCCATCGTCATTAAGAGGCTCTGAACGTTACAATTAACTGTCAGTTTTGCGTCGGATTCGAAAATCTAGACTCACAGGAGAACGACCAAAAGGCGCCCGAGGCAGCACTAGACTCTTGGAGACAATTCGGCTGGAGGACGATTTATTGCATCGCGACGCAATTTGTGTGTTCCATCGTCATTAAGAGGCTCTGAACGTTACAATTACCTTTCAGTTTTGCGTCGGATTCGAAAATCTAGACTCACAGGAGAACGACCATAAGGTGCCAGAGGCAGCAATAGACCCTTGGAGACAAGTCGGCTGGAGGACGATGTATTGAATCGCGACGCAATTTTTGTGTTCCATCTTCATTAAGAGGCTCTGAACGTTACAATTAACTGTCAGTTTTCCGTCGGATTCGAAAATCTAGACTCACAGGAGAACGACCATAAGGTGCCCGAGGCAGCAATAGACTCTTGGAGACAAGTCGGCCGGAGGACGATGTATTGAATCGCGACGCAATTAGAGTGTTCCATCGTCATTAAGAGGCTCTGAACGTTACAATTACCTTTCAGTTTTGCGTCGGACTCGAAAAACTAGACTCACAGGAGAACGACCATAAGGTGGCTGAGGAAGCTATATGCCCTTGGAGACAAGTCGGCAGGAGGACGATGTATTGGATCGCGACGCAATTTGTGTGTTCCATCGTCATTAAGAGGCTCTGAACGTTACAATTAACTGTCAGTTTTGCGCCGGATTCGAAAAACTAGACTCATAGGAGAACGACCTAAAGGTGCCCGGGGCAGCAATAGTACCTCGGAGACAAGTCGGCTGGAGGACGATGTATTGAATCGCGACGCAATTTGTGTGTTCCATCGTCATTAAGAGGCTCTGAACGTTACAATTAACTGTCAGTTTTTTGTCGCATTCGAAAAACTAGACTCATAGGAGAAAGACGATAGAGGGACCGAGGAAGCAATAGACCCTTAGAGACAAGTCGGCTGGTGGACGATGTATTGAATCGCGACGCAATTTCTGTGTTCCATCGTCATTAAAGGGCTCTGAACGTTACAATTAACTGTCAGTTTTGCGTCGGATTCGAAAATCTAGACTCACAGGAGAACGACCATAAGGCGCCCGAGGCAGCACTAGACCCTTGGAGACAATTCGGCTGGAGGACGATGTATTGCATCGCGACGCAATTTGTGTGTTCCCTCGTCATTAAGAGGCTCTGAACGTTACAATTACCTTTCAGATTTGCGTCGGATTCGAAAATCTAGACTCACAGGAGAACGACTATAAGGTGCCCGAGGCTGCAATAGACCCTTGGAGACAAGCCGGCTGGAGGACGATGTATTGAATCGCGACGCAATTTGTGTGTTCCATCTTCATTAAGAGGCACTGAACGTTACAATTAACTGTCAGTTTTGCGCCGGATTCGAAAAACTACACTTCTAGGAGAACAACCCAAAAGGTGCCTGGGGCAGCAATAGTACCTCGGAGAAAAGTCGGCTGGAGGCCGATGTATTGAATCGCGACGCAATTTGTGTGTTCCATCGTTATTAACCGGCTTTGAACGTTACAATTAACTGTCAGTTTGCGTCGTATTAGGAAAACTAGACTCACAGCAGAACGACCATAAGGTGCCCGAGGCAGCAATAGACCCTTGGAGACAGGTCGGCTGTCGGACGATGTATTGAATCTCGACGCAATTTGTGTGTTCCATCGTCATTAAGAGGCTCTGAACGTTACAATTAACTGTCTGTTTTGCGTCGGATTCGAAAAACTAGACTCACAGGAGAACGACGATAAGGTGCCCGAGGCAGCTATAGACCCTTGGCGACAAGTCGGCTGGAGTACGATGTATTGAATCTTGACGCAATTTGTGTGTTCCATCGTCATTAAGAGGCTCTGAACGTTACAATTAACTGTCAGTTTTCCGTCGGAATCGAAAATCTAGACTCACAGGAGAACGACCATAAGGTGCCCGAGGCAGCAATAGACTCTTGGAGACAAGTCGGCCGGAGGACGATGTATTGAATCGCGACGCAATTAGAGTGTTCCATCGTCATTAAGAGGCTCTGAACGTTACAATTACCTTTCAGTTTTGCGTCGGACTCGAAAAACTAGACTCACAGGAGAACGACCATAAGGTGGCCGAGGCAGCAATATACCCTTGGAGACAAGTATGCAGGAGGACGATGTATTGGATCGCGACGCAATTTGTGTGTTCCATCGTCATTAAGAGGCTCTGAACATTACAATTAACTGTCAGTTTTGCGCCGGATTCGAAAAACTAGACTCATAGGAGAACGACCAAAACGTGCCCGGGGCAGCAATAGTACCTCGGAGACAAGTCGGCTGGAGGACGATGTATTGAATCGCGACGCAATTTGTGTGTTCCATCGTCATTAAGAGGCTCTGAACGTTACAATAAACTGTCAGTTTTGCGTCGGATTCGAAAATCTAGACTCACAGGAGAACGACCATAAGGTGCCCGAGGCAGCAATAGACTCTTGGAGACAAGTCAGCCGGAGGACGATGTATTGAATCGCGACGCAATTTGTGTGTTCCATCGTCATTAAGAGGCTCTGAACGTTACAATTACCTTTCAGTTTTGCGTCGGATTCGAAAATCTAGACTCACAGGAGAACGACAATAAGGTGCCCGAGGCTGCAATAGACCCTTGGACACAAGTCGGCTGGAGGACGATGTATTGAATCGCGACGCAATTTGTGTGTTCCATCGTCATTAAGAGGCACTGAACGTTACAATTAACTGTCAGTTTTGCGTCGGATTCGAAAAACTAGACTCACAGGAGAACGACCAAAAGGTGCCCGGGGCAGCAATAGTACCTCGGAAACAAGTCCGCTGAAGGACGATGTATTGAATCGACGCAAAATTGTGTGTTCCATCGTCATTAAGAGGCTCTGAACGTTACAATAAACTGTCAGTTTTGCGCCGGATTCGAAAAACTAGACTCATAGGAGAACCACCAAAAGGTGCCCGGGGCAGCAATAGTACCTCGGAGAAAAGTCGGCTGGAGGATGATGTATTGAATCGCGACGCAATTTGTGTGTTCCATCTCCATTAAGAGGCTCTGAACGTTACAATAAACTGCCAGTTTTGCCCCGGATTCGAAAAACTAGACTCACAGGAGAACGACCATAAGGTGCTCGTGGCAACACTAGACTCTTCGAGACAAAACGCCTTGAGGACGATGTATTGAATAGCGACGCAATATTGTGTGTTCCATCGTCATTAAGAGGCTCTGAACGTTACAATTAACTGTCAGTTTTTTGTCGCATTCGAAAATCTAGACTCACAGGAGAACGACCATAAGGCGCCCGAGGCAGCACTAGACCCTTGGAGACAATTCGGCTGGAGGACGATGTATTGCATCGCGACGCAATTTGTGTGTTCCCTCGTCATTAAGAGGCTCTGAACGTTACAATTAACTATGAGTTTTGCGTCGGATACGAAAAAGTAGACTCACAGGAGAACCAGCATAGGGTGCCTGAGGTGACAATAGACCCACAAGAGATGTCGGCTCGGGGACGATGTAATGAATCGCGACGCAAATTGTGTGTTCCATCGTCATTATCAGGCTCTGAACGTTAAAATTAACTGTTAGTTTTGCGTCGTATTCGGAAAACTAGACTCACAGGAGAACGACCATAAGGTGCCCGAGGCAGCAAGAAAACCTTGGAGACAGGTCGGCTGTAGGACGATGTATTGGATCTCGACGCAATTTGTGTGTTCCATCGTCATTAAGAGGCACTGAACGTTACAATTAACCGTCAGTTTTGTGTCGGATTCGAAAAACTAGACTCACAGGAGAACGACCATATGGTGCCCGAGGCAGCAATAGACCCTTGGAGACAAGTCGGCTGGAGGACGATGTATTGAATGGCGACACAGTTTGTGTGTTCCATCGTTATTAAGAGGCTCTGAATGTTACAATTAACTGTCAGTTTTGCGTCGGATTCGAAAATCTAGACTCACAGGAGAACGACCATAAGGTGCTCGTGGCAACACTAGACTCTTCGAGACAAAACGCCTTGAGGACGATGTATTGAATAGCGACGCAATATTGTGTGTTCCATCGTCATTAAGAGGCTCTGAACGTTACAATTAACTGTCAGTTTTTTGTCGCATTCGAAAATCTAGACTCACAGGAGAACGACCATAAGGTGTCCGAGGCAGCACTAGAACCTTGGAGACAATTCGGCTGGAGGACGATGTATTGCATCGCGACGCAATTTGTGTGTTCCCTCGTCATTAAGAGGCTCTGAACGTTACAATTACCTTTCAGATTTGCGTCGGATTCGAAAAACTAGACTCACAGGAGAAGGACCATAAGGTGCCCGAGGCAGCAATAGACCCTTGGAGACAAGCCGGCTGGAGGACGATGTATTGAATCGCGACGCAATTTGTGTGTTCCATCTTCATTAAGAGGCACTGAACGTTACAATTAACTGTCAGTTTTCCGCCGGATTCGAAAAACTACACTTCTAGGAGAACGACCAAAAGGTGCCTGGGGCAGCAATAGTACCTCGGAGACAAGTCGGCTGGAGGACGATGTATTGAATCGCGACGCAATTTGTGTGTTCCATCGTTATTAACAGGCTTTGAACGTTACAATTAACTGTCAGTTTGCGTCGTATTAGGAAAACTAGACTCACAGCAGAACGACCATAAGGTGCCCGAGGCAGCAATAGACCCTTGGAGACAGGTCGGCTGTCGGACGATGTATTGAATCTCGACGCAATTTGTGTGTTCCATCGTCATTAAGAGGCTCTGAACGTTACAATTAACTGTCAGTTTTGCGTCGGATTCGAAAAACTAGACTCACAGGAGAACGACGATAAGGTGCCCGAGGCAGCTATAGACCCTTGGCGACAAGTCGGCTGGAGGACGATGTATTGAATCTTGACGCAATTTGTGTGTTCCATCGTCATTAAGAGGCTCTGAACGTTACAATTAACTGTCAGTTTTCCGTCGGATTCGAAAATGTAGACTCACAGGAGAACGACCATAAGGTGCCCGAGGCAGCAATAGACTCTTCGAGACAAGTCGGCCGGAGGACGATGTATTGAATCGCGACGCAATTAGAGTGTTCCATCGTCATTAAGAGGCTCTGAACGTTACAATTACCTTTCAGTTTTGCGTCGGACTCGAAAAACTAGACTCACAGGAGAACGACCATAAGGTGGCTGAGGCAGCTATATGCCCTTGGAGACAAGTCGGCAGGAGGACGATGTATTGGATCGCGACGCAATTTGTGTGTTCCATCGTCATTAAGAGGCTCTGAACGTTACAATTAACTGTCAGTTTTGCGCCGGATTCGAAAAACTAGACTCATAGGAGAACGACCAAAAGGTGCCCGGGGCAGCAATAGTACCTCGGAGACAAGTCGGCTGGAGGACGATGTATTGAATCGCGACGCAATTTGTGTGTTCCATCGTCATTAAGAGGCTCTGAACGTTACAATTAACTGTCAGTTTTTTGTCGCATTCGAAAAACTAGACTCATAGGAGAAAGACGATAGAGGGACCGAGGAAGCAATAGACCCTTAGAGACAAGTCGGCTGGTGGACGATGTATTGAATCGCGACGCAATTTCTGTGTTCCATCGTCATTAAGAGGCTCTGAACGTTACAATTAACTGTCAGTTTTGCGTCGGATTCGAAAATCTAGACTCACAGGAGAACGACCATAAGGCGCCCGAGGCAGCACTAGACCCTTGGAGACAATTAGGCTGGAGGACGATGATTTGCATCGCGACGCAATTTGTGTGTTCCCTCGTCATTAAGAGGCTCTGAACGTTACAATTACCTTTCAGATTTGCGTCGGATTCGAAAATCTAGACTCACAGGAGAACGACTATAAGGTGCCCGAGGCAGCAATAGAACCTTGGAGACAAGCCGGCTGGAGGACGATGTATTGAATCGCGACGCAATTTGTGTGTTCCATCTTCATTAAGAGGCACTGAACGTTACAATTAACTGTCAGTTTTGCGCCGGATTCGAAAAACTACACTTCTAGGAGAACAACCCAAAAGGTGCCTGGGGCAGCAATAGTACCTCGGAGAAAAGTCGGCTGGAGGACGATGTATTGAATCGCGACGCAATTTGTGTGTTCCATCGTTATTAACAGGCTTTGAACGTTACAATTAACTGTCAGTTTGCGTCGTATTAGGAAAACTAGACTCACAGCAGAACGTCCATAAGGTGCCCGAGGCAGCAATAGACCCTTGGAGACAGGTCGGCTGTCGGACGATGTATTGAATCTCGACGCAATTTGTGTGTTCCATCGTCATTAAGAGACTCTGAACGTTACAATTAACTGTCTGTTTTGCGTCGGATTCGAAAAACTAGACTCACAGGAGAACGACGATAAGGTGCCCGAGGCAGCTATAGGCCCTTGGCGACAAGTCGGCTGGAGTACGATGTATTGAATCTTGACGCAATTTGTGTGTTCCATCGTCATTAAGAGGCTCTGAACGTTACAATTAACTGTCAATTTTGCGTCGGATTCGAAAATCTAGACTCACAGGAGAACGACCAAAAGGCGCCCGAGGCAGCACTAGACCCTTGGAGACAATTCGGATGGAGGACGATGTATTGCATCGCGACGCAATTTGTGTGTTCCATCGTCATTAAGAGGCTCTGAACGTTACAATTACCTTTCAGTTTTGCGTCGGATTCGAAAATCTAGACTCACAGGAGAACGACCATAAGGTGCCCGAGGCAGCAATCGACCCTTGGAGACAAGTCGGCTGGAGGACGATGTATTGAATCGCGACGCAATTTTTGTGTTCCATCTTCATTAAGAGGCTCTGAACGTTACAATTAACTGTCAGTTTTCCGTCGGATTCGAAAATCTAGACTCACAGGAGAACGACCATAAGGTGCCCGAGGCAGCAATAGACTCTTGGAGACAAGTCGGCCGGAGGACGATGTATTGAATCGCGACGCAATTAGAGTGTTCCATCGTCATTAAGAGGCTCTGAACGTTATAATTACCTTTCAGTTTTGCGTCGGACTCGAAAAACTAGACTCACAGGAGAACGACCATAAGGTGGCTGAGGCAGCTATATGCCCTTGGAGACAAGTCGGCAGGAGGACGAGGTATTGGATCGCGACGCAATTTGTGTGTTCCATCGTCATTAAGAGGCTCTGAACGTTACAATTAAATGTCAGTTTTGCGCCGGATTCGAAAAACTAGACTCATAGGAGAACGACCAAAAGGTGCCCGGGGCAGCAATAGTACCTCGGAGACAAGTCGGCTGGAGGACGATGTATTGAATCGCGACGCAATTTGTGTGTTCCATCGTCATTAAGAGGCTCTGAACGTTACAATTAACTGTCAGTTTTTTGTCGCATTCGAAAAACTAGACTCATAGGAGAAAGACGATAGAGGGACCGAGGAAGCAATAGACCCTTAGAGACAAGTCGGCTGGTGGACGATGTATTGAATCGCGACGCAATTTCTGTGTTCCATCGTCATTAAGAGGCTCTGAACGTTACAATTAACTGTCAGTTTTGCGTCGGATTCGAAAATGTAGACTCACAGGAGAACGACCATAAGGCGCCCGAGGCAGCACTAGACCCTTGGAGACAATTCGGCTGGAGGACGATGATTTGCATCGCGACGCAATTTGTGTGTTCCCTCGTCATTAAGAGGCTCTGAACGTTACAATTACCTTTCAGATTTGCGTCGGATTCGAAAATCTAGACTCACAGGAGAACGACTATAAGGTGCCCGAGGCAGCAATAGAACCTTGGAGACAAGCCGGCTGGAGGACGATGTATTGAATCGCGACGCAATTTGTGTGTTCCATCTTCATTAAGAGGCACTGAACGTTACAATTAACTGTCAGTTTTGCGCCGGATTCGAAAAACTACACTTCTAGGAGAACAACCCAAAAGGTGCCTGGGGCAGCAATAGTACCTCGGAGAAAAGTCGGCTGGAGGACGATGTATTGAATCGCGACGCAATTTGTGTGTTCCATCGTTATTAACAGGCTTTGAACGTTACAATTAACTGTCAGTTTGCGTCGTATTAGGAAAACTAGACTCACAGCAGAACGACCATAAGGTGCCCGAGGCAGCAATAGACCCTTGGAGACAGGTCGGCCGGAGTACGATGTATTGAATCGCGACGCAATTTGTGTGTTCCATCGTCATTAAGAGGCTCTGAACGTTACAATTACCTTTCAGTTTTGCGTCGGACTGGAAAAACTAGACTCACAGGAGAACGACCATAAGGTGGCCGAGGCAGCAATATACCCTTGGAGACAAGTCGGCAGGAGGACGATGTATTGGATCGCGACGCAATTTGTGTGTTCCATCGTCATTAAGAGGCTCTGAACATTACAATTAACTGTCAGTTTTGCGCCGGATTCGAAAAACTAGACTCATAGGAGAACGACCAAAACGTGCCCGGGGCAGCAATAGTACCTCGGAGACAAGTCGGCTGGAGGACGATGTATTGAATCGCGACGCAATTTGTGTGTTCCATCGTCATTAAGAGGCTCTGAACGTTACAATAAACTGTCAGTTTTGCACCGGATTCGAAAAACTAGACTCATAGGAGAACCACCAAAAGGTGCCTAGGGCAGCAATAGTACCACGGAGAAAAGTCGGCTGGAGGATGATGTATTGAATCGCGACGCAATTTGTGTGTTCCATCGTCATTAAGAGGCTCTGAACGTTATAATTAACTGTCAGTTTTGCGTCGTATTCGGAAAACTAGACTCACAGGAGAACGGCCATAAGGTGCCCGAGGCAGCAATAGACCCTTGGAGACAGGACGGCTGTAGGACGATGTATTGAATCTTGACGCAATTTGTGTGTTCCATCGTCATTAAGAGGCTCTGAACGTTACAATTAACTGTCAGTTTTGCGTCGGATTCGAAAATCTAGACTCACAGGAGAACGACCAAAAGGCGCCCGAGGCAGCACTAGACTCTTGGTGACAATTCGGCTGGAGGACAATTTGTGTGTTCCTCGTCATTAAGATGCTCTGAACGTTACAATTAACTGTCAGTTTTGCGTTGGATACGAAATACTAGACCCACACGAGAACGACCATAAGGTGCCCGAGGCCGCAAGAGACCCTTGGAGACAAGTAGGCTGGAGGACGATGTATTGAATCTCGACGCAATTTGTGTGTTCCATCGTCATTAACAAGCTCTGAACGTTACAATTAACTGTCAGTTTTTTGTCGCATTCGAAAAACTAGACTCATAGGAGAAAGACGATAGGGTGACCGAGGTAGCAATAGAGTCTTAGAGACAAGTCGGCTGGAGGACGATGTATTGAATCGCGACGCAATTTGTGTGTTCCATCGTCATTAAGAGGCTCTGAACGTTAGAATAAACTGTCAGTTTTGCGCCGGATTCGAAAAACTAGACTCATAGGAGAACCACCAAAAGGTGCCCGGGGCAGCAATAGTACCTCGGAGAAAAGTCGGCTGGAGGACGATGTATTGAATCACGACGCAATTTGTGTGTTCCATCGTCATTAACAGGCTCTGAACGTTACAATTAACTGTCACTTTTGCGCCGGATTCGATAAACTAGACTCATAGGAGAACGACCAAAAGGTGCCCGGGGCAGCAATAGTACATCGGAGACAAGTCGGCTGGAGGACGATGTATTGAATCGCGACGCAATTTGTGTGTTCCATCGTCATTAAGAGGCTCTGAACGTTACAATTAACTGTCAGTTCTTTGTCGCATTCGAAAAACTAGACTCATAGGAGAAAGACGATAGGGTGACCGAGGTAGCAATAGACCCTTAGAGACAAGTCGGCTGGAGTACGATGTATTGAATCTTGACGCAATTTGTGTGTTCCATCGTCATTAAGAGGCTCTGAACGTTACAATTAACTGTCAGTTTTGCGTCGGATTCGAAAATCTAGACTCACAGGAGAACGACCAAAAGGCGCCCGAGGCAGCACTAGACCCTTGGAGACAATTCGGATGGAGGACGATGTATTGCATCGCGACGCAATTTGTGTGTTCCATCGTCATTAAGAGGCTCTGAACGTTACAATTACCTTTCAGTTTTGCGTCGGATTCGAAAATCTAGACTCACAGGAGAACGACCATAAGGTGCCCGAGGCAGCAATAGACTCTTGGAGACAAGTCGGCCGGAGGACGATGTATTGAATCGCGACGCAATTAGAGTGTTCCATCGTCATTAAGAGGCTCTGAACGTTACTATTACCTTTCAGTTTTGCGTCGGACTCGAAAAACTAGACTCACAGGAGAACGACCATAAGGTGGCCGAGGCAGCAATATACCCTTGGAGACAAGTCGGCAGGAGGACGATGTATTGGATCGCGACGCAATTTGTGTGTTCCATCGTCATTAAGAGGCTCTGAACATTACAATTAACTGTCAGTTTTGCGCCGGATTCGAAAAACTAGACTCATAGGAGAACGACCAAAACGTGCCCGGGGCAGCAATAGTACCTCGGAGACAAGTCGGCTGGAGGACGATGTATTGAATCGCGACGCAATTTGTGTGTTCCATCGTCATTAAGAGGCTCTGAACGTTACAATAAACTGTCAGTTTTGCACCGGATTCGAAAAACTAGACTCATAGGAGAACCACCAAAAGGTGCCTAGGGCAGCAATAGTACCACGGAGAAAAGTCGGCTGGAGGATGATGTATTGAATCGCGACGCAATTTGTGTGTTCCATCGTCATTAAGAGGCTCTGAACGTTATAATTAACTGTCAGTTTTGCGTCGTATTCGGAAAACTAGACTCACAGGAGAACGGCCATAAGGTGCCCGAGGCAGCAATAGACCCTTGGAGACAGGACGGCTGTAGGACGATGTATTGAATCTCGACGCAATTTGTGTGTTCCATCGTCATTAAGAGGCTCTGAACGTTACAATTAACTGTCAGTTTTACGTCGGATTCGAAAAACGAGACTCACAGGAGAACGACCATAAGGTGCCCGAGGCAGCAATTGACCCTTGGAGACAGGTCGGCTGGAGGACGATGTATTGAATCGCGACGCAATTTGTGTGTTCCATCGTCATTAAGAGGTTCTGAACGTTACAATTAACTGTCAGTTTTGCGTCGGATTCGAAAATCTAGACTCACAGAAGAACGACCATAAGGTGCCCGAGGCAGCACTACACCCTTGGAGACATGTCGGCTGGAGAACGATATATTGAATCGCGTCGCAATTTGTGTGTTCCATCGTCATTAAGAGGCTCTGAATGTTACAATTAACTGTCAGTTTTGCGCCGGATTCGATAAACTAGACTCATAGGATTACGACCAAAAGGTGCCCGGGGCAGCAATAGTACCTCGGAGACAAGTCGGCTGGAGGACGATGTATTGAATCTCGACGCAATTTGTGTGTTCCATCGTCATTAAGAGGCTCTGAACGTTACAATAAACTGTCAGTTTAGCGTCTCATTCGAAAAACTAGACTCATAAGAGAACGACAATACGGTGACCGAGGTAGCAAGAGACCCTTGGAGACAAGTCGGCTGGACAACTATGTTTTGAATCGCGACGCAATTTGTGTGTTCCTCGTCATTAAGATGCTCTGAACGTTACAATTAACTGTCAGTTTTGCGTTGGATACGAAATACTAGACCCACACGAGAACGACCATAAGGTGCCCGAGGCCGCAAGAGACCCTTGGAGACAAGTAGGCTGGAGGACGATGTATTGAATCTCGACGCAATTTGTGTGTTCCATCGTCATTAACAAGCTCTGAACGTTACAATTAACTGTCAGTTTTTTGTCGCATTCGAAAAACTAGACTCATAGGAGAAAGACGATAGGGTGACCGAGGTAGCAATAGAGTCTTAGAGACAAGTCGGCTGGAGGACGATGTATTGAATCGCGACGCAATTTGTGTGTTCCATCGTCATTAAGAGGCTCTGAACGTTAGAATAAACTGTCAGTTTTGCGCCGGATTCGAAAAACTAGACTCATAGGAGAACCACCAAAAGATGCCCGTGGCAGCAATAGTACCTCGGAGAAAAGTCGGCTGGAGGACGATGTATTGAATCGCGACGCAATTTGTGTGTTCCATCGTCATTAAGAGGCTCTGAACGTTACAATTAACTGTCAGTTCTTTGTCGCATTCGAAAAACTAGACTCATAGGAGAAAGACGATAGGGTGACCGAGGTAGCAATAGACCCTTAGAGACAAGTCGGCTATAGTACGATGTATTGAATCTTGACGCAATTTGTGGGTTCCATCGTCATTAAGAGGCTCTGAACGTTACAATTAACTGTCAGTTTTGCGTCGGATTCGAAAATCTAGACTCACAGGAGAACGACCAAAAGGCGCCCGAGGCAGCACTAGACCCTTGGAGACAATTCGGATGGAGGACGATGTATTGCATCGCGACGCAATTTGTGTAATCCATCGTCATTAAGAGGCTCTGAACGTTACAATTACCTTTCAGTTTTGCGTCGGATTCGAAAATCTAGACTCACAGGAGAACGACCATAAGGTGCCCGAGGCAGCAATAGACCCTTGGAGACAAGTCGGCTGGAGGACGATGTATTGAATCGCGACGCAATTTTTGTGTTCCATCTTCATTAAGAGGCTCTGAACGTTACAATTAACTGTCAGTTTTCCGTCGGATTCGAAAATCTAGACTCACAGGAGAACGACCATAAGGTGCCCGAGGCAGCAATAGACTCTTGGAGACAAGTCGGCCGGAGGACGATGTATTGAATCGCGACGCAATTTGTGTGTTCCATCGTCATTAAGAGGCTCTGAACATTACAATTAACTGTCAGTTTTGCGCCGGATTCGAAAAACTAGACTCATAGGAGAACGACCAAAACGTGCCCGGGGCAGCAATAGTACCTCGGAGACAAGTCGGCTGGAGGACGATGTATTGAATCGCGACGCAATTTGTGTGTTCCATCGTCATTAAGAGGCTCTGAACGTTACAATAAACTGTCAGTTTTGCACCGGATTCGAAAAACTAGACTCATAGGAGAACCACCAAAAGGTGCCTAGGGGAGCAATAGTACCACGGAGAAAAGTCGGCTGGAGGATGATGTATTGAATCGCGACGCAATTTGTGTGTTCCATCGTCATGAAGAGGCTCTGAACGTTATAATTAACTGTCAGTTTTGCGTCGTATTCGGAAAACTAGACTCACAGGAGAACGGCCATAAGGTGCCCGAGGCAGCAATAGACCCTTGGAGACAGGACGGCTGTAGGACGATGTATTGAATCTCGACGCAATTTGTGTGTTCCATCGTCATTAAGAGGCTCTGAACGTTACAATTAACTGTCAGTTTTACGTCGGATTCGAAAAACGAGACTCACAGGAGAACGACCATAAGGTGCCCGAGGCAGCAATAGACCCTTGGAGACAGGTCGGCTGGAGGACGATGTATTGAATCGCGACGCAATTTGTGTGTTCCATCGTCATTAAGAGGCTTTGAAAAATACAATTAACTGTCAGTTTTGCGTCGGATTCGAAAATCTAGACTCACAGAAGAACGACCATAAGGTGCCCGAGGCAGCACTACACCCTTGGAGACAAGTCGGCTGGAGAACGATATATTGAATCGCGACGCAATTTGTGTGTTCCATCGTCATTAAGAGGCTCTGAATGTTACAATTAACTGTCAGTTTTGCGCCGGATTCGATAAACTAGACTCATAGGATTACGACCAAAAGGTGCCCGGGGCAGCAATAGTACCTCGGAGACAAGTCGGCTGGAGGACGATGTATTGAATCTCGACGCAATTTGTGTGTTCCATCGTCATTAAGAGGCTCTGAACGTTACAATAAACTGTCAGTTTAGCGTCGCATTCGAAAAACTAGACTCATAAGAGAACGACAATACGGTGACCGAGGTAGCAAGAGACCCTTGGAGACAAGTCGGCTGGACAATATGTTTTGAATCGCGACGCAATTTGTGTGTTCCTCGTCATTAAGATGCTCTGAACGTTACAATTAACTGTCAGTTTTGCGTTGGATACGAAATACTAGACCCACACGAGAACGACCATAAGGTGCCCGAGGCCGCAAGAGACCCTTGGAGACAAGTAGGCTGGAGGACGATGTATTGAATCTCGACGCAATTTGTGTGTTCCATCGTCATTAACAAGCTCTGAACGTTACAATTAACTGTCAGTTTTTTGTCGCATTCGAAAAACTAGACTCATAGGAGAAAGACGATAGGGTGACCGAGGTAGCAATAGAGTCTTAGAGACAAGTCGGCTGGAGGACGATGTATTGAATCGCGACGCAATTTGTGTGTTCCATCGTCATTAAGAGGCTCTGAACGTTAGAATAAACTGTCAGTTTTGCGCCGGATTCGAAAAACTAGACTCATAGGAGAACCACCAAAAGGTGCCCGGGGCAGCAATAGTACCTCGGAGAAAAGTCGGCTGGAGGACGATGTATTGAATCACGACGCAATTTGTGTGTTCCATCGTCATTAACAGGCTCTGAACGTTACAATTAACTGTCAGTTTTGCGCCGGATTCGATAAACTAGACTCATAGGAGAACGACCAAAAGGTGCCCGGGGCAGCAATAGTACATCGGAGACAAGTCGGCTGGAGGACGATGTATTGAATCGCGACGCAATTTGTGTGTTCCATCGTCATTAAGAGGCTCTGAACGTTACAATTAACTGTCAGTTCTTTGTCGCATTCGAAAAACTAGACTCATAGGAGAAAGACGATAGGGTGACCGAGGTAGCAATAGACCCTTAGAGACAAGTCGGCTGGAGGACGATGTATTGAATCGCGACGCAATTTGTGTGTTCCATCGTCATTAAGAGGCTCTGAACGTTACAATTACCTTTCAGTTTTGCGTCGCATTCGAAAAACTAGACTCACAGGAGAAAGACCATAAGGTGCCCGAGGCAGCAATAGACCCTTGGAGACAAGTCGGCTGGAGGACGATGTATTGAATCGCGACGCAATTTGTGTGTTCCATCGTCATTAAGAGGTACTGAACGTTACAATTAACTGTCAGTTTTGCGTCGGATTCGAAAATCTAGACTCAGAGGAGAACGACCATAAGGTGCCCGAGGCAGCAATAGACCCTTGGAGACAGGACAGCTGTAGGATGAAATATTGAATCTCGACGCAATTTGTGTGTTCCATCGTCATTAAGAGGCTCTGAACGTTACAATTACCTTTCAGTTTTGCGTCGCATTCGAAAAACTAGACTCACAGGAGAAAGACCATAAGGTGCCCGAGGCAGCAATAGACCCTTGGAGACAAGTCGGCTGGAGGACGATGTATTGTATCGCGACGCAATTTGTGTGTTCCATCGTCATTAAGAGGCACTGAACGTTACAATTAACTGTCAGTTTTGCGTCGGATTCGAAAATCTAGACTCACAGGAGAACGACCATAAAGTGCCCGAGGCAGCAATAGACCCTTGGAGACAGGACAGCTGTAGGATGAAATATTGAATCTCGACGGAATTTGTGTGTTCCATTTTCATTAAGAGGATCTGAACGTTACAATTAACTGTCATTTTTGCGTCGGATCCGAAAAACTAGACTCACAGGAGAACGACGATAAGGTGCCCGAGGCAGCTATAGACCCTTGGCGACAAGTCGGCTGGAGGACGAAGTATTGAATCTTGACGCAATTTGTGTGTTCCATCGTCATTAAGAGGCTCTGAACGTTACAATTAACTGTCAGTTTTGCGTCGGATTCGAAAATCTAGACTCACAGGAGAACGACCAAAAGGCGCCCGAGGCAGCACTAGACCCTTGGAGACAATTCGGCTGGAGGACGATGTATTGCTTCGCGACGCAATTTGTGTGTTCCATCGTCATTAAGAGGCTCTGAACGTTACAATTACCTTTCAGTTTTGCGTCGGATTCGAAAATCTAGACTCACAGGAGAACGACCATAAGGTGCCCGAGGCAGCAATATACCCTTGGAGACAAGTCGGCAGGAGGACGATGTATTGGATCGCGACGCAATTTGTGTGTTCCATCGTCATTAAGAGGCTCTGAACGTTACAATTAACTGTCAGTTTTGCGCCGGACTCGAAAAACTAGACTCATAGGAGAACGACCAAAAGGTGCCCGGGGCAGCAATAGTACCTCGGAGACAAGTCGGCTGGAGGACGATGTATTGAATCGCGACGCAATTTGTGTGTTCCATCGTCATTAAGAGGCTCTGAACGTTACAATTAACTGTCAGTTTTACGTCGGATTCGAAAAACGAGACTCACAGGAGAACGACCATAAGGTGCCCGAGGCAGCAATAGACCCTTGGAGACAGGTCGGCTGGAGGACGATGTATTGAATCGCGACGCAATTTGTGTGTTCCATCGTCATTAAGAGGCTCTGAAAGTTACAATTAACTGTCAGTTTTGCGTCGGATTCGAAAATCTAGACTCACAGAAGAACGACCATAAGGTGCCCGAGGCAGCACTAGACCCTTGGAGACAAGTCGGCTGGAGAACGATATATTGAATCGCGAAGCAATTTGTGTGTTCCATCGTCATTAAGACGCTCTGAATGTTACAATTAACTGTCAGTTTTGCGCCGGATTCGATAAACTAGACTCATAGGATTACGACCAAAAGGTGCCCGGGGCAGCAATAGTACCTCGGAGACAAGTCGGCTGGAGGACGATGTATTGAATCTTGACGCAATTTGTGTGTTTCATCGTCATTAACAGGCTCTGAACGTTACAATTAACTGTCAGTTTTGCGTCAGATTCGAAAAACTAGATTGACAGGAGAACGACCATAAGGGTCCCGAGGCAGCAATAGACCATTGGAGACAAGTCGGCTGGAGTACGATGTATTGAATCTCGACGCAATTTGTGTGTTCCATCGTCATTAAGAGGCTCTGAACGTTACAATAAACTGTCAGTTTAGCGTCGCATTCGAAAAACTAGACTCATAAGAGAACGACAATACGGTGACCGAGGTAGCAAGAGACCCTTGGAGACAAGTCGGCTGGACAACTATGTTTTGAATCGCGAAGCAATTTGTGTGTTCCTCGTCATTAAGATGCTCTGAACGTTACAATTAACTGTCAGTTTTGCGTTGGATACGAAATACTAGAACCACACGAGAACGACCATAAGGTGCCCGAGGCCGCAAGAGACCCTTGGAGACCAGTAGGCTGGAGGACGATGTATTGAATCTCGACGCAATTTGTGTGTTCCATCGTCATTAACAAGCTCTGAACGTTACAATTAACTGTCAGTTTTTTGTCGCATTCGAAAAACTAGACTCATAGGAGAAAGACGATAGGGTGACCGAGGTAGCAATAGAGTCTTAGAGACAAGTCGGCTGGAGAACGATGTATTGAATCGCGACGCAATTTGTGTGTTCCATCGTCATTAAGAGGCTCTGAACGTTAGAATAAACTGTCAGTTTTGCGCCGGATTCGAAAAACTAGACTCATAGGAGAACCACCAAAAGGTGCCCGGGGCAGCAATAGTACCTCGGAGAAAAGTCGGCTGGAGGACGATGTATTCAATCACGACGCAATTTGTGTGTTCCATCGTCATTAACAGGCTCTGAACGTTACAATTAACTGTCAGTTTTGCGCCGGATTCGATAAACTAGACTCATAGGAGAACGACCAAAAGGTGCCCGGGGCAGCAATAGTACATCGGAGACAAATCGGCTGGAGGACGATGTATTGAATCGCGACGCAATTTGTGTGTTCCATCGTCATTAAGAGGCTCTGAACGTTACAATTACCTTTCAGTTTTGCGTCGCATTCGAAAAACTAGACTCACAGGAGAAAGACCATAAGGTGCCCGAGGCAGCAATAGACCCTTGGAGACAAGTCGGCTGGAGGACGATGTATTGAATCGCGACGCAATTTGTGTGTTCCATCGTCATTAAGAGGTACTGAACGTTACAATTAACTGTCAGTTTTGCGTCGGATTCGAAAATCTAGACTCAGAGGAGAACGACCATAAGGTGCCCGAGGCAGCAATAGACCCTTGGAGACAGGACAGCTGTAGGATGAAATATTGAATCTCGACGCAATTTGTGTGTTCCATCGTCATTAAGAGGCTCTGAACGTTACAATTAACTGTCAGTTTTGCGTCGGATTCGAAAATCTAGACTCAGAGGAGAACGACCATAAGGTGCCCGAGGCAGCAATAGACCCTTGGAGACAGGACAGCTGTAGGATGAAATATTGAATCTCGACGCAATTTGTGTGTTCCATCGTCATTAAGAGGCTCTGAACGTTACAATTACCTTTCAGTTTTGCGTCGCATTCGAAAAACTAGACTCACAGGAGAAAGACCATAAGGTGCCCGAGGCAGCAATAGACCCTTGGAGACAAGTCGGCTGGAGGACGATGTATTGAATCGCGACGCAATTTGTGTGTTCCATCGTCATTAAGAGGCTCTGAACGTTAGAATAAACTGTCAGTTTTGCGCCGGATTCGAAAAACTAGACTCATAGGAGAACCACCAAAAGGTGCCCGGGGCAGCAATAGTACCTCGGAGAAAAGTCGGCTGGAGGACGATGTATTGAATCACGACGCAATTTGTGTGTTCCATCGTCATTAACAGGCTCTGAACGTTACAATTAACTGTCAGTTTTGCGTCGCATTCGAAAAACTAGACTCACAGGAGAAAGACCATAAGGTGCCCGAGGCAGCAATAGACCCTTGGAGACAAGTCGGCTGGAGGACGATGTATTGAATCGCGACGCAATTTGTGTGTTCCATCGTCATTAAGAGGTACTGAACGTTACAATTAACTGTCAGTTTTGCGTCGGATTCGAAAATCTAGACTCAGAGGAGAACGACCATAAGGTGCCCGAGGCAGCAATAGACCCTTGGAGACAGGACAGCTGTAGGATGAAATATTGAATCTCGACGCAATTTGTGTGTTCCATCGTCATTAAGAGGCTCTGAACGTTACAATTACCTTTCAGTTTTGCGTCGCATTCGAAAAACTAGACTCACAGGAGAAAGACCATAAGGTGCGCGAGGCAGCAATAGACCCTTGGAGACAAGTCGGCTGGAGGACGATGTATTGTATCGCGACGCAATTTGTGTGTTCCATCGTCATTAAGAGGCACTGAACGTTACAATTAACTGTCAGTTTTGCGTCGGATTCGAAAATCTAGACTCAGAGGAGAACGACCATAAGGTGCCCGAGGCAGCAATAGACCCTTGGAGACAGGACAGCTGTAGGATGAAATATTGAATCTCGACGCAATTTGTGTGTTCCATCGTCATTAAGAGGCTCTGAACGTTACAATTACCTTTCAGTTTTGCGTCGCATTCGAAAAACTAGACTCACAGGAGAAAGACCATAAGGTGCCCGAGGCAGCAATAGACCCTTGGAGACAAGTCGGCTGGAGGACGATGTTTGTATCGCGACGCAATTTGTGTGTTCCATCGTCATTAAGAGGCTCTGAACGTTACAATTAACTGTCATTTTTTCGTCGGATCCGAAAAACTAGACTCACAGGAGAACGACGATAAGGTGCCCGAGGCAGCTATAGACCCTTGGCGACAAGTCGGCTGGAGGACGATGTATTGAATCTTGACGCAATTTGTGTGTTCCATCGTCATTAAGAGGCTCTGAACGTTACAATTAACTGTCAGTTTTGCGTCGGATTCGAAAATCTAGACTCACAGGAGAACGACCATAAGGTGCCCGAGGCAGCAATAGACTCTTGGAGACAAGTCGGCCGGAGGACGATGTATTGAATCGCGACGCAATTAGAGTGTTCCATCGTCATTAAGAGGCTCTGAACGTTACAATTACCTTTCAGTTTTGCGTCGGACTCGAAAAACTAGACTCACAGGAGAACGACCATAAGGTGGCCGAGGCAGCAATATACCCTTGGAGACAAGTCGGCAGGAGGACGATGTATTGGATCGCGACGCAATTTGTGTGTTCCATCGTGATTAAGAGGCTCTGAACGTTACAATTAACTGTCAGTTTTGCGCCGGATTCGAAAAACTAGACTCATAGGAGAACGACCAAAAGGTGCCCGGGGCAGCAATAGTACCTCGGAGACAAGTCGGCTGGAGGACGATGTATTGAATCGCGACGCAATTTGTGTGTTCCATCGTCATTAAGAGGCTCTGAACGTTACAATTAACTGTCAGTATTTTGTCGCATTCGAAAAACTAGACTCATAGGAGAAAGACGATAGAGGGAGCGAGGAAGCAATAGACCCTTAGAGACAAGTCTGCTGGTGGACGATGTATTGAATTGCGACGCAATTTGTGTGTTCCATCGTCATTAAGAGGCTCTGAACGTTACAATTAACTGTCAGTTTTGCGTCGGATTCGAAAATCTAGACTCACAGGAGAACGACCAAAAGGCGCCCGAGGCAGCACTAGACCCTTGGAGACAATTCGGCTGGAGGACGATGTATTGCATCGCGACGCAATTTGTGTGTTCCATCGTCATGAAGAGGCTCTGAACGTTGCAATTACCTTTCAGTTTTGCGTCGGATTCGAAAATCTAGACTCACAGGAGAACGACCATAAGGTGCCCGAGGCAGCAATAGACCCTTGGAGACAAGTCGGCTGGAGGACGATGTATTGAATCGCGACGCAATTTTTGTGTTCCATCTTCATTAAGAGGCTCTGAACGTTACAATTAACTGTCAGTTTTCCGTCGGATTCGAAAATGTAGACTCAGAGGAGAACGACCATAAGGTGCCCGAGGCAGCAATAGACTCTTGGAGACAAGTCGGCCGGAGGACGATGTATTGAATCGCGACGCCATTAGAGTGTTCCATCGTCATTAAGAGGCTCTGAACGTTACAATTACCTTTCAGTTTTGCGTCGGACTCGAAAAACTAGACTCACAGGAGAACGACCATAAAGTGGCCGAGGCAGCAATATACCCTTGGAGACAAGTCGGCAGGAGGACGATGTATTGGATCGCGACGCAATTTGTGTGTTCCATCGTCATTAAGAGGCTCTGAACGTTACAATAAACTGTCAGTTTTGCGCCGGATTCGAAAAACTAGACTCATAGGAGAACCACCAAAAGGTGCCCGGGGCAGCAATAGTGCCACGGAGAAAAGTCGGCTGGAGGATGATGTATTGAATCGCGACGCAATTTGTGTGTTCCATCGTCATTAAGAGGCTCTGAACGTTACAATTAACTGTCAGTTTTGCGTCGTATTCGGAAAACTAGACTCACAGGAGAACGACCATAAGGTGCCGGAGGCAGCAATAGACCCTTGGAGACAGAACGGCTGTAGGACGATGTATTGAATCTCGACGCAATTTGTGTGTTCCATCGTCATTAAGAGGCTCTGAACGTTACAATTAACTGTCAGTTTTACGTCGGATTCGAAAAACTAGACTCTCAGGAGAACGACCATAAGGTGCCCGACGCAGCAATAGACCCTTGGAGACAGGTCGGCTGGAGGACGAGGTATTGAATCGCGACGCAATTTGTGTGTTCCATCGTCATTAAGAGGCTCTGAACGTTACAATTAACTGTCAGTTTTGCGTCGGATTCGAAAATCTAGACTCACAGAAGAACGACCATAAGGTGCCCGAGGCAGCACTAGACCCTTGGAGACAAGTCGGCTGGAGAACGATATATTGAATCGCGACGCAATTTGTGTGTCCCATCGTCATTAAGAGGCTCTGAATGTTACAATTAACTGTCAGTTTTGCGCCGGATTCGATAAACTAGACTCATAGGATTACGACCAAAAGGTGCCCGGGGCAGCAATAGTACCTCGGAGACAAGTCGGCTGGAGGACGATGTATTGAATCTTGACGCAATTTGTCTGTTTCATCGTCATTAACAGGCTCTGAACGTTACAATTAACTGTCAGTTTTGCGTCGGATTCGAAAATCTAGACTCACAGGAGAACGACCATAAGGTGCCCGAGGCAGCAATAGACCCTTGGAGACAGGACAGCTGTAGGTTGAAGTATTGAATCTCGACGCAATTTGTGTGTTCCATCGTTATTAAGAGGCTCTGAACGTTACAATTACCTTTCAGTTTTGCGTCGCATTCGAAAAACTAGACTCACAGGAGAAAGACCATAAGGTGCCCGAGGCAGCAATAGACCCTTGGAGACAAGTCGGCTAGAGGACGATGTATTGAATCGCGACGCAATTTGTGTGTTCCATCGTCATTAAGAGGCACTGAACGTTACAATTAACTGTCAGTTTTGCGTCGGATTCGAAAATCTAGACTCACTGGAGAACGACCATAAGGTGCCCGAGGCAGCAATAGACCCTTGGAGACAGGACAGCTGTAGGATGAAATATTGAATCTCGACGCAATTTGTGTGTTCCATCGTCATTAAGAGGCTCTGATCGTTACAATTACCTTTCAGTTTTGCGTCGCATTCGAAAAACTAGACTCACAGGAGAAAGACCATAAGGTGCCGGAGGCAGCAATAGACCCTTGGAGACAAGTCGGCTGGAGGACGATGTATTGAATCGCGACGCAATTTGTGTGTTCCATCGTCATTAAGAGGCACTGAACGTTACAATTAACTGTCAGTTTTGCGTCGGATTCGAAAATCTAGACTCACAGTTGAACGACCATAAGGTGCCCGAGGCAGCAATAGACCCTTGGAGACAGGACAGCTGTAGGATGAAATATTGAATCTCGACGCAATTTGTGTGTTCCATCGTCATTAAGAGGCTCTGAACGTTACAATTAACTAGACTCACAGGAGAAAGACCATAAGGTGCCCGAGGCAGCAATAGACCCTTGGAGACAAGTCGGCTGGAGGACGATGTATTGAATCGCAACGTAATTTGTGTGTTCCATCGACATTAAGAGGCTCTGAACGTTACAATTAACTGTCAGTTTTGCGACGGATTCGAAAATCTAGACTCACAGAAGAACGACCATAAGGTGCCCGAGGCAGCACTAGACCCTTGGAGACAAGTCGGCTGGAGAACCATATATTGAATCGCGACGCAATTTGTGTGTTTCATCGTCATGAAGAGGCTCTGAACGTTACAATTAACTGTCAGTTTTTCGCCAGATTCGATAAACTAGACTCATAGGAGAATGACCAAAAGGTGCCCGGGGCAGCATTAGTACCTCGGAGACAAGTCGGCTGGAGGACGATGTATTGAATCGCGACGCAATTTGTGTGTTTCATCGTCATTAACAGGCTCTGAACGTTACAATTAACTGTCAGTTTTGCGTCGGATTCGAAAAACTAGACTCACAGGAGAACGACCATAAGGTGCCCGAGGCAGCAATAGACCCTTGGAGACAAGTCGGCTGGAGGACGATGTATTGAATCTCGACGCAATTTGTGTGTTCCATCGTCATTAGAGGCTTTGAACGTTACAATTAACTGTCAGTTTGGCGTCGGATTCGAAAAACTAGACTCACAGGAGAACGACGTTACGGTGCCCGAGGCAGCAATAGACCCTTGGAGACAGGTCGGCTAGAGGACGATGTAATGAATCCCGACGCAATTTGTGTGTTCCATCGTCATTAAGAGGCTCTGAACGTTACAATTAGCCGTCAGTTTTGCGTCGGATTCGAAAATCTAGACTCACAGGAGAATGACCATAAGATACCCGAGGCCGAAATAGACCCTTCGAGACAAGTCGGCTGGAGGACGATGTATTGAATCGCGACGCAATTTGTGTGTTCCATCGTCATTAACAGGCTCTGAACGTTACAATTAACTGTCAGTTTTTTGTCGCATTCGAAAAACTAGACTCATAGGAGAAAGACGATAGGGTGACCGAGGTAGCAATAGACAGAGACAAGTCGGCTGGAGGACGATGTATTGAATCGCGACGCAATTTGTGTGTTCCATCGTCATTAACAGGCTCTGAACGTTACAATTAACTGTCAGTTTTTTGTCGCATTCGAAAAACTAGACTAATAGTAGAAAGACGATAGGGTGACCGAGGTAGCAATAGACAGAGACAAGTCGGCTGGAGGACGATGTATTGAATCGCGACGCAATTTGTGTGTTCCATCGTCATTAAGAGGCTCTGAACGTTACAATGAACTGTCAGTTTTGCGTCGGATTAGGAAAACTAGACTCACAGGAGAACGACCATAAGGTGGCCGAGGCAGCAATAGACCCTTGGAGACAGGACGGCTGTAGGACGATGTATTGAATCTCGACGCAATTTGTGTGTTCCATCGTCATTAAAAGGCTCTGAACGTTACAATTAACTGTCAGTTTTGCGTCGGATTCGAAAAACTAGACTCACAGGAGAACGACCATAAGGTGCCCGAGGCAGCACTAGACCCTTGGAGACAAGTCGGCTGGAGGACGATATATTGAATCGCGACGCAATTTGTGTGTTCCATCGTCATTAAGAGGCTCTGAACGTTACAATTACCTTTCAGTTTTGCGTCGGATTCGAAAAACCTAGACTCACAGGAGAACGACCATAAGGTGCCCGAGGCAGCAATAGACCATTGGAGACTAGTCGGCTGGAGGACGATGTATTGAATCGCGACGCAATTTGTGTGTTCCATCGTCATTAAGAGGCACTGAACGTTACAATTAACTGTCAGTTTTGCGTCGGATTCGAAAATCTAGACTCACAGGAGAACGTACATAAGGTGCCCGAGGCAGCAATAGACTCTTGGAGACAAGTCGGCCGGAGGACGATGTATTGAATCGCGACGCAATTTGTGTGTTCCATCGTCATTAAGGGGCTCTGAACGTTACAATTAACTGTCAGTTTTGCGCCGGATTCGAAAAATTAGACTCATAGGAGAACGACCAAAATGTGCCCGGGGCAGCAATAGTACCTCGGAGACAAGTCGGCTGGAGGACGATGTATTGAATCGCGACGCAATTTGTGTGTTCCATCGTCATTAAGAGGCTCTGAACGGTACAATAAACTGTCAGTTTTGCGCCGGATTCGAAAAACTAGACTCATAGGAGAACCACCAAAATGTGCCCGGGGCAGCAATAGTACCTCGGAGCAATGTCGGCTGGAGGATGATGTATTGAATCGCGACGCAATTTGTGTGTTCCATCGTCATTAAGAGGCTCTGAACGTTACAATTAACAGTCAGTTTTGCGTCGTATTCGGAAAACTAGACTCACAGGAGAACGACCATAAGGTGCCCGAGGCAGCAATAGACCCTTGGAGACAGGACGGCTGTAGGACGATGTATTGAATCTCGACGCAATTTGTGTGTTCCATCGTCATAAGAGGCTCTGAACGTTACAATTAACAGTCAGTTTTGCGTCGGATTCGAAAAACTAGACTCACAGGAGAACCACCATAAGGTGCCCGAGGCAGCAATAGACCCTTGGAGACAGGTCGGCTGGAGGACGATGTATTGAATCACGACGCAATTTGTGTGTTCTATCGTCATGAAGAGGCTCTGAACGTTACAATTAACTGTCAGTTTTGCGTCGGATTCGAAAAACTAGACTCACAGGAAAACGACCATAAGGTGCCCGAGGCAGCAATAGACCCTTGGAGACAAGTCGGCTGGAGGACGATGTATTGAATCTCGACGCAATATGTGTGTTCCATAGTCAGTAAGAGGCTCTGAACGTTACAATAAACTGTCAGTTTTGCGCCGGATTCGATAAACTAGACTCATAGGAGAACGATGAAAAGGTGCCCGGGGCAGTAATAGTACCTCGGAGGCAAGTCGGCTGGAGGACGATGTATTGAATCGCGACGCAATTTGTTTTCCATCGTCATTAACAGGCTCCGAACGTTACAATTAACTGTCAGTTTTGCGTCGGATACGAATTACTAGACTCACACGAGAACGACCATAAGGTGCCCGAGGCCGCAAGAGACCCTTGGAGACAAGTAGGCTGGAGGACGATGTATTGAATCTCGACGCAATTTGTGTGTTCCATCGCCATTAAGAGGCTCTGAACGTTACAATTAACTGTCAGTTTCGGGTCGGATTCGAAAAACTAGACTCATAGGAGAAAGACGATAGGGTGACCGAGGTAGCAATAGACCCTTAGAGACAAGTCGGCTGGAGGACGATGTCTGGAATCGCGACGCAATTTGTGTGTTCCATCGTCATTAAGAGGCTCTGAACGTTACAATTAACTGTCAGTTTTGCATCGTATTCGGAAAACTAGACTCACAGCAGAACGACCATAAGGTGCCCTAGGCAGCAATAGACCCTTGGAGACAGGACGGCTGTAGGACGATGTATTGAATCTCGCTGCAATTTGTGTGTTCCATCGTCATTAAAAGGCTGTGAACGTTGAAATTAACTGTCAGTTTTGCGTCGGATTCGAAAAACTATACTCACAGGAGAACGACCATAAGATGCCCGAGGCAGCAATAGACCCTTGGAGACAGGTCGGCTGGAGGACGATGTATTGAACCGCGACGCAATTTGTGTGTTCCATCGTCATTAAGAGGCTCTGAACGTTAAAATTAACTGTCAGTTTTGCGTCGTATTCGGAAAACTAGACTCACAGGAGAACGACCATAAGGTGCCCGAGGCAGCAATAGACCCTTGGAGACAGGACGGCTGTAGGACGATGTATTGAATCTCGACGCAATTTGTGTGTTCCATCGTCATAAGAGGCTCTGAACGTTACAATTAACAGTCAGTTTTGCGTCGGATTCGAAAAACTAGACTCACAGGAGAACGACCATAAGGTGCCCGAGGCAGCAATAGACCCTTGGAGACAGGTCGGCTGGAGGACGATGTATTGAATCACGACGCAATTTGTGTGTTCCATCGTCATGAAGAGGCTCCGAACGTTACAATTAACTGTCAGTTTTGCGTCGGATTTGTAAACCTAGATTCACAGAAGAACGACCATATGGTGCCCGATGCAGCACTAGACCCTTGGAGACAAGTCGGCTGGAGAACGATATATTGAATCGCGACGCAATTTGTGTTTTCCAACGTCATTAAGAGGCTCTGAACGTTACAATTAACTGTCAGTTTTGCGCCGGATTCGATAAACTAGACTCATAGGAGAACGATGAAAAGGTGCCCGGGGCAGCAATAGTACCTCGGAGACAACTCGGCTGGAGGACGATGTATTGAATCGCGACGCAATTTGTGTTTTCCATCGTCATTAAGACGCTCTGAACGTTACAATTAACTTCAGTTTTTCGTCGGATTCGAAAAACTAGACACAGGAGAACGATCATAAGTTCCCCGGGGCAGCAATAAACCCTCGGAGACAAGTCAACTGGAGGACGATGTATTGAATCGCGACGCAATTTGTGTGTTCCATCGTCATGAAGAGGCTCTGAATGTTACAATTAACTGTCAGTTTTGCGTCGGATTCGAAAAACTAGACTCACAGGAAAACGACCATAAGGTGCCCTAGGCAGCAATAGACCCTTGGAGACAGGACGGCTGTAGGACGATGTATTGAATCTCGCTGCAATTTGTGTGTTCCATCGTCATTAAAAGGCTGTGAACGTTGAAATTAACTGTCAGTTTTGCGTCGGATTCGAAAAACTATACTCACAGGAGAACGACCATAAGATGCCCGAGGCAGCAATAGACCCTTGGAGACAGGTCGGCTGGAGGACGATGTATTGAACCGCGACGCAATTTGTGTGTTCCATCGTCATTAAGAGGCTCTGAACGTTAAAATTAACTGTCAGTTTTGCGTCGTATTCGGAAAACTAGACTCACAGGAGAACAACCATAACGTGCCCGAGGCAGCAATAGACCCTTGGAGACAGGACGGCTGTAGGACGATGTATTGAATCTCGACGCAATTTGTGTGTTCCATCGTCATAAGAGGCTCTGAACGTTACAATTAACAGTCAGTTTTGCGTCGGATTCGAAAAACTAGACTCACAGGAGAACGACCATAAGGTGCCCGAGGCAGCAATAGACCCTTGGAGACAGGTCGGCTGGAGGACGATGTATTGAATCACGACGCAATTTGTGTGTTCCATCGTCATGAAGAGGCTCCGAACGTTACAATTAACTGTCAGTTTTGCGTCGGATTTGTAAACCTAGACTCACAGAAGAACGACCATATGGTGCCCGATGCAGCACTAGACCCTTGGAGACAAGTCGGCTGGAGAACGATATATTGAATCGCGACGCAATTTGTGTTTTCCATCGTCATTAAGAGGCTCTGAACGTTACAATTAACTGTCAGTTTTGCGCCGGATTCGATAAACTAGACTCATAGGAGAACGATGAAAAGAAGCCCGGGGCAGCAATAGTAACTCGGAGACAAGTCGGCTGGAGGACGATGTATTGAATCGCGACGCAATTTGTGTTTTCCATCGTCATTAAGACGCTCTGAACGTTACAATTAACTTCAGTTTTTCGTCGGATTCGAAAAACTAGACACAGGAGAACGATCATAAGTTCCCCGGGGCAGCAATAAACTCTCGGAGACAAGTCAACTGGAGGACGATGTATTGAATCGCAACGCAATTTGTGTGTTCCATCGTCATTAAGAGGCTCTGAACGTTACAATTAACTGTCAGTTTTGCGTCGGATTCGAAAAACTAGACTCACAAGAGAACGACCATAAAGTGCCCGAGGCAGCAATAGACCCTTGACGACAGGTCGGCTCGACGACGATGTATTGAGTCGCGACGTATTTTGTGTGTTCCATCGTCATTAAGAGGCTCTGAACGTTACAATAAACTGTCAGTTTTGCGCCGGATTCGATAAACTAGACTCATAGGAGAACGATGAAAAGGTGCCCGGGGCAGCAATAGTACCTCGGAGACAAGTCGGCTGCAGGACGATGTATTGAATCGCGACGCAATTTGTGTTTTCCAACGTCATTAACAGGCTCTGAACGTTACAATTAACTGTCAGTTTTGCGTCGGATACGAATTACTAGACTCACACGAGAACGACCATAAGGTGCCCGAGGCCGCAAGAGACCCTTGGAGACAAGTAGGCAGGAGGACGATGTATTGAATCTCGACGCAATTTGTGTGTTCCATCGCCATTAAGAGGCTCTGAACGTTACAATTAACTCTCAGTTTCGGGTCGGATTCGAAAAACTAGACTCATAGGAGAAAGACGATAGGGTGACCGAGGTAGCAATAGACCCTTAGAGACAAGTCGGCTGGAGGACGATGTCTGGAATCGCGACGCAATTTGTGTGCTCCATCGTCATTAAGAGGCTCTGAACTTTAGAATAAACTGTTAGTTTTGCGCCGGATTCGAAAAACTAGACTCATAGGAGAAACACCAAAAGGTGCCCGGGGCAGCAATAGTACCTCGGAGAAAAGTCGGCTGGAGGACGATGTATTGAATCGCGACGCAATTTGTGTGTTCCATCGTCATTAAGAGGCTCTGAACGTTACAATTAACTGTCAGTTTTGCATCGTATTCGGAAAACTAGACTCACAGGAGAACGACCATAAGGTGCCCTAGGCAGCAATAGACCCTTGGAGACAGGACGGCTGTAGGACGATGTATTCAATCTCGCTGCAATTTGTGTGTTTCATCGTCATTAAAAGGCTCTGAACGTTGAAATTAACTGTCAGTTTTGCGTCGGATTCGAAAAACTATACTCACAGGAGAACGACCATAAGATGCCCGAGGCAGCAATAGGCCCTTGGAGACAGGTCGGCTGGAGGACGATGTATTGAACCGCGACGCAATTTGTGTGTTCCATCGTCATTAACAGGCTCTGAACGTTACAATTAACTGTCAGTTTTGCGTCGGATTCGAAAATCTAGACTCACAGAAAAACGACCATAAGAGTGCCCGAGGCAGCACTAGACCCTTGGAGACAAGTCCGCTGGAGGACGATGTATTGAATCTCGACGCAATTTGTGTGTTCCATCGTCATTAACAGGCTCTGAACGTTACTACTAACTGCCAGTTTTGCGCCGTATTCGATAAACTAGACTCATAGGAGAACGATGAGAAGGTGCCCGGGGCAGCAATAGTACCTCGGAGACACGTCGACTGGAGGACGATGTATTTAATCGCGACGCAATTTGTGTTTTCTATCGTCATTAAGACGCTCTGAACGTTACAATTAACTTCAGTTTTTCGTCGGATTCGAAAAACTAGACACAGGAGAACGATCATAAGTTCCCCGGGGCAGCAATAAACCCTCGGAGACAAGTCAACTGGAGGACGATGTATTGAATCGCGACGCAATTTGTGTGTTCCATCGTCATTAAGAGGCTCTGAACGTTATAATTAACTGTCAGTTTTGCGTCGGATTCGAAAAACTAGACTCACAGGAGAACGACGATAAGGTGCCCGAGGCAGCAATAGACCCTTGACGACAGGTCGGCTCGACGACGATGTATTGAGTCGCGACGTATTTTGTGTGTTCCATCGTCATTAAGAGGCTCTGAACGTTAAAATAAACTGTCAGTTTTGCGCCGGATTCGATAAACTAGACTCATAGGAGAACGATGAAAAGGTGCCCGGGGCAGCAATAGTACCTCGGAGACAAGTCGGCTGGAGGACGATGTATTGAATCGCGACGCAATTTGTGTTTTCCATCGTCATTAACAGGCTCTGAACGTTACAATTAACTGTCAGTTTTGCGCCGGATTCGATAAACTAGACTCATAGGAGAACGATGAAAAGGTGCCCGGGCAGCAATAGTACCTCGGAGACAAGTCGGCTGGAGGACGCTGTATTGAATCGCGACGCAATTTGTGTCTTCCATCGTCATTAAGAAGCTCTGAACGTTACAATTAACTTCAATTTTTCGTCGGATTCGAAAAACTAGACACAGGAGAACGATCATAAATTCCCTGGGGCAGCAATAAACCCTCGGAGACAAGTCAACTGGAGGACGATGTATTGAATCGCGACGCAATTTGTGTGTTCCATCGTCATTAAGAGGCTCTGAACGTTACAATTAACTGTCAGTTTTGCGTCGAATTCGAAAAACTAGACTCACAGGAGAACGACCATAAGGTGCCCGAGATAGCAATAGACCCTTGACGACAGGTCGGCTCGACGACGATGTATTGAGTCGCGACGTATTTTGTGTGTTCCATCGTCATTAAGAGGCTCTGAACGTTACAATAAACTGTCAGTTTTGCGCCGGATTCGATAAACTAGACTCATAGGAGAACGATGAAAAGGTGCCCGGGGCAGCAATAGTACCTTGGAGACAATTCGGCTGGAGGACGATGTATTGAATCGCGACGCAATTTGTGTTTTCCATCGTCATTAACAGGCTCTGAACGTTACAATTAACTGTCAGTTTTGCGTCGGATACGAATTACTAGACTCACACGAGAACGACCATAAGGTGCCCGAGGCCGCAAGAGACCCTTGGAGACAAGTAGGCTGGAGGACGATGTATTGAATCTCGACGCAATTTGTGTGTTCCATCGCCATTAAGAGGCTCTGAACGTTACAATTAACTGTCAGTTTTGCGTCGGATTCGAAAAACTATACTCACAGGAGAACGACCATAGGATGCCCGAGGCAGCAATAGACCCTTGGAGACAGGTCGGCTGGAGGACGATGTATTGAATCGCGACGCAATTTGTGTGTTCCATCGTCATTAAGAGGCTCTGAACGTTACAATTAACTGTCAGTTTTGCATCGTATTCGGAAAACTAGACTCACAGGAGAACGACCATAAGGTGCCCTAGGCAGCAATAGACCCTTGGAGACAGGACGGCTGTAGGACGATGTATTGAATCTCGCTGCAATTTGTGTGTTCCATCGTCATTAAAAGGCTCTGAACGTTGAAATCAACTGTCAGTTTTGCGTCGGATTCGAAAAACTATACTCACAGGAGAACGACCATAAGATGCCCGAGGCAGCACTAGACCCTTGGAGACAAGTCCGCTGGAGGACGATGTATTGAATCTCGACGCAATTTGTGTGTTCCATCGTCATTAACAGGCTCTGAACGTTACTACTAACTGTCAGTTTTGCGCCGTATTCGATAAACTAGACTCATAGGAGAACGACCAAAAGGTGCCTGGGGCAGCAATAGTACCTCGGAGACAAGTCGGCTGGAGGAGGATGTATTGAATCGCGACGCAATTTGTGTGTTTCATCGTCATTAACAGGCTCAGAACGTTACAATTAACTGTCAGTTTTGCGTCGGATTCGAAAAACTAGATTCACAGGAGAACGACCATAAGGTCCCCGAGGCTGCAATAGACCCTTTGAGACAAGTGGGCTGGAGGACGATGTATTGAATCGCGACGCAATTTGTGTGTTCCATCGTCATTAAGAGGCTCTGAACGTTACAATTAATTGTCAGTTTTGCGTCGGATTCGAAAAACTAGACACACAGGAGAACGACCATAAGGTGATCGAGGCAGCAATAGACCCTTGGAAACAAGTCGGCTGGAGGACGAAGTATTGAATCGCGACGCAATTTGTGTGTTCCATCGTCATTAACAGGCTCTGAACGTTATAATTAACTGTCAGTTTTGCGCCGGATTCGAATAACTAGACTCATAGGAGAACGACTAAAAGGTGCCCGGGGCAGCAATAGTACTTCGGAGAAAAGTCAGCTGGAGGACGATGTATTGAATCGCGACGCAATTTGTTTGTTCCATCGTCATTAAGAGGCTCTGAACGTTACAATTAACTGTCAGTTTTGCGTCGTATTCGGAAAACTAGACTCACAGGAGACCGACCATAAGGTGCCCGAGGCAGCAATAGACCCTTAGAGACAGGACGGCTGTACGACGATGTTTTGAATCTCGACGCAATTTGTGTGTTCCATCGTCATTAAGAGGCTCTGAACGTTACAATTAACTGTCAGTTTTGCGTCGTATTCGGAAAACAAGACTCACAGGAGAACGACCATAAGGTGCTCGAGACAGAAATAGACCCTTGGAGACAGGTCGGCTGGGGGACGATGTATTGAATCGCGACGCAATTTGTGTGTTCTATCGTCATTAAGAGGCTCTGAACGTTACAATTAACTGTCAGTTTTGCATCGTATTCGGAAAACTAGACTCACAGGAGAACGACCATAAGGTGCCCTAGGCAGCAATAGACCCTTGGAGACAGGACGGCTGTAGGACGATGTATAGAATCTCGCTGCAATTTGTGTGTTCCATCGTCATTAAAAGGCTCTGAACGTTGAAATTAACTGTCAGTTTTGCGTCGGATTCGAAAAACTATACTCACAGGAGAACGACCATAAGATGCCCGAGGCAGCAATAGACCCTTGGAGACAGGTCGGCTGGAGGACGATGTATTGAACCACGACGCAATTTGTGTGTTCCATCGTCATTAAGAGGCTCTGAACGTTACAATTAACTGTCAGTTTTGCGTCGGATTCGAAAATCTAGACTCACAGAAAAACGACCATAAGAGTGCCCGAGGCAGCACTAGACCCTTGGAGACAAGTCCGCTGGAGGACGATGTATTGAATCTCGACGCAATTTGTGTGTTCCATCGTCATTAACAGGCTCTGAACGTTACTACTAACTGTCAGTTTTGCGCCGTATTCGATAAACTAGACTCATAGGAGAACGATGAAAAGGTGCCCGGGGCAGCAATAGTACCTCGGAGACAAGTCGACTGGAGGACGATGTATTGAATCGCGACGCAATTTGTGTTTTCCATCGTCATTAAGACGCTCTGAACGTTACAATTAACTTCAGTTTTTCGTCGGATTCGAAAAACTAGACACAGGAGAACGATCATAAGTTCCCCGGGGCAGCAATAAACCTTCGGAGACAAGTCAACTGGAGGACGATGTATTGAATCGCGACGCAATTTGTGTGTTCCATCGTCATTAAGAGGCTCTGAACGTTACAATTAACTGTCAGTTTTGCGTCGGATTCGAAAAACTAGACTCACAGGAGAACGACCATAAGGTGCCCGAGGCAGCAATAGACCCTTGACGACAGGTCGGCTCGACGACGATGTATTGAGTCGCGACGTATTTTGTGTGTTCCATCGTCATTAAGAGGCTCTGAACGTTACAATAAACTGTCAGTTTTGCGCCGGATTCGATAAACTAGACTCATAGGAGAACGATGAAAAGGTGCCCGGGGCAGCAATAGTACCTCGGAGACAAGTCGACTGGAGGACGATGTATTGAATCGCGACGCAATTTGTGTTTTCCATCGTCATTAAGACGCTCTGAACGTTACAATTAACTTCAGTTTTTCGTCGGATTCGAAAACTAGACACAGGAGAACGATCATAAGTTCCCCGGGGCAGCAATAAACCTTCGGAGATAAGTCAACTGGAGGACGATGTATTGAATCGCGACGCAATTTGTGTGTTCCATCGTCATTAAGAGGCTCTGAACGTTACAATTAACTGTCAGTTTTGCGTCGGATTCGAAAAACTAGACTCACAGGAGAACGACCATAAGGTGCCCGAGGCAGCAATAGACCCTTGACGACAGGTCGGCTCGACGACGATGTATTGAGTCGCGACGTATTTTGTGTGTTCCATCGTCATTAAGAGGCTCTGAACGTTACAATTAACTGTCAGTTTCGGGTGGGATTCGAAAAACTAGACTCATAGGAGAAAGACGATAGGGTGACCGAGGTAGCAATAGACCCTTAGAGACAAGACGGCTGGAGGACGATGTCTGGAATCGCGACGCAATTTGTGTGTTCCATCGTCATTAAGAGGCTCTGAACTTTAGAATAAACTGTTAGTTTTGCGCCGGATTCGAATAACTAGACTCATAGGAGAACGACTAAAAGGTGCCCGGGGCAGCAATAGTACTTCGGAGAAAAGTCAGCTGGAGGACGATGTATTGAATCGCGACGCAATTTGTGTGTTCCATCGTCATTAAGAGGCTCTGAACGTTACAATTAACTGTCAGTTTTGCGTCGTATTCGGAAAACTAGACTCACAGGAGAACGACCGTAAGGTGCCCGAGGCAGCAATAGACCCTTAGAGACAGGACGGCTGTAGGACGATGTTTTGAATCTCGACGCAATTTGTGTGTTCCATCGTCATTAAGAGGCTCTGAACGTTACAATTAACTGTCAGTTTTGCGTCGTATTCGGAAAACAAGACTCACAGGAGAACGACCATAAGGTGCTCGAGACAGAAATAGACCCTTGGAGACAGGTCGGCTGGGGGACGATGTATTGAATCGCGACGCAATTTGTGTGTTCTATCGTCATTAAGAGGCTCTGAACCATACAATTAACTGTCATTTTGGCGTCGGATTCGGAAAACTAGACTCACAGGAGAACGACGATAAGGTGCCCGAGGCAGCAATAGACCCTTGGAGACAGGTCGGCTAGAGGACGATGTATTGAATCCCTAAGCAATTTGTGTGTTCCATCGTCATTAAGAGGCTCTGAATGTTACAATAAACTGTCAGTTTTGCGTCGGATTCGAAAAACTAGACTCACAGGAGAATGACCATAAGGCACCCGAGGCAGCAATAGACCCTTGGAGACAAGTCGGCTGGAGAACGATATATTGTATCGCGACGCAATTTGTGTTTTCCATCGTCATTAAGAGGCTCTGAACGTTACAATTAACTGTCAGTTTTGCGCCGGAATCGATAAACTAGACTCATAGGAGAACGACCAAAAGGTGCCTGAGGCAGCAATAGTACCTCGGAGACAAGTCGGCTGGAGGACGATGTATTGAATCGCGACGCAATTTGTGTTTTCCATCTTCATTAAGAGGCTCTGAACGTTACAATTAACTGCCAGTTTTGCGCCGGATACGAAAAACTAGACTCACAGGAGAACGACCATAAGTTGCCCGAGGCAGCAATAGACCCCTTGGAGTCAAGTCGGCTGGAGGACGATGTATTGAATCTTGACGCAATTTGTGTGCTCCATCGTCATTGAGAGGCTCTGAACGTTGCAATTAACTTCAGTTTTTCGTCGGATTCGAAAAACTAGACACAGGAGAACGACCATAAATTCCCCGGGGCAGCAATAGCCCCTCGGAGACAAGTCAACTGGAGGACGATGTATTCAATCGCGACGCAATTTGTGTGTTCCATCGTCATAAAGAGGCTCTGAACGTTACAATTAACTGTCAGTTTTGCGCCGGAATCGATAAACTAGACTCATAGGAGAACGACCAAAAGGTGCCTGAGGCAGCAATAGTACCACGGAGACAAGTCGGCTGGAGGACGATGTATTGAATCGCGACGCAGTTTGTGTGTTTCATCGTCTTTAACAGGCTCTGAACGTTACAATTAACTTTCAGTTTTGCGTCGGATTCGAAAAACTAGATTCACAGGAGAACGACCATAAGGTCCCCGAGGCAGCAATAGACCCTTGGAGACAAGTCGGCTGGAGGACGATGTATTGAATCGCGACGCAATTTGTGTGTTCGATCGTCATTAAGAGGCTCTGAACGTTACAATTAACTGTCAGTTTTGCGTCGTATTCGGAAAACTAGACTCACAGGAGAACGACCATACGGTGCCCGAAGCAGCAATAGACCCTTAGAGACAGGACGGCTGTAGGACAATGTATTGAATCTCGAAGCAATTTGTGTGTTCCATCGTCATTAAGAGGCTCTGAACGTTACAATTAACTGTCAGTTTTGCGCCAGATTTAAAAAACAAGACTCACAGGAGAACGACCATAAGTTGCCCGATGCAGCAATAGACCCTCGGAGACAAGTCGGATCGAGGACGATGTATTGAATCGCGACGCAATTTGTGTGTTCCATCGTCATTAACAGGCTCTGAACGTTACAATTAACTGTCAGTTTTCCGTCGCATTCGAAAAACTAGACTCATAAGAGAAAGACGATAGGGTGACCGAGGTAGCAATGGACAGAGACATGTTGGCTGGAGGACGATGTATTGAATCGCGACGCAATTTGTGTGTTCCATCGTCATTAAGAGGCTCTGAACGTTACAATTAACTGTCAGTTTTGCGCCGGATTCGAAAAACTAGACTCATAGGAGAACCACCAAAAGGTGCCCGGGGCAGCAATAGTACCTCGGAGAAAAGTCGGCTGGATGATGATGTATTGAATCTTGACGCAATTTGTGTTTTCCATCGTCATTAAGAGGCTCTGAACCTTACAATTAACTGTCATTTTGGCGTCGGATTCGGAACACTAGACTCACAGGAAAACGACGATAAGGTGTCCGAGGCAGCAATAGACCCTTGGAGACAGGTCGGCTATAGGACAATGTATTGAATCCCGACGCAATTTGTGTGTTCCATCGTCATTAAGAGGCTCTGAACGTTACAATTAACTGTCATATTTCGTCGGATTCAGAAAACTAGACTCACAGGAGAATGACCATAAGGTACCCGAGGCAGCATTAGACCCTTGGAGACAAGTCAGCTGGAGGACGATGTATTGAATCGCGACGCAATTTGTGTGTTCCATCGCCATTAAGAGGCTCTGAACGTTACAATTAACTGTCAGTTTTGCGTCGGATACGAAAAAGTAGACTCAGAGGAGAACCAGCATAGGGTGCCTGAGGTGGCAATAGACCCACAAGAGAAGTCGGCTGGAGGACGATGTATTGAATCTTGACGCAATTTGTGTTTTCCATCGTCATTAAGAGGCTCTGAACGTTACAATTAACTGTCAGTTTTGCGCCGGATTTAAAAAACTAGACTCACAGGAGAACCACCAAAAGGTGCCCGGGGCAGCAATAGTACCTCGGAGACAAGTCGGATCGAGGACGATGTATTGAATCGCGACGCAATTTGTGTGTTCCATCGTCATTAAGAGGTTCTGAACGTTACAATATACTGTCAGTTTTGCGCCGGATTCGAAAAACTAGACTCATAGGAGAACCACCAAAAGGTGCCCGGGGCAGCAATAGTACCTCGGAGAAAAGTCGGCTGGAGGACGATGTATTGAATCGCGACGCAATTTGTGTGTTCCATCGTCATTAAGAGGCTCTGAACGTTACAATTAACTGTCAGTTTTGCGTCGTATTCGGAAAACTAGACTCTCAGGAGAACGACCATAAAGTGCCCGAGGCAGCACTAGACCCTTGGAGACAGGTAGGCTGTAGGACGATGTATTGAATCTCGACGCAATTTGGGTGTTCCATAGTCATTAATAGGCTCTGAACGTTACAATTAACTGTCAGTTTTGCGCCGGATTCGAAAAACTAGACTCATAGGAGAACGACCAAAAGTTGCCCGGGGCAGCAATAGTACCTCGGAGACAAGTCGGCTGGAGGACGATGTATTGAATCGCGACGCAATTTGTGTGTTTCATCGTCATTAAGAGGCTCTGAACGTTACAATTAACTGTCAGTTTTGCGTCGGATTCGAAAATCTAGACTCACAGAAGAACGACCATATGGTGCCCGAGGCAGCACTAGACCCTTGGAGACAAGTCGGCTGGAGAACGATGTATTGAATCGGGACGCAATTTGTGTGTTCTATCGTCATTAAGAGGCTCTGAACCTTACAATTAACTGTCATTTTGGCGTCAGATTCGGAAAACTAGATTCACAGGAGAACGACGATAAGGTGCCGGAGGCAGCAATAGACCCTTGGCGACAGGTCGGCTAGAGGACGATGTATTGAATCCCGACCCAATTTGTGTGTTCCATCGTCATTAAGAGGCTCTGAACGTTAGAATTAACTGTCAGTTTTTCGTCGGATTCGAAAAACTAGACTCACAGGAGAATGACCATAAGGTACCCGAGGCAGCATTAGACCTTTGGAGACAAGTCGGCTGGAGGACGATGTATTGAATCGCGACGCAATTTGTGTGTTCCATCGCCATTAAGAGGCTCTGAACGTTACAATTAACTGTCAGTTTTGCGTCGGATACGAAAAAGTAAACTCACAGGAGAACCAGCATAGGGTGCCTGAGGTGGCAATAGACCCACAAGAGAAGTCGGCTGGAGGACGATGTATTGAATCTTGACGCAATTTGTGTTTTCCATCGTCATTAAGAGGCTCTGAACGTTACAATTAACTGTCAGTTTTGCGCCGGATTTAAAAAACTAGACTCACAGGAGAACGACCATAAGTTGCCCGAGGCAGCAATAGACCCTCGGAGACAAGTCGGCTCGAGGACGATGTATTGAATCGCGACGCAATTTGTGTGTTCCATCGTCATTAACAGGCTCTGAACGTTACAATTAACTGTCAGTTTTGCGCCGAATTCGATAAACTAGACTCATAGGATTACGACCAAAAGGTGCCCGGGGCAGCAATAGTACCTCGGAGACAGGTCGGCTGTAGGACGATGTATTGAATCTCGACGCAATTTGGGTGTTCCATAGTCATTAATAGGCTCTGAACGTTACAATTAACTGTCAGTTTTGCGTCGGATTCGAAAAACTAGACTCACAGGAGAACGACCATAAGGTGCCCGAGGCAGCAATAGACCCTTGGAGACAGGTCGGCTGGAGGACGATGTATTGAATCGCGACGCTATTTGTGTGTTCCATCGTCATTCAGAGGCTCTGAACGTTACAATTAACTGTCAATTTTGCGCCGGATTCGAAAAACTAGACTCATAGGAGAACGACCAAAAGTTGCCCGGGGCAGCAATAGTACCTCGGAGACAAGTCGGCTGGAGGACGATGTATTGAATCGCGACGCAATTTGTGTGTTTCATCGTCATCAACAGGCTCTGAACGTTACAATTACCTTTCAGTTTTGCGTCGGATTCGAAAAACTAGACTCACAGGAGAACGACCATAAGGTGCCCGAGGCAGCAATAGACCCTTGGAGACAGGACGGCTGTTGGACGATGTATTGATTCTCGACGCAATTTGTGTGTTCCATCGTCATTAAAAGGCTCTGAACGTTACAATTATCGGTCAGTTTTGCGTCGGATTCGAAAAACTAGACTCACATGAGAACGACCATAAGGTGCCCGAAGGCAGCAACAGACCCTTGGAGACAGGTCGGCTGGAGGACGATGTATTGAACCGCGACGCAATTTGTGTGTTCCATCGTCATTAAGAGGCTCTGAACGTTACAATTAACTGTCAGTTTTGCGTCGGATTCGAAAATCTAGACTCACAGAAGAACGACCATAAGGTGCCCGAGGCAGCAGTACACCCTTGGAGACAAGTCGGCTGGAGGACGATGTATTGAATCGCGACGCAATTTGTGTGTTCATCGTCATTAACAGGCTCTGAACGTTACAATTAACTGTCAGTTTTGCGCCGAATTTGATAAACTAGACTCATAGGAGAACGACCAAAAGGTGCCTGGGGCAGCAATAGACCCTTGGAAACAGGTTAGCTGGAGGACGAAGTATTGAATCGCGACGCAATTTGTGTGTTCCATCGTCATTAAGAGGCTCTGAACGTTACAATTAACTGTCAGTTTTGCGCCGGATTCGAAAAACTAGACTCACAGGAGAACGACCATAAGTTGCCCGAGGCAGCAATAGACCCTGGGAGACAAGTCGGCTTTAGGACGATGTATTGAATCGCGACGCAATTTGTGTGTTCCATCGTCATTAAGAGGCTCTGAACGTTACAATTAACTGTCAGTTTTGCGTCGCATTCGAAAAACTAGACTCATAGGAGAACGACAATACGGTGACCGAGGTAGCAAGAGACCCTCGGAGAAAAGTCGGCTGGACGACTATGTTTGAATCGCGACGCAATTTGTATGTTCCATCGTCATTAAGAGTTTCTGTACGTTACAATTAACTGTCAGTTTTGCGTCGGATTAGAAAAGCTAGTCTCACAGGAGAATAACCATAAGGTACCCGAGGCAGCAATAGACCCTTGGAGACAAGTCGCCTGGAGGACGATGTATTGAATTGCGACGCAATTTGTGTGTTCCATCGCCATTAAGAGGCTCTGAACGTTACAATTAACTTCAGTTTTGCGTCGGATTCGAAAAACTAGACACACAGGAGAACGACCATAAGGTGCCCGAGGCAGCAATAGACCCTTGGAGACAAGTCGGCTGAGAACGATGTATTGAATCGCAACGCAATTTGTGTGTTCCATCGTCATTAAGAGGCTCTGAACGTTACAATTAACTATCAGTTTTGCGCCGGATTCGAATAACTAGACTCATAGGAGAACGACCAAAATGTGCCCGTGGCAGCAATAGTACCTCGGAGAAAAGTCGGCTGGAGGACGATGTATTGAATCGCGACGCAATTTGTGTGTTCCATCGTCATTAAGAGGCTCTGAACGTTACAATTAACTGTCAGTTTTGCGCCAGATTCGATAAACTAGACTCACAGGAGAACGACCAAAATGTGCCCGGGGCAGCAATAGTACTTCGTAGATTGGTCGGCTGGAGCACGATGAATTGAATCGCGACGCAATTTGTGTGTTCCATCGTCATTAAGAGGCTCTGAACGTTACAATTAACTGTCAGTTTTGCGCCGGATTCGAAAAACTAAACTCCTAGGAGAAAGACCAAAAGGTGCCCGGGGCAGCAATAGTACCTCGGAGACAAGTCGGCTTGAGGACGATGTATTGAATCGCGACGCAATTTGTGTGTTCCATCGTCATTAAGAGGCTCTGAACGTTACAATTAACTGTCAGTTTTGCGCGAGATTCGATAAACTAGACTCACATGAGAACGACCAAAATGTGCCCGGGGCAGCAATAGAACTTCGTAGACTAGTCGGCTGGAGCACGATGTATTCAATCGCGACGCAATTTGTATGTTCCATCGTCATTAAGAGGCTCTGAACGTTACAATTAACTGTCACTTTTGCGCCGGATTCGAAAAACTACACTCCTAGGAGAACGACCAAAAGGTGCCCGGGGCAGCAATAGTACCTCGGAGACAAGTCGGCTGGAGGACGATGTATTGAATCGCGACGCAATTTGTGTGTTCCATCGTCATTAAGAGGCTCTGAACGTTACAATTAACTGTCAGTTTTGCGCCGGATTCGAAAAACTAGTCTCACAGGAGAATAACCATAAGGTACCCGAGGCAGCAATAGACCCTTGGAGACAAGTCGGCTGGAGGACGATGTATTGAATTGCGACGCAATTTGTGTGTTCCATCGCCATTAAGAGGCTCTGAACGTTACAATTAACTTCAGTTTTGCGTCGGATACGAAAAAGTAGACGCACAGGAGAACCAGCATAGGGTGCCTTAGGTGGTAATAGACCCACAAGAGAAGTCGGCTGGAGGACGATGTATTGAATCTTGACGTAATTTGTGTTTTCCATCGTCATTAAGAGGCTCTGAACATTACAATTCACTGTCAGTTTTGCATCGGATTCGAAAATCTAGACTCACAGGAGAACGACCGTAAGGTGCCCGAGTTAGCAATAGACTCTTGGAGACAAGTCGGCTGGAGGACGATGTATTGAATCGCGACGCAATTTGTGTGTTCCATCGTCATTAAGAGGCTCTGAACGTTACAATTAACTGTCAGTTTTGCGCCGGATTCGAAAAACTAGACTCACAGGAGAACGACCATAAGTTGCCCGAGGCAGCAATAGACCCTGGGAGACAAGTCGGCTTTAGGACGATGTATTGAATCGCGACGCAATTTGTGTGTTCCATCGTCATTAAGAGGCTCTGAACGTTACAATTAACTGTCAGTTTTGCGTCGCATTCGAAAAACTAGACTCATAGGAGAACGACAATACGGTGACCGAGGTAGCAAGAGACCCTCGGAGAAAAGTCGGCTGGACGACTATGTTTGAATCGCGACGCAATTTGTATGTTCCATCGTCATTAAGAGTTTCTGTACGTTACAATTAACTGTCAGTTTTGCGTCGGATTAGAAAAACTAGTCTCACAGGAGAATAACCATAAGGTACCCGAGGCAGCAATAGACCCTTGGAGACAAGTCGCCTGGAGGACGATGTATTGAATTGCGACGCAATTTGTGTGTTCCATCGCCATTAAGAGGCTCTGAACGTTACAATTAACTTCAGTTTTGCGTCGGATTCGAAAAACTAGACACACAGGAGAACGACCATAAGGTGCCCGAGGCAGCAATAGACCCTTGGAGACAAGTCGGCTGAGAACGATGTATTGAATCGCAACGCAATTTGTGTGTTCCATCGTCATTAAGAGGCTCTGAACGTTACAATTAACTATCAGTTTTGCGCCGGATTCGAATAACTAGACTCATAGGAGAACGACCAAAATGTGCCCGTGGCAGCAATAGTACCTCGGAGAAAAGTCGGCTGGAGGACGATGTATTGAATCGCGACGCAATTTGTGTGTTCCATCGTCATTAAGAGGCTCTGAACGTTACAATTAACTGTCAGTTTTGCGCCAGATTCGATAAACTAGACTCACAGGAGAACGACCAAAATGTGCCCGGGGCAGCAATAGTACTTCGTAGATTGGTCGGCTGGAGCACGATGAATTGAATCGCGACGCAATTTGTGTGTTCCATCGTCATTAAGAGGCTCTGAACGTTACAATTAACTGTCAGTTTTGCGCCGGATTCGAAAAACTAAACTCCTAGGAGAAAGACCAAAAGGTGCCCGGGGCAGCAATAGTACCTCGGAGACAAGTCGGCTTGAGGACGATGTATTGAATCGCGACGCAATTTGTGTGTTCCATCGTCATTAAGAGGCTCTGAACGTTACAATTAACTGTCAGTTTTGCGCGAGATTCGATAAACTAGACTCACATGAGAACGACCAAAATGTGCCCGGGGCAGCAATAGAACTTCGTAGACTAGTCGGCTGGAGCACGATGTATTCAATCGCGACGCAATTTGTATGTTCCATCGTCATTAAGAGGCTCTGAACGTTACAATTAACTGTCACTTTTGCGCCGGATTCGAAAAACTACACTCCTAGGAGAACGACCAAAAGGTGCCCGGGGCAGCAATAGTACCTCGGAGACAAGTCGGCTGGAGGACGATGTATTGAATCGCGACGCAATTTGTGTGTTCCATCGTCATTAAGAGGCTCTGAACGTTACAATTAACTGTCAGTTTTGCGCCGGATTCGAAAAACTAGTCTCACAGGAGAATAACCATAAGGTACCCGAGGCAGCAATAGACCCTTGGAGACAAGTCGGCTGGAGGACGATGTATTGAATTGCGACGCAATTTGTGTGTTCCATCGCCATTAAGAGGCTCTGAACGTTACAATTAACTTCAGTTTTGCGTCGGATACGAAAAAGTAGACGCACAGGAGAACCAGCATAGGGTGCCTTAGGTGGTAATAGACCCACAAGAGAAGTCGGCTGGAGGACGATGTATTGAATCTTGACGTAATTTGTGTTTTCCATCGTCATTAAGAGGCTCTGAACATTACAATTCACTGTCAGTTTTGCATCGGATTCGAAAATCTAGACTCACAGGAGAACGACCGTAAGGTGCCCGAGTTAGCAATAGACTCTTGGAGACAAGTCGGCTGGAGGACGATGTATTGAATCGCGACGCAATTTCTGTGTTCCATCGTCATTAAGAGGCTCTGAACGTTACAATTAACTGTCAGTTTTGCGTCGTATTCCGAAAACTAGACTCACAAGAGAACGGCCATAAGGTGCCCGAGGCAGCAATAGACCCTTGGAGACAGGACGGCTGTAGGACGATGTATTGAATCTCGACGCTATTAGTGTGTTCCATCGTCATTAACAGGCTCTGAACGTTACAATTAACTGTCAGTTTTGCGTCGTATTCGGAAAACTAGACTCACAGGAGAACGACCATAAGGTGCCCGAGGCAGCAATAGACCCTTGGAGACAGGTCGGCTGTAGGACGATGTATTGAATCTCGACGTAATTTGGGTGTTCCATAATCATTAATAGGCTCTGAACGTTACAATTCACTGTCAGTTTTGCATCGGATTCGAATATCTAGACTCAGAGGAGAACGACCGTAAGGTGCCCGAGGCAGCAATAGACTCTTGGAGACAGGTCGGCTGGAGGACGATGTATTGAATCGCGACGCAATTTGTGTGATCCATCGTCATTAGGAGGCTCTGAACGTTACAATTAACTGTCAGTTTTGCGTCGTATTCGGAAAACTAGACTCACAGGAGAACGACCATAAGGTGCCCGAGGCAGCAATAGACCCTTGGAGACAGGTCGGCTGTAGGACGATGTATTGAATCTCGACGCAATTTGGGTGTTCCATAGTCATTAATAGGCTCTGAACGTTACAATTAACTGTCAGTTTTGCTCCGGATTAGAAAAACTAGACTCATAGGAGAACGACCAAAAGGTGCCCGAGCAGCAATAGTACCTCGGAGACAGGTCGGCTGGAGGACGATGTATTGAATCGCGACGCAATTTGTGTGATCCATCGTCATTAGGAGGCTCTGAACGTTACAATTAACTGTCAGTTTTGCGTCGTATTCGGAAAACTAGACTCACAGGAGAACGACCATAAGGTGCCCGAGGCAGCAATAGACCCTTGGAGACAAGTCGGCTGAGGACGATGTATTGAATCGCGACGCAATTTGTGTGTTCCAACGTCATTAAGAGGCTCTGAACGTTACAATTAACTATCAGTTTTGCGCCGGATTCGAATAACTAGACTCATAGGAGAACGACCAAAAGGTGCCCGTGGCAGCAATAGTACCTCAGAGAAAAGTTGGCTGGAGGACGATGTATTGAATCGCGACGCAATTTGTGTGTTCCATCGCCATTATGAGGCTCTGAACGTTACAATCAACTATGAGTTTTGCGTCGGATACGAAGAAGTAGACTCACAGGAGAACCAGCATAGGGTGCCTGAGGTGGCAATAGACCCACAAGAGAAGTCGGCTGAGGGACGATATATTGAATCGCGACGCAAATTGTGTGTTCCATCGTCATTATCAGGCTCTGAACGTTACAATTAACTGTCAGTTTTGCGTCGTATTCCGAAAACTAGACTCACAGGAGAACGGCCATAAGGTGCCCGAGGCAGCAATAGACCCTTGGAGGCAGGACGGCTGTAGGACGATGTATTGAATCTCGACGCAATTTGTGTGTTCCATCGTCATTAAGAGGCACTGAACGTTACAATTAACTGTCAGTTTTGCGTCGGATACGAAATACTAGACTCCACGAGAACGACCATAAGGTGCCCGAGGCAGCAATAGACCCTCGGAGAGAAGTCGGCTCGAGGACGATGTATTGAATCGCGACGCAATTTGTGTGTTCCATCGTCATTAAGAGGTTCTGAACGTTACAATTAAGTGTCAGTTTTGCGTCGCATTCGAAAAACTAGACTCATAGGAGAACGACAATACTGTGACCGAGGTAGCAAGAGACCCTTGGAGACAAGTCGGCTGGACGACTATGTTTTGAATCGCGACGCAATTTGTGTGTTCCATCGTCATTAAGAGGCTCTGAACGTCACAATTAACTGTCAGTTTTGCGTCGGATACGAAATACTAGACTCCACGAGATCGACCATAAGGTGCCCGAGGCCGCAAGAGACCCTTGGAGACAAGTAGGCTGGAGGACGATGTATTGAATCTCGACGCAATTTGTGTGTTCCATCGTCATTAGCAGGCTCTGAACGTTATGATTAACTGTCAGTTTTTTGTGGCATTATAAAAACTAGACTCATAGGAGAAAGACGATAGGGTGAGCGAGGTAGCAATAGACCCTTAGAGACAAGTCGGCTGGAGGACGATGTATTGAATCTTGACGCAATTTGTGTGTTCCATCGTCATTAACAGGCTCTGAACGTTACAATTAACTGTCAGTTTTGCGTCGGATTCGAAAAACTACACAGTAGAACGACCATAAGGTGCCCGAGGCAGCAATAGACCCTTGGAGACAAGTCGGCTGGAGGACGATGTATTGAATCGCGACGCAATTTGTGTGTTCCATCGTCATTAAGAGGCTCTGAATGTTACAATTAATTGTCAGTTTTGCGTCGGATTCGAAAAACTAGACACACAGGAGAACGACCATAAGGTGCCCGAGGCAGTAATAGACCCTTGGAGACAAGTCGGCTGAGGACGATGTATTGAATCGCGACGCAATTTGTGTGTTCCATCGTCATTAAGAGGCTCTGAACGTTACAATTAACTGTCAGTTTTGCGTCGTATTCCGAAAACTAGACTCACAGGAGAACGGCCATAAGGTGCCCGAGGCAGCAATAGACCCTTGGAGGCAGGACGGCTGTAGGACGATGTATTGAATCTCGACGCAATTTCTGTGTTCCATCGTCATTAAGAGGCTGTGAACATTACAATTAACTGTCAGTTTTGCGTCGTATTCGGAAAACTAGGCTCACAGGAGAACGACCATAAGGTGCTCGAGGCAGCAATAGACCCTTGGAGACAGGTCGGCTGTAGGACGGTGTATTGAATCGCGACGCAATTTGTGTGTTCCATCGTCATTAAGAGGCTCTGAACGTTACAATTAACTGTCAGTTTTGCGCCGGGTTCGATAATCTAGACTCACAGGAGAACGACGAAAATGTGCCCGGGGCAGCAATAGCACCTCGTAGACTAGTCGGCTGGAGCACGAAGTATTGAATCGCGACGCAATTTGTGTGTTCCATCGTCATTAAGAGGCTCTGAACGTTACAATTAACTGTCAGTTTTGCGTCGGATTCGAAAAACTAGTCTCACAGGAGAATAACCATAAGGTACTTGAGGCAGCAATACACCCTTGGAGACAAGTCGCCTGGAGGACGATGTATTGAATCGCGACGCAATTTGTGTGTTCCATCCCCATTAAGAGGCTCTGAACGTTACAATTAACTTCTGTTTTGCGTCGGATACGAAAAAGTAGAGTCACAGGAGAACCAGCATAGGGTGCCTGAGGTGGCAATAGACCCACAAGAGAAGTCGGCTGGAGGACGATATATTGAATCTTGACGCAATTTGTGTTTTCCATCGTCATTAAGAGGCTCTGAACGTTACAAGTAACTGTCAGTTTTGCGTCGTATTCCGAAAACTACACTCACAGGAGAACGGCCATAAGGTGCCCGAGGCAGCAATAGACCCTTGGAGACAGGACGGCTCGAGGACGATGTATTGAATCGCGACGCAATTTGTGTGTTCCATCGTCATTAAGAGGCTCTGAACGTTACAATTAACTGTCAGTCTTGCGTCGGATTCGAAAAACTAGTCTCACAGGAGAATAACCATAAGGTACTTGAGGCAGCAATAGACCCTTGGAGACAAGTCGCCTGGAGGACGATATATTGAATCGCGACGCAATTTGTGTGTTCCATCCCCATTAAGAGGCTCTGAACGTTACAATTAACTTCTGTTTTGCGTCGGATACGAAAAAGTAGAGTCACAGGAGAACCAGCATAGGGTGCCTGAGGTGGCAATAGACCCACAAGAGAAGTCGGCTGGAGGACGATATATTGAATCTTGACGCAATTTGTGTTTTCCATCGTCATTAAGAGGCTCTGAACGTTACAATTCACTGTCAGTTTTGCATCGGATTCGAAAATCTAGACTCACAGGAGAACGACCATAAGGTGCCCGAGGCAGCAATAGACCCTCGGAGACAAGTCGGCTCGAGGACGATGTATTGAATCGCGACGCAATTTGTGTGTTCCATCGTCATTAAGAGGCTCTGAACGTTACAATTAACTGTCAGTTTTGCGTCGCATTCGAAAAACTAGACTCATAGGAGAACGACAATACGGTGACCGAGGTAGCAAGAGACCCTTGGAGGCAAGTCGGCTGGACGACTATGTTTTGAATCGCGACGCAATTTGTGTGTTCCATCGTCATTAAGAGGCTCTGAACGTCACAATTAACTGTCAGTTTTGCGTCAGATACGAAATACTAGACTCCACGAGAACGACCATAAGGTGCCCGAGGCCGCAAGAGACCCTTGGAGACAAGTAGGCTGGAGGAAGATGTATTGAATCTCGACGCAATTTGTGTGTTCCATCGTCATTAACAGGCTCTGAACGTTATGATTAACTGTCAGTTTTTTGTGGCATTATAAAAACTAGACTCATAGGAGAAAGACGATAGGGTGAACGAGGTAGCAATAGACCCTTAGAGACAAGTCGGCTGGAGGACGATGTATTGAATCTTGACGCAATTTGTGTGTTCCATCGTCATTAACAGGCTCTGAACGTTACAATCAACTGTCAGTTTTGCGTCGGATTCGAAAAACTACACAGTAGAACGACCATAAGTTGCCCGAGGCAGCAATAGACCCTTGGAGACAAGTCGGCTGGAGGACGATGTATTGAATCGCGACGCAATTTGTGTGTTCCATCGTCATTAAGAGGCTCTGAACGTTACAATTACCTTTCAGTTTTGCGTCGGATTCGAAAAACTAGACACACAGGAGAACGACCATAAGGTGCCCGAGGCAGTAATAGACCCATGGAGACAAGTCGGCTGCGGACGATGTATTGAATCGCGACGCAATTTGTGTGTTCCATCGTCATTAAGAGGCTCTGAACGCTACAATTAACTGTCATTTTTGCGTCGTATTCCGAAAACTGACTCACAGGAGAACGGCCATAAGGTGCCCGAGGCAGCAATAGACCCTTGGAGGCAGGACGGCTGTAGGACGATGTATTGAATCTCGACGCAATTTGTGTGTTCCTTCGTCATTAAGAGGCTGTGAACATTACATATAACTGTCAGTTTTGCGTCGTATTCGGAAAACTCGGCTCACAGGAGAACGACCATAAGGTGCTCGAGGCAGCAATAGACCCTTGGAGACAGGTCGGCTGTAGGACGGTGTATTGAATCGCGACGCAATTTGTGTGTTCCATCGTCATTAAGAGGCTCTGAACGTTACAATTAACTGTCAGTTTTGCGCCGGGTTCGATAATCTAGACTCACAGGAGAACGACCAAAATGTGCCCGGGGCAGCAATAGCACCTCGTAGACTTGTCGGCTGGAGCACGAAGTATTGAATCGCGACGCAATTTGTGTGTTCCATCGTCATTAAGAGGCTCTGAACGTTACAATTAACTGTCAGTTTGGCATCGGATTCGGAAAATTAGACTCACAGGAGAACGACGATAAGGTGCCCGAGGCAGCAATAGACCCCTTGGAGACAGGTTGGCTAGAGAACGATGTATTGAATCCCGACGCAATTTGTGTGTTCCATCGTCATTAAGAGGCTCTGAACGTTACAATTAACTGTCAGTTTTGCGTCGGATTAGAAAAACTAGTCTCACAGGAGAATAACCATAAGGTACTTGAGGCAGCAATAGACCCTTGGAGACAAGTCGCCTGGAGGACGATGTATTGAATCGCGACGCAATTTGTGTGTTCCATCCCCATTAAGAGGCTCTGAACGTTACAATTAACTTCTGTTTTGCGTCGGATACGAAAAAGTAGAGTCACAGGAGAACCAGCATAGGGTGCCTGAGGTGGCAATAGACCCACAAGAGAAGTCGGCTGGAGGACGATATATTGAATCTTGACGCAATTTGTGTTTTCCATCGTCATTAAGAGGCTCTGAACGTTACAATTAACTGTCAGTTTTGCGTCGTATTCCGAAAACTACACTCACAGGAGAACGGCCATAAGGTGCCCGAGGCAGCAATAGACCCTTGGAGACAGGACGGCTGTAGGACGATGTATTGAATCTCGACGCAATTAGTGTGTTCCATCGTCATTAACAGGCTCTGAACGTTAGAATTAACTGTCAGTTTTGCGTCGTATTCGGAAATCTAGACTCACAGGAGAACGACCATAAGGTGCCCGAGGCAGCAATAGACCCTTGGAGACAGGTCGGCTGGAGGACGATGTATTGAATCGCGACGCAATTTGTGTGTTCCATCGTCATTAAGAGGCTCTGAACGTTACAATTAACTGTCAGTTTTGCGTCGTATTCCGAAAACTAGACTCAGGAGAACGGCCATAAGGTGCCCGAGGCAGCAATAGACCCTTGGAGACAGGACGGCTGTAGGACGATGTATTGAATCTCGACGCAATTAGTGTGTTCCATCGTCATTAACAGGCTCTGAACGTTACGAATAACTGTCTGTTTTGCGTCGTATTCGGAAAACTAGACTTACAGGAGAACGACCATAAGGTGCCCGAGGCAGCAATAGACCCTTGGAGACAGGTCGGCTGTAGGACGATGTATTGAATCTCGACGTAATTTGGGTGTTCCATAGTCATTAATAGGCTCTGAACGTTACAAATCACTGTCAGTTTTGCATCGGATTCGAAAATCTAGACTCACAGGAGAACGACCGTAAGGTGCCCGAGGCAGCAATAGACTCTTGGAGACAGGTCGGCTGGTGTACGATGTATTGAATCGCGACGCAATTTGTGTGATCCATCGTCATTAGGAGGCTCTGAACGTTACAATTAACTGTCAGTTTTGCGTCGTATTCGGAAAACTAGACTCACAGGAGAACGACCATAAGGTGCCCGAGGCAGCAATAGACCCTTGGAGACAGGTCGGCTGTAGGACGATGTATTGAATCTCGACGCAATTTGGGTGTTCCATAGTCATTAATAGGCTCTGAACGTTACAATTAACTGTCAGTTTTGCTCCGGATTAGAAAAACTAGACTCATAGGAGAACGACCAAAAGGTGCCCGGGGCAGCAATAGTACCTCGGAGACAGGTCGGCTGGAGGACGATGTATTGAATCGCGACGCAATTTGTGTGATCCATCGTCATTAGGAGGCTCTGAACGTTACAATTAACTGTCAGTTTTGCGTCGTATTCGGAAAACTAGACTCACAGGAGAACGACCATAAGGTGCCCGAGGCAGCAATAGACCCTTGGAGACAAGTCGGCTGAGGACGATGTATTGAATCGCGACGCAATTTGTGTGTTCCATCGTCATTAACAGGCTCTGAACGTTACAATTAACTGTCAGTTTTGCGTCGGATTCGAAAAACTACACAGTAGAACGACCATAAGGTGCCCGAGGCAGCAATAGACCCTTGGAGACAAGTCGGCTGGAGGACGATGTATTGAATCGCGACGCAATTTGTGTGTTCCATCGTCATTAAGAGGCTCTGAACGTTACAATTAATTGTCAGTTTTGCGTCGGATTCGAAAAACTAGACACACAGGAGAACGACCATAAGGTGCCCGAGGCAGTAATAGACCCTAGGAGACAAGTCGGCTGAGGACGATGTATTGAATCGCGACGCAATTTGTGTGTTCCATCGTCATTAAGAGGCTCTGAACGTTACAATTAACTGTCAGTTTTGCGTCGTATTCCGAAAACTAGACTCACAGGAGAACGGCCATAAGGTGCCCGAGGCAGCAATAGACCCTTGGAGGCAGGACGGCTGTAGGACGATGTATTGAATCTCGACGCAATTTGTGTGTTCCATCGTCATTAAGAGGCTGTGAACATTACAATTAACTGTCAGTTTTGCGTCGTATTCGGAAAACTAGGCTCACAGGAGAACGACCATAAGGTGCTCGAGGCAGCAATAGACCCTTGGAGACAGGTCGGCTGTAGGACGGTGTATTGAATCGCGACGCAATTTGTGTGTTCCATCGTCATTAAGAGGCTCTGAACGTTACAATTAACTGTCAGTTTTGCGCCGGGTTCGATAATCTAGACTCACAGGAGAACGACCAAAATGTGCCCGGGGCAGCAATAGCACCTCGTAGACTAGTCGGCTGGAGCACGAAGTATTGAATCGCGACGCAATTTGTGTGTTCCATCGTCATTAAGAGGCTCTGAACGTTACAATTAACTGTCAGTTTGGCATCGGATTCGGAAAATTAGACTCACAGGAGAACGACGATAAGGTGCCCGAGGCAGCAATAGACCCCTTGCAGACAGGTTGGCTAGAGGACGATGTATTGAATCCCGACGCAATTTGTGTGTTCCATCGTCATTAAGAGGCTCTGAACGTTACAATTAACTGTCAGTTTTGCGTCGGATTCGAAAAACTAGTCTCACAGGAGAATAACCATAAGGTACTTGAGGCAGCAATAGACCCTTGGAGACAAGTCGCCTGGAGGACGATATATTGAATCGCGACGCAATTTGTGTGTTCCATCCCCATTAAGAGGCTCTGAACGTTACAATTAACTTCTGTTTTGCGTCGGATACGAAAAAGTAGAGTCACAGGAGAACCAGCATAGGGTGCCTGAGGTGGCAATAGACCCACAAGAGAAGTCGGCTGGAGGACGATATATTGAATCTTGACGCAATTTGTGTTTTCCATCGTCATTAAGAGGCTCTGAACGTTACAATTCACTGTCAGTTTTGCATCGGATTCGAAAATCTAGACTCACAGGAGAACGACCATAAGGTGCCCGAGGCAGCAATAGACCCTCGGAGACAAGTCGGCTCGAGGACGATGTATTGAATCGCGACGCAATTTGTGTGTTCCATCGTCATTAAGAGGCTCTGAACGTTACAATTAACTGTCAGTTTTGCGTCGCATTCGAAAAACTAGACTCATAGGAGAACGACAATACGGTGACCGAGGTAGCAAGAGACCCTTGGAGACAAGTCGGCTGGACGACTATGTTTTGAATCGCGACGCAATTTGTGTGTTCCATCGTCATTAAGAGGCTCTGAACGTCACAATTAACTGTCAGTTTTGCGTCGGATACGAAATACTAGACTCCACGAGAACGACCATAAGGTGCCCGAGGCCGCAAGAGACCCTTGGAGACAAGTAGGCTGGAGGACGATGTATTGAATCTCGACGCAATTTGTGTGTTCCATCGTCATTAAGAGGCTCTGAACGTTACAATTACCTTTCAGTTTTGCGTCGGATTCGAAAAACTAGACACACAGGAGAACGACCATAAGGTGCCCGAGGCAGTAATAGACCCTTGGAGACAAGTCGGCTGAGGACGATGTATTGAATCGCGACGCAATTTGTGTGTTCCATCGTCATTAAGAGGCTCTGAACGTTACAATTAACTGTCAGTTTTGCGTCGTATTCCGAAAACTGACTCACAGGAGAACGGCCATAAGGTGCCCGAGGCAGCAATAGACCCTTGGAGGCAGGACGGCTGTAGGACGATGTATTGAATCTCGACGCAATTTGTGTGTTCCATCGTCATTAAGAGGCTGTGAACATTACATATAACTGTCAGTTTTGCGTCGTATTCGGAAAACTAGGCTCACAGGAGAACGACCATAAGGTGCTCGAGGCAGCAATAGACCCTTGGAGACAGGTCGGCTGTAGGACGGTGTATTGAATCGCGACGCAATTTGTGTGTTCCATCGTCATTAAGAGGCTCTGAACGTTACAATTAACTGTCAGTTTTGCGCCGGGTTCGATAATCTAGACTCACAGGAGAACGACCAAAATGTGCCCGGGGCAGCAATAGCACCTCGTAGACTTGTCGGCTGGAGCACGAAGTATTGAATCGCGACGCAATTTGTGTGTTCCATCGTCATTAAGAGGCTCTGAACGTTACAATTAACTGTCAGTTTGGCATCGGATTCGGAAAATTAGACTCACAGGAGAACGACGATAAGGTGCCCGAGGCAGCAATAGACCCCTTGGAGACAGGTTGGCTAGAGAACGATGTATTGAATCCCGACGCAATTTGTATGTTCCATCGTCATTAAGAGGCTCTGAACGTTACAATTAACTGTCAGTTTTGCGTCGGATTAGAAAAACTAGTCTCACAGGAGAATAACCATAAGGTACTTGAGGCAGCAATAGACCCTTGGAGACAAGTCGCCTGGAGGACGATGTATTGAATCGCGACGCAATTTGTGTGTTCCATCCCCATTAAGAGGCTCTGAACGTTACAATTAACTTCTGTTTTGCGTCGGATACGAAAAAGTAGAGTCACAGGAGAACCAGCATAGGGTGCCTGAGGTGGCAATAGACCCACAAGAGAAGTCGGCTGGAGGACGATATATTGAATCTTGACGCAATTTGTGTTTTCCATCGTCATTAAGAGGCTCTGAACGTTACAATTAACTGTCAGTTTTGCGTCGTATTCCGAAAACTAGACTCACCGGAGAACGGCCATAAGGTGCCCGAGGCAGCAATAGACCCTTGGAGACAGGACGGCTGTAGGACGATGTATTGAATCTCGACGCAATTAGTGTGTTCCATCGTCATTAACAGGCTCTGAACGTTAGAATTAACTGTCAGTTTTGTGTCGTATTCGGAAAACTAGACTCACAGGAGAACGACCATAAGGTGCCCGAGGCAGCAATAGACCCTTGGAGACAAGTCGGCTGGAGGACGATGTATTGAATCGCGACGCAATTTCTGTGTTCCATCGTCATTAAGAGGCTCTGAACGTTACAATTAACTGTCAGTTTTGCGTCGTATTCCGAAAACTAGACTCAGGAGAACGGCTATAAGGTGCCCGAGGCAGCAATAGACCCTTGGAGACAGGACGGCTGTAGGACGATGTATTGAATCTCGACGCAATTAGTGTGTTCCATCGTCATTAACAGGCTCTGAACGTTACGATTAACAGTCTGTTTTGCGTCGTATTCGGAAAACTAGACTTACAGGAGAACGACCATAAGGTGCCCGAGGCAGCAATAGACCTTTGGAGACAGGTCGGCTGTAGGACGATGTATCGAATCTCGACGTAATTTGGGTGTTCCATAGTCATTAATAGGCTCTGAACGTTACAATTCACTGTCAGTTTTGCATCGGATTCGAAAATCTAGACTCACAGGAGAACGACCGTAAGGTGCCCGAGGCAGCAATAGACTCTTGGAGACAGGTCGGCTGGAGGACGATATATTGAATCGCGACGCAATTTGTGTGATCCATCGTCATTAGGAGGCTCTGAACGTTACAATTAACTGTCAGTTTTGCGTCGTATTCGGAAAACTAGACTCACAGGAGAACGACCATAAGGTGCCCGAGGCAGCAATAGACCCTTGGAGACAGGTCGACTGTAGGACGATGTATTGAATCTCGACGCAATTTGGGTGTTCCATAGTCATTAATAGGCTCTGAACGTTACAATTAACTGTCAGTTTTGCTCCGGATTAGAAAAACTAGACTCATAGGAGAACGACCAAAAGGTGCCCGGGGCAGCAATAGTACCTCGGAGACAGGTCGGCTGGAGGACGATGTATTGAATCGCGACGCAATTTGTGTGATCCATCGTCATTAGGAGGCTCTGAACGTTACAATTAACTGTCAGTTTTGCGTCGTATTCGGAAAACTAGACTCACAGGAGAACGACCATAAGGTGCCCGAGGCAGCAATAGACCCTTGGAGACAAGTCGGCTGAGGACGATGTATTGAATCGCGACGCAATTTGTGTGTTCCAACGTCATTAAGAGGCTCTGAACGTTACAATTAACTATCAGTTTTGCGCCGGATTCGAATAACTAGACTCATAGGAGAACGACCAAAAGGTGCCCGTGGCAGCAATAGTACCTCGGAGAAAAGTTGGCTGGAGGACGACGTATTGAATCGCGACGCAATTTGTGTGTTCCATCGCCATTAAGAGGCTGTGAACGTTACAATTAACTATGAGTTTTGCGTCGGATACGAAGAAGTAGACTCACAGGAGAACCAGCATAGGGTGCCTGAGGTGGCAATAGACCAACAAGAGAAGTCAGCTGGAGGACGATGTATTGAATCTTGAAGCAATTTGTGATTTCTGTCGTCATTAAGAGGCTCTGAACGTTACAATTAACTGTCAGTTTTGCGCCGGATTCGAAAAACTAGATTCACAGGAGAACGACCATAAGTTGCCCGAGGCAGCAATAGACCCTCGGAGAAAAGTCGGCTCGAGGACGATGTATTGAATCGCGACGCAATTTGTGTGTTCCATCGTCATTAAGAGGCTCTGAACGTTACAATTAACTGTCAGTTTTGCGTCGCATTCGAAAAACTAGACTCATAGGAGAACGACAATACGGTGACCGAGGTAGCAAGAGACCCTTGGAGACAAGTCGGCTGGACGACTATGTTTTGAATCGCGACGCAATTTGTGTGTTCCATCGTCATTAAGAGGCTCTGAACGTCACAATTAACTGTCAGTTTTGCGTCGGATACGAAATACTAGACTCCACGAGAAGGACCATAAGGTGCCCGAGGCCGCAAGAGACCCTTGGAGACAAGTAGGCTGGAGGACGATGTATTGAATCTCGACGCAATTTGTGTGTTCCATCGTCATTAGCAGGCTCTGAACGTTCTGATTAACTGTCAGTTTTTTGTGTCATTATAAAAACTAGACTCATAGGAGAAAGACGATAGGGTGAACGAGGTAGCAATAGACCCTTAGAGACAAGTCGGCAGGAGGACGATGTATTGAATCTTGACGCAATTTGTGTGTTCCATCGTCATTAACAGGCTCTGAACGTTACAATTAACTGTCAGTTTTGCGTCGGATTCGAAAAACTACACAGTAGAACGACCATAAGGTGCCCGAGGCAGCAATAGACCCTTGGAGACAAGTCGGCTGGAGGACGATGTATTGAATCGCGACGCAATTTGTGTGTTCCATCGTCATTAAGAGGCTCTGAACGTTACAATTAATTGTCAGTTTTGCGTCGGATTCGAAAAACTAGACACACAGGAGAACGACCATAAGGTGCCCGAGGCAGTAATAGACCCTTGGAGACAAGTCGGCTGAGGACGATGTATTGAATCGCGACGCAATTTGTGTGTTCCATCGTCATTAAGAGGCTCTGAACGTTACAATTAACTGTCAGTTTTGCGTCGTATTCCGAAAACTAGAATCACAGGAGAACGGCCATAAGGTGCCCGAGGCAGCCATAGACCCTTGGAGGCAGGACGGCTGTAGGACGATGTATTGAATCTCGACGCAATTTGTGTGTTTTATCGTCATTAAGAGGCTGTGAACATTACAATTAACTGTCAGTTTTGCGTCGTATTCGGAAAACTAGGCTCACAGGAGAACGACCATAAGGTGCTCGAGGCAGCAATAGACCCTTGGAGACAGGTCGGCTGTAGGACGGTGTATTGAATCGCGACGCAATTTGTGTGTTCCATCGTCATTAAGAGGCTCTGAACGTTACAATTAACTGTCATTTTTGCGCCGGGTTCGATAATCTAGACTCACAGGAGAACGACGAAAATGTGCCCGGGGCAGCAATAGCACCTCGTAGACTAGTCGGCTGGAGCACGAAGTATTGAATCGCGACGCAATTTGTGTGTTCCATCGTCATTAAGAGGCTCTGAACGTTACAATTAACTGTCAGTTTGGCATCGGATTCGGAAAATTAGACTCACAGGAGAACGACGATAAGGTGCCCGAGGCAACAATAGACCCCTTGCAGACAGGTTGGCTAGAGGACGATGTATTGAATCCCGACGCAATTTGTGTGTTCCATCGTCATTAAGAGGCTCTGAACGTTACAATTAACTGTCAGTTTTGCGTCGGATTCGAAACACTAGTCTCACAGGAGAATAACCATAAGGTACTTCAGGCAGTAATAGACCCTTGGAGACAAGTCGCCTGGAGGACGATATATTGAATCGCGACGCAATTTGTGTGTTCCATCCCCATTAAGAGGCTCTGAACGTTACAATTAACTTCTGTTTTGCGTCGGATACGAAAAAGTAGAGTCACAGGAGAACCAGCATAGGGTGCCTGAGGTGGCAATAGACCCACAAGAGAAGTCGGCTGGATGACGATATATTGAATCTTGACGCAATTTGTGTTTTCCATCGTCATTAAGAGGCTCTGAACGTTACAATTAACTGTCAGTTTTGCGTCGTATTCCGAAAACTAGACTCACAGGAGAACGGCCATAAGGTGCCCGAGGCAGCAATAGACCCTTGGAGACAGGACGGCTGTAGGACGATGTATTGAATCTCGACGCAATTAGTGTGTTCCATCGTCATTAACAGGCTCTGAACGTTACAATTAACTGTCAGTTTTGCGTCGCATTCGAAAAACTAGACTCATAGGAGAACGACAATACGGTGACCGAGGTAGCAAGAGACCCTTGGAGACAAGTCGGCTGGACGACTATGTTTTGAATCGCGACGCAATTTGTGTGTTCCATCGTCATTAAGAGGCTCTGAACGTCACAATTAACTGTCAGTTTTGCGTCGGATACGAAATACTAGACTCCACGAGAACGACCATAAGGTGCCCGAGGCCGCAAGAGACCCTTGGAGACAAGTAGGCTGGAGGACGATGTATTGAATCTCGACGCAATTTGTGTGTTCCATCGTCATTAACAGGCTCTGAACGTTATGATTAACTGTCAGTTTTTTTGTGGCATTATAAAAACTAGACTCATAGGAAAAAGACGATAGGGTGAACGAGGTAGCAATCCTTAGAGACAAGTCGGCTGGAGGACGATGTATTGAATCTTGACGCAATGTGTGTGTTCCATCGTCATTAACAGGCTCTGAACGTTACAATTAACTGTCAGTTTTGCGTCGGATTCGAAAAACTACACAGTAGAAAGACCATAAGGTGCCCGAGGCAGCAATAGACCCTTGGAGACAAGTCGGCTGGAGGACGATGTATTGAATCGCGACGCAATTTGTGTGTTCCATCGTCATTAAGAGGCTCTGAACGTTACAATTAATTGTCAGTTTTGCGTCGGATTCGAAAAACTAGACACACAGGAGAACGACCATAAGGTGCCCGAGGCAGTAATAGACCCTTGGAGACAAGTCGGCTGAGGACGATGTATTGAATCGCGACGCAATTTGTGTGTTCCATCGTCATTAAGAGGCTCTGAACGTTACAATTAACTGTCAGTTTTGCGTCGTATTCCGAAAACTAGACTCACAGGAGAACGGCCATAAGGTGCCCGAGGCAGCAATAGACCCTTGGAGGCAGGACGGCTGTAGGACGATGTATTGAATCTCGACGCAATTTGTGTGTTCCATCGTCATTAAGAGGCTGTGAACATTACAATTAACTGTCAGTTTTGAGTCGTATTCGGAAAACTAGGCTCACAGGAGAACGACCATAAGGTGCTCGAGGCAGCAATAGACCCTTGGAGACAGGTCGGCTGTAGGACGGTGTATTGAATCGCGACGCAATTTGTGTGTTCCATCGTCATTAAGAGGCTCTGAACGTTACAATTAACTGTCAGTTTTGCGCCGGGTTCGATAATCTAGACTCACAGGAGAACGACCAAAATGTGCCCGGGGCAGCAATAGCACCTCGTAGACTTGTCGGCTGGAGCACGAAGTATTGCATCGCGACGCAATTTGTGTGTTCCATCGTCATTAAGAGGCTCTGAACGTTACAATTAACTGTCAGTTTGGCATCGGATTCGGAAAACTAGACTCACAGGAGAACGACGATAAGGTGCCCGAGGCAGCAATAGACCCCTTGGAGACAGGTTGGCTAGAGGACGATGTATTGAATCCCGACGCAATTTGTGTGTTCCATCGTCATTAAGAGGCTCTGAACGTTACAATTAACTGTCAGTTTTGCGTCGGATTCGAAAAACTAGTCTCACAGGAGAATAACCATAAGGTACTTGAGGCAGCAATAGACCCTTGGAGACAAGTCGCCTGGAGGACGATGTATTGAATCGCGACGCAATTTGTGTGTTCCATCCCCATTAAGAGGCTCTGAACGTTACAATTAACTTCTGTTTGGCGTCGGATACGAAAAAGTAGAGTCACAGGAGAACCAGCATAGGGTGCCTGAGGTGGCAATAGACCCACAAGAGAAGTCGGCTGGAGGACGATATATTGAATCTTGACGCAATTTGTGTTTTCCATCGTCATTAAGAGGCTCTGAACGTTACAATTCACTGTCAGTTTTGCATCGGATTCGAAAATCTAGACTCACAGGAGAACGACCATAAGGTGCCCGAGACAGCAATAGACTCTTGGAGACAAGTCTGCTGGAGGACGATGTATAGAATCGCGACGCAATTTGTGTGTTCCATCGTCATTAAGAGGCTCTGAACGTTACAATTAACTGTCAGTTTTGCTCCGGATTAGAAAACCTAGACCCATAGGAGAACGACCAAAAGGTGCCCGGGGCAGCAATAGTACCTCGGAGACAACTCGGCTGGAGGACGATGTATTGAATCGCGATGCAATTTGTGTGTCCATCGTCATTAAAAGGCTCTAAACGTTACAATTAACTGTCAGTTTTGCGTCGTATTCGGAAAACTAGACTCACAGGAGAACGACCATAAGGTCCTCGAGGCAGCAATAGACCCTTGGAGACAGGACGGCTGTAGGACAATGTATTTAATCTCGACGCAATTTGTGTGTTCCATCGTCATTAAGAGGCTCTGAACGTTACAATTAACTGTCAGTTTTGCGTCGGTTACGAAATACTAGACTCTCACCAGAACGACCATAAGGTGCCCGAGGCCGCAAGAGACCCTTGGATACAAGTAGGCTGGAGGACGATGTATTGAATCTCGACGCAATTTGTGTGTTTCATAGTCATTAAGAGGCTCTGAACGTTACAATAAACTGTCAGTTTTGCGCAGGATTCGAAAAACTAGACTCATAGGAGAACCACCAAAAGGTGCCCGGGGCAGCAATAGTACCTCGGAGAAAAGTCGGCTGGAGGACTATGTATTGAATCGCGACGCAATTTGTGTGTTCCATCGTCATTAAGAGGCTCTGAACGTTACAATTAACTGTCAGTTTTGCGTCGTATTCGGAAAACTAGACTCACAGGAGAACGATCATAAGGTGCCCGAGGCAGCAATAGACCCTTGGAGACAGGTCGGCTGTAGGACGATGTGTTGAATCTCGACGCAATTTGTGTGTTCCATAGTCATTAAGAGGCTCTGAACGTTACAATTAACTGTCAGTTTTGCGCCGGATTCGATAAACTAGACTCATAGGAGAACGACCAAAAGGTGCCCGGGACAGCAATAGTACCTCGGAGACAAGTCGTCTGGAGGACGATGTATTGAATCGCGACGCAATTTGTGTGTTTCATCGTCATTAACAGGCTCTGAACGTTACAATTAACTGTCAGTTTTGCGTCGGATTCGAAAAACTAGACTCACAGGAGAATGACCATAAGGTGCCCGAAGCAGCAATAGACCCTTGGAGACAAGTCGGCTCGTGGATGATGTATTGAATCGCGACGCAATTTGTGTGTTCCATCGTCATTAAGAGGCACTGAACGTTACAAGTAATTGTCAGTTTTGCGTCGGATTCGAAAAACTAGACACACAGGAGAACGACCATAAGGTGCCCGAGGCAGCAATAGACCCTTCGAGACAAATCGGCTGAGGACGATGTATTGAATCGCGACGCAATTTGTGTGTTCCATCGTCATTAAGAGGCTCTGAACGTTACAATTAACTGTCAGTTTTGAGCCGGATTCGATAAACTAGACTCACAGGAGAGCGACCAAAATGTGCCCGGGGCAGCAATAGTACCTCGCAGACAAGTCGGCTGGAGCACGATGTATTGAATCGCGACGCAATTTGTGTGTTCCATCGTCATTAAGAGGCTCTGAACGTTACAATTAACCGTCAGTTTGGCGTCGGATTCTGAAAACTAGACTCACAGGAGAACGACGATAAGATGCCCGAGGCAGCAATAGACCCTTGGAGACAGGTTGGCTAGAGGACGATGAATTGAATCGCGACGCAATTTGTGTGTTCCATCGTCATTAAGAGGCTCTGAACGTTACAATTAACTGTCAGTTTTGCGTCGTATTCGAAAAACTAGACTCACAGGAGAATAACCATAAGGTACCCGAGGCAGCAATAGACCCTTGGAGACAAGTCGGCTGGAGGACGATGTATTGAATCGCGACGCAATTTGTGTGTTCCATCGTCATTAAGAGGCTCTGAACGTTACAATTAACTGTCAGTTTTGCGTCGGATTCGAAAAACTAGACTCACAGGAGAACGACCATAAGGTGATCGAGGCAGCAATAGACCCTTGGAGACAGATTGGCTAGAGGACGATGAATTGAATCCCGACGCAATTTGTGTGTTCCATCGTCATTAAGAGGCTCTGAACGTTACAATAAACTGTCAGTTTTGCGCAGGATTCGAAAAACTAGACTCATAGGAGAACCACCAAAAGGTGCCCGGGGCAGCAATAGTACCTCGGAGAAAAGTCGGCTGGAGGACTATGTATTGAATCGCGACGCAATTTGTGTGTTCCATCGTCATTAAGAGGCTCTGAACGTTACAATTAACTGTCAGTTTTGCGTCGTATTCGGAAAACTAGACTCACAGGAGAACGATCATAAGGTGCCCGAGGCAGCAATAGACCCTTGGAGACAGGTCGGCTGTAGGACGATGTGTTGAATCTCGACGCAATTTGTGTGTTCCATAGTCATTAAGAGGCTCTGAAAGTTACAATTTACTGTAAGTTTTGCGCCGGATTCGATAAACTAGACTCATAGGAGAACGACCAAAAGGTGCCCGGGGCAGCAATAGTACCTCGGAGACAAGTCGGCTGGAGGACGATGTATTGAATCGCGACGCAATTTGTGAGTTTCATCGTCATTAACAGGCACTGAACGTTACAATTAACTGTCAGTTTTGCGTCGGATTCGAAAAACTAGACTCACAGGAGAATGACCATAAGGTGCCCGAAGCAGCAATAGACCCTTGGAGACAAGTCGGCTCGTGGATGATGTATTGAATCGCGACGCAATTTGTGTGTTCCATCGTCATTAAGAGGCTCTGAACGTTACAAGTAATTGTCAGTTTTGCGTCGGATTCGAAAAACTAGACACACAGGAGAACGACCATAAGGTGCCCGAGGCAGCAATAGACCCTTCGAGACAAATCGGCTGAGGACGATGTATTGAATCGCGACGCAATTTGTGTGTTCCATCGTCATTAAGAGGCTCTGAACGTTACAATTAACTGTCAGTTTTGCTCCGGATTATAAAAACTAGACTCATAGGAGAACGACCAAAAGGTGCCCCGGGCAGCAATAGTACCTCGGAGACAAGTCGGCTGGAGGACGATGTATTGAATCGCGACGCAATTTGTGTGTTCCATCGTCATTAAGAGGCTCTGAACGTTACAATTAACTGTCAGTTTTGCGTCGTATTCGGAAAACTAGACTCACAGGAGAACGACCATAAGGTGCTCGAGGCAGCAATAGACCCTCGGAGACAGATTAGCTAGAGGACGATGAATTGAATCCCGACGCAATTTGTGTGTTCCATCGTCATTAAGAGGCTCTGAACGTTATAATTAACTGTCAGTTTTGCGTCGGATTTGAAATACTAGACTCACACGAGAACGACCATAAGGTGCCCGAGGCCGCAAGAGACCCTTGGAGACAAGTAGGCTGGAGGACGATGTATTGAATCTCGACGCAATTTGTGTGTTCCATCGTCATTAAGAGGCTCTGAACGTTACAATTAACTGTCAGTTTGGCGTCGGATTCTGAAAACTAGCCTCACAGGAGAACGACGATAAGATGCCCGAGGCAGCAATAGACCATTGGAGACAGGTTGGCTAGAGGACGATGAATTGAATCCCGACGCAATTTGTGTGTTCCATCGTCATTAATAGGCTCTGAACGTTACAATTAACTGTCAGTTTTGCGTCGGATTCGAAAAACTAGACTCACAGGAGAACGACCATAAGGTACCCGAGGCAGCAATAGACCCTTGGAGACAAGTCGGCTGGAGGACGATGTATTGAATCGCGACGCAATTTGTGTGTTCCATCGTCATTAAGAGGCTCTGAACGTTACAATTAACTGTCAGTTTTGCGTCGGATTCGAAAAACTAGACTCACAGGAGAACGACCATAAGGTGATCGAGGCAGCAATAGACCCTTGGAGACAAGTCGGCTGGAGGACGATGTATTGAATCTCGACGCAATATGTGTGTTCCATAGTCATTAAGAGGCTCTGAACGTTACAATAAACTGTCAGTTTTGCGCAGGATTCGAAAAACTAGACTCATAGGAGAACCAAAAAAAGGTGCCCGGGGCAGCAATAGTACCTCGGAGAGGTCGGCTGGAGGACTATGTATTGAATCGCGGCGCAATTTGTGTGTTCCATCGTCATTAAGAGGCTCTGAACGTTACAATTAACCGTCAGTTTTGCGTCGGATTCGAAAAACTAGACTCACAGGAGAACGACCATAAGGTGATCGAGGCAGCAATAGACCCTTGGAGACAGATTGGCTAGAGGACGATGAATTGAATCCCGACGCAATTTGTGTGTTCCATCGTCATTAAGAGGCTCTGAACGTTACAATAAACTGTCAGTTTTGCGCAGGATTCGAAAAACTAGACTCATAGGAGAACCACCAAAAGGTGCCCGGGGCAGCAATAGTACCTCGGAGAAAAGTCGGCTGGAGTACTATGTATTGAATCGCGACGCAATTTGTGTGTTCCATCGTCATTAAGAGGCTCTGAACGTTACAATTAACTGTCAGTTTTGCGTCGTATTCGGAAAACTAGACTCACAGGAGAACGATCATAAGGTGCCCGAGGCAGCAATAGACCCTTGGAGACAGGTCGGCTGTAGGACGATGTGTTGAATCTCGACGCAATTTGTGTGTTCCATAGTCATTAAGAGGCTCTGAAAGTTACAATTTACTGTAAGTTTTGCGCCGGATTCGATAAACTAGACTCACAGGAGAGCGACCAAAATGTGCCCGGGGCAGCAATAGTACCTCGCAGACAAGTCGGCTGGAGCACGATGTATTGAATCGCGACGCAATTTGTGTGTTCCATCGTCATTAAGAGGCTCTGAACGTTACAATTAACCGTCAGTTTGGCGTCGGATTCTGAAAACTAGACTCACAGGAGAACGACGATAAGATGCCCGAGGCAGCAATAGACCCTTGGAGACAGGTTGGCTAGAGGACGATGAATTGAATCGCGACGCAATTTGTGTGTTCCATCGTCATTAAGAGGCTCTGAACGTTACAATTAACTGTCAGTTTTGCGTCGTATTCGAAAAACTAGACTCACAGGAGAATAACCATAAGGTACCCGAGGCAGCAATAGACCCTTGGAGACAAGTCGGCTGGAGGACGATGTATTGAATCGCGACGCAATTTGTGTGTTCCATCGTCATTAAGAGGCTCTGAACGTTACAATTAACTGTCAGTTTTGCGTCGGATTCGAAAAACTAGACTCACAGGAGAACGACCATAAGGTGATCGAGGCAGCAATAGACCCTTGGAGACAGATTGGCTAGAGGACGATGAATTGAATCCCGACGCAATTTGTGTGTTCCATCGTCATTAAGAGGCTCTGAACGTTACAATAAACTGTCAGTTTTGCGCAGGATTCGAAAAACTAGACTCATAGGAGAACCACCAAAAGGTGCCCGGGGCAGCAATAGACCCTCGGAGAAAAGTCGGCTGGAGGACTATGTATTGAATCGCGACGCAATTTGTGTGTTCCATCGTCATTAAGAGGCTCTGAACGTTACAATTAACTGTCAGTTTTGCGTCGTATTCGGAAAACTAGACTCACAGGAGAACGATCATAAGGTGCCCGAGGCAGCAATAGACCCTTGGAGACAGGTCGGCTGTAGGACGATGTGTTGAATCTCGACGCAATTTGTGTGTTCCATAGTCATTAAGAGGCTCTGAAAGTTACAATTTACTGTAAGTTTTGCGCCGGATTCGATAAACTAGACTCATAGGAGAACGACCAAAAGGTGCCCGGGGCAGCAATAGTACCTCGGAGACAAGTCGGCTGGAGGACGATGTATTGAATCGCGACGCAATTTGTGAGTTTCATCGTCATTAACAGGCACTGAACGTTACAATTAACTGTCAGTTTTGCGTCGGATTCGAAAAACTAGACTCACAGGAGAATGACCATAAGGTGCCCGAAGCAGCAATAGACCCTTGGAGACAAGTCGGCTCGTGGATGATGTATTGAATCGCGACGCAATTTGTGTGTTCCATCGTCATTAAGAGGCTCTGAACGTTACAAGTAATTGTCAGTTTTGCGTCGGATTCGAAAAACTAGACACACAGGAGAACGACCATAAGGTGCCCGAGGCAGCAATAGACCCTTCGAGACAAATCGGCTGAGGACGATGTATTGAATCGCGACGCAATTTGTGTGTTCCATCGTCATTAAGAGGCTATGAACGTTACAATTAACTGTCAGTTTTGCTCCGGATTATAAAAACTAGACTCATAGGAGAACGACCAAAAGGTGCCCCGGGCAGCAATAGTACCTCGGAGACAAGTCGGCTGGAGGACGATGTATTGAATCGCGACGCAATTTGTGTGTTCCATCGTCATTAAGAGGCTCTGAACGTTACAATTAACTGTCAGTTTTGCGTCGTATTCGGAAAACTAGACTCACAGGAGAACGACCATAAGGTGCTCGAGGCAGCAATAGACCCTCGGAGACAGATTAGCTAGAGGACGATGAATTGAATCCCGACGCAATTTGTGTGTTCCATCGTCATTAAGAGGCTCTGAACGTTATAATTAACTGTCAGTTTTGCGTCGGATTTGAAATACTAGACTCACACGAGAACGACCATAAGGTGCCCGAGGCCGCAAGAGACCCTTGGAGACAAGTAGGCTGGAGGACGATGTATTGAATCTCGACGCAATTTGTGTGTTCCATCGTCATTAAGAGGCTCTGAACGTTACAATTAACTGTCAGTTTGGCGTCGGATTCTGAAAACTAGCCTCACAGGAGAACGACGATAAGATGCCCGAGGCAGCAATAGACCATTGGAGACAGGTTGGCTAGAGGACGATGAATTGAATCCCGACGCAATTTGTGTGTTCCATCGTCATTAATAGGCTCTGAACGTTACAATTAACTGTCAGTTTTGCGTCGGATTCGAAAAACTAGACTCACAGGAGAACGACCATAAGGTACCCGAGGCAGCAATAGACCCTTGGAGACAAGTCGGCTGGAGGACGATGTATTGAATCGCGACGCAATTTGTGTGTTCCATCGTCATTAAGAGGCTCTGAACGTTACAATTAACTGTCAGTTTTGCGTCGGATTCGAAAAACTAGACTCACAGGAGAACGACCATAAGGTGATCGAGGCAGCAATAGACCCTTGGAGACAAGTCGGCTGGAGGACGATGTATTGAATCTCGACGCAATATGTGTGTTCCATAGTCATTAAGAGGCTCTGAACGTTACAATAAACTGTCAGTTTTGCGCAGGATTCGAAAAACTAGACTCATAGGAGAACCAAAAAAAGGTGCCCGGGGCAGCAATAGTACCTCGGAGAGGTCGGCTGGAGGACTATGTATTGAATCGCGGCGCAATTTGTGTGTTCCATCGTCATTAAGAGGCTCTGAACGTTACAATTAACTGTCAGTTTTGCGTCGTATTCGGAAAACTAGACTCACAGGAGAACGATCATAAGGTGCCCGAGGCAGCAATAGACCCTTGGAGACAGGTCGGCTGTAGGACGATGTGTTGAATCTCGACGCAATTTGTGTGTTCCATAGTCATTAAGAGGCTCTGAACGTTACAATTAACTGTCAGTTTTGCGTCGGATTCGAAAAACTAGACTCACAGGTTAACGACCATAAGGTGCCCGAGGCACCAATAGTCCCATGGAGACAGGTCGGCTGGAGGACGATGTATTGAATCGCGACGCTATTTGTGTGTTCCATCGTCATGAAGAGGCTCTGAACGTTACAATTAACATTCAGTTTTGCGCCGGATTCGATAAACTACACTCATATGAGAACGACCAAAAGGTGCCCGGGGCAGCAATAGTACCTCGGAGACAAGTCGGCTGGAGAACGATGTATTGAATCGCGAGGCAATTTGTGTGTTCCAACGTCATTAAGAGGCTCTGAACGTTACAATTAACTGTCAGTTTTGCGCCGGATTCGAATAACTAGACTCATAGGAGAACGACCAAAAGGTGCCCGTGACAGCAATAGTACCTCGGAGAAAAGTCGGCTGGAGGACGATGTATTGAATCTCGACGCAATTTGTGTGTTCCATCGTCATTAAGAGGCTCTGAACGTTACAATTAACTGTCAGTTTTGAGCCGGATTCGATAAACTAGACTCACAGGAGAACGACCAAAATGTGCCCGGGGCAGCAGTAGTACCTCGTAGACAAGTCGGCTGGAGCACGATGTATTGAATCGCGACGCAATTTGTGTGTTCCATCGTCATTAAGAGGCTGTGAACGTTACAATTAACTGTCAGTTTGGCGTCGGATTCGGAAAACTAGACTCACAGGAGAACGACGATAAGGTGCTCGAGGCAGCAATTGACCCTTGGAGACAGGTTGGCTAGAGGACGATGTATTTGAATCGCGACGCAATTTGTGTGTTCCATCGTCATTAAGAGGCTCTGAACGTTACAATTAACTGTCAGTTTTGCGTCGGATTCGAAAAACTAGTCTCACAGGAGAATAACCGTAAGGTACCCGAAGGAGCAATAGACCCTTGGAGACAAGTCGGCTGGAGGACGATGTATTGAATCGCGAAGCAATTTGTGTGTTCCATCGTCATTAAGAGGCTCTGAACGTTACAATGAATTGTCAGTTTTGCGTCGGATTCGAAAAACTAGACACACAGGAGAACGACCATAAGGTGACCCAGGCAGCAATAGACCATTGGAGACAGGTTGGCTAGAGGACGATGTATTGAATCCCGACGCAATTTGTGTGTTCAATCGCCTTTAAGAGGCTCTGAACGTTACAATTAACTGTCAGTTTTGCGTCGGATTCGAAAAACTAGACTCATAGGAGAACGACCATAAGGTGCCCGAGGCAGCAATAGACCCTTGGAGACAAGTCGGCTGGAGGACGATGTATTGAATCTCGACGCAATATGTGTGTTCCATAGTCAGTAAGAGGCTCTGAACGTTACAATAAACTGTCAGTTTTGCGCAGGATTCGAAAAACTAGACTCATAGGAGAACCACCAAAAGGTGCCTGGGGCAGCAATAGTACCTGGGAGAAGTCGGCTGGAGGACTATGTATTGAATCGCGGCGCAATTTGTGTGTTCCATCGTCATTAAGAGGCTCTGAACGTTACAATTAACTGTCAGTTTTGCGTCGTATTCGGAAAACTAGACTCACAGGAGAACGATCATAAGGTGCCAGAGGCAGCAATAGACCCTTGGAGACAGGTCGGCTGTAGGACGATGTGTTGAATCTCGACGCAATTTGTGTGTTCCATAGTCATTAAGAGGCTCTGAACGTTACAATTAACTGTCAGTTTTGCGTCGGATTCGAAAAACTAGACTCACAGGTTAACGACCATAAGGTGCCCGAGGCACCAATAGTCCCATGGAGACAGGTCGGCTGGAGGACGATGTATTGAATCGCGACGCTATTTGTGTGTTCCATCGTCATGAAGAGGCTCTGAACGTTACAATTAACTGTCAGTTTTGCGCCGGATTCGATAAACTACACTCATAGGAGAACGACCAAAAGGTGCCCGGGGCAGCAATGGTACCTCGGAGACAAGTCTGCTGGAGGACGATGTATTGAATCGCGACGCAATTTGTGTGTTCCAACGTCATTAAGAGGCTCTGAACGTTACAATTAACTGTCAGTTTTGCGCCGGATTCGAATAACTAGACTCATGGGAGAACGACCAAAAGGTGCCCGTGGCAGCAATAGTACCTCGGAGAAAAGTCGTCTGGAGGACGATGTATTGAATCGCGACGCAATTTGTGTGTTCCATCGTCATTAAGAGGCTCTGAACGTTACAATTAACATTCAGTTTTGAGCCGGATTCGATAAACTAGACTCACAGGAGAACGACCAAAATGTGCCCGGGGCAGCAGTAGTACCTCGTAGACAAGTCGGCTGGAGCACGATGTATTGAATCGCGACGCAATTTGTGTGTTCCATCGTCATTAAGAGGCTCTGAACGTTACAATTAACTGTCAGTTTGGCGTCGGATTCGGAAAAGTAGACTCACAGGCGAACGACGATAAGGTGCTCGAGGCAGCAATTGACCCTTGGAGACAGGTTGGCTAGAAGACGATGTATTTGAATCGCGACGCAATTTGTGTGTTCCATCGTCATTAAGAGGCTCTGAACGTTACAATTAATTGTCAGTTTTGCGTCGGATTCGAAAAACTAGACACACAGGAGAACGACCATAAGGTGCCCCAGGCAGCAATAGACCATTGGAGACAGGTTGGCTAGAGGACGATGTATTGAATCCCGACGCAATTTGTTTGTTCCATCGCCATTAAGAGGCTCTGAACGTTACAATTAACTATCAGTTTTGCGTCGGATACGAAAAAGTAGACTCACAGGAGAACCAGCATAGGGTGCCTGAGGTGGCAATAGACCCACAAGAGAAGTCGGCTGGAGGACGATGTATTGAATCTTGACGCAATTTCTGTTTTCCATCGTCATTAAGAGGCTCTGAACGTTACAACTAACTGTCAGTTTTGCATCGGATTCGAAAATCTAGACTCACAGGAGAACGACCATAAGGTGCCGAGGCAGCAATAGACTCTTGGAGACATGTCGGCTGGAGGACGATGTATTGAATCGCGACGCAATTTGTGTGTTCCATCGTCATTAAGAGGCTCTGAACGTTACAAATAACTGTCAGTTTTGCTCCGGATTAGAAAAACTAGACACACAGGAGAACGACCAAAAGGTGCCCCGGGCAGCAATAGTACCTCGGAGACAAGTCGGCTGGAGGACGATGTATTGAATCGCGACGCAATTTGTGTGTTCCATCGTCATTAAGAGGCTCTGAAAGTTACAATTAACCGTCAGTTTTGCGTCGGATTCGAAAAACTAGACTCACAGGAGAACGACCATAAGGTGCCCGAGGCACCAATAGTCCCATGGAGACAGGTCGGCTGGATGACGATGTATTGAATCGCGACGCAGTTTGTGTGTTCCATCGTCATTAAGAGGCTCTGAACGTTACAATTAACTGTCAGTTTTGCGCCGGATTCGATAAACTAGACACACAGGAGAACGACCATAAGGAACCCGAGGCAGCAATAGACCCTTGGAGACAAGTCGGCTGAGGACGATGTATTGAATCGCGACGCAATTTGTGTGGTCCATCGTCATTAAGAGGCTCTGAGCGTACAATTAATTGTCAGTTTTGCGTCGGATTCGAAAAACTAGACACACAGGAGAACGACCATAAGGTGCCCGAGGCAGCAATAGACCCTTGGAGAAAAGTCGGCTGAGGACGATGTATTGGATCGCGACGCAATTTGTGTGTTCCATCGTCATTAAGAGGCTCTGAAAGTTACAATTAACAGTCAGTTTTGCGCCGGATTCGAATAACTAGACTCATAGGAGAACGACCAAAAGGTGCCCGTGGCAGCAATAGTACCTCGGAGAAAAGTCGGCTGGAGGACGATGTATTGATTCGCGACGCAATTTGTGTGTTCCATCGTCATTAAGAGGCTCTGAACGTTACAATTAACTGTCAGTTTTGAGCCGGATTCGATAAAGTAGACTCACAGGAGAGCGACCAAAATGTGCCCGGGGCAGCAATAGTACCTCGTAGACAAGTCGGCTGGAGCACGATGTATTGAATCGCGAAGCAATTTGTGTGTTCCATCGTCATTAAGAGGCTCTGAACGTTACAATTAACTGTCAGTTTGGCGTCGGATTCGGAAAACTAGACTCACAGGAGAACGACGATAAGGTGCCCGAGGCAGCAATAGACCCTTGGAGACAGGTTGGCTAGAGGACGATGTATTGAATCGCGACGCAATTTGTGTGTTCCATCGTCATTAAGAGGCTCTGAACGTTACAATTAACTGTCAGTTTTGCGTCGGATTCGAAAAACTAGTCTCACAGGAGAATAACCATAAGGTACCCGAAGCAGCAATAGACCCTTGGAGACAAGTCGGCTGGAGGACGATGTATTGAATCGCGACGCAATTTGTGTGTTCCATCGTCATTAAGAGGCTCTGAACGTTACAATTAATTGTCAGTTTTGCGCCGGATTCGAAAACCTAGACACACAGGAGAACGACCATAAGGTGCCCGAGGCAGCAGTAGACCCTTGGATACAGGTTGGCTAGAGGACGATGTATTGAATACCGACGCAATTTGTGTGTTCCATCGCCATTAAGAGGCTCTGAACGTTACAACTAACTATCCGTTTTGCGTCGGATACGAAAAAGTACACTCACAGGAGAACCAGCATAGGGTGCCTGAGGTGGCAATAGACCCACATGAGAAGTCGGCTGGAGGACGATGTATTGAATCTTGACGCAATTTCTGTTTTCCATCGTCATTAAGAGGCTCTGAACGTTACAACTAACTGTCAGTTTTGCATCGGATTCGAAAATCTAGACTCACAGGAGAACGACCATAAGGTGCCGAGGCAGCAATAGACTCTTGGAGACAAGTCGGCTGGAGGACGATGTATTGAATCGCGACGCAATTTGTGTGTTCCATCGTCATTAAGAGGCTCTGAACGTTACAATTAACTGTCAGTTTTGCGTCGGATTCGAAAAACTAGAGTCACAGGAGAACGACCATAAGGTGCCCGAGGCACCAATAGTCCCATGGAGACAGGTCGGCTGGAGGACGATGTATTGAATCGCGACGCAATTTGTGTGTTCCATCGTCATTAAGAGGCTGTGAACGTTACAATTAACTGTCAGTTTTGCGCCGGATTCGATAAACTAGACTCATAGGAGAACGACCAAAAGGTGCCCGGGGCAGCAATAGTACCTCGGAGAAAAGTCGGCTGGAGGACGATGTATTGAATCGCGACGCAATTTGTGTGTTTCATCGTCATTAACAGGCTCTGAACGTTACAATTAACTGTCAGTTTTGCGTCGGATTCGAAAAACTAGACTCACAGGAGAATGACCATAAGGTGACCGAAGCAGCAATAGACCCTTGGAGACAAGTCGGCTCGTGGACGATGTATTGAATCGCGACGCAATTTGTTTGTTCCATCGTCATTAAGAGGCTCTGAACGTTACAATTAACTGTCAGTTTTGCGCCCGATTCGAATATCTAGACTCATAGGAGAACGACCAAAAGGTGCCCGTGGCAGCAATAGTACCTCGGAGAAAAGTCGGCTGGAGGACGATGTATTGAATCGCGACGCAATTTGTGTGTTCCATCGTCATTAAGAGGCTCTGAACGTTACAATTAACCGTCAGTTTTGCGTCGGATTCGAAAAACTAGACTCACAGGAGAACGACCATAAGGTGCCCGAGGCACCAATAGTCCCATGGAGACAGGTCGGCTGGATGACGATGTATTGAATCGCGACGCAATTTGTGTGTTCCATCGTCATTAAGAGGCTCTGAACGTTACAATTAACTGTCAGTTTTGCGCCGGATTCGATAAATTAGACACACAGGAGAACGACCATAAGGAGCCCGAGGCAGCAATAGACCCTTGGAGACAAGTCGGCTGAGGACGATGTATTGAATCGCGACGCAATTTGTGTGGTCCATCGTCATTAAGAGGCTCTGAGCGTACAATTAATTGTCAGTTTTGCGTCGGATTCGAAAAACTAGACACACAGGAGAACGACCATAAGGTGCCCGAGGCAGCAATAGACCCTTGGAGAAAAGTCGGCTGAGGACGATGTATTGAATCGCGACGCAATTTGTGTGTTCCATCGTCATTAAGAGGCTCTGAAAGTTACAATTAACAGTCAGTTTTGCGCCGGATTCGAATAACTAGACTCATAGGAGAACGACCAAAAGGTGCCCGTGGCAGCAATAGTACCTCGGAGAAAAGTCGGCTGGAGGACGATGTATTGATTCGCGACGCAATTTGTGTGTTCCATCGTCATTAAGAGGCTCTGAACGTTACAATTAACTGTCAGTTTTGAGCCGGATTCGATAAAGTAGACTCACAGGAGAGCGACCAAAATGTGCCCGGGGCAGCAATAGTACCTCGTAGACAAGTCGGCTGGAGCACGATGTATTGAATCGCGAAGCAATTTGTGTGTTCCATCGTCATTAAGAGGCTCTGAACGTTACAATTAACTGTCAGTTTTGCGTCGGATTCGAAAAACTAGTCTCACAGGAGAATAACCATAAGGTACCCGAAGCAGCAATAGACCCTAGGAGACAAGTCGGCTGGAGGACGATGTATTGAATCGCGACGCAATTTGTGTGTTCCATCGTCATTAAGAGGCTCTGAACGTTTCAATTAATTGTCAGTTTTGCGTCGGGTTCGAAAACCTAGACACACAGGAGAACGACCATAAGGTGCCCGAGGCAGCAGTAGACCCTTGGATACAGGTTGGCTAGAGGACGATGTATTGAATACCGACGCAATTTGTGTGTTCCATCGCCATTAAGAGGCTCTGAACGTTACAACTAACTATCAGTTTTGCGTCGGATACGAAAAAGTAGACTCACAGGAGAACCAGCATAGGCTGCCTGAGGTGGCAATAGACCCACAAGTGAAGTCGGCTGGAGGACGATGTATTGAATCTTGACGCAATTTCTGTTTTCCATCGTCATTAAGAGGCTCTGAACGTTACAACTAACTGTCAGTTTTGCATCGGATTCGAAAATCTAGACTCACAGGAGAACGACCATAAGGTGCCGAGGCAGCAATAGACTCTTGGAGACAAGTCGGCTGGAGGACGATGTATTGAATCGCGACGCAATTTGTGTGTTCCATCGTCATTAAGAGGCTCTGAACGTTACAATTAACTGTCAGTTTTGCGTCGTATTCGGAAAACTAGACTCACAGGAGAACGACCATAAGGTGCCCGAGGCAGCAATAGACCCTTGGAGACAGGACGGCTGTAGGACGATGTATTGAATCTCGACGCAATTAGTGTGTTCCATCGTCATTAACAGGCTCTGAACGTTAGAATTAACTGTCAGTTTTGCGTCGTATTCGGAAAACTAGACTCACAGGAGAACGACCATAAGGTGCCCGAGGCAGCAATAGACCCTTGGAGACAAGTCGGCTGGAGGACGATGTATTGAATCGCGACGCAATTTCTGTGTTCCATCGTCATTAAGAGGCTCTGAACGTTACAATTAACTGTCAGTTTTGCGTCGTATTCCGAAAACTAGACTCAGGAGAACGGCTATAAGGTGCCCGAGGCAGCAATAGACCCTTGGAGACAGGACGGCTGTAGGACGATGTATTGAATCTCGACGCAATTAGTGTGTTCCATCGTCATTAACAGGCTCTGAACGTTACGATTAACAGTCTGTTTTGCGTCGTATTCGGAAAACTAGACTTACAGGAGAACGACCATAAGGTGCCCGAGGCAGCAATAGACCCTTGGAGACAGGTCGGCTGTAGGACGATGTATCGAATCTCGACGTAATTTGGGTGTTCCATAGTCATTAATAGGCTCTGAACGTTACAATTCACTGTCAGTTTTGCATCGGATTCGAAAATCTAGACTCACAGGAGAACGACCGTAAGGTGCCCGAGGCAGCAATAGACTCTTGGAGACAGGTCGGCTGGAGGACGATATATTGAATCGCGACGCAATTTGTGTGATCCATCGTCATTAGGAGGCTCTGAACGTTACAATTAACTGTCAGTTTTGCGTCGTATTCGGAAAACTAGACTCACAGGAGAACGACCATAAGGTGCCCGAGGCAGCAATAGACCCTTGGAGACAGGTCGACTGTAGGACGATGTATTGAATCTCGACGCAATTTGGGTGTTCCATAGTCATTAATAGGCTCTGAACGTTACAATTAACTGTCACTTTTGCTTCGGATTAGAAAAACTAGACTCATAGGAGAACGACCAAAAGGTGCCCGGGGCAGCAATAGTACCTCGGAGACAGGTCGGCTGGAGGACGATGTATTGAATCGCGACGCAATTTGTGTGATCCATCGTCATTAGGAGGCTCTGAACGTTACAATTAACTGTCAGTTTTGCGTCGTATTCGGAAAGCTAGACTCACAGGAGAACGACCATAAGGTGCCCGAGGCAGCAATAGACCCTTGGAGACAAGTCGGCTGAGGACGATGTATTGAATCGCGACGCAATTTGTGTGTTCCAACGTCATTAAGAGGCTCTGAACGTTACAATTAACTATCAGTTTTGCGCCGGATTCGAATAACTAGACTCATAGGAGAACGACCAAAAGGTGCCCGTGGCAGCAATAGTACCTCGGAGAAAAGTTGGCTGGAGGACGATGTATTGAATCGCGACGCAATTTGTGTGTTCCATCGCCATTAAGAGGCTGTGAACGTTACAATTAACTATGAGTTTTGCGTCGGATACGAAGAAGTAGACTCACAGGAGAACCAGCATAGGGTGCCTGAGGTGGCAATAGACCAACAAGAGAAGTCAGCTGGAGGACGATGTATTGAATCTTGAAGCAATTTGTGATTTCCGTCGTCATTAAGAGGCTCTGAACGTTACAATTAACTGTCAGTTTTGCGCCGGATTCGAAAAACTAGATTCACAGGAGAACGACCATAAGTTGCCCGAGGCAGCAATAGACCCTCGGAGACAAGTCGGCTCGAGGACGATGTATTGAATCGCGACGCAATTTGTGTGTTCCATCGTCATTAAGAGGCTCTGAACGTTACAATTAACTGTCAGTTTTGCGTCGCATTCGAAAAACTAGACTCATAGGAGAACGACAATACGGTGACCGAGGTAGCAAGAGACCCTTGGAGACAAGTCGGCTGGACGACTATGTTTTGAATCGCGACGCAATTTGTGTGTTCCATCGTCATTAAGAGGCTCTGAACGTTACAATTAACTGTCAGTTTTGAGCCGGATTCGATAAACTAGACTCACAGGAGAACGACCAAAATGTGCCCGGGGCAGCAGTAGTACCTCGTAGACAAGTCGGCTGGAGCACGATGTATTGAATCGCGACGCAATTTGTGTGTTCCATCGTCATTAAGAGGCTGTGAACGTTACAATTAACTGTCAGTTTGGCGTCGGATTCGGAAAACTAGACTCACAGGAGAACGACGATAAGGTGCTCGAGGCAGCAATTGACCCTTGGATACAGGTTGGCTAGAGGACGATGTATTGAATACCGACGCAATTTGTGTGTTCCATCGCCATTAAGAGGCTCTGAACGTTACAACTAACTATCAGTTTTGCGTCGGATACGAAAAAGTAGACTCACAGGAGAACCAGCATAGGGTGCCTGAGGTGGCAATAGACCCACAAGTGAAGTCGGCTGGAGGACGATGTATTGAATCTTGACGCAATTTCTGTTTTCCATCGTCATTAAGAGGCTGTGAACGTTACAATTAACTGTCAGTTTTGCGCCGGATTCGATAAACTAGACTCATAGGAGAACGACCAAAAGGTGCCCGGGGCAGCAATAGTACCTCGGAGAAAAGTCGGCTGGAGGACGATGTATTGAATCGCGACGCAATTTGTGTGTTTCATCGTCATTAACAGGCTCTGAACGTTACAATTAACTGTCAGTTTTGCGTCGGATTCGAAAAACTAGACTCACAGGAGAATGACCATAAGGTGACCGAAGCAGCAATAGACCCTTGGAGACAAGTCGGCTCGTGGACGATGTATTGAATCGCGACGCAATTTGTTTGTTCCATCGTCATTAAGAGGCTCTGAACGTTACAATTAACTGTCAGTTTTGCGCCCGATTCGAATATCTAGACTCATAGGAGAACGACCAAAAGGTGCCCGTGGCAGCAATAGTACCTCGGAGAAAAGTCGGCTGGAGGACGATGTATTGAATCGCGACGCAATTTGTGTGTTCCATCGTCATTAAGAGGCTCTGAACGTTACAATTAACCGTCAGTTTTGCGTCGGATTCCAAAAACTAGACTCACAGGAGAACGACCATAAGGTGCCCGAGGCACCAATAGTCCCATGGAGACAGGTCGGCTGGATGACGATGTATTGAATCGCGACGCAATTTGTGTGTTCCATCGTCATTAAGAGGCTCTGAACGTTACAATTAACTGTCAGTTTTGCGCCGGATTCGATAAATTAGACACACAGGAGAACGACCATAAGGAGCCCGAGGCAGCAATAGACCCTTGGAGACAAGTCGGCTGAGGACGATGTATTGAATCGCGACGCAATTTGTGTGGTCCATCGTCATTAAGAGGCTCTGAGCGTACAATTAATTGTCAGTTTTGCGTCGGATTCGAAAAACTAGACACACAGGAGATCGACCATAAGGTGCCCGAGGCAGCAATAGACCCTTGGAGAAAAGTCGGCTGAGGACGATGTATTGAATCGCGACGCAATTTGTGTGTTCCATCGTCATTAAGAGGCTCTGAAAGTTACAATTAACAGTCAGTTTTGCGCCGGATTCGAATAACTAGACTCATAGGAGAACGACCAAAAGGTGCCCGTGGCAGCAATAGTACCTCGGAGAAAAGTCGGCTGGAGGACGATGTATTGATTCGCGACGCAATTTGTGTGTTCCATCGTCATTAAGAGGCTCTGAACGTTACAATTAACTGTCAGTTTTGAGCCGGATTCGATAAAGTAGACTCACAGGAGAGCGACCAAAATGTGCCCGGGGCAGCAATAGTACCTCGTAGACAAGTCGGCTGGAGCACGATGTATTGAATCGCGAAGCAATTTGTGTGTTCCATCGTCATTAAGAGGCTCTGAACGTTACAATTAACTGTCAGTTTTGCGTCGGATTCGAAAAACTAGTCTCACAGGAGAATAACCATAAGGTACCCGAAGCAGCAATAGACCCTAGGAGACAAGTCGGCTGGAGGACGATGTATTGAATCGCGACGCAATTTGTGTGTTCCATCGTCATTAAGAGGCTCTGAACGTTTCAATTAATTGTCAGTTTTGCGTCGGATTCGAAAACCTAGACACACAGGAGAACGACCATAAGGTGCCCGAGGCAGCAGTAGACCCTTGGATACAGGTTGGCTAGAGGACGATGTATTGAATACCGACGCAATTTGTGTGTTCCATCGCCATTAAGAGGCTCTGAACGTTACAACTAACTATCAGTTTTGCGTCGGATACGAAAAAGTAGACTCACAGGAGAACCAGCATAGGGTGCCTGAGGTGGCAATAGACCCACAAGTGAAGTCGGCTGGAGGACGATGTATTGAATCTTGACGCAATTTCTGTTTTCCATCGTCATTAAGAGGCTCTGAACGTTACAACTAACTGTCAGTTTTGCATCGGATTCGAAAATCTAGACTCACAGGAGAACGACCATAAGGTGCCGAGGCAGCAATAGACTCTTGGAGACAAGTCGGCTGGAGGACGATGTATTGAATCGCGACGCAATTTGTGTGTTCCATCGTCATTAAGAGGCTCTGAACGTTACAATTAACTGTCAGTTTTGCGTCGGATTCGAAAAACTAGAGTCACAGGAGAACGACCATAAGGTGCCCGAGGCACCAATAGTCCCATGGAGACAGGTCGGCTGGATGACGATGTATTGAATCGCGACGCAATTTGTGTGTTCCATCGTCAAAAAGAGGCTCTGAACGTTACAATTAACTGTCAGTTTTGCGCCGGATTCGATAAACTAGACACACAGGAGAACGACCATAAGGAGCCCGAGGCAGCAATAGACCCTTGGAGACAAGTCGGCTGAGGACGATGTATTGAATCGCGACGCAATTTGTGTGGTCCATCGTCATTAAGAGGTTCTGAGCGTACAATTAATTGTCAGTTTAGCGTCGGATTCGAAAAACTAGACACACAGGAGAACGACCATAAGGTGCCCGAGGCAGCAATAGACCCTTGGAGAAAAGTCGGCTGAGGACGATGTATTGAATCGCGACGCAATTTGTGTGTTCCATCGTCATTAAGAGGCTCTGAAAGTTACAATTAACTGTCAGTTTTGCGCCGGATTCGAATAACTAGACTCATAGGAGAACGACCAAAAGGTGCCCGTGGCAGCAATAGTACCTCGGAGAAAAGTCGGCTGGAGGACGATGTATTGATTCGCGACGCAATTTGTGTGTTCCATCGTCATTAAGAGGCTCTGAACGTTACAATTAACTGTCAGTTTTGAGCCGGATTCGATAAAGTAGTCTCACAGGAGAGCGACCAAAATGTGCCCGGGGCAGCAATAGTACCTCGTAGACAAGTCGGCTGGAGCACGATGTATTGAATCGCGAAGCAATTTGTGTGTTCCATCGTCATTAAGAGGCTCTGAACGTTACAATTAACTGTCAGTTTGGCGTCGGATTCGGAAAACTAGACTCACAGGAGAACGACGATAAGGTGCCCGAGGCAGCAATAGACCCTTGGAGACAGGTTGGCTAGAGGACGATGTATTGAATACCGACGCAATTTGTGTGTTCCATCGTCATTAAGAGGCTCTGAACGTTACAATTAACTGTCAGTTTTGCGTCGGATTCGAAAAAGTAGTCTCACAGGAGAATAACCATAAGGTACCCGAAGCAGCAATAGACCCTTGGAGACAAGTCGGCTGGAGGACGATGTATTGAATCGCGACGCAATTTGTGTGTTCCATCGTCATTAAGAGGCTCTGAACGTTACAATTAATTGTCAGTTTTGCGTCGGATTCGGAAACCTAGACACACAGGAGATCGACCATAAGGTGCCCGAGGCAGCAGTAGACCCTTGGATACAGGTTGGCTAGAGGACGATGTATTGAATACCGACGCAATTTGTGTGTTCCATCGCCATTAAGAGGCTCTGAACGTTACAACTAACTATCAGTTTTGCGTCGGATACGAAAAAGTAGACTCACTGGAGAACCAGCATAGGGTGCCTGAGGTGGCAATAGACCCACAAGAGAAGTCGGCTGGAGGACGATGTATTGAATCTTGACGCAATTTCTGTTTTCCATCGTCATTAAGAGGCTCTGAACGTTACAACTAACTGTCAGTTTTGCATCGGATTCGAAAATCTAGACTCACAGGAGAACGACCATAAGGTGCCGAGGCAGCAATAGACTCTTGGAGACAAGTCGGCTGGAGGACGATGTATTGAATCGCGACGCAATTTGTGTGTTCCATCGTCATTAAGAGGCTCTGAACGTTACAATTAACTGTCAGTTTTGCGTCGGATTCGAAAAACTAGAGTCACAGGAGAACGACCATAAGGTGCCCGAGGCACCAATAGTCCCATGGAGACAGGTCGGCTGGAGGACGATGTATTGAATCGCGACGCAATTTGTTTGTTCCATCGTCATTAAGAGGCTCTGAACGTTACAATTAACTGTCAGTTTTGCGCCCGATTCGAATAACTAGACTCATAGGAGAACGACCAAAAGGTGCCCGGGGCAGCAATAGTACCTCGGAGAAAAGTCGGCTGGAGGACGATGTATTGAATCGCGACGCAATTTGTGTGGTTCATCGTCATTAACAGGCTCTGAACGTTACAATTAACTGTCAGTTTTGCGTCGGATTCGAAAAACTAGACTCACAGGAGAATGACCATAAGGTGCCCGAAGCAGCAATAGACCCTTGGAGGCAAGTCGGCTCGTGGTCGATGTATTGAATCGCGACGCAATTTGTTTGTTCCATCGTCATTAAGAGGCTCTGAACGTTACAATTAACTGTCAGTTTTGCTCCCGATTCGAATAACTAGACTCATAGGAGAACGACCAAAAGGTGCCCGTGGCAGCAATAGTACCTCGGAGAAAAGTCGGCTGGAGGACGATGTATTGAATCGCGACGCAATTTGTGTGTTCCATCGTCATTAAGAGGCTCTGAACGTTACAATTAACTGTCAGTTTTGCTCCGGATTAGAAAAACTAGACTCATAGGAGAACGACAAAAAGGTGCCTCGGGCAGCAATAGTACCTCGGAGACAAGTCGGCTGGAGGACGATGTATTGAATCGCGACGCAATTTGTGTGGTTCATCGTCATTAACAGGCTCTGAACGTTACAATTAACTGTCAGTTTTGCGTCGGATTAGAAAAACTAGACTCACAGGAGAATAACCATAAGGTACCCGAGGCAGCAATAGACCCTTGGAGACAAGTCGGCTGGAGGACGATGTATTGAATCGCGACGCAATTTGTGTGTTCCATCGCCATTAAGAGGCTCTGAACGTTAGAATTAACTATCAGTTTTGCGTCGGATACGAAAAAGTAGACTCACAGGAGAACCAGCATAGGGTGCCTGAGTTGGCAATAGACCCACAAGAGAAGTCGGCTGGAGGACGATGTATTGAATCTTGACGCAATTTGTGTTTTCCATCGTCATTAAGAGGCTCCGAACGTTACAATTAACTATCAGGTTTGCGTCGGATTCGAAAATCTAGACTCACAGGAGAACGAGCATAATGTGCCCGAGGCAGCAATAGACTCTTGGAGACAAGTCGGCTGGAGGACGATGTATTGAATCGCGACGCAATATGTGTGTTCCATCGTCATTAAGAGGCTCTGAACGTTACAACTAACTGTCAGTTTTGCGCCGGATACGAAAAACTAGACTCATAGGAGAACGTCCAAAAGGTGCCCGGGTCAGCAATAGTACCTCGGAGACAGGTCGGCTGGAGGACGATGTATTGAATCGCGACGCAATTTGTGTGTTCCATCTTCATTAAGAGACTCTGAACGTTACAATAAACGGTCAGTTTTGCGACGGATTCGAAAACTAGACTCATAGGAGAACCACCAAAAGGTGCCCGGGGCAGCAATAGTACCTCGGAGAAAAGTCGGCTGGAGGATGATGTATTGAATCGCGACGCAATTTGTGTGTTCCATCGTCATTAAGAGGCTCTGAACGTTACAATTAACTGTCAGTATTGCGTCGTATTCTGAAAACTAGATTCACAGGAGAACGACCATAAGGTGCTCGAGGCAGCAACAGACCCTTGGAGACAGGACGGCTGTAGGACAATGTATTGAATCTTGACGCAATTTGTGTGTTCCATCGTCATTAAGAGGCTCTGAACGTTACAATTAACTGTCAGTTTTGCTTCGGATACGAAAAAGTAGACTCACAGGAGAACCAGCATATGGTGCCTGAGGTGGCAATAGACCCACAAGAGAAGTCGGCTGGAGGACGATGTATTGAATCTTGACGCAATTTCTGTTTTCCATCGTCATTAAGAGGCTCTGAACGTTACAATTAACTGTCAGTTTTGCGTCGGATTCGAAAAACTAGACTCACAGGAGAACGACCATAAGGTGATCGAGGCAGCAATAGACCCATGGAGACAAGTCGGCTGGAGGACGATGTATTGAATCTCGACGCAATATGTGTGTTCCATAGTCATTAAGAGGCTCTGAACGTTACAATAAACTGTCAGTTTTGCGCAGGATTCGAAAAACTAGACTCATAGGAGAACCACCAAAAGGTGCCCGGGGCAGCAATAGTACCTCGGAGAAAAGTCGGCTGGAGGACTATGTATTGAATCGCGACGCAATTTGTGTGTTCCATCGTCATGAAGAGGCTCTGAACGTTACAATTAACTGTCAGTTTTGCGTCGTATTCGGAAAACTAGACTCACAGGAGAACGATCATAAGGTGCCCGAGGCAGCAATAGACCCTTGGAGACAGGTCGGCTGTAGGACGATGTGTTGAATCTCGACGCAATTTGTGTGCTCCATAGTCATTAAGAGGTTCTGAACGTTACAATTAACTGTCAGTTTTGCATCGGATTCGAAAAATTAACCTCACAGGTTAACGACCATAAGGTGCCCGAGGCACCAATAATCCCATGGAGACAGGTCGGCTGGAGGACGATGTATTGAATCGCGACGCAATTTGTGTGTTCCATCGTCATGAAGAGGCTCTGAACGTTACAATTAACTGTCAGTTTTGCGCCGGATTCGATAAAGTAGACTCATAGGAGAACGACCAAAAGGTGCCCGGGGCAGCAATAGTACCTCGGAGTCAAGTCGGCTGGAGGACGATGTATTGAATCGCGACGCAATTTGTGTGTTCCATCGTCATTAAGAGGCTCTGAACGTTACAATTAACTGTCAGTTTTGCGCCGGATTCGAATAGCTAGACTCATAGGAGAAAGACCAAAAGGTGCCCGTGGCAGCAATAGTACCTCGGAGAAAAGTCGGCTGGAGGACGATGTATTGAATCGCGACGCAATTTGTGTGTTCCATCGTCATTAAGAGGCTCTGAAAGTTACAATTAACTGTCAGTTTTGCGCCGGATTCGATAAAGTAGACTCATAGGAGAACGACCAAAAGGTGCCCGGGGCAGCAATAGTACCTCGGAGACAAGTCGGCTGGAGGACGATGTATTGAATCGCGACGCAATTTGTGTGTTCCATCGTCATTAAGAGGCTCTGAACGTTACAATTAACTGTCAGTTTTGCGCCGGATTCGAATAGCTAGACTCATAGGAGAACGACCAAAAGGTGCCCGTGGCAGCAATAGTACCTCGGAGAAAAGTCGGCTGGAGGACGATGTATTGAATCGCGACGCAATTTGTGTGTTCCATCGTCATTAAGAGGCTCTGAACGTTACAATTAACTGTCAGTTTTGAGCCGGATTCGATAAACTAGACTCACAGGAAACGACCAAAATGTGCCCGGGGCAGCAGTAGTACCTCGTAGACAAGTCGGCTGGAGCACGATGTATTGAATCGCGACGCAATTTGTGTGTTCCATCGCCATTAAGAGGCTCTGAACGTTACAATTTACTATCAGTTTTGCTTCGGATACGAAAAAGTAGACTCACAGGAGATTCAGCATAAGGTGCCTGAGGTGGCAATAGACCCACAAGAGAAGTCGGCTGGAGGACGATGTATTGAATCTTGACGCAATTTCTGTTTTCCATTGTCATTAAGAGGCTCTGAACGTTACAACTAACGGTCAGTTTTGCATCGGATTCGAAAATCTAGACTCACAGGAGAACGACCATAAGGTGCCGAGGCAGCAATAGACTCTTGGAGACAAGTCGGCTGGAGGACGATGTAATGAATCTCGACGCAATTTGTGTGTTCCATCTTCATTAAGAGGCTCTGAACGTTACAATTAACTGTCAGTTTGGCGTCGGATTCGGAAAACTAGACACACAGGAGAACGAAGATAAGGTGCCCGAGGCAGCAATAGACCCTTGGAGACAGGTTGATTAGAGGACGATGAATTGAATCCCGACGCGATTTGGGTGTTCCATCGTCATTAAGAGGCTCTGAACGTTACAATTAACTGTCAGTTTTGCGTCGGATTCGAAAAACTAGACTCACAGGAGAATAACCATAAGGTGCCCGAGGCAGCAATAGACCCTTGGAGACAAGTCGGCTGGAGGTCGATGTATTGAATCGCGACGCAATTTGTGTGTTCCATCGCCATTAAGAGGCTCTGAACGTTACAATTAACTATCAGTTTTGCGTCGGATACGAAAAAGTAGACTCACAGGAGAACCAGCATAGGGTGCCTGAGGTGGCAATAGACCCACAAGAGAAGTCAGCTGGAGGACGACGTATTGAATCTTGACGCAATTTGTGTTTTCCATCGTCATTAAGAGGCTCTGAACGTTACAATTAACTGTCAGTTTTGCGTCGGATTCGAAAAACTAGACTCACAGGAGAACGACCATAAGGTGCCCGAGGCCGCAAGAGACCCTTGGAGACAAATAGGCTGGAGGACGATGTATTGAAACTCGACGCAATTTGTGTGTTCCATCTTCATTAAGAGGCTCCGAACGTTACAATTAACTGTCAGTTTGGCGTCGGATTCGGAAAACTAGACTCACAGGAGAACGACGATAAGATGCCCGAGGCAGCAATAGACCCTTGGAGCCAGGTTGACTAGAGGACGATGAATTGAATCCCGACGCAATTTGTGTGTTCCATCGTCATTAAGAGGCTCTGAACGTTACAATTAACTGTCAGTTTTGCGTCGGATTCGAAAAACTAGACTCACAGGAGAATAACCATAAGGTACCCGAGGCAGCGATAGACCCTTGGAGACAAGTCGGCTGGAGGACGATGTATTGAATCCCGACGCAATTTGTGTGTTCCATCAACATTAAGAGGCTCTGAACGTTACAATTAACTATCAGTTTTGCGTCGGATACGAAAAAGTAGACTCACAGGAGAACCAGCATAGGGTGCCTGAGGTGGCAATAGACCCACAAGAGAAGTCGGCTGGAGGACGATGTATTGAATCTTGACGCTATTTGTGTTTTCCATCGTCATTAAGAGGCTCTGAACGTTACAATTAACTCTCAGTTTTGCGTCGGATTCGAAAATGTAGACTCACAGGAGAACGACCATAAGGTGCCGGAGGCAGCAATAGACTCTTGGAGACAAGTCGGCTGGAGGACGATGTATTGAATCGCGACGCAATTTGTGTGTTCCATCGTCATTAAGAGGCTCTGAACGTTACAATTAACTGTCAGTTTTGCGCCGGATACGAAAAACTAGACTCATAGGAGAACGACCAAAAGGTGCCCGGGGCAGCAATAGTACCTCGGAGACAGGTCGGCTGGAGGACGATGTATTGAATCGCGACGCAATTTGTGTGTTCCATCGTCATTAAGAGGCTCTGAACGTTACAATTAACTGTCAGTATTGCGTCGTATTCGGAAAACTAGACTCACAGGAGAACGACCATAAGGTGCTCGAGGCAGAAAGAGACCCTTGTAGACAGGACGGCTGTAGGACGATGTATTGAATCTCGAAGCCATTTGTGTGTTCCATCGTCATTAAGAGGCTCTGAACGTTACAATTAACTGTCAGTTTTTCGTCGGATTCGAAAAACTAGACTCACAGGAGAACGACCATAAGGTGCCCGAGGCAGCAATAGACCTTTGGAGACCGGTCGGCTGGAGGACGATGTATTGAATCGCGACGCAATTTGTGTGTTCCATCGTCATTAAGAGGCTCTGAACCTTACAATTAACTGTCAGGTTTGCGTCGGATTCGAAAATCTAGACTCACAGAAGAACGACCATAAGGTGCCCGAGGCAGCACTAGACCCTTGGAGACAGGTCGGCTAGAGGACGTACAGACTCACTCTTCCTGTACTTAAGTCGGCATTGTGTCTCTTATATTTAATTCCGATGCAAATTCTGTATTTCATCATCAATGGGAAGGTCCAAGGGATACAGTAAACCTACACAGGTGCATCGGAATGTAAAACTGAGGACACAGGAAACGCCCAAAACATAGGCAGTAGGAAGACTCAGTCTTCCTGTACTTAAGACCTGATTGTGTCTTTTATATTTAATTCCGATGCAATTTCTGTGATTCATCCTCAATGGGAAGGTCCAAGGGATACAATAAACCTGCAGAGGTGCATCGGAATGTAAAACTGGTGACACAGGAAACGCTTAAAACATAGACAGTACTAAGACTCAGTCTTCCTGTACTTAAGTCGGCACTGTGTCTCTTATATTTGATTCCGATGCAATTTCTGTGTTTCATCGTCAATGGGAAGGTCCAAGGGATACAGTAAACCTGCAGAGGTGCATCGGAATGTAAAACTGGTGACACGGGAATCGCTCAAAACATAGACAGTAGGAAGACTCAGTCATCTTGTTCTTAAGTCGGTACTGTGTCTCTAATATTTAATTCCTATGCAATTTCTGTTTTTCATCGTCAATGGGAAGTTCCAAGGGATACAGTAAAAATGCAGAGGTGCATCGGAATTTAAACCTGGTGACACAGGAAACGCTCAAAACATAGACCGTAAGAAGACTCAGTTTTCATGTACTTAAGTCGGCGTTGTGTCTCTTATATATATTTCCGATGCAATTTCTGATTTTCATCATCAATGGAAGGTCCAAGGGATACAGTAAACCTGCAGAGGTGCATAGGAATGTAATACTGATGACACAGCAAGCGCTCAAATCATAGACAGTAGGAAGACTCAGTCATCCTGTTCTTAAGTCGGCACTGTGTCTCTAATATTTAATTCCTATGCAATTTCTGTTTCATCGTCAGTGGGAAGTTCCAAGGGATACAGTAAACCTGCAGAGGTGCATCGGAATGTAAAACTGGTGACATATGAAACGCTCAAAACATAGACAGTAGGAAGACTCAGTCTTCCTGTACTTATGTAGGCATTGTGCCTCTTATGTTTAATTCCGATGCAATTTCTGTGTTTCATCGTCAATGGGAAGGTCCAAGGGATACACTAAACGTGGAGAGGTGCATCGGAATGTAAAACTGATGACACAGCAAACGCTCAATTCATAGACAGTAGGAAGACTAAGTCTTCCTGTACTTAAATCGGCATTATGTCTCTTATATTTAATTCCGATGCAATTTCTGTTTTTCATCGTCAATGGGAAGGTCCAAGGGATACAGTAAACCTGCAGAGGTGCATCGGAATGTAAAACTGATGACACAGGGAACGCTCAAAACATAGACAGTAGGAAGGCTTAGTCTTCCTGTACTTAAGTCGGCATTGTGTCTCTTATATATAATTCCGATGCAATTTCTGTGTTTCATCGTCAATGGGAAGGTCCAAGGGATACAGTAAACCTGAAGAGGTGCATCGGAATGTAAAACTAGTGAGACAGGAAACGCTCAAAACATAGACAGTAGGGAGACTTAGTCTTCCTGTACTTAAGTCAGCATTGTGTCTCTTATTTTTAATTCCGTTGCAATTTCTCCGTTTCATCGTCAATGGGAAGGTCCAAGGGATACAATAAACCTGCAAAGGTGCATCGGAATGTTAAACTGGTGACACAGGAAACGCTCAAAGCATAGACAGTACTAAGACTCAGTCTTCGTGTACTTAAGTCGGCACTGTGTCTCTTATATTTAATTCCGATGCAATTTCTGTGATCCATCGTCACTGTGAAGGTCCAAGGGATACAGTAAACATGCAGAGGTGCATCGGAATGTATAACTGGAGACACGGAAAACGCTCAAAACATAGACAGTAGGAAGACTCAGTCATCCTGTACTTAAGTCGGCATTGTGTCTCTAATATTTAATTCCTATGCAATTTCTGTGTTTCATCGTCAATGGGATGGTCCAAGGGATACAGTAAACCTGCAGAGGTGCATCGGAATGTAAAACTGATGACACTGGAAACGCTCAAATCATAGACAGTAGGAAGACTCAGTCTTCCTGTACTTAAGTCGGCATTGTGTCTCTTATTTTTAACTCCGATTCAATTTCTGTGTTTCGTCGTCAATGGGAAGGTCCAAGGGATACAGTAAACCTGCAGAGGTGCATTGGAATGTAAAACTGGTGACACAGGAAACGCTCAAAACATAGACAGTAGGAAGACTCAGTCTTTCTGTACTTAAGTCGGCATTGTGTCTCTTATATTTAATTCCGATGCGATTTCTGTGTTTCTTCGACAATGGGAAGGTCCAAGGGATACAGTAAACCGGCAGAGGTGAATCGGAATGTAAATCTGGTGACACAGGAAACGCTCAAATCATAGACCGTAAGAAGACTCAGTTTTCCTGTACTTAAGTCGGCGTTGTGTCTCTTATATTTAATTCCGATGCAATTTCTGTGTTTCATCGTCAATGGGAAGGTCCAATGGATACAGTAAACCTGCAGAGGTCCATCGGAATGAAGAACTGGTGACACAGAAAACGATCAAAACATAGACAGTAGGAAGACTTAGTCTTCCTGTACTTAAGTCGACATTGTGTCTCTTATATTTAATTTCGATGCAATTTGTGGGTTTCATCGCCAATGGGAAGGTCCAAGGGATACAGTAAACCTGCAGAGGTGCATCGGAATGTAAAACTGATGACACAGGGAACGCTCAAAACATAGACAGTTGGAAGACTCAGTCTTCCTGTACTTAAGTCTGCATTGTGTCTCTTATATTTAATTCCGATGCAATTTCTGTGTTTCATCGTCAATGGGAAGGTCCAAGGGATACAATAAACCTGCAAAGGTGCATCGGAATGTAAAACTGGTGACACATGAAACGCTCAAATCATAGACAGTAGGAAGACTGTTTTCTTGTACTTAAGTCGGCGTTGTGTCTCTTATATTTAATTCCGATGCAATTTCTGTGTTTCATCGTCAATGGGAAGGTCCAATGTATACAGTAACCCTGCAGAGGTCCATCGGAATGTAAAACTGGTGGCACAGTAAACGATCAAAACATAGACAGTAAGAAGACCTAGTCTTCCTGTACTTAAGTCGGCATTGTGTCTCTTATATTTAATTTCGATGAATTTGAGGGTTTCATCGCCAATGGGAAGGTCCAAGGGATACTGTAAACCTTCAGAGGTGCATCGGAATGTAAAACTGGTGACACAGGAAACGCTCAAAATATTGACCGTAAGAAGACTGTTTTCTTGTACTTAAGTCGGCATTGTGTCTCTTATATTTAATTCCGATGCAATTTCTGTGTTTCATCGTCAATGGGAAGGTTCAAGGGATACAGTAAACCTGCAGAGGTGCATCGGAATTTAAACCTGGTGACACAGGAAACGCTCAAAACATAGACCGTAGGAAGACTCAGTTTTCATGTACTTAAGTCGGCGTTGTGTCTCTTATATATAATTCCGATGCAATTTCTGAATTTCATCGTCAATGGGAAGGTCCAAGGGATAAAGTAAACCTGCAGAGTTGCATCGGAATGTAAAACTGGTAACACAGGAAACGCTCAAACATAGACAGTGGGAAGACTTAGTCTCCCTGTACTTAAGTCGGCACTGTGTCTCTTATGTTTAATTCCGATGCAGTTTCTGTGTTTCACCGTCAATGGGAACGTCCAAGGGATACAGTAAACGTGCAGAGGTGCATCGGAATGTAAAACTGATGACACAGGAAACGCTCAAAACATAGACAGTAGGAAAACTTAGTCTTCCTGTACTTAAGTCGGCATTGTGTCTCTCATATTTAATTCCGATGCAATTTCTGTGATTCATCCTCAATGGGAAGGTCCAAGGGATACAATAAACCTGCAGAGGTGCATCGGAATGTAAAACTGGTGACACAGGAAACGCTCAAAACATAGACAGTACTCAGTCTTCCTGTACTTAAGTCGGCACTGTGTCTCTTATATTTAATTCCGATGCAATTTCTGTGATTCATCGTCATTGTGAAGGTCCAAGGGATACACTAAACCTGCAGAGGTGCATCGGAATGTAAAACTGGTGACACGGGAAACGCTCAAAACATAGACAGTAGGAAGACTCAGTCATCCTGTTCTTAAGTCGGCACTGTGTCTCTAATATTTAATTCCTATGCAATTTCTGTGTTTCATCGTCAATGGGATGGTCCAAGGGATACAGTAAACCTGCAGAGGTGCATCGGAATGAAAAATTAAGGACACAGGAAACGCTCAAATCATAGACAGTAGGAAGACTGTTTTCTTGTACTTAAGTCGGCATTGTGTCTCTTATATTTAATTCCGATGCAATTTCTGTGTTTCATCGTCAATGGGAAGGTCCAAGGGATACAGTAAACCCGCTGAGGTGCATCGGAATGTAAAACTGGTGACACAGGAAACGCTCAATACATAGACAGTAGGAAGACTCAGTCTTCCTGTACTTAAGTCGGCATTGTGTCTCTTATATTTAATTCCGATCCAATTTCAGTGTTTCATCGTCAATGGGAAGGTCCAAGGGATATAGTGAACCTGCAGAGGTGCATCGGAATGTAAAACTGGTGACACAGGAAACGCTCAAAACATAGACCGTAAGAAGACTCAGTTTTCTTGTACTTAAGTTGGCGTTGTGTCTCTTACATATAATTCCGATGCAATTTCTGATTTTCATCGTCAATGGGAAGGTCCAAGGGATACAGTAAACCCGCAGAGGTGAATCGGAATATAAAACTGAAGACACAGGAAACTATCAAATCATAGCCAGTAGGAAGACCCAGTCTTCCTGTACTTAAGTCGTCATTGTGTGTCTTATATTTAATTCCGATGCAATTTATGTGTTTCATCGTCAGTGGGAAGGTCCAAGGGATACAGTAAACCTGCAGAGGTGCATCGGAATGTAAAACTGATGACACATGAAACGCTCAAAACATAGACAGTAGGAAGACTCAGTCTTCCTGTACTTATGTAGGCATTGTGTCTCATATATTTAATTCCGATGCAATTTCTGTGTTTCATCGTCAATGGGAAGGTTCAAGGGATACAGTAAACCTGCAGAGGTGCATCGGAATTTAAACCTGGTGACACAGGAAACGCTCAAAACATAGACCGTAGGAAGACTCAGTTTTCATGTACTTAAGTCGGCGTTGTATCTCTTGTATATAATTCCGATGCAGTTTCTGTGTTTCATCGTCAATGGGAACGTCCAAGGGATACAGTAAACGTGCAGAGGTGCATCGGAATGTAAAACTGATGACACAGCAAACGCTCAATTCATAGACAGAAGGAAGACTCAGTCTTCCTGTACTTAAGTCGGCATTGTGTCACTTATATTTAATTGCGATGAAATTTCTGTGTTTCATCATCAATGGGAAGGTCCACGGGATACAGTAAACCTGCAGAGGTACATCGGAATGTAAAACTGATGACACAGGAAACGCTCAAAACATAGACAGTAAGAAGACTTAGTCTTCCTGTACTTAAGTCGGCATTGTGTCTCTCATATTTAATTCCGATGCAATTTCTGTGATTCATCCTCAATGGGAAGGTCCAAGGGATACAATAAACCTGCAGAGGTGCATCGGAATGTAAAACTGGTGACACAGGAAACGCTCAAAACATAGACAGTACTAAGACTCAGTCTTCCTGTACTTAAGTCGGCACTGTGTCTCTTATATTTAATTCCGATGCAATTTCTGTGATTCATCGTCATTGTGAAGGTCCAAGGGATACACTAAACCTGCAGAGGTGCATCGGAATGTAAAACTGGTGACACGGGAAACGCTCAAAACATAGACAGTAGGAAGACTCAGTCATCCTGTTCTTAAGTCGGCACTGTGTCTCTAATATTTAATTCCTATGCAATTTCTGTGTTTCATCGTCAATGGGATGGTCCAAGGGATACAGTAAACCTGCAGAGGTGCATCGGAATGTAAAACTGATGACACAGGAAACGCTCAAATCATAGACAGTAGGAAGACTAAGTCTTCCTGTACTTAAGTCGGCATTGTGTCTCTTATATTTAATTCCGATGCAATTTCTGTGTTTCATCGTCAATGGGAAGGTCCAAGGGATACAGTAAACCCTCTGAGGTGCATCGGAATGTAAAACTGGTGACACAGGAAACGCTCAAATCATAGACAGTAGGAAGACTCAGTCTTCCTGTACTTAAGTCGTCATTGTGTCTCTTATATTTAATTCCGATGCAATTTCTGTGTTTCATCGCCAATGGGAAGGTCCAAGGGATACAGTAAACCCGCTGAGGTGCATCCGAATGTAAAACTGATGACACATGAAACGCTCAAAACATAGACAGTAGGAAGACTCAGTCATCCTGTACTTAAGTCGGCATTGTGTCTCTAATATTTAATTCCTATGCAATTTCTGTGTTTCATCGTCAATGGGATGGTCCAAGGGATACAGTAAACCTGCAGAGGTGCATCGGAATGTAAAACTGATGACACAGGAAACGCTCAAATCATAGACAGTAGGAAGACTAAGTCTTCCTGTACTTAAGTCGGCATTGTGTCTCTTATATTTAACTCCGATGCAATTTCTGTGTTTCGTCGTCAATGGGAAGGTCCAAGGGATACAGTAAACCTGCAGAGGTGCATCGGAATGTAAAACTGGTGACACAGGAAACGCTCAAAACATAGACAGTAGGAAGACTCAGTCTTTCTGTACTTATGTCGGCATTGTGTCTCTTATATTTAATTCCGATGCGATTTCTGTGTTTCATCGACAATGGGAAGGTCCAAGGGATACAGTAAACTGGATGAGGTGAATCGGAATGTAAATCTGGTGACACAGGAAACGCTCAAATCATAGACCGTAAGAAGACTCAGTTTTCCTGTACTTAAGTCGGCGTTGTGTCTCTTATATTTAATTCCGATGCAATTTCTGTGTTTCATCGTCAATGAGAAGGTCCAATGGATACAGTAAACCTGCAGAGGTCCATCGGAATGTAAAACTGGTGACACAGAAAACGATCAAAACATAGACAGTGGGTAGACTTAGTATTCCTGTACGTAAGTCGACATTGTGTCTCTTACATTTAATTTCGATGCAATTTGTGGGTTTCATCGCCAATGGGAAGGTCCAAGGGATACAGTAAACCTGCAGAGGTGCATCGGAATGTAAAACTGATGACACAGGGAACGCTCAAAACATAGACAGTAGGAAGACTCAGTCTTCCTGTACTTAAGTCTGCATTGTGTCTCTTATATTTAATTCCGATGCAATTTCTGTGTTTCATCGTCAATGGGAAGGTCCAAGGGATACAGTAATCCTGCAGAGGTGTATCAGAATGTAAAACTGGTGACACAGGAAACGCTCAAATCATAGACAGTAAGAAGGCTTAGTCTTCCTGTACTTAAGTCGGCATTGTGTCTCTCATATTTAATTCCGATGCAATTTCTGTGATTCATCCTCAATGGGAAGGTCCAAGGGATACAATAAACCTGCAGAGGTGCATCGGAATGTAAAACTGGTGACACAGGAAACGCTCACAACATAGACAGTACTAAGACTCAGTCTTCCTGTACTTAAGTCGGCACTGTGTCTCTTATATTTAATTCCGATGCAATTTCTGTGATTCATCGTCATTGTGAAGGTCCAAGGGATACACTAAACCTGCAGAGGTGCATCGGAATGTAAAACTGGTGACACGGGAAACGCTCAAAACATAGACAGTAGGAAGACTCAGTCATCCTGTTCTTAAGTCGGCACTGTGTCTCTAATATTTAATTCCTATGCAATTTCTGTGTTTCATCGTCAATGGGATGGTCCAAGGGATACAGTAAACCTGCAGAGGTGCATCGGAATGTAAAACTGATGACACAGGAAACGCTCAAATCATAGACAGTAGGAAGACTAAGTCTTCCTGTACTTAAGTCGGCATTGTGTCTCTTATATTTAATTCCGATGCAATTTCTGTGTTACATCGTCAATGGGAAGGTCCAAGGGATACAGTAAACCCTCTGAGGTGCATCGGAATGTAAAACTGGTGACACAGGAAACGCTCAAAACATAGACAGTAGGAAGACTCAGTCTTCGTGTACTTAAGTCGTCATTGTGTCTCTTATATTTAATTCCGATGCAATTTCTGTGTTTCATCGCCAATGGGAAGGTCCAAGGGATACAGTAAACCCGCTGAGGTGCATCCGAATGTAAAACTGGTGACACAGGAAACGCTCAAAACATAGACAGTAGGAAGGCTCAGTCTTCCTGTACTTAAGTCGGCACTGTGTCGCTAATATTTAATTCCTATGCAATTTCTGTTTCATCGTCAGTGGGAAGTTCCAAGGGATACAGTAAACCTGCAGAGGTGCATCGGAATGTAAAACTGGTGACACAGGAAACGCTCAAAACATAGACCGTAAGAAGACTCAGTTTTCTTGTACTTAAGTTGGCGTTGTGTCTCTTATATAGAATTCCGATGCAATTTCTGATTTTCATCGTCAATGAGAAGGTCCAAGGGATACAGTAAACCTGCAGAGGTGTATCAGAATGTAAAACTGGTGACACAGGAAACGCTCAAAACATAAACAGTAGGAAGACTCAGTGTTCCTGTACTTAGGTCGGCATTGTGTCTCTAATATTTAATTCCGATGCTCTTTCTGTGTTTCATCGTCAATGGGAAGGTCCAAGGGATACAGTAAACCTGCAGAGGTGCATCGGAATGTAAAACTGATGACACATGAAACGCTCAAAACATAGACAGTAGGAAGACTCAGTCATCCTGTACTTAAGTCGGCATTGTGTCTCTAATATTTAATTCCTAAGCAATTTCTGTGTTTCATCGTCAATGGGATGGTCCAAGGGATACAGTAAACCTGCAGAGGTGCATCGGAATGTAAAACTGATGACACAGGAAACGCTCAAATCATAGACAGTAGGAAGACTCAGTCTTCCTGAACTTAAGTCGGCATTGTGTCTCTTATATTTAACTCCGATGCAATTTCTGTGTTTCGTCGTCAATGGGAAGGTCCAAGGGATACAGTACACCGGATGAGGTGAATCGGATTGTAAATCTGGTGACACAGGAAACGCTCAAATCATAGACCGTAAGAAGACTCAGTTTTCCTGTACTTAAGTCGGCGTTGTGTCTCTTATATTTAATTCCGATGGAATTTCTGTGTTTCATCGTCAATGAGAAGGTCCAATGGATACAGTAAACCTGCAGAGGTCCTTCGGAATGTAAAACTGGTGACACAGAAAACGATCAAAACATAGAGAGTAGGAAGACTTAGTCTTCCTGTACTTAAGTCGACATTGTGTCTCTTATATTTAATTTCGATGCAATTTGTGGGTTTCATCGCCAATGGGAAAGTCCAAGGGATACTGTAAACCTTCAGAGGTGCATCGGAATGTAAAACTGGTGACACAAGAAACGCTCAAAATTTTGACCGTAAGAAGACTGTTTTCTTGTACTTAAGTCGGCATTGTGTCTCTTATATTTAATTCCGATGCAATTTCTGATTTTCATCGTCAATGGGAAGGTCCAAGGGATACAGTAAACCTGCAGAGGTGCATCGGAATATAAAACTGAAGACACAGGAAACTATCAAATCATAGCCAGTAGGAAGACCCAGTCTTCCTGTACTTAAGTCGTCATTGTGTGTCTTATGTTTAATTCCGATGCAATTTTTGTGTTTCATCGTCAATGGGAAGGTCCAAGGAATACAGTAAACCTGCAGAGGTGTATCAGAATGTAAAACTGGTGACACAGGAAACGCTCAAAACATAGACAGTAGTAAGACTCAGTGTTCCTGTACTTAAGTCGGCATTGTGTCTCTAATATTTAATTCCGATGCTGTTTCTGTGTTTCATCGTCAATGGGAAGGTCCAAGGGATACAGTAAACCTGCAGAGGTGCATCGGAATGTAAAACTGATGACACATGAAACGCTCAAAACATAGACAGTAGGAAGACTCAGTCTTCCTGTACTTATGTAGGCATTGTGTCTCATATATTTAATTCCGATGCAATTTCTGTGTTTCATCGACAATGGGAAGGCTCAAGGGATACAGTAAACCTGCAGAGGTGCATCGGAATTTAAACCTGGTGACACAGGAAACGCTCAAAACATAGACCGTAGGAAGACTCAGTTTTCATGTACTTAAGTCGACGTTGTGTCTCTTATATATAATTCCGATGCAATTTCTGAATTTCATCGTCAATGGGAAGGTCCAAGGGATAAAGTAAACCTGCAGAGGTGCATCGAATGTAAAACTGGTAACACAGGAAACGCTCAAAACATAGACAGTGGGAAGACACAGTCTCCCTGTACTTAAGTCGGCACTGTGTCTCTTATGTTTAATTCCGATGCAGTTTCTGTGTTTCATCGTCAATGGGAACGTCCAAGGGATACAGTAAACGTGCAGAGGTGCATCGGAATGTAAAACTGATGACACAGCAAACGCTCAATTCATAGACAGTAGGAAGACTCAGTCTTCCTGTACTTAAGTCGGCATTGTGTCACTTATATTTAATTGCGATGCAATTTCTGTGTTTCATCATCAATGGGATGGTCCACGGGATACAGTAAACCTGCAGAGGTGCATCGGAATGTAAAACTGGTGACACGGGAAACGCTCAAAACATAGACAGTAGGAAGACTCAGTCATCCTGTTCTTAAGTCGGCACTGTGTCTCTAATATTTAATTCCTATGCAATTTCTGTGTTTCATCGTCAATGGGATGGTTTAAGAGATACAGTAAACCTGCAGAGGTGCATCGGAATGTAAAACTGGTGACACAGGAAACGCTCAAAACATAGACAGTAGGAAGACTCAGTCTTCCTGTACTTAAGTCGTCATTGTGTCTCTTATATTTAATTCCGATGCAATTTCTGTGTTTCATCGCCAATGGGAAGGTCCAAGGGATACAGTAAGCCCGCTGAGGTACATCGGAATGTAAAACTGGTGACACAGGAAACGCTCAAAACATAGACAGTAGGAAGGCTCAGTCTTCCTGTACTTAAGTCGGCACTGTGTCGCTAATATTTAATTCCTATGCAATTTCTGTTTCATCGTCAGTGGGAAGTTCCAAGGGATACAGTAAACCTGCAGAGGTGCATCGGAATGTAAAACTGGTGACACAGGAAACGCTCACAACATAGACAGTACTAAGACTCAGTCTTCCTGTACTTAAGTCGGCACTGTGTCTCTTATATTTAATTCCGATGCAATTTCTGTGATTCATCGTCATTGTGAAGGTCCAAGGGATACACTAAACCTGCAGAGGTGCATCGGAATGTAAAACTGGTGACACGGGAAACGCTCAAAACATAGACAGTAGGAAGACTCAGTCATCCTGTTCTTAAGTCGGCACTGTGTCTCTAATATTTAATTCCTATGCAATTTCTGTGTTTCATCGTCAATGGGATGGTCCAAGGGATACAGTAAACCTGCAGAGGTGCATCGGAATGTAAAACTGATGACACAGGAAACGCTCAAATCATAGACAGTAGGAAGACTAAGTCTTCCTGTACTTAAGTCGGCATTGTGTCTCTTATATTTAATTCCGATGCAATTTCTGTGTTACATCGTCAATGGGAAGGTCCAAGGGATACAGTAAACCCTCTGAGGTGCATCGGAATGTAAAACTGGTGACACAGGAAACGCTCAAAACATAGACAGTAGGAAGACTCAGTCTTCCTGTACTTAAGTCGTCATTGTGTCTCTTATATTTAATTCCGATGCAATTTCTGTGTTTCATCGCCAATGGGAAGGTCCAAGGGATACAGTAAACCCGCTGAGGTGCATCCGAATGTAAAACTGGTGACACAGGAAACGCTCAAAACATAGACAGTAGGAAGGCTCAGTCTTCCTGTACTTAAGTCGGCACTGTGTCGCTAATATTTAATTCCTATGCAATTTCTGTTTCATCGTCAGTGGGAAGTTCCAAGGGATACAGTAAACCTGCAGAGGTGCATCGGAATGTAAAACTGGTGACACAGGAAACGCTCAAAACATAGACCGTAAGAAGACTCAGTTTTCTTGTACTTAAGTTGGCGTTGTGTCTCTTATATAGAATTCCGATGCAATTTCTGATTTTCATCGTCAATGGGAAGGTCCAAGGGATACAGTAAACCTGCAGAGGTGTATCAGAATGTAAAACTGGTGACACAGGAAACGCTCAAAACATAAACAGTAGGAAGACTCAGTGTTCCTGTACTTAGGTCGGCATTGTGTCTCTAATATTTAATTCCGATGCTCTTTCTGTGTTTCATCGTCAATGGGAAGGTCCAAGGGATACAGTAAACCTGCAGAGGTGCATCGGAATGTAAAACTGATGACACATGAAACGCTCAAAACATAGACAGTAGGAAGACTCAGTCATCCTGTACTTAAGTCGGCATTGTGTCTCTAATATTTAATTCCTATGCAATTTCTGTGTTTCATCGTCAATGGGATGGTCCAAGGGATACAGTAAACCTGCAGAGGTGCATCGGAATGTAAAACTGATGACACAGGAAACGCTCAAATCATAGACAGTAGGAAGACTCAGTCTTCCTGAACTTAAGTCGGCATTGTGTCTCTTATATTTAACTCCGATGCAATTTCTGTGTTTCGTCGTCAATGGGAAGGTCCAAGGGATACAGTACACCGGATGAGGTGAATCGGATTGTAAATCTGGTGACACAGGAAACGCTCAAATCATAGACCGTAAGAAGACTCAGTTTTCCTGTACTTAAGTCGGCGTTGTGTCTCTTATATTTAATTCCGATGGAATTTCTGTGTTTCATCGTCAATGAGAAGGTCCAATGGATACAGTAAACCTGCAGAGGTCCTTCGGAATGTAAAACTGGTGACACAGAAAACGATCAAAACATAGAGAGTAGGAAGACTTAGTCTTCCTGTACTTAAGTCGACATTGTGTCTCTTATATTTAATTTCGATGCAATTTGTGGGTTTCATCGCCAATGGGAAAGTCCAAGGGATACTGTAAACCTTCAGAGGTGCATCGGAATGTAAAACTGGTGACACAAGAAACGCTCAAAATATTGACCGTAAGAAGACTGTTTTCTTGTACTTAAGTCGCCATTGTGTCTCTTATATTTAATTCCGATGCAATTTCTGATTTTCATCGTCAATGGGAAGGTCCAAGGGATACAGTAAACCTGCAGAGGTGCATCGGAATATAAAACTGAAGACACAGGAAACTATCAAATCATAGCCAGTAGGAAGACCCAGTCTTCCTGTACTTAAGTCGTCATTGTGTGTCTTATGTTTAATTCCGATGCAATTTTTGTGTTTCATCGTCAATCGGAAGGTCCAAGGAATACAGTAAACCTGCAGAGGTGTATCAGAATGTAAAACTGGTGACACAGGAAACGCTCAAAACATAGACAGTAGTAAGACTCAGTGTTCCTGTACTTAAGTCGGCATTGTGTCTCTAATATTTAATTCCGATGCTGTTTCTGTGTTTCATCGTCAATGGGAAGGTCCAAGGGATACAGTAAACCTGCAGAGGTGCATCGGAATGTAAAACTGATGACACATGAAACGCTCAAAACATAGACAGTAGGAAGACTCAGTCTTCCTGTACTTATGTAGGCATTGTGTCTCATATATTTAATTCCGATGCAATTTCTGTGTTTCATCGACAATGGGAAGGCTCAAGGGATACAGTAAACCTGCAGAGGTGCATCGGAATTTAAACCTGGTGACACAGGAAACGCTCAAAACATAGACCGTAGGAAGACTCAGTTTTCATGTACTTAAGTCGACGTTGTGTCTCTTATATATAATTCCGATGCAATATCTGAATTTCATCGTCAATGGGAAGGTCCAAGGGATAAAGTAAACCTGCAGAGGTGCATCGAATGTAAAACTGGTAACACAGGAAACGCTCAAAACATAGACAGTGGGAAGACACAGTCTCCCTGTACTTAAGTCGGCACTGTGTCTCTTATGTTTAATTCCGATGCAGTTTCTGTGTTTCATCGTCAATGGGAACGTCCAAGGGATACAGTAAACGTGCAGAGGTGCATCGGAATGTAAAACTGATGACACAGCAAACGCTCAATTCATAGACAGTAGGAAGACTCAGTCTTCCTGTACTTAAGTCGGCATTGTGTCACTTATATTTAATTGCGATGCAATTTCTGTGTTTCATCATCAATGGGATGGTCCACGGGATACAGTAAACCTGCAGAGGTGCATCGGAATGTAAAACTGGTGACACGAGAAACGCTCAAAACATAGACAGTAGGAAGACTCAGTCATCCTGTTCTTAAGTCGGCACTGTGTCTCTAATATTTAATTCCTATGCAATTTCTGTGTTTCATCGCCAATGGGAAGGTCCAAGGGATACAGTAAACCCGCTGAGGTGCATCCGAATGTAAAACTGGTGACACAGGAAACGCTCAAAACATAGACAGTAGGAAGGCTCAGTCTTCCTGTACTTAAGTCGGCACTGTGTCGCTAATATTTAATTCCTATGCAATTTCTGTTTCATCGTCAGTGGGAAGTTCCAAGGGATACAGTAAACCTGCAGAGGTGCATCGGAATGTAAAACTGGTGACACAGGAAACGCTCAAAACATAGACCGTAAGAAGACTCAGTTTTCTTGTACTTAAGTTGGCGTTGTGTCTCTTATATAGAATTCCGATGCAATTTCTGATTTTCATCGTCAATGGGAAGGTCCAAGGGATACAGTAAACCTGCAGAGGTGTATCAGAATGTAAAACTGGTGACACAGGAAACGCTCAAAACATAAACAGTAGGAAGACTCAGTGTTCCTGTACTTAGGTCGGCATTGTGTCTCTAATATTTAATTCCGATGCTCTTTCTGTGTTTCATCGTCAATGGGAAGGTCCAAGGGATACAGTAAACCTGCAGAGGTGCATCGGAATGTAAAACTGATGACACATGAAACGCTCAAAACATAGACAGTAGGAAGACTCAGTCATCCTGTACTTAAGTCGGCATTGTGTCTCTAATATTTAATTCCTATGCAATTTCTGTGTTTCATCGTCAATGGGATGGTCCAAGGGATACAGTAAACCTGCAGAGGTGCATCGGAATGTAAAACTGATGACACAGGAAACGCTCAAATCATAGACAGTAGGAAGACTCAGTCTTCCTGAACTTAAGTCGGCATTGTGTCTCTTATATTTAACTCCGATGCAATTTCTGTGTTTCGTCGTCAATGGGAAGGTCCAAGGGATACAGTACACCGGATGAGGTGAATCGGATTGTAAATCTGGTGACACAGGAAACGCTCAAATCATAGACCGTAAGAAGACTCAGTTTTCCTGTACTTAAGTCGGCGTTGTGTCTCTTATATTTAATTCCGATGGAATTTCTGTGTTTCATCGTCAATGAGAAGGTCCAATGGATACAGTAAACCTGCAGAGGTCCTTCGGAATGTAAAACTGGTGACACAGAAAACGATCAAAACATAGAGAGTAGGAAGACTTAGTCTTCCTGTACTTAAGTCGACATTGTGTCTCTTATATTTAATTTCGATGCAATTTGTGGGTTTCATCGCCAATGGGAAAGTCCAAGGGATACTGTAAACCTTCAGAGGTGCATCGGAATGTAAAACTGGTGACACAAGAAACGCTCAAAATATTGACCGTAAGAAGACTGTTTTCTTGTACTTAAGTCGCCATTGTGTCTCTTATATTTAATTCCGATGCAATTTCTGATTTTCATCGTCAATGGGAAGGTCCAAGGGATACAGTAAACCTGCAGAGGTGCATCGGAATATAAAACTGAAGACACAGGAAACTATCAAATCATAGCCAGTAGGAAGACCCAGTCTTCCTGTACTTAAGTCGTCATTGTGTGTCTTATGTTTAATTCCGATGCAATTTTTGTGTTTCATCGTCAATCGGAAGGTCCAAGGAATACAGTAAACCTGCAGAGGTGTATCAGAATGTAAAACTGGTGACACAGGAAACGCTCAAAACATAGACAGTAGTAAGACTCAGTGTTCCTGTACTTAAGTCGGCATTGTGTCTCTAATATTTAATTCCGATGCTGTTTCTGTGTTTCATCGTCAATGGGAAGGTCCAAGGGATACAGTAAACCTGCAGAGGTGCATCGGAATGTAAAACTGATGACACATGAAACGCTCAAAACATAGACAGTAGGAAGACTCAGTCTTCCTGTACTTATGTAGGCATTGTGTCTCATATATTTAATTCCGATGCAATTTCTGTGTTTCATCGACAATGGGAAGGCTCAAGGGATACAGTAAACCTGCAGAGGTGCATCGGAATTTAAACCTGGTGACACAGGAAACGCTCAAAACATAGACCGTAGGAAGACTCAGTTTTCATGTACTTAAGTCGACGTTGTGTCTCTTATATATAATTCCGATGCAATATCTGAATTTCATCGTCAATGGGAAGGTCCAAGGGATAAAGTAAACCTGCAGAGGTGCATCGAATGTAAAACTGGTAACACAGGAAACGCTCAAAACATAGACAGTGGGAAGACACAGTCTCCCTGTACTTAAGTCGGCACTGTGTCTCTTATGTTTAATTCCGATGCAGTTTCTGTGTTTCATCGTCAATGGGAACGTCCAAGGGATACAGTAAACGTGCAGAGGTGCATCGGAATGTAAAACTGATGACACAGCAAACGCTCAATTCATAGACAGTAGGAAGACTCAGTCTTCCTGTACTTAAGTCGGCATTGTGTCACTTATATTTAATTGCGATGCAATTTCTGTGTTTCATCATCAATGGGATGGTCCACGGGATACAGTAAACCTGCAGAGGTGCATCGGAATGTAAAACTGGTGACACGAGAAACGCTCAAAACATAGACAGTAGGAAGACTCAGTCATCCTGTTCTTAAGTCGGCACTGTGTCTCTAATATTTAATTCCTATGCAATTTCTGTGTTTCATCGCCAATGGGAAGGTCCAAGGGATACAGTAAACCCGCTGAGGTGCATCCGAATGTAAAACTGGTGACACAGGAAACGCTCAAAACATAGACAGTAGGAAGGCTCAGTCTTCCTGTACTTAAGTCGGCACTGTGTCGCTAATATTTAATTCCTATGCAATTTCTGTTTCATCGTCAGTGGGAAGTTCCAAGGGATACAGTAAACCTGCAGAGGTGCATCGGAATGTAAAACTGGTGACACAGGAAACGCTCAAAACATAGACCGTAAGAAGACTCAGTTTTCTTGTACTTAAGTTGGCGTTGTGTCTCTTATATAGAATTCCGATGCAATTTCTGATTTTCATCGTCAATGGGAAGGTCCAAGGGATACAGTAAACCTGCAGAGGTGTATCAGAATGTAAAACTGGTGACACAGGAAACGCTCAAAACATAAACAGTAGGAAGACTCAGTGTTCCTGTACTTAGGTCGGCATTGTGTCTCTAATATTTAATTCCGATGCTCTTTCTGTGTTTCATCGTCAATGGGAAGGTCCAAGGGATACAGTAAACCTGCAGAGGTGCATCGGAATGTAAAACTGATGACACATGAAACGCTCAAAACATAGACAGTAGGAAGACTCAGTCATCCTGTACTTAAGTCGGCATTGTGTCTCTAATATTTAATTCCTATGCAATTTCTGTGTTTCATCGTCAATGGGATGGTCCAAGGGATACAGTAAACCTGCAGAGGTGCATCGGAATGTAAAACTGATGACACAGGAAACGCTCAAATCATAGACAGTAGGAAGACTCAGTCTTCCTGAACTTAAGTCGGCATTGTGTCTCTTATATTTAACTCCGATGCAATTTCTGTGTTTCGTCGTCAATGGGAAGGTCCAAGGGATACAGTACACCGGATGAGGTGAATCGGATTGTAAATCTGGTGACACAGGAAACGCTCAAATCATAGACCGTAAGAAGACTCAGTTTTCCTGTACTTAAGTCGGCGTTGTGTCTCTTATATTTAATTCCGATGGAATTTCTGTGTTTCATCGTCAATGAGAAGGTCCAATGGATACAGTAAACCTGCAGAGGTCCTTCGGAATGTAAAACTGGTGACACAGAAAACGATCAAAACATAGAGAGTAGGAAGACTTAGTCTTCCTGTACTTAAGTCGACATTGTGTCTCTTATATTTAATTTCGATGCAATTTGTGGGTTTCATCGCCAATGGGAAAGTCCAAGGGATACTGTAAACCTTCAGAGGTGCATCGGAATGTAAAACTGGTGACACAAGAAACGCTCAAAATATTGACCGTAAGAAGACTGTTTTCTTGTACTTAAGTCGGCATTGTGTCTCTTATATTTAATTCCGATGCAATTTCTGATTTTCATCGTCAATGGGAAGGTCCAAGGGATACAGTAAACCTGCAGAGGTGCATCGGAATATAAAACTGAAGACACAGGAAACTATCAAATCATAGCCAGTAGGAAGACCCAGTCTTCCTGTACTTAAGTCGTCATTGTGTGTCTTATGTTTAATTCCGATGCAATTTTTGTGTTTCATCGTCAATCGGAAGGTCCAAGGAATACAGTAAACCTGCAGAGGTGTATCAGAATGTAAAACTGGTGACACAGGAAACGCTCAAAACATAGACAGTAGTAAGACTCAGTGTTCCTGTACTTAAGTCGGCATTGTGTCTCTAATATTTAATTCCGATGCTGTTTCTGTGTTTCATCGTCAATGGGAAGGTCCAAGGGATACAGTAAATCTGCAGAGGTGCATCGGAATGTAAAACTGATGACACATGAAACGCTCAAAACATAGACAGTAGGAAGACTCAGTCTTCCTGTACTTATGTAGGCATTGTGTCTCATATATTTAATTCCGATGCAATTTCTGTGTTTCATCGACAATGGGAAGGCTCAAGGGATACAGTAAACCTGCAGAGGTGCATCGGAATTTAAACCTGGTGACACAGGAAACGCTCAAAACATAGACCGTAGGAAGACTCAGTTTTCATGTACTTAAGTCGACGTTGTGTCTCTTATATATAATTCCGATGCAATATCTGAATTTCATCGTCAATGGGAAGGTCCAAGGGATAAAGTAAACCTGCAGAGGTGCATCGAATGTAAAACTGGTAACACAGGAAACGCTCAAAACATAGACAGTGGGAAGACACAGTCTCCCTGTACTTAAGTCGGCACTGTGTCTCTTATGTTTAATTCCGATGCAGTTTCTGTGTTTCATCGTCAATGGGAACGTCCAAGGGATACAGTAAACGTGCAGAGGTGCATCGGAATGTAAAACTGATGACACAGCAAACGCTCAATTCATAGACAGTAGGAAGACTCAGTCTTCCTGTACTTAAGTCGGCATTGTGTCACTTATATTTAATTGCGATGCAATTTCTGTGTTTCATCATCAATGGGATGGTCCACGGGATACAGTAAACCTGCAGAGGTGCATCGGAATGTAAAACTGGTGACACGGGAAACGCTCAAAACATAGACAGTAGGAAGACTCAGTCATCCTGTTCTTAAGTCGGCACTGTGTCTCTAATATTTAATTCCTATGCAATTTCTGTGTTTCATCGTCAATGGGATGGTTTAAGAGATACAGTAAACCTGCAGAGGTGCATCGGAATGTAAAACTGGTGACACAGGAAACGCTCAAAACATAGACAGTAGGAAGACTCAGTCTTCCTGTACTTAAGTCGTCATTGTGTCACTTATATTTAATTCCGATGCAATTTCTGTGTTTCATCGCCAATGGGAAGGTCCAAGGGATACAGTAAGCCCGCTGAGGTGCATCGGAATGTAAAACTGGTGACACAGGAAACGCTCAAAACATAGACAGTAGGAAGGCTCAGTCTTCCTGTACTTAAGTCGGCACTGTGTCGCTAATATTTAATTCCTATGCAATTTCTGTTTCATCGTCAGTGGGAAGTTCCAAGGGATACAGTAAACCTGCAGAGGTGCATCGGAATGTAAAACTGGTGACACAGGAAACGCTCAAAACATAGACCGTAAGAAGACTCAGTTTTCTTGTACTTAAGTTGGCGTTGTGTCTCTTATATAGAATTCCGATGCAATTTCTGATTTTCATCGTCAATGGGAAGGTCCAAGGGATACAGTAAACCTGCAGAGGTGTATCAGAATGTAAAACTGGTGACACAGGAAACGCTCAAAACATAAACAGTAGGAAGACTCAGTGTTCCTGTACTTAGGTCGGCATTGTGTCTCTAATATTTAATTCCGGTGCTCTTTCTGTGTTTCATCGTCAATGGGAAGGTCCAAGGGATAGAGTAAACCTGCAGAGGTGCATCGGAATGTAAAACTGATGACACATGAAACGCTCAAAACATAGACAGTAGGAAGACTCAGTCATCCTGTACTTAAGTCGGCATTGTGTCTCTAATATTTAATTCCTATGCAATTTCTGTGTTTCATCGTCAATGGGATGGTCCAAGGGATACAGTAAACCTGCAGAGGTGCATCGGAATGTAAAACTGATGACACAGGAAACGCTCAAATCATAGACAGTAGGAAGACTCAGTCTTCCTGAACTTAAGTCGGCATTGTGTCTCTTATATTTAACTCCGATGCAATTTCTGTGTTTCGTCGTCAATGGGAAGGTCCAAGGGATACAGTAAACCTGCAGAGGTGCATCGGAATGTAAAACTGATGACACAGGGAACGCTCAAAACATAGACAGTAGGAAGACTCAGTCTTCCTGTACTTAAGTCGTCATTGTGTCTCTTATATTTAATTCCGATGCAATTTCTGTGTTTCATCGCCAATGGGAAGGTCCAAGGGATACAGTAAACCCGCTGAGGTGCATCCGAATGTAAAACTGATGACACATGAAACGCTCAAAACATAGACAGTAGGAAGACTCAGTCATCCTGTACTTAAGTCGGCATTGTGTCTCTAATTATTAATTCCTATGCAATTTCTGTGTTTCATCGTCAATGGGATGGTCCAAGGGATACAGTAAACCTGCAGAGGTGCATCGGAATGTAAAACTGATGACACAGGAAACGCTCAAATCATAGACAGTAGGAAGACTAAGTCTTCCTGTACTTAAGTCGGCATTGTGTCTCTTATATTTAACTCCGATGCAATTTCTGTATTTCATCGTCAATGGGAAGGTCCAAGGGATACAGTAAACCTGCAGAGGTGCATCGGAATGTAAAACTGGTGACACAGGAAACGCTCAAAACATAGACAGTAGGAAGACTCAGTCTTTCTGTACTTATGTCGGCATTGTGTCTCTTATATTTAATTCCGATGCGATTTCTGTGTTTCATCGACAATGGGAAGGTCCAAGGGATACAGTAAACCGGATGAGGTGAATCGGAATGTAAATCTGGTGACACAGGAAACGCTCAAATCATAGACCGTAAGAAGACTCAGTCTTCCTGTACTTAAGTCGGCGTTGTGTCTCTTATATTTAATTCCGATGCAATTTCTGTGTTTCATCGTCAATGAGAAGGTCCAATGGATACAGTAAACCTGCAGAGGTCCATCGGAATGTAAAACTGGTGACACAGAAAACGATCAAAACATAGACAGTGGGAAGACTTAGTATTCCTGTACGTAAGTCGACATTGTGTCTCTTATATTTAATTTCGATGCAATTTGTGGGTTTCATCGCCAATGGGATGGTCCAAGGGATACAGTAAACCTGCAGAGGTGCATCGGAATGTAAAACTGATCACACAGGGAACGCTCAAAACATAGACAGTAGGAAGACTCAGTCTTCCTGTACTTAAGTCTGCATTGTGTCTCTTATATTTAATTCCGATGCAATTTCTGTGTTTCATCGTCAATGGGAAGGTCCAAGGGATACAGTAATCCTGCAGAGGTGTATCAGAATGTAAAACTGGTGACACAGGAAACGCTCAAATCATAGACAGTAAGAAGGCTTAGTCTTCCTGTACTTAAGTCGGCATTGTGTCTCTCATATTTAATTCCGATGCAATTTCTGTGATTCATCCTCAATGGGAAGGTCCAAGGGATACAATAAACCTGCAGAGGTGCATCGGAATGTAAAACTGGTGACACAGGAAACGCTCACAACATAGACAGTACTAAGACTCAGTCTTCCTGTACTTAAGTCGGCACTGTGTCTCTTATATTTAATTCCGATGCAATTTCTGTGATTCATCGTCATTGTGAAGGTCCAAGGGATACACTAAACCTGCAGAGGTGCATCGGAATGTAAAACTGGTGACACGGGAAACGCTCAAAACATAGACAGTAGGAAGACTCAGTCATCCTGTTCTTAAGTCGGCACTGTGTCTCTAATATTGAATTCCTATGCAATTTCTGTGTTTCATCGTCAATGGGATGGTCCAAGGGATACAGTAAACCTGCAGAGGTGCATCGGAATGTAAAACTGATGACACAGGAAACGCTCAAATCATAGACAGTAGGAAGACTAAGTCTTCCTGTACTTAAGTCGGCATTGTGTCTCTTATATTTAATTCCGATGCAATTTCTGTGTTTCATCGTCAATGGGAAGGTCCAAGGGATACAGTAAACCCTCTGAGGTGCATCGGAATGTAAAACTGGTGACACAGGAAACGCTCAAAACATAGACAGTAGGAAGACTCAGTCTTCCTGTACTTAAGTCGTCATTGTGTCTCTTATATTTAATTCCGATGCAATTTCTGTGTTTCATCGCCAATGGGAAGGTCCAAGGGATACAGTAAGCCCGCTGAGGTGCATCGGAATGTAAAACTGGTGACACAGGAAACGCTCAAAACATAGACAGTAGGAAGGCTCAGTCTTCCTGTACTTAAGTCGGCACTGTGTCGCTAATATTTAATTCCTATGCAATTTCTGTTTCATCGTCAGTGGGAAGTTCCAAGGGATACAGTAAACCTGCAGAGGTGCATCGGAATGTAAAACTGGTGACACAGGAAACGCTCAAAACATAGACCGTAAGAAGACTCAGTTTTCTTGTACTTAAGTTGGCGTTGTGTCTCTTATATAGAATTCCGATGCAATTTCTGATTTTCATCGTCAATGGGAAGGTCCAAGGGATACAGTAAACCTGCAGAGGTGTATCAGAATGTAAAACTGGTGACACAGGAAACGCTCAAAACATAAACAGTAGGAAGACTCAGTGTTCCTGTACTTAGGTCGGCATTGTGTCTCTAATATTTAATTCCGGTGCTCTTTCTGTGTTTCATCGTCAATGGGATGGTCCAAGGGATAGAGTAAACCTGCAGAGGTGCATCGGAATGTAAAACTGATGACACATGAAACGCTCAAAACATAGACAGTAGGAAGATTCAGTCATCCTGTACTTAAGTCGGCATTGTGTCTCTAATATTTAATTCCTATGCAATTTCTGTGTTTCATCGTCAATGGGATGGTCCAAGGGATACAGTAAACCTGCAGAGGTGCATCGGAATGTAAAACTGATGACACAGGAAACGCTCAAATCATAGACAGTAGGAAGACTCAGTCTTCCTGAACTTAAGTCGGCATTGTGTCTCTTATATTTAACTCCGATGCAATTTCTGTGTTTCGTCGTCAATGGGAAGGTCCAAGGGATACAGTAAACCTGCAGAGGTGCATCGGAATGTAAAACTGATGACACAGGGAACGCTCAAAACATAGACAGTAGGAAGACTCAGTCTTCCTGTACTTAAGTCGTCATTGTGTCTCTTATATTTAATTCCGATGCAATTTCTGTGTTTCATCGCCAATGGGAAGGTCCAAGGGATACAGTAAACCCGCTGAGGTGCATCCGAATGTAAAACTGATGACACATGAAACGCTCAAAACATAGACAGTAGGAAGACTCAGTCATCCTGTACTTAAGTCGGCATTGTGTCTCTAATATTTAATTCCTATGCAATTTCTGTGTTTCATCGTCAATGGGATGGTCCAAGGGATACAGTAAACCTGCAGAGGTGCATCGGAATGTAAAACTGATGACACAGGAAACGCTCAAATCATAGACAGTAGGAAGACTAAGTCTTCCTGTACTTAAGTCGGCATTGTGTGTCTTATATTTAACTCCGATGCAATTTCTGTATTTCGTCGTCAATGGGAAGGTCCAAGGGATACAGTAAACCTGCAGAGGTGCATCGGAATGTAAAACTGGTGACACAGGAAACGCTCAAAACATAGACAGTAGGAAGACTCAGTCTTTCTGTACTTATGTCGGCATTGTGTCTCTTATATTTAATTCCGATGCGATTTCTGTGTTTCATCGACAATGGGAAGGTCCAAGGGATACAGTAAACCGGATGAGGTGAATCGGAATGTAAATCTGGTGACACAGGAAACGCTCAAATCATAGACCGTAAGAAGACTCAGTCTTCCTGTACTTAAGTCGGCGTTGTGTCTCTTATATTTAATTCCGATGCAATTTCTGTGTTTCATCGTCAATGAGAAGGTCCAATGGATACAGTAAACCTGCAGAGGTCCATCGGAATGTAAAACTGGTGACACAGAAAACGATCAAAACATAGACAGTGGGAAGACTTAGTATTCCTGTACGTAAGTCGACATTGTGTCTCTTATATTTAATTTCGATGCAATTTGTGGGTTTCATCGCCAATGGGATGGTCCAAGGGATACAGTAAACCTGCAGAGGTGCATCGGAATGTAAAACTGATGACACAGGGAACGCTCAAAACATAGACAGTAGGAAGACTCAGTCTTCCTGTACTTAAGTCTGCATTGTGTCTCTTATATTTAATTCCGATGCAATTTCTGTGTTTCATCGTCAATGGGAAGGTCCAAGGGATACAGTAATCCTGCAGAGGTGTATCAGAATGTAAAACTGGTGACACAGGAAACGCTCAAATCATAGACAGTAAGAAGGCTTAGTCTTCCTGTACTTAAGTCGGCATTGTGTCTCTCATATTTAATTCCGATGCAATTTCTGTGATTCATCCTCAATGGGAAGGTCCAAGGGATACAATAAACCTGCAGAGGTGCATCGGAATGTAAAACTGGTGACACAGGAAACGCTCACAACATAGACAGTACTAAGACTCAGTCTTCCTGTACTTAAGTCGGCACTGTGTCTCTTATATTTAATTCCGATGCAATTTCTGTGATTCATCGTCATTGTGAAGGTCCAAGGGATACACTAAACCTGCAGAGGTGCATCGGAATGTAAAACTGGTGACACGGGAAACGCTCAAAACATAGACAGTAGGAAGACTCAGTCATCCTGTTCTTAAGTCGGCACTGTGTCTCTAATATTTAATTCCTATGCAATTTCTGTGTTTCATCGTCAATGGGATGGTCCAAGGGATACAGTAAACCTGCAGAGGTGCATCGGAATGTAAAACTGATGACACAGGAAACGCTCAAATCATAGACAGTAGGAAGACTAAGTCTTCCTGTACTTAAGTCGGCATTGTGTCTCTTATATTTAATTCCGATGCAATTTCTGTGTTTCATCGTCAATGGGAAGGTCCAAGGGATACAGTAAACCCTCTGAGGTGCATCGGAATGTAAAACTGGTGACACAGGAAACGCTCAAAACATAGACAGTAGGAAGACTCAGTCTTCCTGTACTTAAGTCGTCATTGTGTCTCTTATATTTAATTCCGATGCAATTTCTGTGTTTCATCGCCAATGGGAAGGTCCAAGGGATACAGTAAACCCGCTGAAGTGCATCCGAATGTAAAACTGGTGACACAGGAAACGCTCAAAACATAGACAGTAGGAAGGCTCAGTCTTCCTGTACTTAAGACGGCACTGTGTCGCTAATATTTAATTCCTATGCAATTTCTGTTTCATCGTCAGTGGGAAGTTCCAAGGGATACAGTAAACCTGCAGAGGTGCATCGGAATGTAAAACTGGTGACACAGGAAACGCTCAAAACATAGACCGTAAGAAGACTCAGTTTTCTTGTACTTAAGTTGGCGTTGTGTCTCTTATATAGAATTCCGATGCAATTTCTGATTTTCATCGTCAATGGGAAGGTCCAAGGGATACAGTAAACCTGCAGAGGTGTATCAGAATGTAAAACTGGTGACACAGGAAACGCTCAAAACATAAACAGTAGGAAGACTCAGTGTTCCTGTACTTAGGTCGGCATTGTGTCTCTAATATTTAATTCCGATGCTCTTTCTGTGTTTCATCGTCAATGGGAAGGTCCAAGGGATACAGTAAACCTGCAGAGGTGCATCGGAATGTAAAACTGATGACACATGAAACGCTCAAAACATAGACAGTAGGAAGACTCAGTCATCCTGTACTTAAGTCGGCATTGTGTCTCTAATATTTAATTCCTATGCAATTTCTGTGTTTCATCGTCAATGGGATGGTCCAAGGGATACAGTAAACCTGCAGAGGTGCATCGGAATGTAAAACTGATGACACAGGAAACGCTCAAATCATAGACAGTAGGAAGACTCAGTCTTCCAGAACTTAAGTCGGCATTGTGTCTCTTATATTTAACTCCGATGCAATTTCTGTGTTTCGTCGTCAATGGGAAGGTCCAAGGGATACAGTACACCGGATGAGGTGAATCGGATTGTAAATCTGGTGACACAGGAAACGCTCAAATCATAGACCGTAAGAAGACTCAGTTTTCCTGTACTTAAGTCGGCATTGTGTCTCTTATATTTAATTCCGATGGAATTTCTGTGTTTCATCGTCAATGAGAAGGTCCAATGGATACAGTAAACCTGCAGAGGTCCTTCGGAATGTAAAACTGGTGACACAGAAAACGATCAAAACATAGAGAGTAGGAAGACTTAGTCTTCCTGTACTTAAGTCGACATTGTGTCTCTTATATTTAATTTCGATGCAATTTGTGGGTTTCATCGCCAATGGGAAAGTCCAAGGGATACTGTAAACCTTCAGAGGTGCATCGGAATGTAAAACTGGTGACACAAGAAACGCTCAAAATTTTGACCGTAAGAAGACTGTTTTCTTGTACTTAAGTCGGCATTGTGTCTCTTATATTTAATTCCGATGCAATTTCTGATTTTCATCGTCAATGGGAAGGTCCAAGGGATACAGTAAACCTGCAGAGGTGCATCGGAATATAAAACTGAAGACACAGGAAACTATCAAATCATAGCCAGTAGGAAGACCCAGTCTTCCTGTACTTAAGTCGTCATTGTGTGTCTTATGTTTAATTCCGATGCAATTTTTGTGTTTCATCGTCAATGGGAAGGTCCAAGGAATACAGTAAACCTGCAGAGGTGTATCAGAATGTAAAACTGGTGACACAGGAAACGCTCAAAACATAGACAGTAGTAAGACTCAGTGTTCCTGTACTTAAGTCGGCATTGTGTCTCTAATATTTAATTCCGATGCTGTTTCTGTGTTTCATCGTCAATGGGAAGGTCCAAGGGATACAGTAAACCTGCAGAGGTGCATCGGAATGTAAAACTGATGACACATGAAACGCTCAAAACATAGACAGTAGGAAGACTCAGTCTTCCTGTACTTATGTAGGCATTGTGTCTCATATATTTAATTCCGATGCAATTTCTGTGTTTCATCGACAATGGGAAGGTTCAAGGGATACAGTAAACCTGCAGAGGTGCATCGGAATTTAAACCTGGTGACACAGGAAACGCTCAAAACATAGACCGTAGGAAGACTCAGTTTTCATGTACTTATGTCGACGTTGTGTCTCTTATATATAATTCCGATGCAATTTCTGAATTTCATCGTCAATGGGAAGGTCCAAGGGATAAAGTAAACCTGCAGAGGTGCATCGAATGTAAAACTGGTAACACAGGAAACGCTCAAAACATAGACAGTGGGAAGACACAGTCTCCCTGTACTTAAGTCGGCACTGTGTCTCTTATGTTTAATTCCGATGCAGTTTCTGTGTTTCATCGTCAATGGGAACGTCCAAGGGATACCGTAAACGTGCAGAGGTGCATCGGAATGTAAAACTGATGACACAGCAAACGCTCAATTCATAGACAGTAGGAAGACTCAGTCTTCCTGTACTTAAGTCGGCATTGTGTCACTTATATTTAATTGCGATGCAATTTCTGTGTTTCATCATCAATGGGATGGTCCACGGGATACAGTAAACCTGCAGAGGTGCATCGGAATGTAAAACTGGTGACACGGGAAACGCTCAAAACATAGACAGTAGGAAGACTCAGTCATCCTGTTCTTAAGTCGGCACTGTGTCTCTAATATTTAATTCCTATGCAATTTCTGTGTTTCATCGTCAATGGGATGGTTTAAGAGATACAGTAAACCTGCAGAGGTGCATCGGAATGTAAAACTGGTGACACAGGAAAGGCTCAAAACATAGACAGTAGGAAGACTCAGTCTTCCTGTACTTAAGTCGTCATTGTGTCTCTTATATTTAATTCCGATGCAATTTCTGTGTTTCATCGCCAATGGGAAGGTCCAAGGGATACAGTAAACCCGCTGAGGTGCATCGGAATGTAAAACTGGTGACACAGGAAACGCTCAAAACATAGACAGTAGGAAGGCTCAGTCTTCCTGTACTTAAGTCGGCACTGTGTCGCTAATATTTAATTCCTATGCAATTTCTGTTTCATCGTCAGTGGGAAGTTCCAAGGGATACAGTAAACCTGCAGAGGTGCATCGGAATGTAAAACTGGTGACACAGGAAACGCTCAAAACATAGACCGTAAGAAGACTCAGTTTTCTTGTACTTAAGTTGGCGTTGTGTCTCTTATATAGAATTCCGATGCAATTTCTGATTTTCATCGTCAATGGGATGGTCCAAGGGATACAGTAAACCTGCAGAGGTGTATCAGAATGTAAAACTGGTGACACAGGAAACGCTCAAAACATAAACAGTAGGAAGACTCAGTGTTCCTGTACTTAGGTCGGCATTGTGTCTCTAATATTTAATTCCGATGCTTTTTCTGTGTTTCATCGTCAATGGGATGGTCCAAGGGATAGAGTAAACCTGCAGAGGTGCATCGGAATGTAAAACTGATGACACATGAAACGCTCAAAACATAGACAGTAGGAAGACACAGTCATCCTGTACTTAAGTCGGCATTGTGTCTCTAATATTTAATTCCTATGCAATTTCTGTGTTTCATCGTCAATGGGATGGTCCAAGGGATACAGTAAACCTGCAGAGGTGCATCGGAATGTAAAACTGATGACACAGGAAACGCTCAAATCATAGACAGTAGGAAGACTCAGTCGTCCTGAACTTAAGTCGGCATTGTGTCTCTTATATTTAACTCCGATGCAATTTCTGTGTTTCGTCGTCAATGGGAAGGTCCAAGGGATACAGTAAACCTGCAGAGGTGCATCGGAATGTAAAACTGATGACACAGGGAACGCTCAAAACATAGACAGTAGGAAGACTCAGTCTTCCTGTACTTTAGTCTGCATTGTGTCTCTTATATTTAATTCCGATGCAATTTCTGTGTTTCATCGTCAATGGGAAGGTCCAAGGGATACAGTAATCCTGCAGAGGTGTATCAGAATGTAAAACTGGTGACACAGGAAACGCTCAAATCAAAGACAGTAAGAAGACTTAGTCTTCCTGTACTTAAGTCGGCATTGTGTCTCTCATATTTAATTCCGATGCAATTTCTGTGATTCATCCTCAATGGGAAGGTCCAAGGGATACAATAAACCTTCAGAGGTGCATCGGAATGTAAAACTGGTGACACAGGAAACGCTCAAAACATAGACAGTACTAAGACTAAGTCTTCCTGTACTTAAGTCGGCATTGTGTCTCTTATATTTAATTCCGATGCAATTTCTGTGTTTCATCGTCAATGGGAAGGTCCAAGGGATACAGTAAACCCTCTGAGGTGCATCGGAATGTAAAACTGGTGACACAGGAAACGCTCAAAACATAGACAGTAGGAAGACTCAGTCTTCCTGTACTTAAGTCGTCATTGTGTCTCTTATATTTAATTCCGATGCAATTTCTGTGTTTCATCGCCAATGGGAAGGTCCAAGGGATACAGTAAACCCGCTGAGGTGCATCCGAATGTAAAACTGGTGACACAGGAAACGCTCAAACCATAGACAGTAGGAAGGCTCAGTCTTCCTGTACTTAAGTCGGCACTGTGTCGCTAATATTTAATTCCTATGCAATTTCTGTTTCATCGTCAGTGGGAAGTTCCAAGGGATACAGTAAACCTGCAGAGGTGCATCGGAATGTAAAACTGGTGACACAGGAAACGCTCAAAACATAGACCGTAAGAAGACTCAGTTTTCTTGTACTTAAGTTGGCGTTGTGTCTCTTATATAGAATTCCGATGCAATTTCTGATTTTCATCGTCAATGGGAAGGTCCAAGGGATACAGTAAACCTGCAGAGGTGTATCAGAATGTAAAACTGGTGACACAGGAAAAGCTCAAAACATAAACAGTAGGAAGACTCAGTGTTCCTGTACTTAGGTCGGCATTGTTTCTCTAATATTTAATTCCGATGCTCTTTCTGTGTTTCATCGTCAATGGGAAGGTCCAAGGGATAGAGTAAACCTGCAGAGGTGCATCGGAATGTAAAACTGATGACACATGAAACGCTCAAACCATAGACAGTAGGAAGACTCAGTCATCCTGTACTTAAGTCGGCATTGTGTCTCTAATATTTAATTCCTATGCAATTTCTGTGTTTCATCGTCAATGGGATGGTCCAAGGGATACAGTAAACCTGCAGAGGTGCATCGGAATGTAAAACTGATGACACAGGAAACGCTCAAATCATAGACAGTAGGAAGACTCAGTCTTCCTGAACTTAAGTCGGCATTGTGTCTCTTATATCTAACTCCGATGCAATTTCTGTGTTTCGTCGTCAATGGGAAGGTCCAAGGGATACAGTAAACCTGCAGAGGTGCATCGGAATGTAAAACTGGTGACACAGGAAACGCTCAAAACATAGACAGTAGGAAGACTCAGTCTTTCTGTACTTATGTCGGCATTGTGTCTCTTATGTTTAATTCCGATGCGATTTCTGTGTCTCATCGACAATGGGAAGGTCCAAGGGATACAGTAAACCGGATGAGGTGAATCGGAATGTAAATCTGGTGACACAGGAAACGCTCAAATCATAGACCGTAAGAAGACTCAGTTTTCCTGTACTTAAGTCGGCGTTGTGTCTCTTATACTTAATTCCGATGCAATTTCTGTGTTTCATCGTCAATGAGAAGGTCCAATGGATACAGTAAACCTGCAGAGGTCCATCGGAATGTAAAACTGGTGACACAGGAAACGCTCAATACATAGACAGTAGGAAGACTTAGTCTTCCTGTACTTAAGTCGACATTGTGTCTCTTATATTTAATTTCGATGCAATTTGTGGGTTTCATCGCCAATGGGAAGGTCCAAGGGATACTGTAAACCTTCAGAGGTGCATCGGAATGTAAAACTGGTGACACAAGAAACGCTCAAAATATTGACCGTAAGAAGACTGTTTTCTTGTACTTAAGTCGGCATTGTGTCCTTTATATTTAATTCCGATGCAATTTCTGATTTTCATCGTCAATGGGAAGGTCCAAGGGATACAGTAAACCTGCAGAGGTGCATCGGAATATAAAACTGAAGACACAGGAAACTATCAAATCATAGCCAGTAGGAAGACCCAGTCTTCCTGTACTTAAGTCGTCATTGTGTGTCTTATGTTTAATTCCGATGCAATTTTGGTGTTTCATCGTCAATGGGAAGGTCCAAGGGATACAGTAAACCTGCAGAGGTGTATCAGAATGTAAAACTGGTGACACAGGAAACACTCAAAACATAGACAGTAGGAAGACTCAGTGTTCCTGTACTTAAGTCGGCATTGTGTGTCTAACATTTAATTCCGATGCTGTTTCTGTGTTTCATCGTCAATGGGAAGGTTCAAGGGATACAGTAAACCTGCAGAGGTGCATCGGAATTTAAACCTGGTGACACAGGAAACGCTCAAAACATAGACCGTAGGAAGACTCAGTTTTCATGTACTTAAGTCGACGTTGTGTCTCTTATATATAATTCCGATGCAATTTCTGAATTTCATCGTCAATGGGAAGGTCCAAGGGATAAAGTAAACCTGCAGAGGTGCATCGGAATGTAAAACTGGTAACACAGGAAACGCTCAAAACATAGACAGTGGGAAGACACAGTCTCCCTGTACTTAAGTCGGCACTGTGTCTCTTATGTTTAATTCCGATGCAGTTTCTGTGTTCATCGTCAATGGGAACGTCCAAGGGATACAGTAAACGTGCAGAGGTACATCGGAATGTAAAACTGATGACACAGCAAACGCTCAATTCATAGACAGTAGGAAGACTCAGTCTTCCTGTACTTTAGTCTGCATTGTGTCTCTTATATTTAATTCCGATGCAATTTCTGTGTTTCATCGTCAATGGGAAGGTCCAAGGGATACAGTAATCCTGCAGAGGTGTATCAGAATGTAAAACTGGTGACACAGGAAACGCTCAAATCAAAGACAGTAAGAAGACTTAGTCTTCCTGTACTTAAGTCGGCATTGTGTCTCTCATATTTAATTCCGATGCAATTTCTGTGATTCATCCTCAATGGGAAGGTCCAAGGGATACAATAAACCTTCAGAGGTGCATCGGAATGTAAAACTGGTGACACAGGAAACGCTCAAAACATAGACAGTACTAAGACTCAGTCTTCCTGTACTTAAGTCGGCACTGTGTCTCTTATATTTAATTCCGATGCAATTTCTGTGATTCATCGTCATTGTGAAGGTCCAAAGGATACACTAAACCTGCAGAGGTGCATCGGAATGTAAAACTGGTGACACGGGAAACGCTCAAAACATAGACAGTAGGAAGACTCAGTCATCCTGTTCTTAAGTCGGCACTGTGTCTCTAATATTTAATTCCTATGCAATTTCTGTGTTTCATCGTCAATGGGATGGTCCAAGGGATACAGTAAACCTGCAGAGGTGCATCGGAATGTAAAACTGATGACACAGGAAACGCTCAAATCATAGACAGTAGGAAGACTAAGTCTTCCTGTACTTAAGTCGGCATTGTGTCTCTTATATTTAATTCCGATGCAATTTCTGTGTTTCATCGCCAATGGGAAGGTCCAAGGGATACAGTAAACCCGCTGAGGTGCATCCGAATGTAAAACTGGTGACACAGGAAACGCTCAAACCATAGACAGTAGGAAGGCTCAGTCTTCCTGTACTTAAGTCGGCACTGTGTCGCTAATATTTAATTCCTATGCAATTTCTGTTTCATCGTCAGTGGGAAGTTCCAAGGGATACAGTAAACCTGCAGAGGTGCATCGGAATGTAAAACTGGTGACACAGGAAACGCTCAAAACATAGACCGTAAGAAGACTCAGTTTTCTTGTACTTAAGTTGGCGTTGTGTCTCTTATATAGAATTCCGATGCAATTTCTGATTTTCATCGTCAATGGGAAGGTCCAAGGGATACAGTAAACCTGCAGAGGTGTATCAGAATGTAAAACTGGTGACACAGGAAACGCTCAAAACATAAACAGTAGGAAGACTCAGTGTTCCTGTACTTAGGTCGGCATTGTTTCTCTAATATTTAATTCCGATGCTCTTTCTGTGTTTCATCGTCAATGGGAAGGTCCAAGGGATAGAGTAAACCTGCAGAGGTGCATCGGAATGTAAAACTGATGACACATGAAACGCTCAAACCATAGACAGTAGGAAGACTCAGTCATCCTGTACTTAAGTCGGCATTGTGTCTCTAATATTTAATTCCTATGCAATTTCTGTGTTTCATCGTCAATGGGATGGTCCAAGGGATACAGTAAACCTGCAGAGGTGCATCGGAATGTAAAACTGATGACACAGGAAACGCTCAAATCATAGACAGTAGGAAGACTCAGTCTTCCTGAACTTAAGTCGGCATTGTGTCTCTTATATCTAACTCCGATGCAATTTCTGTGTTTCGTCGTCAATGGGAAGGTCCAAGGGATACAGTAAACCTGCAGAGGTGCATCGGAATGTAAAACTGGTGACACAGGAAACGCTCAAAACATAGACAGTAGGAAGACTCAGTCTTTCTGTACTTATGTCGTTATTGTGTCTCTTATGTTTAATTCCGATGCGATTTCTGTGTTTCATCGACAATGGGAAGGTCCAAGGGATACAGTAAACCGGATGAGGTGAATCGGAATGTAAATCTGGTGACACAGGAAACGCTCAAATCATAGACCGTAAGAAGACTCAGTTTTCCTGTACTTAAGTCGGCGTTGTGTCTCTTATACTTAATTCCGATGCAATTTCTGTGTTTCATCGTCAATGAGAAGGTCCAATGGATACAGTAAACCTGCAGAGGTCCATCGGAATGTAAAACTGGTGACACAGGAAACGCTCAATACATAGACAGTAGGAAGACTTAGTCTTCCTGTACTTAAGTCGACATTGTGTCTCTTATATTTAATTTCGATGCAATTTGTGGGTTTCATCGCCAATGGGAAGGTCCAAGGGATACTGTAAACCTTCAGAGGTGCATCGGAATGTAAAACTGGTGACACAAGAAACGCTCAAAATATTGACCGTAAGAAGACTGTTTTCTTGTACTTAAGTCGGCATTGTGTCCTTTATATTTAATTCCGATGCAATTTCTGATTTTCATCGTCAATGGGAAGGTCCAAGGGATACAGTAAACCTGCAGAGGTGCATCGGAATATAAAACTGAAGACACAGGAAACTATCAAATCATAGCCAGTAGGAAGACCCAGTCTTCCTGTACTTAAGTCGTCATTGTGTGTCTTATGTTTAATTCCGATGCAATTTTGGTGTTTCATCGTCAATGGGAAGGTCCAAGGGATACAGTAAACCTGCAGAGGTGTATCAGAATGTAAAACTGGTGACACAGGAAACACTCAAAACATAGACAGTAGGAAGACTCAGTGTTCCTGTACTTAAGTCGGCATTGTGTGTCTAACATTTAATTCCGATGCTGTTTCTGTGTTTCATCGTCAATGGGAAGGTTCAAGGGATACAGTAAACCTGCAGAGGTGCATCGGAATTTAAACCTGGTGACACAGGAAACGCTCAAAACATAGACCGTAGGAAGACTCAGTTTTCATGTACTTAAGTCGACGTTGTGTCTCTTATATATAATTCCGATGCAATTTCTGAATTTCATCGTCAATGGGAAGGTCCAAGGGATACAGTAAACCTGCAGAGGTGCATCGGAATATAAAACTGAAGACACAGGAAACTATCAAATCATAGCCAGTAGGAAGACCCAGTCTTCCTGTACTTAAGTCGTCATTGTGTGTCTTATGTTTAATTCCGATGCAATTTTGGTGTTTCATCGTCAATGGGAAGGTCCAAGGGATACAGTAAACCTGCAGAGGTGCATCGGAATGTAAAACTGGTAACACAGGAAACGCTCAAAACATAGACAGTGGGAAGACACAGTCTCCCTGTACTGAAGTCGGCACTGTGTCTCTTATGTTTAATTCCGATGCAGTTTCTGTGTTCATCGTCAATGGGAACGTCCAAGGGATACAGTAAACGTGCAGAGGTGCATCGGAATGTAAAACTGATGACACAGCAAACGCTCAATTCATAGACAGTAGGAAGACTCAGTCTTCCTGTACTTAAGTCGGCATTGTGTCACTTATATTTAATTGCGATGCAATTTCTGTGTTTCATCATCAATGGGATGGTCCACGGGATACAGTAAACCTGCAGAGGTGCATCGGAATGTAAAACTGATGACACAGGAAACGCTCACAACATAGACAGTAGGAAGACTTAGTCTTCCTGTACTTAAGTCGGCATTGTGTCTCTCATATTTAATTCCGATGCAATTTCTGTGATTCATCCTCAATGGGAAGGTCCAAGGGATACAATAAACCTGCAGAGGTGCATCGGAATGTAAAACTGGTGACACAGGAAACGCTCAAAACATAGACAGTACTAAGACTCAGTCTTCCTGTACTTAAGTCGGCACTGTGTCTCTTATATTTAATTCCGATGCAATTTCTGTGATTCATCGTCACTGTGAAGGTCCAAGGGATACACTAAACCTGCAGAGGTGCATCGGAATGTAAAACTGGTGACACGGGAAACGCTCAAAACATAGACAGTAGGAAGACTCAGTCTTCCTGTACTTAAGTCGTCATTGTGTCTCTTATATTTAATTCCGATGCAATTTCTGTGTTTCATCGCCAATGGGAAGGTCCAAGGGATACAGTAAACCCGCTGAGGTGCATCGGAATGTAAAACTGGTGACACAGGAAACGCTCAAAACGTAGACAGTAGGAAGGCTCAGTCTTCCTGTACTTAAGTCGGCACTGTGTCGCTAATATTTAATTCCTATGCAATTTCTGGTTTCATCGTTAGTGGGAAGTTCCAAGGGATACAGTAAACCTGCAGAGGTGCATCGGAATGTAAAACTGGTGACACAGGAAACGCTCAAAACATAGACCGTAAGAAGACTCAGTTTTCTTGTACTTAAGTTGGCGTTGTGTCTCTTATATAGAATTGCGATGCAATTTCTTATTTTCATCGTCAATGGGAAGGTCCAAGGGATACAGTAAACCTGCAGAGGTGTATCAGAATGTAAAACTGGTGACACAGGAAACGCTCAAAACATAAACAGTAGGAAGACTCAGTGTTCCTGTACTTAAGTCGGCATTGTGTCTCTAATATTTAATTCCGATGCCCTTTCTGTGTTTCATCGTCAATGGGAAGGTCCAAGGGATAGAGTACACCTGCAGAGGTGCATCGGAATGTAAAACTGATGACACATGAAACGCTCAAAACATAGACAGTAGGAAGACTCAGTCATCCTGTACTTAAGTCGGCATTGTGTCTCTAATATTTAATTCCTATGCAATTTCTGTGTTTCATCGTCAATGGGATGGTCCAAGGGATACAGTAAACCTGCAGAGGTGCATCGGAATGTAAAACTGATGACACAGGAAACGCTCAAATCATAGACAGTAGGAAGACTCAGTCTTCCTGAACTTAAGTCGGCATTGTGTCTCTTATATTTAATTCCGATGCAATTTCTGTGTTTCGCCGTCAATGGGAAGGTCCAAGGGATACAGTAAACCTGCAGAGGTGCATCGGAATGTAAAACTGGTGACACAGGAAACGCTCAAAACATAGACAGTAGGAAGACTCAGTCTTTCTGTACTTAAGTCGGCATTGTGTCTCTTATATTTAATTCCGATGCGATTTCTGTGTTTCATCGACAATGGGAAGGTCCAAGGGATACAGTAAACCGGATGAGGTGAATCGGAATGTAAATCTGGTGACACAGGAAACGCTCCAATCATAGACCGTAAGAAGACTCAGTGTTCCTGTACTTAAGTCGGCATTGTGTCTCTAATATTTAATTCCGATGCTGTTTCTGTGTTTCATCGTCGATGGGAAGGTCCAAGGGATACAGTAAACCTGCAGAGGTGCATCGGAATGTAAAACTGATGACACAGGAAACGCTCAAATCATAGACAGTAGGAAGACTAAGTCTTCCTGTACTTAAGTCGGCATTGTGTCTCTTATATTTAATTCCGATGCAATTTCTGTGTTTCATCGTCAATGGGAAGGTCCAAGGGATACAGTAAACCCTCTGAGGTGCATCGGAATGTAAAACTGGTGACACAGGAAACGTTCAAAACATAGACAGTAGGAAGACTCAGTCTTTCTGTACTTATGTCGGCATTGTGTCTCTTATGTTTAATTCCGATGCGATTTCTGTGTTTCATCGACAATGGGAAGGTCCAAGGGATACAGTAAACCGGATGAGGTGAATCGGAATGTAAATCTGGTGACACAGGAAACGCTCAAATCATAGACCGTAAGAAGACTCAGTTTTCCTGTACTTAAGTCGGCGTTGTGTCTCTTATACTTAATTCCGATGCAATTTCTGTGTTTCATCGTCAATGAGAAGGTCCAATGGATACAGTAAACCTGCAGAGGTCCATCGGAATGTAAAACTGGTGACACAGGAAACGCTCAATACATAGACAGTAGGAAGACTTAGTCTTCCTGTACTTAAGTCGACATTGTGTCTCTTATATTTAATTTCGATGCAATTTGTGGGTTTCATCGCCAATGGGAAGGTCCAAGGGATACTGTAAACCTTCAGAGGTGCATCGGAATGTAAAACTGGTGACACAAGAAACGCTCAAAATATTGACCGTAAGAAGACTGTTTTCTTGTACTTAAGTCGGCATTGTGTCCTTTATATTTAATTCCGATGCAATTTCTGATTTTCATCGTCAATGGGAAGGTCCAAGGGATACAGTAAACCTGCAGAGGTGCATCGGAATATAAAACTGAAGGCACAGGAAACTATCAAATCATAGCCAGTAGGAAGACCCAGTCTTCCTGTACTTAAGTCGTCATTGTGTGTCTTATGTTTAATTCCGATGCAATTTTTGTGTTTCATCGTCAATGGGAAGGTCCAAGGGATACAGTAAACCTGCAGAGGCGTATCAGAATGTAAAACTGGTGACACAGGAAACGCTCAAAACATAGACAGTAGGAAGACTCAGTGTTCCTGTACTTAAGTCGGCATTGTGTGTCTAACATTTAATTCCGATGCTGTTTCTGTGTTTCATCGTCAATGGGAAGGTCCAAGGGATACAGTAAACCTGCAGAGGTGCATCGGAATGTAAAACTGATGACACATGAAACGCTCAAAACATAGACAGTAGGAAGACTCAGTCTTCCTGTACTTATGTAGGCATTGTGTCTCATATATTTAATTCCGATGCAATTTCTGTGTTTCATCGACAATGGGAAGGTTCAAGGGATACAGTAAACCTGCAGAGGTGCATCGGAATTTAAACCTGGTGACACAGGAAACGCTCAAAACATATACCGTAGGAAGACTCAGTTTTCATGTACTTAAGTCGACGTTGTGTCTCTTATATATAATTCCGATGCAATTTCTGAATTTCATCGTCAATGGGAAGGTCCAAGGGATAAAGTAAACCTGCAGAGGTGCATCGGAATGTAAAACTGGTAACACAGGAAACGCTCAAAACATAGACAGTGGGAAGACACAGTCTCCCTGTACTTAAGTCGGCACTGTGTCTCTTATGTTTAATTCCGATGCAGTTTCTGTGTTCATCGTCAATGGGAACGTCCAAGGGATACAGTAAACGTGCAGAGGTGCATCGGAATGTAAAACTGATGACACAGCAAACGCTCAATTCATAGACAGTAGGAAGACTCAGTCTTCCTGTACTTAAGTCGGCATTGTGTCACTTATATTTAATTGCGATGCAATTTCTGTGTTTCATCATCAATGGGATGGTCCACGGGATACAGTAAACCTGCAGAGGTGCATCGGAATGTAAAACTGATGACACAGGAAACGCTCACAACATAGACAGTAGGAAGACTTAGTCTTCCTGTACTTAAGTCGGCATTGTGTCTCTCATATTTAATTCCGATGCAATTTCTGTGATTCATCCTCAATGGGACGGTCCAAGGGATACAATAAACCTGCAGAGGTGCATCGGAATGTAAAACTGGTGACACAGGAAACGCTCAAAACATAGACAGTACTAAGACTCAGTCTTCCTGTACTTAAGTCGGCACTGTGTCTCTTATATTTAATTCCGATGCAATTTCTGTGATTCATCGTCACTGTGAAGGTCCAAGGGATACACTAAACCTGCAGAGGTGCATCGGAATGTAAAACTGGTGACACGGGAAACGCTCAAAACATAGACAGTAGGAAGACTCAGTCTTCCTGTACTTAAGTCGTCATTGTGTCTCTTATATTTAATTCCGATGCAATTTCTGTGTTTCATCGCCAATGGGAAGGTCCAAGGGATACAGTAAACCCGCTGAGGTGCATCGGAATGTAAAACTGGTGACACAGGAAACGCTCAAAACGTAGACAGTAGGAAGGCTCAGTCTTCCTGTACTTAAGTCGGCACTGTGTCGCTAATATTTAATTCCTATGCAATTTCTGGTTTCATCGTTAGTGGGAAGTTCCAAGGGATGCAGTAAACCTGCAGAGGTGCATCGGAATGTAAAACTGGTGACACAGGAAACGCTCAAAACATAGACCGTAAGAAGACTCAGTTTTCTTGTACTTAAGTTGGCGTTGTGTCTCTTATATAGAATTGCGATGCAATTTCTTATTTTCATCGTCAATGGGAAGGTCCAAGGGATACAGTAAACCTGCAGAGGTGTATCAGAATGTAAAACTGGTGACACAGGAAACGCTCAAAACATAAACAGTAGGAAGACTCAGTGTTCCTGTACTTAAGTCGGCATTGTGTCTCTAATATTTAATTCCGATGCCCTTTCTGTGTTTCATCGTCAATGGGAAGGTCCAAGGGATAGAGTGCACCTGCAGAGGTGCATCGGAATGTAAAACTGATGACACATGAAACGCTCAAAACATAGACAGTAGGAAGACTCAGTCATCCTGTACTTAAGTCGGCATTGTGTCTCTAATATTTAATTCCTATGCAATTTCTGTGTTTCATCGTCAATGGGATGGTCCAAGGGATACAGTAAACCTGCAGAGGTGCATCGGAATGTAAAACTGATGACACAGGAAACGCTCAAATCATAGACAGTAGGAAGACTCAGTCTTCCTGAACTTAAGTCGGCATTGTGTCTCTTATATTTAATTCCGATGCAATTTCTGTGTTTCGCCGTCAATGGGAAGGTCCAAGGGATACAGTAAACCTGCAGAGGTGCATCGGAATGTAAAACTGGTGACACAAGAAACGCTCAAAACATAGACAGTAGGAAGACTCAGTCTTTCTGTACTTAAGTCGGCATTGTGTCTCTCATATTTAATTCCGATGCGATTTCTGTGTTTCATCGACAATGGGAAGGTCCAAGGGATACAGTAAACCGGATGAGGTGAATCGGAATGTAAATCTGGTGACACAGGAAACGCTCCAATCATAGACCGTAAGAAGACTCAGTGTTCCTGTACTTAAGTCGGCATTGAGTCTCTAATATTTAATTCCGATGCTGTTTCTGTGTTTCATCGTCGATGGGAAGGTCCAAGGGATACAGTAAACCAGCAGAGGTGCATCGGAATGTAAAACTGATGACACAGGAAACGCTCAAATCATAGACAGTAGGAAGACTAAGTCTTCCTGTACTTAAGTCGGCATTGTGTCTCTTATATTTAATTCCGATGCAATTTCTGTGTTTCATCGTCAATGGGAAGGTCCAAGGGATACAGTAAACCCTCTGAGGTGCATCGGAATGTAAAACTGGTGACACAGGAAACGCTCAAAACATAGACAGTAGGAAGACTCAGTCTTCCTGTACTTAAGTCGTCATTGTGTCTCTTATATTTAATTCCGATGCAATTTCTGTGTTTCATCGCCAATGGGAAGGTCCAAGGGATACAGTAAACCCGCTGAGGTGCATCCGAATGTAAAACTGGTGACACAGGAAACGCTCAAAACATAGACAGTAGGAAGGCTCAGTCTTCCTGTACTTAAGTCGGCACTGTGTCGCTAATATTTAATTCCTATGCAATTTCTGTTTCATTGTCAGTGGGAAGTTCCAAGGGATACAGTAAACCTGCAGAGGTGCATCGGAATGTAAAACTGGTGACACAGGAAACGCTCAAAACATAGACCGTAAGAAGACTCAGTTTTCTTGTACTTAAGTTGGCGTTGTGTCTCTTATATAGAATTCCGATGCAATTTCTGATTTTCATCGTCAATGGGAAGGTCGAAGGGATACAGTAAACCTGCAGAGGTGTATCAGAATGTAAAACTGGTGACACAGGAAACGCTCAAAACATAAACAGTAGGAAGACTCAGTGTTCCTGTACTTAGGTCGGCATTGTGTCTCTAATATTTAATTCCGATGCTCTTTCTGTGTTTCATCGTCAATGGGAAGGTCCAAGGGATAGAGTAAACCTGCAGAGGTGCATCGGAATGTAAAACTGATGACACATGAAACGCTCAAAACATAGACAGTAGGAAGACTCAGTCATCCTGTACTTAAGTCGGCATTGTGTCTCTAATATTTAATTCCTATGCAATTTCTGTGTTTCATCGTCAATGGGATGGTCCAAGGGATACAGTAAACCTGCAGAGGTGCATCGGAATGTAAAACTGATGACACAGGAAACGCTCAAATCATAGACAGTAGGAAGACTCAGTCTTCCTGAACTTAAGTCGGCATTGTGTCTCTTATATTTAACTCCGATGCAATTTCTGTGTTTCGTCGTCAATGGGAAGGTCCAAGGGATACAGTAAACCTGCAGAGGTGCATCGGAATGTAAAACTGGTGACACAGGAAACGCTCAAATCATAGACAGTAGGAAGACTCAGTCTTTCTGTACTTATGTCGGCATTGTGTCTCTTATGTTTAATTCCGATGCGATTTCTGTGTTTCATCGACAATGGGAAGGTCCAAGGGATACAGTAAACCGGATGAGGTGAATCGGAATGTAAATCTGGTGACACAGGAAACGCTCAAATCATAGACCGTAAGAAGACTCAGTTTTCCTGTACTTAAGTCGGCGTTGTGTCTCTTATACTTAATTCCGATGCAATTTCTGTGTTTCATCGTCAATGAGAAGGTCCAATGGATACAGTAAACCTGCAGAGGTCCATCGGAATGTAAAACTGGTGACACAGAAAACGATCAAAGCATAGACAGTAGGAAGACTTAGTCTTCCTGTACTTAAGTCGACATTGTGTCTCTTATGTTTAATTTCGATGCAATTTGTGGGTTTCATCGCCAGTGGGAAGCTCCAAGGGATACTGTAAACTTTCAGAGGTGCATCGGAATGTAAAACTGGTGACACAAGAAACGCTCAAAATATTGACCGTAAGAAGACTGTTTTCTTGTACTTAAGTTGGCATTGTGTCCTTTATATTTAATTCCGATGCAATTTCTAATTTTCATCGTCAATGGGAAGGTCCAAGGGATACAGTAAACCTGCAGAGGTGCATCGGAATATAAAACTGAAGACACAGGAAACTATCAAATCATAGCCAGTAGGAAGACCCAGTCTTCCTGTACTTAAGTCGTCATTGTGTGTCTTATGTTTAATTCCGATGCAATTTTTGTGTTTCATCGTCAATGGGAAGGTCCAAGGGATACAGTAAACCTGCAGAGGTGTATCAGAATGTAAAACTGGTGACACAGGAAACGCTCAAAACATAGACAGTAGGAAGACTCAGTGTTCCTGTACTTAAGTCGGCATTGTGTCTCTAATATTTAATTCCTATGCAATTTCTGTGTTTCATCGTCAATGGGATGGTCCAAGGGATACAGTAAACCTGCAGAGGTGCATCGGAATGTAAAACTGTTGACACAGGAAACGCTCAAATCATAGACAGTAGGAAGACTCAGTCTTCCTGAACTTAAGACGGCATTGTGTCTCTTATATTTAATTCCGATGCAATTTCTGTTTTTCGTCGTCAATGGGAAGGTCCAAGGGATACAGTAAACCTGCAGAGGTGCATCGGAATGTAAAACTGGTGACACAGGAAACGCTCAAAACATAGACAGTAGGAAGACTCAGTCTTTCTGTACTTAAGTCGGCATTGTGTCTCTTATATTTAATTCCGATGCGATTTCTGTGTTTCATCGACAATGGGAAGGTCCAAGGGATACAGTAAACCGGATGAGGTGAATCGGAATGTAAATCTGGTGACACAGGAAACGCTCCAATCATAGACCGTAAGAAGACTCAGTGTTCCTGTACTTAAGTCGGCATTGTGTCTCTAATATTTAATTCCGATGCTGTTTCTGTGTTTCATCGTCGATGGGAAGGTCCAAGGGATACAGTAAACCTGCAGAGGAGCATCGGAATGTAAAACTGATGACACATGAAACGCTCAAAACATAGACAGTAGGAAGACTCAGTCTTCCTGTACTTATGTAGGCATTGTGTCTCATATATTTAATTCCGATGCAATTTCTGTGCTTCATCGACAATGGGAAGGTTCAAGGGATACAGTAAACCTGCAGAGGTGCATCGGAATTTAAACCTGGTGACACAGGAAACGCTCAAAACATAGACCGTAGGAAGACTCAGTTTTCATGTACTTAAGTCGACGTTGTGTCTCTTATATATAATTCCGATGCAATTTCTGAATTTCATCGTCAATGGGAAGGTCCAAGGGATAAAGTAAACCTGCAGAGGTGCATCGGAATGTAAAACTGGTAACACAGGAAACGCTCAAAGCATAGACAGTGACAAGACACAGTCTCCCTGTACTTAAGTCGGCACTGTGTCTCTTATGTTTAATTCCGATGCAATTTCTGTGTTTCATCGTCAATGGGAACGTCCAAGGGATACAGTAAACGTGCAGAGGTGCATCGGAATGTAAAAATGATGACACAGCAAACGCTCAATTCATAGACAGTAGGAAGACTCAGTCTTCCTGTACTTAAGTCGGCATTGTGTCACTTATATTTAATTGCGATGCAGTTTCTGTGTGTCATCTTCAATGGGATGGTCCACGGGATACAGTAAACCTGCAGAGGTGCATCGGAATGTAAAACTGGTGACACAGGAAACGCTCAAAACATAGACAGTAGGAAGACTCAGTCTTCCTGTACTTAAGTCGGCACTGTGTCTCTTATATTTAATTCCGATGCAATTTCTGTGATTCATCGTCACTGTGAAGGTCCAAGGGATACACTAAACCTGCAGAGGTGCATCGGAATGTAAAACTGGTGACACGGGAAACGCTCAAAACATAGACAGTAGGAAGACTCAGTCATCCTGTTCTTAAGTCGGCACTGTGTCTCTAATATTTAATTCCTATGCAATTTCTGTGTTTCATCGTCAATGGGATGGTCCAAGGGATACAGTAAACCTGCAGAGGTGCATCGGAATGTAAAACTGATGACACAGGAAACGCTCAAATCATAGACAGTAGGAAGACTAAGTCTTCCTGTACTTAAGTCGGCATTGTGTCTCTTATATTTAATTCCGATTCAATTTCTGTGTTTCATCGTCAATGGGAAGGTCCAAGGGATACAGTAAACCCTCTGAGGTGCATCGGAATGTAAAACTGGTGACACAGGAAACGCTCAAAACATAGACAGTAGGAAGACTCAGTCTTCCTGTACTTAAGTCGTCATTGTGTCTCTTATATTTAACTCCGATGCAATTTCTGTGTTTCATCGCCAATGGGAAGGTCCAAGGGATACAGTAAACCCGGTGAGGTGCATCGGAATGTAAAACTGGTGACACAGGAAACGCTCAAAACATAGACAGTAGGAAGGCTCAGTCTTCCCGTACTTAAGTCGGCACTGTGTCGCTAATATTTAATTCCTATGCAATTTCTGTTTCATCGTTAGTGGGAAGTTCCAAGGGATACAGTAAACCTGCAGAGGTGCATCGGAATGTAAAACTGGTGACACAGGAAACGCTCAAAACATAGACCGTAAGAAGACTCAGTTTTCTTGTACTTAAGTTGGCGTTGTGTCTCTTATATAGAATTGCGATGCAATTTCTTATTTTCATCGTCAATGGGAAGGTCCAAGGGATACAGTAAAACTGCAGAGGTGTATCAGAATGTAAAACTGGTGACACAGGAAACGCTCAAAACATAGACAGTAGGAAGACTCAGTGTTCCTGTACTTAAGTCGGCATTGTGTGTCTAATATTTAATTCCGATGCTGTTTCTGTGTTTCATCGTCAATGGGAAGGTCCAAGGGATACAGTGAACCTGCAGAGGTGCATCGGAATGTAAAACTGATGACACATGAAACGCTCAAAACATAGACAGTAGGAAGACTCAGTCTTCCTGTACTTATGTAGGCATTGTGTCTCATATATTTAATTCCGATGCAATTTCTGTGTTTCATCGACAATGGGAAGGTTCAAGGGATACAGTAAACCTGCAGAGGTGCATCGGAATTTAAACCTGGTGACACAGGAAACGCTCAAAACATAGACCGTAGGAAGACTCAGTTTTCATGTACTTAAGTCGACGTTGTGTCTCTTATATATAATTCCGATGCAATTTCTGAATTTCATCGTCAATGGGAAGGTCCAAGGGATAAAGTAAACCTGCAGAGGTGCATCGGAATGTAAAACTGGTAACACAGGAAAAGCTCAAAACATAGACAGTGGGAAGACACAGTCTCCCTGTACTTAAGTCGGCACTGTGTCTCTTATGTTTAATTCCGATGCAGTTTCTGTGTTCATCGTCAATGGGAACGTCCAAGGGATACAGTAAACGTGCAGAGGTGCATCGGAATGTAAAACTGATGACACAGCAAACGCTCAATTCATAGACAGTAGGAAGACTCAGTCTTCCTGTACTTAAGTCGGCATTGTGTCACTTATATTTAATTGCGATGCAATTTCTGTGTTTCATCATCAATGGGATGGTCCACGGGATACAGTAAACCTGCAGAGGTGCATCGGAATGTAAAACTGATGACACAGGAAACGCTCACAACATAGACAGTAGGAAGACTTAGTCTTCCTGTACTTAAGTCGGCATTGTGTCTCTCATATTTAATTCCGATGCAATTTCTGTGATTCATCCTCAATGGGAAGGTCCAAGGGATACAATAAACCTGCAGAGGTGCATCGGAATGTAAAACTGATGACACAGGAAACGCTCAAATCATAGACAGTAGGAAGACTCAGTCTTCCTCAACTTAAGTCGGCATTGTGTCTCTTATATTTAACTCCGATGCAATTTCTGTGTTTCGTCGTCAAGGGGAAGGTCCAAGGGATACAGTAAACCTGCAGAGGTGCATCGGAATGTAAAACTGGTGACACAGGAAACGCTCAAAACATAGACAGTAGGAAGACTCAGTCTTTCTGTACTTAAGTCGGCATTGTGTCTCTTATATTTAATTCCGATGCGATTTCTGTGTTTCATCGACAATGGGAAGGTCCAAGGGATACAGTAAACCGGATGAGGTGAATCGGAATGTAAATCTGGTGACACAGGAAACGCTCCAATCATAGACCGTAAGAAGACTCAGTGTTCCTGTACTTAAGTCGGCATTGTGTCTCTAATATTTAATTCCGATGCTGTTTCTGTGTTTCATCGTCGATGGGAAGGTCCCAGGGATACAGTAAACCTGCAGAGGAGCATCGGAATGTAAAACTGATGACACATGAAACGCTCAAAACATAGACAGTAGGAAGACTCAGTCTTCCTGTACTTATGTAGGCATTGTGTCTCATATATTTAATTCCGATGCAATTTCTGTGCTTCATCGACAATGGGAAGGTTCAAGGGATACAGTAAACCTGCAGAGGTGCATCGGAATTTAAACCTGGTGACACAGGAAACGCTCAAAACATAGACCGTAGGAAGACTCAGTTTTCATGTACTTAAGTCGACGTTGTGTCTCTTATATATAATTCCGATGCAATTTCTGAATTTCATCGTCAATGGGAAGGTCCAAGGGATAAAGTAAACCTGCAGAGGTGCATCGGAATGTAAAACTGGTAACACAGGAAACGCTCAAAGCATAGACAGTGGGAAGACACAGTCTCCCTGTACTTAAGTCGGCACTGTGTCTCTTATGTTTAATTCCGATGCAATTTCTGTGTTTCATCGTCAATGGGAACGTCCAAGGGATACAGTAAACGTGCAGAGGTGCATCGGAATGTAAAAATGATGACACAGCAAACGCTCAATTCATAGACAGTAGGAAGACTCAGTCTTCCTGTACTTAAGTCGGCATTGTGTCACTTATATTTAATTGCGATGCAGTTTCTGTGTGTCATCTTCAATGGGATGGTCCACGGGATACAGTAAACCTGCAGAGGTGCATCGGAATGTAAAACTGATGACACAGGAAACGCTCACAACATAGACAGTAGGAAGACTTAGTCTTCCTGTACTTAAGTCGGCATTGTGTCTCTCATATTTAATTCCGATGCAATTTCTGTGATTCATCCTCAATGGTAAGGTCCAAGGGATACAATAAACCTGCAGAGGTGCATCGGAATGTAAAACTGGTGACACAGGAAACGCTCAAAACATAGACAGTACTAACACTCAGTCTTCCTGTACTTAAGTCGGCACTGTGTCTCTTATATTTAATTCCGATGCAATTTCTGTGATTCATCGTCACTGTGAAGGTCCAAGGGATACACTAAACCTGCAGAGGTGCATCGGAATGTAAAACTGGTGACACGGGAAACGCTCAAAACATAGACAGTAGGAAGACTCAGTCATCCTGTTCTTAAGTCGGCACTGTGTCTCTAATATTTAATTCCTATGCAATTTCTGTGTTTCATCGTCAATGGGATGGTCCAAGGGATACAGCAAACCTGCAGAGGTGCATCGGAATGTAAAACTGATGACACAGGAAACGCTCAAATCATAGACAGTAGGAAGACTAAGTCTTCCTGTACTTAAGTCGGCATTGTGTCTCTTATATTTAATTCCGATTCAATTTCTGTGTTTCATCGTCAATGGGAAGGTCCAAGGGATACAGTAAACCCTCTGAGGTGCATCGGAATGTAAAACTGGTGACACAGGAAACGCTCAAAACATAGACAGTAGGAAGACTCAGTCTTCCTGTACTTAAGTCGTCATTGTGTCTCTTATATTTAACTCCGATGCAATTTCTGTGTTTCATCGCCAATGGGAAGGTCCAAGGGATACAGTAAACCCGGTGAGGTGCATCGGAATGTAAAACTGGTGACACAGGAAACGCTCAAAACATAGACAGTAGGAAGGCTCAGTCTTCCCGTACTTAAGTCGGCACTGTGTCGCTAATATTTAATTCCTATGCAATTTCTGTTTCATCGTTAGTGGGAAGTTCCAAGGGATACAGTAAACCTGCAGAGGTGCATCGGAATGTAAAACTGGTGACACAGGAAACGCTCAAAACATAGACCGTAAGAAGACTCAGTTTTCTTGTACTTAAGTTGGCGTTGTGTCTCTTATATAGAATTGCGATGCAATTTCTTATTTTCATCGTCAATGGGAAGGTCCAAGGGATACAGTAAAACTGCAGAGGTGTATCAGAATGTAAAACTGGTGACACAGGAAACGCTCAAAACATAGACAGTAGGAAGACTCAGTGTTCCTGTACTTAAGTCGGCATTGTGTGTCTAATATTTAATTCCGATGCTGTTTCTGTGTTTCATCGTCAATGGGAAGGTCCAAGGGATACAGTGAACCTGCAGAGGTGCATCGGAATGTAAAACTGATGACACATGAAACGCTCAAAACATAGACAGTAGGAAGACTCAGTCTTCCTGTACTTATGTAGGCATTGTGTCTCATATATTTAATTCCGATGCAATTTCTGTGTTTCATCGACAATGGGAAGGTTCAAGGGATACAGTAAACCTGCAGAGGTGCATCGGAATTTAAACCTGGTGACACAGGAAACGCTCAAAACATAGACCGTAGGAAGACTCAGTTTTCATGTACTTGAGTCGACGTTGTGGCTCTTATATATAATTCCGATGCAATTTCTGAATTTCATCGTCAATGGGAAGGTCCAAGGGATAAAGTAAACCTGCAGAGGTGCATCGGAATGTAAAACTGGTAACACAGGAAAAGCTCAAAACATAGACAGTGGGAAGACACAGTCTCCCTGTACTTAAGTCGGCACTGTGTCTCTTATGTTTAATTCCGATGCAGTTTCTGTGTTCATCGTCAATGGGAACGTCCAAGGGATACAGTAAACGTGCAGAGGTGCATCGGAATGTAAAACTGATGACACAGCAAACGCTCAATTCATAGACAGTAGGAAGACTCAGTCTTCCTGTACTTAAGTCGGCATTGTGTCACTTATATTTAATTGCGATGCAATTTCTGTGTTTCATCATCAATGGGATGGTCCACGGGATACAGTAAACCTGCAGAGGTGCATCGGAATGTAAAACTGATGACACAGGAAACGCTCACAACATAGACAGTAGGAAGACTTAGTCTTCCTGTACTTAAGTCGGCATTGTGTCTCTCATATTTAATTCCGATGCAATTTCTGTGATTCATCCTCAATGGGAAGGTCCAAGGGATACAATAAACCTGCAGAGGTGCATCGGAATGTAAAACTGATGACACAGGAAACGCTCAAATCATAGACAGTAGGAAGACTCAGTCTTCCTCAACTTAAGTCGGCATTGTGTCTCTTATATTTAACTCCGATGCAATTTCTGTGTTTCGTCGTCAATGGGAAGGTCCAAGGGATACAGTAAACCTGCAGAGGTGCATCGGAATGTAAAACTGGTGACACAGGAAACGCTCAAAACATAGACAGTAGGAAGACTCAGTCTTTCTGTACTTAAGTCGGCATTGTGTCTCTTATATTTAATTCCGATGCGATTTCTGTGTTTCATCGACAATGGGAAGGTCCAAGGGATACAGTAAACCGGATGAGGTGAATCGGAATGTAAATCTGGTGACACAGGAAACGCTCAAATCATAGACCGTAAGAAGACTCAGTTTTCCTGTACTTAAGTCGGCGTTGTGTCTCTTATATTTAATTCCGATGCAATTTCTGTGTTTCATCGTCAATGAGAAGGTCCAATGGATACAGTAAACCTGCAGAGGTCCATCGGAATGTAAAACTGGTGACACAGAAAACGATCAAAACATAGACAGTAGGAAGACTTAGTCTTCCTGTACTTAAGTCGACATTATGTCTCTTATATTTAATTTCGATGCAATTTGTGGGTTTCATCGCCAATGGGAAGATCCAAGGGATACAGTAAACCTGCAGAGGTGCATCGGAATGTAAAACTGATGACACAGGGAACGCTCAAAACATAGACAGTAGGAAGACTCAGTCTTCCTGTACTTAAGTCTGCATTGTGTCTCTTATATTTAATTCCGATGCAATTTCTGTGTTTCATCGTCAATGGGAAGGTCCAAGGGATACAGTAATCCTGCAGAGGTGTATCAGAATGTAAAACTGGTGACACAGGAAACGCTCAAATCATAGACAGTTGGAAGACTCAGTCTTCCTGTACTTAAGTCGGCATTGTGTCTCTTATATTTAACTCCGATGCAATTTCTGTGTTTCATCGTCAATGGGAAGGTCCAAGGGATACAATAAACCTGCAAAGGTGCATCGGAATGTAAAACTGGTGACACATGAAACGCTCACATCATAGACAGTAGGAAGACTGTTTTCTTGTACTTAAGTCGGCGTTGTGTCTCTTATATTTAATTCCGATGCAATTTCTGTGTTTCATCGTCAATGGGAAGGTCCAATGTATACAGTAAACCTGCAGAGGTCCATCGGAATGTAAAACTGGTGGCACAGTAAACGATCAAAACATAGACAGTAACAAGACTTAGTCTTCCTGTACTTAAGACGGCATTGTGTCTCTTATATTTAATTTCGATGCAATTTGTGGGTTTCATCGCCAATGGGAAGGTCCAAGGGATACTGTAAACCTTCAGAGGTGCATCGGAATGTAAAACTGGTGACACAGGAAACGCTCAAAATATTGACCGTAAGAAGACTGTTTTCTTGTACTTAAGTCGGCATTGTGTCTCTTATATTTAATTCCGATGCAATTTCTGATTTTCATCGTCAATGGGAAGGTCCAAGGGATACAGTAAACCTGCAGAGGTGCATCGGAATATAAAACTGAAGACACAGGAAACTATCAAATCATAGCCAGTAGGAAGACCCAGTCTTCCTGTACTTAAGTCGTCATTGTGTGTCTTATGTTTAATTCCGATGCAATTTTTGTGTTTCATCGTCAATGGGAAGGTCCAAGGGATACAGTAAACCTGCAGAGGTGTATCAGAATGTAAAACTGGTGACACAGGAAACGCTCAAAACATAGACAGTAGGAAGACTCAGTGTTCCTGTACTTAAGTCGGCATTGTGTCTCTAATATTTAATTCCGATGCTGTTTCTGTGTTTCATCGTCAATGGGAAGGTCCAAGGGATACAGTAAACCTGCAGAGGTGCATCGGAATGTAAAACTGATGACACATGAAACGCTCAAAACATAGACAGTAGGAAGACTCAGTCTTCCTGTACTTATGTAGGCATTGTGTCTCATATATTTAATTCCGATGCAATTTCTGTGTTTCATCGACAATGGGAAGGTTCAAGGGATACAGTAAACCTGCAGAGGTGCATCGGAATTTAAACCTGGTGACACAGGAAACGCTCAAAACATAGACCGTAGGAAGACTTAGTTTTCATGTACTTAAGTCGACGTTGTGGCTCTTATATATAATTCCGATGCAATTTTTGAATTTTATCGTCAATGGGAAGGTCAAAGGGATAAAGTAAACCTGCAGAGGTGCATCGGAATGTAAAACTGGTAACACAGGAAACGCTCAAAACATAGACAGTGGGAAGACACAGTCTCCCTGTACTTAAGTCGGCACTGTGTCTCTTATGTTTAATTCCGATGCAGTTTCTGTGTTTCATCGTCAATGGGAACGTCCAAGGGATACAGTAAACGTGCAGAGGTGCATCGGAATGTAAAACTGATGACACAGCAAACGCTCAATTCATAGACAGTAGGAAGACTCAGTCTTCCTGTACTTAAGTCGGCATTGTGTCACTTATATTTAATTGCGATGCAATTTCTGTGTTTCATCATCAATGGGATGGTCCACGGGATACAGTAAACCTGCAGAGGTGCATCGGAATGTAAAACTGATGACACAGGAAACGCTCAAAACATAGACAGTAGGAAGACTTAGTCTTCCTGTACTTAAGTCGGCATTGTGTCTCTCATATTTAATTCCGATGCAATTTCTGTGATTCATCCTCAATGGGAAGGTCCAAGGGATACAATAAACCTGCAGAGGTGCATCGGAATGTAAAACTGGTGACACAGGAAACGCTCAAATCATAGACAGTACTAAGACTCAGTCTTCCTGTACTTAAGTCGGCACTGTGTCTCTTATATTTAATTCCGATGCAATTTCTGTGATTCATCGTCACTGTGAAGGTCCAAGGGATACACTAAACCTGCAGAGGTGCATCGGAATGTAAAACTGGTGACACGGGAAACGCTCAAAGCATAGACAGTAGGAAGACTCAGTCATCCTGTTCTTAAGTCGGCACTGTGTCTCTAATATTTAATTCCTATGCAATTTCTGTGTTTCATCGTCAATGGGATGGTCCAAGGGATACAGTAAACCTGCAGAGGTGCATCGGAATGTAAAACTGATGACGCAGGAAACGCTCAAATCATAGACAGTAGGAAGACTAAGTCTTCCTGTACTTAAGTCGGCATTGTGTCTCTTATATTTAATTGCGATGCAATTTCTGTGTTTCATCGTCAATGGGAAGGTCCAAGGGATACAGTAAACCCTCAGAGGTGCATCGGAATGTAAAACTGGTGACACAGGAAACGCTCAAAACATAGACAGTAGGAAGACTCAGTCTTCCTGTACTTAAGTCGGCATTGTGTCTCTTATATTTAATTCGGATGCAATTTCTGTGTTTCATCGTCAATGGGAAGGTCCAAGGGACACAGTAAACCCGCTGAGGTGCATCGGAATGCAAAACTGGTGACACAGGAAACGCTCAAAACATAGACAGTAGGAAGGCTCAGTCTTCCTGTACTTAAGTCGGCACTGTGTCGCTAATATTTAATTCCTATGCAATTTCTGTTTCATCGTCAGTGGGAAGTTCCAAGCGATACAGTAAACCTGCAGAGGTGCGTCGGAATGTAAAACTGGTGACACAGGAAACGCTCAAAACATAGACTGTAAGAAGACTCAGTTTTCTTGTACTTAAGTTTGCGTTGTGTCTCTTATATATAATTCCGATGCAATTTCTGATTTTCATCGTCAATGGGAAGGTCCAAGGGATACAGTAAACCTGCAAAGGTGTATCAGAATGTAAAACTGGTGACACAGGAAACGCTCAAAACATAAACAGTAGGAAGACTCAGTGTTCCTGTACTTCAGTCGGCATTGTGTCTCTAATATTTAATTCCGATGCTGTTTCTGTGTTTCATCGTCAATGGGAAGGTCCAAGGGATAGAGCAAACCTGCAGAGGTGCATCGGAATGTAAAACTGATGACACAGCAAACGCTCAATTCATAGACAGTAGGAAGACTCAGTCTTCCTGTACTTAAGTCGGCATTGAGTCTCTTATATTTAGTTCCGATGCAATTTCTGTGTTTCATCATCAATGGGAAGGTCCAAGGGATACAGTAAACCTGCAGAGGTGCATCGGAATGTAAAACTGATGACACAGGAAACGCTCAAAACATAGACAGCACTAAGACTCAGTCTTCCTGTACTTAAGTCGGCACTGTGTCTCTTATATTTAATTCCGATGCAATTTCTGTGATTCATCGTCATTGTGAATGTCCAAGGGATACACTAAACCTGCAGAGGTGCATCGGAATGTAAAACTGGTGACACGGGAAACGCTCAAAACATAGACAGTAGGAAGACTCAGTCATCCTGTTCTTATGTCGGCACTGTGTCTCTAATATTTAATTCCTATGCAATTTCTGTGTTTCATCGTCAATGGGATGGTCCAAGGGATACAGTAAACCTGCAGAGGTGCATCGGAATGTAAAACTGATGACACAGGAAACGCTCAAATCATAGACAGTAGGAAGACTAAGTCTTCCTGTACTTAAGTCGGCATTGTGTCTCTTATATTTAATTCCGATGCAATTTCTGTGATTCATCGTCAATGGGAAGGTCCAAGGGATACAGTAAACCTGCAGAGGTGCATCGGAATGTAAAACTGATGACACAGGAAACGCTCAAATCATAGACAGCAGGAAGACTTAGTCTTCCTGTACTTAAGTCGGCATAGTGTCTCTAATATTTAATTCCGATGCTGTTTCTGTGTTTCATTGTCAATGGGAAGGTCGAAGGGACACAGTGAACCTGCAGAGGTGCATCGGAATGTAAAACTGATGACACATGAAACGCTCAAAACATAGACAGTAGGAAGACTCAGTCTTCCTGTACATCAGTCGGCATTGTGTCTCTTATGTTTAACTCCGAAGCAATTTCTGTGTTTCATTGTCAATGGGAAGGTCCAAGGGATACAGTAAACGTGCAGAGGTGCATCGGAATGTAAAACTGATGACACAGCAAACGCTCAATTCATAGACAGTAGGAAGACTCAGTCTTCCTGTACTTAAGTCGGCATTGTGTCACTTATATTTAATTGCGATGCAATATTCTGTGTTTCATCATCAATGGGAAGGTCCCAGGGATATAGTAAACCTGCAGAGGTGCATCGGAATGTAAAACGGATGACACAGGAAACGCTCAAAACATAGACAGTAGGAAGACTTAGTCTTCCTGTACTTAAGTCGGCATTGTGTCTCTTAAATTTAATTCCGATGCGATTTCAGTGTTTCATCGTCAATGGGAAGGTCCAAGGGATACAGTAAACCTGCAGAGGTGCATCGGAATGTAAAACTGATGACACAGGAAACGCTCAAATCATAGACAGTAGGAAGACTTAGTCTTCCTGTACTTAAGTCGGCATTGTGTCTCTCATATTTAATTCCGATGCAATTTCTGTGATTCATCCTCAATGGGAAGGTCCAAGGGATACAATAAACCTGTAGAGGTGCATCGGAATGTAAAACTGGTGACACAGGAAACGCTCAAAACATAGACAGCACTAAGACTCAGTCTTCCTGTACTTAAGTCGGCACTGTGTCTCTTATATTTAATTCCGATGCAATGTCTGTGATTCATCGTCACTGTGAAGGTCCAAGGGATACACTAAACCTGCAGAGGTGCATCGGAATGTAAAACTGGTGACACGGGAAACGCTCAAAACGTAGACAGTAGGAAGACTCAGTGTTCCTGTACTTAAGTCGGCATTGTGTCTCTAAAATTTAATTCCGATGCTGTTTCTGTGTTTCATCGTCAATGGGAAGGTCCAAGGGATACAGTAAACCCGCTGAGGTGCATCGGAATGTAAAACTGGTGACACAGGAAACGCTCAAAACATAGACCGTAAGAAGACTCAGTTTTCTTGTACTTAAGTTGGCGTTGTGTCTCTCACATATAATTCCGATGCAATTTCTGATTTTCATCGTCAATGGGAAGGTCCAAGGGATACAGTAAACCTGCAGAGGTGCATCGGAATATAAAACTGAGGACACAGGAAACTATCAAATCATAGCCAGTAGGGAGACCCAGTCTTCCTGTACTTAAGTCGTCATTGTGTGTCTTATATTTAATTCCGATGCAATTTATGTGTTTTATCGTCAATGGGAAGGACCAAGGGATACAGTAAACCTGCAGAGGTGTATCAGAATGTAAAACTGGTGACACAGGAAACGCTCAAATCATAGACGGTAGGAAGACTCAGTGTTCCTGTACTTAAGTCGGCATTGTGTCTCTAATATTTAATTCCGATGCTGTTTCTGTGTTTCATCGTCAATGGGAAGGTCCAAGGGATAGAGTAAACCTGCAGAGGTGCATCGGAATGTAAAACTGATGACACATGAAACGCTCAAAACATAGACAGTAGGAAGACTCAGTCTTCCTGTACTTATGTAGGCATTGTGTCTCTTATGTTTAATTTCGATGCAATTTCTGTGTTTCATCGTCAATGGGAAGGTCCAAGGGATACACTAAACGTGCAGAGGTGCATCGGAATGTAAAACTGATGACACAGCAAACGCTCAATTCATAGACAGTAGGAAGACTCAGTCTTCCTGTACTTAAGTCGGCATTGTGTCTCTTATATTTAGTTCCGATGCAATTTCTGTGTTTCATCATCAATGGAAAGGTCCAAGGGATACAGTAAACCCTCAGAGGTGCATCGGAATGTAAAACTGGTGACACAGGAAACGCTCAAAACATAGACAGTAGGAAGACTCAGTCTTCCTGTACTTAAGTCGGCATTGTGTCTCTTATATTTAATTCGGATGCAATTTCTGTGTTTCATCGTCAATGGGAAGGTCCAAGGGACACAGTAAACCCGCTGAGGTGCATCGGAATGCAAAACTGGTGACACAGGAAACGCTCAAAACATAGACAGTAGGAAGGCTCAGTCTTCCTGTACTTAAGTCGGCACTGTGTCGCTAATATTTAATTCCTATGCAATTTCTGTTTCATCGTCAGTGGGAAGTTCCAAGCGATACAGTAAACCTGCAGAGGTGCGTCGGAATGTAAAACTGGTGACACAGGAAACGCTCAAAACATAGACTGTAAGAAGACTCAGTTTTCTTGTACTTAAGTTTGCGTTGTGTCTCTTATATATAATTCCGATGCAATTTCTGATTTTCATCGTCAATGGGAAGGTCCAAGGGATACAGTAAACCTGCAAAGGTGTATCAGAATGTAAAACTGGTGACACAGGAAACGCTCAAAACATAAACAGTAGGAAGACTCAGTGTTCCTGTACTTCAGTCGGCATTGTGTCTCTAATATTTAATTCCGATGCTGTTTCTGTGTTTCATCGTCAATGGGAAGGTCCAAGGGATAGAGTAAACCTGCAGAGGTGCATCGGAATGTAAAACTGATGACACAGCAAACGCTCAATTCATAGACAGTAGGAAGACTCAGTCTTCCTGTACTTAAGTCGGCATTGAGTCTCTTATATTTAGTTCCGATGCAATTTCTGTGTTTCATCATCAATGGGAAGGTCCAAGGGATACAGTAAACCTGCAGAGGTGCATCGGAATGTAAAACTGATGACACAGGAAACGCTCAAAACATAGACAGCACTAAGACTCAGTCTTCCTGTACTTAAGTCGGCACTGTGTCTCTTATATTTAATTCCGATGCAATTTCTGTGATTCATCGTCATTGTGAATGTCCAAGGGATACACTAAACCTGCAGAGGTGCATCGGAATGTAAAACTGGTGACACGGGAAACGCTCAAAACATAGACAGTAGGAAGACTCAGTCATCCTGTTCTTATGTCGGCACTGTGTCTCTAATATTTAATTCCTATGCAATTTCTGTGTTTCATCGTCAATGGGATGGTCCAAGGGATACAGTAAACCTGCAGAGGTGCATCGGAATGTAAAACTGATGACACAGGAAACGCTCAAATCATAGACAGTAGGAAGACTAAGTCTTCCTGTACTTAAGTCGGCATTGTGTCTCTTATATTTAATTCCGATGCAATTTCTGTGATTCATCGTCAATGGGAAGGTCCAAGGGATACAGTAAACCTGCAGAGGTGCATCGGAATGTAAAACTGATGACACAGGAAACGCTCAAATCATAGACAGCAGGAAGACTTAGTCTTCCTGTACTTAAGTCGGCATAGTGTCTCTAATATTTAATTCCGATGCTGTTTCTGTGTTTCATTGTCAATGGGAAGGTCGAAGGGACACAGTGAACCTGCAGAGGTGCATCGGAATGTAAAACTGATGACACATGAAACGCTCAAAACATAGACAGTAGGAAGACTCAGTCTTCCTGTACATCAGTCGGCATTGTGTCTCTTATGTTTAACTCCGAAGCAATTTCTGTGTTTCATTGTCAATGGGAAGGTCCAAGGGATACAGTAAACGTGCAGAGGTGCATCGGAATGTAAAACTGATGACACAGCAAACGCTCAATTCATAGACAGTAGGAAGACTCAGTCTTCCTGTACTTAAGTCGGCATTGTGTCACTTATATTTAATTGCGATGCAATATTCTGTGTTTCATCATCAATGGGAAGGTCCCAGGGATATAGTAAACCTGCAGAGGTGCATCGGAATGTAAAACGGATGACACAGGAAACGCTCAAAACATAGACAGTAGGAAGACTTAGTCTTCCTGTACTTAAGTCGGCATTGTGTCTCTTAAATTTAATTCCGATGCGATTTCAGTGTTTCATCGTCAATGGGAAGGTCCAAGGGATACAGTAAACCTGCAGAGGTGCATCGGAATGTAAAACTGATGACACAGGAAACGCTCAAATCATAGACAGTAGGAAGACTTAGTCTTCCTGTACTTAAGTCGGCATTGTGTCTCTCATATTTAATTCCGATGCAATTTCTGTGATTCATCCTCAATGGGAAGGTCCAAGGGATACAATAAACCTGTAGAGGTGCATCGGAATGTAAAACTGGTGACACAGGAAACGCTCAAAACATAGACAGCACTAAGACTCAGTCTTCCTGTACTTAAGTCGGCACTGTGTCTCTTATATTTAATTCCGATGCAATGTCTGTGATTCATCGTCACTGTGAAGGTCCAAGGGATACACTAAACCTGCAGAGGTGCATCGGAATGTAAAACTGGTGACACGGGAAACGCTCAAAACGTAGACAGTAGGAAGACTCAGTGTTCCTGTACTTAAGTCGGCATTGTGTCTCTAAAATTTAATTCCGATGCTGTTTCTGTGTTTCATCGTCAATGGGAAGGTCCAAGGGATACAGTAAACCCGCTGAGGTGCATCGGAATGTAAAACTGGTGACACAGGAAACGCTCAAAACATAGACCGTAAGAAGACTCAGTTTTCTTGTACTTAAGTTGGCGTTGTGTCTCTCACATATAATTCCGATGCAATTTCTGATTTTCATCGTCAATGGGAAGGTCCAAGGGATACAGTAAACCTGCAGAGGTGCATCGGAATATAAAACTGAGGACACAGGAAACTATCAAATCATAGCCAGTAGGGAGACCCAGTCTTCCTGTACTTAAGTCGTCATTGTGTGTCTTATATTTAATTCCGATGCAATTTATGTGTTTTATCGTCAATGGGAAGGACCAAGGGATACAGTAAACCTGCAGAGGTGTATCAGAATGTAAAACTGGTGACACAGGAAACGCTCAAATCATAGACGGTAGGAAGACTCAGTGTTCCTGTACTTAAGTCGGCATTGTGTCTCTAATATTTAATTCCGATGCTGTTTCTGTGTTTCATCGTCAATGGGAAGGTCCAAGGGATAGAGTAAACCTGCAGAGGTGCATCGGAATGTAAAACTGATGACACATGAAACGCTCAAAACATAGACAGTAGGAAGACTCAGTCTTCCTGTACTTATGTAGGCATTGTGTCTCTTATGTTTAATTTCGATGCAATTTCTGTGTTTCATCGTCAATGGGAAGGTCCAAGGGATACACTAAACGTGCAGAGGTGCATCGGAATGTAAAACTGATGACACAGCAAACGCTCAATTCATAGACAGTAGGAAGACTCAGTCTTCCTGTACTTAAGTCGGCATTGTGTCTCTTATATTTAGTTCCGATGCAATTTCTGTGTTTCATCATCAATGGAAAGGTCCAAGGGGTACAGTAAACCTGCAGAAGTGCATCGGAATGTAAAACTGATGACACAGGAAACGCTCAAAACATAGACAGTAGGAAGACTTAGTCTTCCTGTACTTAAGTCGGCATTGTGTCTCTAATGTTTAATTCCGATGCTGTTTCTGTGTTTCATTGTCAATGGGAAGGTCGAAGGGACACAGTAAACCTGCAGAGGTGCATCGGAATGTAAAACTGATGACACATGAAACGCTCAAAACATAGACAGTAGGAAGACTCAGTCTTCCTGTACTTCAGTCGGCATTGTGTCTCTTATGTTTAATTCCGATGCAATTTCTGTGTTTCATCGTCAATGGGAAGGTCCAAGGGATACAGTAAACGTGCAGATGTGCATCGGAATGTAAAACTGATGACACAGCAAACGCTCAATTCATAGACAGTAGGAAGACTCAGTCTTCTTGTACTTAAGTCGGCATTGTGTCACTTATATTTAATTGCGATGCAATTTCTGTGTTCCATCATCAATGGGAAGGTCCCAGGGATACAGTAAACCTGCAGAGGTGCATCGGAATGTAAAACTGATGACACAGGAAACGCTCAAAACATAGACAGTAGGAAGACTTAGTCTTCCTGTACTTAAGTCGGCATTGTGTCTCTCATATTTAATTCCGATGCAATTTCTGTGATTCATCCTCAATGCGAAGGTCCAAGGGATACAATAAACCTGCAGAGGTGCATCGGAATGTAAAACTGGTGACACAGGAAACGCTCAAAACATAGACAGTACTAAGACTCAGTCTTCCTGTACTTATGTCGGCACTGTGTCTCTTATATTTAATTCCGATGCAATTTCTGTGATTCATCGTCACTGTGAAGGTCCAAGGGATACACTAAACCTGCAGAGGTGCATCGGAATGTAAAACTGGTGACACGGGAAACGCTCAATCATAGACAGTAGGAAGACTCAGTGTTCCTGTACTTAAGTCGGCATTGTGTCTCTAATATTTAATTCCGATGCTGTTTCTGTGTTTCATCGTCAATGGGAAGGTCCAAGGGATAGAGTAAACCTGCAGAGGTGCATCGGAATGTAAATCTGATGACACATGAAACGCTCAAAACATAGACAGTAGGAAGACTCAGTCTTCCTGTACTTATGTAGGCATTGTGTCTCTTATGTCTAATTTCGATGCAATTTCTGCGTTTCATCGTCAATGGGAAGGTCCAAGGGATACACTAAACGTGCAGAGGTGCATCGGAATGTAAAACTGATGACACAGCAAACGCTCAATTCATAGACAGTAGGAAGACTCAGTCTTCCTGTACTTAAGTCGGCATTGTGTCTCTTATATTTAGTTCCGATGCAATTTCTGTGTTTCATCATCAATGGGAAGGTCCAAGGGATACAGTAAACCTGCAGAGAAGCATCGGAATGTATAACTGATGACACAGGAAACGCTCAAAACATAGACAGTAGGAAGTCTTAGTCTTCCTGTACTTAAGTCGGCTTTGTGTCTCTTATATTTAATTCCGATGCAATTTCTGTTTTTCATCGTCAATGGGAAGGTCGAAGGGATATAGTAAACCTGCAGAGGTGCATCGGAATGTAAAACTGAAGACACTGGGAACGCTCAAAACATAGACAGTAGGAAGACTCAGTCATCCTGTACTTAAGTCGGCATTGTGTCTCTTATATTTAATTCCGATGCAATTTCTGTGTTTCATCGTCAATGGGAAGGTCTAAGGGATACAGTAAACCTGCAGAGGTGCATCGGAATGTAAAACTGATGACACAGGAAACGCTCAAAACATAGACAGTAGGGAGACTTAGTCTTCCTGTACTTAAGTCAGCATTGTGTCCCTTATTTTTAATTCCGATGCAATTTCTGTGTTTCATCGTCAATGGGAAGGTCCAAGGGATACAATAAACCTGCAAAGGTGCATCGGGATGTTAAACTGGTGACACGAGAAACGCTCAAAGCATAGACCGTACTAAGACTCAGTCTTCCTGTACTTAAGTCGGCATTGTGTCTCTAATATTTAATTCCGATGCTGTTTCTGTGTTTCATTGTCAATGGGAAGGTCGAAGGGACACAGTAAACCTGCAGAGGTGCATCGGAATGTAAAACTGATGACACATGAAACGCTCAAAACATAGACAGTAGGAAAACTCAGTCTTCCTGTACTTCAGTCGGCATTGTGTCTCTTATGCTTAATTCCGATGCAATTTCTGTGTTTCATCGTCAATGGGAAGGTCCAAGGAATTCAGTAAACGTGCAGAGGTGCATCGGAATGTAAAACTGATGACACAGCAAACGCTCAATTCATAGACAGTAGGAAGACTCAGTCTTCCTGTACTTAAGTCGGCATTGTGTCACTTATATTTAATTGCGATGCAATTTCTGTGTTTCATCATCAATGGGAAGGTCCAAGGGATACAGTAAACTTGCAGAGGTGCATCGGAATGTAAAACTGATGACACAGGAAACGCTCAAAACATAGACAGTAGGAAGACTTAGTCTTCCTGTACTTAAGTCGGCATTGTGTCTCTCATATTTAATTCCGATGCAATTTCTGTGATTCATCCTCAATGGGAAGGTCCAAGGGATACAATAAACCTGCAGAGGTGCATCGGAATGTAAAACTTGTGACACAGGAAACGCTCAAAACATAGACAGTACTAAGACTCAGTCTTCCCGTACTTAAGTCGGCACTGTGTCTCTTATATTTAATTCCGATGCAATTTCGGTGATTCATCGTCACTGTGAAGGTCCAAGGGATACACTAAACCTGCAGAGGTGCATCGGAATGTAAAACTGGTGACACGGGAAACGCTCAAAACATAGACAGTAGGAAGACTCAGTGTTCCTGTATTTAAGTCGGCATTGTGTCTCTAATATTTAATTCCGATACTGTTTCTGTGTTTCATCGTCAATGGGAAGGTCCAAGGGATAGAGTAAACCTGCAGAGGTGCATCGGAATGTAAAACTGATGACACATGAAACGCTCAAAACATAGACAGTAGGAAGACTCAGTCTTCCTGTACTTATGTAGGCATTGTGTCTCTTATGTTTAATTTCGATGCAATTTCTGCGTTTCATCGTCAATGGGAAGGTCCAAGGGATACACTAAACGTGCAGAGGTGCATCGGAATGTAAAACTGATGACACAGCAAACGCTCAATTCATAGACAGTAGGAAGACTCAGTCTTCCTGTACCTAAGTCGGCACTGTGTCTCTTATATTTAATTCCGATGCAATTTCTGTGTTTCATCGTCAATGGGAAGGTCCAAGGGATACAGTAAACCCGCTGAGGTGCATCGGAATGTAAAACTGGTGACACAGCAAACGCTCAAAACATAGTCAGTAGGAAGGCTCAGTCTTCCTGTACTTAAGTCGGCACTGTGTCGCTAATATTTAATTCCTATGCAATTTCTGTTTCATCGTCAGTGGGAAGTTCCAAGGGATACTGTAAACCTGCAGAGGTGCATCGGAATGTAAAACTGGTGACACAGGAAACGCTCAAAACATAGACCGTAAGAAGACTCAGTTTTCTTGTACTTAAGTTTGCGTTGTGTCTCTTATATATAATTCCGATGCAATTTCTGATTTTCATCGTCAATGGGAAGGTCCAAGGGATACAGTAAACCTGCAGAGGTGTATCAGAATGTAAAACTGGTGACACAGGAAACGCTCAAATCATAGACAGTAGGAAGACTCAGTGTTCCTGTACTTAAGTCGGCATTGTGTCTCTAATATTTAATTCCGATGCTGTTTCTGTGTTTCATCGTCAATGGGAAGGTCCAAGGGATAGAGTAAACCTGCAGAGGTGCATCGGAATGTAAAACTGATGACACATGAAACGCTCAAAACATAGACAGTAGGAAGACTCAGTCTTCCTGTACTTATGTAGGCTGGCTCTGAGCACTATGGGACTTAACATCTATGGTCATCAGTCCCCTAGAACTTAGAACTACTTAAACCTAACTAACCTAAGGACAGCACACAACACCCAGCCATCACGAGGCAGAGAAAATCCCTGACCCCGCCGGGAATCGAACCCGGGAACCCGGGCGTGGGAAGCGAGAACGCTACCGCACGACCACGAGATGCGGGCACTTATGTAGGCATTGTGTCTCTTATGTTTAATTTCGATGCAATTTCTGTGTTTCATCGTCAATGGGAAGGTCCAAGGGATACACTAAACGTGCAGAGGTGCATCGGAATGTAAAACTGATGACACAGCAAACGCTCAATTCATAGACAGTAGGAAGACTCAGTCTTCCTGTGCTTAAGTCGGCATTGTGTCTCTTATATTTAGTTCCGATGCAATTTCTGTGTTTCATCATCAATGGGAAGGTCCAAGGGATACAGTAAACCTGCAGAAGTGCATCGGAATGTAAAACTGATGACACAGGAAACGCTACAATCATAGACAGTAGGAAGGCTCAGTCTTCCTGTACTTAAGTCGGCACTGTGTCGCTAATATTTAATTCCTATGCAATTTCTGTTTCATCGTCAGTGGGATGTTCCAAGGGATACAGTAAACCTGCAGAGGTGCATCGGAATGTAAAACTGGTGACACAGGAAACGCTCAAAACGTAGACCGTAAGAAGACTCAGTTTTCTTGTACTTAAGTTTGCGTTGTGTCTCTTATATATAATTCCGATGCAATTTCTGATTTTCATCGTCAATGGGAAGGTCCAAGGGATACAGTAAACCTGCAGAGGTGTATCAAAATGTAAAACTGGTGACACAGGAAACGCTCAAATCATAGACAGTAGGAAGACTCAGTGTTCCTGTACTTAAGTCGGCATTGTGTCTCTAATATTTAATTCCGATGCAATTTCTGTGATTCATCGTCATTGTGAATGTCCAAGGGATACACTAAACCTGCAGAGGTGCATCGGAATGTAAAACTGGTGACACGGGAAACGCTCAAAACATAGACAGTAGGAAGACTCAGTCATCCTGTTCTTATGTCGGCACTGTGTCTCTAATATTTAATTCCTATGCAATTTCTGTGTTTCATCGTCAATGGGATGGTCCAAGGGATACAGTAAACCTGCAGAGGTGCATCGGAATGTAAAACTGATGACACAGGAAACGCTCAAATCATAGACAGTAGGAAGACTAAGTCTTCCTGTACTTAAGTCGGCATTGTGTCTCTTATATTTAATTCCGATGCAATTTCTGTGATTCATCGTCAATGGGAAGGTCCAAGGGATACAGTAAACCTGCAGAGGTGCATCGGAATGTAAAACTGATGACACAGGAAACGCTCAAATCATAGACAGCAGGAAGACTTAGTCTTCCTGTACTTAAGTCGGCATAGTGTCTCTAATATTTAATTCCGATGCTGTTTCTGTGTTTCATTGTCAATGGGAAGGTCGAAGGGACACAGTGAACCTGCAGAGGTGCATCGGAATGTAAAACTGATGACACATGAAACGCTCAAAACATAGACAGTAGGAAGACTCAGTCTTCCTGTACATCAGTCGGCATTGTGTCTCTTATGTTTAACTCCGAAGCAATTTCTGTGTTTCATTGTCAATGGGAAGGTCCAAGGGATACAGTAAACGTGCAGAGGTGCATCGGAATGTAAAACTGATGACACAGCAAACGCTCAATTCATAGACAGTAGGAAGACTCAGTCTTCCTGTACTTAAGTCGGCATTGTGTCACTTATATTTAATTGCGATGCAATATTCTGTGTTTCATCATCAATGGGAAGGTCCCAGGGATATAGTAAACCTGCAGAGGTGCATCGGAATGTAAAACGGATGACACAGGAAACGCTCAAAACATAGACAGTAGGAAGACTTAGTCTTCCTGTACTTAAGTCGGCATTGTGTCTCTTAAATTTAATTCCGATGCGATTTCAGTGTTTCATCGTCAATGGGAAGGTCCAAGGGATACAGTAAACCTGCAGAGGTGCATCGGAATGTAAAACTGATGACACAGGAAACGCTCAAATCATAGACAGTAGGAAGACTTAGTCTTCCTGTACTTAAGTCGGCATTGTGTCTCTCATATTTAATTCCGATGCAATTTCTGTGATTCATCCTCAATGGGAAGGTCCAAGGGATACAATAAACCTGTAGAGGTGCATCGGAATGTAAAACTGGTGACACAGGAAACGCTCAAAACATAGACAGCACTAAGACTCAGTCTTCCTGTACTTAAGTCGGCACTGTGTCTCTTATATTTAATTCCGATGCAATGTCTGTGATTCATCGTCACTGTGAAGGTCCAAGGGATACACTAAACCTGCAGAGGTGCATCGGAATGTAAAACTGGTGACACGGGAAACGCTCAAAACGTAGACAGTAGGAAGACTCAGTGTTCCTGTACTTAAGTCGGCATTGTGTCTCTAAAATTTAATTCCGATGCTGTTTCTGTGTTTCATCGTCAATGGGAAGGTCCAAGGGATACAGTAAACCCGCTGAGGTGCATCGGAATGTAAAACTGGTGACACAGGAAACGCTCAAAACATAGACCGTAAGAAGACTCAGTTTTCTTGTACTTAAGTTGGCGTTGTGTCTCTCACATATAATTCCGATGCAATTTCTGATTTTCATCGTCAATGGGAAGGTCCAAGGGATACAGTAAACCTGCAGAGGTGCATCGGAATATAAAACTGAGGACACAGGAAACTATCAAATCATAGCCAGTAGGGAGACCCAGTCTTCCTGTACTTAAGTCGTCATTGTGTGTCTTATATTTAATTCCGATGCAATTTATGTGTTTTATCGTCAATGGGAAGGACCAAGGGATACAGTAAACCTGCAGAGGTGTATCAGAATGTAAAACTGGTGACACAGGAAACGCTCAAATCATAGACGGTAGGAAGACTCAGTGTTCCTGTACTTAAGTCGGCATTGTGTCTCTAATATTTAATTCCGATGCTGTTTCTGTGTTTCATCGTCAATGGGAAGGTCCAAGGGATAGAGTAAACCTGCAGAGGTGCATCGGAATGTAAAACTGATGACACATGAAACGCTCAAAACATAGACAGTAGGAAGACTCAGTCTTCCTGTACTTATGTAGGCATTGTGTCTCTTATGTTTAATTTCGATGCAATTTCTGTGTTTCATCGTCAATGGGAAGGTCCAAGGGATACACTAAACGTGCAGAGGTGCATCGGAATGTAAAACTGATGACACAGCAAACGCTCAATTCATAGACAGTAGGAAGACTCAGTCTTCCTGTACTTAAGTCGGCATTGTGTCTCTTATATTTAGTTCCGATGCAATTTCTGTGTTTCATCATCAATGGAAAGGTCCAAGGGGTACAGTAAACCTGCAGAAGTGCATCGGAATGTAAAACTGATGACACAGGAAACGCTCAAAACATAGACAGTAGGAAGACTTAGTCTTCCTGTACTTAAGTCGGCATTGTGTCTCTAATGTTTAATTCCGATGCTGTTTCTGTGTTTCATTGTCAATGGGAAGGTCGAAGGGACACAGTAAACCTGCAGAGGTGCATCGGAATGTAAAACTGATGACACATGAAACGCTCAAAACATAGACAGTAGGAAGACTCAGTCTTCCTGTACTTCAGTCGGCATTGTGTCTCTTATGTTTAATTCCGATGCAATTTCTGTGTTTCATCGTCAATGGGAAGGTCCAAGGGATACAGTAAACGTGCAGATGTGCATCGGAATGTAAAACTGATGACACAGCAAACGCTCAATTCATAGACAGTAGGAAGACTCAGTCTTCTTGTACTTAAGTCGGCATTGTGTCACTTATATTTAGTTCCGATGCAATTTCTGTGTTCCATCATCAATGGGAAGGTCCCAGGGATACAGTAAACCTGCAGAGGTGCATCGGAATGTAAAACTGATGACACAGGAAACGCTCAAAACATAGACAGTAGGAAGACTTAGTCTTCCTGTACTTAAGTCGGCATTGTGTCTCTCATATTTAATTCCGATGCAATTTCTGTGATTCATCCTCAATGCGAAGGTCCAAGGGATACAATAAACCTGCAGAGGTGCATCGGAATGTAAAACTGGTGACACAGGAAACGCTCAAAACATAGACAGTACTAAGACTCAGTCTTCCTGTACTTATGTCGGCACTGTGTCTCTTATATTTAATTCCGATGCAATTTCTGTGATTCATCGTCACTGTGAAGGTCCAAGGGATACACTAAACCTGCAGAGGTGCATCGGAATGTAAAACTGGTGACACGGGAAACGCTCAATCATAGACAGTAGGAAGACTCAGTGTTCCTGTACTTAAGTCGGCATTGTGTCTCTAATATTTAATTCCGATGCTGTTTCTGTGTTTCATCGTCAATGGGAAGGTCCAAGGGATAGAGTAAACCTGCAGAGGTGCATCGGAATGTAAATCTGATGACACATGAAACGCTCAAAACATAGACAGTAGGAAGACTCAGTCTTCCTGTACTTATGTAGGCATTGTGTCTCTTATGTCTAATTTCGATGCAATTTCTGCGTTTCATCGTCAATGGGAAGGTCCAAGGGATACACTAAACGTGCAGAGGTGCATCGGAATGTAAAACTGATGACACAGCAAACGCTCAATTCATAGACAGTAGGAAGACTCAGTCTTCCTGTACTTAAGTCGGCATTGTGTCTCTTATATTTAGTTCCGATGCAATTTCTGTGTTTCATCATCAATGGGAAGGTCCAAGGGATACAGTAAACCTGCAGAGAAGCATCGGAATGTATAACTGATGACACAGGAAACGCTCAAAACATAGACAGTAGGAAGTCTTAGTCTTCCTGTACTTAAGTCGGCTTTGTGTCTCTTATATTTAATTCCGATGCAATTTCTGTTTTTCATCGTCAATGGGAAGGTCGAAGGGATATAGTAAACCTGCAGAGGTGCATCGGAATGTAAAACTGAAGACACTGGGAACGCTCAAAACATAGACAGTAGGAAGACTCAGTCATCCTGTACTTAAGTCGGCATTGTGTCTCTTATATTTAATTCCGATGCAATTTCTGTGTTTCATCGTCAATGGGAAGGTCTAAGGGATACAGTAAACCTGCAGAGGTGCATCGGAATGTAAAACTGATGACACAGGAAACGCTCAAAACATAGACAGTAGGGAGACTTAGTCTTCCTGTACTTAAGTCAGCATTGTGTCCCTTATTTTTAATTCCGATGCAATTTCTGTGTTTCATCGTCAATGGGAAGGTCCAAGGGATACAATAAACCTGCAAAGGTGCATCGGGATGTTAAACTGGTGACACGAGAAACGCTCAAAGCATAGACCGTACTAAGACTCAGTCTTCCTGTACTTAAGTCGGCATTGTGTCTCTAATATTTAATTCCGATGCTGTTTCTGTGTTTCATTGTCAATGGGAAGGTCGAAGGGACACAGTAAACCTGCAGAGGTGCATCGGAATGTAAAACTGATGACACATGAAACGCTCAAAACATAGACAGTAGGAAAACTCAGTCTTCCTGTACTTCAGTCGGCATTGTGTCTCTTATGCTTAATTCCGATGCAATTTCTGTGTTTCATCGTCAATGGGAAGGTCCAAGGAATTCAGTAAACGTGCAGAGGTGCATCGGAATGTAAAACTGATGACACAGCAAACGCTCAATTCATAGACAGTAGGAAGACTCAGTCTTCCTGTACTTAAGTCGGCATTGTGTCACTTATATTTAATTGCGATGCAATTTCTGTGTTTCATCATCAATGGGAAGGTCCAAGGGATACAGTAAACTTGCAGAGGTGCATCGGAATGTAAAACTGATGACACAGGAAACGCTCAAAACATAGACAGTAGGAAGACTTAGTCTTCCTGTACTTAAGTCGGCATTGTGTCTCTCATATTTAATTCCGATGCAATTTCTGTGATTCATCCTCAATGGGAAGGTCCAAGGGATACAATAAACCTGCAGAGGTGCATCGGAATGTAAAACTTGTGACACAGGAAACGCTCAAAACATAGACAGTACTAAGACTCAGTCTTCCCGTACTTAAGTCGGCACTGTGTCTCTTATATTTAATTCCGATGCAATTTCGGTGATTCATCGTCACTGTGAAGGTCCAAGGGATACACTAAACCTGCAGAGGTGCATCGGAATGTAAAACTGGTGACACGGGAAACGCTCAAAACATAGACAGTAGGAAGACTCAGTGTTCCTGTATTTAAGTCGGCATTGTGTCTCTAATATTTAATTCCGATACTGTTTCTGTGTTTCATCGTCAATGGGAAGGTCCAAGGGATAGAGTAAACCTGCAGAGGTGCATCGGAATGTAAAACTGATGACACATGAAACGCTCAAAACATAGACAGTAGGAAGACTCAGTCTTCCTGTACTTATGTAGGCATTGTGTCTCTTATGTTTAATTTCGATGCAATTTCTGCGTTTCATCGTCAATGGGAAGGTCCAAGGGATACACTAAACGTGCAGAGGTGCATCGGAATGTAAAACTGATGACACAGCAAACGCTCAATTCATAGACAGTAGGAAGACTCAGTCTTCCTGTACCTAAGTCGGCACTGTGTCTCTTATATTTAATTCCGATGCAATTTCTGTGTTTCATCGTCAATGGGAAGGTCCAAGGGATACAGTAAACCCGCTGAGGTGCATCGGAATGTAAAACTGGTGACACAGCAAACGCTCAAAACATAGTCAGTAGGAAGGCTCAGTCTTCCTGTACTTAAGTCGGCACTGTGTCGCTAATATTTAATTCCTATGCAATTTCTGTTTCATCGTCAGTGGGAAGTTCCAAGGGATACTGTAAACCTGCAGAGGTGCATCGGAATGTAAAACTGGTGACACAGGAAACGCTCAAAACATAGACCGTAAGAAGACTCAGTTTTCTTGTACTTAAGTTTGCGTTGTGTCTCTTATATATAATTCCGATGCAATTTCTGATTTTCATCGTCAATGGGAAGGTCCAAGGGATACAGTAAACCTGCAGAGGTGTATCAGAATGTAAAACTGGTGACACAGGAAACGCTCAAATCATAGACAGTAGGAAGACTCAGTGTTCCTGTACTTAAGTCGGCATTGTGTCTCTAATATTTAATTCCGATGCTGTTTCTGTGTTTCATCGTCAATGGGAAGGTCCAAGGGATAGAGTAAACCTGCAGAGGTGCATCGGAATGTAAAACTGATGACACATGAAACGCTCAAAACATAGACAGTAGGAAGACTCAGTCTTCCTGTACTTATGTAGGCTGGCTCTGAGCACTATGGGACTTAACATCTATGGTCATCAGTCCCCTAGAACTTAGAACTACTTAAACCTAACTAACCTAAGGACAGCACACAACACCCAGCCATCACGAGGCAGAGAAAATCCCTGACCCCGCCGGGAATCGAACCCGGGAACCCGGGCGTGGGAAGCGAGAACGCTACCGCACGACCACGAGATGCGGGCACTTATGTAGGCATTGTGTCTCTTATGTTTAATTTCGATGCAATTTCTGTGTTTCATCGTCAATGGGAAGGTCCAAGGGATACACTAAACGTGCAGAGGTGCATCGGAATGTAAAACTGATGACACAGCAAACGCTCAATTCATAGACAGTAGGAAGACTCAGTCTTCCTGTGCTTAAGTCGGCATTGTGTCTCTTATATTTAGTTCCGATGCAATTTCTGTGTTTCATCATCAATGGGAAGGTCCAAGGGATACAGTAAACCTGCAGAAGTGCATCGGAATGTAAAACTGATGACACAGGAAACGCTACAATCATAGACAGTAGGAAGGCTCAGTCTTCCTGTACTTAAGTCGGCACTGTGTCGCTAATATTTAATTCCTATGCAATTTCTGTTTCATCGTCAGTGGGATGTTCCAAGGGATACAGTAAACCTGCAGAGGTGCATCGGAATGTAAAACTGGTGACACAGGAAACGCTCAAAACGTAGACCGTAAGAAGACTCAGTTTTCTTGTACTTAAGTTTGCGTTGTGTCTCTTATATATAATTCCGATGCAATTTCTGATTTTCATCGTCAATGGGAAGGTCCAAGGGATACAGTAAACCTGCAGAGGTGTATCAGAATGTAAAACTGGTGACACAGGAAACGCTCAAATCATAGACAGTAGGAAGACTCAGTGTTCCTGTACTTAAGTCGGCATTGTGTCTCTAATATTTAATTCCGATGCTGTTTCTGTGTTTCATTGTCAATGGGAAGGTCGAAGGGACACAGTAAACCTGCAGAGGTGCATCGGAATGTAAAACTGATGACACATGAAACGCTCAAAACATAGACAGTAGGAAGACTCAGTCTTCCTGTACTTCAGTCGGCATTGTGTCTCTTATGTTTAATTCCGATGCAATTTCTGTGTTTCATCGTCAATGGGAAGGTCCAAGGGATACAGTAAACGTGCAGATGTGCATCGGAATGTAAAACTGATGACACAGCAAACGCTCAATTCATAGACAGTAGGAAGACTCAGTCTTCCTGTGCTTAAGTCGGCATTGTGTCTCTTATATTTAGTTCCGATGCAATTTCTGTGTTTCATCATCAATGGGAAGGTCCAAGGGATACAGTAAACCTGCAGAAGTGCATCGGAATGTAAAACTGATGACACAGGAAACGCTCAAAACATAGACAGTAGGAAGACTTAGTCTTCCTGTACTTAAGTCGGCATTGTGTCTCTAATATTTAATTCCGATGCTGTTTCTGTGTTTCATTGTGAATGGGAAGGTCGAAGGGACACAGTAAACCTGCAGAGGTGCATCGGAATGTAAAACTGATGACACATGAAACGCTCAAAACATAGACAGTAGGAAGTCTTAGTCTTCCTGTACTTAAGTCGGCTTTGTGTCTCTTATATTTAATTCCGATGCAATTTCTGTTTTTCATCGTCAATGGGAAGGTCGAAGGGATACAGTAAACCTGCAGAGGTGCATCGGAATGTAAAACTGGTGACACGGGAAACGCTCAAAACATAGACAGTAGGAAGACTCAGTGTTCCTGTACTTAAGTCGGCATTGTGTCTCTAATATTTAATTCCGATGCTGTTTCTGTGTTTCATCGTCAATGGGAAGGTCCAAGGGATAGAGTAAACCTGCAGAGGTGCATCGGAATGTAAAACTGATGACACATGAAACGCTCAAAACATAGACAGTAGGAAGACTCAGTCCTCCTGTACTTATGTAGGCATTGTGTCTCTTATGTTTAATTTCGATGCAATTTCTGCGTTTCATCGTCAATGGGAAGGTCCAAGGGATACACTAAACGTGCAGAGGTGCATCGGAATGTAAAACTGATGACACAGCAAACGCTCAATTCATAGACAGTAGGAAGACTCAGTCTTCCTGTACTGAAGTCGGCATTGTGTCTCTTATATTTAGTTCCGATGCAATTTCTGTGTTTCATCATCAATGGGAAGGTCCAAGGGATACAGTAAACCTGCAGAGAAGCATCGGAATGTATAACTGATGACACAGGAAACGCTCAAAACATAGACAGTAGGAAGTCTTAGTCTTCCTGTACTTAAGTCGGCTTTGTGTCTCTTATATTTAATTCCGATGCAATTTCTGTTTTTCATCGTCAATGGGAAGGTCGAAGGGATACAGTAAACCTGCAGAGGTGCATCGGAATGTAAAACTGAAGACACTGGGAACGCTCAAAACATAGACAGTAGGAAGACTCAGTCATCCTGTACTTAAGTCGGCATTGTGTCTCTGATATTTAATTCCGATGCAATTTCTGTGTTTCATCGTCAATGGGAAGGTCTAAGGGATACAGTAAACCTGCAGAGGTGCATCGGAATGTAAAACTGATGACACAGGAAACGCTCAAAACATAGACAGTAGGGAGACTTAGTCTTCCTGTACTTAAGTCAGCATTGTGTCCCTTATTTTTAATTCCGATGCAATTTCTGTGTTTCATCGTCAATGGGAAGGTCCAAGGGATACAATAAACCTGCAAAGGTGCATCGGAATGTTAAACTGGTGACACGAGAAACGCTCAAATCATAGACCGTACTAAGACTCAGTCGTCCTGTACTTAAGTCGGCATTGTGTCTCTAATATTTAATTCCGATGCTGTTTCTGTGTTTCATTGTCAATGGGAAGGTCGAAGGGACACAGTAAACCTGCAGAGGTGCATCGGAATGTAAAACTGATGACACATGAAACGCTCAAAACACAGACAGTAGGAAAACTCAGTCTTCCTGTACTTCAGTCGGCATTGTGTCTCTTATGTTTAATTCCGATGCAATTTCTGTGTTTCATCGTCAATGGGAAGGTCCAAGGGATACAATAAACGTGCAGAGGTGCATCGGAATGTAAAACTGATGACACAGCAAACGCTCAATTCATAGACAGTAGGAAGACTCAGTCTTCCTGTACTTAAGTCGGCATTGTGTCACTTATATTTAATTGCGATGCAGTTTCTGTGTTTCATCTTCAATGGGAAGGTCCAAGGGATACAGTAAACCTGCAGAGGTGCATCGGAATGTAAAACTGATGACACAGGAAACGCTCAAAACATAGACAGTAGGAAGACTTAGTCTTCCTGTACTTAAGTCGGCATTGTGTCTCTCATATTTAATTCCGATGCAATTTCTGTGATTCATCCTCAATGGGAAGGTCCAAGGGATACAATAAACCTGCAGAGGTGCATCGGAATGTAAAACTTGTGACACAGGAAACGCTCAAAACATAGACAGTACTAAGACTCAGTCTTCCCGTACTTAAGTCGGCACTGTGTCTCTTATATTTAATTCCGATGCAATTTCGGTGATTCATCGTCACTGTGAAGGACCAAGGGATAGAGTAAACCTGCAGAGGTGCATCGGAATGTAAAACTGATGACACATGAAACGCTCAAAACATAGACAGTAGGAAGACTCAGTCTTCCTGTACTTATGTAGGTATTGTGTCTCTTATGTTTAATTTCGATGCAATTTCTGCGTTTCATCGTCAATGGGAAGGTCCAAGGGATACACTAAACGTGCAGAGGTGCATCGGAATGTAAAACTGATGACACAGCAAACGCTCAATTCATAGACAGTAGGAAGACTCAGTCTTCCTGTACTTAAGTCGGCATTGTGTCTCTTATATTTAGTTCCGATGCAATTTCTGTGTTTCATCATCAATGGGAAGGTCCAAGGGATACAGTAAACCTGCAGAGGTGCATCGTAATGTAAAACTGATGACACAGGAAACGCTCAAAACATAGACAGTAGGAAGACTCAGTCTTCCTGTACTTATGTAGGCATTGTGTCTCTTATGTTTAATTTCGATGCAATTTCTGTTTATCATCGTCAATGGGAAGGTCGAAGGGATACAGTAAACCTGCAGAGGTGCATCGGAATGTAAAACTGAAGACACAGGGAACGCTCAAAACATAGACAGTAGGAAGACTCAGTCTTCCTGTACTTAAGTCGGCATTGTGTCTCTTATATTTAATTCCGATGCAATTTCTGTGTTTCATCATCAATGGGAAGGTCCAAGGGATACAGTAAACCTGCAGAAGTGCATCGGAATGTAAAACTGATGACACAGGAAACGCTCAAAACATAGACAGTAGGAAGGCTCAGTCTTCCTGTACTTAAGTCGGCACTGTGTCGCTAATATTTAATTTCTATGCAATTTCTGTTTCATCGTCAGTGGGATGTTCCAAGGGATACAGTAAACCTGCAGAGGTGCATCGGAATGTAAAACTGGTGACACAGGAAACGCTCAAAACATAGACCGTAAGAAGACTCAGTTTTCTTGTACTTAAGTTTGCGTTGTGTCTCTTATATATAATTCCGATGCAATTTCTGATTTTCATCGTCAATCGGAAGGTCCAAGGGATACAGTAAACCTGCAGAGGTGTATCAGAATGTAAAACTGGTGACACAGGAAACGCTCAAATCATAGACAGTAGGAAGACTCAGTGTTCCTGTACTTAAGTCGGCATTGTGTCTCTAATATTTAATTCCGATCCTGTTTCTGTGTTTCATTGTCAATGGGAAGGTCGAAGGGACACAGTAAACCTGCAGAGGTGCATCGGAATGTAAAACTGATGACACATGAAACGCTCAAAACATAGACAGTAGGAAGACTCAGTCTTCCTGTACTTCAGTCGGCATTGTGTCTCTTATGTTTAATTCCGATGCAATTTCTGTGTTTCATCGTCAATGGGAAGGTCCAAGGGATACAGTAAACGAGCAGATGTGCATCGGAATGTAAAACTGATGACACAGCAAACGCTCAATTCATAGACAGTAGGAAGACTCAGTCTTCCTGTGCTTAAGTCGGCATTGTGTCTCTTATATTTAGTTCCGATGCAATTTCTGTGTTTCATCATCAATGGGAAGGTCCAATGGATACAGTAAACCTGCAGAAGTGCATCGGAATGTAAAACTGATGACACAGGAAACGCTCAAAACATAGACAGTAGGAAGACTTAGTCTTCCTGTACTTAAGTCGGCATTGTGTCTCTAATATTTAATTCCGATGCTGTTTCTGTGTTTCATTGTCAATGGGAAGGTCGAAGGGACACAGTAAACCTGCAGAGGTGCATCGGAATGTAAAACTGATGACACATGAAACGCTCAAAACATAGACAGTAGGAAGACTCAGTCTTCCTGTACTTCAGTCGGCATTGTGTCTCTTATGTTTAATTCCGATGCAATTTCTGTGTTTGATCGTCAATGGGAAGGTCCAAGGGATACAGTAAACGTGCAGAGGTGCATCGGAATGTAAAACTGATGACACAGCAAACGCTCAATTCTTAGACAGTAGGAAGACTCAGTCTTCCTGTACTTAAGTCGGCATTGTGTCACTTATATTTAATTGCGATGCAGTTTCTGTGTTTCATCTTCAATGGGAAGGTCCAAGGGATACAGTAAACCTGCTGAGGTGCATCGGAATGTAAAACTGATGACACAGGAAACGCTCAAAACATAGACAGTAGGAAGACTTAGTCTTCCTGTACTTAAGTCGGCATTGTGTCTCTCATATTTAATTCCGATGCAATTTCTGTGATTCATCCTCAATGGGAAGGTCCAAGGGATACAATAAACCTGCAGAGGTGCATCGGAATGTAAAACTTGTGACACAGGAAACGCTCAAAACATAGACAGTACTAAGACTCAGTCTTCCCGTACTTAAGTCGGCACTGTGTCTCTTATATTTAATTCCGATGCAATTTCGGTGATTCATCGTCACTGTGAAGGTCCAAGGGATACACTAAACCTGCAGAGGTGCATCGGAATGTAAAACTGGTGACACGGGAAACGCTCAAAACATAGACAGTAGGAAGACTCAGTGTTCCTGTACTTAAGTCGGCATTGTGTCTCTAATATTTAATTCCGATACTGTTTCTGTGTTTCATCGTCAATGGGAAGGTCCAAGGGATAGAGTAAACCTGCAGAGGTGCATCGGAATGTAAAACTGATGACACATGAAACGCTCAAAACATAGACAGTAGGAAGACTCAGTCTTCCTGTACTTATGTAGGTATTGTGTCTCTTATGTTTAATTTCGATGCAATTTCTGCGTTTCATCGTCAATGGGAAGGTCCAAGGGATACACTAAACGTGCAGCGGTGCATCGGAATGTAAAACTGATGACACAGCAAACGCTCAATTCATAGACAGTAGGAAGACTCAGTCTTCCTGTACTTAAGTCGGCATTGTGTCTCTTATATTTAGTTCCGATGCAATTTCTGTGTTTCATCATCAATGGGAAGGTCCAAGGGATACAGTAAACCTGCAGAGGTGCATCGGAATGTAAAACTGATGACACAGGAAACGCTCAAAACATAGACAGTAGGAAGTCTTAGTCTTCCTGTACTTAAGTCGGCTTTGTGTCTCTTATATTTAATTCCGATGCAATTTCTGTTTTTCATCGTCAATGGGAAGGTCGAAGGGATACAGTAAACCTGCAGAGGTGCATCGGAATGTAAAACTGAAGACACAGGGAACGCTCAAAACATAGACAGTAGGAAGACTCAGTCATCCTGTACTTAAGTCGGCATTGTGTCTCTTATATTTAATTCCGATGCAATTTCTGTGTTTCATCGTCAATGGGAAGGTCCAAGGGATACAGTAAACCCGCTGAGGTGCATCGGAATGTAAAACTGGTGACACAGGAAACGCTCAAAACATAGTCAGTAGGAAGGCTCAGTCTTCCTGTACTTAAGTCGGCACTGTGTCGCTAATATTTAATTGCTATGCAATTTCTGTTTCATCGTCAGTGGGAAGTTCCAAGGGATACAGTAAACCTGCAGAGGTGTATCAGAATGTAAAACTGGTGACACAGGAAACGCTCAAATCATAGACAGTAGGAAGACTCAGTGTTCCTGTACTTAAGTCGGCATTGTGTCTAGAATATTTAATTCCGATGCTGTTTCTGTGTTTCATCGTCAATGGGAAGGTCCAAGGGATAGAGTAAACCTGCAGAGGTGCATCGGAATGTAAAACTGATGACACATTAAACGCTCAAAACATAGACAGTAGGAAGACTCAGTCTTCCTGTACTTATGTAGGCATTGTGTCTCTTATGTTTAATTTCGATGCAATTTCTGTGTTTCATCGTCAATGGGAGGGTCCAAGGGATACACTAAACGTGCAGAGGTGCATCGGAATGTAAAACTGATGACACAGCAAACGCTCAATTCATAGACAGTAGGAAGACTCAGTCTTCCTGTGCTTAAGTCGGCATTGTGTCTCTTATATTTAGTTCCGATGCTATTTCTGTGTTTCATCATCAATGGGAAGGTCCAAGGGATACAGTAAACCTGCAGAAGTGCATCGGAATGTAAAACTGATGACACAGGAAACGCTCAAAACATAGACAGTAGGAAGGCTCAGTCTTCCTGTACTTAAGTCGGCACTGTGTCGCTAATATTTAATTCCTATGCAATTTCTGTTTCATCGTCAGTGGGATGTTCCAAGGGATACAGTAAACCTGCAGAGGTGCATCGGAATGTAAAACTGGTGACACAGGAAACGCTCAAAACATAGACCGTAAGAAGACTCAGTTTTCTTGTACTTAAGTTTGCGTTGTGTCTCTTATATATAATTCCGATGCAATTTCTGATTTTCATCGTCAATGGGATGGTCCAAGGGATACAGTAAACCTGCAGAGGTGTATCAGAATGTAAAACTGGTGACACAGGAAACGCTCAAATCATAGACAGTAGGAAGACTCAGTGTTCCTGTATTTAAGTCGGCATTGTGTCTCTAATATTTAATTCCGATACTGTTTCTGTGTTTCATTGTCAATGGGAAGGTCGAAGGGACACAGTAAACCTGCAGAGGTGCATCGGAATGTAAAACTGATGACACATGAAACGCTCAAAACATAGACAGTAGGAAGACTCAGTCTTCCTGTACTTCAGTCGGCATTGTGTCTCTTATGTTTAATTCCGATGCAATTTCTGTGTTTCATCGTCAATGGGAAGGTCCAAGGGATACAGTAAACGTGCAGATGTGCATCGGAATGTAAAACTGATGACACAGCAAACGCTCAATTCATAGACAGTAGGAAGACTCAGTCTTCCTGTGCTTAAGTCGGCATTGTGTCTCTTATATTTAGTTCCGATGCAATTTCTGTGTTTCATCATCAATGGGAAGGTCCAATGGATACAGTAAACCTGCAGAAGTGCATCGGAATGTAAAACTGATGACACAGGAAACGCTCAAAACATAGACAGTAGGAAGACTTAGTCTTCCTGTACTTAAGTCGGCATTGTGTCTCTAATATTTAATTCCGATGCTGTTTCTGTGTTTCATTGTCAATGGGAAGGTCGAAGGGACACAGTAAACCTGCAGAGGTGCATCGGAATGTAAAACTGATGACACATGAAACGCTCAAAACATAGACAGTAGGAAGACTCAGTCTTCCTGTACTTCAGTCGGCATTGTGTCTCTTATGTTTAATTCCGATGCAATTTCTGTGTTTCATCGTCAATGGGAAGGTCCAAGGGATACAGTAAACGTGCAGAGGTGCATCGGAATGTAAAACTGATGACACAGCAAACGCTCAATTCATAGACAGTAGGAAGACTCAGTCTTCCTGTACTTAAGTCGGCATTGTGTCACTTATATTTAATTGCGATGCAGTTTCTGTGTTTCATCTTCAATGGGAAGGTCCAAGGGATACAGTAAACCTGCAGAGGTGCATCGGAATGTAAAACTGATGACACAGGAAACGCTCAAAACATAGACAGTAGGAAGACTTAGTCTTCCTGTACTTAAGTCGGCATTGTGTCTCTCATATTTAATTCCGATGCAATTTCTGTGATTCATCCTCAATGGGAAGGTCCAAGGGATACAATAAACCCGCAGAGGTGCATCGGAATGTAAAACTTGTGACACAGGAAACGCTCAAAACATAGACAGTACTAAGACTCAGTCTTCCCGTACTTAAGTCGGCACTGTGTCTCTTATATTTAATTCCGATGCAATTTCGGTGATTCATCGTCACTGTGAAGGTCCAAGGAATACACTAAACCTGCAGAGGTGCATCGGAATGTAAAACTGGTGACACGGGAAACGCTCAAAACATAGACAGTAGGAAGACTCAGTGTTCCTGTACTTAAGTCGGCATTGTGTCTCTAATATTTAATTCCGATACTGTTTCTGTGTTTCATCGTCAATGGGAAGGTCCAAGGGATAGAGTAAACCTGCAGAGGTGCATCGGAATGTAAAACTGATGACACATGAAACGCTCAAAACATAGACAGTAGGAAGACTCAGTCTTCCTGTACTTATGTAGGTATTGTGTCTCTTATGTTTAATTTCGATGCAATTTCTGCGTTTCATCGTCAATGGGAAGGTCCAAGGGATACAGTAAACCTGCAGAAGTGCATCGGAATGTAAAACTGATGACACAGGAAACGCTCAAATCATAGACAGTAGGAAGACTCAGTGTTCCTGTACTTAAGTCGGCATTGTGTCTCTAATATTTAATTCCGATGCTGTTTCTGTGTTTCATCGTCAATGGGAAGGTCCAAGGGATAGAGTAAACCTGCAGAGGTGCATCGGAATGTAAAACTGATGACACATGAAACGCTCAAAACATAGACAGTAGGAAGACTCAGTCTTCCTGTACTTATGTAGGCATTGTGTCTCTTATGTTTAATTTCGATGCAATTTCTGTGTTTCATCGTCAATGGGAGGGTCCAAGGGATACACTAAACGTGCAGAGGTGCATCGGAATGTAAAACTGATGACACAGCAAACGCTCAATTCATAGACAGTAGGAAGACTCAGTCTTCCTGTGCTTAAGTCGGCATTGTGTCTCTTATATTTAGTTCCGATGCAATTTCTGTGTTTCATCATCAATGGGAAGGTCCAAGGGATACAGTAAACCTGCAGAAGTGCATCGGAATGTAAAACTGATGACACAGGAAACGCTCAAAACATAGACAGTAGGAAGGCTCAGTCTTCCTGTACTTAAGTCGGCACTGTGTCGCTAATATTTAATTCCTATGCAATTTCTATTTCATCGTCAGTGGGATGTTCCAAGGGATACAGTAAACCTGCAGAGGTGCATCGGAATGTAAAACTGGTGACACAGGAAACGCTCAAAACATAGACCGTAAGAAGACTCAGTTTTCTTGTACTTAAGTTTGCGTTGTGTCTCTTATATATAATTCCGATGCAATTTCTGATTTTCATCGTCAATGGGAAGGTCCAAGGGATACAGTAAACCTGCAGAGGTGTATCAGAATGTAAAACTGGTGACACAGGAAACGCTCAAATCATAGACAGTAGGAAGACTCAGTGTTCCTGTACTTAAGTCGGCATTGTGTCTCTAATATTTAATTCCGATGCTGTTTCTGTGTTTCATCGTCAATGGGAAGGTCCAAGGGATAGAGTAAACCTGCAGAGGTGCATCGGAATGTAAAACTGATGACACATGAAACGCTCAAAACATAGACAGTAGGAAGACTCAGTCTTCCTGTACTTATGTAGGCATTGTGTCTCTTATGTTTAATTTCGATGCAATTTCTGTGTTTCATCGTCAATGGGAGGGTCCAAGGGATACACTAAACGTGCAGAGGTGCATCGGAATGTAAAACTGATGACACAGCAAACGCTCAATTCATAGACAGTAGGAAGACTCAGTCTTCCTGTGCTTAAGTCGGCATTGTGTCTCTTATATTTAGTTCCGATGCAATTTCTGTGTTTCATCATCAATGGGAAGGTCCAAGGGATACAGTAAACCTGCAGAAGTGCATCGGAATGTAAAACTGATGACACAGGAAACGCTCAAAACATAGACAGTAGGAAGGCTCAGTCTTCCTGTACTTAAGTCGGCACTGTGTCGCTAATATTTAATTCCTATGCAATTTCTATTTCATCGTCAGTGGGATGTTCCAAGGGATACAGTAAACCTGCAGAGGTGCATCGGAATGTAAAACTGGTGACACAGGAAACGCTCAAAACATAGACCGTAAGAAGACTCAGTTTTCTTGTACTTAAGTTTGCGTTGTGTCTCTTATATATAATTCCGATGCAATTTCTGATTTTCATCGTCAATGGGAAGGTCCAAGGGATACAGTAAACCTGCAGAAGTGCATCGGAATGTAAAACTGATGACACAGGAAACGCTCAAAACATAGACAGTAAGAAGACTTAGTCTTCCTGTACTTAAGTCGGCATTGTGTCTCTAATATTTAATTCCGATGCTGTTTCTGTGTTTCATTGTCAATGGGAAGGTCGAAGGGACACAGTAAACCTGCAGAGGTGCATCGGAATGTAAAACTGATGACACATGAAACGCTCAAAACATAGACAGTAGGAAGACTCAGTCTTCCTGTACTTCAGTCGGCATTGTGCCTCTTATGTTTAATTCCGATGCAATTTCTGTGTTTCATCGTCAATGGGAAGGTCCAAGGGATACAGTAAACGTGCAGATGTGAATCGGAATGTAAAACTGATGACACAGCAAACGCTCAATTCATAGACAGTAGGAAGACTCAGTCTTCTTGTACTTAAGTCGGCATTGTGTCACTTATATTTAATTGCGATGCAATTTCTGTGTTCCATCATCAATGGGAAGGTCCCAGGGATACAGTAAACCTGCAGAGGTGCATCGGAATGTAAAACTGATGACACAGGAAACGCTCAAAACATAGACAGTAGGAAGACTCAGTCTTCCTGTACTTATGTAGGCATTGTGTCTCTTATGTTTAATTTCGATGCAATTTCTGCGTTTCATCGTCAATGGGAAGGTCCAAGGGATACACTAAACGTGCAGAGGTGCATCGGAATGTAAAACTGATGACACAGCAAACGCTCAATTCATAGACAGTAGGAAGACTCAGTCTTCCTGTACTGAAGTCGGCATTGTGTCTCTTATATTTAGTTCCGATGCAATTTCTGTGTTTCATCATCAATGGGAAGGTCCAAGGGATACAGTAAACCTGCAGAGAAGCATCGGAATGTATAACTGATGACACAGGAAACGCTCAAAACATAGACAGTAGGAAGTCTTAGTCTTCCTGTACTTAAGTCGGCTTTGTGTCTCTTATATTTAATTCCGATGCAATTTCTGTTTTTCATCGTCAATGGGAAGGTCGAAGGGATACAGTAAACCTGCAGAGGTGCATCGGAATGTAAAACTGGTGACACGGGAAACGCTCAAAACATAGACAGTAGGAAGACTCAGTGTTCCTGTACTTAAGTCGGCATTGTGTCTCTAATATTTAATTCCGATGCTGTTTCTGTGTTTCATCGTCAATGGGAAGGTCCAAGGGATAGAGTAAACCTGCAGAGGTGCATCGGAATGTAAAACTGATGACACATGAAACGCTCAAAACATAGACAGTAGGAAGACTCAGTCTTCCTGTACTTATGTAGGCATTGTGTCTCTTATGTTTAATTTCGATGCAATTTCTGCGTTTCATCGTCAATGTGAAGGTCCAAGGGATACAGTAAACGTGCAGAGGTGCATCGGAATGTAAAACTGATGACACAGCAAACGCTCAATTCATAGACAGTAGGAAGACTCAGTCTTCCTGTACTGAAGTCGGCATTGTGTCTCTTATATTTAATTCCGATGCAATTTCTGTTTTTCAACGTCAATGGGAAGGTCGAAGGGATACAGTAAACCTGCAGAGGTGCATCGGAATGTAAAACTGAAGACACTGGGAACGCTCAAAACATAGACAGTAGGAAGACTCAGTCATCCTGTACTTAAGTCGGCATTGTGTCTCTTATATTTAATTCCGATGCAATTTCTGTGTTTCATTGTCAATGGGAAGGTCTAAGGGATACAGTAAACCTGCAGAGGTGCATCGGAATGTAAAACTGATGACACAGGAAACGCTCAAAACATAGACAGTAGGGAGACTTAGTCTTCCTGTACTTAAGTCAGCATTGTGTCCCTTATTTTTAATTCCGATGCAATTTCTGTGTTTCATCGTCAATGGGAAGGTCCAAGGGATACAATAAACCTGCAAAGGTGCATCGGAATGTTAAACTGGTGACACGAGAAACGCTCAAAGCATAGACCGTACTAAGACTCAGTCTTCCTGTACTTAAGTCGGCATTGTGTCTCTAATATTTAATTCCGATGCTGTTTCTGTGTTTCATTGCCAATGGGAAGGTCGAAGGGACACAGTAAACCTGCAGAGGTGCATCGGAATGTAAAACTGATGACACATGAAACGCTCAAAACATAGACAGTAGGAAAACTCAGTCTTCCTGTACTTCAGTCGGCATTGTGTCTCTTATGTTTAATTCCGATGCAATTTCTGTGTTTCATCGTCAATGGGAAGGTCCAAGGGATACAGTAAACGTGCAGAGGTGCATCGCAATGTAAAACTGATGACACAGCAAACGCTCAATTCATAGACAGTAGGAAGACTCAGTCTTCCTGTACTTAAGTCGGCATTGTGTCACTTATATTTAATTGCGATGCAGTTTCTGTGTTTCATCTTCAATGGGAAGGTCCAAGGGATACAGTAAACCTGCAGAGGTGCATCGGAATGTAAAACTGATGACACAGGAAACGCTCAAAACATAGACAGTAGGAAGACTTAGTCTTCCTGTACTTAAGTCGGCATTGTGTCTCTCATATTTAATTCCGATGCAATTTCTGTGATTCATCCTCAATGGGAAGGTCCAAGGGATACAATAAACCTGCAGAGGTGCATCGGAATGTAAAACTTGTGACACAGGAAACGCTCAAAACATAGACAGTACTAAGACTCAGTCTTCCCGTACTTAAGTCGGCACTGTGTCTCTTATATTTAATTCCGATGCAATTTCAGTGATTCATCGTCACTGTGAAGGTCCAAGGGATACACTAAACCTGCAGAGGTGCATCGGAATGTAAAACTGGTGACACGGGAAACGCTCAAAACATAGACAGTAGGAAGACTCAGTGTTCCTGTACTTAAGTCGGCATTGTGTCTCTAATATTTAATTCCGATACTGTTTCTGTGTTTCATCGTCAATGGGAAGGTCCAAGGGATAGAGTAAACCTGCAGAGGTGCATCGGAATGTAAAACTGATGACACATGAAACGCTCAAAACATAGACAGTAGGAAGACTCAGTCTTCCTGTACTTATGTAGGTATTGTGTCTCTTATGTTTAATTTCGATGCAATTTCTGCGTTTCATCGTCAATGGGAAGGTCCAAGGGATACACTTAACGTGCAGAGGTGCATCGGAATGTAAAACTGATGACACAGCAAACGCTCAATTCATAGACAGTAGGAAGACTGAGTCTTCCTGTACTTAAGTCGGCATTGTGTCTCTTATATTTAGTTCCGATGCAATTTCTGTGTTTCATCATCAATGGGAAGGTCCAAGGGATACAGTAAACCTGCAGAGGTGCATCGGAATGTAAAACTGATGACACAGGAAACGCTCAAAACATAGACAGTAGGAAGTCTTAGTCTTCCTGTACTTAAGTCGGCTTTGTGTCTCTTATATTTAATTCCGATGCAATTTCTGTTTTTCATCGTCAATGGGAAGGTCGAAGGGATACAGTAAACCTGCAGAGGTGCATCGGAATGTAAAACTGAAGACACAGGGAACGCTCAAAACATAGACAGTAGGAAGACTCAGTCTTCCTGTACTTAAGTCGGCATTGTGTCTCTTATATTTAATTCCGATGCAATTTCTGTGTTTCATCGTCAATGGGAAGGTCCAAGGGATACAGTAAACCCGCTGAGGTGCATCGGAATGTAAAACTGGTGACACAGCAAACGCTCAAAGCATAGTCAGTAGGAAGGCTCAGTCTTCCTGTACTTAAGTCGGCACTGTGTCGCTAATATTTAATTCCTATGCAATTTCTGTTTCATCGTCAGTGGGAAGTTCCAAGGGATACAGTAAACCTGCAGAGGTGCATCGGAATGTAAAACTGGTGACACAGGAAACGCTCAAAACATAGACCGTAAGAAGACTCAGTTTTCTTGTACTTAAGTTTGCGTTGTGTCTCTTATATATAATTCCGATGCAATTTCTGATTTTCATCGTCAATGGGAAGGTCCAAGGGATACAGTAAACCTGCAGAGGTGTATCAGAATGTAAAACTGGTGACACAGGAAACGCTCAAATCATAGACAGTAGGAAGACTCAGTGTTCCTGTACTTAAGTCGGCATTGTGTCTCTAATATTTAATTCCGATGCTGTTTCTGTGTTTCATCGTCAATGGGAAGGTCCAAGGGATAGAGTAAACCTGCAGAGGTGCATCGGAATGTAAAACTGATGACACATGAAACGCTCAAAACATAGACAGTAGGAAGACTCAGTCTTCCTGTACTTATGTAGGCATTGTGTCTCTTATGTTTAATTTCGATGCAATTTCTGTGTTTCATCGTCAATGGGAGGGTCCAAGGGATACACTAAACGTGCAGAGGTGCATCGGAATGTAAAACTGATGACACAGCAAACGCTCAATTCATAGACAGTAGGAAGACTCAGTCTTCCTGTGCTTAAGTCGGCATTGTGTCTCTTATATTTAGTTCCGATGCAATTTCTGTGTTTCATCATCAATGGGAAGGTCCAAGGGATACAGTAAAACTGCAGAAGTGCATCGGAATGTAAAACTGATGACACAGGAAACGCTCAAAACATAGACAGTAGGAAGGCTCAGTCTTCCTGTACTTAAGTCGGCACTGTGTCGCTAATATTTAATTCCTATGCAATTTCTGTTTCATCGTCAGTGGGATGTTCCAAGGGATACAGTAAACCTGCAGAGGTGCATCGGAATGTAAAACTGGTGACACAGGAAACGCTCAAAACATAGACCGTAAGAAGACTCAGTTTTCTTGTACTTAAGTTTGCGTTGTGTCTCTTATATATAATTCCGATGCAATTTCTGATTTTCATCGTCAATGGGAAGGTCCAAGGGATACAGTAAACCTGCAGAGGTGTATCAGAATGTAAAACTGGTGACACAGGAAACGCTCAAATCATAGACAGTAGGAATACTCAGTGTTCCTGTACTTAAGTCGGCATTGTGTCTCTAATATTTAATTCCGATGCTGTTTCTGTGTTTCATTGTCAATAGGAAGGTCGAAGGGACACAGTAAACCTGCAGAGGTGCATCGGAATGTTAAACTGATGACACATGAAACGCTCAAAACATAGACAGTAGGAAGACTCAGTCTTCCTGTACTTCAGTCGGCATTGTGTCTCTTATGTTTAATTCCGATGCAATTTCTGTGTTTCATCGTCAATGGGAAGGTCCAAGGGATACAGTAAACGTGCAGATGTGCATCGGAATGTAAAACTGATGACACAGCAAACGCTCAATTCATAGACAGTAGGAAGATTCAGTCTTCCTGTGCTTAAGTCGGCATTGTGTCTCTTATATTTAGTTCCGATGCAATTTCTGTGTTTCATCATCAATGGGAAGGTCCAAGGGATACAGTAAACCTGCAGAAGTGCATCGGAATGTAAAACTGATGACACAGGAAACGCTCAAAACATAGACAGTAGGAAGACTTAGTCTTCCTGTACTTAAGTCGGCATTGTGTCTCTAATATTTAATTCCGATGCTGTTTCTGTGTTTCATTGTCAATGGGAAGGTCGAAGGGACACAGTAAACCTGCAGAGGTGCATCGGAATGTAAAACTGATGACACATGAAACGCTCAAAACATAGACAGTAGGAAGACTCAGTCTTCCTGTACTTCAGTCGGCATTGTGTCTCTTATGTTTAATTCCGATGCAATTTCTGTGTTTCATCGTCAATGGGAAGGTCCAAGGGATACAGTAAACGTGCAGATGTGCATCGGAATGTAAAACTGATGACACAGCAAACGCTCAATTCATAGACAGTAGGAAGACTCAGTCTTCTTGTACTTAAGTCGGCATTGTGTCACTTATATTTAATTGCGATGCAATTTCTGTGTTCCTTCATCAATGGGAAGGTCCCAGGGATACAGTAAACCTGCAGAGGTGCATCGGAATGTAAAACTGATGACACAGGAAGCGCTCAAAACATAGACAGTAGGAAGACTCAGTCTTCCTGTACTTATGTAGGCATTGTGTCTCTTATGTTTAATTTCGATGCAATTTCTGCGTTTCATCGTCAATGGGAAGGTCCAAGGGATACACTAAACGTGCAGAGGTGCATCGGAATGTAAAACTGATGACACAGCAAACGCTCAATTCATAGACAGTAGGAAGACTCAGTCTTCCTGTACTGAAGTCGGCATTGTGTCTCTTATATTTAGTTCCGATGCAATTTCTGTGTTTCATCATCAATCGGAAGGTCCAAGGGATACAGTAAACCTGCAGAGAAGCATCGGAATGTATAACTGATGACACAGGAAACGCTCAAAACATAGACAGTAGGAAGTCTTAGTCTTCCTGTACTTAAGTCGGCTTTGTGTCTCTTATATTTAATTCCGATGCAATTTCTGTTTTTCATCGTCAATGGGAAGGTCGAAGGGATACAGTAAACCTGCAGAGGTGCATCGGAATGTAAAACTGGTGACACGGGAAACGCTCAAAACATAGACAGTAGGAAGACTCAGTGTTCCTGTACTTAAGTCGGCATTGTGTCTCTAATATTTAATTCCGATGCTGTTTCTGTGTTTCATCGTCAATGGGAAGGTCCAAGGGATAGAGTAAACCTGCAGAGGTGCATCGGAATGTAAAACTGATGACACATGAAACGCTCAAAACATAGACAGTAGGAAGACTCAGTCTTCCTGTACTTATGTAGGCATTGTGTCTCTTATGTTTAATTTCGATGCAATTTCTGCGTTTCATCGTCAATGTGAAGGTCCAAGGGATACACTAAACGTGCAGAGGTGCATCGGAATGTAAAACTGATGACACAGCAAACGCTCAATTCATAGACAGTAGGAAGACTCAGTCTTCCTGTACTTAAGTCGGCATTGTGTCTCTTATATTTAATTCCGATGCAATTTCTGTTTTTCATCGTCAATGGGAAGGTCGAAGGGATACAGTAAACCTGCAGAGGTGCATCGGAATGTAAAACTGAAGACACTGGGAACGCTCAAAACATAGACAGTAGGAAGACTCAGTCATCCTGTACTTAAGTCGGCATTGTGTCTCTTATATTTAATTCCGATGCAATTTCTGTGTTTCATTGTCAATGGGAAGGTCTAAGGGATACAGTAAACCTGCAGAGGTGCATCGGAATGTAAAACTGATGACACAGGAAACGCTCAAAACATAGACAGTAGGGAGACTTAGTCTTCCTGTACTTAAGTCAGCATTGTGTCCCTTATTTTTAATTCCGATGCAATTTCTGTGTTTCATCGTCAATGGGAAGGTCCAAGGGATACAATAAACCTGCAAAGGTGCATCGGAATGTTAAACTGGTGACACGAGAAACGCTCAAAGCATAGACCGTACTAAGACTCAGTCTTCCTGTACTTAAGTCGGCATTGTGTCTCTAATATTTAATTCCGATGCTGTTTCTGTGTTTCATTGCCAATGGGAAGGTCGAAGGGACACAGTAAACCTGCAGAGGTGCATCGGAATGTAAAACTGATGACACATGAAACGCTCAAAACATAGACAGTAGGAAAACTCAGTCTTCCTGTACTTCAGTCGGCATTGTGTCTCTTATGTTTAATTCCGATGCAATTTCTGTGTTTCATCGTCAATGGGAAGGTCCAAGGGATACAGTAAACGTGCAGAGGTGCATCGGAATGTAAAACTGATGACACAGCAAACGCTCAATTCATAGACAGTAGGAAGACTCAGTCTTCCTGTACTTAAGTCGGCATTGTGTCACTTATATTTAATTGCGATGCAGTTTCTGTGTTTCATTATCAATGGGAAGGTCCAAGGGATACAGTAAACCTGCAGAGGTGCATCGGAATGTAAAACTGATGACACAGGAAACGCTCAAAACATAGACAGTAGGAAGACTTAGTCTTCCTGTACTTAAGTCGGCATTGTGTCTCTCATATTTAATTCCGATGCAATTTCTGTGATTCATCCTCAATGGGAAGGTCCAAGGGATACAATAAACCTGCAGAGGTGCATCGGAATGCAAAACTTGTGACACAGGAAACGCTCAAAACATAGACAGTACTAAGACTCAGTCTTCCCGTACTTAAGTCGGCACTGTGTCTCTTATATTTAATTCCGATGCAATTTCGGTGATTCATCGTCACTGTGAAGGTCCAAGGGATACACTAAACCTGCAGAGGTGCATCGGAATGTAAAACTGGTGACACGGGAAACGCTCAAAACATAGACAGTAGGAAGACTCAGTGTTCCTGTACTTAAGTCGGCATTGTGTCTCTAATATTTAATTCCGATACTGTTTCTGTGTTTCATCGTCAATGGGAAGGTCCAAGGGATAGAGTAAACCTGCAGAGGTGCATCGGAATGTAAAACTGATGACACATGAAACGCTCAAAACATAGACAGTAGGAAGACTCAGTCTTCCTGTACTTATGTAGGCATTGTGTCTCTTATGTTTAATTTCGATGCAATTTGTGCGTTTCATCGTCAATGGGAAGGTCCAAGGGATACACTAAACGTGCAGAGGTGCATCGGAATGTAAAACTGATGACACAGCAAACGCTCAATTCATAGACAGTAGGAAGACTCAGTCTTCCTGTACTTAAGTCGGCATTGTGTCTCTTATATTTAGTTCCGATGCAATTTCTGTGTTTCATCATCAATGGGAAGGTCCAAGGGATACAGTAAACCTGCAGAGGTGCATCGGAATGTAAAACTGATGACACATGAAACATTCAAAACATAGACTGTAGGAAGACTTAGTCTTCCTGTAGTTAAGTAGGCATTGTGTCTCTCATATTTAATTCCGATGCAATTTCTGTGATTCATCCTCAATGGGAAGGTCCAAGGGATACAATAAACCTGCAGAGGTGCATCGGAATGTAAAACTGGTGACATAGGAAACGCTCAAAACATAGACAGTACTAAGACTCAGTCTTCCTGTACTTAAGTCGGCACTGTGTCTCTTATATTTGATTCCCATGCAATTTCTGTGATTCATCGTCACTGTGAAGGTCCAAGGGATACAGTAAACCTGCAGAGGTGCATCGGAATGTAAAACAGATGACACAGGAAACGCTCAAAACATAGACAGTAGGGAGACTTAGTCTTCCTGTACTTAAGTCAGCATTGTGTCTCTTATTTTTAATTCCGATGCAATTTCTGTGTTTCATCGTCAATGGGAAGATCCAAGGGATACAGTAAACCTGCAGAGGTGCATCGGAATGTAAAACTGATGACACAGGAAACGCTCAAATCATAGACAGTAGGAAGACTAAGTCTTCCTGTACTTTAGTCGGCATTGTGTCTCTTATATTTAATTCCGATGCAATTTCTGTGTTTCATCGTCAATGGGACGGTCCAATGGATACAGTAAACCTGCAGATGTCCATCGGAATGTAAAACTGGTGACACAGGAAACGATCAAAACATAGGCAGTAGGAAGACTTAGTCTTCCTTGTGTCTCTTATATTTAATTTCGATGCAATTTGTGGGTTTCATCGCCAATGGGAAGGTCCAAGGGATACAGTAAACCTGCAGAGATGCATCGGAATGTAAAACTGGTGACACAGGAAACGCTCAAAATATTAACCGTAAGAAGACTGTTTTCTTGTACTTAAGTCGGCATTGTGTCTCTTATATTTAATTCCGATGCAATTTCTGTGTTTCATCGTCAATGGGAAGGTCCAAGAGATACAGTAAACCCGCTGAGGTGCATCGGAATGTAAAACTGGTGACACAGGAAACGCTCAAAACATAGGCAGTAGGAAGACTCAGTCTTCCTGTACTTAAGTCGGCATTGTGTCTCTAATATTTAATTCCGATGCAATTTCTGTGTTTCATCGTCAATGGGAAGGTCCAAGGGACACAGTAAACCCGCTGAGGTGCATCGGAATGTAAAACGGGTGACACAGGAAACGCTCAAAACATAGACAGTAGGAAGACTCAGTCTTCCTGTACTTAAGTCGGCATTGTGTCTCTTATATTTAATTCCGACGCAATTTCTGTGTTTCATCGTCACTGGCAAGGTCCAAGGGATATAGTAAACAAGCAGAGGTGCATCAGAATGTAAAACTGGTGACACAGGAAACGCTCAAAACATAGACAGTAGGAAGACTCTGTCATCCTGTTCTTAAGTCGGCACTGTGTGTCTAATATTTAATTCCGATGCAATTTCTGTTTCATCGTCAATGGGAAGTTCCAAGGGATACAGTAAACCTGCAGAGGTGCATCGGAATGTAAAACTGGTGACACAGGAAACGCTCAAAACATAGACCGTAAGAAGACTCAGTTTTGTTGTACTTAAGTTGGCGTTGTGTCTCTTACATATAATTCCGATGCAATTTCTGATTTTCATCGTCAATGGGAAGGTCCAAGGGATACAGTAAACCTGCAGAGGTGCGTCGGAATGTAAAACTGAAGACACAGGAAACTATCAAATCATAGCCAGTAGGAAGACCCAGTCTTACTGTACTTAAGTCGTCATTGTGTGTCTTATATTTAATTCCGATGCAATTTATGTGTTTCATCGTCAATGGGAAGGTCCAAGGGATACAGTAAACCTGCAGATGTGTATCAGAATGTAAAACTGGTGACACAGGAAACGCTCAAAACATAGACAGTAGGAAGACTCAGTCTTCCTGTACTTATGTAGGCATTGTGTCTCATATATTTAATTCCGATGCAATTTCTGTGTTTCATCGTCAATGGGAAGGTCCAAGGGATATAGTAAACGAGCAGAGGGGCATCGGAATGTAAAACTGGTAACACAGGAAACGCTCAAAACATAGACAGTGGGAAGACACAGTCTTCCTGTACTTAAGTCGGCATTGTGTCTCCTATATTTAAATCCGATGCAATTTCTGTGTTTCATCGTCAATGGGAAGGTTCAAGGGATACAGTAAACCTGCAGAGGTGCATCGGAATTTAAACCTGGTGACACAGGAAACGCTCAAAGCATAGACCGTAGGAAGACTCAGTTTTCATGTACTTAAGTCGACGTTGTGTGTCTTATATATAATTCCGATGCAATTTCTGATTTTCATCGTCAATGGGAAGGTCCAAGGGATAAAGTAAACCTGCAGAGTTGCATCGGAATGTAAAACTGATGACACATTAAACGCTCAAATCATAGACAGTAGGAAAACACAGTCTTCCTGTACTTAAGTCGGCATTGTGTCTCTTATATTTAATTCCGATGCAATTTCTGTGTTTCATCGTCAAGGGGAAGGTCCAAGGGATACAGTAAACCTGCAGAGGTGCATCGGAATGTAAAACTGATGACGAAGGAAGCGGTCAAAGCATAGACAGTAGGAAGACTCAGTCATCCTGTTCTTAAGTTGGCACTGTGTCTCTAATATTTAATTCCTATGAAATTTCTGTTTCATCGTCAATGGGAAGTTCCAAGGGATACAGTAAACCTCCAGAGGTGCATCGGAATGTAAAACTGGTGACACAGGAAACGCTCAAAACATAGACCGTAAGAAGACTCAGTTTACTTGTACTTAAGTTGGCGATGTGTCTCTTATATATAATTCCGATGCAATTTCTGAATTTCATCGTCAATGGGAAGGTCCAAGGGATATAGTAAACCAGCAGATTTGCATCGGAATGTAAAACTGATGACACAGGAAACGCTCAGAACATAGACAGTAGGAAGTCTTAGTCTTCCTGTACTTAAGTCCGCATTGTGTCTCCTATATTTAAATAAGATGCAATTTCTGTGTTTCATCGTCAATAGGAAGGTCCAAGGGATACAGTAAACCTGCAGAGGTGCATCGGAATGTAAAACTGATGACACATGAAACGTTCAAAACATAGACTGTAGGAAGACTTAGTCTACCTGTACTTAAGTCGGCATTGTGTCTCTCATATTTAATTCCGATGCAATTTCTGTGATTCATCCTCAATGGGAAGGTCCAAGGGATACAATAAACCTGCAGAGGTGCATCGGAATGTAAAACTGGTGACACAGGAAACGCTCAAAACATAGGCAGTACTAAGACTCAGTCTTCCTGTACTTAAGTCGGCACTATGTCTCTTATATTTGATTCCCATGCAATTTCTGTGATTCATCGTCACTGTGAAGGTGCAAGGGATACAGTAAACCTGCAGAGGTGCATCGGAATGTAAAACAGATGACACAGGAAACGCTCAAAACATAGACAGTAGGGAGACTTAGTCTTCCTGTACTTAAGTCAGCATTGTGTCTCTAATTTTTAATTCCGATGCAATTTCTGTGATTCATCGTCAATGGGAAGATCCAAGGGATACAGTAAACCTGCAGAGGTGCATCGGAATGTAAAACTGATGACACAGGAAACGCTCAAATCATAGACAGTAGGAAGACTAAGTCTTCCTGTACTTTAGTCGGCATTGTGTCTCTTATATTTAATTCCGATGCAATTTCTGTGTTTCATCGTCAATGGGACGGTCCAATGGATACAGTAAACCTGCAGATGTCCATCGGAATGTAAAACTGGTGACAGAGGAAACGATCAAAAGATAGACAGTAGGAAGACTTAGTCTTCCTTGTGTCTCTTATATTTAATTTCGATGCAATTTGTGGGTTTCATCGCCAATGGGAAGGTCCAAGGGATACAGTAAACCTGCAGAGATGCATCGGAATGTAAAACTGGTGACACAGGAAACGCTCAAAATATTAATCGCAAGAAGACTGTTTTCTTGTACTTAAGTCGGCATTGTGTCTCTTATATTTAATTCCGATGCAATTTCTGTGTTTCATCGTCAATGGGAAGGTCCAAGAGATACAGTAAACCCGCTGAGGTGCATCGGAATGTAAAACTGGTGACACAGGAAACGCTCAAAACATAGGCAGTAGGAAGACTCAGTCTTCCTGTACTTAAGTCAGCATTGTGTCTCTTATATTTAATTCCGATGCAATTTCTGTGTTTCATCGTCAATGGGAAGGTCCAAGGGATACAGTAAACCCGCTGAGGTGCATCGGAATGTAAAACTGGTGACACAGGAAACGCTCAAAACATGGACAGTAGGAAGACTCAGTCTTCCTGTACTTAAGTCGGCATTGTGTCTCTTATATTTAATTCCGACGCAATTTCTGTGTTTCATCGTCACTGGCAAGGTCCAAGGGATATAGTAAACAAGCAGAGGTGCATCAGAATGTAAAACTGGTGACACAGGAAACGCTCAAAACATAGACAGTAGGAAGACTCTGTCATCCTGTTCTTAAGTCGGCACTGTGTGTCTAATATTTAATTCCGATGCAATTTCTGTTTCATCGTCAATGGGAAGTTCCAAGGGATACAGTAAACCTGCAGAGGTGCATCGGAATGTAAAACTGGTGACACAGGAAACGCTCAAAACATAGACCGTAAGAAGACTCAGTTTTGTTGTACTGAAGTTGGCGTTGTGTCTCTTACATATAAGTCCGATGCAATTTCTGATTTTCATCGTCAATGGGAAGGTCCAAGGGATACAGTAAACCTGCAGAGGTGCATCGGAATGTAAATCTGAATTACAGGAAACTATCAAATCATAGCCAGTAGGAAGACCCAGTCTTCCTGTACTTAAGTCGTCATTGTGTGTCTTATATTTAATTCCGATGCAATTTATGTGTTTCATCGTCAATGGGAAGGTCCAAGGGATACAGTAAACCTGCAGAGGTCTATCAGAATGTAAAACTGGTGACACACTAAACGCTCAAAGCATGGACAGTAGGAAGACTCAGTCTTCCTGTACTTTAGTCGGCATTGTGTCTCTTATATTTAACACGTTCACTGCCATCGGCGCACCAGCGCGTCCGGCCGATACTAGTGCATATGCCGTCGACGCGCCTGCGCGGCGAGACACTCAGCTGTTTCTCAGCGCCACAGTTTAGTCGGGCACAGCCATTCGGTGTGGTTCATTGCGCAGGCACTCTAAGAACGTATTGTTTTCAATTTTTGCGGGTGCGGTTCGTGTGTTTTCCCTACAGTTTTTCTCTGTTGTGGGACTGAAAATGGAAGACAATCGTGACACGGCGGGCCCTTCAGAACCTAAGAAACGTAAAACACAGGACACAAGAAACGTACAAAAACTAACGGATGCGGAATTATTACGAATATTAGAAGAAAGCGATTCGGAAACGGAACTGGCCAGTGAGGAGGACGGCGTGGAATCCAGTGAAGAGTCTGACGGAGCCGAGTTTGTTTTAGATGAGACTGTAGAAATGGCTGTGAATCCTAGCGACAGGGAAATGGCAGAAGGAGTGGTAACAAGAGATAACGCAGCTGATACAACTGTTGCGTGGGAAAGAGAGCCAGTTGGAATGATAAATTGCCCATTTATAAAAAAAGAGGGACTGCTTATTCAACCGACGGAAAACACTCCCTTAGATTATTTTCGTCTTTTGCTGACGGACGAATTTCTATTGACAGTTGTAGAAGAAACAAATCGAAACGCGATTGAATTATTCCTTTCTGCGGGAACCAAAGGACAATCACGAATAAACTGTTGGAAAGATGTGACTGTTGGCGAATTGTTAGTGTTCTTGGGAGTTTTCCTGCACATGGGAAATGTAAAGATGAGGAATTTGCAGGACTATTGGAAAAAGGACGCTTTATTCAACGTGAAAGGAATTGCCGATAGTATTTCACGAAATCGTTTTCTGCTAATACTACGTGCATTACACTTTTCTGAAAATCCAAAACAGGGCAAACCAACACCATCCGACAGGTTGTATAAAATACGTCCCGTTATCAATTTTTTCAATGAAAGGATGTGCCAAGTTTACTACCCTGGACGGGAACTGTCTCTGGACGAATCAATGATCCTTTGGCGTGGACGATTACTTTTCCGCCAATACATCAAAAACAAAAAGCACAAATATGGCATAAAGCTATATATTTTGACAACTCCCACTGGAATGGTCCTAAAATTCGCGGTATACACTGGCATGCTGGACGATTTAGGAGGAAGAGGCCATGCGCAAAAAATTGTTCTTCATTTACTAGATGAAAAGTTGAATGCTGGTCACCATGTGTACATGGACAATTACTATAACAGCTTCGCATTGGCAAAGCTGCTCCTGGATAAGAAGACCCACTGCACGGGAACTCTGAGGGCGAATAGGAAGGATACACCCAAGGAAATACAGGAAGCAAAACTACGAAAAGGTGAAGCCGTTGCCAGATTTGCGGAAGGAGTTATGATAGGTAAGTGGCGTGATAAGAGGGAGGTTTGCTACATTTCTAATGCATTTACAAATGAAATGGTTGAGGTTGAAACCAAAAGAAAGGAGAAGAAATCTAAGCCCTTGGCCATTGTAAACTACAATAAATTTATGGCGGGAGTTGATCGGCACGATCAGATGTTATCATATTACCTCTCGGAACGCAAAACCATACGCTGGTACAAGAAACTTTTTATCCACGTTGTGGAAATGATACTGACAAACGCACATGCCCTACACAATAAATATTGTGGCACAAAAATGCCCCTCCAAGAATTTAGACTCAGTATTATAAGAGCACTATTGCCACGAAAGCAGGTAGAACGGCCAGTCAGAAATCCCCAACACGTTGTGGTAAAACGAGAATCAAATGGAAAATCAAAAACACCGCGAAAAAAGTGCAGATCATGCGCCAGCCGTGGACAACGAACAGACACGATTTACGAGTGCCTAGATTGCCCAAATAAAGCAGGATATTGTTTGAATTGTTGTGTTATTCACCACCTCTAAAGGCAGATAGCACTTTCGTTGCTCATTTATTTTTCGACAGTTATGTGTCGGTACTATTCTTAAACTTTGTATTTATTTTATTTGTTTGAGAGTAATGGATAAAGCTCTAGATTGTATTTTTCTTAGATTTGACATACATTTTATTTCAGAAGTTTCTTCGAGATCTTGTGTTTGTATTTGAATGTTTCTACTATATTTTTTGTCCAATAAATATGTCGTTTGTCAGTAGGATGTTTCGTTTCATTTATGAATATAAAATGAAATTGTAGTAACCTAAACTGTCACACTAACCAGGAACAATACACTAGACGCATTGGCGCGTCCACGGCCACCCGCTACAGAATATGGCCTGATATGCCACTGACGCCTTAGTGCGCCCCAAAACAACTTTGATTCACGAGAGTAAATTTGATTGTGTACGTATAAAATAAATACATGTTATATTACTTTTAGCAATATATTTTCAGATTCTATTAAGAAAAATATTGGTTACGTGGCAAAGCAAGGCCAATTACAGTGGCAGTGAACGTGTTAATTCCGATGCAATTTCTGTGTTTCATCGTCAATGGGACCGTCCAATGGATACAGTAAACCTGCAGATGTCCATCGGAATGTAAAACTGGTGACACAGGAAACGATCAAAAGATAGACAGTAGGAAGACTTAGTCTTCCTTGTGTCTCTTATATTTAATTTCGATGCAATTTGTGGGTTTCATCGTCACTGGCAAGGTCCAAGGGATATAGTAAACAAGCAGAGGTGCATCAGAATGTAAAACTGGTGACACAGGAAACGCTCAAATCATAGACAGAAGGAAGACTCTGTCATCCTGTTCTTAAGTCGGCACTGTGTGTCTAATATTTAATTCCTATGCAATTTCTGTTTCATCGTCAATGGGAAGTTCCAAGGGATACAGTAAACCTGCAGAGGTGCATCGGAATGTAAAACTGGTGACACAGGAAACGCTCAAAACATAGACCGTTAGAAGACTCAGTTTTGTTGTACTTAAGTTGGCGTTGTGTCTCTTACATATAATTCCGATGCAATTTCTGATTTTCATTGTCAATGGGAAGGTCCAAGGGATACAGTAAACCTGCGGAGGCGCATCGGAATGTAAAACTGAGGACACAGGAAACTATCAAATCATAGCCAGTAGGAAGACCCAGTCTTCCTGTACTTAAGTCGTCATTGTGTGTCTTATATTTAATTCCGATGCAATTTCTGTGTTTCATCGTCAAGGGGAAGGTCCAAGGGATACAGTAAACCTGCAGAGGTGCATCGGAATGTAAAACTGATGACACAGGAAGCGGTCAAAACATAGTTAGTAGGAAGACTCAGTCATCCTGTTCATAAGTCGGCACTGTGTCTCTAATATTTAATTCCTATGAAATTTCTGTTTCATCGTCAATGGGAAGTTCCAAGGGATACAGTAAACCTCCAGAGGTGCATCGGAATGTAAAACTGGTGACACAGGAAACGCTCAAAACATAGACCGTAAGAAGACTCAGTTTTCTTGTACTTAAGTTGGCGATGTGTCTCTTATATATAATTCCGATGCAATTTCTGATTTTACACGTCAATGGGAAGGTCCAAGGGATATAGTAAACCAGCAGATGTGCATCGGAATGTAAAACTGATGACACAGGAAACGCTCAAAACATAGACAGTAGGAAGTCTTAGTCTTCCTGTACTTAAGTCCGCATTGTGTCTCCTATATTTAAATAAGATGCAATTTCTGTGTTTCATCGTCAATAGGAAGGTCCAACGGATACAGTAAACCTGCAGAGGTGCATCGGAATGTAAAACTGGAAACACAGGAAACGCTCAAAACATAGACAGTGGGAAGACACAGTCTCCCTGTACTTAAGTCGGCATTGTGTCTCTTATATTTAATTCCGATGCAATCTCTTTGTTTCTTCGTCACTGTGAAGGTCCAATGGATACAGTAAACCTGCAGAGGTGCATCGGAATGTAAAACTGGTGACACGGGAAACGCTCAAAACATAGACAGTTGGAAGACTCAGTCATCCTGTTTTTAAGTCGGCACTGTGTCTCTAATATTTAATTCCTATGCAATCTCTGTGTTTCATCGTTAATGGGAAGTTCCAAGGGATACAGTAAACCTGCAGAGGTTCATCGGAATTTAAACCTGGTGACACAGGAAACGCTCAAAACATAGACCGTAAGAAGACTCAGTTTTCATTTACTTAAGTCGGCGTTGTGTCTCTTATATATAATTCCGATGCAATTTCTGATTTTCATCGTCAATGGGAAGGTCCAAGGGATACAGTAAACCTGCAGACGTGCATCGGAATGTAAAACTGAAGACACAGGAAACTATCAAATCATAGCCAGTAGGAAGACCCAGTCTTCCTGTACTTAAGTCGTCATTGTGTGTCTTATATTTAATTCCGATGCAATTTCTGTGTTTCATCGTCAATGGGAAGGTCCAAGGGATACAGTAAACCTGCAGAGGTGTATCAGAATGTAAAACTGGTGACACAGGAAACGCTCAAAACATAGACAGTAGGAAGACTCAGTGTTCCTGTACTTAAGTCGGCATTGTGTCTCTAATATTTAATTCCGATGCTGTTTCTGTGTTTCATTGTCAATGGGAAGGTCCAAGGGACACTGTAAACCTGCAGAGGTTCATCGGGATGTAAAACTGATGACACATGAAACGCTCAAAACATAGACAGTAGGAAGACTCAGTCTTCCTGTACTTAAGTCGGCACTGTGTCTCTTATATTTAATTCCGATGCAATTTCAGTGTTTCATCGTCAATGGGAAGGTCCAAGGGATACAGTAAACCTGCAGAGGTGTATCAGAATGTAAAACTGGTGACACAGGAAACGCTCAAAATATTAACCGTAAGAAGACTGTTTTCTTGTACTTAAGTCGGCATTGTGTCTCTTATATTTAATTCCGATGCAATTTCTGTGATTCGTCGTCACTGTGAAGGTCCAAGGTATACAGCAAAGCTGTAGAGGTGCATCGGAATGTAAAACTGGTGACACAGGAAACGCTCTATGTATAGATAGTAGGAAGACTCAGTCTTCCTGTACTTAAGTCGGCACTGTGTCTCTTATATTTAATTCCGATGCAATTTCAGTGATTCATCGTCACTGTGAAGGTCCAAGGGATACACTAAACCTGCAGAGGTGCATCTGTATGTAAAACTGGTAACACGGGAAACGCTCAAATCATAGACAGTAGGAAGACTCAGTCATCCTGTTCTTAAGTCGGCATTGTGTCTCTTATATTTAATTCCGATGCAATTTCTGTGTTTCATCGTCAATGGGAGGGTCCAATGGATACAGTAAACCTGCAGAGGTCCATCGGAATGTAAAACTGGTGACACAGGAAACGATCAAAACATAGACAGTAGGAAGACTTAGTCTTCCTGTACTTCAGTCGGCATTGTGTCTCTTATATTTAATTTCGATGAATTTGTGGGTTTCATCGCCAATGGGAAGGTCCAAGGGATACAGTAAACCTGCAGAGATGCATCGGAATGTAAAACTGGTGACACAGGAAACGCTCAAAATATTAACGGTAAGAAGACTGTTTTCTTGTACTTAAGTCGGCATTGTGTCTCTTATATTTAATTCCGATGCAATTTCTGTGTTTCGTCGTCACTGTGAAGGTCCAAGGGATACAGCAAAGCTGTAGAGGTGCATCGGAATGTAAAACTGGTGACACAGGAAACGCTCTAATTATAGACAGTAGGAAGACTCAGTCTTCCTGTACTTAAGTCGGCATTGTGGATCTTATATTTAATTCCGATGCAATTTCTGTGTTTCATCGTCACTGGCAAGGTCCAAGGGATATAGTAAACAAGCAGAGGTGCATCAGAATGTAAAACTGGTGACACAGGAAACGCTCAAATCATAGACAGTAGGAAGACTCTGTCATCCTGTTCTTAAGACGGCACTGTGTGTCTAATATTTAATTCCTATGCAATTTCTGTATCATCGTCAATGGGAAGTTCCAAGGGATACAGTAAACCTGCAGAGGTGCATCGGAATGTAAAACTGGTGACACAGGAAAAGCTCAAAACATAGACCGTAAGAAGACTCAGTTTTGTTGTACTTAAGTTGGCGTTGTGTCTCTTACATATGATTCCGATGCAATTTCTGATTTTCATCGTCAATGGGAAGGTCCAAGGGATACAGTAAACCTGCAGAGGCGCATCGGAATGTAAAACTCAAGACACAGGAAACTATCAAATCATAGCCAGTAGGAAGACCCAGTCTTCCTGTACTTAAGTCGTCATTGTGTGTCTTATATTTAATTCCGATGCAATTTATGTGTTTCATCGTCAATGGGAAGGTCCAAGGGATACAGTGAACCTGCAGAGGTGCATCGGAATGTAAAACTGATGACACATGAAACGCTCAAAACATAGACAGTAGGAAGACTCAGTCTTCCTGTTCTTATGTAGGCATTGTGTCTCATATATTTAATTCCGATGCAATTTCTGTGTTTCATCGTCAATGGGAAGGCCCAAGGGATTTAGTAAACCAGCAGAGGGGCATCGGAATGTAAAACTGGTAACACAGGAAACGCTCAAAACATAGACACTGGGAAGACACAGTCTTCCTGTACTTAAGTCGGCATTGTGTCTCCTATATTTAAATCCGATGCAATTTCTGTGTTTCATCGTCAATGGGAAGGTTCAAGGGATACAGTAAACCTGCAGAGGTGCATCGCAATTTAAACCTGGTGACACAGGAAACGCTCAAAGCATAGTCCGTAGGAAGACTCAGTTATCATGTACTTAAGTCGACGTTGTGTCTCTTATATATAATTCCGATGAAATTTCTGATTTTCATCGTCAATGGGAAGGTCCAAGGGATAAAGTAAACCTGCAGAGGTGCATCGGAATGTAAAACTGATGACACATTAAACGCTCAAATCATAGACAGTTGGAAGACTCAGTCTTCCTGTACTTAAGTCGGCATTGTGTCTCTTATATTTAATTCCGATGCAATTTCTGTGTTTCATCGTCAAGGGGAAGGTCCAAGGGATACAGTAAACCTGCAGAGGTGCATCGGAATGTAAAACTGATGACACAGGAAGCGGTCAAAACATAGTTAGTAGGAAGACTCAGTCATCCTGTTCTTAAGTCGGCACTGTGTCTCTAATATTTAATTCCTATGAAATTTCTGTTTCATCGTCAATGGGAAGTTCCAAGGGATACAGTAAACCTCCAGAGGTGCATCGGAATGTAAAACTGGTGACACAGGAAACGCTCAAAACATAGACCGTAAGAAGACTCAGTTTTCTTGTACTTAAGTTGGCGATGTGTCTCTTATATATAATTCCGATGCAATTTCTGATTTTCATCGTCAATGGGAAGGTCCAAGGGATATAGTAAACCAGCAGATGTGCATCGGAATGTAAAACTGATGACACAGGAAACGCTCAAAACATAGACAGTAGGAAGTCTTAGTCTTCTTGTACTTAAGTCCGCATTGTGTCTCCTATATTTAAATAAGATGCAATTTCTGTGTTTCATCGTCAATAGGAAGGTCCAAGGGATACAGTAAACCTGCAGAGGTGCATCGGAATGTAAAACTGATGACACATTAAACGCTCAAATCATAGACAGTTGGAAGACTCAGTCTTCCTGTACTTAAGTCGGCATTGTGTCTCTTATATTTAATTCCGATGCAATTTCTGTGTTTCATCGTCAAGGGGAAGGTCCAAGGGATACAGTAAACCTGCAGAGGTGCATCGGAATGTAAAACTGATGATACAGGGAGCGGTCAAAACATAGTTAGTAGGAAGACTCAGTCATCCTGTTCTTAAGTCGGCACTGTGTCTCTAATATTTAATTCCTATGAAATTTCTGTTTCATCGTCAATGGGAAGTTCTAAGGGATACAGTAAACCTGCAGAGGTGCATCGGAATGTAAAACTGGTGACACAGGAAACGCTCAAAACATAGACCGTAAGAAGACTCAGTTTTCTTGTACTTAAGTTGGCGATGTGTCACTTATATATAATTCCGATGCAATTTCTGATTTTCATCGTCAATGGGAAGGTCCAAGGGATATAGTAAACCAGCAGATGTGCATCGGAATGTAAAACTGATGACACAGGAAACGCTCAAAACATAGACAGTAGGAAGTCTTAGTCTTCCTGTACTTAAGTCCGCATTGTGTCTCCTATATTTAAATAAGATGCAATTTCTGTGTTTCATCGTCAATAGGAAGGTCCAAGGGATACAGTAAACCTGCAGAGGTGCATCGGAATGTAAAACTGGAAACACAGGAAACGCTCAAAACATAGACAGTGGGAAGACACAGTCTCCCTGTACTTAAGTCGGCATTGTGTCTCTTATATTTAATTCCGATGCAATTTCTTTGTTTCTTCGTCACTGTGAAGGTCCAATGGATACAGTAAACCTGCAGAGGTGCATCGTAATGTAAAACTGGTGACACGGGAAACGCTCAAAAACATAGACAGTTGGAAGACTCATTCATCCTGTTTTTAAGTCGGCACTGTGTCTCTAATATTTAATTCCTATGCAATCTCTGTGTTTCATCGTTAATGGGAAGTTCCAAGGGATACAGTAAACCTGCAGAGGTGCATCGGAATGTAAAACTGGTGACACAGGAAACGCTCAAAACATAGACCGTAAGAAGACTCAGTTTTCTTGTACTTAAGTTGGCGATGTGTCACTTATATATAATTCCGATGCAATTTCTGATTTTCATCGTCAATGGGAAGGTCCAAGGGATACAGTAAACCTGCAGACGTGCATCGGAATGTAATACTGAAGACACAGGAAACTATCAAATCATAGCCAGTAGGAAGACCCAGTCTGCCTGTACTTAAGTCGTCATTGTGTGTCTTATATTTAATTCCGATGCAATTTCTGTGTTTCATCGTCAATGGGAAGGTCCAAGGGATACAGTAAACCTGTAGAGGTGTATCAGAATGTAAAACTGGTGACACAGGAAACGCTCAAAACATAGACAGTAGGAAGACTCAGTGTTCCTGTACTTAAGTCGGCATTGTGTCTCTAATATTTAATTCCGATGCTGTTTCTGTGTTTCATTGTCAGTGGGAAGGTCCAAGGGACACTGTAAACCTGCAGAGGTTCATCGGGATGTAAAACTGATGACACATGAAACGCTCAAAACATAGACAGTAGGAAGACTCAGTCTTCCTGTACTTAAGTCGGCACTGTGTCTCTTATATTTAATTCCGATGCAATTTCAGTGTTTCATCGTCAATGGGAAGGTCCAAGGGATACAGTAAACCTGCAGAGGTGTATCAGAATGTAAAACTGGTGACACAGGAAACGCTCTATGTATAGACAGTAGGAAGACTCAGTCTTCCTGTACTTAAGTCGGCATTGTGTCTCTTATATTTAATTCCGATGCAATTTCTGTGTTTCATCGTCAATGGGAAGGTCCAAGGGATACAGTAAACCTGCAGAGGTGCATCGGAATGTAAAACTGGTGACACGGGAAACGCTCAAATCATAGACAGTAGGAAGACTCAGTCATCCTTTTCTTAAGTCGGCACTGTGTCTCTAATATTTAATTCCTATGCAATCTCTGTGTTTCATCGTCAATGGAAAGTTCCAAGGGATACAGTAAACTTGCAGAGGTTCATCGGAATTTAAACCTGGTGACACAGGAAACGCTCAAAACATAGACCGTAAGAAGACTCAGTTTTCATTTACTTAAGTCGGCGTTGTGTCTCTTATTTATAATTCCGATGCAATTTCTGATTTTCATCGTCAATGGGAAGGTCCAAGGGATACAGAAAACCTGCAGAGCTGCATCGGAATGTAAAACTGATGACACAGGAGACGCTCAAAACATAGACAGTAGGAAGACTCAGTCTTCCTGTACTTAAGTCTGCATTGTGTCTCTTATATTTATTTCCGATTAAATTTCTGTGTTTCATAGTGAATGGGAAGGTCCAAGGGATACAGTAAACCTGCAGAGGTTCATTGGAATGTAAAACTGGTGACACAGGAAACGCTCAAACCATAGACAGTAGGAAGACTCAGTCTTCCTGTACTTAAGTCGGCATTGTGTCTCTTATATTTATTTCCGATGAAATTTCTGTGTTTCATCATGAATGAGAAGGTCCAAGGGATATAGTAAACCTGCAGAGGTGCATCGGAAATTAAAACTGATGACTCAGGAAACGCTCAAAGCATAGACAGTAGGAAGACTTAGTCTTCCTGTACTTAAGTCGGCATTGTGGATCTTATATTTAATTCCGATGCAATTTCTGTTTTTCATCGTCAATGGGAAGATCGAAGGGATATAGTAAATATGCAGAGGTGAATCGGAATGTCAAACTGATGACACAGGAAACGCTCAAAACATAGACAGTAGGAAGACTTAGTCTTCTTGTACTTAAGTCCGCATTGTGTCTCCTATATTTAAATCCGATGCAATTACTGTATTTCATCGTCAATGGGAAGGTCCAAGGGATACAGTAAACCTGCAGAGGTGCATCGGAATGTAAAACTGGTAACACAGGAAACGCTCAAATCATAGACAGTGGGAAGACACAGTCTCCCTGTACTTAAGTCGGCATTGTGTCTCTAATATTTAATTGCTATGCAATCTCTGTGTTTCATCGTCAATGGGAAGTTCCAAGGGATACAGTAAACCTGCAGAGGTTCATCGGAATTTAAACCTGGTGACACAGGAAACGCTCAAAACATAGACCGTAAGAAGACTCATTTTTCATTTACTTAAGTCGGCGTTGTGTCTCTTATATATAATTCCGATGCAATTTCTGATTTTCATCGTCAATGGGAAGGTCCAAGGGATACAGTAAACCTGCAGACGTGCATCGGAATGTAAAACTGAAGACACAGGAAACTATCAAATCATAGCCAGTAGGAAGACCCAGTCTTCCTGTACTTAAGTCGTAATTGTGTGTCTTATATTTAATTCCGATGCAATTTCTGTGTTTCATCGTCAATGGGAACGTCCAAGGGATACAGTAAAACTGCAGAGGTGTATCAGAATGTAAAACTGGTGACACAGGAAACGCTCAAAACATAGACAGTAGGAAGACTCAGTGTTCCTGTACTTAAGTCGGCATTGTGTCTCTAATATTTAATTCCGATGCTGTTTCTGTGTTTCATTGCCAATGGGAAGGTCCAAGGGACACAGTAAACCTGCAGAGGTGCATCGGAATGTAAAACTGATGACACAGGAAACGCTCAAATCATAGACAGTGGGAAGACACAGTCTTCCTGTACTTAAGTCGGCATTGTGTCTCCTATATTTAAATACGATGCAATTTCTGTGTTTCATCGTCAATGGAAAGGTTCAAGGGATACAGTATACCTGCAGAGGTGCATCGGAATGTAAAACTGGTGACACAAGAAACGCTCATAACGTAGACCGTAAGAAGACTCAGTTTTCTTGTACTTAAGTTGGCGATGTGTCTCTAATATTTAATTCCTTTGAAATTTCTGTTTCATCGTCAATGGGAAGTTCCAAGGGATACAGTAAACCAGCAGAGGTGTATCGGAATGTAAAACTGGTGACACAGGAAACGCTCAAAACGTAGACCGTAAGAAGACTCAGTTTTCTTGTATTTAAGTTGGCGATGTGTCTCTTATATATAATTCCGATGCAATTTCTGATTTTCATCGTCAATGGGAAGGTCCAAGGGATACAGTAAACCTGTAGACGTGCATCGGAATGTAAAACTGAAGACACAGGAAACTATCAAATCATAGCCAGTAGGAAGACCCAGTCTTCCTGTACTTAAGTCGTCATTGTGTGTCTTATATTTAATTCCGATGCAATTTCTGTGTTTCATCGTCAATGGGAAGTTCCAAGGGATACAGTAAACCAGCAGAGGTGCATCGGAATGTAAAACTGATGACACAGGAAACGCTCAAAACATAGACAGTAGGAAGACTCAGTCATCCTGTTCTTAAGTCGGCACTGTGTCTCTAATATTTAATTCCTATGCAATCTCTGTGTTTCATCGTGAATGGGAAGGTCCAAGGGATACAGTAAACCTGCAGAGGTGCATTGGAATGTAAAATTGGTGACACAGGAAACGCTCAAACCATAGAATGGAGGAAGACTCAGTCTTCCTGTACTTAAGTCGGCATTGTGTCTCTTATATTTATTTCCGATGAAATTTCTGTGTTTCATCATGAATGGGAAGGTCCAAGGGATACAGTAAACATGCAGAGGTGAATCGGAATGTAAAACTGGTAACACAGGAAACGCTCAAAACATAGACAGTGGGAAGACACAGTCTCCCTGTACTTAAGTCGGCATTGTGTCTCTTATATTTAATTCAGACGCAATTTCTTTGTTTCTTCGTCACTGTGAAGGTCCAATGGATACAGTAAACCTGCAGAGGTGCATCGGAATGTAAAATTGGTGACACGGGAAACGCTCAAATCATAGACAGTAGGAAGACTCAGTCATCCTGTTCTTAAGTCTGCATTGTGTCTCTAATATTTAATTCCTATGCAATCTCTGTGTTTCATCGTCAATGGGAAGTTCCAAGGGATACAGTAAACCTCCAGAGGTTCATCGGAATTTAAACCTGGTGACACAGGAAACGCTCAAAACATAGACCGTAAGAAGACTCAGTTTTCATTTACTTAAGTCGGCGTTGTGTCTCTTATATATAATTCCGATGCAATTTCTGATTTTCATCGTCAATGGGAAGGTCCAAGGGATACAGTAAACCTGCAGACGTCCATCGGAATGTAAAACTGAAGACACAGGAAACTATCAAATCATAGACAGTAGGAAGACCCAGTCTTCCTGTACTTAAGTCGTCATTGTGTGTCTTATATTTAATTCCGATGCAATTTATGTGTTTCATCGCCAATGGGAAAGTCCAAGGGATACAGTAAACCTGCAGAGGTGTATCAGAATGTAAAACTGGTGACACAGGAAACGCTCAAAACATAGACAGTAGGGAGACTCAGTGTTCCTGTACGTAAGTCGGCATCGTGTCTCTAATATTTAATTCCGATGCTGTTTCTGTGTTTCATTGTCAATGGGAAGGTCCAAGGGACACAGTAAACCTGCAGAGGTGCATCGGAATGTAAAACTGATGACACATGAAACGCTCAAATCATAGACAGTATTAAGACTCAGTCTTCCTGTACTTCAGTCGTCATTGTGTCTCTTATGATTAATTCCGATGCAATTTCTGTGTTTCATCGTCAATGGGAAGGTCCAAGGGATACAGTAAACGTGCAGAGGTGCATCGGAATGTAAAACTGATGACACAGCAAACGCTCAATTCATAGACAGTAGGAAGACTCAGTCTTTCTGTACTTAAGTCGTCATTGTGTGTCTTATATTTAATTCCGATGCAATTTATGTGTTTCATCGTCAATGGGAAGGTCCAAGGGATACAGTAAACCTGCAGAGGTGTATCAGAATGTAAAACTGGTGACACAGGAAACGCTCAAAACATAGACAGTAGGAAGACTCAGTGTTCCTGAACTTAAGTCGGCATTGTGTCTCTAATACTTAATTCCGATGGTGTTTCTGTGTTTCATCGTCAATGGGAAGGTCCAAGGGATACAGTAAACCTGCAGAGGTGCATCGGAATGTAAAACTGATGACACATGAAACGCTTAAAACATAGACAGTAGGAAGACTCAGTCTTCCTGTACTTATGTAGGCATTGTGTCTCATATATTTAATTCCGATGCAATTTCTGTGTTTCATCGTCAATGGGGAGGTCCAAGGGATATAGTAAACCAGCAGAGGTGCTTCGGAATGTAAAACTGGTAACACAGGAAACGCTCAAAACATAGACAGTGGGAAGACACAGTCTTCCTGTACTTAAGTCGGCATTGTGTCTCCTATATTTAAATCCGATGCAATTTCTGTGTTTCATCGTCAATGGGAAGGTTCAAGGGATACAGTAAACCTGCAGAGGTGCATCGGAATTTAAACCTGGTGACACAGGAAACGCTCAAAACATAGACCGTAGGAAGACTCAGTTTTCATGTACTTAAGTTGGCGTTGTGTCTCTTATATATAATTCCGATGCAATTTCTGATTTTCATCGTCAATGGGAAGGTCTAAGGGATGAAGTAAACCTGCAGAGGTGCATCGGAATGTAAAACTGATGACACATTAAACGCTCAAACCATAGACAGTAGGAAGACTCAGTCTTCCTGTACTTAAGTCGGCATTGTGTCTCTTATATTTAATTCCGATGCAATTTCTGTGTTTCATCGTCAATGGAAAGGTTCAAGGGATACAGTAAACCTGCAGAGGTGCATCGGAAAGTAAAACTGATGACACAGGAAACGCTCAAAACATAGACAGTAGGAAGACTTAGTCTTCCTGTACTTAAGTCGGCATTGTGTCTCTTATATTTAATTCCGATGCAATATCTGTTTTTCATCGTCAATGGGAAGGTCCAAGGGATACAGTAAACCTGCAGAGCTGCATCGGAATGTAAAACTGATGACACAGGAAACGCTCAAAGCATAGACAGTAGGAAGACTCAGTCTTCCTGTACTTAAGTCTGCATTGTGTCTCCTATATTTAATTCCGATGGGATATCTGTGTTTCATCGACAATGGGAAGGTCCAAGGGATACAGTAAACCGGCAGAGGTGCATCGGAATGTAAAACTGGTGACACAGGAAACGATCAAAACATAGACAGTAGGAAGACTCAGTCTTCCTGTACTTAAGTCGGCATTGTGTCTCTTATATTTATTTCCGATTAAATTTCTGTGTTTCATCGTGAATGGGAAGGTCCAAGGGATACAGTAAACCTGCAGAGGTGCATTGGAATGTAAAACTGGTGACACAGGAAACGCTCAAACCATAGACAGTAGGAAGACTCAGTCTTCCTGTACTTAAGTCGGCATTGTGTCTCTTATATTTATTTCCGATGAAATTTCTGTGTTTCATCATGAATGGGAAGGTCCAAGGGATATAGTAAACCTGCAGAAGTGCATCGGAAATTAAAACTGATGACACAGGAAACGCTCAAAACATATACAGTAGGAAGACTTAGTCTTCCTGTACTTAAGTCGGCATTGTGGATCTTATATTTAATTCCGATGCAATTTCTGTTTTTCATCGTCAGTGGGAAGGTCCAAGGGATATAGTAAACATGCAGAGGTGAATCGGAAAGTCAGACTGATGACACAGGAAACGCTCAAAACTTAGACAGTAGGAGGACTTAGTCTTCCTCTACTTAAGTCCGCATTGTGTCTCCTATATTTAAATCCGATGCAATTTCTGTGTTTCATCGTCAATGGGAAGGTCCAAGGGATAGAGTAAACCTGCAGAGGTGCATCGGAATGCAAAACTGGTAACACAGGAAACGCTCAAAACATAGACAGTGGGAAGACACAGTCTCCCTGTACTTAAGTCGGCATTGTGTCTCTTATATTTAATTCAGATGCAATTTCTTTGTTTCTTCGTCACTGTGAAGGTCCAATGGATACAGTAAACCTGCAGAGGTGCATCGGAATGTAAAACTGGTGACACGGGAAACGCTCAAATCATAGACAGTAGGAAGACTCAGTCATCCTGTTCTTAAGTCGGCATTGTGTCTCTAATATTTAATTCCTATGCAATCTCTGTGTTTCATCGTCAATGGGAAGTTCCAAGGGATACAGTAAACCTGCAGAGGTTCATCGGACTTTAAACCTGGTGGCACAGGAAACGCTCAAAACATAGACCGTAAGAAGACTCAGTTTTCATTTACTTAAGTCGGCGTTGTGTCTCTTATATATAATTCCGATGCAATTTATGTGCTTCATCGGCAATGGGAAGGTCGAAGGGATACAGTAAACCTGCAGAGGTGTATCAGAATGTAAAACTGGTGACACAGGAAACGCTCAAAACATAGACAGCAGGAAGACTCAGTGTTCCTGAACTTAAGTCGGCATTGTGTCTCTAATATTTAATTCCGATGGTGTTTCTGTGTTTCATCGTCAATGGGAAGGTCCAAGGGATACAGTAAACCTGCAGAGGTGCATCGGAATGTAAAACTGATGACACATGAAACGCTTAAAACATAGACAGTAGGAAGACTCAGTCTTCCTGTACTTATGTAGGCATTGTGTCTCATATATTTAATTCCGATGCAAATTCTGTGTTTCATCGTCAATGGGAAGGTCCAAGGGATATAGTAAACCAGCAGAGGTGCATGGGAATGTAAAACTGGTAACACAGGAAACGCTCAAAACATAGACAGTGGGAAGACACAGTCTTCCTGTACTTAAGTCGGCATTGTGTCTCCTATATTTAAATCCGATGCAATTTCTGTGTTTCATCGACAATGGGAAGGTTCAAGGGATACAGTGAACCTGCAGAGGTGCATCGGAATTTAAACCTGGTGACACAGGAAACGCTCAAAACATAGACCGTAGGAGGACTCAGTTTTCATGTACTTAAGTTGGCGTTGTGTCTCTTATATATAACTCCGATGCAATTTCTGATTTTCATCGTCAATGGGAAGGTCTAAGGGATGAAGTAAACCTGCAGAGGTGCATCGGAATGTAAAACTGATGACACATTAAACGCTCAAACCATAGACAGTAGGAAGACTCAGTCTTCCTGTACTTAAGTCGGCATTGTGTGTCTTATATTTAATTCCGATGCAATTTCTGTGTTTCATCGTCAATGGGAAGGTCCAAGGGATACAGTAAACCTGCAGAGGTGCATCGGAATGTAAAACTGATGCCACAGGAAGCGCTCAAAACATAGACAGTAGGAAGACTCAGTCATCCTGTTCTTAAGTCGGCACTGTGTCTCTAATATTTAATTCCTTTGAAATTTCTGTTTCATCGTCAATGGGAAGTTCCAAGGGATACAGTAACCTGCAGAGGTGCATCGGAATGTAAAACTGATGACACAGGAAACGCTCAAAGCATAGACAGTAGGAAGACTTAGTCTTCCTGTACTTAAGTCCGCATTGTGTCTCCTACTTTTAAATCCAATGCAATTTCTGTGTTTCATCGTCAATGGGAAGGTCCAAGGGATACAGTAAACCTGCAGAGGTGCATCGGAATGTAAAACTGGTGACACAGGAAATGCTCAAAACATAGACAGCAGGAAGACTCAGTGTTCCTGTACTTCAGTCGGCATTGTGTCTCTTATGATTAATTCCGATGCAATTTCTGTGTTTCATCGTCAATGGGAAGGTCCAAGGCATACAGTAAACGTGCAGAGGTGCATCGGAATGTAAAACTGATGACACAGGAAACGCTCAAAACATAGACAGTAGGAAGACTTAGTCTTCCTGTACTTAAGTCGGCATTGTGTCTCTCATATTTAATTCCGATGCAATTTCTGTGATTCATCCTCAATGGGAAGATCCAAGGGATACAGTAAACCTGCAGAGGTGCATCGGAATGTAAAACTGGTGACACAGGAAACGCTCAAAACATAGACAGTACTAAGTCTCAGTCTTCCTGTACTTAAGTCGGCACTGTGTCTCTTATATTTGATTCCGATGCAATTTCTGTGATTCAGCGTCACTGTGAAGGTCCAAGGGGTACAGAAAACCTGCAGAGGTGCATCGGAATGTAAAACTGATGACACAGGAAACGCTCAAAACATAGACAGTAGGGAGACTTAGTCTTCCTGTACTTAAGTCAGCATTGTGTCTCTTATTTTTAATTCCGATGAAATTTCTGTGTTTCATCGTCAATGGGAAGGTCCAAGGGATACAATAAACCTGCAAAGGTGCATCGGAATGTAAAACTGGTGACGCAGCAAACGCTCAAAACATAGACAACACTAAGATTCAGTCTTCCTGTACTTAAGTTGGCACTGTATATCTTATACTTAATTTCGATGCAATTTCTGTGATTCATCGTCACTGTGAAGGTCCAAGGGATACACTAAACCTGCAGAGGTGCATCGGAATGTAAAACTGGTGGCACGGGAAACGCTCAAAACATAGACAGTAGGAAGACTTAGTCTTCCTGTACTTAAGTCGGCATTGTGTCTCTTATATTTAATTCCGATGCAATTTCTGTGTTTCATCGTCACTGTGAAGGTCCAAGGGATACAGTTAACCTGCAGAGGTGCATCGGAATGTAAAACTGGTGACACAGGAAACGCTCAAAATATTAACCGTAAGAAGACTGTTTTCTTGTACTTAAGTCGGCAATGTGTCTCTTATATTTATTTCCGATGAAATTTCTGTGTTTCATCATGAATGGGAAGGTCCAAGGGATATAGTAAACCTGCAGAGGTGCATCGGAAATTAAAACTGATGACACAGGAAACGCTCAAAACATAGACAGTAGGAAGACTTAGTCTTATTGTACTTAAGTCGGCATTGTGGATCTTATATTTAATTCCGATGCAATTTCTGTTTTTCATCGTCAATGGGAAGGTCCAAGGGATATAGTAAACATGCAGAGGTGAATCGGAAAGTCAAACTGATGACACAGAAAACGCTCAAAACATAGACAGTAGGAAGACTTAGTCTTCCTGTACTTAAGTCCGCATTGTGTCTCCTATATTTAAATCCGATGCAATTTCTTTGTTTCTTCGTCACTGTGAAGGTCCAGTGGATACAATAACCTGCAGAGGTGCATCGGAATGTAAAACTGGTGACACGGGAAACGCTCAAAACATAGACAGTAGAAGACTCAGTCATCCTGTTCTTAAGTCGGCACTATGTCTCTAATATTTAATTCCTATGCAATCTCTGTGTTTCATCGTCAATGGGAAGTTCCAAGGGATACAGTAAACCTGCAGAGGTTCATCGGAATTTAAACCTGGTGACACAGGAAACGCTCCAAACATAGACCGTAAGAAGACTCAGTTTTCATTTACTTAAGTCGGCGTTGTGTCTCTTATATATAATTCCGATGCAATTTCTGATTTTCATCGTCAATGGGAAGGTCCAAGGGATACAGTAAACCTGCAGACGTGCATCGGAATGTAAAACTGAAGACACAGGAAACTATCAAATCGTAGCCTGTAGGAAGACCCAGTCTTCCTGTACTTAAGTCGTCATTGTGTGTCTTACATTTAATTCCGATGCAATTTCTGTGTTTCATCGTCAATGGGAAGGTCCAAGGGATACAGTAAACCTGCAGATGTGTATCAGAATGTAAAACTGGTGACACAGGAAACGCTCAAAACATAGACAGCAGGAAGATTCAGTGTTCCTGTACTTCAGTCGGAATTGTGTCTCTTATGATTAATTCCGATGCAATTTCTGTGTTTCATCGTCAATGGGAAGGTCCAAGGGATACAGTAAACGTGCAGAGGTGCATCGGAATGTAAAACGGATGACACAGCAAACGCTCAATTCATAGACAGTAGGAAGACTCAGTCTTCCTGTACTTAACTCGGCATTGTGTCACTTATATTTAATTGCGATGCAATTTCTGTGTTTCATCATCAATGGGAAGGTCCAAGGGATACAGTAAACCTGCAGAGGTGCATCGGAATGTAAAACTGGTGACACGGGAAACGCTCAAAACATAGAGAGTAGGAAGACTCAGTCATCCTGTTCTTAAGTCGGCACTGTGTCTCTAATATTTAATTCCTATGCAATTTCTGTGTTTCATCGTCAATGGGAAGTTCCAAGGTATACAGTAAACCGGCAGAGGTGCATCGGAATGTAAAACTGATGACACAGGAAACGCTCAAAACATAGACAGTAGGGAGACTTAGTCTTCCTGTACTTAAGTCAGCATTGTGTCTCTTATTTTTAATTCCGATGCAATTTCTGTGTTTCATCGTCAATGGGAAGGTCCAAGGGATACAATAAACCTGCAAAGGTGCATCGGAATGTAAAACTGGTGACACAGGAAACGCTCAAAACATAGACAGTACTAAGATTCAGTCTTCCTGTACTTAAGTCGGCACTGTATCTCTTATATTTAATTCCGATGCAATTTCTGTGATTCATCGTCACTGTGAAGGTCCAAGGGATACACTAAACCTGCAGAGGTGCATCGGAATGTAAAACTGGTGACACGGGAAACGCTCAAAACATAGACAGTAGGAAGACTCAGTCATCCTGTTCTGAAGTCGGCACTGTGTCTCTAATATTTTATTCCTATGCAATTTCTGTGTTTCATCGTCAATGGGAAGTTCCAAGGTATACAGTAAACCGGCAGAGGTGCATCGGAATGTAAAACTGATGACACAGGAAACGCTCAAATCATAGACAGTAGGAAGACTTAGTATTCCTGTACTTAAGTCGGCATTGTGTCTCCTATATTTAAATCCGATGCAATATCTTTGTTTCTTCGTCACTGTGAAGGTCCAATGGATACAGTAAACCTGCAGAGGTGCATCGGAAAGTAAAACTGGTGACACGGGAAACGCTCAAATCATAAACAGTAGGAAGACTCAGTCATCCTGTTCTTAAGTCGGCACTGTGTCTCTAATATTTAATTCCTACGCAATCTCTGTGTTTCATCGTCAATGGGAAGTTCCAAGGGATACAGTAAACCTGCAGAGGTTCATCGGAATTTAAACCTGGTGACATAGGAAACGCTCAAAATATAGACCGTAAGAAGACTCAGTTTTCATTTACTTAAGTCGGCGTTGTGTCTCTTATATATAATACCGATTAAATTTCTAATTTTCATCGTCAATGGGAAGGTCGAAGGGATACAGTAAACCTGTAGACGTGCATCGGAATGTAAATCTGAAGACACAGGTACTATCAAATCATAGCCAGTAGGAAGACCCAGTCTTCCTGTACTTAAGTCGTCATTGTGTGTCTTATATTTAATTCCGATGCAATTTCTGTGTTTCATCGTCAATTGGGAAGGTCCAAGGGATACAGTAAACCTGCAGAGGTGTATCAGAATGTAAAACTGGTGACACAGGAAACGCTCAAAACATAGACAGTAGGAAGACTCAGTGTTCCTGTACTGAAGTCGGCATTGTGTCTCTAATATTTAATTCCGATGCTGTTTCTGTGTTTCATTGTCAATGGGAAGGTCCAAGGGACACAGTAAACCTGCAGAGGTGCATCGGAATGTAAAACTGATGACACATGAAACGCTCAAAGCATAGACAGTAGGAAGACTCAGTCTTCCTGTACTTCAGTCGGCGTTGTGTCTCTTATGATTAATTCCGATGCAATTTCTGTGTTTCATCGTATATGGGAAGGTCCAAGGGATACAGTAAACGTGCAGAGGTGCATCGGAATGTAAAACTGATGACACAGCAAACGCTCAATTCATAGACAATAGGAAGACTCAGTCTTCCTGTACTTAAGTCGGCATTGTGTCACTTATATTTAATTGCGATGCAATTTCTGTTTTTCATCATCAATGGGAAGGTCCAAGGGATACAGTAAACCTGCAGAGGTGCATCGGAATGTAAAACTGATGACACAGGAAACGCTCAAAACATAGACAGTAGGAAGACTTAGTCTTCCTGTACTTAAGTCGGCATTGTGTCTCTCATATTTAATTCCGATGCAATTTCTGTGATTCATCCTCAATGGGAAGGTCCAAGGGATACAATAAACCTGCAGAGGTGCATCGGAATGTAAAACTGGTGACACAGGAAACGCTCAAAACATAGACAGTACTAAGTCTCAGTCTTCCTGTACTTAAGTCGGCACTGTGTCTCTTATATTTGATTCGGATGCAATTTCTGTGATTCATCGTCACTGTGAAGGTCCAAGGGATACAGTAAACCTGCAGAGGTGAATCGGAATGTAAAACTGATGACACAGGAAACGCTCAAAACATAGACAGTATGGAGACTTAGTCTTCCTGTACTTAAGTCAGCATTGTGTCTCTTATTTTTGATTCCGATGCAATTTCTGTGTTTCATCGTCAATGGGAAGGTCCAAGGGATACAATAAACCTGCAAAGGTGCATCGGAATGTAAAACTGGTGACAGAGGAAACGCTCAAAACATAGACAGTACTAAGATTCAGTCTTCCTGTACTTAAGTCGGCACTGTATCTCTTATATTTAATTCCGATGCAATTTCTGTGATTCATCGTCGCTGTGAAGGTCCAAGGGATACACTAAACCTGCAGAGGTGCATCGGAATGTAAAACTGGTGACACGGGAAACGCTCAAAAGATAGACAGTAGGAAGACTCAGTCATCCTGTTCTTAAGTCGGCACTGTGTCTCTAATATTTAATTCCTATGCAATTTCTGTGTTTCATCGTCAATGGGATGGTCCAAGGGATACAGTAAACCTGCAGAGGTGCATCGGAATGTAAAACTGATGACACAGGAAACGCTCAAATCATAGACAGTAGGAAGACTTAGTCTTCCTGTACTTAAGTCGGCATTGTGTCTCTTATATTTAATTCCGATGCAATTTCTGTGTTTCATCATCAATGGGAAGGTCCAAGGGATACAGTAAACCTGCAGAGGTGCATCGGAATGTAAAACTGGTGACACAGGAAACGATCAAAGCATAGACAGTAGGAAGACTTAGTCTTCCTGTACTTAAGTCGGCATTGTGTCTCTTATATTTAATTTCGATGGAATTTGTGGGTTTCTTCGCCAATGGGAAGTCCAAGGGATACAGTAAACCTGCAGAGGTGCATCGGAATGTAAAACTGGTGACACAGGAAACGCTCAAAATAGTAACCGTAAGAAGACTGTTTACTTGTACTTAAGTCGGCATTGTGTCTCTTATATTTAATTCCGATGCAATTTCTGTGTTTCATCGTCACTGTGAATGTCCAAGGGATACAGTAAACCTGCAGAGGTGCATCGGAATGTAAAACTGGTGACACAGGAAACGCTCAAAATATTAACCGTAAGAAGACTGTTTTCTTGTACTTAAGTCGGCAATGTGTCTCTTATATTTATTTCCGATGAAATTTCTGTGTTTCATCATGAATGGGAAGGTCCAAGGGATATAGTAAACCTGCAGAGGTGCATCGGAAATTAAAACTTATGACACAGGAAACGCTCAAAACATAGACAGTAGGAAGACTTAGTCTTCCTGTACTTAAGTCGGCATTGTGGATCTTATATTTAATTCCGATGCAATTTCTGTTTTTCATCGTCAATGGGAAGGTCCAAGGGATATAGTAAACATGCAGAGGTGAATCGGAAAGTCAAACAGATGACACAGGAAACGCTCAAAACATAGACAGTAGGAAGACTTAGTCTTCCTGTACTTAAGTCGGCATTGTGTCTCCTATATTTAAATCCGATGCAATTTCTTTGTGTCTTCGTCACTGTGAAGGTCCAATGGATACAGTAAACCTGCAGAGGTGCATCGGAATGTAAAACTGGTGAGACGGGAAACGCTCAAATCATAAACAGTAGGAAGACTCAGTCATCCTGTTCTTAAGTCGGCACTGTGTCTCTAATATTTAATTCCTACGCAATCTCTGTGTTTCATCGTCAATGGGAAGTTCCAAGGGATACAGTAAACCTGCAGAGGTTCATCGGAATTTAAACCTGGTGACACAGGAAACGCTCAAAACATAGACCGTAAGAAGACTCAGTTTTCATTTACTTAAGTCGGCGTTGTGTCTCTTATATATAATTCCGATGCAATTTCTAATTTTCATCGTCAATGGGAAGGTCGAAGGGATACAGTAAACCTGTAGACGTGCATCGGAATGTAAAACTGAAGACACAGGAAACTATCAAATCATAGCCAGTAGGAAGACCCAGTCTTCCTGTACTTAAGTCGTCATTGTGTGTCTTATATTTAATTCCGATGCAATTTCTGTGTTTCATCGTCAATTGGGAAGGTCCAAGGGATACAATAAACCTGCAGAGGTGCATCGGAATGTAAAACTGGTGACACAGGAAACGCTCAAACCATAGACAGTACTAAGTCTCACTCTTCCTGTACTTAAGTCAGCACTGTGTCTCTTATATTTGATTCGGATGCAATTTCTGTGATTCATCGTCACTGCGAAGGTCCAAGGGATACAGTAAACCTGCAGAGGTGAATCGGAATGTAAAACTGATGACACAGGAAACGTTCAAAACATAGACAGTAGGGAGACTTAGTCTTCCTGTACTTAAGTCAGCATTGTGTCTCTTATTTTTAATTCCGATGCAATTTCTGTGTTTCATCGTCAATGGGAAGGTCCAAGGGATACAATAAACCTGCAAAGGTGCATCGGAATGTAAAACTGGTGACACAGGAAACGCTCAAAACATAGACAGTACTAAGATTCCGTCTTCCTGTACTTAAGTCGGCACTGTATCTCTTATATTTAATTCCGATGCAATTTCTGTGATTCATCGTCACTGTGAAGGTCCAAGGGATACACTAAACCTGCAGAGGTGCATCGGAATGTAAAACTGGTGACACGGGAAACGCTCAAAACATAGACAGTAGGAAGACTCAGTCATCCTGTTCTTAAGTCGGCACTGTGTCTCTAATATTTAATTCCTATGCAATTTCTGTGTTTCATCGTCAATGGGAAGTTCCAAGGTATACAGTAAACCGGCAGAGGTGCATCGGAATGTAAAACTGATGACACAGGAAACGCTCAAATCATAGACAGTAGGAAGACTTAGTATTCCTGTACTTAAGTCGGCTTTGTGTCTCCTATATTTAAATCCGATGCAATTTCTTTGTTTGTTCGTCACTGTGAAGGTCCAATGGAGACAGTAAACCTGCAGAGGTGCATCGGAATGTAAAACTGGTGACACGGGAAACGCTCAAATCATAAACAGTAGGAAGACTCAGTCATCCTGTTCTTAAGTCGGCACTGTGTCTCTAATATTTAATTCCTACGCAATCTCTGTGTTTCATCGTCAATGGGAAGTTCCAAGGGATACAGTAAACCTGCAGAGGTTCATCGGAATTTAAACCTGGTGACACAGGAAACGCTCAAAACATAGACCGTAAGAAGACACAGTTTTCATTTACTTAAGTCGGCGTTGTGTCTCTTATATATAATTCCGATGCAATTTCTAATTTTCATCGTCAATGGGAAGGTCGAAGGGATACAGTAAACCTGTAGACGTGCATCGGAATGTAAAACTGAAGACACAGGAAACTATCAAATCATAGCCAGTAGGAAGACCCAGTCTTCCTGTACTTAAGTCGTCATTGTGTGTCTTACATTTAATTCCGATGCAATTTCTGTGTTTCATCGTCAATTGGGAAGGTCCAAGGGATACAGTAAACCTGCAGAGGTGTATCAGAATGTAAAACTGGTGACACAGGAAACGCTCAAAACATAGACAGTATGAAGACTCAGTGTTCCTTTACTTAAGTCGGCATTGTGTCTCTAATATTTAATTCCGATGCAGTTTCTGTGTTTCATTGTCAATGGGAAGGTCCAAGGGACACAGTAAACCTGCAGAGGTGCATCGGAATGTAAAACTGATGACACATGAAACGCTCAAAGCATAGACAGTAGGAAGACTCAGTCTTCCTGTACTTTAGTCGGCATTGTGTCTCTTATGATTAATTCCGGTGCAATTTCTGTGTTTCATCGTATATGGGAAGGTCCAAGGGATACAGTAAACGTGCAGAGGTGCATCGGAATGTAAAACTGATGACACAGCAAACGCTCAATTCATAGACAATAGGAAGACTCAGTCTTCCTGTACTTAAGTCGGCATTGTGTCACTTATATTTAATTCCGATGCAATTTCTGTGATTCATCGTCACTGTGAAGGTCCAAGGGATACACTAAACCTGCAAAGGTGCATCGGAATGTAAAACTGGTGACACAGGAAACGCTCAAAATAGTAACCGTAAGAAGACTGTTTTCTTGTACTTAAGTCGGCATTGTGTCTCTTATATTTATTTCCGATGAAATTTCTGTGTTTCATCATGAATGGGAAGGTCCAAGGGATATAGTAAAACTGCAGAGGTGCATCGGAAATTAAAACTGATGACACAGGAAACGCTCAAAACATAGACAGTAGGAAGACTTAGTCTTCCTGTACTTAAGTCGGCATTGTGGATCTTATATTTAATTCCGATGCAATTTCTGTTTTTCATCGTCAATGGGAAGGTCCAAGGGATATAGTAAACATGCAGAGGTGAATCGGAAATTCAAACTGATGACACAGGAAACGCTCAAAACATAGACAGTAGGAAGACTTAGTCTTCCTGTACTTAAGTCGGCATTGTGTCTCCTATATTTAAATCCGATGCAATTTCTTTGTTTCTTCGTCACTGTGAAGGTCCAATGGAGACAGTAATCCTGCAGAGGTGCATCGGAATGTAAAACTGGTGACACGGGAAACGCTCAAATCATAGACAGTAGGAAGACTCAGTCATCCTGTTCTTAAGTCGGCACTGTGTCTCTAATATTTAATTCCTACGCAATCTCTGTGTTTCATCGTCAATGGGAAGTTCCAAGGGATACAGTAAACCTGCAGAGGTTCATCGGAATTTAAACCTGGTGACACAGGAAACGCTCAAAACATAGACCGTAAGAAGACTCAGTTTTCATTTACTTAAGTCGGCGTTGTGTCTCTTATATATAATTCCGATGCAATTTCTGGTTTTCATCGTCAATGGGAAGGTCCAAGGGATATACTAAACCTGCAGAGGTGCATCGGAATGTAAAACTGGTGACACGGGAAACGCTTAAAACATAGACAGTAGGAAGACTCAGTCATCCTGTTCTTAAGTCGGCACTGTGTCTCTAATATTTAATTCCTATGCAATTTCTGTGTTTCATCGTCAATGGGATGGTCGAAGGGATACAGTAAACCTGCAGAGGTGCATCGGAATGTAAAACTGATGACACAGGAAACGCTCAAATCATAGACAGTAGGAAGACTTAGTCTTCCTGTACTTAAGTCGGCATTGTGTCTCTTATATTTAATTCCGATGCAATTTCTGTGTTTCATCGTCAATGTGAAGGTCCAATGGATACAGTAAACCTGCAGAGGTCCATCGGAATGTAAAACTGGTGACATAGGAAACGATCAAAACATAGACAGTAGGAAGACTTAGTCTTCCTGTACTTAAGTCGGCATTGTGTCTCTTATATTTAATTTCGATGGAATTTGTGGGTTTCTTCGCCAATGGGAAGGTCCAAGGGATACAGTAAACCTGCAGAGGTGCATCGGAATGTAAAACTGGTGACACAGGAAACGATCAAAATAGTAACCGTAAGAAGACTGTTTTCTTGTACTTAAGTCGGCATTGTGTCTCTTATATTTAATTCCGATGCAATTTCTGTGTTTCATCGTCACTGTGAAGGTCCAAGGGATACAGTAAACCTGCAGAGGTGCATCGGAATGTAAAACTGGTGACACAGGAAACGCTCAAAATATTAACCGTAAGAAGACTGTTTTCTTGTACTTAAGTCGGCAATGTGTCTCTTACATTTATTTCCGATGAAATTTCTGTGTTTCATCATGAATGGGAAGGTCCAAGGGATATAGTAAACCTGCAGAGGTGCATCGGAAATTAAAACTGATGACACAGGAAACGCTCAAAACATAGACAGTAGGAAGACTTAGTCTTCCTGTACTTAAGTCGGCATTGTGGATCTTATATTTAATTCCGATGCAATTTCTGTTTTTCATCGTCAATGGGAAGGTCCAAGGGATATAGTAAATATGCAGAGATGAATCGGAAAGTCAAACAGATGACACAGGAAACGCTCAAATCATAGACAGTAGGAAGACTTAGTCTTCCTGTACTTAAGTTGGCATTGTGTCTCCTATATTTAAATCCGTTGCAATTTCTTTGTTTCTTCGTCACTGTGAAGGTCCAATGGATACAGTAAACCTGCAGAGGTGCATCGGAATGTAAAACTGGTGACCCGGGAAACGCTCAAATCATAGACAGTAGGAAGACTCAGTCATCCTGTTCTTAAGTCGGCACTGTGTCTCTAATATTTAATTCCTACGCAATCTCTGTGTTTCATCGTCAATGGGAAGTTCCAAGGGATACAGTAAACCTGCAGAGGTTCATCGGAATTTAAACCTGGTGACACAGGAAACGCTCAAAACATAGACCGTAAGAAGACTCAGTTTTCATTTACTTAAGTCGGCGTTGTGTCTCTTATATATAATTCCGATGCAATTTCTGATTTTCATCGTCAATGGGAAGGTCGAAGGGATACAGTAAACCTGTAGACGTGCATCGGAATGTAAAACTGAAGACACAGGAAACTATCAAATCACAGCCAGTAGGAAGACCCAGTCTTCCTGTACTTAAGTCGTCATTGTGTGTCTTATATTTAATTTCGATGCAATTTCTGTGTTTCATCGTCAATGGGAAGGTCCAAGGGATACAGTAAACCTGCAGAGGTGTATCAGAATGTAAAACTGGTGACACAGGAAACGCTCAAAATATAGACAGTAGGAAGGCTCAGTGTTCCTGTACTTAAGTCGGCATTGTGTCTCTAATATTTAATTCCGATGCTGTTTCTGTGTTTCATTGTCAATGGGAAGGTCCAAGGGACACAGTAAACCTGCAGAGGTGCATCGGAATGTAAAACTGATGACACATGAAACGCTCAAAACATAGACAGTAGGAAGACTCAGTCTTCCTGTACTTCAGTCGGCATTGTGTCTCTTATGATTAATTCCGATGCAATTTCTGTGTTTCATCGTATATGGGAAGGTCCAAGGGATACAGTAAACGTGCAGAGGTGCATCGGAATGTAAAACTGATGACACAGCAAACGCTCAATTCATAGACAGTAGGAAGACTCAGGCTTCCTGTACTTAAGTCAGCATTGTGTCTTTTATATTTAATTGCGATGCAATTTCTGTGTTTCATCATCCATGGGAAGGTCCAAGGGATACAATAAACCTGCAGAGCTGCATCGGAATGTAAAACTGGTGACACAGGAAACGCTCAAAGCATAGACAGTACTAAGACTCAGTCTTCCTGTACTTAAGTCGGCACTGTGTCTCTTATATTTGATTCCGATGCAATTTCTGTGATTCATCGTTACTATGAAGGTCCAAGGGATACAGTAAACCGGCAGAGGTGCATCGGAATGTAAAACTGATGACACAGGAAACGCTCAAAACATAGACAGTAGGGAGACTTAGTCTTCCTGTACTGAAGTCAGCATTGTGTCTCTTATTTTTAATTCCGATGCAATTTCTGTGTCTCATCGTCAATGGGAAGGTCCAAGGGATACAATCAACCTGCAAATGTGCACCGGAATGTAAAACTGGTGACACAGGAAACGCTCAAAGCATAGACAGTACTAAGACTCAGTCTTCCTGTACTTAAGTCGGCACTGTGTCTCTAATACTTAATTCCTATGCAAATTCTGTGATTCATCGTCACTGTGAAGGTCCAAGGGATGCACTAAACCTGCAGAGGTGCATCGGAATGTAAAACTGATGACACAGGAAACGCTCAAATCATAGACAGTAGGAAGACTTATTCTTCCTGTACTTAAGTCGGCATTGTGTCTCTTATATTTAATTCCGGTGCAATATCTGTGCTTCATCGTCAATGGGAAGGTCGAATGGATACAGTAAACCTGCAGAGGTCCATCGGAATGGAAAACTGGTGACACAGGAAACGATCAAAACATAGACAGTAGGAAGACTTGTCTTCCTGTACTTAAGTCGGCATTGTATCTCTTATATTTAATTTCGATGCAATTTGTGGGTTTCATCGCCAATGGGAAGGTCCAAGGGATACAGTAAACCTGCAGAGATGCATCGGAATGTAAAACTGGTGACACAGGAAACGCTCAAAATATTAACCGTAAGAAGACTGTTTTCTTGTACTTAAGTCGGCATTGTGTCTCTTATATTTCATTCCGATGCAATATCTATGTTTCATCGTCACTGTGAAGGTCCAAGGGATACAGTAAAGCTGTAGAGGTGCATCGTAATGTAAAACTGGTGACACAGGAAACGCTCAAATTATAGACAGTAGGAAGACTCAGTCTTCCTGTACTTAAGTCGGCATTATGTCTCTTATATTTAATTCCGATGCAATTTCTGTGTTTCATCGTCAATGGGAAGGTCCAAGGGATACAGTAAACCTGCAGAGGTGCATCGGAATGTAAATCTGGTGACACAGGAAACGCTCACAACATAGACAGTAGGAAGACACAGTCTTCCTGTACTTAAGTCGGCATTGTGTCTCTTATATTTAATTGCGATGCAATATCTGTTGTTCATCGTCAATGGGAAGGTCCAAGGGATACAGTAACCCTGCAGAGGTGCATCGGAATGTAAAACTGATGACACAGGAAACGCTCAAAACATAGACCGTAAGAAGAATCAATTTTCTTGTACTTAAGTCGGCGTTGTGTCTCATATATTTAATTCCGATGCAATTTCTGTGTTTCATCGTCAATGGTAAGTTCCAATGGATACAGTAAACCTGCAGAGGTGAATCGGAATGTCAAACTGTCGACACAGGAAACGCTCAAAACATAGACAGTAGGAAGACTCAGTCTTCCTGTACTTCAGTCGGCATTGTGTCTCTTATATTTAATTTCGATGCAATTTCTGTGTTTCATCGTCAATGGGAAGGTCCAAGGGACACAGTAAACCTGCAGAGGTGCATCGGAATGTAAAACTGGTGACACAGGAAACGCTCAAAACATAGACAGTAGGAAGATTCAGTCTTCCTGTACTTAAGTCGGCATTGTGTCTCTTATATTTAATTCCGATGCAATTTCTGTGTTTCATCGTCAATGGGAAGGTCCAAGGGATACAGTAAACCTGCAGAGGTGCATCGGAATGTAAAACTGGTGACACAGGAAACGCTCAAAACATAGACAGTAGGAAGACTTAGTCTTCCTGTACTTAAGTCGGCATTGTGTCTCTTATATTTATTTCCGATTACATTTCTGTGTTTCATCGGGAATGGGAAGGTCCAAGGGATACAGTAAACCTGCAGAGGTGCATTGGAATGTAAAACTGTTGACAAAGGAAACGCTCAAATCATAGACAGTAGGAAGACTCAGTCTTCCTGTACTTAAGTCGGCATTGTGTCTCTTATATTTATTTCCGATGAAATTTCTGTGTTTCATCATGAATGGGAAGGTCCAAGGGATATAGTAAACCTGCAGAGGTGCATCGAAATGTAAAACTGATGACACAGGAAACGCTCAAAACATAGACATTAGGAAGACTTAGTCTTCCTGTACTTAAGTCGGCATTGTGGATCTTATATTTAATTCCGATGCAATTTCTGTTTTTCATCGTCAATGGGAAGGTCCAAGGGATATAGTAAACATGCAGAGGTGAATCGGAAAGTCAAACTGATGACACCGGAAACGCTCAAAACATAGACAGTAGGAAGACTTAATCTTCATGTACTTAAGTCGGCATTGTGTCTCTTATATTTAATTCCGATGCAATTTCTGTGTTTCATCGTCAATGGGAAGGTCCAAGGCATACGGTAAACCCGCAGAGGTGCATCGGAATGTAAAACTGGTGACACAGGAAACGCTCAAAACATACACCGTAAGAAGACTCAGTTTTCTTGTACTTATGTCGGCATGGTGTCTCTTATATTTACTTCCGATGCAATTTCTGTGTTTCATCGTGAATGGGAAGGTCCAAGGGATAGAGTAAACCTGCAGAGGTGCATCGGAATGTAAAACTGGTGACACACGAAACGCTCAAAGCATAGACAGTAGGAAGACTCAGTCTTCCTGTACTTAAGTCGGCATTGTGTCTCTCATATTTATTTCCGAAGAAATTTCTGTGTTTCATCGTGAATGGAAAGGTCCAAGGGATATAGTAAACCTGCAGAGGTGCATCGGAATGTAAAACTGATGACACAGGAAACGCTCAAAACATAGACAGTCGGAAGACTTAGTCTTCCTGTACTTAAGTCGGCATTGTGGATCTTATATTTAATTCCGATGCAATTTCTGTTTTTCATCGTCAATGGGAAGGTCCAAGGCATACGGTAAACCTGCAGAGGTGCATCGGAAAGTAAAACTGATGACACAGGAAACGCTCAAAACATAGACAGTAGGAAGACTTAGTCTTCCTGTACTTAAGTCGGCATTGTGTCTCTTATATTTAATTCCGATGCAATATCTGTTTTTCATCGTCAATGGGAAGGTCCAAGGGATACAGTAAACCTGCAGAGGTGCATCGGAATGTAAAACTGATGACACAGGAAACGCTCAAAACATAGACAGTAGGAAGACTCAGTCTTCCTGTACTTATGTCGGCATTGTGTCTCTTATATTTATTTTCGATGAAATTTCTGTGTTTCATCATGAATGGGAAGGTCCAAGGGATATAGTAAACCTGCAGAGGTGCATCGGAATGTAAAACTGATGACACAGGAAACGCTCAAAACATAGACATTGGGAAGACTTAGTCTTCCTGTACTTAAGTCGGCATTGTGGATCTTATATTTAATTCCGATGCAATTTCTGTTTTTCATCGTCAATGGGAAGGTCCAAGGGATATAGTAAACATGCAGAGGTGAATCGGAAAGTCAAACTGATGACACCGGAAACGCTCAAAACATAGACAGTAGGAAGACTTAGTCTTCATGTACTTAAGTCGGCATTGTGTCTCTTATATTTAATTCCGATGCAATTTCTGTGTTTCATCGTCAATGGGAAGGTCCAAGGCATACGGTAAACCTGCAGAGGTGCATCGGAATGTAAAACTGGTGGCACAGGAAACGCTCAAATCATAGACATTAGGAAGACTTAGTCTTCCTGTACTTAAGTCGGCATTGTGGATCTTATATTCAATTCCGATGCAATTTCTGTTTATCATCGTCAATGGGAAGGTCCAAGGGATACAATCAACCTGCAAAGGTGCATCGGAATGTAAAACTGGTGACACAGGAAACGCTCAAAGCATAGGCAGTACTAAGACTCAGTCTTCCTGTACTTAAGTCGGCACTGTGTCTCTTGTATTTAATTCCGATGCAATTTCTGTGTTTCATCGTCAATGGGAAGGTCCAAGGGATACAGTAAACCTGCAGAGGTCCATCGGAATGTAAAACTGGTGACACAGGAAACGATCAAAACATAGACAGTAGGAAGACTTAGTCTTCCTGTACTGAAGTCGGCATTGTATCTCATATATTTAATTTCGATGCAATTTGTGGGTTTCATCGCCAATGGGAAGGTCCAAGGGATACAGTAAACCTGCAGAGATGCATCGGAATGTAAAACTGGTGACACAGGAAACGCTCAAAATATTAACCGTAAGAAGACTGTTTTCTTGTACTTAAGTCGGCATTGTGTCTCTTATATTTCATTCCGATGCAATATCTGTGTTTCATCGTCACTGTGAAGGTCCAAGGGATACAGTAAAGCTGTAGAGGTGCATCGGAATGTAAAACTGGTGACACAGGAAACGCTCAAATTATAGACAGTAGGAAGACTCAGTCTTCTTGTACTTAAGTCGGCATTGTGTCTCTTTTATTTATTTCCGATGCAATTTCTGTGTTTCATCGTCAATGGGAAGGTCCAAGGGATACAGTAAAGCTGTAGAGGTGCATCGGAATGTAAAACTGGTGACACAGGAAACGCTCAAATTATAGACAGTAGGAAGACTCAGTCTTCCTGTACTTAAGTCGGCATTGTGTCTCTCATATTTATTTCCGATGCAATATCTGTTTTTCATCGTCAATGGGAAGGTCCAAGGGATACAGTAAACCTGCAGAGGTGCATCGGAATGTAAAACTGATGACACAGGAAACGCTCAAAACATAGACAGTAGGAAGACTCAGTCTTCCTGTACTTAAGTCGGCATTGTGTCTCTTATATTTATTTCCGATGAAATTTCTGTGTTTCATCATGAATGGGAAGGTAAAAGGGATATAGTAAACCTGCAGAGGTGCATCGGAATGTAAAACTGATGACACAGGAAACGCTCAAAACATAGACATTAGGAAGACTTAGTCTTCCTGTACTTAAGTCGGCAGTGTGGATCTTATATTTAATTCCGATGCAATTTCTGTTTTTCATCGTCAATGGGAAGGTCCAAGGGATACAATCAACCTGCAAAGGTGCATCGGAATGTAAAACTGGTGACACAGGAAACGCTCAAAGCATAGACAGTACTAAGACTCAGTCTTCCTGTAATTAAGTCGGCACTGTGTCTCTTATATTTAATTCGATGCAATTTCTGTGATTCATCGTCACTGTGAAGGTCCAAGGGATACACTAAACCTGCAGAGGTGCATCGGAATGTAAAACTGGTGACACGGGAAAGCTCAAAACATAGACAGTAGGAAGACTCAGTCATCCTGTTCTTAAGTCGGCACTGTGTCTCTAATATTTAATTCCTATGCAATTTCTGTGTTTCATCGTCAATGGGATGGTCCAAGGGATACAGTAAACCTGCAGAGGTGCATCGGAATGTAAAACTGATGACACAGGAAACGCTCAAATCAGACAGTAGGAAGACTTAGTCTTCCTGTACTTAAGTCGGCATTGTGTCTCTTATATTTAATTCCAATGCAATTTCTGTGTTTCATCGTCAATGGGAAGGTCCAATGGATACAGTAAACCTGCAGAGGTCCATCGGAATGTAAAACTGGTGGCACAGGAAACGATCAAAACATAGACAGTAGGAAGACTTAGTCTTCCTGTACTTAAGTCGGCATTGTATCTCTTATATTTAATTTCGATGCAATTTGTGGGTTTCATCGCCATTGGGAAGGTCCAAGGGATACAGTAAACCTGCAGAGATGCATCGGAATGTAAAACTGGTGACACAGGAAACGCTCAAAATATTAACCGTAAGAAGACTGTTTTCTTGTACTTAAGTCGGCATTGTGTCTCTTATATTTATTTCCGATGCAATATCTGTGTTTCATCGTCACTGTGAAGGTCCAAGGGATACAGTAAAACTGTAGAGGTGCATCGGAATGTAAAACTGGTGATACAGGAAACGCGCAAATTATAGACAGTAGGAAGACTCAGTCTTCCTGTACTTAAGTCGGCATTGTGTCTCTTATATTTATTTCCGATGCCATTTCTGTGTTTCATCGTCAATGGGAAGGTCCAAGGGATACAGTAAAGCTGTAGAGGTGCATCGGAATGTAAAACTGGTGACACAGGAAACGCTCTAATTATAGACAGTAGGAAGACTCAGTCTTCCTGTACTTAAGTCGGCATTGTGTCTCTTATATTTAATTCCGATGCAATTTCTGTGTTTCATCGTCAATGGGAAGGTCCAAGGGATACAGTAAACCCGCAGAGGTGCATCGGAATGTAAAACTGGTGACACAGGAAACGCTCACAACATAGACAGTAGGAAGACTCAGTCTTCCTGTACTTAAGTCGGTATTGTGTCTCTCATATTTATTTCCGATGAAATTTCTGTCTTTCATCGTGAATGGGAAGGTCCAAGGGATATATTAAAACTGCAGAGGTGCATCGGAAAGTAAAACTGATGACACAGGAAACGCTCAAAACATAGACAGTAGGAAGACTTAATCTTCCTTTACTTAAGTCGGCATTGTGTCTCTTATATTTAAATCCGATGCGCTTTCTGTGCTTCATCGACAATTGGAAGGTCCATGGGATACAGTAAACCGGCAGGGGTGCATCGGAATGTAAAACTGGTGACACAGGAAACGCTCAAAACATAGACCGTAAGAAGACTCAGTCTTCCTGTACTTAAGTCGGCATTGTGTCTCTTATATTTATTTCCGATTAAATTTCTGTGTTTCATCGTGAATGGGAATGTCCAAGGGATACAGTAAACCTGCAGAGGTGCATTGGAATGTAAATCTGGTGACACATGAAACGCTCAAATCATAGACAGTAGGAAGACTCAGTCTTCCTGTACTTAAGTCGACGTTGTGTCTCTTATATTTATTTCCGATGAAATTTCTGTGTTTCATCATGAATGGGAATGTCCAAGGGATATAGTAAACCTGCAGAGGTGCATCGGAAATTAAATCTGATGACACAGGAAACGCTCAAAACATAGACAGTAGGAAGACTTAGTCTTCCTGTACAGAAGTCGGCATTGTCGATCTTATATTTAATTCCGATGCAATTTCTGTTTTTCATCGTAAGTGGGAAGGTCCAAGGTATATAGTAAACATGCAGAGGTGAATCGGAAAGTAAAACTGATGACACAGGAAACTCTCGAAACATAGACAGTAGGAAGACTTAGTCTTCCTGTACTTAAGTCGGCATTGTGTCTCTTATATTTAATTGCGATGCAATATCTGTTGTTCATCGTCAATGGGAAGGTCCAAGGGATACAGTAACCCTGCAGAGTGCATCGGAATGTAAAACTGATGACACAGGAAACGCTCAAAACATAGACAGTAGGAAGACTCAGTCTTCCTGTACTTATGTCGGCATTGTGTCTCCTATATTTAATTCCGATGCGATTTCTGTGTTTCATCGTCAATGGGAAGGTCCAAGGGATACAGTAAACCGGCAGAGGTGCATCGGAATGTAAAACTGGTGACACAGGAAACGCGCAAAACATAGGCAGTAGGAAGACTCGGTCTTCCTGTACTTAGGTCGGCATTGTGTCTCTTATATTTAAATCCGATGCGATTTCTGTGTTTCATCGACAATGGGAAGGTCCATGGGATACAGTAAACCGGCAGGGGTGCATCGGAATTTAATCTGGTGACACAGGAAACGCTCAAAACATAGACCGTAAGAAGACTCAGTTTTCTTGTACTTAAGTCGGCGTTGTGTCTCTTATATTTAATTCCGATGCAATTTCTGTGTTTCATCGTCAATGGGAAGGTCCAAGGGATACAGTAAACCGGCAGAGGTTCATCGGAATTTAAACCTGGTGACACAGGAAACGCTCAAAACATAGACCGTAAGAAGACTCAGTTTTCATTTACTTAAGTCGGCGTTAAGTCTCTTATATTTAATTTCGATGCAATTTCTGTGTTTCATCGTCAATGGGAAGGTCCAAGGGATACAGTAAACCTGCAGAGGTGTATCAGAATGTAAAACTGGTGACACAGGAAACGCTCAAACATAGACAGTAGGAAGACTCAGTGTTCCTGTACTTAAGTCAGCATTGTGTCTCTAATATTTAATTCCGATGCTGTTTCTGTGTTTCCTTGTCAATGGGAAGGTCCAAGGGACACAGTAAACCTGCAGAGGTGCATCGGAATGTAAAACTGATGACACATGAAACGCTCAAATCATAGACAGTAGGAAGACTCAGTCTTCCTGTACTTCAGTCGGCATTGTGTCTCTTATGATTAATTCCGATGCAATTTCTGTGTTTCATCGTCAATGGGAAGGTCCAAGGGATACAGTAAACCCGCAGAGGTGCATCGGAATGTAAAACTGGTGACACAGGAAACGCTCACAACATAGACAGTAGGAAGACTCAGTCTTCCTGTACTTAAGTCGGCATTGTGTCTCTCATATTTATTTCCGATGAAATTTCTGTCTTTCATCGTGAATGGGAAGGTCCAAGGGATATATTAAAACTGCAGAGGTGCATCGGAAAGTAAAACTGATGACACAGGAAACGCTCAAAACATAGACAGTAGGAAGACTTAATCTTCCTTTACTTAAGTCGGCATTGTGTCTCTTATATTTAAATCCGATGCGATTTCTGTGCTTCATCGACAATTGGAAGGTCCATGGGATACAGTAAACCGGCAGGGGTGCATCGGAATGTAAAACTGGTGACACAGGAAACGCTCAAAACATAGACCGTAAGAAGACTCAGTCTTCCTGTACTTATGTATGCATTGTGTCTCATATATTTAATTCCGATGCAATTTCTGTGTTTCATCTTCTATGGGAAGGTCCAAGGGATATAGTAAACCAGCAGAGGTGCATCGGAATGTTAAACTGGTAACACAGGAAACGATCAAAACATAGACCGTAGGAAGACTCAGTTTTCATGTACTTAAGTCGGCGTTGTGTCTCTTATATTTATTTCCGATGAAATTTCTGTGTTTCATCATGAATGGGAAGGTCCAAGGGATATAGTAAACCTGCAGAGGTGCATCGAAATGTAAAACTGATGACACAGGAAACGCTCAAAACATAGACATTAGGAAGACTTAGTCTTCCTGTACTTAAGTCGGCATTGTGGATCTTATATTTAATTCCGATGCAATTTCTGTTTTTCATCGTCAATGGGAAGGTCCAAGGGATATAGTAAACATGCAGAGGTGAATCGGAAAGTCAAACTGATGACACCGGAAACGCTCAAAACATAGACAGTAGGAAGACTTAATCTTCATGTACTTAAGTCGGCATTGTGTCTCTTATATTTAATTCCGATGCAATTTCTGTGTTTCATCGTCAATGGGAAGGTCCAAGGCATACGGTAAACCCGCAGAGGTGCATCGGAATGTAAAACTGGTGACACAGGAAACGCTCAAAACATACACCGTAAGAAGACTCAGTTTTCTTGTACTTATGTCGGCATGGTGTCTCTTATATTTACTTCCGATGCAATTTCTGTGTTTCATCGTGAATGGGAAGGTCCAAGGGATAGAGTAAACCTGCAGAGGTGCATCGGAATGTAAAACTGGTGACACACGAAACGCTCAAAGCATAGACAGTAGGAAGACTCAGTCTTCCTGTACTTAAGTCGGCATTGTGTCTCTCATATTTATTTCCGAAGAAATTTCTGTGTTTCATCGTGAATGGAAAGGTCCAAGGGATATAGTAAACCTGCAGAGGTGCATCGGAATGTAAAACTGATGACACAGGAAACGCTCAAAACATAGACAGTCGGAAGACTTAGTCTTCCTGTACTTAAGTCGGCATTGTGGATCTTATATTTAATTCCGATGCAATTTCTGTTTTTCATCGTCAATGGGAAGGTCCAAGGCATACGGTAAACCTGCAGAGGTGCATCGGAAAGTAAAACTGATGACACAGGAAACGCTCAAAACATAGACAGTAGGAAGACTTAGTCTTCCTGTACTTAAGTCGGCATTGTGTCTCTTATATTTAATTCCGATGCAATATCTGTTTTTCATCGTCAATGGGAAGGTCCAAGGGATACAGTAAACCTGCAGAGGTGCATCGGAATGTAAAACTGATGACACAGGAAACGCTCAAAACATAGACAGTAGGAAGACTCAGTCTTCCTGTACTTATGTCGGCATTGTGTCTCTTATATTTATTTTCGATGAAATTTCTGTGTTTCATCATGAATGGGAAGGTCCAAGGGATATAGTAAACCTGCAGAGGTGCATCGGAATGTAAAACTGATGACACAGGAAACGCTCAAAACATAGACATTGGGAAGACTTAGTCTTCCTGTACTTAAGTCGGCATTGTGGATCTTATATTTAATTCCGATGCAATTTCTGTTTTTCATCGTCAATGGGAAGGTCCAAGGGATATAGTAAACATGCAGAGGTGAATCGGAAAGTCAAACTGATGACACCGGAAACGCTCAAAACATAGACAGTAGGAAGACTTAGTCTTCATGTACTTAAGTCGGCATTGTGTCTCTTATATTTAATTCCGATGCAATTTCTGTGTTTCATCGTCAATGGGAAGGTCCAAGGCATACGGTAAACCTGCAGAGGTGCATCGGAATGTAAAACTGGTGGCACAGGAAACGCTCAAATCATAGACATTAGGAAGACTTAGTCTTCCTGTACTTAAGTCGGCATTGTGGATCTTATATTCAATTCCGATGCAATTTCTGTTTATCATCGTCAATGGGAAGGTCCAAGGGATACAATCAACCTGCAAAGGTGCATCGGAATGTAAAACTGGTGACACAGGAAACGCTCAAAGCATAGGCAGTACTAAGACTCAGTCTTCCTGTACTTAAGTCGGCACTGTGTCTCTTGTATTTAATTCCGATGCAATTTCTGTGTTTCATCGTCAATGGGAAGGTCCAAGGGATACAGTAAACCTGCAGAGGTCCATCGGAATGTAAAACTGGTGACACAGGAAACGATCAAAACATAGACAGTAGGAAGACTTAGTCTTCCTGTACTGAAGTCGGCATTGTATCTCATATATTTAATTTCGATGCAATTTGTGGGTTTCATCGCCAATGGGAAGGTCCAAGGGATACAGTAAACCTGCAGAGATGCATCGGAATGTAAAACTGGTGACACAGGAAACGCTCAAAATATTAACCGTAAGAAGACTGTTTTCTTGTACTTAAGTCGGCATTGTGTCTCTTATATTTCATTCCGATGCAATATCTGTGTTTCATCGTCACTGTGAAGGTCCAAGGGATACAGTAAAGCTGTAGAGGTGCATCGGAATGTAAAACTGGTGACACAGGAAACGCTCAAATTATAGACAGTAGGAAGACTCAGTCTTCTTGTACTTAAGTCGGCATTGTGTCTCTTTTATTTATTTCCGATGCAATTTCTGTGTTTCATCGTCAATGGGAAGGTCCAAGGGATACAGTAAAGCTGTAGAGGTGCATCGGAATGTAAAACTGGTGACACAGGAAACGCTCAAATTATAGACAGTAGGAAGACTCAGTCTTCCTGTACTTAAGTCGGCATTGTGTCTCTCATATTTATTTCCGATGCAATATCTGTTTTTCATCGTCAATGGGAAGGTCCAAGGGATACAGTAAACCTGCAGAGGTGCATCGGAATGTAAAACTGATGACACAGGAAACGCTCAAAACATAGACAGTAGGAAGACTCAGTCTTCCTGTACTTAAGTCGGCATTGTGTCTCTTATATTTATTTCCGATGAAATTTCTGTGTTTCATCATGAATGGGAAGGTAAAAGGGATATAGTAAACCTGCAGAGGTGCATCGGAATGTAAAACTGATGACACAGGAAACGCTCAAAACATAGACATTAGGAAGACTTAGTCTTCCTGTACTTAAGTCGGCAGTGTGGATCTTATATTTAATTCCGATGCAATTTCTGTTTTTCATCGTCAATGGGAAGGTCCAAGGGATACAATCAACCTGCAAAGGTGCATCGGAATGTAAAACTGGTGACACAGGAAACGCTCAAAGCATAGACAGTACTAAGACTCAGTCTTCCTGTAATTAAGTCGGCACTGTGTCTCTTATATTTAATTCGATGCAATTTCTGTGATTCATCGTCACTGTGAAGGTCCAAGGGATACACTAAACCTGCAGAGGTGCATCGGAATGTAAAACTGGTGACACGGGAAAGCTCAAAACATAGACAGTAGGAAGACTCAGTCATCCTGTTCTTAAGTCGGCACTGTGTCTCTAATATTTAATTCCTATGCAATTTCTGTGTTTCATCGTCAATGGGATGGTCCAAGGGATACAGTAAACCTGCAGAGGTGCATCGGAATGTAAAACTGATGACACAGGAAACGCTCAAATCAGACAGTAGGAAGACTTAGTCTTCCTGTACTTAAGTCGGCATTGTGTCTCTTATATTTAATTCCAATGCAATTTCTGTGTTTCATCGTCAATGGGAAGGTCCAATGGATACAGTAAACCTGCAGAGGTCCATCGGAATGTAAAACTGGTGGCACAGGAAACGATCAAAACATAGACAGTAGGAAGACTTAGTCTTCCTGTACTTAAGTCGGCATTGTATCTCTTATATTTAATTTCGATGCAATTTGTGGGTTTCATCGCCATTGGGAAGGTCCAAGGGATACAGTAAACCTGCAGAGATGCATCGGAATGTAAAACTGGTGACACAGGAAACGCTCAAAATATTAACCGTAAGAAGACTGTTTTCTTGTACTTAAGTCGGCATTGTGTCTCTTATATTTATTTCCGATGCAATATCTGTGTTTCATCGTCACTGTGAAGGTCCAAGGGATACAGTAAAACTGTAGAGGTGCATCGGAATGTAAAACTGGTGATACAGGAAACGCGCAAATTATAGACAGTAGGAAGACTCAGTCTTCCTGTACTTAAGTCGGCATTGTGTCTCTTATATTTATTTCCGATGCCATTTCTGTGTTTCATCGTCAATGGGAAGGTCCAAGGGATACAGTAAAGCTGTAGAGGTGCATCGGAATGTAAAACTGGTGACACAGGAAACGCTCTAATTATAGACAGTAGGAAGACTCAGTCTTCCTGTACTTAAGTCGGCATTGTGTCTCTTATATTTAATTCCGATGCAATTTCTGTGTTTCATCGTCAATGGGAAGGTCCAAGGGATACAGTAAACCCGCAGAGGTGCATCGGAATGTAAAACTGGTGACACAGGAAACGCTCACAACATAGACAGTAGGAAGACTCAGTCTTCCTGTACTTAAGTCGGTATTGTGTCTCTCATATTTATTTCCGATGAAATTTCTGTCTTTCATCGTGAATGGGAAGGTCCAAGGGATATATTAAAACTGCAGAGGTGCATCGGAAAGTAAAACTGATGACACAGGAAACGCTCAAAACATAGACAGTAGGAAGACTTAATCTTCCTTTACTTAAGTCGGCATTGTGTCTCTTATATTTAAATCCGATGCGCTTTCTGTGCTTCATCGACAATTGGAAGGTCCATGGGATACAGTAAACCGGCAGGGGTGCATCGGAATGTAAAACTGGTGACACAGGAAACGCTCAAAACATAGACCGTAAGAAGACTCAGTCTTCCTGTACTTAAGTCGGCATTGTGTCTCTTATATTTATTTCCGATTAAATTTCTGTGTTTCATCGTGAATGGGAATGTCCAAGGGATACAGTAAACCTGCAGAGGTGCATTGGAATGTAAATCTGGTGACACATGAAACGCTCAAATCATAGACAGTAGGAAGACTCAGTCTTCCTGTACTTAAGTCGACGTTGTGTCTCTTATATTTATTTCCGATGAAATTTCTGTGTTTCATCATGAATGGGAATGTCCAAGGGATATAGTAAACCTGCAGAGGTGCATCGGAAATTAAATCTGATGACACAGGAAACGCTCAAAACATAGACAGTAGGAAGACTTAGTCTTCCTGTACAGAAGTCGGCATTGTCGATCTTATATTTAATTCCGATGCAATTTCTGTTTTTCATCGTAAGTGGGAAGGTCCAAGGTATATAGTAAACATGCAGAGGTGAATCGGAAAGTAAAACTGATGACACAGGAAACTCTCGAAACATAGACAGTAGGAAGACTTAGTCTTCCTGTACTTAAGTCGGCATTGTGTCTCTTATATTTAATTGCGATGCAATATCTGTTGTTCATCGTCAATGGGAAGGTCCAAGGGATACAGTAACCCTGCAGAGTGCATCGGAATGTAAAACTGATGACACAGGAAACGCTCAAAACATAGACAGTAGGAAGACTCAGTCTTCCTGTACTTATGTCGGCATTGTGTCTCCTATATTTAATTCCGATGCGATTTCTGTGTTTCATCGTCAATGGGAAGGTCCAAGGGATACAGTAAACCGGCAGAGGTGCATCGGAATGTAAAACTGGTGACACAGGAAACGCGCAAAACATAGGCAGTAGGAAGACTCGGTCTTCCTGTACTTAGGTCGGCATTGTGTCTCTTATATTTAAATCCGATGCGATTTCTGTGTTTCATCGACAATGGGAAGGTCCATGGGATACAGTAAACCGGCAGGGGTGCATCGGAATTTAATCTGGTGACACAGGAAACGCTCAAAACATAGACCGTAAGAAGACTCAGTTTTCTTGTACTTAAGTCGGCGTTGTGTCTCTTATATTTAATTCCGATGCAATTTCTGTGTTTCATCGTCAATGGGAAGGTCCAAGGGATACAGTAAACCGGCAGAGGTTCATCGGAATTTAAACCTGGTGACACAGGAAACGCTCAAAACATAGACCGTAAGAAGACTCAGTTTTCATTTACTTAAGTCGGCGTTAAGTCTCTTATATTTAATTTCGATGCAATTTCTGTGTTTCATCGTCAATGGGAAGTTCCAAGGGATACAGTAAACCTGCAGAGGTGTATCAGAATGTAAAACTGGTGACACAGGAAACGCTCAAACATAGACAGTAGGAAGACTCAGTGTTCCTGTACTTAAGTCAGCATTGTGTCTCTAATATTTAATTCCGATGCTGTTTCTGTGTTTCCTTGTCAATGGGAAGGTCCAAGGGACACAGTAAACCTGCAGAGGTGCATCGGAATGTAAAACTGATGACACATGAAACGCTCAAATCATAGACAGTAGGAAGACTCAGTCTTCCTGTACTTCAGTCGGCATTGTGTCTCTTATGATTAATTCCGATGCAATTTCTGTGTTTCATCGTCAATGGGAAGGTCCAAGGGATACAGTAAACCCGCAGAGGTGCATCGGAATGTAAAACTGGTGACACAGGAAACGCTCACAACATAGACAGTAGGAAGACTCAGTCTTCCTGTACTTAAGTCGGCATTGTGTCTCTCATATTTATTTCCGATGAAATTTCTGTCTTTCATCGTGAATGGGAAGGTCCAAGGGATATATTAAAACTGCAGAGGTGCATCGGAAAGTAAAACTGATGACACAGGAAACGCTCAAAACATAGACAGTAGGAAGACTTAATCTTCCTTTACTTAAGTCGGCATTGTGTCTCTTATATTTAAATCCGATGCGATTTCTGTGCTTCATCGACAATTGGAAGGTCCATGGGATACAGTAAACCGGCAGGGGTGCATCGGAATGTAAAACTGGTGACACAGGAAACGCTCAAAACATAGACCGTAAGAAGACTCAGTCTTCCTGTACTTATGTATGCATTGTGTCTCATATATTTAATTCCGATGCAATTTCTGTGTTTCATCTTCTATGGGAAGGTCCAAGGGATATAGTAAACCAGCAGAGGTGCATCGGAATGTTAAACTGGTAACACAGGAAACGATCAAAACATAGACCGTAGGAAGACTCAGTTTTCATGTACTTAAGTCGGCGTTGTGTCTCTTATATATAATTCCGATGCAATTTCTGATTTTCATCGTCAATGGGAAGGTCCAAGGGATATAGTAAACCCGCAGAGGTGCATCGGAATGTAAAACTGGTGACACAGGAAACGCTCACAACATAGACAGTAGGAAGACTCAGTCTTCCTGTACTTAAGTCGGCATTGTGTCTCTTATATTTAATTACGATGCAATTTCTGTGTTTCATCGTCAATGGGAAGGTCCAAGGGATACAGTAAACCTGCAGAGGTGCATCGGAATGTAAAACTGATGACACAGGAAGCGCTCAAAACATAGACAGTAGGAAGACTCAGTCATCCTGTTCTTAAGTCGGCACTGTGTCTCTAATATTTAATTCCTATGAAATTTCTGTTTCATCGTCAATGGGAAGTTCCAAGGGATACAGTAAACCTGCAGAGGTGCATCGGAATGTAAAACTGGTGACACAGGAAACGCTCAAAACATAGACCGTAAGAAGACTCAGTCATCCTGTTCTTAAGTCGGCACTGTGTCTCTAATATTTAATTCCTATGAAATTTCTGTTTCATCGTCAATGGGAAGTTCCAAGGGATACAGTAAACCTGCAGAGGTGCATCGGAATGTAAAACTGGTGACACAGGAAACGCTCAAAACATAGACCGTAAGAAGACTCAGTTTTCATTTACTTAAGTCGGCGTTGTGTCTCTTATAAATAATTCCGATGCAATTTCTGATTTTCATCGTCAATGGGAAGGTCCAAGGGATACAGTAAGCCTGCAGACGTGCATCGGAATGTGTAACTGAAGACACAGGAAACTATCAAATCATAGCCAGTAGGAAGACCCAGTCTTCCTGTATTTAAGTCGTCATTGTGTGTCTTATATTTAATTCCGATGCAATTTCTGTGTTTCATCGTCAATGGGAAGGTCCAAGGGATACAGTAAACCTGCAGAGGTGTATCAGAATGTAAAACTGGTGACACAGGAAACGCTTAAAACATAGACAGTAGGAAGACTCAGTGTTCCTGAACTTAAGTCGGCATTGTGTCTCTAATATTTAATTCCGATGCTGTTTCTGTGTTTCATCGTCAATGGGAAGGTCAAAGGGATACAGTAAACCTGCAGAGGTGCATCGGAATGTAAAACTGATGACACATGAAACGCTCAAAGCATAGACAGTAGGAAGACTCAGTCAGCCTGTACTTATGTAGGCATTGTGTCTCATATATTTAATTCCGATGCAATTTCTGTGTCTCATCGTCAATGGGAAGGTCCAAGGGATATAGTAAACCAGCAGAGGTGCATCGGAATGTAAAACTGGTAACACAGGAAACGCTCAAAACATAGACAGTGGGAAGACACAGTCTTACTGTACTTAAGTCGGCATTGTGTCTCCTATATTAAAATCCGATGCAATTTCTGTGTTTCATCGTCAATGGGAAGGTTCAAGGGATACAGTAAACCTGCAGAGGTGCATCGGAATTTAAACCTGGTGACACAGGAAACGCTCAAAACATAGACCGTAGGAAGACTCAGTTTTCATGTACTTAAGTCGGCGTTGTGTCTCTTATATATAATTCCAATGCGATTTCTGATTTTCATCGTCAATGGGAAGGTCCAAGGGATGAAGTAAACCTGCAGAGGTGCATCGGAATGTAAAACTGATGACACATTAAACGCTCAAATCATAGACAGTAGGAAGACTCAGTCTTCCTGTACTTAAGTCGGCATTGTGTCTCTTATATTTAATTCCGAAGCAGTTTCTGTGTTTCATCGTCATTGGGAAGGTCCAAGGGATACAGTAAACCTGCAGAGGTGCATCGGAATGTAAAACTGATGACACAGGATGCGCTCAAAACATAGACTGTAGGAAAACTCAGTCATCCTGTTCTTAAGTCGGCACTGTGTCTCTAATATTTAATTCCTATGAAATTTCTGTTTCATCGTCAATGGGAAGTTCCAAGGGATACAGTAAACCTGCAGATGTGCATCGGAATGTAAAACTGGTGACACAGGAAATGCTCAAAACATAGACCGTAAGAAGACTCAGTTTTCTTGTACTTAAGTTGGCGATGTGTCTCTTATATATAATTCCGATGCAATTTCTGATTTTCATCGTCAATGGGAAGGTCCAAGGGATATAGTAAACCAGCAGAGGTGCATCCGAATGTAAAACTGATGACACAGGAAACGCTCAAAACATAGACAGTAGGAAGACTTAGTCTTCCTTTACTTAAGTCCGCATTGTGTCTCCTATATTTAAATCCGATGCAATTTCTGTGTTTCATCGTCAATGGGAAGGTCCAAGGGATACAGTAAACCTGCAGAGGTGCATCGGAATGTAAAACTGGTAACACAGGAAACGCTCAAAACATAGACAGTGGGAAGACACAGTCTCCCTGTACTTAAGTCGGCATTGTGTCTCTTATATTTAATTCCGATGCAATTTCTTTGTTTCTTCGTCACTGTGAAGGTCCAATGGGTACAGTAAACCTGCAGAGGTGCACCGGAATGTAAAACTGGTGACACGGGAAACGCTCGAAACATAGACAGTAGGAAGACTCAGTCATCCTGTTATTAAGTCGGCACTGTGTCTCTAATATTTAATTCCTATGCAATCTCTGTGTTTCATCGTCAATGGGAAGTTCCAAGGGATACAGTAAACATGCAGAGGTTCATCGGAATTTAAACCTGGTGACACAGGAAACGCTCAAAACATAGACCGTAAGAAGACTCAGTTTTCATTTACTTAAGTCGGCGTTGTGTCTCTTATATATAATTCCGATGCAATTTCTGATTTTCATCGTCAATGGGAAGGTCCAAGGGATACAGTAAACCTGCAGACGTGCATCGGAATGTATAACTGAAGACACAGGAAACTACCAAATCATAGCCAGTAGGAAGACCCAGTCTTCCTGTACTTAAGTCGTCATTGTGTGTCTTAAATTTAATTCCGATGCAATTTCTGTGTTTCATCGTCAATGGGAAGGTGCAAGGGATACAGTAAACCTGCAGAGGTGTATCAGAATGTAAAACTGGTGACACAGGAAACGCTTAAAACATAGACAGTAGGAAGACTCAGTGTTCCTGAACTTAAGTCGGCATTGTGTCTCTAATATTTAATTCCGATGCTGTTTCTGTGTTTCATCGTCAATGGGAAGGTCAAAGGGATACAGTAAACCTGCAGAGGTGCATCGGAATGTAAAACTGATGACACATGAAACGCTCAAAACATAGACAGTAGGAAGACTCAGTCTTCCTGTACTTATGTAGGCATTGTGTCTCATATATTTAATTCCGATGCAATTTCTGTGTCTCATCGTCAATGGGAAGGTCCAAGGGATATAGTAAACCAGCAGAGGTGCATCGGAATGTAAAACTGGTAACACAGGAAACGCTCAAAACATAGACAGTGGGAAGACACAGTCTTACTGTACTTAAGTCGGCATTGTGTCTCCTATATTTAAATCCGATGCAATTTCTGTGTTTCATCGTCAATTGGAAGGTTCAAGGGATACAGTAAACCTGCAGAGGTGCATCGGAATATAAACCTGGTGACACAGGAAACGCTCAAAAAATAGACCGTAGGAAGACTCAGTTTTCATGTACTTAAGTCGGCGTTGTGTCTCTTATATATAATTCCGATGCAATTTCTGATTTTCATCGTCAATGGGAAGGTCCAAGGGATAAAGTAAACCTGCAGAGGTGCATCGGAATGTAAAACTGATGACACATTAAACGCTCAAATCATAGACAGTAGGAAGACTCAGTCTTCCTGTACTTAAGTCTGCATTGTGTCTCTTATATTTAATTCCGAAGGAATTTCTGTGTTTCATCGTCAATGGGAAGGTCCAAGGGATACAGTAAACCTGCAGAGGTGCATCGGAATGTAAAACTGGTGACACAGGATGCGCTCAAAACATAGACTGTAGGAAGACTCAGTCATCCTGTTCTTAAGTCGGCACTGTGTCTCTAATATTTAATTCCTATGAAATTTCTGTTTCATCGTCAATCGGAAGTTCCAAGGGATACAGTAAACCTGCAGATGTGCATCGGAATGTAAAACTGGTGACACAGGAAATGCTCAAAACATAGACCGTAAGAAGACTCAGTTTTCTTGTACTTAAGTTGGCGATGTGTCTCTTATATATAATTCCGATGCAATTTCTGATTTTCATCGTCAATGGGAAGGTCCAAGGGATATAGTAAACCAGCAGAGGTGCATCCGAATGTAAAACTGATGACACAGGAAACGCTCAAAACATAGACAGTAGGAAGACTTAGTCTTCCTGTACTTAAGTCCGCATTGTGTCTCCTATATTTAAATCCGATGCAATTTTTGTGTTTCATCGTCAATGGGAAGGTCCAAGGGATACAGTAAACCTGCAGAGGTGCATCGGAATGTAAAACTGGTAACACAGGAAACGCTCAAAACATAGACAGTAGGAAGACTCAGTGTTCCTGAACTTAAGTCGGCATTGTGTCTCTAATATTTAATTCCGATGCTGTTTCTGTGTTTCATCGTCAATGGGAAGGTCAAAGGGATACAGTAAACCTGCAGAGGTGCATCGGAATGTAAAACTGATGACACATGAATTGCTCAAAACATAGACAGTAGGAAGACTCAGTCTTCCTGTACTTATGTAGGCATTGTGTCTCATATATTTAATTCCGATGCAATTTCTGTGTCTCATCGTCAATGGGAAGGTCCAAGGGATATAGTAAACCAGCAGCGGTGCATCGGAATGTAAAACTGGTAACACAGGAAACGCTCAAAACATAGACAGTGGGAAGACACAGTCTTCCTGTACTTAAGTCGGCATTGTGTCTCCTATATTTAAATCCGAAGCAATCTCTGTGTTTCATCGTCAATGGGAAGGTTCAAGGGATACAGTAAACCTGCAGAGGTGCATCGGAATTTAAACCTGGTGACACAGGAAACGCTCAAAACATAGACCGTAGGAAGACTCAGTTTTCATGTACTTAAGTCGGCGTTGTGTCTCTTATATATAATTCCGATGCAATTTCTGATTTTCATCGTCAATGGGAAGGTCCAAGGGATAAAGTAAACCTGCAGAGGTGCATCGGAATGTAAAACTGATGACACATTAAACGCTCAAATCATAGACAGTAGGAAGACTCAGTCTTCCTGTACTTAAGTCGGCATTGTGTCTCTTATATTTAATTCCGAAGCAATTTCTGTGTTTCATCGTCAATGGGAAGGTCCAAGGGATACAGTAAACCTGCAGAGGTGCATCGGAATGTAAAACTGATGACACAGGATGCGCTCAAAACATAGACTGTAGGAAGACTCAGTCATCCTGTTCTTAAGTCGGCACTGTGTCTCTAATATTTAATTCCTATGAAATTTCTGTTTCATCGTCAATGGGAAGTTCCAAGGGATACAGTAAACCTGCAGATGTGCATCGGAATGTAAAACTGGTGACACAGGAAATGCTCAAAAAATAGACCGTAAGAAGACTCAGTTTTCTTGTACTTAAGTTGGCGATGTGTCTCTTATATATAATTCCGATGCAATTTCTGATTTTCATCGTCAATGGGAAAGTCCAAGGGATATAGTAAACCAGCAGAGGTGCATCCGAATGTAAAACTGATGACACAGGAAACGCTCAAAACATAGACATTAGGAAGACTTAGTCTTCCTGTACTTAAGTCCGCATTGTGTCTCCTATATTTAAATCCGATGCAATTTCTGTGTTTCATCGTCAATGGGAAGGTCCAAGGGATACAGTAAACCTGCAGAGGTGTATCAGAATGTAAAACTGGTGACACAGGAAACGCTCAAAACATAGACAGTAGGAAGACTCAGTGTTCCTGTACTTAAGTCGGCATTGTGTCTCTAATATTTAATTCCGATGCTATTTCTGTGTTTCATTGTCAATGGGAAGGTCCACGGGACACAGTAAACCTGCAGAGGTGCATCGGAATGTAAAACTGATGACACATGAAACGCTCAAAACATAGACAGTAGGAAGACTCAGTCTTCCTGTACTTCAGTCGGCATTGTGTCTCTTATGATTAATTCCGATGCAATTTCTGTGTTTCATCGTCAATGGGAAGGTCCAAGGGATACAATAAACGTGCAGAGGTGCATCGGAATGTAAAACTGATGACACAGCAAACGCTCAATTCATAGACAGTAGGAAGACTCAGTCTTCCTGTACTTAAGTCGGCATTGTGTCACTTATATTTAATTGCGATGCAATTTCTGTGTTTCATCGTCAATGGGAAGGTCCAAGGGATACAGTAAACCTGCAGAGGTGCATCGGAAAGTAAAACTGATGACACAGGAAACGCTCAAAACATAGACAGTAGGAAGACTTAGTCTTCCTGTACTTAAGTCGGCATTGTGGATCTTATATTGAATTCCGATGCAATTTCTGTGTTTCACCGTCAGTGAGAAGGTCCAAGGGATACAGTAAACCCGCAGAGGTGCATCGGAATGTAAAACTGGTACCACAGGAAACGCTCAAAACATAGACAGTGGGAAGACACAGTCTCCCTGTACTTATGTCGGCATTGTGTCTCTTATATTTAATTCCGATGCAATTTCTTTGTTTCTTCGTCACTGTGAAGGTCCAATGGATACAGTAAACCTTCAGAGGTGCATCGGAATGTAAAACTGGTGACACGGGAAACGCTCAAATCATAGACAGTAGGAAGACTCAGTCATCCTGTTCTTAAGTCGGCACTGTGTCTCTAATATTTAATTCCTATGCAATCTCTGTGTTTCATCGTCAATGGGAAGTTCCAAGGGATACAGTAAACCTGCAGAGGTTCATCGGAATTTAAACCTGGTGACACAGGAAACGCTCAAAATATAGACAGTACTAAGTCTCAGTCTTCCTATACTTAAGTCGGCACTGTGTCTCTTATATTTGATTCCGATGCAATTTCTGTGATTCATCGTCACTGTGAAGGTCCAAGGGATACAGTAACCTGCAGAGGTGCATCGGAATGTAAAACTGATGACACAGGAAACGCTCAAAACATAGACAGTTGGGAGACTTAGTCTTCCTGTACTTAAGTCAGCATTGTGTCTCTTATATTTAATTCCGATGTAATTTCTGTGTTTCATCGTCAATTGGAAGGTCCAAGGGATACAGTAAACCCGCAGAGGTGCATCGGAATGTAAAACTGGTGACACAGGAAACGCTCACAACATAGACTGTAGGAAGACTCAGTCTTCTTGTACTTAAGTCGGCATTGTGTCTCTCATATTTATTTCCGATGAAATTTCTATGTTTCATCGTGAATGGGAAGGTCCAAGGGATATAGTAAACCTGCAGAGGTGCATCGGAAAGTAAAACTGATGACACAGGAAACGCTCAAAACATAGACAGTAGGAAGACTTAGTCTTCCTGTACTTATGTCGGCATTGTTTCTCTTATATTTAATACCGATGCAATATCTGTTTTTCATCGTCAATGGGAAGGACCAAGGGATACAGTAAACCTGCAGAGCTGCATCGGAATGTAAAACTGATGACACAGGAAACGCTCAACACATAGACAGTAGGAAGACTCAGTCTTCCTGTACTTAAGTCGGCATTGTGTCTCTTATATTTAAATCCGATGCGATTTCTGTGTTTCATCGACAATTGGAAGGTCCATGGGATACAGTAAACCGGCAGGGGTGCATCGGAATGTAAAACTGGTGACACAGGAAACGCTCAAAACATAGACCGTAAGAAGACTCAGTCTTCCTGTACTTAAGTCGGCATTGTGTCTCTTATATTTATTTCCGATTAAATTTCTGTGTTTCATCGTGAATGGGAAGGTCCAAGGGATACAGTAAACCTGCAGAGGTGCATTGGAATGTAAAACTGGTGACACAGGAAACGCTCAAATCAGAGACAGTAGGAAGACTCAGTGTTCCTGTACTTAAGTCGGCATTGTGTCTCTTATATTTAATTCCGATGCGATTTCTGTGTTTCATCGACAATGGGAAGGTCCAAGGGATACAGTAAACCGGCAGGGGTGCATCGGAATGTAAAACTGGTGACACAGGAAACGCTCAAAACATAGACCGTAAGAAGACTCAGTTTTCTTGTACTTATGTCGGCATTGTGTCTCTTATATTTACTTCCGATGCAATTTCTGTGTTTCATCGTCAATGGGAAGGTCCAAGGGATAGAGTAAACTTGCAGAGGTGCATCGGAATGTAAAACTGGTGACACAGGAAACGCTCAAAACATAGACAGTAGAAAGACTCAGTCTTCCTGTACTTAAGTCGGCATTGTGTCTCTCATATTTATTTCCGATGAAATTTCTGTGTTTCATCGTGAATGGGAAGGTTCAAGGGATATAGTAAACCTGCAGAGGTGCATCGGAAAGTAAAACTGATGACACAGGAAACGCTCAAAACATAGACAGTAGGAAGACTTAGTCTTCCTGTACTTAAGTCGACATTGAGGATATTATATTGAATTCCGATGCAATTTCTGTGTTTCACCGTCAGTGAGAAGGTCCAAGGGATACAGTAAACCCGCAGAGGTGCATCGGAATGTAAAACTGGTACCACAGGAAACGCTCAAAACATAGACAGTGGGAAGACACAGTCTCCCTGTACTTATGTCGGCATTGTGTCTCTTATATTTAATTCCGATGCCATTTCTTTGTTTCTTCGTCACTGTGAAGGTCCAATGGATACAGTAAACCTTCAGAGGTGCATCGGAATGTAAAACTGGTGACACGGGAAACGCTCAAATCATAGACAGTAGGAAGACTCAGTCATCCTGTTCTTAAGTCGGCACTGTGTCTCTAATATTTAATTCCTATGCAATCTCTGTGTTTCATCGTCAATGGGAAGTTCCAAGGGATACAGTAAACCTGCAGAGGTTCATCGGAATTTAAACCTGGTGACACAGGAAACGCTCAAAATATAGACAGTACTAAGTCTCTGTCTTCCTATACTTAAGTCGGCACTGTGTCTCTTATATTTGATTCCGATGCAATTTCTGTGATTCATCGTCACTGTGAAGGTCCAAGGGATACAGTAACCTGCAGAGGTGCATCGGAATGTAAAACTGATGACACAGGAAACGCTCAAAACATAGACAGTTGGGAGACTTAGTCTTCCTGTACTTAAGTCAGCATTGTGTCTCTTATTTTTAATTCCGATGCAATTTCGGTGTTTCTTCGTCAATGGGAAGGTCCAATGGATACAGTAAACCTGCAGAGGTCCATCGGAATGTAAAACTGGTGACACAGGAAACGATCAAAACATAGACAGTAGGAAGACTTAGTCTTCCTGTACTTAAGTCGGCATTGTGTCTCTTATATTTAATTTCGATGGAATTTGTGGGTTTCATCGCCAATGGGAAGGTCCAAGGGATACAGAAACCTGCAGAGATGCATCGGAATGTAAAACTGGTGACACAGGAAACGCTCAAAATATTAACCGTAAGAAGACTGTATTCTTGTACTTAAGTCGGCATTGTGTCTCTTATATTTCATTCCGATGCAATATCTGTGTTTCATCGTCACTGTGAAGGTCCAAGGGATACAGTAAAGCTGTAGAGGTGCATCGGAATGTAAAACTGGTGGCACAGGAAACGCTCTAATTATAGACAGTAGGAAGACTCAGTCTTCCTGTACTTAAGTCGGCATTGTGTCTCTTATATTTAATTCCGATGTAATTTCTGTGTTTCATCGTCAATGGGAAGGTCCAAGGGATACAGTAAACCCGCAGAGGTGCATCGGAATGTAAAACTGGTGACACAGGAAACGCTCACGACATAGACAGTAGGAAGACTCAGTCTTCCTGTACTTAAGTCGGCATTGTGTCTCTCATATTTATTTCCGATGAAATTTCTATGTTTCATCGTGAATGGGAAGGTCCAAGGGATATAGTAAACCTGCAGAGGTGCATCGGAAAGTAAAACTGATGACACAGGAAACGCTCAAAACATAGACAGTAGGAAGTCTTAGTCTTCCTGTACTTATGTCGGCATTGTTTCTCTTATATTTAATTCCGATGCAATATCTGTTTTTCATCGTCAATGGGAGGGACCAAGGGATACAGTAAACCTGCAGAGCTGCATCGGAATGTAAAACTGATGACACAGGAAACGCTCAAAACATAGACAGTAGGAAGACTCAGTCTTCCTGTACTTAAGTCGGCATTGTGTCTCTTATATTTAAATCCGATGCGATTTCTGTGTTTCATCGACAATTGGAAGGTCCATGGGATACAGTAAACCGGCAGGGGTGCATCGGAATGTAAAACTGGTGACACAGGAAACGCACAAAACATAGACCGTAAGAAGACTCAGTCTTCCTGTACTTAAGTCGGCATTGTGTCTCTTATATTTATTTCCGATTAAATTTCTGTGTTTCATCGTGAATGGGAAGGTCCAAGGGATACAGTAAACCTGCAGAGGTGCATTGGAATGTAAAACTGGTGACACAGGAAACGCTCAAATCATAGACAGTAGGAAGACTCAGTGTTCCTGTACTTAAGTCGGCATTGTGTCTCTTATATTTAATTCCGATGCGATTTCTGTGTTTCATTGACAATGGGAAGGTCCAAGGGATACAGTTAACCGGAAGGGGTGCATCGGAATGTAAAACTGGTGACACATGAAACGCTCAAAACATAGACCGTAAGAAGACTCAGTTTTCTTGTACTTAAGTCGGCGTTGTGTCTCTTATATTTAATTCCGGTGCAATTTCTGTGTTTCATCGTCAATGGGAAGGTCCAATGGATACAGTAATCCTGCAGAGGTGAATCGGAATGTAAAACTGGTGACACAGGAAACGCTCAAAACATAGACAATAGGAAGACTTAGTCTTCATGTACTTAAGTCGGCATTGTGGCTCTTATGTTTAATTCCGATGCAATTTGTGTGTTTCATCGCCAATGGGAAGGTCCAAGGGATACAGTAAACCCGCAGAGGTGCATCGGAATGTAAAACTGGTGACACAGGAAACGCTCAAAACATAGACCGTAAGAAGACTCAGTTTTCTTGTACTTATGTCGGCATTGTGTCTCTTATATTTACTTCCGATGCAATTTCTGTGTTTCATCGTCAATGGGAAGGTCCAAGGGATAGAGTAAACCTGCAGAGGTGCATCGGAATGTAAAACTGGTGACACAGGAAACGCTCAAAACATAGACAGTAGGAAGACTCAGTCTTCCTGCACTTAAGTCGGCATTGTGTCTCTCATATTTATTTCCGATGAAATTTCTGTGTTTCATCGTGAATGGGAAGGTTCAAGGGATATAGTAAACCTGCAGAGGTGCATCGGAAAGTAAAACTGATGACACAGGAAACGCTCAAAACATAGACAGTAGGAAGACTTAGTCTTCCTGTACTTAAGTCGGCATTGTGTCTCTTATATTTAATTGCGATGCAATATCTGTTGTTCATCGTCAATGGGAAGGTCCAAAGGATACAGTAAACCTGCAGAGGTGCATCGGAATGTAAAACTGATGACACAGGAAACGCTCAAAACATAGACAGTAGGAAGACTCAGTCTTCCTGTACTTAAGTCGGCATTGTGTCTCCTATATTTAATTCCGATGCGATTTCTGTGTTTCATCGACAATGGGAAGGTCCAAGGGATACAGTAAACCGGCAGAGGTGCATCTGAATGTAAAACTGGTGACACAGGAAACGCGCAAAACATAGACAGTAGGAAGACTCAGTTTTCCTGTACTTAAGTCGGTATTGTGTCTCTTATATTTAAATCCGATGCGATTTCTGTGTTTCATCGACGATGGGAAGGTCCATGGGATACAGTAAACCTGCAGAGGTGCATCGGAATGTAAAACTGGTGACACAGGAAACGCTCAAATCATAGACAGTAGGAAGACTCAGTCTTCCTGTACTTAAGTCGGCATTGTGTCTCTTATATTTATTTCCGATTAAATTTCTGTGTTTCATCGTGAATGGGAAGGTCCAAGGGATACAGTAAACCCTCAGAGGTGCATTGTAATGTAAAACTGGTAACGCAGGAAACGCTCAAATCATAGACAGTAGGAAGACTCAGTCTTCCTGTACTTAAGTCGGCATTGTGTCTCTTATATATATTTCCGATGAAATTTCTGTGTTTCATCATGAATAAGAAGGTCCAAGGGTTATAGTAAACCTGCAGAGGTGCATCGGAATGTAAAACTGATGACACAGGAGGCGCTCAAAACATAGACAGTAGGAAGACTTAGTCTTCCTGTACTTAAGTCGGCATTGTGGATCTTATATTTAATTCCGATGCAATTTCTGTTTTTCATCGTCAATGGGAAGGTCCAAGGGATATAGTAAACATGCAGAGGTGAATCGGAATGTCAAACTGATGACACCGGAAACGCTCAAAACATAGACAGTAGGAAGACTTAGTCTTCCTGTACTTAAGTCGGCATTGTGTCTCTTATATTTAATTCCGATGCAATTTCTGTGTTTCATCGTCAATGGGAAGGTCCAAGGGATACAGTAAACCCGCAGAGGTGCATCGAAATGTAAAACTGGTGACACAGGAAACGCTCAAAACATAGACCGTAAGAAGACTCAGTTTTCTTGTACTTATGTCGGCATTGTGTCTCTTATATTTACTTCCGATGCAATTTCTGTGTTTCATCGTCAATGGGAAGGTCCAAGGGATAGAGTAAACCTGCAGAGGTGCATCGGAATGTAAAACTGGTGACACAGGAAACGCTGAAAACATAGACAGTAGGAAGACTTAGTCTTCCTGTACTTAAGTCGGCATTGTGTCTCTCATATTTATTTCCGATGAAATTTCTGTGTTTCATCGTGAATGGAAAGGTCCAAGGGATATAGTAAACCTGCAGAGGTGCATCGGAAAGTAAAACTGATGACACAGGAAACGCTCAAAACATAGACAGTAGGAAGACTTAGTCTTCCTGTACTTAAGTTTTTGTGTCTCTTATATTTAATTCCGATGCAATATCTGTTTTTCATCGTCAATGGGAAGGTCCAAGGGATACAGTAAACCTGCAGAGGTGCATCGGAATGTACAACTGATGACACAGGAAACGCTCAAAACATAGACAGTAGGAAGACTCAGTCATCCTGTACCTAAGTCGACATTGTGTCTCTTATTTTTAATTCCGATGCGATTTCTGTGTTTCATCGACAAAGGGAAGGTAGAAGGGATACAGAAACCGGCAGAGGTGCATCGGAATGTAAAACTGGTGACACAGGAAACGCGCAAAACATAGACAGTAGGAAGACTCAGTCTTCCTGTACTTAAGTCGGCATTGTGTCTCTTATAATTAAATCCGATGCGATTTCTGTGTTTCATCGACAATGGGAAGGTCCATGGGATACGTTAAACCGGCAGGTGTGCATCGGAATGTAAAACTGGTGACACAGGAAACGCTCAAAACATAGACCGCAAGGAGACTCAGTTTTCTTGTAGTTAAGTCGGCGGTGTGTCTCTTATATTTAATTCCGGTGCAATTTCTGTGTTTCATCGTCAATGGGAAGGTCCAATGGATACAGTGAACCTGCAGAGGTGAATCGGAATGTAAAACTGGTTACACAGGAAACGCTCAAAGCATAGACAGTAAGAAGACGCAGTCTTCCTGTACTTAAGCCGGCATTGTGTCTCTTATATTTATTTCCGATGAAATCTCTGTGTTTCATCATGAATGGGAAGGTCCATGGGATATAGTAAACCTGCAGAGGTGCATCGGAATGTAAAACTGATGACACAGGAGACGTTCAAAACATAGAAAGTAGGAAGACTTAGTCTTCCTGTACTTAAGTCGGCATTGTGGATCTTATATTTAATTCCGATGTAATTTCTGTTTTTCATCGTCAATGGGAAGGTCCAAGGGATATAGTAAACATGCACAGGTGAATCGGAAAGTCAAACTGATGACACAGGAAACGCTCAAAACATAGACAGTAGTAAGACTTAGTCTTCCTGTACTTAAGTCGGCATTGTGTCGCTTATATTTAATTGCGATGCAATTTCTGTGTTTCATCGTCAATGGGAAGGTCCAAGGGATACAGTAAACCTGCAGATGTGCATCGGAATGTAAAACTGGTTACACAGGAAACGCTCAAAGCATAGACAGTAGGAAGACTCAGTCTTCCTGTACTTAAGTCGGCATTGTGTCTCTTATATTTAATTCCGATGCAATTTCTGTTTTTCATCGTCAATGGGATGGTCGAAGGGATACAGTAAACCGGCAGAGGTGCATCGGAATGTAAAACTGATGACACAGGAATCGCTCAAAACATAGACCGTAAGAAGACTCAGTCTTCCTGTACTTAAGTCGGCATTGTGTCTCTTATATTTATTTCCGATTAAATTTCTGTGTTTCATCGACAATGGGAAGGTCCAAGGGATACAGTAAACCGGCAGGGGTGCATCGGAATGTAAAACTGGTGACACAGGAAAGGCTCAAAACATAGACCGTAAGAAGACTCAGTTTTCTTGTACTTAAGTCGGCGTTGTGTCTCTTATATTTAATTCCGATGCAATTTCTGTGTTTCATCGTCAATGGGAAGGTCCAATGGATACAGTAAACCTGCAGAGGTGAATCGGAATGTAAAACTGGTGACACAGGAAACGCTCAAAACATAGACAATAGGAAGACTTAGTCTTCCTGTACTTAAAATGGCATTGTGTCTCATATTTAATTCCGATGCAATTTGTGTGTTTCATCGCCAATGGGAAGGTCCAAGGGATACAGTAAACCCGCAGAGGTGCATCGGAATGTAAAACTGGTGACACAGGAAACGCTCAAAACATAGACCGTAAGAAGACTCAGTTTTCTTGTACTTATGTCAGCATTGTGTCTCTTATATTTACTTCCGATGTAATTTCTGTGTTTCATCGTCAATGGGAAGGTCCAAGGGATACAGTAAACCTGCAGAGGTGCGTCGGAATGTAAAACTGGTGACACAGGAAAAGCTCAAAACATAGACAGTAGGAAGACTCAGTCTTCCTGTACTTAAGTCGGCATTGTGTCTCTCATATTTATTTCCGATGAAATTTCTGTGTTTCATCGTGAATGGGAAGGTTCAAGGGATATAGTAAACCTGCAGAGGTGCATCGGAAATTTAAAACTGATGACACAGGAAACGCTTAAAAACATAGACAGTAGGAAGACTCAGTCTTCCTGTACTTAAGTCGGCATTGTGTCTCTTATATTTAATTGCGATGCAATATCTGTTGTTCATCGTCAATGGGAAGGTCCAAAGGATACAGTAAAGCTGCAGAGGTGCATCGGAATGTAAAACTGATGACACAGGAAACGCTCAAAACATAGACAGTAGGAAGACTCAGTCTTCCTGTACTTAAGTCGTCATTGTGTCTCCTATATTTAATTCCGATGCGATTTCTGTGTTTCATCGACAATGGGAAGGTCCAAGGGATACAGTAAACCTGCAGAGGTGCATCTGAATGTAAAACTGGTGACACAGGAAACGCGCAAAACATAGACAGTAGGAAGACTCAGTTTTCCTGTACTTAAGTCGGCATTGTGTCTCTTATATTTAAATCCGATGCGATTTCTGTGTTTCATCGACGATGGGAACGTCCAAGGGATACAGTAAACCTGCAGAGGTGCATCGGAATGTAAAACTGGTGACACAGGAAACGCTCAAAACATAGACAGTAGGAAGACTCAGTCTTCCTGTACTTAAGTCGGCATTGTGTCTCTTATATTTATTTCCGATTAAATTTCTGTGTTTCATCGTGAATGGGAAGGTCCAAGGGATACAGTAAACCTGCAGAGTTGCATTGTCATGTAAAACTGGTGACGCAGGAAACGCTCAAATCATAGACAGTAGGAAGACTCAGTCTTCCTGTACTTAAGTCGGCATTGTGTCTCTTATATATATTTCCGCTGAAATTTCTGTGTTTCATCATGAATGGGAAGGTCCAAGGGATATAGTAAACCTGCAGAGGTGCATCGGAATGTAAAACTGATGACACAGGAGACGCTCAAAACATAGACAGTAGGAAGACTTAGTCTTCCTGTACTTAAGTCGGCATTGTGGATCTTATATTTAATTCCGATGCAATTTCTGTTTTTCATCGTCAATGGGAAGGTCCAAGGGATATAGTAAACATGCAGAGGTGAATTGGAAAGTCAAACTTATGACACCGGAAACGCTCAAAGCATAGACAGTAGGTAGACTTAGTCTTCCTGTACTTAAGTCGGCATTGTGTCTCTTATATTTAATTCCGATGCAATTTCTGTGTTTCATCGTCAATGGGAAGGTCCAAGGGATACAGTAAACCCGCAGAGGTGCATCGAAATGTAAAACTGGTGACACAGGAAACGCTCAAAACATAGACCGTAAGAAGACTCAGTTTTCTTGTACTTATGTCGGCATTGTGTCTCTTATATTTACTTCCGATGCAATTTCTGTGTTCATCGTCAATGGGAAGGTCCAAGGGATAGAGTAAACCTGCAGAGGTGAATCGGAATGTAAAACTGGTGACACAGGAAACGCTCAAAACATAGACAGTAGGAAGACTCAGTCTTCCTGTACTTAAGTCGGCATTGTGTCTCTCATATTTATTTCCGATGAAATTTCTGTGTTTCATCGTGAATGGAAAGGTCCAAGGGATATAGTAAACCTGCAGAGGTGCATTGGAAAGTAAAACTGATGACACAGGAAACGCTCAAAACATAGACAGTAGGAAGACTCAGTCATCCTGTACTTAAGTCGACATTGTGTCTCCTATATTTAATTCCGATGCGATTTTTGTGTTTCATCGACAAAGGGAAGGTAGAAGGGATACAGAAACCGGCAGAGGTGCATCGGAATGTAAAACTGGTGACACAGGAAACGCGCAAAACATAGACAGTAGGAAGACTCAGTCTTCCTGTACTTAAGTCGGCATTGTGTCTCTTATATTTAAATCCGATGCGATTTCTGTGTTTCATCGACAATGGGAAGGTCCATGGGATACAGTAGACCGGCAGGTGTGCATCGGAATGTAAAACTGGTGACACAGGAAACGCTCAAAACATAGACCGTAAGAAGACTCAGTTTTCTTGTAGTTAAGTCGGCGTTGTGTCTCTTATATTTAATTCCGATGCAATTTCTGTGTTTCATCGTCAATGGGAAGGTCCAATGGATACAGTAAACCTGCAGAGGTGAATCGGAATGTAAAACTGGTGACACAGGAAACGCTCAAAGCATAGACAGTAAGAAGACTCAGTCTTCCTGTACTTAAGCCGGCATTGTGTCGCTTATATTTATTTCCGATGAAATTTCTGTGTTTCATCATGAATGGGAAGGTCCATGGGATATACTAAACCTGCAGAGGTGCATCGGAATGTAAAACTGATGACACAGGAGACACTCAAATCATAAACAGTAGGAAGACTTAGTCTTCCTGTCCTTAAGTCGGCATTGTGTCTCTTATACTTAATTCCGATGAAATTTCTGTTTTTCATCGTCAATGGGAAGGTCCAAGGGATATAGTAAACATGCGCAGGTGAATCGGAAAGTCAAACTGATGACACAGGAAACGCTCAAAACATAGACAGTAGGAAGACTCAGTCTTCCTGTACTTAAGTCGGCATTGTTTCTCTTATATTTAATTCCGATGCAATTTCTGTTTTTCATCGTCAATGGGATGGTCCAAGGGATACAGTAAACCGGCAGAGGGGCATCGGAATGTAAAACTGGTGACACAGGAAACGCTCAAAACATAGACCGCAAGAAGACTCAGTTTTCTTGTACTTAAACGGCATTGTGTCTCTTATATTTAATTCCGATGCGATTTCTGTGTTTCATCGACAATGGTAAGGTCCAATGGATACAGTAAACCTGCAGAGGTGCATCGGAATGTAAAACTGGTGACACATGAAACGCTCAAAACATAGACAGTAGGAAGACTCAGTGTTCCTGTACTTAAGTCGGCATTGTGTCTGTTATATTTAATTCCGAAGCGATTTCTGTGTTTCATCGACAATGGGAAGGTCCATGGGATACAGTAAACCGGCAGGGGTGCATCGGAATGTAAAACTGGTGACACAGGAAACGCTCAAAACATAGACCGTAAGAAGACTCAGTTTTCTTGTACTTAAGTCGGCGTTGTGTCTCTTATATTTAATTCCGATGCAATTTCTGTGTTTCATCGTCAATGGGAAGGTCCAATGGATACAGTAAACCTGCAGAGGTGAATCGGAATGTAAAACTGGTGACACAGGAAACGCTCAAAACATAGACAATAGGAAGACTCAGTCTTCCTGTACTTAAGTCGGCATTGTGTCTCTTATATTTAATTCCGATGCAATTTCTGTGTTTCATCGTCAATGGGATGGTCCAAGGGATACAGTAAACCTGCAGAGGTACATCGGAATGTAAAACTGGTGACACAGGAAACGCTCAAAACATAGACAGTAGGAAGACTCAGTCTTCCTTTACTTAAGTCGGCATTGTGTCTCTTATATTTAATTCCGATGCAATTTCTGTGTTTCATCGTCAATGGGAAGGTCCAAGGGATACACTAAACCTGCAGAGGTGCATCGGAATGTATAACTGGTGACACAGGAAACGCTCAAATTATAGACAGTAGGATGACTCAGTCTTCATGTACTTACGTCGCCATTGTGTCTCTTATATTTAATTCCGATGCAATTTCGGTATTTCATCGTCAATGGGAAGGTCCAAGGGATACAGTTAACCTGCAGAGGTGCATCAGAATGTAAAACTGGTGACACAGGAAACGCTCAAAACATAGACAGTAGGAAGACTCAGTCTTCCTGTACTTAAGTCGGCATTGTGTCTCTTATATTTAATTCCGATGCAATTTCTGTGTTTCATCGTTAATGGGATGGTCCAAGGGATACAGTAAACCTGCAGAGGTACATCGGAATGTAAAACTGGTGACACAGGAAACGCTCAAAACATAGACAGCAGGAAGACTCAGTCTTCCTGTACTTAAGTCGGCATTGTGTCTCTTATATTTAATTCCGATGCAATTTCTGTGTTTCATCGTCAATGGGAAGGTCCAAGGGATACACTAAACCTGCAGAGGTGCATCGGAATGAAAACTAGTGACACAGGAAACGCTCAAATCATAGACAGTAGGAAGACTCAGTCTTCCTGTACTTAAGTCGGCATTGTGTCTCTTATATTTATTTCCGATGCAATTTCTGTGTTTCATCGTCACTGTGAATGTCCAAGGAATACAGTAAACCTGTAGAGGTGCATCGGAATGTAAAACTGGTGACACAGGAAACGCGTCAAATTATAGACAGTAGGAAGACTCAGTCTTCCTGTACTTAAGTCGGCATTGTGTCTCTTACATTTATTTCCGATTAAATTTCTGTGTTTCATCGTGAATGGGAAGGTCCAAGGGATATAGTAACCATGCAGAGGTGAATCGGAAAGTAAAACTGATGACACAGGAAACGCTCAAAACATAGACAGTAGGAAGACTTAGTCTTCCTGTACTTAAGTCTGCATTGTGTCTCTTATATTTAATTCCGATGCAATTTCTGTGTTTCATCGTCAATGGGAAGGTCCAAGGGATACAGTAAACCTGCAGAGGTGCATCGGAATGTAAAACTGGTGACACAGGAAACGCTCAAAACATAGACAGTAGGAAGACTTAGTCTTCCTGTGCTTAAGTCGGCATTGTGGATCTTATATTTAATTCAGATGCAATTACTGTTTTTCATCGTCAATGGGAAGGTCCAAGGGATATACTAAATATGCAGAGGTGAATCTGAAAGTCAAACTGATGACACAGGAAACGCTCAAACATAGACAGTAGGAAGACCTAGTCTTCCTGTACTTAAGTCGGCATTGTGTCTCTTATATTTAATTCCGATGCAATTTCTGTGTTTCATCGTCAATGGGAAGGTCCAAGGGATACAGTAAACCTGCAGAGGTGCATCGGAATGTGAAACTGGTGACACAGGAAACGCTCAAAACATAGACAGTAGGAAGTCTCAGTCTTCCTGTACTTAAGTCGGCATTGTGTCTCTTATATATATTTCCGATGAAAGTTCTGTGTTTCATCGTGAATGGGAAGGTCCAAGGGATATAGTAAACCTGCAGAGGTGCATCGGAAAGTAAAACTGATGACACAGGAAACGCTCAAAACATAGACAGTAGGAAGACTCAGTCTTCCTGTACTTATGTCGGCATTGTGTCTCTTATATTTAATTCCGATGCAATTTCTGTGTTTCATCGACAATGGGAAGGTCCAAGGGATACAGTAAACCTGCAGAGGTGCATCAGAATGTAAAACTGGTGACACAGGAAACGCTCAAAACATAGACAGTAGGAAGACTCAGTCTTCCTGTACATAAGACGGCATTGTGTCTCTTATATTTAATTCCGATGCAATTTCTGTGTTTCATCGTCAATGGCAAGGTCCAATGGATACAGTAAACCTGCAGAGGTGCATCGGAATGTAAAACTGGTGACACAGGAAACGCTCAAAACATAGACAGTAGGAAGACTCAGTCTTCCTGTACTTAAATCGGCATTGTGTCTCTTACATTTATTTCCGATTAAATTTCTGTGTTTCATCGTGAATGGGAAGGTCTAAGGGATATAGTAAACATGCAGAGGTGAATCGGAAAGTAAAACTGATGACACAGGAAACGCTCAAAACATAGACAGTAGGAAGACTTAGTCTTCCTGTGCTTAAGTCGGCATTGTGGATCTTACATTTAATTCAGATGCAATTTCTGTTTTTCATCGTCAATGGGAAGGTGCAAGGGATATAGTAAATATGCAGAGGTGCATCGGAAGGTAAAACTGGTGACACAGGAAACGCTCAAAGCATAGACAGTAGGAAGACTCAGTCTTCCTGTACTTAAGTCGGGATTGTGTCTCTTATATATATTTCCGATGAAAGTTCTGTGTTTCATCGTGAATGGAAAGGTCCAAGGGATATAGTAAACCTGCAGAGGTGCATCGGAATGTAAAACTGGTGACACAGGAAACGCGCAAAACATAGACAGTAGGAAGACTCAGTCTTGCTCTACTTAAGTCGGCATTGTGTCTCTTATATTTAATTCCGATGCAATTTCTGTGTTTCATAGTTAAAGGGAAGGTCCAAGGGATACAGTAAACCTGAAGAGGTGCATCGTAATGTAAAACTAGTGAGACAGGAAACGCTCAAAACATAGACAGTAGGAAGCCTCAGTCTTCTTGTACTTAAGTCGGCATTGTGTCTCTTATATTTAATTCCGATGCGATTTCTGTGTTTCATCGACAATGGTAAGGTCCAATGGATACAGTAAACCTGCAGAGGTGCATCGGAATGTAAAACTGGTGACACAGGAAACGCTCAAATCATAGACAGTAGGAAGACTCAGTGTTCCTGTACTTAAGTCGGCATTGTGTCTCTTATATTTAATTCCGATGTGATTTCTGTGTTTCATCGACAATGGGAAGGTCCAAGGGATGCAGTAAACCGGCAGGGGTGCATCGGAATGTAAAACTGGTGACACAGGAAACGCTCAAAACATAGACCGTAAGAAGACTCAGTTTTCTTGTACTTAAGTCGGCGTTGTGTCTCTTATATTTAATTCCGATGCAATTTCTGTGTTTCATCGTCAATGGGAAGGTCCAATGGATACAGTAAACCTGCAGAGGTGAATCGGAATGTAAAACTGGTGACACAGGAAACGCTCAAAACATAGACAATAGGAAGACTTAGTCTTCCTGTACTTAAGTCGGCATTGTGTCTCATATTTAATTCCGATGCAATTTGTGTGTTTCATCGCCAATGGGAAGGTCCAAGGGATACAGTAAACCCGCAGAGGTGCATCGGAATGTAAAACTGGTGACACAGGAAACGCTCAAAACATAGACCGTAAGAAGACTCAGTTTTCTTGTACTTATGTCAGCATTGTGTCTCTTATATTTACTTCCGATGTAATTTCTGTGTTTCATCGTCAATGGGAAGGTCCAAGGGATACAGTAAACCTGCAGAGGTGCGTCGGAATGTAAAACTGGTGACACAGGAAAAGCTCAAAACATAGACAGTAGGAAGACTCAGTCTTCCTGTACTTAAGTCGGCATTGTGTCTCTCATATTTATTTCCGATGAAATTTCTGTGTTTCATCGTGAATGGGAAGGTTCAAGGGATATAGTAAACCTGCAGAGGTGCATCGGAAATTTAAAACTGATGACACAGGAAACGCTTAAAAACATAGACAGTAGGAAGACTCAGTCTTCCTGTACTTAAGTCGGCATTGTGTCTCTTATATTTAATTGCGATGCAATATCTGTTGTTCATCGTCAATGGGAAGGTCCAAAGGATACAGTAAAGCTGCAGAGGTGCATCGGAATGTAAAACTGATGACACAGGAAACGCTCAAAACATAGACAGTAGGAAGACTCAGTCTTCCTGTACTTAAGTCGTCATTGTGTCTCCTATATTTAATTCCGATGCGAATTCTGTGTTTCATCGACAATGGGAAGGTCCAAGGGATACAGTAAACCGGCAGAGGTGCATCTGAATGTAAAACTGGTGACACAGGAAACGCGCAAAACATAGACAGTAGGAAGACTCAGTTTTCCTGTACTTAAGTCGGCATTGTGTCTCTTATATTTAAATCCGATGCGATTTCTGTGTTTCATCGACGATGGGAACGTCCAAGGGATACAGTAAACCTGCAGAGGTGCATCGGAATGTAAAACTGGTGACACAGGAAACGCTCAAAACATAGAGAGTAGGAAGACTCAGTCTTCCTGTACTTAAGTCGGCATTGTGTCTCTTATATTTATTTCCGATTAAATTTCTGTGTTTCATCGTGAATGGGAAGGTCCAAGGGATACAGTAAACCTGCAGAGGTGCATTGTCATGTAAAACTGGTGACGCAGGAAACGCTCAAATCATAGACAGTAGGAAGACTCAGTCTTCCTGTACTTAAGTCGGCATTGTGTCTCTTATATATATTTCCGCTGAAATTTCTGTGTTTCATCATGAATGGGAAGGTCCAAGGGATATAGTAAACCTGCAGAGGTGCATCGGAATGTAAAACTGATGACACAGGAGACGCTCAAAACATAGACAGTAGGAAGACTTAGTCTTCCTGTACTTAAGTCGGCATTGTGGATCTTATATTTAATTCCGATGCAATTTCTGTTTTTCATCGTCAATGGGAAGGTCCAAGGGATATAGTAAACATGCAGAGGTGAATTGGAAAGTCAAACTTATGACACCGGAAACGCTCAAAGCATAGACAGTAGGAAGACTTAGTCTTCCTGTACTTAAGTCGGCATTGTGTCTCTTATATTTAATTCCGATGCAATTTCTGTGTTTCATCGTCAATGGGAAGGTCCAAGGGATACAGTAAACCCGCAGAGGTGCATCGAAATGTAAAACTGGTGACACAGGAAACGCTCAAAACATAGACCGTAAGAAGACTCAGTTTTCTTGTACTTATGTCGGCATTGTGTCTCTTATATTTACTTCCGATGCAATTTCTGTGTTCATCGTCAATGGGAAGGTCCAAGGGATAGAGTAAACCTGCAGAGGTGCATCGGAATGTAAAACTGGTGACACAGGAAACGCTCAAAACATAGACAGTAGGAAGACTCAGTCTTCCTGTACTTAAGTCGGCATTGTGTCTCTCATATTTATTTCCGATGAAATTTCTGTGTTTCATCGTGAATGGAAAGGTCCAAGGGATATAGTAAACCTGCAGAGGTGCATTGGAAAGTAAAACTGATGACACAGGAAACGCTCAAAACATAGACAGTAGGAAGACTCAGTCATCCTGTACTTAAGTCGACATTGTGTCTCCTATATTTAATTCCGATGCGATTTTTGTGTTTCATCGACAAAGGGAAGGTAGAAGGGATACAGAAACCGGCAGAGGTGCATCGGAATGTAAAACTGGTGACACAGGAAACGCGCAAAACATAGACAGTAGGAAGACTCAGTCTTCCTGTACTTAAGTCGGCATTGTGTCTGTTATATTTAATTCCGATGCGATTTCTGTGTTTCATCGACAATGGGAAGGTCCATGGGATACAGTAAACCGGCAGGGGTGCATCGGAATGTAAAACTGGTGACACAGGAAACGCTCAAAACATAGACCGTAAGAAGACTCAGTTTTCTTGTACTTAAGTCGGCGTTGTGTCTCTTATATTTAATTCCGATGCAATTTCTGTGTTTCATCGTCAATGGGAAGGTCCAATGGATACAGTAAACCTGCAGAGGTGAATCGGAATGTAAAACTGGTGACACAGGAAACGCTCAAAACATAGACAATATGAAGACTCAGTCTTCCTGTACTTAAGTCAGCATTGTGTCTCTTATATTTAATTCCGATGTAATTAGTGCGTTTCATCGCCAATGGGAAGGTCCAAGGGATACAGTAAACCTGGAGAGGTGCATCGGAATGTAAAACTGGTGACACAGGACACGCTCAAAGCATTGACTGTAAGAAGACTGTTTTCTTGTACTTAAGTCGACATTGTGTCTCTTATATTTAAATCCGATGCAATTTCTGTGTATCATCGTAACTGTGAAGTTCCAGGGGATACAGTAAACCTGTAGAGGTGGATCGGAATGTAAAACTGGTGACACAGGAAACGCTCAAATTATAGACAGTAGGATGACTCAGTCTTCATGTACTTAAGTCGCCATTGTGTCTCTTATATTTAATTCCGATGCAATTTCGGTATTTCATCGTCAATGGGAAGGTCCAAGGGATACAGTTAACCTGCAGAGGTGCATCAGAATGTAAAACTGGTGACACAGGAAACGCTCAAACATAGACAGTAGGAAGACTCAGTCTTCCTGTACTTAAGTCGGCATTGTGTCTCTTATATTTAATTCCGATGCAATTTCTGTGTTTCATCGTTAATGGGATGGTCCAAGGGATACAGTAAACCTGCAGAGGTACATCGGAATGTAAAACTGGTGACACAGGAAACGCTCAAAACATAGACAGTAGGAAGACTCAGTCTTCCTGTACATAAGACGGCATTGTGTCTCTTATATTTAATTCCGATGCGATTTCTGTGTTTCATCGTCAATGGCAAGGTCCATGGGATACAGTAAACCTGCAGAGGTGATTCGGAATGTAAAACTGGTTACACAGGAAACGCTCAAAACATAGACAGTAGGAAGACTCAGTCTTCCTGTACTTAAATCGGCATTGTGTCTCTTACATTTATTTCCGATTAAATTTCTGTGTTTCATCGTGAATGGGAAGGTCCAAGGGATATAGTAAACATGCAGAGGTGAATCGGAAAGTAAAACTGATGACACAGGAAACGCTCAAAACATAGACAGTAGGAAGACTTAGTCTTCCTGTGCTTAAGTCGGCATTGTGGATCTTATATTTAATTCAGATGCAATTTCTGCTTTTCATCGTCAATGGGAAGGTCCAAGGGATATAGAAAAACTTGCAGACGTGCATCGGAAAGTAAAACTGATGAAACAGGAAACGCTCAAAACATAGACATTAGGAAGAATCAGTCTTGCTCTACTTTAGTCGGCATTGTGTCTCTTATATTTAATTCCGATGCAATTTCTGTGTTTCATAGTCAATGGGAAGGTCCAAGGGATACAGTAAACCTGAAGAGGTGCATCGTAATGTAAAACTAGTGAGACAGGAAACGCTCAAAACATAGACAGTAGGAAGCCTCAGTCTTCTTGTACTTAAGTCGGCATTGTGTCTCTTATATTTAAATCCGATGCGATTTCTGTTTTACATCGTCAATGGGAAGGTCCAAGGGATACAATAAACCGGCAGAGGTGCATCGGAAAGTAAAACTGATGACACAGGAAACGCTCAGAACATAGATAGTAGGAAGACTCAGTCTTCCTGTACTTAAATCAGCATTGTGTCTCTTACATTTATTTCCGATTAAATTTCTGTGTTTCATCGTGAATGGGAAGGTCCAAGGGATATAGTAAACATGCAGAGGTGAATCGGAAAGTCAAACTGATGACACCGGAAACGCTCAAAACATAGACAGTATGAAGACTTAGTCTTCCTGTACTTAAGTCGGCATTGTGGATCTTATATGTAATTCCGATGCAATTTCTGTTTTTCATCGTCAATGGGAAGGTCCAAGGGATATAGTAAACATGCAGAGGTGAATCGAGAAGTCAAACTGATGACACCGGAAACGATCAAAACATAGACAGTAGGAAGACTTAGTCTTCCTGTACTTTAGTCGGCATTCTGTCTCTTATATTTAATTCCGATGCAATTTCTGTGTTTCATCGTCAATGGGAAGGTCCAAGGGATACAGTAAACCCGCAGAGGTGCATCGAAATGTAAAACTGGTGACACAGGTAACGCTCAAAACATAGACCGTAAGAAGACTCAGTTTTCTTGTACTTATGTCGGCATTGTGTCTCTTATATTTACTTCCGATGCAATTTCTGTGTTTCATCGTCAATGGGAAGGTCCAAGGGATAGAGTATACCTGCAGAGGTGCATCGGAATGTAAAACTGGTGACACAGGAAACGCTCAAAACATAGACAGTAGGAAGACTCAGTCTTCCTGTACTTAAATCGGCATTGTGTCTCTCATATTTATTTCCGATGAAATTTCTGTGTTTCATCGTGAATGGAAAGGTCCAAGGGATATAATAAACCTGCAGAGGTGCATCGGAAAGTAAAACTGATTACACAGGAAACGCTCAAAACATAGACAGTAGGAAGACTTAGTCTTCCTGTACTTAAGTTTTTGTGTCTCTTATATTTAATTCCGATGCAATATCTGTTTTTCATCGTCAATGGGAAGGTCCAAGGGATACAGTAAACCTGCAGAGGTGCATCGGAATGTAAAACTGATGACACAGGAAACGCTCAAAACATAGACAGTAGGAAGACTCAGTCATCCTGTACTTAAGTCGACATTGTGTCTCCTATATTTAATTCCGATGCGATTTCTGTGTTTCATCGACAAAGGGAAGGTAGAAGGGATACAGAAACCGGCAGAGGTGCATCGGAATGTAAAACTGGTGACACAGGAAACGCGCAAAACATAGACAGTAGGAAGACTCAGTCTTCCTGTACTTAAGTCGGCATTGTGTCTCTTATATTTAAATCCGATGCGATTTCTGTGTTTCATCGAAAATGGGAAGGGCCATGGGATACAGTAGACCGGCAGGTGTGCATCGGAATGTAAAACTGGTGACACAGGAAACGCTCAAAACATAGACCGTAAGAAGACTCAGTTTTCTTGTAGTTAAGTCGGCGTTGTTTCTCTTATATTTATTTACGATGAAATTTCTGTGTTTCATCATGAATGGGAAGGTCCATGGGATATAGTAAACCTGCAGAGGTGCATCGGAATGTAAAACTGATGACACAGGAGACGCTCAAAACATAGACAGTAGGAAGACTTAGTCTTCCTGTACTTAAGTCGGCATTGTGGATCTTATATTTAATTCCGATGCAATTTCTGTTTTTCATCGTCAATGGGAAGGTCCAATGGATACAGTAAACCTGCAGAGGTGAATCGGAATGTAAAACTGGTGACACAGGAAACGCTCAAAACATAGACAATAGGAAGACTCAGTCTTCCTGTACTTAAGTCGGCATTGTGTCTCTTATATTTAATTTCGATGTAATTTGTGTGTTTCATCGCCAATGGGAGGGTCCAAGGGATACAGTAAACCTGGAGAGGTTCATCGGAATGTAAAACTGGTGACACAGGACACGCTCAAAGCATTGACTGTAAGAAGACTGTTTTCTTGTACTTAAGTAGGCATTGTGTCTCTTATATTTCATTCCGATTCAATTTCTGTGTATCATCGTAACTGTGAAGGTCCGGGGGATACAGTAAACCTGTAGAGGTGCATCGGAATGTAAAACTGGTGACACAGGAAACGCTCAAATTATAGACAGTAGGAAGATTCAGTCTTCATGTACATAAGACGGCATTGTGTCTCTTATATTTAATTCCGATGCAATTTCTGTGTTTCATAGTCAATGGGAAGGTCCAAGGGATACAGTAAACCTGAAGAGGTGCATCGTAATGTAAAACTAGTGAGACAGGAATCGCTCAAAACATAGACAGTAGGAAGACTTAGTCTTCCTGTGCTTAAGTCGGCATTGTGGATCTTATATTTAATTCAGATGCAATTTCTGCTTTTCATCGTCAATGGGAAGGTCCAAGGGATATAGTAAACCTGCAGACGTGCATCGGAAAGTAAAACTGATGAAACAGGAAACGCTCAAAACATAGACAGTAGGAAGACTCAGTCTTGCTGTACTTAAGTCGGCATTGTGTCTCTTATATTTAATTCCGATGCAATTTCTGTGATTCATAGTCAATGGGAAGATCCAAGGGATACAGTAAACCTGCAGAGGTGCATCGGAAAGTAAAACTGATGACACAGGAAACGCTCAAAACATAGACAGTAGGAAGACTCAGTCTTGCTCTACTTAAGTCGGCATTGTGTCTCTTATATTTAAATCCGATGCGATTTCTGTGTTTCATAGTCAATGGGAAGGTCCAAGGGATACAGTAAACCTGAAGAGGTGCATCGTAATGTAAAACTAGTGAGACAGGAAACGCTCAAAACATAGACAGTAGGAAGCCTCAGTCTTCTTGTACTTAAGTCGGCATTGTGTCTCTTATATTTAATTCCGATGCGATTTCTGTTTTTCATCGTCAATGGGAAGGTCCAAGGGATACAGTAAACCGGCAGAGGTGCATCGGAAAGTAAAACTGATGACACAGGAAACGCTCAAAACATAGATAGTAGGAAGACTCAGTCTTCCTGTACTTAAATCAGCATTGTGTCTCTTACATTTATTTCCGATTAAATTTCTGTGTTTCATCGTGAATGGGAAGGTCCAAGGGATATAGTAAACATGCAGAGGTGAATCGGAAAGTCAAACTGATGACACCGGAAACGCTCAAAACATAGACAGTATGAAGACTTAGTCTTCCTGTACTTAAGTCGGCATTGTGGATCTTATATTTAATTCCGATGCAATTTCTGTTTTTCATCGTCAATGGGAAGGTCCAAGGGATATAGTAAACATGCAGAGGTGAATCGGAAAGTCAAACTGATGACACCGGAAACGATCAAAACATAGACAGTAGGAAGACTTAGTCTTCCTGTACTTAAGTAGGCATTCTGTCTCTTATATTTAATTCCGATGCAATTTCTGTGTTTCATCGTCAATGGGAAGGTCCAAGGGATACAGTAAAACCCGCAGAGGTGCATGGAAATGTAAAACTGGTGACACAGGAAACGCTCAAAACATAGACCGTAAGAAGACTCAGTTTTCTTGTACTTATGTCGGCATTGTGTCTCTTATATTTACTTCCGATGCAATTTCTGTGTTTCATCGTCAATGGGAAGGTCTAAGGGATAGAGTATACCTGCAGAGGTGCATCGGAATGTAAAACTGGTGACACAGAAAACGCTCAAAACATAGACAGTAGGAAGACTCAGTCTTCCTGTACTTAAGTCGGCATTGTGTCTCTCATATTTATTTCCGATGAAATTTCTGTGTTTCATCGTGAATGGAAAGGTCCAAGGGATATGGTAAACCTGCAGAGGTGCATCGGAAAGTAAAACTGATGACACAGGAAACACTCAAAACATAGACAGTAGGAAGACTCAGTGTTCCTGTACTTAAGTCGGCATTGTGTCTCTTATATTTAATTCCGATGCGATTTCTGTGTTTCATCGACAATGGGAAGGTCTATGGGATACAGTAAACCGGCAGGGGTGCATCGGGATGTAAAACTGGTGACACAGGAAACGCTCAAAACATAGACCGTAAGTAGACTCAGTTTTCTTGTACTTAAGTCGGCGTTGTGTCTCTTATATTTAATTCCGATGCAATTTTTGTGTTTCATCGTAACTGTGAAGGTCCAGGGGATACAGTAAACCTGTAGAGGTGCATCGGAATGTAAAACTGGTGACACAGGAAACGCTCAAATTATAGACAGTAGGAAGACTCAGTCTTCATGTACTTAAGTCGGCATTGTGTCTCTTATATTTAATTCCGATGCAACTTCTGTATTTCATCGTCAATGGGAAGGTCCAAGGGATACAGTTAACCTGCAGAGGTGCATCAGAATGTAAAACTGGTGACACAGGAAACGCTCAAAACATAGACAGTAGGAAGACTCAGTCTTCCTGTAATTAAGTCGGCATTGTGTCTCTTATATTTAATTCCGATGCAATTTCTGTGTTTCATCGTCAATGGGATGGTCCAAGGGATACAGTAAACCTGCAGAGGTACATCGGAATGTAAAACTGGTGACACAGGAAACGCTCAAAACATAGACAGTAGGAAGACTCAGTCTTCCTGTACTTAAGTCGGCATTGTGTCTCTCATATTTAATTCCGATGCAATTTCTGTGTTTCATCGTCAATGGGAAGGTCCAAGGGATACAGTAAACCTGCAGATGTGCATCAGAATGTAAAACTGCTGACACAGGAAACGCTCAAAACATAGACAGTAGGAATACTCAGTCTTGCTGTACTTAAGTCGGCATTGTGTCTCTTATATATAATTCCGATGCAATATCTGTGTTTCATAGTCAATGGGAAGGTCGAAGGGATACAGTAAACCTGAAGAGGTGCATCGGAATGTAAAACTAGTGAGACAGGAAACGCTCAAAACATAGACAGTAGGATGCCTCAGTCTTCTTGTACTTAAGTCGGCATTGTGTCTCTTATTTTTAATTCCGATGCGATTTCTGTGTTTCATCGACAATGGTAAGGTCCAATGGATACAGTAAACCTGCAGAGGTGCATCGGAATGTATAACTGGTGACACAGGAAACGCTCAAAACATAGACAGTAGGAAGACTCAGTGTTCCTGTACTTAAGTCGGCATTGTGTCTCTTATATTTAATTCCGATGCGATTTCTGTGTTTCATCGACAATGGGAAGGTCCAAGGGATACAGTAAACCGGCAGGGTTGCATCGGAATGTAAGACTGGTGACACAGGAAACGCACAAAACATAGACCGTAAGAAGACTCAGTTTTTTTGTACTTAAGTCGGCGTTGTGTCTCTTATATTTAATTCCGATGCAATTTCTGTGTTTCATCGTCAATGGGAAGGTCCAATGGATACAGTAAACCTGCAGATGTGCATCGGAATGTAAAACTGGTGACACAGGAAACGCTCAAAACATAGACAGTAGGAAGACTCAGTCTTCCTGTACTTAAATCTGCATTGTGTCTCTTACATTTATTTCCGATTAAATTTCTGTGTTTCATCGTGAATGGGAAGGTCCAAGGGATATAGTAAACATGCAGAGGTGAATCGGAAAGTAAAACTGATGACACAGGAAACGCTCAAAACATAGACAGTAGGAAGACTTAGTCTTCCTGTGCTTAAGTCGGCATTGTGGATCTTATATTTAATTCAGATGCAATTTCTGTTTTTCATCGTCAATGGGAAGGTCCAAGGGATATAGTAAATATGCAGAGGTGAATCTGAAAGTCAAACTGATGACACAGGAAACGCTCAAAACATAGACAGTAGGAAGAGTTAGTCTTCCTGCACTTAAGTCGGCATTGTGTCTCTTATATTTAATTCCGATGCAATTTCTGTGTTTCATCGTCAATGGGAAGGTCCAAGGGATACAGTAAACCTGCAGAGGTGCATCGGAATGTAAAACTGGTGACACAGGAAACGCTCAAATCATAGACAGTAGGAAGACTCAGTCTTCCTGTACTTAAGTCGGGATTGTGTCTCTTATATATATTTCCGATGAAAGTTCTGTGTGTCATCGTGAATGGGAAGGTCCAAGGGATATAGTAAACCTGCAGAGGTGCATCGGAAAGTAAAACTGATGACACAGGAAACGCTCAAAACATAGACAGTAGGAAGACTCAGTCTTGCTCTACTTAAGTCAGCATTGTGTCTCTTATATTTAATTCCGATGCAATTACTGTGTTTCATAGTCAATGGGAAGGTCCAAGGGATACAGTAAACCTGAAGAGGTGCATCGTAATGTAAAACTAGTGAGACAGGAAACGCTCAAAACATAGACAGTAGGAAGCCTCAGTCTTCTTGTACTTAAGTCGGCATTGTGTCTCTTATATTTAATTTCGAAGTAATTTGTGTGTTTCATCGCCAATGGGAAGGTCCAAGGGATACAGTAAACCGGCAGGGTTGCATCGGAATGTAAAACTGGTGACACAGGAAACGCACAAAACATAGACCGTAAGAAGACTCATTTTTCTTGTACTTAAGTCGGCGTTGTGTCTCTTATATTTAATTCCGATGCAATTTCTGTGTTTCATCGTCAATGGGAAGGTCCAATGGATACAGTAAACCTGCAGAGGTGAATCGGAATGTAAAACTGGTGACACAGGAAACGCTCAAAACATAGACAATAGGAAGACTCAGTCTTCCTGTACTTAAGTCGGCATTGTGTCTCTTATATTTAATTTCGAAGTAATTTGTGTGTTTCATCGCCAATGGGAAGGTCCAAGGGATACAGTAAACCTGGAGAGGTGCATCGGAATGTAAAACTGGTGACACAGGACACGCTCAAAGCATTGACTGTAAGAAGACTGTTTTCTTGTACTTAAGTCGGCATTGTGTCTCTTATATTTCATTCCGATGCAATTTCTGTGTATCATCGTAACTGTGAAGGTCCAGGGGATACAGTAAACCTGTAGAGGTGCATCGGAATGTAAAACTGGTGACACAGGAAACGCTCAAATTATAGACAGTAGGAAGATTCAGTCTTCATGTACTTAAGTCTGCATTGTGTCTCTTATATTTAATTCCGATGCAATTTCTGTATTTCATCGTCAATGGGAAGGTCCAAGGGATACAGTAAACCTGCAGAGGTGCATCAGAATGTAAAACTGGTGACACAGGAAACGCTCAAAACATAGACAGTGGGAAGACTCAGTCTTCCTGTACATAAGACGGCATTGTGTCTCTTATATTTAATTCCGATGCAATTTCTGTGTTTCATCGTCAATGGCAAGGTCCAAGGGATACAGTAAACCTGCAGAGGTGCATCGGAATGTAAAACCGGTTACACAGGAAACGCTCAAAACATAGACAGTAGGAAGACTCAGTCTTCCTGAACTTAAATCGGCATTGTGTCTCTTACATTTATTTCCGATTAAATTTCTGTGTTTCATCGTGAATGGGAAGGTCCAAGGGATATAGTAAACATGCAGAGGTGAATCGGAAAGTAAAACTGATGACACAGGAAACGCTCAAAACATAGACAGTAGGAAGACTTAGTCTTCCTGTGCTTAAGTCGGCATTGTGGATCTTATATTTAATTCAGATGCAATTTCTGCTCTTCATCGTCAATGGGAAGGTCCAAGGGATATAGTAAATATGCAGAGGTGAATCTGAAACTCAAACTGATGACACAGGAAACGCTCAAAACATAGACAGTAGGAAGACTTAGTCTTCCTGTACTTAAGACGGCATTGTGTCTCTTATATTTAATTCCGATGCAATTTCTGTATTTCATCGTCAATGGGAAGGTCCAAGGGATGCAGTAAACCTGCAGAGGTTCATCGGAATGTAAAACTGGTGACACAGGAGACGCTCAAAGCATTGACAGTAGGAAGACTCAGTCTTCCTGTACTTAAGTCGGGATTGTGTCTCTTATATATATTTCCGATGAAAGTTCTGTGTTTCATCGTGAATGGGAAGGTCCAAGGGATACAATCAACCTGCAAAGGTGCATCGGAATGTAAAACTGGTGACACAGGAAACGCTCAAAACATAGACAGTAGGAAGACTCAGTCTTCCTGTACTTAAATCGGCATTGTGTCTCTTACATTTATTTCCGATTAAATTTCTGTGTTTCATCGTGAATGGGAAGGTCCAAGGGATGTAGTAAACATGCAGAGGTGAATCGGAAAGTAAAACTGGTGACACAGGAAACGCTCAAAACATAGACAGTAGGAAGACTCAGTCTTCCTGTACTTAAGTCGGCATTGTGTCTCTTATATTTAATTCCGATGCAATTTCTGTTTTTCATCGTTAATGGGATGGTCCAAGGGATACAGTAAACCGGCAGAGGTGCACCTGAATGTAAAACTGGTGACACAGGAAACGCTCAAAACATAGACCGTAAGAAGACTCAGTTTTCTTGAACTTAAGTGGGCGTTGTGTCTCTTACATTTAATTCCGATGCAATTTCTGTGTTTCATCGTCAATGGGAAGGTCCAATGGATACAGTAAACCTGAAGAGGTGAATCGGAATGTAAAACTAGTGACACAGGAAACGCTCAAAAACATAGACAGTAGGAAGACTCAGTCTTCCTGTACTTAAGTCGGCATTGTGTCTCTCATATTTAATTCCGATGCAATTTCTGTGTTTCATCGTCAATGGGAAGGTCCAAGGGATACAGTAAACCTGCAGATGTGCATCAGAATGTAAAACTGGTGACACAGGAAACGCTCAAAACATAGACAGTAGGATGACTCAGTCTTGCTGTACTTAAGTCGGCATTGTGTCTCTTATATTTAATTCCGATGCAATATCTGTGTTTCATAGTCAATGGGAAGGTCCAAGGGATACAGTAAACCTGAAGAGGTGCATCGGAATGTAAAACTAGTGAGACAGGAAACGCTCAAAACATAGACAGTAGGAAGCCTCAGTCTTCTTGTACTTAAGTCGGCATTGTGTCTCTTATATTTAATTCCGATGCGATTTTTGTGTTTCATCGACAATGGTAAGGTCCAATGGATACAGTAAATCTGCAGAGGTGCATCGGAATGTAAAACTGGTGACACAGGAAACGCTCAAAACATAGACAGTAGGAAGACTCAGTGTTCCTGTACTTAAGTCGGCATTGTGTCTCTTATATTTAATTCCGATGGGATTTCTGTGTTTCATCGACAATGGGAAGGTTCAAGGGATACAGTAAACCGGCAGGGGTGCATCGGAATGTAAAACTGGTGACACAGGAAACGCTCAAAACATAGACCGTAAGAAGACTCCGTTTTCTTGTACTTAAGTCGGCGTTGTGTCTCTTATATTTAATTCCGATGCAATTTCTGTGTTTCATCGACAATGGGAAGGTCCAATGGATACAGTAAACCTGCAGAGGTGAAGCGGAATGTAAAACTGGTGACACAGGAAACGCTCAAAACATAGACAATAGGAAGACTCAGTCTTCCTGTACTTAAGTCGGCATTGTGTTTCTTATATTTAATTTCGATGTAATTTGTGTGTTTCATCGCCAATGGGAAGGTCCAAGGGATACAGTAAACCTGGAGAGGTGCATCGGAATGTAAAACTGGTGACACAGGACACGCTCAAAGCATTGACTGTAAGAATACTGTTTTCTTGTGCTTAAGTCGGCATTGTGTCTCTTATATTTCATTCCGATGCAATTTCTGTGTATCATCGTAACTGTGAAGGTCCAGGGGATACAGTAAACCTGTAGAGGTGCATCGGAATGTAAAACTGGTGACACAGGAAACGCTCAAATTATAGACAGTAGGAAGACTCAGTGTTCATGTACTTAAGTCGGCATTGTGTCTCTTATATTTAATTCCGATGCAATTTCTGTATTTCATCGTCAATGGGAAGGTCCAAGGGATACAGTTAACCTGCAGAGGTGCATCAGAATGTAAAACTGGTGACACAGGAAACGCTCAAAACATAGACAGTAGGAATACTCAGTCTTCCTGTACTTAAGTCGGCATTGTGTCTCTTATTTTTAATTCCGATGCAATTTCTGTGTTTCATCGTCAATGGGATGGTCCAAGGGATACAGTAAACCTGCAGAGGTACATCGGAATGTAAAACTGGTGACACAGGAAACGCTCAAAACATAGACAGTAGGAAGACTCAGTCTTCCTGTACTTAAGTCGGCATTGTGTCTCTTATATTTAATTCCGATGCAATTTCTGTGTTTCATCGTCAATGGGAAGGTCCAAGGGGTACACTAAACCTGCAGAGGTGCATCGGAATGTATAACTGGTGACACAGGAAACGCTCAAATCATAGACAGTAGGAAGACTCAGTCCTTCTGTACTTAAGTCGGCATTGTGTCTCTTATATTTATTTCCGATGCAATTTCTGTGTTTCATCGTCACTGTGAAGGTCCAAGGAATACAGTAAACCTGTAGAGGTGCATCGGAATGTAAAACTGGTGACACAGGAAACGCTCAAATTATAGACAGTAGGAAGACTCAGTCTTCCTGTACTTAAGTCGGCATTGTGTCTCTTACATTTATTTCCGATTAAATTTCTGTGTTTCATCGTGAATGGGAAGGTCCAAGGGATATAGTAAACATGCAGAGGTGACTCGGAAAGTAAAACTGATGACACAGGAAACGCTCAAAACATAGACAGTAGGAAGACTTAGTCTTCCTGTACTTAAGTCTGCAATGTGTCTCTTATATTTAATTCCGATGCAATATATGTGTTTCATCGTCAATGGGAAGGTCCAAGGGATACAGTAAACCTGCAGATGTACATCGGAATGTAAAACTGGTGACACAGGAAACGCTCAAAACATAGACAGTAGGAAGACTTAGTCTTCCTGTGCTTAAGTCGGCATTGTGTCTCTTATATATATTTCCGATGAAAGTTCTGTGTTTCATCGTGAATGGGAAGGTCCAAGGGATATAGTAAACCTGCAGAGGTGCATCGGAATGTAAAACTGGTGACACAGGAAACGCTCAAAACATAGACAGTAGGAAGACTCAGTCTTCCTGTACTTAAATCTGCATTGTGTCTCTTACATTTATTTCCGATTAAATTTCTGTGTTTCATCGTGAATGGGAAGGTCCAAGGGATATAGTAAACATGCAGAGGTGAATCGGAAAGTAAAACTGATGACACAGGAAACGCTCAAAACATAGCAGTAGGAAGACTTAGTCTTCCTGTGCTTAAGTCGGCATTGTGGATCTTATATTTAATTCAGATGCAATTTCTGTTTTTCATCGTCAATGGGAAGGTCCAAGGGATATAGTAAATATGCAGAGGTGAATCTGAAAGTCAAACTGATGACACAGGAAACGCTCAAAACATAGACAGTAGGAAGAGTTAGTCTTCCTGGACTTAAGTCGGCATTGTGTCTCTTATATTTAATTCCGATGCAATTTCTGTGTTTCATCGTCAATGGGAAGGTCCAAGGGATACAGTAAACATGCAGAGGTGCATCGGAATGTAAAACTGGTGACACAGGAAACGCTCAAATCATAGACAGTAGGAAGACTCAGTCTTCCTGTACTTAAGTCGGGATTGTGTCTCTTATATATATTTCCGATGAAAGTTCTGTGTGTCATCGTGAATGGGAAGGTCCAAGGGATATAGTAAACCTGTAGAGGTGCATCGGAAAGTAAAACTGATGACACAGGAAACGCTCAAAACATAGACAGTAGGAAGACTCAGTCTTGCTCTACTTAAGTCGGCATTGTGTCTCTTATATTTAATTCCGATGCAATTTCTGTGTTTCATAGTCAATGAGAAGGTCCAAGGGATACAGTAAACCTGAAGAGGTGCATCGTAATGTAAAACTAGTGAGACAGGAAACGCTCAAAACATAGACAGTAGGAAGCCTCAGTCTTCTTGTACTTAAGTCGGCATTGTGTCTCTTATATTTAATTCCGATGCGATTTCTGTGTTTCATCGACAATGGTAAGGTCCAATGGATACAGTAAACGGGCAGGGGTGCATCGGAATGTAAAACTGGTGACACAGGAAACGCTCAAAACATAGACCGTAAGAAGACTCAGTTTTCTTGTACTTAAGTCGGCGTTGTGTCTCTTATATTTAATTCCGATGCAATTTCTGTGTTTCATCGTCAATGGGAAGGTCCAAGGGATACAGTAAACCTGCAGAGGTGCATCAGAATGTAAAACTGGTGACACAGGAAACGCTCAAAACATAGACAGTAGGAAGACTCAGTCTTCCTGTACATAAAACGGCATTGTGCCTCTTATATTTAATTCCGATGCAATTTCTGTGTTTCATCGTCAATGGGAAGGTCCAAGGGATACAGTAAACCTGCAGATGTGCATCAGAATGTAAAACTGGTGACACAGGAAACGCTCAAAACATAGACAGTAGGATGACTCAGTCTTGCTGTACTTAAGTCGGCATTGTGTCTCTTATATTTAATTCCGATGCAATATCTGTGTTTCATAGTCAATGGGAAGGTCCAAGGGATACAGTAAACCTGAAGAGGTGCATCGGAATGTAAAACTAGTGAGACAGGAAACGCTCAAAACATAGACAGTAGGAAGCCTCAGTCTTCTTGTACTTAAGTCGGCATTGTGTCTCTTATATTTAATTCCGATGCGATTTTTGTGTTTCATCGACAATGGTAAGGTCCAATGGATACAGTAAACCTGCAGAGGTGCATCGGAATGTAAAACTGGTGACACAGGAAACGCTCAAAACATAGACAGTAGGAAGACTCAGTGTTCCTGTACTTAAGTCGGCATTGTGTCTCTTATATTTAATTCCGATGGGATTTCTGTGTTTCATCGACAATGGGAAGGTTCAAGGGATACAGTAAACCGGCAGGGGTGCATCGGAATGTAAAACTGGTGACACAGGAAACGCTCAAATCATAGACAGTAGGAAGACTCAGTCCTTCTGTACTTAAGTCGGCATTGTGTCTCTTATATTTATTTCCGATGCAATTTCTGTGTTTCATCGTCACTGTGAAGGTCCAGGGGATACAGTAAACCTGTAGAGGTGCATCGGAATGTAAAACTGGTGACACAGGAAACGCTCAAATTATAGACAGTAGGAAGACTCAGTGTTCATGTACTTAAGTCGGCATTGTGTCTCTTATATTTAATTCCGATGCAATTTCTGTGTTTCATCGTCAATGGGATGGTCCAAGGGATACAGTAAACCTGCAGAGGTACATCGGAATGTAAAACTGGTGACACAGGAAACGCTCAAAACATAGACAGTAGGAAGACTCAGTCTTCCTTTACTTAAGTCGGCATTGTGTCTCTTATATTTAATTCCGATGCAATTTCTGTGTTTCATCGTCAATGGGAAGGTCCAAGGGATACACTAAACCTGCAGAGGTGCATCGGAATGTATAACTGGTGACACAGGAAACGCTCAAATCATAGACAGTAGGAAGACTCAGTCCTTCTGTACTTAAGTCGGCATTGTGTCTCTTATATTTATTTCCGATGCAATTTCTGTGTTTCATCGTCACTGTGAAGGTCCAAGGAATACAGTAAACCTGTAGAGGTGTATCGGAATGTAAAACTGGTGACACAGGAAACGCTCAAATTATAGACAGTAGGAAGACTCAGTCTTCCTGTACTTAAGTCGGCATTGTGTCTCTTACATTTATTTCCGATTAAATTTCTGTGTTTCATCGTGAATGGGAAGGTCCAAGGGATATAGTAAACATGCAGAGGTGAATCGGAAAGTAAAACTGATGACACAGGAAACGCTCAAAACATAGACAGTAGGAAGACTTAGTCTTCCTGTACTTAAGTCTGCAATGTGTCTCTTATATTTAATTCCGATGCAATATATGTGTTTCATCGTCAATGGGAAGGTCCAAGGGATACAGTAAACCTGCAGATGTACATCGGAATGTAAAACTGGTGACACAGGAAACGCTCAAAACATAGACAGTAGGAAGACTTAGTCTTCCTGTGCTTAAGTCGGCATTGTGTCTCTTATATATATTTCCGATGAAAGTTCTGTGTTTCATCGTGAATGGGAAGGTCCAAGGGATATAGTAAACCTGCAGAGGTGCATCGGAATGTAAAACTGGTGACACAGGAAACGCTCAAAACATAGACAGTAGGAAGACTCAGTCTTCCTGTACTTAAATCTGCATTGTGTCTCTTACATTTATTTCCGATTAAATTTCTGTGTTTCATCGTGAATGGGAAGGTCCAAGGGATATAGTAAACATGCAGAGGTGAATCGGAAAGTAAAACTGATGACACAGGAAACGCTCAAAACATAGACAGTAGGAAGACTTAGTCTTCCTGTGCTTAAGTCGGCATTGTGGATCTTATATTTAATTCAGATGCAATTTCTGTTTTTCATCGTCAATGGGAAGGTCCAAGGGATATAGTAAATATGCAGAGGTGAATCTGAAAGTCAAACTGATGACACAGGAAACGCTCAAAACATAGACAGTAGGAAGAGTTAGTCTTCCTGGACTTAAGTCGGCATTGTGTCTCTTATATTTAATTCCGATGCAATTTCTGTGTTTCATCGTCAATGGGAAGGTCCAAGGGATACAGTAAACATGCAGAGGTGCATCGGAATGTAAAACTGGTGACACAGGAAACGCTCAAATCATAGACAGTAGGAAGACTCAGTCTTCCTGTACTTAAGTCGGGATTGTGTCTCTTATATATATTTCCGATGAAAGTTCTGTGTGTCATCGTGAATGGGAAGGTCCAAGGGATATAGTAAACCTGCAGAGGTGCATCGGAAAGTAAAACTGATGACACAGGAAACGCTCAAAACATAGACAGTAGGAAGACTCAGTCTTGCTCTACTTAAGTCGGCATTGTGTCTCTTATATTTAATTCCGATGCAATTTCTGTGTTTCATAGTCAATGGGAAGGTCCAAGGGATACAGTAAACCTGAAGAGGTGCATCGTAATGTAAAACTAGTGAGACAGGAAACGCTCAAAACATAGACAGTAGGAAGCCTCAGTCTTCTTGTACTTAAGTCGGCATTGTGTCTCTTATATTTAATTCCGATGCGATTTCTGTGTTTCATCGACAATGGAAAGGTCCAAGGGATACAGTAAACCTGCAGAGGTGCATCGGAATGTAAAACTGGTGACACAGGAAACGCTCAAAACATAGACAGTAGGAAGACTCAGTCTTCCTGTACTTAAATCTGCATTGTGTCTCTTACGTTTATTTCCGATTAAATTTCTGTGTTTCATCGTGAATGGGAAGGTCCAAGGGATATAGTAAACATGCAGAGGTGAATCGGAAAGTAAAACTGATGACACAGGAAACGCTCAAATCATAGACAGTAGGAAGACTTAGTCTTTCTGTGCTTAAGTCGGCATTGTGGATCTTATATTTAATTCAGATGCAATTTCTGTTTTTCATCGTCAATGGGAAGGTCCAAGGGATATAGTAAATATGCAGAGGTGAATCTGAAAGTCAAACTGATGACACAGGAAACGCTCAAAACATAGACAGTAGGAAGAGTTAGTCTTCCTGTACTTAAGTCGGCATTGTGTCTCTTATATTTAATTCCGATGCAATTTCTGTGTTTCATCGTCAATGGGAAGGTCCAAGGGATACAGTAAACCTGCAGAGGTGCATCGGAATGTAAAACTGGTGACACAGGAAACGCTCAAAACATAGACAGTAGGAAGACTTAGTCTTCCTGTGCTTAAGTCGGCATTGTGTCTCTTATATTTCATTCCGATGCAATTTCTGTGTATCATCGTAACTGTGAAGGTCCAGGGGATACAGTAAACCTGTAGAGGTGCATCGGAATGTAAAACTGGTGACACAGGAAACGCTCAAATTATAGACAGTAGGAAGATTCAGTCTCCATGTACTTAAGTCGGCATTGTGTCTCTTATATTTAATTCCGATGCAATTTCTGTATTTCATCGTCAATGGGAAGGTCCAAGGGATACAGTAAACCTGCAGAGGTGCATCAGAATGTAAAACTGGTGACACAGGAAACGCTCAAAACATAGACAGTAGGAAGACTCAGTCTTCCTGTACTTAAATCGGCATTGTGTCTCTTACATTTATTTCCGATTAAATTTCTGTTTTTCATCGTGAATGGGAAGGTCCAAGGGATATAGTAAACATGCAGAGGTGAATCGGAAAGTAAAACTGATGACACAGGAAACGCTCAAAACATAGACAGTAGGAAGACTTAGTCTTCCTGTGCTTAAGTCGGCATTGTGGATCTTATATTTAATTCAGATGCAATTTCTGTTTCTCATCGTCAATGGGAAGGTCCAAGGGATATAGTAAATATGCAGAGGTGAATCTGAAAGTCAAACTGATGACACAGGAAACGCTCAAAGCATAGATAGTACGAAGACTTAGTCTTCCTGTACTTAAGTCGGGATTGTGTCTCTTATATTTAATTCCGATGCGATTTCTGTGTTTCATCGACAATGGTAAGGTCCAATGGAAACATTAAACCTGCAGAGGTGCATCAGAATGTAAAACTGGTGACACAGGACACGCTCAAAGCATTGACTGTAAGAAGACTGTTTTCTTGTACTTAAGTCGGCATTGTGTCTCTTATATTTCATTCCGATGCAATTTCTGTGTATCATCGTAACTGTGAAGGTCCAGGGGATACAGTAAACCTGTAGAGGTGCATCGGAATGTAAAACTGGTGACACAGGAAACGCTCAAATTATAGACAGTAGGAAGATTCAGTCTTCATGTACTTAAGTCGGCATTGTGTCTCTTATATTTAATTCCGATGCAATTTCTGTATTTCATCGTCAATGGGAAGGTCCAAGGGATACAGTAAACCAGCAGAAGTGCATCAGAATGTAAAACTGGTGACACAGGAAACGCTCAAAACATAGACAGTAGGAAGACTCAGTCTTCCTGTACATAAGACGGCATTGTGTCTCTTATATTTAATTCCGATGCAATTTCTGTGTTTCATCGTCAATGGCAAGGTCCAAGGGATACAGTAAACCTGCAGAGGTGCATCGGAATGTAAAACTGGTTACACAGGAAACGCTCAAAACATAGACAGTAAGAAGACTCAGTCTTCCTGTACTTAAATCGGCATTGTGTCTCTTACATTTATTTCCGATTAAATTTCTGTGTTTCATCGTGAATGGGAAGGTCCAAGGGATATAGTAAACATGCAGAGGTGAATCGGAAAGTAAAACTGATGACACAGGAAACGCTCAAAACATAGACAGTAGGAAGACTTAGTCTTCCTGTGCTTAAGTCGGCATTGTGTCTCTCATATTTAATTCCGATGCAATTTCTGTGTTTCATCGTCAATGGGAAGGTCCAAGGGATACAGTAAACCTGCAGATGTGCATCAAAATGTAAAACTGCTGACACAGGAAACGCTCAAAACTTAGACAGTAGGAATACTCAGTCTCGCTGTACTTAAGTCGGCATTGTGTCTCTTATATTTAATTCCGATGCAATATCTGTGTTTCATAGTCAATGGGAAGGTCCAAGGGATACAGTAAACCTGAAGAGGTGCATCGGAATGTAAAACTAGTGAGACAGGAAACGCTCAAAACATAGACAGTAGGAGGCCTCAGTCTTCTTGTACTTAAGTCGGCATTGTGTCTCTTATATTTAATTCCGATGCGATTTCTGTGTGTTCATCGACAATGGTAAGGTCCAATCTATACAGTAAACCTGCAGAGGTGCATCGGAATGTAAAACTGGTGACACAGGAAACGCTCAAAACATAGACAGTAGGAAGACTCAGTGTTCCTGTACTTAAGTCGGCATTGTGTCTCTTATATTTAATTCCGATGCGATTTCTGTGTTTCATCGACAATGGGAAGGTCCAAGGGATACAGTAAACCGGCAGGGTTGCATCGGAATGTAAAACTGGTGACACAGGAAACGCACAAAACATAGACCGTAAGAAGACTCAGTTTCTTGTACTTAAGTCGGCGTTGTGTCTCTTATATTTAATTCCGATGCAATTTCTGTGTTTCATCGTCAATGGGAAGGTCCAATGGATACAGTAAACCTGCAGAGGTGAATCGGAATGTAAAACTGGTGACACAGGAAACGCTCAAAACATAGACAATAGGAAGACTCAGTCTTCCTGTTCTTAAGTCGGCATTGTGTCTCTTATATTTAATTTCGATGTAATTTATGTGTTTCATCGCCAATGGGAAGGTCCAAGGGATACAGTAAACCTGGAGAGGTGCATCGGAATGTAAAACTGGTGACACAGGACACGCTCAAAGCATTGACTGTAAGAAGACTGTTTTCTTGTACTTAAGTCGGCATTGTGTCTCTTATATTTCATTCCGATGCAATTTCTGTGTATCATCGTAACTGTGAAGGTCCAGGGGATACAGTAAACCTGTAGAGGTGCATCGGAATGTAAAACTGGTGACACAGGAAACGCTCAAATTATAGACAGTAGGAAGATTCAGTCTTCATGTACTTAAGTCTGCATTGTGTCTCTTATATTTAATTCCGATGCAATTTCTGTATTTCATCGTCAATGGGAAGGTCCAAGGGATACAGTAAACCTGCAGAGGTGCATCAGAATGTAAAACTGGTGACACAGGAAACGCTCAAAACATAGACAGTAGGAAGACTCAGTCTTCCTGTACATAAGACGGCATTGTGTCTCTTATATTTAATTCCGATGCAATTTCTGTGTTTCATCGTCAATGGCAAGGTCCAAGGGATACAGTAAACCTGCAGAGGTGCATCGGAATGTAAAACCGGTTACACAGGAAACGCTCAAAACAGAGACAGTAGGAAGACTCAGTCTTCCTGAACTTAAATCGGCATTGTGTCTCTTACATTTATTTCCGATTAAATTTCTGTGTTTCATCGTGAATGGGAAGGTCCAAGGGATATAGTAAACATGCAGAGGTGAATCGGAAAGTAAAACTGATGACACAGGAAACGCTCAAAACATAGACAGTAGGAAGACTTAGTCTTCCAGTGCTTAAGTCGGCATTGTGGATCTTATATTTAATTCAAATGCAATTTCTGCTCTTCATCGTCAATGGGAAGGTCCAAGGGATATAGTAAATATGCAGAGGTGAATCTGAAACTCAAACTGATGACACAGGAAACGCTCAAAACATAGACAGTAGGAAGACTTAGTCTTCCTGTACTTAAGTCGGCATTGTGTCTCTTATATTTAATTCCGATGCAATTTCTGTTTTTCATCGTCAATGGGAAGGTCCAAGGGATACAGTAAACCTGCAGAGGTTCATCGGAATGTAAAACTGGTGACACAGGAGACGCTCAAAGCATAGACAGTAGGAAGACTCAGTCTTCCTGTACTTAAGTCGGGATTGTGTCTCTTATATATATTTCCGATGAAAGTTCTGTGTTTCATCGTGAATGGGAAGGTCCAAGGGATACAATCAACCTGCAAAGGTGCATCGGAATGTAAAACTGGTGACACAGGAAACGCTCAAAACATAGACAGTAGGAAGACTCAGTCTTCCTGTACTTAAATCGGCATTGTGTCTCTTACATTTATTTCCGATTAAATTTCTGTGTTTCATCGTGAATGGGAAGGTCCAAGGGATGTAGTAAACATGCAGAGGTGAATCGGAAAGTAAAACTGGTGACACAGGAAACGCTCAAAACATAGACAGTAGGAAGACTCAGTCTTCCTGTACTTAAGTCGGCATTGTGTCTCTTATATTTAATTCCGATGCAATTTCTGTTTTTCATCGTTAATGGGATGGTCCAAGGGATACAGTAAACCGGCAGAGGTGCACCTGAATGTAAAACTGGTGACACAGGAAACGCTCAAAACATAGACCGTAAGAAGACTCAGTTTTCTTGAACTTAAGTGGGCGTTGTGTCTCTTACATTTAATTCCGATGCAATTTCTGTGTTTCATCGACAATGGGAAGGTCCAAGGGATACAGTAAACCTGCAGATGTGCATCAGAATGTAAAACTGGTGACACAGGAAACGCTCAAAACATAGACAGTAGGATGACTCAGTCTTGCTGTACTTAAGTCGGCATTGTGTCTCTTATATTTAATTCCGATGCAATATCTGTGTTTCATAGTCAATGGGAAGGTCCAAGGGATACAGTAAACCTGAAGAGGTGCATCGGAATGTAAAACTAGTGAGACAGGAAACGCCCAAAACATAGACAGTAGGAAGCCTCAGTCTTCTTGTACTTAAGTCGGCATTGTGTCTCTTATATATAATTCCGATGCGATTTCTGTGTTTCATCGACAATGGTAAGGTCCAATGGATACAGTAAACCTGCAGAGGTGCATCGGAATGTAAAACTGGTGACACAGGAAACGCTCAAAACATAGACAGTAGGAAGACTCAGTGTTCCTGTACTTAAGTCGGCATTGTGTCTCTTATATTTAATTCCGATGGGATTTCTGTGTTTCATCGACAATGGGAAGGTTCAAGGGATACAGTAAACCGGCAGGGGTGCATCGGAATGTAAAACTGGTGACACAGGAAACGCTCAAAACATAGACCGTAAGAAGACTCAGTTTTCTTGTACTTAAGTCGGCGTTGTGTCTCTTATATTTAATTCCGATGCAATTTCTGTGTTTCATCGTCAATGGGAAGGTCCAATGGATACAGTAAACCTGCAGAGGTGAAGCGGAATGTAAAACTGGTGACACAGGAAACGCTCAAAACATAGACAATAGGAAGACTCAGTCTTCCTGTACTTAAGTCGGCATTGTGTTTCTTATATTTAATTTCGATGTAATTTGTGTGTTTCATCGCCAATGGGAAGGTCCAAGGGATACAGTAAACCTGGAGAGGTGCATCGGAATGTAAAACTGGTGACACAGGACACGCTCAAATTATTGACTGTAAGAAGACTGTTTTCTTGTACTTAAGTCGGCATTGTGTCTCTTATATTTCATTCCGATGCAGTTTCTGTGTATCATCGTAACTGTGAAGGTCCAGGGGATACAGTAAACCTGTAGAGGTGCATCGGAATGTAAAACTGGTGACACAGGAAACGCTCAAATTATAGACAGTAGGAAGACTCAGTGTTCATGTACTTAAGTCGGCATTGTGTCTCTTATATTTAATTCCGATGCAATTTCTGTATTTCATCGTCAATGGGAAGGTCCAAGGGATACAGTTAACCTGCAGAGGTGCATCAGAATGTAAAACTGGTGACACAGGAAACGCTCAAAACATAGACAGTAGGAAGACTCAGTCTTCCTGTACTTAAGTCGGCATTGTGTCTCTTATATTTAATTCCGATGCAATCTCTGTGTTTCATCGTCAATGGGATGGTCCAAGGGATACAGTAAACCTGCAGAGGTACATCGGAATGTAAAACTGGTGACACAGGAAACGCTCAAAACATAGACAGTAGGAAGACTCAGTCTTCCTGTACTTAACTCGGCATTGTGTCTCTTATATTTAATTCCGATGCAATTTCTGTGTTTCATCGTCAATGGGAAGGTCCAAGGGATACACTAAACCGGCAGAGGTGCATCGGAATGTATAACTGGTGACACAGGAAACGCTCAAATCATAGACAGTAGGAAGACTCAGTCTTTCTGTACTTAAGTCGGCATTGTGTCTCTTATATTTATTTCCGATGCAATTTCTGTGTTTCATCGTCACTGTGAAGGTCCAAGGAATACAGTAAACCTGTAGAGGTGCATCGGAATGTAAAACTGGTGACACAGGAAACGCTCAAATTATAGACAGTAGGAAGACTCAGTCTTCCTGTACTTAAGTCGGCATTGTGTCTCTTAGATTTATTTCCGATTAAATTTCTGTGTTTCATCGTGAATGGGAAGGTCCAAGGGATATAGTAAACATGCAGAGGTGAATCGGAAAGTAAAACTGATGACACAGGAAACGCTCAAAACATAGACAGTAGGAAGACTTAGTCTTCCTGTACTTAAGTCTGCATTGTGTCTCTTATATTTAATTCCGTTGCAATTTCTGTGTTTCATCGGCAATGGTAAGGTCCAAGGGATACAGTAAACCTGCAGATGTACATCGGAATGTAAAACTGCTGACACAGGAAACGCTCAAAACATAGACAGTAGGAAGACTTAGTCTTCCTGTGCTTAAGTCGGCATTGTGTCTCTTATATATATTTCCGATGAAAGTTCTGTGTTTCATCGTGAATGGGAAGGTCCAAGGGATATAGTAAACCTGCAGAGGTGCATCGGAAAGTAAAACTGATGACACAGGAAACGCTTAAAACATAGACAGTAGGAAGACTCAGTCTTCCTGTACTTAAGTCGGCATTGTGTCTCTTATATTTAATTCCGATGCCATTTCTGTGTTTCATCGACAATGGGAAGGTCCAAGGGATACAGTAAACCTGCAGAGGTGCATCAGAATGAAAAACTGGTGACACAGGAAACGCTCAAAACATAGACAGTAGGAAGACTCAGTCTTCCTGTACATAAGACCCCATTGTGCCTCTTATATTTAATTCCCATGCAATTTCTGTGTTTCATCGTCAATGGCAAGGTCCAAGGGATACAGTAAACCTGCAGAGGTGCATCGGAATGTAAAACTGGTGACACAGGAAACGCTCAAAACATCGACAGTAGGAAGACTCAGTCTTCCTGTACTTAAATCTGCATTGTGTGTCTTACATTTATTTCCGATTAAATTTCTGTGTTTCATCGTGAATGGGAAGGTCCAAGGGATATAGTAAACATGCAGAGGTGAATCGGAAAGTAAAACTGATGACACAGGAAACGCTCAAAACATAGACAGTAAGAAGACTTAGTCTTCCTGTGCTTAAGTCGGCATTGTGGATCTTATATTTAATTCAGATGCAATTTCTGTTTTTCATCGTCAATGGGAAGGTCCAAGGGATATAGTAAATATGCAGAGGTGAATCTGAAAGTCAAACTGATGACACAGGAAACGCTCAAAACATAGACAGTAGGAAGAGTTAGTCTTCCTGTACTTAAGTCGGCATTGTGTCTCTTATATTTAATTCCGATGCAATTTCTGTGTTTCATCGTCAATGGGAAGGTCCAAGGGATACAGTAAACCTGCAGAGGTGCATCGGAATGTAAAACTGGTGACACAGGAAACGCTCAAATCATAGACAGTAGGAAGACTCAGTCTTCCTGTACTTAAGTCGGGATTGTGTCTCTTATATATATTTCCGATGAAAGTTCTGTGTTTCATCGTGAATGGGAAGGTCCAAGGGATATAGTAAACCTGCAGAGGTGCATCGGAAAGTAAAACTGATGACACAGGAAACGCTCAAAACATAGACAGTAGGAAGACTCAGTCTTGCTCTACCTAAGTCGGCATTGTGTCTCTTATATTTAATTCCGATGTAATTTCTGTGTTTCATAGTCAATGGGAAGGCCCATGGGATACAGTAAACCTGAAGAGGTGCATCGTAATGTAAAACTAGTGAGACAGGAAACGCTCAAAACATAGACAGTAGGAAGACTCAGTCTTCCTGAACTTAAATCTGCATTGTGTCTCTTACATTTATTTCCGATTAAATTTCTGTGTTTCATCGTGAATGGGAAGGTCCAAGGGATATAGTAAACATGCAGAGGTGAATCGGAAAGTAAAACTGATTGGAAACGCTCAAAACATAGACAGTAGGAAGACTTAGTCTTCCTGTGCTTAAGTCGGCATTGTGGATCTTATATTTAATTCAGATGCAATATCTGTGTTTCATCGTCAATGGCAAGGTCCAAGGGATACAGTAAACCTGCAGAGGTGCATCGGAATGTAAAACTGGTGACACAGGAAACGCTCAAAACATAGACAGTAGGAAGACTCAGTCTTCCTGTACTTAAATCGGCATTGTGTCTCTTACATTTATTTCCGATTAAATTTCTGTGTTTCATCGTGAATGGGAAGGTCCAAGGGATATAGTAAACATGCAGAGGTGAATCGGAAAGTAAAACTGATGACACAGGAAACGCTCAAAACATAGACAGTAGGAAGACTTAGTCTTCCTGTGCTTAAGTCGGCATTGTGGATCTTATATTTAATTCAGATGCAATTTCTGTTTTTCATCGTCAATGGGAAGGTCCAAGGGATATGGTAAATATGCAGAGGTGAATCTGAAAGTCAAACTGATGACACAGGAAACCCTCAAAGCATAGACAGTACGAAGACTTAGTCTTCCTGGACTTAAGTCGGGATTGTGACTCTTATATTTAATTCCGATGCGATTTCTGTGTTTCATCGACAATGGTAAGGTCCAATGGAAACAGTAAACCTGCAGAGGTGCATCGGAATGTAAAACTGGTGACACAGGAAACGCTCAAAACATAGACAGTAGGAAGACTCAGTGTTCCTGTACTTAAGTCGGCATTGTGTCTCTTATATTTAATTCCGATGCGATTTCTGTGTTTCATCGACAATGGGAAGGTCCAAGGGATACAGTAAACCGGCAGGGGTGCATCGGAATGTAAAACTGGTGACACAGGAAACGCTCAAAACATAGACCGTAAGAAGACTCAGTTTTCTTGTACTTAAGTCGGCGTTGTGTCTCTTATATTTAATTCCGATGCAATTTCTGTGTTTCATCGTCAATGGGAAGGTCCAATGGATACAGTAAACCTGCAGAGGTGAATCGGAATGTAAAACTGGTGACACAGGAAACGCTCAAAGCATAGACAATAGGAAGACTCAGTCTTCCTGTACTTAAGTCGGCATTGTGTCTCTTACATTTAATTCCGATGCAATTTCTGTGTTTCAACGTCAATGGCAAGGTCCAAGGGATACAGTAAACCTGCAGAGGTGCATCGGAATGTAAAACTGGTGACACAGGAAACGCTCAAAACATAGACAGTAGGAAGACTCAGTCTTCCTGTACTTAAATCGGCATTGTGTCTCTTATATTTATTTCCGATTAAATTTCTGTGTTTCATCGTGAATGGGAAGGTCCAAGGGATATAGCAAACATGCAGAGGTGAATCGGAAAGTAAAACTGATGACACAGGAAACGCTCAAAACATAGACAGTAGGAAGACTTAGTCTTCCTGTGCTTAAGTCGGCATTGTGGATCTTATATTTAATTCAGATGCAATTTCTGTTTTTCATCGTCAATGGGAAGGTGCAAGGGATATAGTAAATATGCAGAGGTGAATCTGAAAGTCAAACTGATGACACAGGAAACGCTCAAAACATAGACAGTAGGAAGACTTAGTCTTCCTGTACTTAAGTCGGCATTGTGTCTCTTATATTTAATTCTGATGCAATTTCTGTGTTTCATAGTCAATGGGAAGGTCCAAGGGATACACTAAACCTGCAGAGGTGCATCGGAATGTAAAACTGGTGACACAGGAAACGCTCAAATCATAGACAGTTGGAAGACTCAGTCTTCCTGTACTTAAGTCGGCATTGTGTCTCTTATATTTAATACCGATGCAATTTCTGTGTTTCATCGTCAATGGGAAGGTCCAAGGGATATAGTAAATATGCAGAGGTGAATCTGAAAGTCAAACTGATGACACAGGAAACGCTCAAACATAGACAGTAGGAAGACTTAGTCTTCCTGTACTTTAGTCGGCATTGTGTCTCTTATATTTAATTCCGATGCAATTTCTGTGTTTCATCGTCAATGGGAAGGTCCAAGGGATACTGTAAACCTGCAGAGGTGCATCGGAATGTAAAACTGGTGACACAGGAAACGCTCAAAACATAGACAGTAGGAAGACTCAGTCTTCCTGTACTTAAGTCGGCATTGTGTCTCTTATATATATTTCCGATGAAAGTTCTGTGTTTCATCGTCAATGGGAAGGTCCAAGGGATACAGTAAACCTGCAGATGTGCATCAGAATGTAAAACTGGTGACACAGGAAACGCTCAAAACATAGACAGTAGGAAGACTCAGTCTTCCTGTACATAAGACGGCATTGTGTCTCTTATATTTAATTCCGATGCAATTTCTGTGTTTCATCGTCAATGGCAAGGTCCAAGGGATACAGTAAACCTGCAGAGGTGCATCGGAATGTAAATCTGGTGACACAGGAAACGCTCAAAACATAGACAGTAGGAAGACTCAGTCTTCCTGTACTTAAATCGGCATTGTGTCTCTTACATTTATTTCCGATTAAATTTCTGTGTTTCATCGTGAATGGGAAGGTCCAAGGGATATAGTAAACATGCAGAGGTGAATCGGAAAGTAAAACTGATGACACAGGAAACGCTCAAAACATAGACAGTAGGAAGACTTAGTCTTCCTGTGCTTAAGTCGGCATTGTGGATCTTATATTTAATTCAGATGCAATTTCTGTTTTTCATCGTCAATGGGAAGGTGCAAGGGATATAGTAAATATGCAGAGGTGAATCTGAAAGTCAAACTGATGACACAGGAAACGCTCAAAACATAGACAGTAGGAAGACTTAGTCTTCCTGTACTTAAGTCGGCATTGTGTCTCTTATATTTAATTCTGATGCAATTTCTGTGTTTCATAGTCAATGGGAGGGTCCAAGGGATACACTAAACCTGCAGAGGTGCATCGGAATGTAAAACTGGTGACACAGGAAACGCTCAAATCATAGACAGTTGGAAGACTCAGTCTTCCTGTACTTAAGTCGGCATTGTGTCTCTTATATTTAATACCGATGCAATTTCTGTGTTTCATCGTCAATGGGAAGGTCCAAGGGATATAGTAAATATGCAGAGGTGAATCTGAAAGTCAAACTGATGACACAGGAAACACTCAAACATAGACAGTAGGAAGACTTGGTCTTCCTGTACTTTAGTCGGCATTGTGTCTCTTATATTTAATTCCGATGCAATTTCTGTGTTTCATCGTCAATGGGAAGGTCCAAGGGATACTGTAAACCTGCAGAGGTGCATCGGAATGTAAAACTGGTGACACAGGAAACGCTCAAAACATAGACAGTAGGAAGACTCAGTCTTCCTGTACTTAAGTCGGCATTGTGTCTCTTATATATATTTCCGATGAAAGTTCTGTGTTTCATCGTCAATGGGAAGGTCCAAGGGATACAGTAAACCTGCAGATGTGCATCAGAATGTAAAACTGGTGACACAGGAAACGCTCAAAACATAGACAGTAGGAAGACTCAGTCTTCCTGTACATAAGACGGCATTGTGTCTCTTATATTTAATTCCGATGCAATTTCTGTGTTTCATCGTCAATGGCAAGGTCCAAGGGATACAGTAAACCTGCAGAGGTGCATCGGAATGTAAATCTGGTGACACAGGAAACGCTCAAAACATAGACAGTAGGAAGACTCAGTCTTCCTGTACTTAAATCGGCATTGTGTCTCTTACATTTATTTCCGATTAAATTTCTGTGTTTCATCGTGAATGGGAAGGTCCAAGGGATATAGTAAACATGCAGAGGTGAATCGGAAAGTAAAACTGATGACACAGGAAACGCTCAAAACATAGACAGTAGGAAGACTTAGTCTTCCTGTGCTTAAGTCGGCATTGTGGATCTTATATTTAATTCAGATGCAATTTCTGTTTTTCATCGTCAATGGGAAGGTGCAAGGGATATAGTAAATATGCAGAGGTGAATCTGAAAGTCAAACTGATGACACAGGAAACGCTCAAAACATAGACAGTAGGAAGACTTAGTCTTCCTGTACTTAAGTCGGCATTGTGTCTCTTATATTTAATTCCGATGCAATTTCTGTGTTTCATCGTCAATGGGAAGGTCCAAGGGATACAGTAAACCTGCAGATGTGCATCGGAATGTAAAACTAGTGAGACAGGAAACGCTCAAAACATTGACAGTAGGAAGCCTCAGTCTTCTTGTACTTAAGTCGGCATTGTGTCTCTTATATTTAATTCCGATGCGATTTCTGTGTTTCATCGACAATGGTAAGGTCCAATGGATACAGTAAACCTGCAGAGGTGCATCGGAATGTAAAACTGGTGACACAGGAAACGCTCAAAACATAGACAGTAGGAAGACTCAGTGTTCCTTTACTTAAGTCGGCATTGTGTCTCTTATATTTAATTCCGATGCGATTTCTGTGTTTCATCGACAATGGGAAAGTCCAAGGGATACAGTAAACCGGCAGGGGTGCATCGGAATGTAAAACTGGTGACACAGGAAACGCTCAAAACATAGACCGTAAGAAGACTCAGTTTTCTTGTACTTAAGTCGGCGTTGTGTCTCTTATATTTAATTCCGATGCAATTTCTGTGTTTCATCGTCAATGGGAAGGTCCAAGGGATATAGTAAACCTGCAGAGGTGCATCGGAAAGTAAAATTGATGACACAGGAAACGCTCAAAACATAGACAGTAGGGAGACTCACTCTTGCTCTACTTAAGTCGGCATTGTGTCTCTTATATTTAATTCCGATGCAATTTCTGTGTTTCATAGTCAATGGGAAGGTGCAAGGGATACAGTAAACCTGAAGAGGTGCATCGTAATGTAAAACTAGTGAGACAGGAAACGCTCAAAACATAGACAGTAGGAAGCCTCATTCTTCCTGTACTTAAGTCGGCATTGTGTCTCTTATATTTAATTCCGATGCCATTTCTGTGTTTCATCGACAATGGGAAGGTCCAATGGATACAGTAAACCTGCAGAGGTGAATCGGAATGTAAAACTGGTGACACAGGAAACACTCAAAACATAGACAATAGGAAGACTCAGTCTTCCTGAACTTAAGTCGGCATTGTGTCTCTTATATTTAATTTCGATGTAATTTGTGTGTTTCATCGCCAATGGGAAGGTCCAAGGGATACAGTAAACCTGGAGAGGTGCATCGGAATGTAAAACTGGTGACACAGGAAACGCTCAAATCATAGACAGTAGGAAGACTCAGTCTTCCTGAACTTAAGTCGGCATTGTGTCTCCTATATTTACTTCCGATGCAATTTCTGTGTTTCATCGTCACTGTGAAGGTCCAAGGAATACAGTAAACCTGCAGAGGTGCATCGGAACGTAAAACTGGTGACACAGGAAACGCTCAAAACATAGACATTATGAAGACTTAGTCTTCCTGTACTTAATTCGGCATTGTGTCTCTTATATTTAATTCCGATGCAATGTCTGTGTTTCATCGTCAATGGGAAGGTCCAAGGGATACAGTAAACATGTAGAGGTGCATCGGAATGTAAAACTGGTGACACAGGATACGCTCAAAACATAGACAGTAGGAAGACTCAGTCTTGCTGTACTTCAGTCGGGATTGTGTCTCTTATATATATTTCCGATGGAAGTTCTGTGTTTCATCGTGAATGGGAAGGTCCAAGGGATATAGTAAACCTGCAGAGGTGCATCGGAAAGTAAAACTGATGACACAGGAAACGCTCAAAACATAGACAGTAGGAAGACTCTGTCTTGCTCTACTTAAGTCGGCATTGTGTCTCTTATATTTAATTCCGATGCAATTTCTGTGATTCATAGTCAATGGGAAGGTCCAAGGGATACAGTAAACCTGCAGAGGTGCATCAGAATGTAAAACTTGTGACACAGGAAACGCTCAAAACATAGACAGTAGGAAGACTCAGTCTTGCTGTACTTAAGTCGGCATTGTGTCTCTTATATTTAATTCCGATGCAATTTCTGTGTTTCATAGTCAATGGGAAGGTCCAAGGGATACAGTAAACCTGAAGAGGTGCATCGGAATGTAAAACTAGTGAGACAGGAAACGCTCAAAACATAGACAGTAGGAAGCCTCAGTCTTAATGTACTTAAGTCGGCAATGGGTCTCTTATATTTAATTCCGATGCGATTTCTGTGTTTCATCGACAATGGGAAGGTCCAAGGGATACAGTAAACCGGCAGTGGTGCATCGGAATGTAAAACTGGTGACACAGGAAACGCTCAAAACATAGACCGTAAGAAGACTCGGTTTTCTTGTACTTAAGTCGGCATTGTGTCTCTTATATTTAATTCCGATGCAATTTCTGTGTTTCATCGTCAATGGGAGGGTTCAATGGATACAGTAAACCTGCAGACGTGAATCGGAATGTAAAACTGGTGACACAGGAAACGCTCAAAACATAGACAGTAGGAAGACTTAGTCTTCCTCTACTTAACTCGGCATTGTGTCTCTTATATTTAATTCCGATGCAATTTCTGTGTATCATCGTCACTGTGAAGGTCCAAGGAATACAGTAAACCTGTAGAGGTGCATCGGAATGTAAAACTGGTGACACAGGAAACACTCAAATTATAGACAGTAGGAAGACTCAGTGTTCCTGTACTTAAGTCGGCATTGTGTCTCTTATATTTAATTCCGATGCTATTTCTGTGTTTCATCGACAATGGGAAGGTCCAAGGGATACAGTAAACCTGCAGAGGTGATCAGAATGTAAAACTGGTGACACAGGAAACGCTCAAATTATAGACAATAGGAAGACTCAGTCTTCATGTACTTATGTCGGCATTGTGTCTCTTATATTTAATTCCGATGCAATTTCTGTATTTCATCGTCAATGGGAAGGTCCAAGGGATACAGTAAACCTGAAGAGGTGCATCGGAATGTAAAACTGGTGACACAGGAAACGCTCAAAACATAGACAGTAGGAAGACTCAGTCTTGCTGTACTTAAATCGGCATTGTGTCTCTTACATTTATTTCCGGTTAAATTTCTGTGTTTCATCGTGAATGGGAAGGTCCAAGGGATATAGTCTACATGGAGAGGTGAATCGGAAAGTCAAACTGATGACACAGGAAACGCTCAAAACATAGACAGTAGGAAGACTTAGTCTTCCTGTACTTAAGTCTGCATTGTGTCTCTTATATTTAATTCCGATGCAATTACTGTGTTTCATCGTAACTGTGAAGGTCCAAGGGATACAGTAAACCTGCAGAGGTTCATCGGAATGTAAAACTGGTGACACAGGAAACGCTCAAATTATAGACAGTAGGAAGACTCAGTCTCCATGTACTTAAGTCGGCATTGTGTCTCTTATATTTAATTCCGATGCAATTTCTGTGTTTCATCGTCAATGGGAAGGTCCAAGGGATACAGCAAACCTGCAGAGGTGGATCAGAATGTAAAACTGGTGACACAGGAAACGCTCAAAACATAGACAGTAGGAAGACTCAGTCTTCCTGTACTTAAGTCGGCATTGTGTCTCTTATATTTAATTCCGATGCAATTTCTGTGTTTCATCGTCAATCGGAAGGTCCAAGGGATACAGTAAACCTGCAGAGGTACATCGTAATGTAAAACTGGTGACACAGGAAACGCTCAAAACATAGACAGTAGGAAGACTCAGTCTTCCTGTACTTAAGTCGGCCTTGTGTCTCTTATATTTATTTCCGATGAAATTTCTGTGTTTCATCGTGAATGGGAAGGTCAAAGGAATATAGTAAACCTGCAGAGGTGCATCGGATAGTAAAACTGATGACACAGGAAACGCTCAAAACATAGACAGTAGGTAGACTTAGTCTCCCTGTACTTAAGTCGGCATTGTGTCTCTCATATTTAATTCCGATGCAATTTCTGTGTTTCATCGTCACTGTGAAGGTCCAAGGGATACAGTAAACCTGTAGAGGTGCATTGGAATGTAAAACTGGTGACACAGGAAACGCTCAAATTATAGACAGTAGGAAGACTTAGTCTTCCTGTACTTAAGTCGGCATTGTGTCTCTTATATTTAATTCCGATGCAATTTCTGTGTTTCATCGTCAATGGGAAGGTCCAATGGATACAGTAAACCTGCAGAGGTGAATCGGAATGTAAAACTGGTGACACAGGAAACGCTCAAAACATAGACAGTAGGAAGACTCAGTCTTCCTGTACTTAAGTCGGCATTGTGTCTCTTATATTTAATTTCGATGTAATTTGTGTGTTTCATCGCCAATGGGAAGGTCCAAGGGTTACAGCAAACCTGCAGAGGTGCATCGGAATGTAAAACTGGTGACACAGGACACGCTCAAAACATTGACTGTAAGAAGACTGTTGTCTTGTACTTATGTCGGCATTGTGTCTCTTACATTTATTTCCGATGAAATTTCTGTGTTTCATCGTGAATGGGAAGGTCCAAGGGATATAGTAAACCTACAGAGGTGCATCGCAAAGTAAAACTGATGACACAGAAAACGCTCAAAACATAGACAGTAGGAAGACTTAGTCTTCCTGTACATAAGTCGGCATTGTGTCTCTTATATTTAATTCCGATGCAATTTCTGTGTTTCATCGTCACTGTGAAGGTCCAAGGAATACTGTGAACCTGTAGAGGTGCATCGGAATGTAAAACTGGTGACACAGGAAACGCTCAAATTATAGACACTAGGAAGACTCAGTCTTCCTGTACTTAAGTCGGCATTGTGTCTCTTATATTTAATTCCGATGCAATTTCTATGTTTCATCGACAATGGGAAGGTCCAAGGGATACAGTAAACCTGCCGAGGTGCATCAGAATGTAAAACTGGTGACACAGGAAACGCTCAAAACATAGACAGTAGGAGGACTCAGTCTTCCTGTACATAAGACGGCATTGTGTCTCTTATATTTAATTCCGATGCAATTTCTGTGTTTCATCGTCAATGGGAGGGTCCAAGGGATACAGTAAACCTGCAGAGGTACATCGGAATGTAAAACTGGTGACACAGGAAACGCTCAAAACATAGACAGTAGGAAGACTCAGTCTTCCTGTACTTAAATCGGCATTGTGTCTCTTACATTTATTTCCGATTAAATTTCTGTGTTTTATCGTGAATGGGAAGGTCCAAGGGATATAGTAAACATGCAGAGGTGAATCGGAAAGTCAAACTGATGACACAGGAAACGCTCAAAACATAGACAGTAGGAAGACTTAGTCTTCCTGTACTTAAGTCTGCATTGTGTCTCTTATATTTAATTCCGATACAATTTCTGTGTTTCATCGTCAGTGGGAAGGTCCAAGGGATACAGTAAACCGGCAGGGGTGCATCGGAATGTAAAACTGGTGACACAGGAAACGCTCAAAACATAGACCGTAAGAAGACTCAGTTTTCTTGTACTTAAGTCGGCGTTGTGTCTCTTATATTTAATTCCGATGCAATTTCTGTTTCATCGCCAATGGGAAGGTCCAATGGATACAGTAAACCTGCAGACGTGAATCGGAATGTAAAATTGGTGACACAGGAAACGCTCAAAACATAGACAGTAGGAAGACTCAGTCTTCCTGTACTTAAGTCGGCATTGTGTCTCTTATATTTATTTCCGATGAAATATCTGTGTTTCATCGTGAATGGGAAGGCCTAAGGGATTTAGTAAACCTGCAGAAGTCCATCGGAAAGTAAAACTGATGACACAGGAAACGCTCAAAACATAGACAGTAGAAAGACTTAGTCTTCCTGTACTTAAGTCGGCATTGTGTCTCTTATATTTAATTCCGATGCAATTTTGTTTTTCATCGTCAATGGGATGGTCCAAGGGATACAGTAAACCTGCAGAGGTGCATCGGAATGTAAAACTGATGAGACAGGAAACGCTCAAAACATAGACGGTAGGAAGACTCAGTCTTCCTGTACTTTAGTGGGCATTGTGTCTCATATATTTAATTCCGATGCGATTTCTGTGTTTCATCGACAATGGGAAGTTCCAAGGGATACAGTAAACCGGCAGGGGTGCATCGGAATGTAAAACTGGTGACACAGGAAACGCTCAAAGCATAGACCGTAAGAAGACTCAGTTTTCTTGTACTTAAGTCGGCGTTGTGTCTCTTATATTTAATTCCGATGAAATATCTGTGTTTCATCGTCAATGGGAAGGTCCAATGGATACAGTAAACCTGCAGAGGTGAATCGGAATGTAAAAGTGTTGACACAGGAAACGCTTAAAACAAAGACAGTAGGAAGACTCAGTCTTCCTGTACTTAAGTCGGCATTGTGTCTCTTATATTTAATTCCGATGCGATTTCTGTGTTTCATCGACAATGGGAAGGTCCAATGGATACAGAAAACCTGCAGAGGTGCATCGGAATGTAAAACTGGTGACGCAGGAAACGCTCAAAACATAGACAGAATTAAGACTCAGTGTTCCTGTACTGAAGTCGGCATTGTATCTCTTATATTTAATTACAATGCAATTTGTGTGTTTCATCGCCAATGGGAAGGTCCAAGGGATACAGTAAACCTGCAGAGGTGCATCGGAATGTAAAACTGGTGACACAGGAAACGCTCAAAACATTGACAGTAAGAAGACTGTTTTCTGGTACTTAAATCGGCATTGTGTCTCCCATATTTAATTCCGATGCAATTTCTGTGTTTTAATCGCCAATGGGAATGTCCAAGTGATACAGTAAACCTGCAGAGGTACATCGGAATGTAAAATTGGTGACACAGAAAACGCTCAAACCATAGACAGTAGGAAGACTCAGTCTTCCTGTACTTAAGTCGGCATTGTGTCTCTTATATTTAATTCCGATGCAATTTCAGTGTTTCATCGTCAATCGGAAGGTCCAAGGGATACAGTAAACCTGCAGAGGTACATCGTAATGTAAAACTGGTGACACAGGAAACGCTCAAAACATAGACAGTAGGAAGACTCAGTCTTCCTGTACTTAAGTCGGCATTGTGTCTCTTATATTTAATTCCGATGCAATATCTGTGTTTCATCGACAATGGGAAGGTCCAAGGGAAACAGTAAACCTGCAGAGGTGATCAGAATGTACAACTGGTGACACAGGAAACGCTCAAATTATAGACAATAGGAAGTCTGAGTCTTCATGTACTTACGTCGGCATTGTGTCTCTTATATTTAATTCCGATGCAATTTCTGTATTTCATCGTCAATGGGAAGGTCCAAGGGATACAGTAAACCTGCAGAGGTGCATCGGAATGTAAAACTGGTGACACAGGAAACGCTCAAAACATAGACAGTAGGAAGACTCAGTCTTCCTGTACTTAAATCGGCATTGTGTCTCTTACATTTATTTCCGATTAAATTTCTGTGTTTCATCGTGAATGGGAAGGTCCAAGGGATATAGTAAACATTCAGAGGTGAATCGGAAAGTCAAACTGATGACACAGGAAACGCTCAAAACATAGACAGTAGGAAGACTTAGTTTTCCTGTACTTAAGTCTGCATTGTGTCTCTTATATTTAATTCCGATGCAATTACTGTGTTTCATCGTAACTGTGAAGGTCCAAGGGATACAGTAGACCTGCAGAGGTTCATCGGAATGTAAAACTGGTGACACAGGAAACGCTCAAATTATAGACAGTAGGAAGACTCAGTCTCCATGTACTTAAGTCGGCATTGTGTCTCTTATATTTAATTCCGATGCAATTTCTGTGTTTCATCGTCAATGGGAAGGTCCAAGGGATACAGCAAACCTGCAGAGGTGGATCAGAATGTAAAACTGGTGACACAGGAAACGCTCAAAACATAGACACTAGGAAGACTCAGTCTTCCTGTACTTAAGTCGGCATTGTGTCTCTTATACTTAATTCCGATGCAATTTCAGTGTTTCATCGTCAATCGGAAGGTCCAAGGGATACAGTAAACCTGCAGAGGTACATCGTAATGTAAAACTGGTGACACAGGAAACGCTCAAAACATAGACAGTAGGAAGACTCAGTCTTCCTGTACTTAAGTCGGCATTGTGTCTCTTATATTTATTTCCGATGAAATTTCTGTGATTCATCGTGAATGGGAAGGTCAAAGGGATATAGTAAACCTGCAGAGGTGCATCGGATAGTAAAACTGATGACACGGGAAACGCTCAAAACATAGACAGTAGGTAGACTAAGTCTTCCTGTACTTAAGTCGGCATTGTGTCTCTCATATTTAATTCCGATGCAATTTCTGTGTTTCATCGTCACTGTGAAGGTCCAAGGGATACAGTAAACCTGTAGAGGTGCATCGGAATGTAAAACTGGTGACACAGTAAACGCTCAAAACATAGACTGTAGGAAGACTTAGTCTTCCTGTACTTAAGTCTGCATTGTGTTTCTAAAATTTAATTCCGATGCAATTTCTGTGTTTCATCGTCAATGGGAACGTCCAAGGGATACAGTAATCCTGCAGAGGTGCATCGGAATGTAAAACTGGTGACACAAGAAACGCTCAAAACATAGACAGTAGGAAGACACAGTCTTCCTGTACATAAGTCGGCATTGTTTCTCTTATATTTATTTCCGATGAAATTTCTGTGTTTCATCGACAATGGGAAGGTCCAAGGGATACAGTAAACCGGCAGGGGTGCATCGGAATGTAAAACTGGTGACACAGGAAACGCTCAAAACATAGACCGTAAGAAAGTTTTCTTGTACTTAAGTCGGCGTTGTGTCTCTTATATTTAATTCCGATGCAATTTCTGTGTTTCATCGTCAATGGGAAGGTCCAATGGATACAGTAAACCTGCAGAGGTGAATCGGAATGTAAAACTGGTGACACAGGAAACGATCAAAACATAGACAGTAGGAAGACTCAGTCTTCCTGTACTTAAGTCGTCATTGTGTCTCTTATATTTAATTTCGATGTAATTTGTGTGTTTCCTCGCAAATGGGAAGGTCCAAGGGTTACAGTAACCCTGCAGAGGTGCATCGGAATGTAAAACTGGTGACACAGGACACGCTCAAAACATTGACTGTAAGAAGACTGTTTTCTTGTACTTAAGTCGGCATTGTGTCTCTTATATTTCATTCCGATGCAATTTCTGTGTATCATCGTAACTGTGAAGGTCCAGGGGATACAGTAAACCTGTAGAGGTGCATCGGAAGGTAAAACTGGTGACACAGGAAACGCTCAAATTATAGACAGTAGGATGACTCAGTCTTCATGTACTTAAGTCGGCATTGTGTCTCTTATATTTATTTCCGATGAAATTTCTGTGTTTCATCGTGAATGGGAAGGTCCAAGGGATATAGTAAACCTACAGAGGTGCATCGCAAAGTAAAACTGATGACACAGAAAACGCTCAAAACATAGACAGTAGGAAGACTTAGTCTTCCTGTACTTAAGTCGGCATTGTGTCTCTTATATTTAATTCCGATGCAATTTCTGTGTTTCATCGTCACTGTGAAGGTCCAAGGAATACTGTAAACCTGTAGAGGTGCATCGGAATGTAAAACTGGTGACACAGGAAACGCTCAAATTATAGACAGTAGGAAGACTCAGTCTTCCTGTACTTAAGTCGGCATTGTGTCTCTTATATTTAATTCCGATGCAATTTCTGTGTTTCATCGACAATGGGAAGGTCCAAGGGATACAGTAAACCTGCCGAGGTGCATCGGAATGTAAAACTAGTGACACAGGAAACGCTCAAAACATAGACAGTAGGAGGACTCAGTCTTCCTGTACATAAGACGGCATTGTGTCCCTTATATTTAATTCCGATGCAATTTCTGTGTTTCATCGTCAATGGGAAGGTCCAAGGGATACAGTAAACCTGCAGAGGTGCATCGGAATGTAAAACTGGTGACACAGGAAACGCTCAAAACATAGACAGTAGGAAGACACAGTCTTCCTGTACTTAAATCGGCATTGTGTCTCTTACATTTATTTCCGATTAAATTTCTGTGTTTTATCGTTAATGTGAAGGTCCAAGGGATATAGTAAACATGCAGAGGTGAATCGGAAAGTCAAACTGATGACACAGGAAACGCTCAAAACATAGACAGTAGGAAGACCTAGTCTTCCTGTACTTAAGTCTGCATTGTGTCTCTTATATTTAATTCCGATGCAATTTCTGTGTTTCAACGTCAGTGGGAAGGTCCAAGGGATACAGTAAACCTGCAGAGGTGCATCGGAATGTAAAACTGGTGACACAGGAATCGCTCAAAACATAGACAGTAGGAAGACTCAGTGTTCCTGTACTTAAGTCGGCATTTTGTCTCTTATATTTAATTCCGATGCGATTTCTGTGTTTCATCGACAATGGGAAGGTCCAAGGGATACAGTAAACCGGCAGGGGTGCATCGGAATGTAAAACTGTTGACACAGGAAACGCTCAAAACATAGACCGTAAGAAGACTCAGTTTTATTGTACTTAAGTCGGCGTTGTGTCTCTTGTATTTAATTCCGATGCAATTTCTGTTTCATCGCCAATGGGAAGGTCCAATGGATACAGTAAACCTGCAGACGTGAATCGGAATGTAAAATTGGTGACACAGGAAACGCTCAAATCATAGACAGTAGGAAGACTCAGTCTTCCTGTACTTAAGTCGGCATTGTGTCTCTTATATTTAATTTCGATGTAATTTGTGTGTTTCATCGCCAATGGGAAGGTCCAAGGGATACAGTAAACCTGCAGAGGTGCATCGGAATGTAAAACTGGTGACACAGGAAACGCTCAAAACATTGACTGTAAGAAGACTGTTTTCTTGTACTTAAGTCGGCATTGTGTCTCTTATATTTAATTCCGATGCAATTTCTGTGTTTCATCGTAACTGTGAAGGTCCAAGGGATACAGTAAACCTGCAGAGGTTCATTGGAATGTAAAACTGGTGACACAGGAAACGCTCAAAACATTGACTGTAAGAAGACTGTTTTCTTGTACTTAAGTCGGCATTGTGTCTCTTATATTTAATTCCGATGAAATATCTGTGTTTCATCGACAATGGGAAGGTCCAATGGATACAGTAAACCTGCAGAGGTGAATCGGAATGTAAAAGTGTTGACACAGGAAACGCTCAAAATAAAGACAGTAGGAAGAATCAGTCTTCCTGTACTTAAGTCTGCATTGTGTCTCTTAAATTTAATTCCGATGCAATTTCTGTGTTTCATCCTCAATGAGAAGGTCCAAGGGATACAGTAAACCTGCAGAGGTGCATCGGAATGTAAAACTGGTGACACAGGAAACGCTCAAAACATAGACAGTAGGAGGACACAGTCTTCCTGTACTTAAGTCGGCATTGTGTCTCTTATATTTATTTCCGATGAAATATCTGTGTTTCATCGTGAATGGGAAGGTCCAAGGGATTTAGTAAACCTGCAGAGGTGCATCGGAAAGTAAAACTGATGACACAGGAAACGCTCAAAACATAGACAGTAGGAAGACTCAGTCTTCCTGTACTTAAGTCGGCATTGTGTCTCTTATATTTAATTTCGATGTAATTTGTGTGTTTCATCGCCAATGGGAAGGTCCAAGGGTTACAGTAAACCTGCAGAGGTGCATCGGAATGTAAAACTGCTGACACAGGACACGCTCAAAACATTGACTGTAAGAAGACTGTTTTCTTGTACTTAAGTCGGCATTGTGTCTCTTATATTTCATTCCGATGCAATTTCTGTGTATCATCGTAACTGTGAAGGTCCAGGGGTTACAGTAAACCTGTAGAGGTGCATCGGAAGGTAAAACTGGTGACACAGGAAACGCTCAAATTATAGACAGTAGGATGACTCAGTCTTTATGTACTTAAGTCGGCATTGTGTCTCTTATATTTATTTCCGATGAAATTTCTGTGTTTCATCGTGAATGGGAAGGTCCATGGGATATAGTAAACCTACGGAGGTGCATCGCAAAGTAAAACTGATGACACAGAAAACGCTCAAAACATAGACAGTAGGAAGACTTAGTCTTACGGTACTTAAGTCGGCATTGTGTCTCTTATATTTAATTCCGATGCAATTTCTGTGTTTCATCGTCACTGTGAAGGTCCAAGGAATACTGTAAACCTGTAGAGGTGCATCGGAATGTAAAACTGGTGACACAGGAAACGCTCAAATTATAGACGGTAGGAAGACTCAGTCTTCCTGTACTTAAGTCGGCATTGTGTCTCTTATATTTAATTCCGATGCAATTTCTGTGTTTCATCGACAATGGGAAGGTCCAAGGGATACAGTAAACCTGCCGAGGTGCATCAGAATGTAAAACTGGTGACACAGGAAACGCTCAAAACATAGACAGTAGGAGGACTCAGTCTTCCTGTACATAAGACGGCAGTGTGTCTCTTATATTTAATTCCGATGCAATTTCTGTGTTTCATCGTCAATGGGAAGGTCCAAAGGATACATTAAACCTGCAGAGGTTCATCGGAATGTAAAACTGGTGACACAGGAAACGCTCAAAACATAGACAGTAGGAAGACTCAGTCTTCCTGTACTTAAATCGGCATTGTGTCTCTTACATTTATTTCCGATTAAATTTCTGTGTTTTATCGTGAATGGGAAGGTCCAAGGGATATAGTAAACATGCAGAGGTGAATCGGAAAGTCAAACTGATGACACAGGAAACGCTCAAAACATAGACAGTAGGAAGACTTCGTCTTCCTGTACTTAAGTCTGCATTGTGTCTCTTATATTTAATTCCGATGCAATATCTGTGTTTCATCGTCAGTGGGAAGGTCCAAGGGATACAGTAAACCTGCAGAGGTGCATCGGAATGTAAAACTGGTGACACAGGAAACGCTCAAAACATAGACAGTAGGAAGACTCAGTGTTCCTGTACTTAAGTCGGCATTTTGTCTCTTATATTTAATTCCGATACGATTTCTGTGTTTCATCGACAATGGGAAGGTCCAAGGGATACAGTAAACCGGCAGGGGTGCATCGGAATGTAAAACTGGTGACACAGGAAACGCTCAAAACATTGACTGTAAGAAGACTGTTTTCTTGTACTTAAGTCGGCATTGTGTCTCTTATATTTAATTCCGATGAAATATCTGTGTTTCATCGTGAATGGGAAGGTCCAAGGGATTTAGTAAACCTGCAGAGGTGCATCGGAAAGTAAAACTGATGACACAGGAAACGCTCAAAACATAGACAGTAGGAAGACTTAGTCTTCCTGTACTTAAGTCGGCATTGTGTCTCTTATATTTAATTCCGATGCAATTTCTGTGTTTCATCGTAACTGTGAAGTTCCAAGGGATACAGTAAACCTGCAGAGGTTCATCGGAATGTAAAACTGGTGACACAGGAAACGCTCAAAACATTGACTGTAAGAAGACTGTTTTCTTGTACTTAAGTCGGCATTGTGTCTCTTATATTTAATTCCGATGAAATATCTGTGTTTCATCGTCAATGGGAAGGTCCAATGGATACAGTAAACCTGCAGAGGTGAATCGGAATGTAAAAGTGTTGACACAGGAAACGCTCAAAACAAAGACAGTAGGAAGACTCAGTCTTCCTGTACTTAAGTCTGCATTGTGTCTCTTAAATTTAATTCCGATGCAATTTCTGTGTTTCATCGTCAATGGGAAGGTCCAAGGGATACAGTAAACCTGCAGAGGTGCATCGGAATGTAAAACTGGTGACACAGGAAACGCTCAAAACATAGACAGTAGGAGGACACAGTCTTCCTGTACTTAAGTCGGCATTGTGTCTCTTATATTTATTTCCGATGAAATATCTGTGTTTCATCGTGAATGGGAAGGTCCAAGGGATTTAGTAAACCTGCAGAGGTGCATCGGAAAGTAAAACTGATGACACAGGAAACGCTCAAAACATAGACAGTAGGAAGACTTAGTCTTCCTGTACTTAAGTCGATATTGTGTCTCTTATATTTAATTCCGATGCAATTTTGTTTTTCATCGTCAATGGGATGGTCCAAGGGATACAGTGAACCTGCAGAGGTGCATCGGAATGTAAAACTGATGACACAGGAAACGCTCAAAACATAGACGGTAGGAAGACTCAGTCTTCCTGTACTTTAGTGGGCATTGTGTCTCATATATTTAATTCCGATGCGATTTCTGTGTTTCATCGACAATGGGAAGTTCCAAGGGATACAGTAAACCGGCAGGGGTGCATCGGAATGTAAAACTGGTGACACAGGAAACGCTCAAAACATAGACCGTAAGAAGACTCAGTTTTCTTGTACTTAAGTCGGCGTTGTGTCTCTTATATTTAATTCCGATGAAATATCTGTGTTTCATCGTCAATGGGAAGGTCCAATGGATACAGTAAACCTGCAGAGGTGAATCGGAATGTAAAAGTGTTGACACAGGAAACGCTCAAAACAAAGACAGAAGGAAGACTCAGTCTTCCTGTACTTAAGTCGGCATTGTGTCTCTTATATTTAATTCCGATGCGATTTCTGTGTTTCATCGACAATGGGAAGGTCCAATGGATACAGTAAACCTGCAGAGGTGCATCGGAATGTAAAACTGGTGACGCAGGAAACGCTCAAAACATAGACAGAATTAAGACTCAGTGTTCCTGTACTGAAGTCGGCATTGTATCTCTTATATTTAATTACAATGCAATTTGTGTGTTTCATCGCCAAAGGGAAGGTCCAAGGGATACAGTAAACCTGCAGAGGTGCATCGGAATGTAAAACTGGTGACACAGGAAACGCTCAAAACATTGACAGTAAGAAGACTGTTTTCTGGTACTTAAATCGGCATTGTGTCTCCCATATTTAATTCCGATGCAATTTCTGTGTTTTAATCGGTAATGGGAATGTCCAAGTGATACAGTAAACCTGTAGAGGTGCATCGGAATGTAAAACTGGTGACACAGGAAGCGCTCAAATTATAGACAGTAGGAAGACTCAGTTTTCTTGTAATTATGTCAGCATTGTGTCTCTTATATTTAATTCCGATGCAATTTCTGTGTTTCATCGTCAATGGGAAGGTCCAAGGGATACAGTAAACCTGCAGAGGTGCATCGGAATGTAAAACTGGTGACACAGGAAACGCTCAAAACATTGACTGTAAGAAGACTGTTTTCTTGTACTTAAGTCGGCATTGTGTCTCTTATATTTAATTCCGATGCAATTTCTGTGTTTCATCGTAACTGTGAAGGTCCAAGGGATACACTAAACCTGCAGAGGGTCATCGGAATGTAAAACTGGTTACACAGGAAACGCTCAAATTATAGATAGTAGGAAGACTCAGTCTCCATGTACTTAAGTCGGCATTGTGTCTCTTATATTTAATTCCGATGCAATTTCTGTGTTTCATCGTCAATGGGAAGGTCCAAGGGATATAGTAAACATGCAGAGGTGAACCGGAAAGTCAAACTTATGACACAGGAAACGCTCAAAACATAGACAGTAGGAAGACTTAGTCTTCCTGTACTTAAGTCTGCATTGTGTCTCTTAAATTTAATTCCGATGCAATTTCTGTGTTTCATCGTCAATGGGAAGGTCCAAGGGATTTAGTAAACCTGCAGAGGTGCATCGGAAAGTAAAACTGATGACACAGGAAACGCTCAAAACATAGACAGTAGGAAGACTCAGTCTTCCTATACTTTAGTGGGCATTGTGTCTCATATATTTAATTTCGATGCGATTTCTGTGTTTCATCGGAAATGGGAAGGTCCAAGGGATACAGTAATCCGGCAGGGGTGCATCGGAATGTAAAACTGGTGACACAGGAAACGCTCAAAACATAGACCGTAAGAAGACTCAGTTTTCTTGTACTTAAATCGGCGTTGTGTCTCTTATATTTAATACCGATGAAATATCTGTGTTTCATCGTCAATGGGAAGGTCCAATGGATACAGTAAACCTGCAGAGGTGAATCGGAATGTAAAAGTGTTGACACAGGAAACGATCAAAAGAAAGACAGTAGGAAGACTCAGTCTTCCTGTACTTAAGTCGGCATTGTGTCTCTTATATTTAATTCCGATGCGATTTCTGTGTTTCATCGACAATGGGAAGGTCCAATGGATACAGTAAACCTGCAGAGGTGCATCGGAATGTAAAACTGGTGACACAGGAAGCGCTCAAATTATAGACAGTAGGAAGACTCAGTCTTCTTGTACTTAAGTCGGCATTGTGTCTCTTATATTTAATTCCGATGCGATTTCTGTGTTTCATCGACAATGGGAAGGTCCAAGGTATAGAGTAAACCGGCAGATGTGCATCGGAATGTAAAACTGGTGACACAGGAAACGCTCAAAACATTGACCGTATGAAGACTCAGTTTTCTTGTACTTAAGTCGCCGTTGTGTCTCTTATATTTAATTGCGATGCAATTTCTGTGTTTCATCGTCAATGGGAAGGTCCAATGTATACTGTATACCTGCAGAGGTGAATCGGAATGTAAAACTGGTGACACAGGAAACGCTCAAAACATAGACAGTAGGAAGACTCAGCCTTCCAGTACTTAAGTCGGCATTGTGTCTCATATATTTAATTCCGATGCGATTTCTGTGTTTCATCGACAAAGGGAAGGTCCAAGGGATACAGTAAACCGGCAGGGGTGCGTCTGAATGTAAAACTGGTGACACAGGAAACGCTCAAAACATAGACCGTAAGAAGATTCAGTTTTCTTGTATTTAAGTCGGCGTTGTGTCTCTTATATTTAATTCCGATGAAATATCTGTGTTTCATCGACAATGGGAAGGTCCAAGGGATACAGTAGACCGGCAGGGGTGCGTCGGAATGTAAAACTGGTGACACAGGAAACGCTCAAAACATAGACCGTAAGAAGACTCAGTTTTCTTGTTCTTAAGTCGGCGTTGTGTCTCTTATATTTAATTCCGATGAAATATCTGTGTTTCATCGTCAATGGGAAGGTCCAATGGATACAGTAAACCTGCAGAGGTGAATCGGAATGTAAAAGTGTTGACACAGGAAACGCTCAAAACATAGACAGTAGGAAGACTCAGTCTTCCTGTACTTAAGTCGGCATTGTGTCTCTTATATTTAATTCCGATGCGATTTCTGTGTTTCATCGACAATGGGAAGGTCCAAGGGATACAGTAAACCTGCAGAGGTGCATCGGAATGTAAAACTGGTGACACAGGAAACGCTCAAAACATTGACCGTAAGAAGACTGTTTTCTGGTACTTAAATCGGCATTATGTCTGTCATATTTAATTTCGATGCAATTTCTGTGTTTCATCGCCAATGGGAAGGTCCAAGTGATAAAGTAAACCTGTAGAGGTGCATCGGAATGTAAAACTGATGACACAGGAAGCGCTCAAATTATAGACAGTAGGAAGACTCAGTCTTCCTGTACTTAAGTCGGCATTGTGTCTCTTATATTTAATTCCGATGCAATTTCTGTGTTTCATCGACAATGGGAAGGTCCAATGGATACAGTAAACCTGCAGAGGTGCATCGGAATGTAAAACTGGTGACAAAGGAAACGCTCAAAACATAGACAGTAGGAAGACTCAGTGTTCCTGTACTTAAGTTGGCATTGTATCTCTTATATTTAATTACGATGCAATTTGTGTGTTTCATCGCCAATGGGAAAGTCCAAGGGATACAGTAAACCTGCAGAGGTGCATCGGAATGTAAAACTGGTGACACAGGAAACGCTCAAAACATTGACCGTAAGAAGACTCTTTTCTGGTACTTAAATCGGCATTATGTCTCTCATATTTAATTCCGATGCAATTTCTGTGTTTCATCGCCAATGGGAAGGTCCAAGTTATACAGTAAACCGGCAGATGTGCATCGGAATGTAAAACTGGTGACACAGGAAACGCTCAAAACATAGACCGTAAGAAGACTCAGTTTTCTTGTACTTAAGTCGGCGTTGTGTCACTTATATTTAATTGCGATACAATTTCTGTGTTTCATCGTCAATGGGAAGGTCCAATGGTTACAGTAAACCGGCAGAGGTGAATCGGAATGTAAAACTGGTGACACAGGAAACGTTCAAAACATAGACAGTAGGAAGACTCAGCCTTCCTGTACTTGAGTCGGCATTGTGTCTCATATATTTAATTCCGATGCGATTTCTGTGTTTCATCGACAAAGGGAAGGTCCAAGGGATACAGTAAACCGGCAGGGGTGCGTCGGAATGTAAAACTGGTGACACAGGAAGCGCTCAAAACATAGACCGTAAGAAGACTCTTTTCTGGTACTTAAATCGGCATTATGTCTCTCATATTTAATTCCGAAGCAATTTCTGTGTTTCATCGCCAATGGGAAGGTCCAAGTGATAAAGTAAACCTGTAGAGGTGCATCGGAATGTAAAACTGGTGACACGGGAAGCGCTCAAATTATAGACAGTAGGAAGACTCAGTCTTCCTGTACTTAAGTCGGCATTGTGTCTCTTATATTTAATTCCGATGCAATTTCTGTGTTTCATCGACAATGGGAAGGTCCAATGGATACAGTAAACCTGCAGAGGTGCATCGGAATGTAAAACTGGTGACACAGGAAGCGCTGAAATTATAGACAGTAGGAAGACTCAGTCTTCTTGTACTTAAGTCGGCATTGTGTCTCTTATATTTAATTCCGATGCAATTTCTGTGTTTCATCGTCAATGGGAAGGTCCAAGGGATACAGTAAACCGGAAGAAGTGCATCGGAATGTAAAACTGGTGACACAGAAAACGCTCAAAACATAGACCGTATGAGGACTCAGTTTTCTTGTACTTAAGTCGGCGTTGTGTCTCTTATATTTAATTGCGATGCAATTTCTGTGTTTCATCGTCAATGGGAAGGTCCAATGTATACAGTAAACCTGCAGAGGTGAATCGGAATGTAAAACTGGTGACACAGGAAACGCTCAAAACATAGACAATAGGAAGACTCAGCCTTCCTGTACTTAAGTCGGCATTGTGTCTCATATATTTAATTCCGATGCGATTTCTGTGTTTCATCGACAATGGGAAGGTCCAAGGGATACAGTAACCCGGCAGGGGTGCGTCTGAATGTAAAACTGGTGACACAGGAAACGCTCAAAACATAGACCGTAAGAAGATTCAGTTTTCTTGTACTTAAGTCGGCGTTGTGTCTCTTATATTTAATTCCGATGAAATATCTGTGTTTCATCGACAATGGGAAGGTCCAATGGATACAGTAGACCGGCAGGTGTGCGTCGGAATGTAAAACTGGTGACACAGGAAACGCTCAAAACATAGACCGTAAGAAGACTGTTTTCTGGTACTTAAATCGGCATTATGTCTCTCATATTTAATTCCGATGCAATTTCTGTGTTTCATCGCCAATGGGAAGGTCCAAGTGATAAAGTAAACCTGTGGAGGTGCATCGGAATGTAAAACTGGTGACACAGGAAGCGCTCAAATTATAGACAGTAGGTAGACTCAGTCTTCCTGTACTTAAGTCGGCATTGTGTCTCTTATATTTAATTCCGATGCAATTTCTGTGTTTCATCGACAATGGGAAGGTCCAATGGATACAGTAAACCTGCAGAGGTGCATCGGAATGTAAAACTGGTGACACAGGAAACGCTCAAAACATAGACAGTAGGAAGACTCAGTGTTCCTGTACTTAAGTTGGCATTTTATCACTTATATTTAATTACGATGCAATTTGTGTGTTTCATCGCCAATGGGAAAGTCCAAGGGATACAGTAAACCTGCAGAGGTGCATCGGAATGTAAAACTGGTGACACAGGAAACGCTCAAAACATTGACCTTAAGAAGACTCTTTTCTGGTACTTAAATCGGCATTATGTCTCTCATATTTAATTCCGATGCAATTTCTGTGTTTCATCGCCAATGGGAAGGTCCAAGTGATACAGTAAACCTGTAGAGGTGCATCGGAATGTAAAACTGGTGACACAGGAAGCGCTCAAATTAGAGACAGTAGGAAGACTCAGTCTTCCTGTACTTAAGTCGGCATTGTGTCTCTTATATTTAATTCCGATGCAATTTCTGTGTTTCATCGACAATGGGAAGGTCCAATGGATACAGTAAACCTGCAGAGGTGCATCGGAATGTAAAACTGGTGACACAGGAAGCGCTGAAATTATAGACAGTAGGAAGACTCAGTCTTCTTGTACTTAAGTCGGCATTGTGTCTCTTATATTTAATTCCGATGCAATTTCTGTGTTTCATCGTCAATGGGAAGGTCCAAGGGATACAGTAAACCGGAAGAAGTGCATCGGAATGTAAAACTGGTGACACAGAAAACGCTCAAAACATAGACCGTATGAGGACTCAGTTTTCTTGTACTTAAGTCGGCGTTGTGTCTCTTATATTTAATTGCGATGCAATTTCTGTGTTTCATCGTCAATGGGAAGGTCCAATGTATACAGTAAACCTGCAGAGGTGAATCGGAATGTAAAACTGGTGACACAGGAAACGCTCAAAACATAGACAATAGGAAGACTCAGCCTTCCTGTACTTAAGTCGGCATTGTGTCTCATATATTTAATTCCGATGCGATTTCTGTGTTTCATCGACAATGGGAAGGTCCAAGGGATACAGTAACCCGGCAGGGGTGCGTCTGAATGTAAAACTGGTGACACAGGAAACGCTCAAAACATAGACCGTAAGAAGATTCAGTTTTCTTGTACTTAAGTCGGCGTTGTGTCTCTTATATTTAATTCCGATGAAATATCTGTGTTTCATCGACAATGGGAAGGTCCAATGGATACAGTAGACCGGCAGGTGTGCGTCGGAATGTAAAACTGGTGACACAGGAAACGCTCAAAACATAGACCGTAAGAAGACTGTTTTCTGGTACTTAAATCGGCATTATGTCTCTCATATTTAATTCCGATGCAATTTCTGTGTTTCATCGCCAATGGGAAGGTCCAAGTGATAAAGTAAACCTGTGGAGGTGCATCGGAATGTAAAACTGGTGACACAGGAAGCGCTCAAATTATAGACAGTAGGTAGACTCAGTCTTCCTGTACTTAAGTCGGCATTGTGTCTCTTATATTTAATTCCGATGCAATTTCTGTGTTTCATCGACAATGGGAAGGTCCAATGGATACAGTAAACCTGCAGAGGTGCATCGGAATGTAAAACTGGTGACACAGGAAACGCTCAAAACATAGACAGTAGGAAGACTCAGTGTTCCTGTACTTAAGTTGGCATTTTATCTCTTATATTTAATTACGATGCAATTTGTGTGTTTCATCGCCAATGGGAAAGTCCAAGGGATACAGTAAACCTGCAGAGGTGCATCGGAATGTAAAACTGGTGACACAGGAAACGCTCAAAACATTGACCTTAAGAAGACTCTTTTCTGGTACTTAAATCGGCATTATGTCTCTCATATTTAATTCCGATGCAATTTCTGTGTTTCATCGCCAATGGGAAGGTCCAAGTGATACAGTAAACCTGTAGAGGTGCATCGGAATGTAAAACTGGTGACACAGGAAGCGCTCAAATTAGAGACAGTAGGAAGACTCAGTCTTCCTGTACTTAAGTCGGCATTGTGTCTCTTATATTTAATTCCGAAGCAATTTCTGTGTTTCATCGTCAATGGGAAGGTCCAAGGGATACTGTAAACCTGCAGAGGTGCATTAGAATGTAAAACTGGTGACACAGGAGATGCTCAAAACATTGACAGTAGGAAGACTCAGTCTTCCAGTACTTAAGTGGGCATTGTGTCTCTTATATTTAATTCCGATGCGATTTCTGAGTTTCATCGACAATGGGAAGGTCCAAGGGATACAGTAAACCGGCAGATGTGCATCGGAATGTAAAACTGGTGACACAGGAAACGCTCAAAACATAGACCGTAAGAAGACTCAGTTTTCTTGTACTTAAGTCGGCGTTGTGTCTCTTATATTTAATTGCGATGCAATTTCTGTGTTTCATCGTCAATGGGAAGGTCCAATGGTTACAGTAAACCGGCAGAGGTGAATCGGAATGTAAAACTGGTGACACAGGAAACGTTCAAAACATAGACAATAGGAAGACTCAGCCTTCCTGTACTTAAGTCGGCATTGTGTCTCATATATTTAATTCCGATGCGATTTCTGTGTTTCACCGACAAAGGGAAGGTCCAAGGGATACAGTAAACCGGCAGGGGTGCGTCGGAATGTAAAACTGGTGACACAGGAAACGCTCAAAACATAGACCTTAAGAAGACTCAGTTTTCTTGTACTTAAGTCGGCGTTGTGTCTCTTATATTTAATTCCGATGAAATATCTGTGTTTCATCGTCAATGGGAAGGTCCAATGGATACAGTAAACCTGCAGAGGTGAATCGGAATGTAAAAGTGTTGACACAGGAAACGCTCAAAACATAGACAGTAGGAAGACTCAGTCTTCCTGTATTTAAGACGGGCATTGTGTCTCTTATATTTAATTCCGATGCGATTTCTGTGTTTCATCGACAATGGGAAGGTCCAATGGACACAGTAAACCTGCAGAGGTGCATCGGAATGTACAACTGGTGACACAGGAAACGCTCAAAACAAAGACAGTAGGAAGACTCAGTGTTCCTGTACTTAAGTCGGCATTGTGTCTCTGATATTTAATTACGATGCAATTTGTGGGTTTCATCGCCAACGGGAAGGTCCAAGGGATACAGTAAACCTGCAGAGGTGCATCGGAATGTAAAACTGGTGACACAGGAAACGCTCAAAACATTGACCGTAAGAAGACTGATTTCTGGTACTTAAGTCGGCATTTTGTCTCTCATATCTAATTCCGATGCAATTACTGTGTTTCATCGTCAAAGGAAAGGTCCAAGTCATACAGTAAACCTGTAGAGGTGCATCGGAATGTAAAACTGGAGACACAGGAAGCGCTCTAATTATAGACAGTAGGAAGACTCAGTCTTCCTGTACTTACGTCGGCATTGTGTCTCTTATATTTAATTCCGATGCAATTTCTGTGTTTCATCGTCAATGGGAAGGTCCACGGGATACAGTAAACCGGCAGGGGTGCGTCGGAATGTAAAACTGGTGACACAGGAAACGCTCAAAACATAGACCGTAAGAAGTCTCAGTTTTCTTGTACTTAAGTCGGCGTTGTGTCTCTTATATTTAATTCCGATGTAATATCTGTGTTTCATCGTCAATGGGAAGGTCCAGTGGATACAGTAAACCCGCAGAGGTGAATCGGAATGTAAAAGTGTTGACACAGGAAACGCTCAATACATAGACAGTAGGAAGACTCAGTCTTCCTGTACTTAAGTCGGCATTGTGTCTCTTATATTTAATTCCGATGCGATTTCTGTGTTTCATCGACAATGGGAAGGTCCAATGGACACAGTAAACCTGCAGAGGTGCATCGGAATGTACAACTGGTGACACAGGAAACGCTCAAAACATAGACAGTAGGAAGACTCAGTGTTCCTGTACTTAAGTCGGCATTTTGTCTCTGATATTTAATTACGATGCAATTTGTGGGTTTCATCGCCAACGGGAAGGTCCAAGGGATACAGTAAACCTGCAGAGGTGCATCGGAATGTAAAACTGGTGACACAGGAAACGCTCAAAACATTGACCGTAAGAAGACTGTTTTCTGGTACTTAAGTCGGCATTGTGTCTCTCATATTTAATTCCGAAGCAATTACTGTGTTTCATCGTCAATGGAAAGGTCCAAGTCATATAGTAAACCTGTAGAGGTGCATCGGAATGTAAAACTGGTGACACAGGAAGCGCTCTAATTATAGACAGTAGGAAGACTCAGTCTTCCTGTACTTAAGTCGGCATTGTGTCTCTTATATTTAATTCCGATGCAATTTCTGTGTTTCATAGTCAATGGGAAGGTCCAAGGGATACAGTAAACCTGAAGAGGTGCATCGGAATGTAAAACTAGTGAGACAGGAAACGCTCAAAACATAGACAGTAGAAGACTCAGTGTTCCTGTACTTATGTCGGCATTGTGTCTCTTATATTTAACTCCAATGCGATTTCTGTGTTTCATCGACAAAGGGAAGGTCCTAGGGATACAGTAAACCGGCAGGGGTTCATCGGAATGTAAAACTGGTGACACAGGAAACGCTCAAAACATAGATCGTAAGAAGACTATTTTCTGGTACTTAAGTCGGCATTGTGTCTCTTATATTTAATTCCGATGCGATATCTGTGTTTCATCGACAATGGGAAGGTCCAAGGGATACAGTAAACCTGCAGAGGTGCATCAGAATGTAAAACTGGTGACACACGAAACGCTCAAAACATAGACAGTAGGAAGACTCAGTCTTCCTGTACATAAGTCGGCATTGTGTCTCTTATGTTTAATTCCGAAGCTATTTCTGTGTTTCATAGTCAATGGGAAGGTCCAAGGGATACAGTAAACCTGAAGAGGTGCATCGGAATGTAAAACTAGTGAGACAGGAAACGCTCAAAACATTGACAGTAGGAAGCCTCAGTCTTCCTGTACTTAAGTCGGCATTGTGTCTCTTATATTTAATTCCGATGCATTTTCTGTGTTTCATAGTCAATGGGAAGGTCCAAGGGATACAGTAAACCTGAAGAGGTGCATCGGAATGTAAAACTAGTGAGACAGGAAACGCTCAAAACATAGACAGTAGAAGACTCAGTGTTCCTGTACTTATGTGGGCATTGTGTCTCTTATATTTAACTCCAATGCGATTTCTGTGTTTCATCGACAATGGGAAGGTCCAAGGGATACAGTAAACCGGCAGGGGTTCATCGGAATGTAAAACTGGTGACACAGGAAACGCTCAAAACATAGACCGTAAGAAGACTCAGTTTTCTTGTACTTAAGTCGGCGTTGTGTCTCTTATATTTAATTCCGATGCAATTTATGTGTTTCATCGTCAATGGGAAAGTCCAATGGGTACAGTAAACCTGCAGATGTGAAACGGAATGTAAAACTGGTTGCACAGGAAACGCTCAAAACATAGACAGTAGGAAGACTCAGTCTTCCTGTACTTCAGTCGGCATTGTGTCTCTTACATTTAATTCCGATGCGATTTCTGTGTTTCATCGACAATGGGAAGGTCCAATGGATACAGTAAGCCTGTAGAGGTGCATCGGAATGTAAAACTGGTGACACAGGAAACGCTCAAATTATAGGCAGTAGGAAGACTCAGTCTTCCTGTACTTAAGTCGGCATTGTGTCTCTTATATTTAATTCCGATGCAATTTCTGTGTTTCATCGTCAATGGGAAGGTCCAAGGGATACAGTAAACCTGCAGAGGTGCATCAGAATGTAAAACTGGTGACACAGGAAACGCTCAAAACATAGACAGTAGGAAAACTCAGTCTTCCTGTACTTAAGTCGCCATTGTGTCTCTTATATTTAATTCCGATGAAATTTCTGTGTTTCATCGACAATGGGAAGGTCCAAGGGATACAGTAAACCTGCAGAGGTGCATCGGAATGTAAAACTGGTGACACAGGAAACGCTCAAAACATTGACCGTAAGAAGACTGTTTTCTGGTACTTAAATCGGCATTATGTCTGTCATATTTAATTTCGATGCAATTTCTGTGTTTCATCGCCAATGGGAAGGTCCAAGTGATAAAGTAAACCTGTAGAGGTGCATCGGAATGTAAAACTGATGACACAGGAAGCGCTCAAATTATAGACAGTAGGAAGACTCAGTCTTCCTGTACTTAAGTCGGCATTGTGTCTCTTATATTTAATTCCGATGCGATATCTGTGTCTCATCGACAATGGGAAGGTCCAAGGGATACAGTAAACAGGCAGTGGTGCATCGGAATGTAAAACTGGTGACACAGGAAACGCTCAAAACATAGACCGTAAGAAGACTCAGTTTCCTTGTACTTAAGTCGGCGTTGTGTTTCTTATATTTAATTCCGATGCAATTTCTGTGTTTCATCGTCAATGGGACGGTCCAATGGATACAGTAAACCTGCTGAGGTGAATCGGAATGTCAAACTGATGACACAGGAAACGCACAAAACATAGACAGTAGGAAGACTCAGACTTCCTGTACTTAAGTCGGCATTGTGTCTCTTATATTTAATTTCGATGTAATTTTTGTGTTTCATCGCCAATGGGAATGTCCAAGGGATACAGTGAGCCTGCAGAGGTGCATCGGAATGTAAAACTAGTGACACAGGAAACGCTCAAAGCATTGACTGTAAGAAGACTGTTTTCTTCTACTTAAGTCGGCATTGTGTCTCTTATATTCAACTCCGATGCAATTTCTGTGTTTCATCGTAACTGTGAAGGTCCATTGGATACAGTAAACCTGCAGATTTTCATCGGAATGTAAAACTGGTGACACAGTAAACGCTCAAAACATAGACAGTAGGATGACTCAGTCTTCCTGTACTTATGTCGGCATTGTGTCTCTTATATTTAATTCCGATGCGATTTCTGTGTTTCATCGACAATGGGAAGGTCCAAGCGATACAGTAAACCGGCAGAGGTGCATCGGATTGTAAAACTGGTGACACAGGAAACGCTCTAAAGATAGACCGTAAGAAGACTCAGTTTTCTTGTACTTAAGATGGCGTTGTGTCTCTTATATTTAATTCCGATGCAATTTCTGTGTTTCATCGTCAATGTGAAGGTCCAATGGATACAGTAAGCCTGTAGAGGTGCATCGGAATGTAAAACTGGTGACACAGGAAACGCTCAAATTATAGGCAGTAGGAAGACTCAGTCTTCCTGTACTTAAGTCGGCATTGTGTCTCTTATATTTAATTCCGATGCAATTTCTGTGTTTCATCGTCAATGGGAAGGTCCAAGGGATACAGTAAACCTGCAGAGGTGCATCAGAATGTAAAACTGGTGACACAGGAAACGCTCAAAACATAGACAGTAGGAAAACTCAGTCTTCCTGTACTTAAGTCGCCATTGTGTCTCTTATATTTAATTCCGATGAAATTTCTGTGTTTCATCGACAATGGGAAGGTCCAAGGGATACAGTAAACCTGCAGAGGTGCATCGGAATGTAAAACTGGTGACACAGGAAACGCTCAAAACATTGACCGTAAGAAGACTGTTTTCTGGTACTTAAATCGGCATTATGTCTGTCATATTTAATTTCGATGCAATTTCTGTGTTTCATCGCCAATGGGAAGGTCCAAGTGATAAAGTAAACCTGTAGAGGTGCATCGGAATGTAAAACTGATGACACAGGAAGCGCTCAAATTATAGACAGTAGGAAGACTCAGTCTTCCTGTACTTAAGTCGGCATTGTGTCTCTTATATTTAATTCCGATGCGATATCTGTGTCTCATCGACAATGGGAAGGTCCAAGGGATACAGTAAACAGGCAGTGGTGCATCGGAATGTAAAACTGGTGACACAGGAAACGCTCAAAACATAGACCGTAAGAAGACTCAGTTTCCTTGTACTTAAGTCGGCGTTGTGTTTCTTATATTTAATTCCGATGCAATTTCTGTGTTTCATCGTCAATGGGACGGTCCAATGGATACAGTAAACCTGCTGAGGTGAATCGGAATGTCAAACTGATGACACAGGAAACGCACAAAACATAGACAGTAGGAAGACTCAGACTTCCTGTACTTAAGTCGGCATTGTGTCTCTTATATTTAATTTCGATGTAATTTTTGTGTTTCATCGCCAATGGGAATGTCCAAGGGATACAGTGAGCCTGCAGAGGTGCATCGGAATGTAAAACTAGTGACACAGGAAACGCTCAAAGCATTGACTGTAAGAAGACTGTTTTCTTCTACTTAAGTCGGCATTGTGTCTCTTATATTCAACTCCGATGCAATTTCTGTGTTTCATCGTAACTGTGAAGGTCCATTGGATACAGTAAACCTGCAGATTTTCATCGGAATGTAAAACTGGTGACACAGTAAACGCTCAAAACATAGACAGTAGGATGACTCAGTCTTCCTGTACTTATGTCGGCATTGTGTCTCTTATATTTAATTCCGATGCGATTTCTGTGTTTCATCGACAATGGGAAGGTCCAAGCGATACAGTAAACCGGCAGAGGTGCATCGGATTGTAAAACTGGTGACACAGGAAACGCTCTAAAGATAGACCGTAAGAAGACTCAGTTTTCTTGTACTTAAGATGGCGTTGTGTCTCTTATATTTAATTCCGATGCAATTTCTGTGTTTCATCGTCAATGTGAAGGTCCAATGGATACAGTAAACCTGCAGAGGTGAATCGGAATGTAAAACTGGTGACACAGGAAACGCTCAAAACATAGACAGTAGGAAGACTCAGTCTTCCTGTACTTAAGTCAGCATTGTGTCTCTTATATTTAATTTCGATGTAATTTGTGTGTTTCATCGCCAATGGGAAGGTCCAAGGGATACAGTAAACCTGCAGAGGTGCATCGGAATTTAAAACTGGTGACACAGAAAACGCTCAAAACATTGACTGTAAGAAGACTCAGTCTTCCTGTACTTAAGTCGGCATTGTGTCTCTTATATTTAATACCGAAGCGATTTCTGTGTTTCATCGACACTGGGAAGGTCCAAGGGATACAGTAAACCTGCAGAGGTTCATCGGAATGTAAAACTGGTGACACAGTAAACGCTCAAAGCGTAGACAGTAGGAAGACTCAGTCTTCCTGTACTTAAGTCGGCATTGTGTCTCTCATATTTAATTCCGATGCGATTTCTGTGTTTCATCGACACTGGGAAGGTCCAAGGGATACAGTAAACCGGCAGAGGTGCATCGTATTGTAAAACTAGTGACACAGGAAACGCTCTAAACATAGACCGTAAGAAGACTCAGTTTTCTTGTACTTAAGTCGGCGTTGTGTCTATTATATTTAATTCCGATGCAATTTCTGTGTTTCATCGTCAATGGGAAGGTCCAATTGATACAGTAAACCTGTAGAGGTGAATCGGAATGTGAAACTGGTGACACAGGAAACGCTCAAAACATAGACAGTAGGAAGACTCAGTCTTCCTGTACTTAAGTTGGCAATTTCAGTGTTTCATCGTCAATGGGAAGGTCCAAGGGATACAGTAAACCTGCAGAGGTGCATCAGAATGTAAAACTGGTGACACAGGAAACGCTCAAAACATAGACAGTAGGAATACTCAGTCTTCCTGTACTTAAGTCGGCATTGTGTCTCTTATATTTAATACCGAAGCGATTTCTGTGTTTCATCGACACTGGGAAGGTCCAAGGGATACAGTAAACCTGCAGAGGTTCATCGGAATGTAAAACTGGTGACACAGTAAACGCTCAAAGCGTAGACAGTAGGAAGACTCAGTCTTCCTGTACTTAAGTCGGCATTGTGTCTCTCATATTTAATTCCGATGCGATTTCTGTGTTTCATCGACACTGGGAAGGTCCAAGGGATACAGTAAACCGGCAGAGGTGCATCGTATTGTAAAACTAGTGACACAGGAAACGCTCTAAACATAGACCGTAAGAAGACTCAGTTTTCTTGTACTTAAGTCGGCGTTGTGTCTCTTATATTTAATTCCGATGAAATTTCTGTGTTTCATAGTCAATGGGACGGTCCAAGGGATACAGTAAACCTGAAGAGGTGCACGGAATGTAAAACTAGTGAGACAGGAAACACTCAAAACATAGCCAGTAGGAAGCCTCAGTCTTCCTGTACTTTTGTCGGCATTGTGTCTCTTATATTTAATTCCGATGCGATTTCTGTGTTTCATCGACAATGGGAAGGTCCAATGGATACAGTAAACCTGCAGAGGTGCATCGGAATGTAAAACCGGTGACACAGGCAACGCTCAAAACATTGACCGTAAGAAGACTGTTTTCTGGTACTTAGGTCGGCATTGTGTCTCTTATATTTAATTCCGATGCGATTTCTGTGTTTCATCGACAATGGGAAGGTCCAAGGGATACAGTAAACCTGCAGAGGTGAATCGGAATGTCAAACTGTCGACACAGGAAACGCTCAAAACATAGACAGTAGGAAGACTCAGTCTTCCTGTACTTAAGTCGGCATTGTGTCTCTTATATTTAATTTCGTTGTAATTTGTGTGTTTCATCGCCAGTGGGAAGGTCCAAGGGATACAGTAAACCGGCAGAGGTGCATCGGAGTGTAAAACTGGTGACACAGGAAACGCTCAAATCATTGACTGTAAGAAGACTGTTTTCTTGTACTTAAGTCGGCATTGTGTCTCTTATATTTAATTCCGATGCGATTTCTGTGTTTCATCGACAATGGGAAGGTCCAAGGGATACAGTAAACCTGCAGAGGTGCATCAGACTGTAAAACTGGTGACACAGGAAACGCTCAAAACATAGACAGTAGGAAGACTCAGTCTTCCTGTACTTAAGTCGGCATTGTGTCTCTTATATTTAATTCCGATGCAATTTCTGTGTTTCATAGTCAATGGGAAGGTCCAAGGGATACAGTAAACCGGAAGACGTGCATCGGAATGTAAAACTAGTGAGACAGGAAACGCTCAAAACATAGACAGTAGGAAGCCTCAGTCTTCCTGTACTTAAGTCGGCATTGTGTGTCTTATATTTAATTCCGATGCGATTTCTGTGTTTCATCGACAATGGGAAGGTCCGATGGATACAGTAAACCTGCAGAGGTGCATCGGAATGTAAAACTGGTGACACAGGAAACGCTCAAAACATAGACAGTAGGAAGGCTCAGTGTTCTTGTACTTAAGTCGGCATTGTGTCTCTTATATTTAACACCGATGCGATTTTTGTGTTTCATCGACAATGGGAAGGTCCAAGGGATACAGTAAACCGGCAGGGGTGCATCGGAATGTAAAACTGGTGACACAGGAAACGCTCAAAGCATTGACTGTAAGAAGACTGTTTTCTTGTACTTAAGTCGGCATTGTGTCTCTTATATTTAATTCCGATGCAATTAGTGTTTCATCGTAACTGTGAAGGTCCAATGGATACAGTAAACCTGCAGAGGTTCATCGGAATGTAAAACTGGTGACACAGTAAACGCTCAAAACATAGACAGAAGGAAGACTCAGTATTCCTGTACTTAAGTCGGCATTGTGTCTCTTATATTTAATTCCGATGCGATTTCCGTGTTTCATCGACAATGGGAAGGTCCAAGGGATACAGTAAACCGGCAGAGTTGCATCGGATTGTAAAACTGGGGACACAGGAAACGCTCTAAACATAGACCGTAAGAAGACTCAGTTTTCTTGTAATTAAGTCGGCGTTGTGTCTCTTATATTTAATTCCGATGCAATTTCTGTGTTTCATCGTCAATGGGAAGGTCCAATGGATACAGTAAACCTGCAGAGATGAATCGGAATGTAAAACTGGTGACACAGGAAACGCTCAAAACATAGACAGTCGGAAGACTCAGTGTTCCTGTACTTAAGTCGGCATTGTGTCTCATATATTTAATTCCGATGCGATTTCTGTGTTTCATCGACAATGGGAAGGTCCAAGGGATACAGTAAACCGGCAGGGGTGCATCGGAATGTAAAACGGGTGACACAGGAAACGCTCAAAACATAGACCGTAAGAAGACTCAGATTTCTTGTACTTAAGTCGGCGTTGTGTCTCTTATATTTCCGATGAAATATCTGTGTTTCATCGTCAATGGGAAGGTCCAATGGATACAGTAAACCTGCAGAGGTGAATGGGAATGTAAAAGTGTTGACACAGGAAACTCTCAAAACATAGACAGTAGGAAGACTCAGTCTTCCTGTACTTAAGTCGGCATTGTGTCTCTTATATTTGATTTCAAAGTAATTTGTGTATTTCATCGCCAATGGGAAGGTCCAAGGGATACAGTAAACCGGCAGAGGTGCATCGGAATGTAAAACTGGTGACACAGGAAACGCTCAAAACATTGACTGTAAGAAGACTGTTTTCTTGTACTTAAGTCGGCATTGTGTCTCTTATATTTAATTCCGATGCAATTACTGTGTTTCATCGTAACTGTGAAGGTCCAATGGATACAGTAAACCTGCAGAGGTTCATCGGAATGTAAAACTGGTGACACAGTAAACGCTCAAAACATAGACAGTAGGAAGACTCAGTCTTCCCGTACTTAAGTTGGCATTGTGTCTCTTATATTTAATTCCGATGCGATTTCTGTGTTTCATCAACAATGGGAAGGTCCAAGGGATACAGTAAACCGGCAGAGGTGCATCGGATTGTAAAACTGGTGACACAGGAAACGCTCTAAACATAGACCGTAAGAAGACTCAGTTTTCTTGTACTTAAGTCGGCGTTGTGTCTCTTATATTTATTTCCGATGCAATTTCTGTGTTTCATCGTCAATGGGAAGGTCCAATGGATACAGTAAACCTGCAGAGATGAATCGGAATGTAAAACTGGTGACACAGGAAACGCTCAAAACATAGACAGTTGGAAGACTCAGTGTTCCTGTACTTAAGTCGGCATTGTGTCTCTTATATTTAATTCCGATGCGATTTCTGTGTTTCATCGACAATGGGAAGGTCCAAGGGATACAGTAAACCGGCAGGGGTGCATCGGAATGTAAAACGGGTGACACAGGAAACGCTCAAAACATAGACCGTAAGAAGACTCGGATTTCTTGTACTTAAGTCGGCGTTCTGTGTCTTATATTTAATTCCGATGAAATATCTGTGTTTCATCGTCAATGGGAAGGTCCAATGGATACAGTAAACCTGCAGAGGTGAATCGGAATGTAAAAGTGTTGGCACAGGAAGCGCTCAAAACATAGACAGTAGGAAGACTCAGTCTTCCTGTACTTAAGTCGGCATTGTGTCTCTTATATTTAATTCCGATGCGATTTCTGTGTTTCATCGACAATGGGAAGGTCCAATGGATACAGTAAACCTGCAGAGGTGCATCGGAATGTAAAACTCGTGACACAGGAAACGCTCAAAACAAAGACAGTAGGAAGACTCAGTCTTCCTGTACTTAAGTCGGCATTGTGTCTCTTATATTTAATTACGATGCAATTTCTGTGTTTCATCGTCAATGGGATGGTCCAAGGGATAGAGTAAACCTGCAGAGGTGCATCAGACTGTAAAACTGGTGACACAGGAAACGCTCAAAACATAGACAGTAGGAAGACTCAGTCTTCCTGTACTTAAGTCGGCATTGTGACTCTTATATTTAATTCCGATGCAATTTCTGTGTTTCATAGTCAATGGGAAGTGCCAAGGGATACAGTAAGCCGGATGAGGTGCATCGGAATGTAAAACTAGTGAGACAGGAAACGCTCAAAACATAGACAGTAGGAAGCCTCAGTCTTCCTGTACTTAAGTCGGCATTGTGTATCTTATATTTAATTCCGATGCGATTTCTGTGTTTCATCGACAATGGGAAGGTCCGATGGATACAGTAAACCTGCAGAGGTGCATCGGAATGTAAAACTGGTGACACATGAAACGCTCAAAACATAGACAGTAGGAAGGCTCAGTGTTCTTGTACTTAAGTCGGCATTGTGTCTCTTATATTTAACACCGATGCGATTTCTGTGTTTCATCGACAATGGGAAGGTCCAAGGGATACAGTAAACCGGCAGGGTTGCATCGGAATGTAAAACTGGTGACACAGGAAACGCTCAAAACATAGACCGTAAGAAGACTCAGTTTTCTTGTACTTAAGTCGGCGTTGTGTCTCTTATATTTAATTCCGGTGCAATTTCTGTGTTTCATCGGCAACTGGTAGGTCCAATGGATACAGTAAACCTGCAGAGGTGCATCAGACTGTAAAACTGGTGACACAGGAAACGCTCAAAACATAGACAGTAGGAAGACTTAGTCTTGCTGTACTTAAGTCGGCATTGTGTCTCTTATATTTAATTCCGATGCAATTTCTGTGTTTCATCGTCACTGTGAAATTCCAAGGGATACAGTAAACCTGTAGAGGTGCATCGGAATGTAAAATTGGTGACAAAGGAAACGCTCAAGTTATAGACAGTAGGAAGACTCAGTCGTCCTGTACTTAAGTCGGCATGGTGTCTCTTATATTTAATTCCGATGCGATTTCTGTGTTTCATCGACAATGGGAAGGTCCAAGGGATACAGTAAACCTGCAGAGGTGCATCGGAATGTAAAACTGGTGACACAGGAAACGTTCAAAACAGACAGTAGGCAGACTCAGTCTTCCTGTACTTAAGTAGGCATTGTGTCTCTTATATTTATTTCAGATGTTATTTCTGTGTTTCATCGTGAATGGAAGGTCCAAGGGATACAGTAAACCTGCAGAGGTGCATCGGAAAGTAAAACTGATGACACAGGAAACGCTCAAATCATTGACTGTAAGAAGACTGTTTTCTTGAACTTAAGTCGGCATTGTGTCTCTTATTTTTATTTCCGATGAAATATCTGTGTTTCATCGCGAATGGGAAGGTCCAAGGGATTTAGTAAACCTGCAGAGGTGCATCGGAAAGTAAAACTGATGACACAGGAAACGCTCAAAACATAGACAGTAGGAAGACTTAGTCTTCCTGTACTTAAGTCGGCATTGTGTCTCTTATATTTAATTCCGATGCAATTTTGTTTTTCATCGTCAATGGGATGGTCCAAGGGATACAGTAAACCTGCAGAGGTGCATCGGAATGTAAAACTGATGACACAGGAAACGCTCAAAACATAGACAGTAGGAAGACTCAGACTTCCTGTACTTTAGTGGGCATTGTGTCTCATATATTTAATTCCGATGCGTTTTCTGTGTTTCATCGACAATGGGAAGGTCCAAGGGATACAGTAAACCGGCAGGGGTGCATCGGAATGTAAAACTGGTGACACAGGAAACGCTCAAAACATAGACCGTAAGAAGACTCAGTTTTCTTGTACTTAAGTCGGCGTTGTGTCTCTTATATTTAATTCCGATGAAATATCTGTGTTTCATCGTCAATGGAAAGGTCCAATGGATACAGTAAACCTGCAGAGGTGAATCGGAATGTAAAAGTGTTGACACAGGAAACGCTCAAAACAAAGACAGTAGGAAGACTCAGTCTTCCTGTACTTAAGTCGGCATTGTGTCTCTTATATTTAATTCCGATGGGATTTCTGTGTTTCATCGACAATGGGAAGGTCCAATGGATACAGTAAACCTGCAGAGGTGCATCGGAATGTAAAACTGGTGACACAGGAAACACTCAAAACATAGACAGAAGGAAGACTCAGTGTTCCTGTACTTAAGTCGGCATTGTATGTCTTATATTTAATTACGATGCAATTTGTGTGTTTCATCGCCAATGGGAAGGTCCAAGGGATACAGTAAACCTGCAGAGGTGCATCGGAATGTAAAACTGGTGACACAGGAAACGCTCAAAACATTGACCGTAAGAAGACTGCTTTCTGGTACTTAAATCGGCATTGTGTCTCACATATTTAATTCCGATGCAATTTCTGTGTTTTAATCGCCAATGGGAATGTCCAAGTGATACAGTAAACCTGTAGAGGTGCATCGGAATGTAAAACTTGTGACACAGGAAACGCTCAAAACATAGACAGTAGGAAGACTCAGTCTTCCTGTACTTAAGTGGGCATTGTGTTTCTTATATTTAATTCCGATGCAATTTCTGTGTTTCATCGTCACTGTGAAATTCCAAGGGATACAGTAAACCTGTAGAGGTGCATCGGAATGTAAAATTGGTGACAAAGGAAACGCTCAAATTATAGACAGTAGGAAGACTCAGTCGTCCTGTACTTAAGTCGGCATGGTGTCCCTTATATTTAATTCCGATGCGATTTCTGTGTTTCATCGTCAATGGGATGGTCCAAGGGATACAGTAAACCTGCAGAGGTGCATCGGAATGTAAAACTGGGGACACAGGAAACGCTCAAAACATAGACAGTAGGAAGACTCAGTCTTCCTGTACTTATGTGGGCATTGTGTCTCTTATATTTAATTCCGATGCGATTTCTGTTTTTCATCGACAATGGGAAGGTCCAAGGGATACAGTAAACCTGCAGAGGTGCATCGGAAGTAAAACTGGTGACACAGGAAACGCTCAAAACATTGACAGTAGGAAGACTCAGTCTACCTGTACTTAAATCGGCATTGTGTCTCTTACATTTATTTCCGATTAAATTTCTGTGTTTTATCGTGAATGGGAAGGTCCAAGGGATATAGTAAACATGCAGCGGTGAATCGGAAAGTCAAACTGATGACACAGGAAACGCTCAAAACATAGACAGTAGGAAGACTTAGTCTTCCTGTACTTAAGTCTGCATTGTGTCTCTTATATTTAATTCCGATGCAATTTCTGTGTTTCATCGTCAATGGGAAGGTCCAAGGGTTACAGTAAACCTGCAGAGGTGCATCGGAATGTAAAACTGGTGACACAGGAAACGCTCAAAACATAGACAGTAGGAAGACTCAGTGTTCCTGTACTTAAGTCGGCATTTTGTCTCTTATATTTAATTCCGATGCGATTTCTGTGTTTCATCGACAATGGGAAGGTCCAAGGGATACAGTAAACCGGCAGGGGTGCATCGGAATGTAAAACTGGTGACACAGGAAACGCTCAAAACATAGACCGTAAGAAGACTCAGTTTTCTTGTACTTAAGTCGGCGTTGTGTCTCTTGTATTTAATTCCGATGCAATTTTTGTTTCATCGTCAATGGGAAGGTCCAATGGATACAGTAAACCTGCAGAGGTGAATCGGTATGTAATATTGGTGACACAGGAAACGCTCAAAACATAGACAGTAGGAAGATTCAGTGTTCCTGTACTTAAGTCGGCATTGTGTCTCTTATATTTAATTTCGATGTAATTTGTGTGTTTCATCGCCAATGGGAAGGTCCAAGGGATACAGTAAACCTGCATAGGTGAATCGGAATGTAATATTGGTGACACAGGAAACGCTCAAATTATAGATAGTAGGAGGACTCAGTCTCCATGTACTTAAGTCGGCATTGTGTCTCTTATATTTAATTCCGATGCAATTTCTGTGTTTCATCGTCAATGGGAAGGTCCAAGGGATATAGTAAACATGCAGAGGTGAACCGGAAAGTCAAACTTATGACACAGGAAACGCTCAAAATATAGACAGTAGGAAGACTTAGTCTTCCTGTACTTAAGTCGGCATTGTGTCTCTGATATTTAATTCCGATGCAATTTTGTTTTTCATCGTCAATGGGAAGGTCCAAGGGATACAATAAACCTGCAGAGGTGCATCGGAATGTAAAACTGGTGACACAGGAAACGCTCAAAACTTTGACCGTAAGGAGACTGTTTTCTGGTACTTAAATCGGCATTGTGTCTCTCATATTTAATTCCGATGCAATTTCTGTGTTTTAATCGCCAATGGGAATGTCCAAGTGATACAGTAAACCTGTAGAGGTGCATCGGAATGTAAAACTGGTGACACAGGAAGCGCTCAAATTATAGACAGTAGGAAGACTCAGTCTTCTTGTACTTAAGTCGGCATTGTGTCTCTTATATTTAATTCCGATGCAATTTCTGTGTTTCATCGTCAATGGGAAGGTCCAAGGAGTACTGTAAACCTGTAGAGGTGCATCGGAATGTAAAACTGGTGACACAGGAAACGCTCAAATTATAGACAGTAGGAAGACTCAGTCTTCCTGTACTTAAGTCGGCATTGTGTCTCTTATATTTAATTCCGATGCAATTTCTGTGTTTCATCGACAATGGGAAGGTCCAAGGGATACAGTAAACCTGCAGAGGTGCAACAGAATGTAAAACTGGTGACACAGGAAACGCTCAAAACATAGACAGTAGGAACACTCAGTCTTCCTGTACATAAGACGGCATTGTGTCTCTTATATTTAATTCCGATGCAATTTCTGTGTTTCATCGTCAATGGGAAGGTCCAAGGGATACAGTAAACCTGCAGAGGTGCATCGGAATGTAAAACTGGTGACAAAGGAAACGCTCAAAACATAGACAGTAGGAAGACTCAGTCTTCCTGTACTTAAATCGGCATTGTGTCTCTTACATTTAATTCCGATTAAATTTCTGTGTTTTATCGTGAATGGGAAGGTCCAAGGGATATAGTAATCATGCAGAGGTGAATCGGAAAGTCAAACTGATGACACAGGAAACGCTCAAAACATAGACAGTAGGAAGACTTAGTCTTCCTGTACTTAAGTCTGCATTGTGTCTCTTATATTTAATTCCGATGCAATTTCTGTGTTTCATCGTCAATGGGAAGGTCCAAGGGATACAGTAAACCTGCAGAGGTGCATCGGAATGTAAAACTGGTGACACAGGAAACGCTCAAAACATAGACAGTAGGTAGACTCAGTGTTCCTGTACTTAAGTCGGCATTTTGTCTCTTATATTTAATTCCGATGCGATTTCTGTGTTTCATCGAAAATGGGAAGGTCCAAGGGATACAGTAAACCGGCAGGGGTGCATCGGAATGTAAAACTGGTGACACAGGAAACGCTCAAAACATAGACCGTAAGAAGACTCAGTTTTCTTGTACTTAAGTCGGCGTTGTGTCTCTTGTATTTAATTCCGATGCAATTTCTGTTTCATCGTCAATGGAGAGGTCCAATGGATACAGTAAACCTGCAGAGGTGAATCGGAATGTAATATTGGTGACACAGGAAACGCTCAAAACATAGACGGTAAGAAGACTCAGTCTTCCTGTACTTAAGTCGGCATTGTGTCTCTTATATTTAATTTCGATGTAATTTGTGTGTTTCATCGCCAATGGGACGGTCCAATGGATACAGTAAACCTGCAGAGGTGCATCGGAATGTAAAACTGGTGACACAGGAAACGCTCAAAACATTGACTGTAAGAAGACTGTTTTCTTGTACTTAAGTCGGCATTGTGTCTCTTATATTTAATTCCGATGCAATTTCTGTGTTTCATCGTAACTGTGAAGGTCCAAGGGATACAGTAAACCTGCAGAGATTCATCGGAATGTAAAACTGGTGACACAGGAAACGCTCAAATTATAGATAGTAGGAAGACTCAGTCTCCATGTACTTAAGTCGGCATTGTGTCTCTTATATTTAATTCCGATGCAATTTCTGTGTTTCATCGTCAATGGGAAGGTCCAAGGGATATAGTAAACATGCAGAGGTGAACCGGAAAGTGAAACTTATGACACAGGAAACGCTCAAAACATAGACAGTAGGAAGACTTAGTCTTCCTGTACTTAAGTCTGCATTGTGTCTCTTAAATTTAATCCCGATGCAATTTCTGTGTTTCATCGTCAATGGGAAGGTCCAAGGGATACAGTAAACCTGCAGAGGTGCATCGGAATGTAAAACTGGTGACACAGGAAACGCTCAAAACATAGACAGTAGGAAGACTCAGTGTTCCTGTACTTAAGTCGGCATTTTGTCTCTTATATTTAATTCCGATGCGATTTCTGTGTTTCATCGACAATGGGAAGGTCCAAGGGATACAGTAAACCGGCAGGGGTGCATCGGAATGTAAAACTGGTGACACAGGAAACGCTCAAAACATAGACCGTAAGAAGACTCAGTTTTCTTGTACTTAAGTCGGCGTTGTGTCTCTTGTATTTAATTCCGATGCAATTTTTGTTTCATCGTCAATGGGAAGGTCCAATGGATACAGTAAACCTGCAGAGGTGAATCGGTATGTAATATTGGTGACACAGGAAACGCTCAAAACATAGACAGTAGGAAGATTCAGTGTTCCTGTACTTAAGTCGGCATTGTGTCTCTTATATTTAATTTCGATGTAATTTGTGTGTTTCATCGCCAATGGGAAGGCCCAAGGGATACAGTAAACCTGCATAGGTGAATCGGAATGTAATATTGGTGACACAGGAAACGCTCAAATTATAGATAGTAGGAGGACTCAGTCTCCATGTACTTAAGTCGGCATTGTGTCTCTTATATTTAATTCCGATGCAATTTCTGTGTTTCATCGTCAATGGGAAGGTCCAAGGGATATAGTAAACATGCAGAGGTGAACCGGAAAGTCAAACTTATGACACAGGAAACGCTCAAAATATATACAGTAGGAAGACTTAGTCTTCCTGTACTTAAGTCGGCATTGTGTCTCTGATATTTAATTCCGATGCAATTTTGTTTTTCATCGTCAATGGGAAGGTCCAAGGGATACAATAAACCTGCAGAGGTGCATCGGAATGTAAAACTGGTGACACAGGAAACGCTCAAAACTTTGACCGTAAGGAGACTGTTTTCTGGTACTTAAATCGGCATTGTGTCTCTCATATTTAATTCCGATGCAATTTCTGTGTTTTAATCGCCAATGGGAATGTCCAAGTGATACAGTAAACCTGTAGAGCTGCATCGGAATGTAAAACTGGTGACACAGGAAGCGCTCAAATTATAGACAGTAGGAAGACTCAGTCTTCCTGTACTTAAGTCGGCATTGTGTCTCTTATATTTAATTCCGATGCAATTTCTGTGTTTCATCGACAATGGGAAGGTCCAAGGGATACAGTAAACCTGCAGAGGTGCAACAGAATGTAAAACTGGTGACACAGGAAACGCTCAAAACATAGACAGTAGGAACACTCAGTCTTCCTGTACATAAGACGGCATTGTGTCTCTTATATTTAATTCCGATGCAATTTCTGTGTTTCATCGTCAATGGGAAGGTCCAAGGGATACAGTAAACCTGCAGAGGTGCATCGGAATGTAAAACTGGTGACAAAGGAAACGCTCAAAACATAGACAGTAGGAAGACTCAGTCTTCCTGTACTTAAATCGGCATTGTGTCTCTTACATTTAATTCCGATTAAATTTCTGTGTTTTATCGTGAATGGGAAGGTCCAAGGGATATAGTAATCATGCAGAGGTGAATCGGAAAGTCAAACTGATGACACAGGAAACGCTCAAAACATAGACAGTAGGAAGACTTAGTCTTCCTGTACTTAAGTCTGCATTGTGTCTCTTATATTTAATTCCGATGCAATTTCTGTGTTTCATCGTCAATGGGAAGGTCCAAGGGATACAGTAAACCTGCAGAGGTGCATCGGAATGTAAAACTGGTGACACAGGAAACGCTCAAAACATAGACAGTAGGTAGACTCAGTGTTCCTGTACTTAAGTCGGCATTTTGTCTCTTATATTTAATTCCGATGCGATTTCTGTGTTTCATCGAAAATGGGAAGGTCCAAGGGATACAGTAAACCGGCAGGGGTGCATCGGAATGTAAAACTGGTGACACAGGAAACGCTCAAAACATAGACCGTAAGAAGACTCAGTTTTCTTGTACTTAAGTCGGCGTTGTGTCTCTTGTATTTAATTCCGATGCAATTTCTGTTTCATCGTCAATGGAGAGGTCCAATGGATACAGTAAACCTGCAGAGGTGAATCGGAATGTAATATTGGTGACACAGGAAACGCTCAAAACATAGACGGTAAGAAGACTCAGTCTTCCTGTACTTAAGTCGGCATTGTGTCTCTTATATTTAATTTCGATGTAATTTGTGTGTTTCATCGCCAATGGGAAGGTCCAATGGATACAGTAAACCTGCAGAGGTGCATCGGAATGTAAAACTGGTGACACAGGAAACGCTCAAAACATTGACTGTAAGAAGACTGTTTTCTTGTACTTAAGTCGGCATTGTGTCTCTTATATTTAATTCCGATGCAATTTCTGTGTTTCATCGTAACTGTGAAGGTCCAAGGGATACAGTAAACCTGCAGAGATTCATCGGAATGTAAAACTGGTGACACAGGAAACGCTCAAATTATAGATAGTAGGAAGACTCAGTCTCCATGTACTTAAGTCGGCATTGTGTCTCTTATATTTAATTCCGATGCAATTTCTGTGTTTCATCGTCAATGGAAAGGTCCAAGGGATATAGTAAACATGCAGAGGTGAACCGGAAAGTCAAACTTATGACACAGGAAACGCTCAAAACATAGACAGTAGGAAGACTTAGTCTTCCTGTACTTAAGTCTGCATTGTGTCTCTTAAATTTAATCCCGATGCAATTTCTGTGTTTCATCGTCAATGGGAAGGTCCAAGGGATACAGTAAACCTGCAGAGGTGCATCGGAATGTAAAACTGGTGACACAGGAAACGCTGAAAACATAGACAGTAGGAAGACACAGTCTTCCTGTACTTAAGTAGGCATTGTGTCTCTTATATTTATTTCCGATGAAATATCTGTGTTTCATCGTGAATGGGAAGGTCCAAGGGATTTAGTAAACATGCAGCGGTGAATCGGAAAGTCAAACTGATGACACAGGAAACGCTCAAAACATAGACAGTAGGAAGACTTAGTCTTCCTGTACTTAAGTCTGCATTGTGTCTCTTATATTTAATTCCGATGCAATTTCTGTGTTTCATCGTCAATGGGAAGGTCCAAGGGATACAGTAAACCTGCAGAGGTGCATCGGAATGTAAAACTGGTGACGCAGGAAACGCTCAAAACATAGACAGTAGGAAGACTCAGTGTTCCTGTACTTAAGTCGGCATTTGTCTCTTGTATTTAATTCCGATGCGATTTCTGTTTTTCATCGACAATGGGAAGGTCCAAGGGATACAGTAAACCTGCAGAGGTGCATCGGAATGTAAAACTGGTGACACAGGAAACGCTCAAAACATAGACCGTAAGAAGACTCAGTTTTCTTGTACTTAAGTCGGCGTTGTGTCTCTTATATTTAATTCCGATGAAATATCTGTGCTTCATCGTCAATGGGAAGGTCCAATGGATACAGTAAACCTGCAGAGGTGAATCGGAATGTAAAAGTGTTGACACAGGAAACGCGCAAAACAAAGACAGTAGGAAGACTCAGTCTTCCTGTACTTAAGTCGGCATTGTGTCTCTTATATTTAATTCCGATGGGATTTCTGTGTTTCATCGACAATGGGAAGGTCCAATGGATACAGTAAACCTGCAGAGGTGCATCGGAATGTAAAACTGGTGACACAGGAAACGCTCAAAACATAGACAGAAGGAAGACTCAGTGTTCCTGTACTTAAGTCGGCATTGTATGTCTTATATTTAATTACGATGCAATTTGTGTGTTTCATCGCCAATGGGAAGGTCCAAGGGATACAGTAAACCTGCAGAGGTGCATCGGAATGTAAAACTGGTGACACAGGAAACGCTCAAAACATTGACCGTAAGAAGACTGTTTTCTGGTACTTAAATCGGCATTGTGTCTCTCATATTTAATTCCGATGCAATTTCTGTGTTTTAATCGCCAATGGGAATGTACAAGTGATACAGTAAACCTGTAGAGGTGCATCGGAATGTAAAACTGGTGACACAGGAAACGCTCAAAACATAGACACTAGGAAGACTCAGTCTTCCTGTACTTAAGTGGGCATTGTGTCTCTTATATTTAATTCCGATGCAATTTCTGTGTTTCATCGTCAATGGGAAGGTCCAAGGGATACTGTAAACCTGCAGAGGTGCATCAGAATGTAAAACTGGTGACACAGGAAACGCTCAAAACATAGACAGTAGGAAGACTCAGTCTTCCTGTACTTAAGTGGGCATTGTGTCTTTTATATTTAATTCCGATGCGATTTCTGTTTTTCATCGTCAATGGGAGGGTCCAAGGGATATAGTAAACCTGCAGAGGTGCATCGCAAAGTAAAACTGATGACACAGAAAACGCTCAAAGCATAGACAGTAGGAAGACTTAGTCTTCCTGTACTTAAGTCGGCATTGTGTCTCTTATATTTAATTCCTATGCAATTTCTGTGTTTCATCGTTACTGTGAAGGTCCAAGGAATACTGTAAAACTGTAGATGTGCATCGGAATGTAAAACTTGTGACACAGGAAACTTTCAAATTATAGACAGTAGGAAGACTCAGTCTTCCTGTACTTAAGTCGGCATTGTGTCTCTTATATTTAATTCCGATGCAATTTCTGTGTTTCATCGACAATGGGAAGGTCCAAGGGATACAGTAAACCTGCAGGGGTGCATCGGAATGTAAAACTGGTGACACAGGAAACGCTCAAAACATAGACAGTAGGACGACTCAGTCTTCCTGTACATAAGACGGCATTGTGTCTCTTATATTTAATTCCGATGCAATTTCTGTGTTTCATCGTCAATGGGAAGGTCCAAGGGATACGGTAAACCTGCAGAGGTGCATCGTAAGTAAAACTGGTGACACAGGAAACGCTCAAAACATAGACAGTAGGAAGACTCAGTCTACCTGTACTTAAATCGGCATTGTGTCTCTTACATTTATTTCCGATTAAATTTCTGTGTTTTATCGTGAATGGGAAGGTCCAAGGGATATAGTAAACATGCAGCCGTGAATCGGAAAGTCAAACTGATGACACAGGAAACGCTCAAAACATAGACAGTAGGAAGACTTAGTCTTCCTGTACTTAAGTCTGCATTGTGTCTCTTATATTTAATTCCGATGCAATTTCTGTGTTTCATCGTCAATGGGAAGGTCCAAGGGATACAGTAACCCTGCAGAGGTGCATCGGAATGTAAAACTGGTGACACAGGAAACGCACAAAACATAGACAGTAGGAAGACTCAGTGTTCCTGTACTTAAGTCGGCATTTTGTCTCTTATATTTAATTCCGATGCGATTTCTGTGTTTCATCGACAATGGGAAGGTCCAAGGGATACAGTAAACCGGCAGGGGTGCATCGGAATGTAAAACTGGTGACACAGGAAACGCTCAAAACATAGACCGTAAGAAGACTCAGTTTTCTTGTACTTAAGTCGGCGTTGTGTCTCTTGTATTTAATTCCGATGCAATTTCTGTTTCATCGTCAATGGGAAGGTCCAATGGATACAGTAAACCTGCAGAGGTGAATCGGAATGTAATATTGGTGACACAGGAAACGCTCAAAACATAGACAGTAGGAAGATTCAGTGTTCCTGTACTTAAGTCGGCATTGTGTCTCTTATATTTAATTTCGATGTAATTTGTGTGGTTCATCGCCAATGGGAAGGTCCAAGGGATACAGTAAACCTGCAGAGGTTCATCGGAATGTAAAACTGGTGACACAGGAAACGCTCAAATTATAGATAGTAGGAGGACTCAGTCTCCATGTACTTAAGTCGGCATTGTGTCTCTTATATTTAATTCCGATGCAATTTCTGTGTTTCATCGTCAATGGGAAGGTCCAAGGGATATAGTAAACATGCAGAGGTGAACCGGAAAGTCAAACTTATGACACAGGAAACGCTCAAAACATAGACAGTAGGAAGACTTAGTCTTCCTGTACTTAAGTCTGCATTGTGTCTCTTAAATTTAATTCCGATGCAATTTCTGTGTTTCATCGTGAATGGGAAGGTCCAAGGGATACAGTAAACCTGCAGAGGTGCATCGGAATGTAAAACTGGTGACACAGGAAACGCTCAAAACATAGACAGTAGGAGGACACAGTCTTCCTGTACTTAAGTCGGCATTGTGTCTCTTATATTTATTTCCGATGAAATATCTGTGTTTCATCGTGAATGGGAAGGTCCAAGGGATACAGTAAACCTGCAGAGGTGCATCTGAATGTAAAACTGGTGACACAGGAAACGCTCAAAACATAGACAGAAGGAAGACTCAGTGTTCCTGTACTTAAGTCGGCTTTGTATCTCTTATATTTAATTACGATGCAATTTGTGTGTTTCATCGCCAATGGGAAGGTACAAGGGATACAGTAAACCTGCAGAGGTGCATCGGAATGTAAAACTGGTGACACAGGAAACGCTCAAAACATTGACCGTAAGAAGACTGTTTTCTGGTACTTAAATCGGCATTGTGTCTCTCATATTTAATTCCGATGCAATTTCTGTGTTTTAATCGCCAATGGGAATGTCCAAGTAATACAGTAAACCTGTAGAGGTGCATCGGAATGTAAAACTGGTGACACAGGAAACGCTCAAATTATAGACAGTAGGAAGACTCAGTCTTCCTGGACTTAAGTCGGCATTGTGTCTCTTATATTTAATTCCGATGCAAATTCTGTGTTTCATCTACAATGGGAAGGTCCAAGGGATACAGTAAACCTGCAGAGGTGCAACAGAATGCAAAACTGGTGACACAGGAAACGCTCAAAACATAGACAGTAGGAACACTCAGTCTTCCTGTACATAAGACGGCATTGTGTCTCTTATATTTAATTCCGATGCAATTTCTGTGTTTCATCGTCAATGGGAAGGTCCAAGGGATACAGTAAACCTGCAGAGGTGCATCGGAATGTAAAACTGGTGACACAGGAAACGCTCAAAACATAGACAGTAGGAAGACTCAGTCTTCCTGTACTTAAATCGGCATTGTGTCTCTTACATTTAATTCCGATTAAATTTCTGTGTTTTATCGTGAATGGGAAGGTCCGAGGTATATAGTAATCATGCAGAGGTGAATCGGAAAGTCAAACTGATGACACAGGAAACGCTCAAAACATAGACAGTAGGAAGACTTAGTCTTCCTTCACTTAAGTCTGCATTGTGTCTCTTATATTTAATTCCGATGCAATTTCTGTGTTTCATCGTCAATGGGAAGGTCCAAGGGATACAGTAAACCTGCAGAGGTGCATCGGAATGTAAAACTGGTGACACAGGAAACGCTCAAGCCATAGACAGTAGGAAGTCTCAGTGTTCCTGTACTTAAGTCGGCATTTTGTCTCTTATATTTAATTCCGATGCGATTTCTGTGTTTCATCGACAATGGGAAGGTCCAAGGGATACAGCAAACCGGCAGGGGTGCATCGGAATGTAAAACTGGTGACACAGGAAACGCTCAAAACATAGACCGTAAGAAGACTCAGTTTTCTTGTACTTAAGTCGGCGTTGTGTCTATTGTATTTAATTCCGATGCAATTTCTGTTTCATCGTCAATGGAAAGGTCCAATGGATACAGTAAACCTGCAGAGGTGAATCGGAATGTAATATTGGTGACACAGGAAACGCTCAAAACATAGACGGTAGGAAGACTCAGTCTTCCTGTACTTAAGTCGGCATTGTGTCTCTTATATATAATTTCGATGTAATTTGTGTGTTTCATCGCCATTGGGAAGGTCCAAGGGATACAGTAAACCTGCAGAGGTGCATCGGAATGTAAAATTGGTGACACAGGAAACGCTCAAAACATTGACTGTAAGAAGACTGTTTTCTTGTACTTAAGTCGGCATTGTGTCTCTTATATTTAATTCCGATGCAATTTCTGTGTTTCATCGTAACTGTGAAGGTCCAAGGGATACATTAAACCTGCAGAGGTTCATCGGAATGTAAAACTGGTGACACAGGAAACGCTCAAATTATAGATAGTAGGAAGACTCAGTCTCCATGTACTTAAGTCGGCATTGTGTCTCTTATATTTAATTCCGATGCAATTTCTGTGTTTCATCGTCAATGGGAAGGTCCAAGGGATATAGTAAACATGCAGAGGTGAACCGGAAAGTCAAACTTATGACACAGGAAACGCTCAAAACATAGACAGTAGGAAGACTTAGTCTTCCTGTACTTAAGTCTGCATTGTGTCTCTTAAATTTAATCCCGATGCAATTTCTGTGTTTCATCGTCAATGGGAAGGTCCAAGGGATACAGTAAACCTGCAGAGGTGCATCGGAATGTAAAACTGGTGACACAGGAAACGCTGAAAACATAGACAGTAGGAAGACACAGTCTTCCTGTACTTAAGTCGGCATTGTGTCTCTTATATTTATTTCCGATGAAATATCTGTGTTTCATCGTGAATGGGAAGGTCCAAGGGATTTAGTAAACCTGCAGAGGTGCATCGGAAAGTAAAACTGATGACACAGGAAACGCTCAAAACATAGACAGTAGAAAGACTTAGTCTTCCTGTACTTAAGTCGGCATTGTGTCTCTTATATTTAATTCCGATGCGATTTCTGTGTTTCATCGACAATGGGAAGGTCCAAGGGATACAGTAAACCGGCAGATGTGCATCGGAATGTAAAACTGGTGACACAGGAAGCGCTCTAATTATAGACAGTAGGAAGACTCAGTCTTCCTGTACTTAAGTCGGCATTGTGTCTCTTATATTTAATTCCGATGAAATTTCTGTGTTTCATTGTCAATGGGAAGGTCCAAGGGATACTGTAAACCTGCAGACGTGCATCAGAATGTAAAACTGGTGACACAGGAAACGCTCAAAACATAGACAGTAGGAAGACTCAGTCTTCCTGTACTTAAGTGGGCATTGTGTCTCTTATATTTAATTCCGATGCGATTTCTGTGTTTCATCGTGAATGGGAAGGTCCAAGGGATATAGTAAACCTGCAGAGGTGCATCGCAAAGTAAAACTGATGACACAGAAAACGTTCAAAACATAGACAGTAGGAAGACTTAGTCTTCCTGTACTTAAGTCGGCATTGTGTCTCTTATATTTAATTCCGATGCAATTTCTGTGTTTCATCGACAATGGGAAGGTCCAAGGGATACAGTAAACCTGCAGAGGTGCATCAGAATATAAAACTGGTGACACAGGAAACGCTCAAAACATAGACAGTAGGAAGACTCAGTCTTCCTGTACATAAGACGGCATTGTGTCCCTTATATTTAATTCCGATGCAATTTCTGTGTTTCATCGTCAATGGGAAGGTCCAAGGGATACAGCAAACCTGCAGAGGTGCATCGGAATGTAAAACTGGTGACACAGGAAACGCTCAAAACATAGACAGTAGGAAGACTCAGTCTTCCTGTACTTAAATCGGCATTGTGTCTCTTACATTTAATTCCGATTAAATTTCTGTGTTTTATCGTGAATGGGAAGGTCCAAGGGATATAGTAATCATGCAGAGGTAAATCGGAAAGTCAAACTGATGACACAGGAAACGCTCAAAACATAGACGGTAGGAAGACTCAGTCTTCCTGTACTTAAGTCGGCATTGTGTCTCTTATATTTATTTTCGATGTAATTTGTGTGTTTCATCGCCAATGGGAAGGTCCAAGGGATACAGTAAACCTGTAGAGGTGCATCGGAATGTAAAACTGGTGACACAGGAAACGCTCAAAACATTGACTGTAAGGAGACTGTTTTCTTGTACTTAAGTCGGCATTGTGTCTCTTATATTTAATTCCGATGCAATTTCTGTGTTTCATCGTAACTGTGAAGGTCCAAGGGATACAGTAAACCTGCAGAAGTTCATCGGAATGTAAAACTGGTGACACAGGAAACGCTCAAATTATAGATAGTAGGAAGACTCAGTCTCCATGTACTTAAGTAGGCATTGTGTCTCTTATATTTAATTCCGATGCAATTTCTGTGTTTCATCGTCAATGGGAAGGTCCAAGGGATATAGTAAACATGCAGAGGTGAACCGGAAAGTCAAACTTATGTCACAGGAAACGCTCAAAACATAGACAGTAGGAAGACTTAGTCTTCCTGTACTTAAGTCTGCATTGTGTCTCTTAAATTTAATCCCGATGCAATTTCTGTGTTTCATCGTCAATGGGAAGGCCCAAGGGATACAGTAAACCTGCGGAGGTGCATCGGAATGTAAAACTGGTGACACAGGAAACGCTGAAAACATAGACAGTAGGAAGACACAGTCTTCCTGTACTTAAATCGGCATTGTGTCTCTTATATTTATTTCCGATGAAATATCTGTGTTTCATCGTGAATGGGAAGGTCCAAGGGATTTAGTAAACCTGCAGAGGTGCATCGGAAAGTAAAACTGATGACACAGGAAACGCTGAAAACAAAGACAGTAGGAAGACTTAGTCTTCCTGTACTTAAGTCGGCATTGTGTCTCTTATATTTAATTCCGATGCGATTTCTGTGTTTCATCGACAATGGGAAGGTCCAAGGGATACAGTAAACCGGCAGATGTGCATCGGAATGTAAAACTGGTGACACAGGAAGCGCTCTAATTATAGACAGTAGGAAGACTCAGTCTTCCTGTACTTAAGTCGGCATTGTGTCTCTTATATTTAATTCCGATGCAATTTCTGTGTTTCATCGACAATGGGAAGGTCCAGTGGATACAGTAAACCTGCAGAGGTGCATCGGAATGTAAAACTGGTGACACAGGAAACGCTCAAAACATAGACAGTAGGAAGACTCAGTCTTCCTGTACTTAAATCGGCATTGTGTCTCTTACATTTAATTCCGATTAAATTTCTGTGTTTTATCGTGAATGGGAAGGTCCAAGGGATATAGTAATCATGCAGAGGTGAATCGGAAAGTCAAACTGATGACACAGGAAACGCTCAAAACGTAGACAGTAGGAAGACTTAGTCTTCCTGTACTTAAGTCTGCATTGTGTCTCTTATATTTAATTCCGATGCAATTTCTGTGTTTCATCGTCAATGGGAAGGTCCAAGGGATACAGTAAACCTGCAGAGGTGCATCGGAATGTAAAACTGGTGACACAGGAAACGCTCAAAACATAGACAGTAGGAAGACTCAGTGTTCCTGTACTTAAGTCGGTATTTTGTCTCTTATATTTAATTCCGATGCGATTTCTGTGTTTCATCGACAATGGGAAGGTCCAAGGGATACAGTAAACCGGCAGGGGTGCATCGGAATGTAAAACTGGTGACACAGGAAACGCTCAAATCATAGACCGTAAGAAGACTCAGTTTTCATGTACTTAAGTCGGCGTTGGGTCTCTTGTATTTAATTCCGATGCAATTTCTGTTTCATCGTCAATGGAAAGGTCCAATGGATACAGTAAACCTGCAGAGGTGAATCGGAATGTAATATTGGTGACACAGGAAACGCTCAAAACATAGACGGTAGGAAGACTCAGTCTTCCTGTACTTAAGTCGGCATTGTGTCTCTTATATATAATTTCGATGTAATTTGTGTGTTTCATCGCCAATGGGAAGGTCCAAGGGATACAGTAAACCTGTAGAGGTGCATCGGATTGTAAAACTGGTGACACAGGAAACGCTCAAAACATTGACTGTAAGGAGACTGTTTTCTTGTACTTAAGTCGGCATTGTGTCTCTTATATTTAATTCCGATGCAATTTCTGTGTTTCATCGTAACTGTGAAGGTCCAAGGGATACAGTAAACCTGCAGAGGTTCATCGGAATGTAAAACTGGTGACACAGGAAACGCTCAAATTATAGATAGTAGGAAGACTCAGTCTCCATGTACTTAAGTAGGCATTGTGTCTCTTATATTTAATTCCGATGCAATTTCTGTGTTTCATCGTCAATGGGAAGGTCCAAGGGATATAGTAAACATGCAGAGGTGAACCGGAAAGTCAAACTTATGTCACAGGAAACGCTCAAAACATAGACAGTAGGAAGACTTAGTCTTCCTGTACTTAAGTCTGCATTGTGTCTCTTAAATTTAATCCCGATGCAATTTCTGTGTTTCATCGTCAATGGGAAGGCCCAAGGGATACAGTAAACCTGCAGAGGTGCATCGGAATGTAAAACTGGTGACACAGGAAACGCTGAAAACATAGACAGTAGGAAGACTTAGTCTTCCTGTACTTAAGTCGGCATTGTGTCTCTTATATTTATTTCCGATGAAATATCTGTGTTTCATCGTGAATGTGAAGGTCCAAGGGATTTAGTAAACCTGCAGAGGTGCATCGGAAAGTAAAACTGATGACACAGGAAACGCTGAAAACATAGACAGTACGAAGACTTAGTCTTCCGGTACTTAAGTCGGCATTGTGTCTCTTATATTTAATTCCGATGCGATTTCTGTGTTTCATCGACAATGGGAAGGTCCAAGGGATACAGTAAACCGGCAGATGTGCATCGGAATGTAAAACTGGTGACACAGGAAGCGCTCTAATTATAGACAGTAGGAAGACTCAGTCTTCCTGTACTTAAGTCGGCATTGTGTCTCTTATATTTAATTCCGATGCAATTTCTGTGTTTCATCGACAATGGGATGGTCCAATGGATACAGTAAACCTGCAGAGGTGCATCGGAATGTAAAACTGGTGACACAGGAAGCGCTCAAAACATTGACCGTAAGAACACTGTTTTCTGGTACTTAAATCGGCATTATGTCTCTCATATTTAATTCCGATGCAATTTCTGTGTTTCATCGCCAATGGGAAGGTCCAAGTGATAAAGTAAACCTGTAGAGGTGCATCAGAATGTAAAATTGGTGACACAGGAAGCGCTCAAATTATAGACAGTAGGAAGACTCAGTCTTCCTGTACTTAAGTCGGCATTGTGTCTCTTATATTTAATTCCGATGCAATTTCTGTGTTTCATCGTCAATGGGAAGGTCCAAGGGATACTGTAAACCTGCAGAGGTGCATCAGAATGTAAAACTGGTGACACAGGAAACGCTCAAAACATAGACAGTACGAAGACTCAGTCTTCCTGTACTTAAGTGGGCATTGTGTCTCTTATATTTAATTCCGATGCGATATCTGTGTTTCATCGACAATGGGAAGGTCCAAGGGATACAGTAAACCGGCAGATGTGCATCGGAATGTAAAACTGGTGACACAGGAAACGCTCAAAACATAGACAGTAGGAAGACACAGTCTTCCTGTACTTAAGTCGGCATTGTGTCTCTTATATTTATTTCCGATGAAATATCTGTGTTTCATCGTGAATGGGAAGGTCCAAGGGATTTAGTAAACCTGCAGAGGTGCATCGGAAAGTAAAACTGATGACACAGGAAACGCTCAAAACATAGACAGTAGAAAGACTTAGTCTTCCTGTACTTAAGTCGGCATTGTGTCTCTTATATTTAATTCCGATGCGATTTCTGTGTTTCATCGACAATGGGAAGGTCCAAGGGATACAGTAAACCGGCAGATGTGCATCGGAATGTAAAACTGGTGACACAGGAAGCGCTCTAATTATAGACAGTAGGAAGACTCAGTCTTCCTGTACTTAAGTCGGCATTGTGTCTCTTATATTTAATTCCGATGAAATTTCTGTGTTTCATTGTCAATGGGAAGGTCCAAGGGATACTGTAAACCTGCAGACGTGCATCAGAATGTAAAACTGGTGACACAGGAAACGCTCAAAACATAGACAGTAGGAAGACTCAGTCTTCCTGTACTTAAGTGGGCATTGTGTCTCTTATATTTAATTCCGATGCGATTTCTGTGTTTCATCGTGAATGGGAAGGTCCAAGGGATATAGTAAACCTGCAGAGGTGCATCGCAAAGTAAAACTGATGACACAGAAAACGTTCAAAACATAGACAGTAGGAAGACTTAGTCTTCCTGTACTTAAGTCGGCATTGTGTCTCTTATATTTAATTCCGATGCAATTTCTGTGTTTCATCGACAATGGGAAGGTCCAAGGGATACAGTAAACCTGCAGAGGTGCATCAGAATATAAAACTGGTGACACAGGAAACGCTCAAAACATAGACAGTAGGAAGACTCAGTCTTCCTGTACATAAGACGGCATTGTGTCCCTTATATTTAATTCCGATGCAATTTCTGTGTTTCATCGTCAATGGGAAGGTCCAAGGGATACAGCAAACCTGCAGAGGTGCATCGGAATGTAAAACTGGTGACACAGGAAACGCTCAAAACATAGACAGTAGGAAGACTCAGTCTTCCTGTACTTAAATCGGCATTGTGTCTCTTACATTTAATTCCGATTAAATTTCTGTGTTTTATCGTGAATGGGAAGGTCCAAGGGATATAGTAATCATGCAGAGGTAAATCGGAAAGTCAAACTGATGACACAGGAAACGCTCAAAACATAGACGGTAGGAAGACTCAGTCTTCCTGTACTTAAGTCGGCATTGTGTCTCTTATATTTATTTTCGATGTAATTTGTGTGTTTCATCGCCAATGGGAAGGTCCAAGGGATACAGTAAACCTGTAGAGGTGCATCGGAATGTAAAACTGGTGACACAGGAAACGCTCAAAACATTGACTGTAAGGAGACTGTTTTCTTGTACTTAAGTCGGCATTGTGTCTCTTATATTTAATTCCGATGCAATTTCTGTGTTTCATCGTAACTGTGAAGGTCCAAGGGATACAGTAAACCTGCAGAAGTTCATCGGAATGTAAAACTGGTGACACAGGAAACGCTCAAATTATAGATAGTAGGAAGACTCAGTCTCCATGTACTTAAGTAGGCATTGTGTCTCTTATATTTAATTCCGATGCAATTTCTGTGTTTCATCGTCAATGGGAAGGTCCAAGGGATATAGTAAACATGCAGAGGTGAACCGGAAAGTCAAACTTATGTCACAGGAAACGCTCAAAACATAGACAGTAGGAAGACTTAGTCTTCCTGTACTTAAGTCTGCATTGTGTCTCTTAAATTTAATCCCGATGCAATTTCTGTGTTTCATCGTCAATGGGAAGGCCCAAGGGATACAGTAAACCTGCGGAGGTGCATCGGAATGTAAAACTGGTGACACAGGAAACGCTGAAAACATAGACAGTAGGAAGACACAGTCTTCCTGTACTTAAATCGGCATTGTGTCTCTTATATTTTTTTCCGATGAAATATCTGTGTTTCATCGTGAATGGGAAGGTCCAAGGGATTTAGTAAACCTGCAGAGGTGCGGCGGAAAGTAAAACTGATGACACAGGAAACGCTGAAAACAAAGACAGTAGGAAGACTTAGTCTTCCTGTACTTAAGTCGGCATTGTGTCTCTTATATTTAATTCCGATGCGATTTCTGTGTTTCATCGACAATGGGAAGGTCCAAGGGATACAGTAAACCGGCAGATGTGCATCGGAATGTAAAACTGGTGACACAGGAAGCGCTCTAATTATAGACAGTAGGAAGACTCAGTCTTCCTGTACTTAAGTCGGCATTGTGTCTCTTATATTTAATTCCGATGCAATTTCTGTGTTTCATCGACAATGGGAAGGTCCAGTGGATACAGTAAACCTGCAGAGGTGCATCGGAATGTAAAACTGGTGACACAGGAAACGCTCAAAACATAGACAGTAGGAAGACTCAGTCTTCCTGTACTTAAATCGGCATTGTGTCTCTTACATTTAATTCCGATTAAATTTCTGTGTTTTATCGTGAATGGGAAGGTCCAAGGGATATAGTAATCATGCAGAGGTGAATCGGAAAGTCAAACTGATGACACAGGAAACGCTCAAAACGTAGACAGTAGGAAGACTTAGTCTTCCTGTACTTAAGTCTGCATTGTGTCTCTTATATTTAATTCCGATGCAATTTCTGTGTTTCATCGTCAATGGGAAGGTCCAAGGGATACAGTAAACCTGCAGAGGTGCATCGGAATGTAAAACTGGTGACACAGGAAACGCTCAAAACATAGACAGTAGGAAGACTCAGTGTTCCTGTACTTAAGTCGGTATTTTGTCTCTTATATTTAATTCCGATGCGATTTCTGTGTTTCATCGACAATGGGAAGGTCCAAGGGATACAGTAAACCGGCAGGGGTGCATCGGAATGTAAAACTGGTGACACAGGAAACGCTCAAATCATAGACCGTAAGAAGACTCAGTTTTCATGTACTTAAGTCGGCGTTGGGTCTCTTGTATTTAATTCCGATGCAATTTCTGTTTCATCGTCAATGGAAAGGTCCAATGGATACAGTAAACCTGCAGAGGTGAATCGGAATGTAATATTGGTGACACAGGAAACGCTCAAAACATAGACGGTAGGAAGACTCAGTCTTCCTGTACTTAAGTCGGCATTGTGTCTCTTATATATAATTTCGATGTAATTTGTGTGTTTCATCGCCAATGGGAAGGTCCAAGGGATACAGTAAACCTGTAGAGGTGCATCGGATTGTAAAACTGGTGACACAGGAAACGCTCAAAACATTGACTGTAAGGAGACTGTTTTCTTGTACTTAAGTCGGCATTGTGTCTCTTATATTTAATTCCGATGCAATTTCTGTGTTTCATCGTAACTGTGAAGGTCCAAGGGATACAGTAAACCTGCAGAGGTTCATCGGAATGTAAAACTGGTGACACAGGAAACGCTCAAATTATAGATAGTAGGAAGACTCAGTCTCCATGTACTTAAGTAGGCATTGTGTCTCTTATATTTAATTCCGATGCAATTTCTGTGTTTCATCGTCAATGGGAAGGTCCAAGGGATATAGTAAACATGCAGAGGTGAACCGGAAAGTCAAACTTATGTCACAGGAAACGCTCAAAACATAGACAGTAGGAAGACTTAGTCTTCCTGTACTTAAGTCTGCATTGTGTCTCTTAAATTTAATCCCGATGCAATTTCTGTGTTTCATCGTCAATGGGAAGGCCCAAGGGATACAGTAAACCTGCAGAGGTGCATCGGAATGTAAAACTGGTGACACAGGAAACGCTGAAAACATAGACAGTAGGAAGACTTAGTCTTCCTGTACTTAAGTCGGCATTGTGTCTCTTATATTTATTTCCGATGAAATATCTGTGTTTCATCGTGAATGTGAAGGTCCAAGGGATTTAGTAAACCTGCAGAGGTGCATCGGAAAGTAAAACTGATGACACAGGAAACGCTGAAAACATAGACAGTACGAAGACTTAGTCTTCCGGTACTTAAGTCGGCATTGTGTCTCTTATATTTAATTCCGATGCGATTTCTGTGTTTCATCGACAATGGGAAGGTCCAAGGGATACAGTAAACCGGCAGATGTGCATCGGAATGTAAAACTGGTGACACAGGAAGCGCTCTAATTATAGACAGTAGGAAGACTCAGTCTTCCTGTACTTAAGTCGGCATTGTGTCTCTTATATTTAATTCCGATGCAATTTCTGTGTTTCATCGACAATGGGATGGTCCAATGGATACAGTAAACCTGCAGAGGTGCATCGGAATGTAAAACTGGTGACACAGGAAGCGCTCAAAACATTGACCGTAAGAACACTGTTTTCTGGTACTTAAATCGGCATTATGTCTCTCATATTTACTTCCGATGCAATTTCTGTGTTTCATCGCCAATGGGAAGGTCCAAGTGATAAAGTAAACCTGTAGAGGTGCATCAGAATGTAAAATTGGTGACACAGGAAGCGCTCAAATTATAGACAGTAGGAAGACTCAGTCTTCCTGTACTTAAGTCGGCATTGTGTCTCTTATATTTAATTCCGATGCAATTTCTGTGTTTCATCGTCAATGGGAAGGTCCAAGGGATACTGTAAACCTGCAGAGGTGCATCAGAATGTAAAACTGGTGACACAGGAAACGCTCAAACCATAGACAGTACGAAGACTCAGTCTTCCTGTACTTAAGTGGGCATTGTGTCTCTTATATTTAATTCCGATGCGATATCTGTGTTTCATCGACAATGGGAAGGTCCAAGGGATACAGTAAACCGGCAGATGTGCATCGGAATGTAAAACTGGTGACACAGGAAACGCTCAAAACATAGACCGTAAGAAGACTCAGTTTTCTTGTACTTAAGTCGGCGTTGTGTCTCTTATATTTAATTGCGATGCAATTTCTAAGTTTCATCGTCAATGGGAAGGTCCAATGGATACAGTAAACCTGCAGAGGTGAATCGGAATGTAAAACTGGTGACACAGGAAACGTTCAATACATAGACAGTAGTAAGACTCAGCCTTCATGTACTTAAGTCGGCATTGTGTCTCATATATTTAATTCCGATGCGATTTCTGTGTTTCATCGACATTGGGAAGGTCCAAGGGATACAGTAAACCGGCAGGGGTGCGTCGGAATGTAAAACTGGTGACACAGGAAACGCTCAAAACATAGACCGTAAGAAGACTCAGTTTTCTTGTAATTAAGTCGGCGTTGTGTCTCTTATATATAATGCCGATGAAATATCTGTGTTTCATCGTCAATGGGAAGGTCCAATGGATACAGTAAACCTGCAGAGGTGAATCGGAATGTAAAAGTGTTGACACAGGAAACGCTCAAAACATAGACAGTAGGAAGACTCAGTCTTCCTGTACTTAAGTCGGCATTGTGTCTCTTATATTTAATTCCGATGCAATTTCTGTGTTTCATCGTCAATGGGAAGGTCCAAGGGATACTGTAAACCTGCAGAGGTGCATCAGAATGTAAAATTGGTGACACAGGAAACGCTCAAAACATAGACAGTAGGAAGACTCAGTCTTCCTGTACTTAAGTGGGCATTGTGTCTCTTATATTTAATTCCGATGCGATTTCTGTGTTTCATCGTGAATGGGAAGGTCCAAGGGATATAGTAAACCTGCAGAGGTGCATCGCAAAGTAAAACTGATGACACAGAAAACGCTCAAAACATAGACGGTAGGAAGACTTAGTCTTCCTGTACTTAAGTCGGCATTGTGTCTCTTATATTTAATTCCGATGCAATTTCTGTGTTTCATCGTCACTGTGAAGGTCTAAGGAATACTGTAAACCTGTAGAGGGGCATCGGAATGTAAAACTGGTGACACAGGAAACGCTCAAATTATAGACAGTAGGAAGACTCAGTGTTCCTGTACTTAAGTCGGCATTGTGTCTCTTATATTTAATTCCGATGCAATTTCTGTGTTTCATCGACAGTGGGAAGGTTCAAGGGATACAGTAAACCTGCAGAGGTGCATCAGAATGTAAAACTGGTGACACAGGAAACGCTCAAAACATAGACAGTAGGAAGACTCAGTCTTCCTGTACATAAGACGGCATTGTGTCTCTTATATTTAATTCCGATGCAATTTCTGTGTTTCATCGTCAATGGGAAGGTCCAAGGGATACAGTAAACCTGCGGAGGTGCATCGGAATGTCAAACTGGTGACACAGGAAACGCTGAAAACATAGACAGTAGGAAGACTCAGTCTTCATGTACTTAAATCGGCATTGTGTCGCTTACATTTAATTCCGATTAAATTTCTGTGTTTTATCGTGAATGGGAAGGTCCAAGGGATATAGTAATCATGCAGAGGTGAATCGGAAAGTCAAACTGATGACACAGGAAACGCTCAAAACATAGACAGTAGGAAGACTTAGTCTTCCTGTACTTAAGTCTGCATTGTGTCTCTTATATTTAATTCCGATGCAATTTCTGTGTTTCATCGTCAATGGGAAGGTCCAAGGGATACAGTAAACCTGCAGAGGTGCATCGGAATGTAAAACTGGTGACACAGGAAACGCTCAAAACATAGACAGTAGGAAGACTCAGTGTTCCTGTACTTAAGTCGGCATTTTGTCTCTTATATTTAATTCCGATGCGATTTCTGTGTTTCATCGACACTGGGAAGGTCCAAGGGATACAGTAAACCTGCAGAGGTTCATCGGAATGTAAAACTGGTGACACAGTAAACGCTCAAAGCATAGACAGTAGGAAGACTCAGTCTTCCTGTACTTAAGTCGGCTATGTGTCTCTTATATTTAATTCGGATGCGATTTCTTTGTTTCTTCGACACTGGGAAGGTCCAAGGGATACAGTAAACCGGTAGAGGTGCATCGGATTGTAAAACTAGTGACACAGGAAACGCTCTAAACATAGACCGTAAGAAGACTCAGTTTTCTTGTACTTAAGTCGGCGTTGTGTCTCTTGTATTTAATTCCGATGCAATTTTTGTTTCATCGTCAATGGAAAGGTCCAATGGATACAGTAAACCTGCAGAGGTGAATCGGAATGTAATATTGGTGACACAGGAAACGCTCAAAACATAGACGGTAGGAAGACTCAGTCTTCCTGTACTTAAGTCGGCATTGTGTCTCTTATATTTAATTTCGATGTAATTTGTGTGTTTCATCGCCAATGGGAAGGTCCAAGGGATACAGTAAACCTGCAGAGGTGCATCGGAATGTAAAAGTGTTGACACAGGAAACGCTCAAAACATTGACTGTAAGAAGACTGTTTTCTTGTACTTAAGTCGGCATTGTGTCTCTCATATTTAATTCCGATGCAATTTCTGTGTTTCATCGTAACTGTGAAGGTCCAAGGGATACAGTAAACCTGCAGAGGTTCATCGGAATGTAAAACTGGTGACACAGGAAACGCTCAAATTATAGATAGTAGGAAGACTCTGTCTCCATGTAATTAAGTCGGCATTGTGTCTCTTATATTTAATTCCGATGCAATTTCTGTGTTTCATCGACAATGGGAAGGTTCAAGGGATATAGTAAACATGCAGAGGTGAACCGGAAAGTCAAACTTATGACACAGGAAACGCTCAAAACATAGACAGTAGGAAGACTTAGTCTTCCTGTACTTAAGTCTGCATTGTGTCTCTTAAATTTAATCCCGATGCAATTTCTTTGTTTCATCGTCAATGGGAAGGTCCAAGGGATACAGTAAACCTGCAGAGGTGCATCGGAAAGTAAAACTGATGACACAGGAAACGCTCAAAACATAGACAGTAGGAAGACTTAGTCTTCCTGTACTTAAGTCGGCATTGTGTCTCTTATATTTAATTCCGATGCGATTTCTGTGTTTCATCGACAATGGGAAGGTCCAAGGGATACAGTAAACCTGCAGAGGTGCATCGGAATGTAAAACTGGTGACACAGGAAGCGCTCAAAACATTGACCGTAAGAACAGTGTTTTCTGGTACTTAAATCGGCATTATGTCTCTCATATTTAATTCCGATGCAATTTCTGTGTTTCATCGTCAATGGGAAGGTCCAAGGGATACTGTAAACCTGCAGAGGTGCATCAGAATGTAAAACTGGTGACACAGGAAACGCTCAAAACATAGACAGTAGGAAGACTCAGTCTTCCTGTACTTAAGTGGGCATTGTGTCTCTTATATTTAATTTCGATGCGATTTCTGTGTTTCATCGACAATGGGAAGGTCCAAGGGATACAGTAAACCGGCAGATGTGCATCGGAATGTAAAACTGGTGACACAGGAAACGCTCAAAACATAGACCGTAAGAAGACTCAGTTTTCTTGTACTTAAGTCGGCGTTGGGTCTCTTATATTTAATTGCGATGCAATTTCTAAGTTTCATCGTCAATGGGAAGGTCCAATGGATACAGTAAACCTGCAGAGGTGAATCGGAATGTAAAACTGGTGACACAGGAAACGTTCAATACATAGACAGTAGTAAGACTCAGCCTTCATGTACTTAAGTCGGCATTGTGTCTCGTATATTTAATTCCGATGCGATTTCTGTGTTTCATCGACATTGGGAAGGTCCAAGGGATACAGTAAACCGGCAGGGGTGCGTCGGAATGTAAAACTGGTGACACAGGAAACGCTCAATACATAGACCGTAAGAAGACTCAGTTTTCTTGTAATTAAGTCGGCGTTGTGTCTCCTATATATAATTCCGATGAAATATCTGTGTTTCATCGTCAATGGGAAGGTCCAATGGATACAGTAAACCTGCAGAGGTGAATCGGAATGTAAAAGTGTTGACACAGGAAACGCTCAAAACATAGACAGTAGGAAGACTCAGTCTTCCTGTACTTAAGTCGGCATTGTGTCTCTTATATTTAATTCCGATGCAATTTCTGTGTTTCATCGTCAATGGAAAGGTCCAAGTGATACAGTAAACCTGTAGAGGTGCATCGTAATGTAAAACTGGTGACACAGGAAGCGCTCTAATTATAGACAGTAGGAAGACTCAGTCTTCCTGTACTTAGGTCGGCGTTGTGTCTCTTATATTTAATTCCGATGAATTATCTGTGTTTCATCGTCAATGGGAAGGTCCAATGGATACAGTAAACCTACAGAGGTGCATCGGAATGTAAAACTGGTGACACAGGAAACGCTCAAAACATAGACCGTAAGAAGACTCAGTTTTCTTGTACTTAAGTCGTTGTTGTGTCTCTTATATTTAATTCCGATGAAATATCTGTGTTTCATCGTCAATGGGAAGGTCCAATGGATACAGTAAACCTGCAGAGGTGGATCGGAATGTAAAGGTGTTGACACAGGAAACGCACAAAACAAAGACAGTAGGAAGACTCAGTCTTCCTGTACTTAAGTCGGCATTGTGTCTCTTATATTTAATTCCGATGCGATTTCTGTGTTTCATCGACAATGGGAAGGTCCAATGGATACAGTAAACATGCAGAGGTGCATCGGAATGTAAAACTGGTAACACAGGAAACTCTCAAAACATAGACAGAAGGAAGACTCAGTGTTCCTGTACTTAAGTCGGCATTGTATCTCTTATATTTAATTACGATGCAATTTGTGTGTTTTATCGCCAATGGGAAGGTCCAAGGGATACAGTATACCTGCAGAGGTGCATCGGAATGTAAAACTGGTGACACAGGAAACGCTCAAAACATTGACCGTAAGAAGACTGTTTTCTGGTACTTAAATCGGCATTGTGTCTCTCATATTTAATTCCGATGCAATTTCTGTGTTTCTTCGCCAATAGGAATGTCCAAGTGATACAGTAAACCTGTAGAGGTGCATCGGAAAGTAAAACTGGTGACACAGGAAGCGCTCAAATTATAGACAGTAGGAAGACTAAGTCTTCCTTTACTTAAGTCGGCATTGTGTCTCTTATATTTAATTCCGATGCGATTTCTGTGTTTCATCGACAATGGGAAGGTCCAAGGGATACAGTAAACCGGCAGATGTGCATCGGAATGTAAAACTGGTGACACAGGAAACGCTCAAAACATAGACCGTAAGAAGACTCAGTTTTCTTGTACTTAAGTCGGCGTTGTGTCTCTTATATTTAATTGCGATGCAATTTCTGTGTTTCATCGTCAATGGGAGGGTCCAATGTATACAGTAAACCTGCAGAGGTGAATCGGAATGTAAAACTGGTGACACAGGAAACGCTCAAAACATAGACAGTAGGAAGACTCAGCCTTCCTGTACTTAAGTCGGCATTGTGTCTCATATATTTAAATCCGATGCGATTTCTGTGTTTCATCGACAATGGGAAGGTCCAAGGGATACAGTAAACCGGCAGGGGTGCGTCGGAATGTAAAACTGTTGACACAGGAAACGCTCAAAACATAGACAGTATTAAGACTCAGTCTTCCTGTACTTAAGTGGGCATTGTGTATCTTATATTTAATTCCGATGCAATTTCTGTGTTTCATCGTCAATGGAAAGGTCCAAGTGATACAGTAAACCTGTAGAGGTGCATCGGAATGTAAAACTGGTGACACAGGAAGCGCTCTAATTATTGACAGTAGGAAGACTCAGTCTTCCTGTACTTAAGTCGGCGTTGTGTCTCTTATATTTGATTCCGATGAAATATCTGTGTTTCATCGTCAATGGGAAGGTCCAATGGATACAGTAAACCTGCAGAGGTGAATCGGAATGTAAAAGTGTTGACACAGGAAACGCTCAAAACATAGACAGTAGGAAGACTCAGTCTTCCTGTACTTAAGTCGGCATTGTGTCTCTTATATTTAATTCCGATGCGATTTCTGTGTTTCATCGACAATGGCAAGGTCCAATGGACACAGTAAACCTGCAGAGGTGCATCGGAATGTACAACTGGTGACGCAGGAAACGCTCAAAGCATAGACAGTAGGAAGACTCAGTGTTCCTGTACTTAAGTCGGCATTGTGTCTCTTATATTTAATTACGATGCAATTTGTGTGTTTCATCGCCAACGGGAAGGTCCAAGGGATACAGTAAACCTGCAGCGGTGCATCGGAATGTAAAACTGGTGACACAGGAAACGCTCAAAACATTGACCGTAAGAAGACTGTTTTCTGGTACTTAAGTCGGCATTGTGTCTCTCATATTTAATTCCGATGCAATTTCTGTGTTTCATCGTCAATGGAAAGGTCCAAGTGATACAGTAAACCTGTAGAGGTGCATCGGAATGTAAAACTGGTGACACAGGTAGCGCTCTAATTATAGACAGTAGGAAGACTCAGTCTTCCTGTACTTAAGTCGGCATTGTGTCTCTTATATTTAATTCCGATGCAATTTCTGTGTTTCATCGACAATGGGAAGGTCCAATGGATACAGTAAACCTGCAGAGGTGCATCGGAAAGTAAAACTGGTGACACAGGAAACGCTCAAAACATAGACAGTAGGAAGACTCAGTGTTCCTGTACTTAAGTCGGCATTGTATCTCTTATATTTAATTACGATGCAATTTGTGTGTTTCATCGCTAATGGGAAGGTCCAAGGGATACAGTAAACCTGCAGAGATGCATCGGAATGTAAAACTGGTGACACAGGAAACGCTCAAAACATTGACCGTAAGAACACTGTTTTCTGGTACTTAAATCGGCCTTATGTCTCTCATATTTAATTCCGATGCAATTTCTGTGTTTCATCGCCAATGGGAAGGTCCAAGTGATAAAGTAAACCTGTAGAGGTGCATCGGAATGTAAAACTGGTGACACAGGAAGCGCTCAAATTATAGACAGTAGGAAGACTCAGTCTTCCTGTACTTAAGTCGGCATTGTGTCTCTTATATTTAATTCCGATGCAATTTCTGTGTTTCATCGTCAATGGGAAGGTCCAAGTGATACAGTAAACCTGTAGAGGTGCATCGGAATGTAAAACTGGTGACACAGGTAGCGCTCTAATTATAGACAGTAGGAAGACTCAGTCTTCCTGTACTTAAGTGGGCATTGTGTCTCATATATTTAATTCCGATGCGATTTCTGTGTTTCATCGACATTGGGAAGGTCCAAGGGATACAGTAAACCGGCAGGGGTGCGTCGGAATGTAAAACTGGTGACACAGGAAACGCTCAAAACATAGACCGTAAGAAGACTCAGTTTTCTTGTAATTAAGTCGGCGTTGTGTCTCTTATATATAATTCCGATGAAATATCTGTGTTTCATCGTCAATGGGAAGGTACAATGGATACAGTAAACCTGCAGAGGTGAATCGGAATGTAAAAGTGTTGACACAGGAAACGCTCAAAACATAGACAGTAGGAAGACTCAGTCTTCCTGTACTTAAGTCGGCATTGTGTCTCTTATATTTAATTCCGATGCAATTTCTGTGTTTCATCGTCAATGGAAAGGTCCAAGTGATACAGTAAACCTGTAGAGGTGCATCGGAATGTAAAACTGGTGACACAGGAAGCGCTCTAATTATAGACAGTAGGAAGATTCAGTCTTCCTGTACTTAAGTCGGCATTGTGTCTCTTATATTTAATTCCGATGCAATTTCTGTGTTTCATCGTCAATGGGAAGGTCCAAGGGATACTGTAAACCTGCAGAGGTGCATCAGAATGTAAAACTGGTGACACAGGAAACGCTCAAAACATAGACAGTAGGAAGACTCAGTCTTCCTGTACTTAAGTGGGCATTGTGTCTCTTATATTTAATTCCGATGCGATTTCTGTGTTTCATCGACAATGGGAAGGTCCAAGGGATACAGTAAACCGGCAGATGTGCATCGGAATGTAAAACTGGTGACACAGGAAACGCTCAAAACATAGACCGTAAGAAGACTCAGTTTTCTTGTACTTAAGTCGGCGTTGTGCCTCTTATATTTAATTGCGATGCAATTTCTGTGTTTCATCGTCAATGGGAAGGTCCAATGGATACAGTAAACCTGCAGAGGTGAATCGGAATGTAAAACTGGTGACACAGGAAACGCTCAAAACATAGACCGTAAGAAGACTCAGTTTTCTTGTTCTTAAGTCGGCGTTGTGTCTCTTATATTTAATTCCGATGAAATATCTGTGTTTCATCGTCAATGGGAAGGTCCAATGGATACAGTAAACCTGCAGAAGTGAATCGGAATGTAAAAGTGTTGACACAGGAAACGCTCAAAACATAGACAGTAGGAAGACTCAGCCTTCCTGTACTTAAGTCGGCATTGTGTCTCATATATTTAATTCCGATGCGATTTCTGTGTTTCATCGACAATGGGAAGGTCCAAGGGATACAGTAGACCGGCAGGGGTGCGTCGGAATGTAAAACTGGTGACACAGGAAACGCTCAAAACATAGACCGTAAGAAGACTCAGTTTTCTTGTTCTTAAGTCGGCGTTGTGTCTCTTATATTTAATTCCGATGAAATATCTGTGTTTCATCGTCAATGGGAAGGTCCAATGGATACAGTAAACCTGCAGAAGTGAATCGGAATGTAAAAGTGTTGACACAGGAAACGCTCAAAACATAGACAGTAGGAAGACTCAGTCTTCCTGTACTTAAGTCGGCATTGTGTCCCTTATATTTAATTCCGATGCGATTTCTGTGTTTCATCGACAATGGGAAGGTCCAAGGGATACAGTAAACCTGCAGAGGTGCATCGGAATGTAAAACTGGTGACACAGGAAACGCTCAAAACATTGACCGTAAGAAGACTGTTTTCTGGTACTTAAATCGGCATTATGTCTCTCATATTTAATTCCGCTTCCCCCATGAACCATGGACCTTGCCGTTGGTGGGGAGGCTTGCGTGCCTCAGCGATACAGATGGCCGTACCGTAGGTGCAACCACAACGTAGGGGTATCTGTTGAGAGGCCAGACAAACACGTGGTTCCTGAAGAGGGGCAGCAGCCTTTTCAGTAATTGCAGGGGCAACAGTCTGGATGATTGACTGATCTGGCCTTGTAACATTAACCAAAACGGCCTTGCTGTGCTGGTACTGCGAACGGCTGAAAGCAAGGGGAAACTACGGCCGTAATTTTTCCCGAGGACATGCAGCTTTACTGTATGATTAAATGATGATGGCGCCCTCTTGGGTAAACTATTCCGGAGGTAAAATAGTCCCCCATTCGGATCTCCGGGCGGGGACTACTGAAGAGGACGTCGTTATCAGGAGAAAGAAAACTGGCATTCTACGGATCGGAGCGTGGAATGTCAGATCTCTTAATCGGGCAGGTAGGTTAGAAAATTTAAAAAGGGAAGTGGATAGGTTAAAGTTAGATATAGTGGGAATTAGTGAAGTTCGGTGGCAGGAGGAACAAGACTTTTGGTCAGGTGATTACAGGGTTATAAATACAAAATCAAATAGGGTCAATGCAGGAGTAGGTTTAATAATGAATAAAAAAATAGGAGTGCGGGTTAGCTACTACAAACAGCATAGTGAACGCATTATTGTGGCCAAGATAGACACAAAGCCCATGCCTACTACAGTAGTACAAGTTTATATGCCAACTAGCTCTGCAGATGATAAAGAAATTGATGAAATGTATGACGAGATAAAAGAAATTATTCAGGTAGTGAAGGGAGACGAAAATTTAATAGTCATGGGTGACTGGAATTCGTCAGTAGGAAAAGGGAGAGAAGGAAACATAGTAGGTGAATATGGATTGGGGGGAAGAAATGAAAGAGGAAGCCGCCTTGTAGAATTTTGCACAGAGCATAACTTAATCATAGCTAACACTTGGTTCAAGAATCATAAAAGAAGGTTGTATTCCTGGAAGAATCCTGGAGATACTAATAGGTATCAGATAGATTATATAATGGTAAGACAGAGATTTAGGAACCAGGTTTTAAATTGTAAGACATTTCCAGGGGCAGATGTGGATTCTGACCACAATCTATTGGTTATGAACTGCAGATTGAAACTGAAGAAACTGCAAAAAGGTGGGAATTTAAGGAGATGGGACCTGGATAAACTGAAAGAACCAGAGGTTGTAGAGAGTTTCAGGGAGAGCATAAGGGAACAATTGACAGGAATGTGGGAAAGAAATACAGTAGAAGAAGAATGGGTAGCTCTGAGGGATGAAGTAGTGAAGGCAGCAGAGGATCAAGTAGGTAAAAAGACGAGGGCTAATAGAAATCCTTGGGTAACAGAAGAAATATTGAATTTAATTGATGAAAGGAGAAAATATAAAAATGCATTAAATGAAGCAGGCAAAAGGGAATACAAACGTCTCAAAAATGAGATCGACAGAAAGTGCAAAATGGCTAAGCAGGGATGGCTAGAGGACAAATGTAAGGATGTAGAGGCTTGTCTCACTAGGGGTAAGATAGATACTGCCTACAGGAAAATTAAAGAGACCTTTGGAGAGAAGAGAACCACTTGTATGAATATCAAGAGCTCAGATGGCAACCCAGTTGTAAGCAAAGAAGGGAAGGCAGAAAGGTGGAAGGAGTATATAGAGGGTTTATACAAGGGCGATGTACTTGAGGACAGTATTATGGAAATGGAAGAGGATGTAGATGAAGATGAAATGGGAGATAAGATACTGCGTGAAGAGTTTGACAGAGCACTGAAAGACCTGAGTGGAAACAAGGCCCCGGGAGTAGACAACATTCCATTAGAACTACTGATGGCCTTGGGAGAGCCAGTCATGACAAAACTCTACCATCTGGTGAGCAAGATGTATGAGACAGGCGAAATACCCACAGACTTCAAGAAGAATATAATAATTCCAATACCAAAGAAAGCAGGTGTTGACAGATGTGAAAATTACCGAACTATCAGTTTAATAAGTCACAGCTGCAAAATACTAACGCGAATTCTTTACAGACGAATGGAAAAACTGGTAGAAGCGGACTTCGGGGAAGATCAGTTTGGATTCCGTAGAAATGTTGGAACACGTGAGGCAATACTAACCTTACGACTTATCTTAGAAGAAAGATTAAGAAAAGGCAAACCTACGTTTCTAGCATTTGTAGACTTAGAGAAAGCTTTTGACAACGTTAACTGGAATACTCTCTTTCAAATTCTGAAGGTGGCAGGGGTAAAATACAGGGAGCGAAAGGCTATTTACAATTTGTACAGAAACCAGAATACACTAAGCAGATTCAGAAGGATGTAGGTTGCAGTAGGTACTGGGAGATGAAGAAGCTTGCACAGGATAGAGTAGCATGGAGAGCTGCATCAAACCAGTCTCAGGACTGAAGACCACAACAACAACAACATTTAATTCCGATGCAATTTCTGTGTTTCATCGCCAATGGGAAGGTCCAAGTGATAAAGTAAGAGTCGAGGGGCATGAAAGGGAAGCAGTGGTTGGGAAAGGAGTGAGACAGGGTTGTAGCCTCTCCCCGATGTTATTCAATCTGTATATTGAGCAAGCAGTAAAGGAAACAAAAGAAAAATTCGGAGTAGGTATTAAAATTCATGGAGAAGGAGTAAAAACTTTGAGGTTCGCCGATGACATTGTAATTCTGTCAGAGACAGCAAAGGACTTGGAAGAGCAGTTGAACGGAATGGACAGTGTCTTGAAAGGAGGATATAAAATGAACATCAACAAAAGCAAAACGAGGATAATGGAATGTAGTCAAATTAAATCGGGTGATGCTGAGGGGATTAGATTAGGAAATGAGACACTTAAAGTAGTAAAGGAGTTTTGCTATTTAGGGAGTAAAATAACTGATGATGGTCGAAGTAGAGAGGATATAAAATGTAGACTGGCAATGGCAAGGAAATCGTTTCTGAAGAAGAGAAATTTGTTAACATCGAGTATAGATTTAAGTGTCAGGAAGTCGTTTCTGAAAGTATTTGTATGGAGTGTAGCCATGTATGGAAGTGAAACATGGACGATAACCAGTTTGGACAAGAAGAGAATAGAAGCTTTCGAAATGTGGTGCTACAGAAGAATGCTGAAGATAAGGTGGGTAGATCACGTAACTAATGAGGAGGTATTGAATAGGATTGGGGAGAAGAGAAGTTTGTGGCACAACTTGACTAGGAGAAGGGATCGGTTGGTAGGACATGTTTTGAGGCATCAAGGGATCACAAATTTAGCATTGGAGTGCAGCGTGGAGGGTAAAAATCGTAGAGGGAGACCAAGAGATCAATACACTAAGCAGATTCAGAAGGATGTAGGTTGCAGTAGGTACTGGGAGATGAAGAAGCTTGCACAGGATAGAGTAGCATGGAGAGCTGCATCAAACCAGTCTCAGGACTGAAGACAACAACAACAACAACATTTAATTCCGATGCAATTTCTGTGTTTCATCGCCAATGGGAAGGTCCAAGTGATAAAGTAAACCTGTAGAGGTGCATCGGAATGTAAAACTGGTGACACAGGAAGCGCTCAAATTATAGACAGTAGGAAGACTCAGTCTTCCTGTACTTAAGTCGGCATTGTGTCTCTTATATTTAATTCCGATGCAATTTGTGTGTTTCATCGTCAATGGGAAGGTCCAAGTGATACTGTAAACCTGCAGAGGTGCATCAGAATGTAAAACTGGTGACACAGGAAACGCTCAAAACATAGACAGTAGCAAGACTCAGTCTTCCTGTACTTAAGTGGGCATTGTGTCTCTTATATTTAATTCCGATGCGATTTCTGTGTTTCATCGACAATGGGAAAGTCCAAGGGATACAGTAAACCGGCAGATGTGCATCGGAATGTAAAACTGGTGACACAGGAAACGCTCAAAACATAGACCGTAAGATGACTCAGTTTTCTTGTACTTAAGTCGGCGTTGTGTCTCTTATATTTAATTGCGATGCAATTTCTGTGTTTCATCGTCAATGGGAAGGTCCAATGGATAAACCTGCAGAGGTGAATCGGAATGTAAAACTGGTGACACAGGAAACGTTCAATACATAGACAGTAGGAAGACTCAGCCTTCATGTACTTAAGTCGGCATTGTGTCTCATATATTTAATTCCGATGCGATTTCTGTGTTTCATCGACATTGGGAAGGTCCAAGGGATACAGTAAACCGGCAGGGGTGCGTCGGAATGTAAAACTGGTGACACAGGAAACGCTCAAAACATAGACCGTAAGAAGACTCAGTTTTCTTGTAATTAAGTCGGCGTTGTGTCTCTTATATATAATTCCGATGAAATATCTGTGTTTCATCGTCAATGGGAAGGTCCAATGGATACAGTAAACCTGCAGAGGTGAATCGGAATGTAAAAGTGTTGACACAGGAAACGCTCAAAACATAGACAGTAGGAAGACTCAGTCTTCCTGTACTTAAGTCGGCATTGTGTCTCTTATATTTAATTCCGATGCAATTTCTGTGTTTCATCGTCAATGGAAAGGTCCAAGTGATACAGTAAACCTGTAGAGGTGCATCGGAATGTAAAACTGGTGACACAGGAAGCGCTCTAATTATAGACAGTAGGAAGACTCAGTCTTCCTGTACTTAAGTCGGCATTGTGTCTCTTATATTTAATTCCGATGCAATTTCTGTGTTTCATCGTCAATGGGAAGGTCCAAGGGATACTGTAAACCTGCAGAGGTGCATCAGAATGTAAAACTGGTGACACAGGAAACGCTCAAAACATAGACAGTAGGAAGACTCAGTCTTCCTGTACTTAAGTGGGCATTGTGTCTCTTATATTTAATTCCGTGCGATTTCTGTGTTTCATCGACAATGGGAAGGTCCAAGGGATACAGTAAACCGGCAGATGTGCATCGGAATGTAAAACTGGTGACACAGGAAACGCTCAAAACATAGACAGTAGGAAGACTCAGTCTTCCTGTACTTAAGTGGGCATTGTGTCTCTTATATTTAATTCCGATGCGATTTCTGTGTTTCATCGACAATGGGAAGGTCCAAGGGATACAGTAAACCGGCAGATGTGCATCGGAATGTAAAACTGGTGACACAGGAAACGCTCAAAACATAGACCGTAAGAAGACTCAGTTTTCTTGTACTTAAGTCGGCGTTGTGTCTCTTATATTTAATTGCGATGCAATTTCTGTGTTTCATCGTCAATGGGAAGGTCCAATGGATACAGTAAACCTGCAGAGGTGAATCGGAATGTAAAACTGGTGACACAGGAAACGCTCAAAACATAGACAGTAGGAAGACTCAGCCTTCCTGTACTTAAGTCGGCATTGTGTCTCATATATTTAATTCCGATGCGATTTCTGTGTTTCATCGACAATGAGAAGGTCCAAGGGATACAGTAGACCGGCAGGTGTGCGTCGGAATGTAAAACTGGTGACACAGGAAACTCTCAAAACATAGACCGTAAGAAGACTCAGTTTTCTTGTACTTAAGTCGGCGTTGTGTCTCTTATATATAATTTCGATGAAATATCTGTGTTTCATCGTCAATGGGAAGGTCCAATGGATACAGTAAACCTGCAGAGGTGAATCGGAATGTAAAAGTGTTGACACAGGAAACGCTCAAAAGATAGACAGTAGGAAGACTCAGTCTTCCTGTACTTAAGTCGGCATTGTGTCTCTTATATTTAATTCCGATGCAATTTCTGTGTTTCATCGTCAATGGAAAGGTCCAAGTGATACAGTAAACCTGTAGAGGTGCATCGGAATGTAAAACTGGTGACACAGGAAGCGCTCTAATTATAGACAGTAGGAAGACTCAGTCTTCCTGTACTTAAGTCGGCATTGTGTCTCTTATATTTAATTCCGATGCAATTTCTGTGTTTCATCGTCAATGGGAAAGTCCAAGGGATACTGTAAACCTGCAGAGGTGCATCAGAATGTAAAACTGGTGACACAGGAAACGCTCAAAACATAGACAGTAGGAAGACTCAGTCTTCCTGTACTTAAGTGGGCATTGTGTCTCTTATATTTAATTCCGTGCGATTTCTGTGTTTCATCGACACTGGGAAGGTCCAAGGGATACAGTAAACAGGCAGATGTGCATCGGAATGTAAAACTGGTGACACAGGAAATAGCTCAAAACATAGACTGTAGGAAGACTCAGTCTTCCTGTACTTAAGTCGTCATTGTGTCTCATATATTTAATTGCGATGCAATTTCTGTGTTTCATCGTCAATGGGTAGGTCCAATGGATACAGTAAACCTGCAGAGGTGAATCGGAATGTAAAACTGGTGACACAGGAAACGCTCAAAACATAGACAGTAGGAAGACTTAGCCTTCCTGTACTTAAGTCGGCATTGTGTCCCATATATTTAATTCCGATGCGATTTCTGTGTTTCATCGACAATGGGAAGGTCCAAGGGATACAGTAGACCGGCAGGGGTGCGTCGGAATGTAAAACTGGTGACACAGGAAACGCTCAAAACATAGACCGTAAGAAGACTCAGTTTTCTTGGACTTAAGTCGGCGTTGTGTCTCTTATATTTAATTCCGATGAAATATCTGTGTTTCATCGTCAATGGGAAGGTCCAATGGATACAGTAAACCTGCAGAGGTGAATCGGAATGTAAAAGTGTTGACACAGGAAACGCTCAAAACATAGACAGTAGGAAGACTCAGTGTTCCTGTACTTAAGTCGGCATTGTGTCTCTGACATTTAATTACGATGCAATTTGTGGGTTTCATCGCCAACGGGAAGGTCCAAGGGATACAGTAAACCTGCAGAGGTGCATAGGAATGTAAAACTGGTGACACAGGAAACGCTCAAAACATTGACCGTAAGAAGACTGTTTTCTGGTACTTAAGTCGGCATTGTGTCTCTCATATTTAATTCCGATGCAATTACTGTGTTTCATCGTCAATGGAAAGGTCCAAGTCATACAGTAAACCTGTAGAGGTGCATCGGAATGTAAAACTGGTGACACAGGAAGCGCTCTAATTATAGACAGTAGGAAGACTCAGTCTTCCTGTACTTAAGTCGGCATTGTGTCTCTTATATTTAATTCCGATGCGATTTCTGTGTTTCATCGACAATGGGAAGGTCCAATGGATACAGTAAACCTGCAGAGGTGAAAGGAATGTGAAACTGGTGACACAGGAAACGCTCAAAACATAGACAGTAGGAAGACTCAGTGTTCCTGTACTTAAGTCGGCATTGTATCTCTTATATTTAATTACGATGCAATTTGTGTGTTTCATCGCCAATGGGAAGGACCAAGGGATACAGTAAACCTGCAGAGGTGCATCGGAATGTAAAACTGGTGACACAGGAAACGCTCAAAACATAGACAGTAGGAAGACTCAGTCTTCCTGTACTTAAGTGGGCATTGTGTCTCTTATATTTAATTCCGATGCGATTTCTGTGTTTCATCGACAATGGGAAGGTCCAAGGGATACAGTAAACCGGCAGGTGGGCGTCGGAATGTAAAACTGGTGACACAGGAAACGCTCAAAACATAGACCGTAAGAAGACTCAGTTTTCTTGTACTTAAGTCGGCGTTGTGTCTCTTATATATAATTCCGATGAAATATCTGTGTTTCATCGTCAATGGGAAGGTCCAATGGATACAGTAAACCTGCAGAGGTGAATCGGAATGTAAAAGTGTTGACACAGGAAACGCTCAAAACATAGACAGTAGGAAGACTCAGTCTTCCTGTACTTAAGTCGGCATTGTGTCTCTTATATTTAATTCCGATGCAATTTCTGTGTTTCATCGTCAATGGAAAGGTCCAAGTGATACAGTAAACCTGTAGAGGTGCATCGGAATGTAAAACTGGTGACACAGGAAGCGCTCTAATTATAGACAGTAGGAAGACTCCGTCTTCCTGTACTTAAGTCGGCATTGTGTCTCTTATATTTAATTCCGATGCAATTTCTGTGTTTCATCGTCAATGGGAAGGTCCAAGGGATACTGTAAACCTGCAGAGGTGCATCAGAATGTAAAACTGGTGACACAGGAAACGCTCAAAACATAGACAGTAGGAAGACTCAGTCTTCCTGTACTTAAGTGGGCATTGTGTCTCTTATATTTAATTCCGTGCGATTTCTGTGTTTCATCGTCAATGGGAAGGTCCAAAGGATACTGTAAACCTGCAGAGGTGCATCAGAATGTAAAACTGGTGACACAGGAAACGCTCAAAACATAGACAGTAGGAAGACTCAGTCTTCCTGTACTTAAGTCGTCATTGTGTCTCATATATTTAATTGCGATGCAATTTCTGTGTTTCATCGTCAATGGGTAGGTCCAATGGATACAGTAAATCTTCAGAGGTGAATCGGAATGTAAAACTGGTGACACAGGAAACGCTCAAACATAGACAGTAGGAAGACTCAGCCTTCCTGTACTTAAGTCGGCATTGTGTCCCATATATTTAATTCCGATGCGATTTCTGTGTTTCATCGACAATGGGAAGGTCCAAGGGATACAGTAGACCGGCAGGGGTGCGTCGGAATGTAAAACTGGTGACACAGGAAACGCTCAAAACATAGACCGTAAGAAGACTCAGTTTTCTTGGACTTAAGTCGGCGTTGTGTCTCTTATATTTAATTCCGATGAAATATCTGTGTTTCATCGTCAATGGGAAGGTCCAATGGATACAGTAAACCTGCAGAGGTGAATCGGAATGTAAAAGTGTTGACACAGGAAACGCTCAAAACATAGACAGTAGGAAGAGTCAGTCTTCCTGTACTTAAGTCGGCATTCTGTCTCTTATATTTAATTCCGATGCGATTTCTGTGTTTCATCGACAATGGGAAGGTCCAATGGACGCAGTAAACCTGCAGAGGTGCATCGGAATGTACAACTGGTGACACAGGAAACGCTCAAAACATAGACAGTAGGAAGACTCAGTGTTCCTGTACTTAAGTCGGCATTGTGTCTCTGACATTTAATTACGATGCAATTTGTGGGTTTCATCGCCAACGGGAAGGTCCAAGGGATACAGTAAACCTGCAGAGGTGCATCGGAATGTAAAACTGGTGACACAGGAAACGCTCAAAACATTGACCGTAAGAAAACTGTTTTCTGGTACTTAAGTCGGCATTGTGTCTCTCATATTTAATTCCGATGCAATTACTGTGTTTCATCGTCAATGGAAAGGTCCAAGTCATACAGTAAACCTGTAGAGGTGCATCGGAATGTAAAACTGGTGACACAGGAAGCGCTCAAATTAGAGACAGTAGGAAGACTCAATCTTCCTGTACTTAAGTGGGCATTGTGTCTCTTATATTTAATTCCGATGCGATTTCTGTGTTTCATCGTCAATGGGAAGGTCCAAGGGATACTGTAAACCTGCAGAGGTGCATCAGAATGTAAAACTGGTGACACAGGAAACGCTCAAAACATAGACAGTAGGAAGTCTCAGTCGTCCTGTACTTAAGTGGGCATTGTGTCTCTTATATTTAATTCCGATGCGATTTCTGTGTTTCATCGACAATGGGAAGGTCCAAGGGATACAGTAAACCGGCAGATGTGCATCGGAATGTAAAACTGGTGACACAGGAAACGCTCAAAACATAGACCGTAAGATGACTCAGTTTTCTTGTACTTAAGTCGGCGTTGTGTCTCTTATATTTAATTGCGATGCAATTTCTGTGTTTCATCGACAATGGGAAGGTCCAAGGGATACAGTAAACCGGCAGATGTGCATCGGAATGTAAAACTGGTGACACAGGAAACGCTCAAAACATAGACCGTAAGAAGACTCAGTTTTCTTGTACTTAAGTCGGCGTTGTGTCTCTTATATTTAATTGCGATGCAATTTCTGTGTTTCATCGTCAATGGGAAGGTCCAATGGATACAGTAAACCTGCAGAGGTGAATCGGAATGTAAAACTTGTGACACAGGAAACGTTCAATACATAGACAGTAGGAAGACTCAGCCTTCATGTACTTAAGTCGGCATTGTGTCTCATATATTTAATTCCGATGCGATTTCTGTATTTCATCGACATTGGGAAGGTCCAAGGGATACAGTAAACCGGCAGGGGTGCGTCGGAATGTAAAACTGGTGACACAGGAAACGCTCAAATCATAGACCGTAAGAAGACTCAGTTTTCTTGTACTTAAGTCGGCGTTGTGTCTCTAATATATAATTCCGATGAAATATCTGTGTTTCATCGTCAATGGGAAGGTCCAATGGATACAGTAAACCTGCAGAGGTGAATCGGAATGTAAAAGTGTTGACACAGGAAACGCTCAAAGCATAGACAGTAGGAAGACTCAGTCTTCCTGTACTTAAGTCGGCATTGTGTCTCTTATATTTAATTCCGATGCGATTTCTGTGTTTCATCGACAATGGGAAGGTCCAATGGATACAGTAAACTTGCAGAGGTGAATCGGAATGTAAAAGTGTTGACACAGGAAACGCTCAAAACATAGACAGTAGGAAGACTCAGTCTTCCTGTACTTAAGTCGGCATTGTGTCTCTTATATTTAATTCCGATGCGATTTCTGTGTTTTATCGACAATGGGAAGGTCCAATGGACACAGTAAACCTGCAGAGGTGCATCGGAATGTACAACTGGTGACACAGGAAACGCTCTAATTATAGACAGTAGGAAGACTCAGTCTTCCTGTACTTAAGTCGGCATTGTGTCTCTTATATTTAATTCCGATGCGATTTCTGAGTTTCATCGACAATGGGAAGGTCCAAGGGATACAGTAAACCGGCAGATGTGCATCGGAATGTAAAACTGGTGACACAGGAAACGCTCAAAACATAGACCGTAAGAAGACTCAGTTTTCTTGTTCTTAAGTCGGCGTTGTGTCTCTTATATTTAATTGCGATGCAATTTCTGTGTTTCATCGTCAATGGGAAGGTCCAATGGATACAGTAAACCTGCAGAGGTGAATCGGAATGTAAAACTGGTGACACAGGAAACGCTCAAAACATAGACAGTAGGAAGACTCAGCCTTCCTGTACTTAAGTCGGCATTGTGTCTCATATATTTAATTCCGATGCGATTTCTGTGTTTCATCGACAACGGGAAGGTCCAAGGGATACAGTAGACCGGCAGGGGTGCGTCGGAATGTAAAACTGGTGACACAGGAAACGCTCAAAACATAGACCGTAAGAAGACTCAGTTTTCTTGGACTTAAGTCGGCGTTGTGTCTCTTATATTTAATTCCGATGAAATATCTGTGTTTCATCGTCAATGGGAAGGTCCAATGGATACAGTAAACCTGCAGAGGTGAATCGGAATGTAAAAGTGTTGACACTGGAAACGCTCAAAACATAGACAGTAGGAAGACTCAGTCTTCCTGTACTTAAGTCGGCATTGTGTCTCTTATATTTAATTCCGATGCGATTTCTGTGTTTCATCGACAATGGGAAGGTCCAATGGACACAGTAAACCTGCAGAGGTGCATCGGAATGTACAACTGGTGACACAGGAAACGCTCTAATTATAGACAGTAGGAAGACTCAGTCTTCCTGTACTTAAGTCGGCATTGTGTCTCTTATATTTAATTCCGATGCGATTTCTGAGTTTCATCGACAATGGGAAGGTCCAAGGGATACAGTAAACCGGCAGATGTGCATCGGAATGTAAAACTGGTGACACAGGAAACGCTCAAAACATAGACCGTAAGAAGACTCAGTTTTCTTGTACTTAAGTCGGCGTTGTGTCTCTTATATATAATTCCGATGACATATCTGTGTTTCATCGTCAATGGGAAGGTCCAATGGATACAGTAAACCTGCAGAGGTGAATCGGAATGTAAAAGTGTTGACACAGGAAACGCTCAAAACATAGACAGTAGGAAGACTCAGTCTTCCTGTACTTAAGTCGGTATTGTGTCTCTTATATTTAATTCCGATGCGATTTCTGTGTTTCATCGACAATGGGAAGGTCCAATGGACACAGTAAACCTGCAGAGGTGCATCGGAATGTAAAACTGGTGACACAGGAAACGCTCAAAACATAGACAGTAGGAAGACTCAGTGTTCCTGTACTTAAGTCGGCATTGTGTCTCTTATATTTAATTCCGATGCGATTTCTGTGTTTCATCGACAATGGGAAGGTCCAAGGGATACAGTAAACCGGCAGATGTGCATCGGAATGTAAAACTGGTGACACAGGAAACGCTCAAAACATAGACCGTAAGATGACTCAGTTTTCTTGTACTTAAGTCGGCGTTGTGTCTCTTAAATTTAATTGCGATGCAATTTCTGTGTTTCATCGACAATGGGAAGGTCCAAGGGATACAGTAAACCGGCAGATGTGCATCGGAATGTAAAACTGGTGACACAGAAAACGCTCAAAACATAGACCGTAAGAAGACTTAGTTTACTTGTACTTAAGTCGGCGTTGTGTCTCTTATATTTAATTGCGATGCAATTTCTGTGTTTCATCGTCAATGGGAAGGTCCAATGGATACAGTAAACCTGCAGAGGTGAATCGGAATGTAAAACTGGTGACACAGGAAACGTTCAATACATAGACAGTAGGAAGACTCAGCCTTCATGTACTTAAGTCGGCATTGTGTCTCATATATTTAATTCCGATGCGATTTCTGTGTTTCATCGACATTGGGAAGGTCCAAGGGATACAGTAAACCGGCGGGGTTGCGTCGGAATGTAAAACTGGTGACACAGGAAACGCTCAAAACATAGACCGTAAGAAGACTCAGTTTTCTTGTACTTAAGTCGGCGTTGTGTCTCTTAAATATAATTCCGATGAAATATCTGTGTTTCATCGTCAATGGGAAGGTCCAATGGATACAGTAAACCTGCAGAGGTGAATCGGAATGTAAAAGTGTTGACACAGGAAACGCTCAAAACATAGACAGTTGGAAGACTCAGTCTTCCTGTACTTAAGTCGGCATTGTGTCTCTTATATTTAATTCCGATCCGATTTCTGTGTTTCATCGACAATGGGAAGGTCCAATGGACACAGTAAACCTGCAGAGGTGCATCGGAATGTACAACTGGTGACACAGGAAACGCTCAAAACATCGACAGTAGGAAGACTCAGTGTTCCTGTACTTAAGTCGGCATTGTGTCTCTTATATTTAATTCCGATGCAATTTGTGTGTTTCATCGCCAATGGGAAGGTCCAAGGGATACAGTAAACCGGCAGATGTGTATCGGAATGTAAAACTGGTGACACAGGAAACGCTCAATACATAGACAGTAGGAAGACTCAGTCTTCCTGTACTTAAGTGGGCATTGTGTCTCTTATATTTAATTCCGATGCGATTTCTGTGTTTCATCGACAATGGGAAGGTCCAAGGGATACAGTAAACCGGCAGATGTGCATCGGAATGTAAAACTGGTGACACAGGAAACGCTCAAAACATAGACCGTAAGAAGATTCAGTTTTCTTGTTCTTAAGTCGGCGTTGTGTCTCTTATATTTAATTGCGATGCAATTTCTGTGTTTCATCGTCAATGGGAAGGTCCAATGGATACAGTAAACCTGCAGAGGTGAATCGGAATGTAAAACTGGTGACACAGGAAACGCTCAAAACATAGACAGTAGGAAGACTCAGCCTTCCTGTACTTAAGTCGGCATTGTGTCTCATATATTTAATTCCGATGCGATTTCTGTGTTTCATCGACAATGGGAAGGTCCAAGGGATACAGTAGACCGGCAGGGGTGCGTCGGAATGTAGAACTGGTGACACAGGAAACGCTCAAAACATAGACCGTAAGAAGACTCAGTTTTCTTGTACTTAAGTCGGCGTTGTGTCTCTTATATTTAATTCCGATGAAATATCTGTGTTTCATTGTCAATGGGAAGGTCCAATGGATACAGTAAACCTGCAGAGGTGAATCGGAATGTAAAAGTGTTGACACAGGAAACGCTCAAAACATAGACAGTAGGAAGACTGAGTCTTCCTGTACTTAAGTCGGCATTGTGTCTCTTATATTTAATTCCGATGCGATTTCTGTGTTTCATCGACAATGGGAAGGTCCAATGGACACAGTACACCTGCAGAGGTGCATCGGAATGTACAACTGGTGACACAGGAAACGCTCTAATTATAGACAGTAGGAAGACTTAGTCTTCCTGTACTTAAGTCGGCATTGTGTCTCTTATATTTAATTCCGATGCGATTTCTGAGTTTCATCGACAATGGGAAGGTCCAATGGATACAGTAAACCTGCAGAGGTGAAAGGAATGTAAAACTGGTGACACAGGAAACGCTCAAAACATAGACAGTAGGAAGACTCAGTGTTCCTGTACTTAAGTCGGCATTGTATCTCTTATATTTAATTACGATGCAATTTGTAAGTTTCATCGCCAATGGGAAGGTCCAAGGGATACAGTAAACCTGCAGAGGTGCATCGGAATGTAAAACTGGTGACACAGGAAACGCTCAAAACATTGACCGTCAGAAGACTGTTTTCTGGTACTTAAGTCGGCATTGTGTCTCTCATATTTAATTCCGATGCAATGTCTGTGTTTCATCGTCAATGGAACGGTCCAAGTGATATAGTAAACCTGTAGAGGTTCATCGGAATGTAAAACTGGTGACACAGGAAACGCTCTAATTATAGACAGTAGGAAGACTCAGTCTTCCTGTACTTAAGTCGGCATTGTGTCTTTTATATTTAATTCCGATGCAATTTCTGTGTTACATCGTCAATGGGAAGGTCCAAGGGATACTGTAAACCTGCAGAGGTGCATCAGAATGTAAAACTGGTGACACAGGAAACGCTCAAAACATAGACAGTAGGAAGACTCAGTCTTCCTGTACTTAAGTGGGCATTGTGTCTCATATATTTAATTCCGATGCGATTTCTGTGTTTCATCGACAATGGGAAGGTCCAAGGGATACAGTAAACCGGCAGATGTGCATCGGAATGTAAAACTGGTGACACAGGAAACGCTCAAAACATAGACCGTAAGAAGACTCAGTTTTCTTGTACTTAAGTCGGCGTTGTGTCTCTTATATTTAATTCCGATGCGATTTCTGTGTTTCATCGGCAATGGGAAGGTCCAATGGACACAGTAAACCTGCAGAGGTGCATCGGAATGTACAACTGGTGACACAGGAAACGCTCAAAACATAGACAGTAGGAAGACTCAGTGTTCCTGTACTTAAGTCGGCATTGTGTCTCTTATATTTAATTACGATGCAATTTGTGTGTTTCATCGCCAATGGGAAGGTCCAAGGGATACAGTAAACCTGCAGAGGTGCATCGGAATGTAAAACTGGTGACACAGGAAACGCTCAAAACATTGACCGTAAGAAAACTGTTTTCTGGTACTTAAGTCGGCATTGTGTCTCTCATATTTAATTCCGATGCAATTTCTGTGTTTCATCGTCAATGGAAAGGTCCAAGTGATATAGTAAACCTGTAGTGGTTCATCGGAATGTAAGACTGGTGACACAGGAAGCGCTCTAATTATAGACAGTAGGAAGACTCAGTCTTCCTGTACTTAAGTCGGCATTGTGTCTCTTATATTTAATTCCGATGCAATTTCTGTGTTTCATCGTCATTGGGAAGGTCCAAGGGATACAGTAAACCTGCAGAGGTGCATCAAAATGTAAAACTGGTGACACAGGAAACGCTCAAAACATAGACAGTAGGAAGACTCAGTCTTCCTGTACTTAAGTCGGCATTGTGTCTCTTATGTTTAATTCCGAAGCAATTTCTGTGTTTCATAGTCAATGGGAATGTCCAAGGGATACAGTAAACCTGAAGAGGTGCATCGGAATGTAAAACTAGTGAGACAGGAAGCGCTCAAAACATTGACAGTAGGAAGCCTCAGTCTTCCTGTACTTAAGTCGGCATTGTGTCTCTTATATTTAATTCCGTTGCGATTTCTGTGTTTCATCGTGAATGGGAAGGTCCAATGGATACAGTAAACCTACAGAGGTGCATCGGAATGTAAAACTGGTGACACAGGAAACGCTCAAAACATAGACAGTAGGAAGACTCAGTGTTCCTGTACTTAAGTCGGCATTGTGTCTCTTATATTTAACTCCGATGCGATTTCTGTGTTTCATCGACAATGGGAAGGTCCAAGGGATAAAGTAAACCGGCAGGGGTGCATCGGAATGTAAAACTGGTGACACAGGAATCGCTCAAAACATAGACAGTAGGAAGACTCAGTCTTCCTGTACTTCAGTCGGCGTTGTGTCTCTTATATTTAATTCCGATGCAATTAATGTGTTTCATCGTCAATGGGAAGGTCCAATGTGTACAGTAAACCTGCAGATGTGAATCGGAATGTAAAACTGGTTGCACAGGAAACGCTCAAAGCATAGACAGTAGGAAGACTCAGTCTTCCTGTACTTCAGGCGGCATTGTGTCTCTTATATTTAATTCCGATGCGATTTCTGTGTTTCATCGACAATGGGAAGGTCCAATGGGCACAGTAAACCTGCAGATGTGAATCGGAATGTAAAACTGGTTGCACAGGAAACGCTCAAAACATAGACAGTAGGAAGACTCAGTCTTCCTGTACTTCAGTCGGCATTGTGTCTCTTACATTTAATTCCGATGCGATTTCTGTGTTTCATCGTCAATGGGAAGGTCCAAGGGATACAGTAAACCGGCAGATGTGCATCGGAATGTAAAACTGGTGACACAGGAAACGCTCAAAACATAGACCGTAAGAAGACTCAGTTTTCTTGTACTTAAGTCGGCGTTGTGTCTCTTATATTTAATTGCGATGGAATTTCTGTGTTTCATCGTCAATGGGAAGGTCCAATGGATACAGTAAACCTGCAGATGTGAATCGGAATGTAAAACTGGTTGCACAGGAAACGCTCAAAGCATAGACAGTAGGAAGACTCAGTCTTCCTGTACTTCAGTCGGCATTGTGTCTCTTACATTTAATTCCGATGCGATTTCTGTGTTTGATCGACAATGGGAAGGTCCAATGGATACAGTAAACCTGCAGAGGTGCATCGGAATGTAAAACTGGTGACACAGGAAACGCTCAAAACATAGACAGTAGGAAGACTCTGTGTTCCTGTATTTAAGTCGGCATTGTGTCTCTTATATTTAATTCCGTTGCAATTTCTGTATTTCATCGCCAATGGGAAGGTCCCAGTGATACAGGAAACCTGTAGAGGTGCATCGGAATGTAAAACTGGTGGCACAGGAAGCGCTCAAATTATAGACAGTAGGAAGACTCAGTCTTCCTGTACTTCAGGCGGCATTGTGTCTCTTATATTTAATTCCGATGCAATTTCTGTGTTTCATCGTCAATGGGAAGGTCCAATGGGTACAGTAAACCTGCAGATGTGAATCGGAATGTAAAACTGGTTGCACAGGAAACGCTCAAAACATAGACAGTAGGAAGACTCAGTCTTCCTGTACTTCAGTCGGCATTGTGTCCCTTACATTTAATTCCGATGCGATTTCTGTGTTTCATCGACAATGGGAAGGTCCAAGGGATACAGTAAACCGGCACATGTGCATCGGAATGTAAAACTGGTGACACAGGAAACGCTCAAAACATAGACCGTAAGAAGACTCAGTTTTCTTGTACTTAAGTCGGTGTTGTGTCTCTTATATTTAATTGCTATGGAATTTCTGTGTTTCATCGTCAATGGGAAGGTCCAATGGATACAGTAAACCTGCAGAGGTGAATCGGAATGTAAAACTGGTGACACAGGAAACGGTCAAAACATAAACAGTAGGAAGACTCAGCCTTCCTGTACTGAAGTCGGCATTGTGTCTCATATATGTAATTCCGATGCGATTTCTGTGTTTCATCGACAATGGGAAGGTCCAAGGGATACAGTAAACCGGCAGGGGTGCGTCGGAATGTAAAACTGGTGACACAGGAAACGCTCAAATCATAGACCGTAAGAAGACTCAGTTTTCTTGTACTTAAGTCGGCATTGTGTCTCTTATATTTAATTCCGATGCAATTTACGTGTTTCATCGTCAATGGGAAGGTCCAATGGGTACAGTAAACCTGCAGATTTGAATCGGAATGTAAAACTGGTTACACAGGAAACGCTCTAAGCATAGACAGTAGGAAGACTCAGTCTTCGTGTACTTCAGTCGGCATTGTGTCTCTTACATTTAATTCCGATGCGATTTCTGTGTTTCATCGACAATGGGAAGGTCCAATGGACACAGTAAACCTGCAGAGGTGCATCGGAATGTAAAACTGGTGACACAGGAAACGCTCAAAACATAGACAGTAGGAAGACTCTGTGTTCCTGTATTTAAGTCGGCATTGTGTCTCTTATATTTATTCCGTTGCAATTTCTGTGTTTCATCGCCAATGGGAAGGTCCCAGTGATACAGTAAACCTGTAGAGGTGCATCGGAATGTAAAGCTGGTGGCACAGGAAGCGCTCAAATTATAGACAGTAGGAAGACTCAGTCTTCCTGTACTTAAGTCGGCATTGTGTCTCTTATATTTAATTCCGATGCAATTTCTATGTTTCATCGTCAATGGGAAGGTCCAATGGGTACAGTAAACCTGCAGATGTGAATCGGAATGTAAAACTGGTTGCACAGGAAACGCTCAAAACATAGACAGTAGGAAGACTCAGTCTTCCTGTACTTCAGTCGGCATTGTGTCCCTTACATTTAATTCCGATGCGATTTCTGTGTTTCATCGACAATGGGAAGGTCCAAGGGATACAGTAAACCGGCAGATGTGCATCGGAATGTAAAACTGGTGACACAGGAAACGCTCAAAACATAGACCGTAAGAAGACTCAGTTTTCTTGTACTTAAGTCGGCGTTGTGTCTCTTATATTTAATTGCTATGGAATTTCTGTGTTTCATCGTCAATGGGAAGGTCCAATGGATACAGTAAACCTGCAGAGGTGAATCGGAATGTAAAACTGGTGACACAGGAAACGGTCAAAACATAGACAGTAGGAAGACTCAGCCTTCCTGTACTTAAGTCTGCATTGTGTCTCATATATTTAATTCCGATGCGATTTCTGTGTTTCATCGACAATGGGAAGGTCCAAGGGATACAGTAAACCGGCAGGGGTGCGTCGGAATGTAAAACTGGTGACACAGGAAACGCTCAAATCATAGACCGTAAGAAGACTCAGTTTTCTTGTACTTAAGTCGGCATTGTGTCTCTTATATTTAATTCCGATGCGATTTCTGTGTTTCATCGGCAATGGGAAGGTCCAATGGACACAGTAAACCTGCAGAGGTGCATCGGAATGTAAAACTGGTTGCACAGGAAACGCTCAAAGCATAGACAGTAGAAGACTCAGTCTTCCTGTACTTCAGTCGGCATTGTGTCTCTTACATTTAATTCCGATGCGATTTCTGTGTTTGATCGACAATGGGAAGGTCCAATGGATACAGTAAACCTGCAGAGGTGCATCGGAATGTAAAACTGGTGACACAGGAAACGCTCAAAACATAGACAGTAGGAAGACTCTGTGTTCCTGTATTTAAGTCGGCATTGTGTCTCTTATATTTAATTCCGTTGCAATTTCTGTGTTTCATCGCCAATGGGAAGGTCCCAGTGATACAGGAAACCTGTAGAGGTGCATCGGAATGTAAAACTGGTGGCACAGGAAGCGCTCAAATTATAGACAGTAGGAAGACTCAGTCTTCCTGTACTTAAGTCGGCATTGTGTCTCTTATATTTAATTCCGATGCAATTTCTGTGTTTCATCGTCAATGGGAAGGTCCAATGGGTACAGTAAACCAGCAGATGTGAATCGGAATGTAAAACTGGTTGCACAGGAAACGCTCAAAACATAGACAGTAGGAAGACTCAGTCTTCCTGTACTTCAGTCGGCATTGTGTCTCTTACATTTAATTCCGATGCGATTTCTGTGTTTCATCGACAATGGGAAGGTCCAAGGGATACAGTAAACCGGCAGATGTGCATCGGAATGTAAAACTGGTGACACAGGAAACGCTCAAAACATAGACCGTAAGAAGACTCAGTTTTCTTGTACTTAAGTCGGTGTTGTGTCTCTTATATTTAATTGCTATGGAATTTCTGTGTTTCATCGTCAATGGGAAGGTCCAATGGATGCAGTAAACCTGCAGAGGTGCATCGGAATGTACAACTGGTGACACAGGAAACGCTCAAAACATAAACAGTAGGAAGACTCAGCCATCCTGTACTTAAGTCGGCATTGTGTCTCATATATGTAATTCCGATGCGATTTCTGTGTTTCATCGACAATGGGAAGGTCCAAGGGATACAGTAAACCGGCAGGGGTGCGTCGGAATGTAAAACTGGTGACACAGGAAACGCTCAAATCATAGACCGTAAGAAGACTCAGTTTTCTTGTACTTAAGTCGGAATTGTGTCTCTTATATTTAATTCCGATGCAATTTACGTGTTTCATCGTCAATGGGAAGGTCCAATGGGTACAGTAAACCTGCAGATGTGAATCGGAATGTAAAACTGGTTGCACAGGAAACGCTCAAAGCATAGACAGTAGAAGACTCAGTCTTCCTGTACTTCAGTCGGCATTGTGTCTCTTACATTTAATTCCGATGCGATTTCTGTGTTTCATCGACAATGGGAAGGTCCAATGGACACAGTAAACCTGCAGAGGTGCATCGGAATGTAAAACTGGTGACACAGGAAACGCTCAAAACATAGACAGTAGGAAGACTCTGTGTTCCTGTATTTAAGTCGGCATTGTGTCTCTTATATTTAATTCCGTTGCAATTTCTGTGTGTCATCGCCAATGGGAAGGTCCCAGTGATACAGTAAACCTGTAGAGGTGCATCGGAATGTAAAACTGGTGGCACAGGAAGCGCTCAAATTATAGACAGTAGGAAGACTCAGTCTTCCTGTACTTAAGTCGGCATTGTGTCTCTTATATTTAATTCCGATGCAATTTCTGTGTTTCATCGTCAATGGGAAGGTCCAATGGGTACAGTAAATCTGCAGATGTGAATCGGAATGTAAAACTGGTTGCACAGGAAACGCTCAAAACATAGACAGTAGGAAGACTCAGTCTTCCTGTACTTCAGTCGGCATTGTGTCTCTTACATTTAATTCCGATGCGATTTCTGTGTTTCATCGACAATGGGAAGGTCCAAGGGATACAGTAAACCGGCAGATGTGCATCGGAATGTAAAACTGGTGACACAGGAAACGCTCAAAACATAGACCGTAAGAAGACTCAGTTTTCTTGTACTTAAGTCGGCGTTGTGTCTCTTATATTTAATTGCTATGGAATTTCTGTGTTTCATCGTCAATGGGAAGGTCCAATGGATACAGTAAACCTGCAGAGGTGAATCGGAATGTAAAACTGGTGACACAGGAAACGGTCAAAACATAGACAGTAGGAAGACTCAGCCTTCCTGTACTTAAGTCGGCATTGTGTCTCATATATTTAATTCCGATGCGATTTCTGTGTTTCATCGACAATGGGAAGGTCCAAGGGATACAGTAAACCGGCAGGGGTGCGTCGGAATGTAAAACTGGTGACACAGGAAACGCTCAAATCATAGACCGTAAGAAGACTCAGTTTTCTTGTACTTAAGTCGGCATTGTGTCTCTTATATTTAATTCCGATGCGATTTCTGTGTTTCATCGGCAATGGGAAGGTCCAATGGACACAGTAAACCTGCAGAGGTGCATCGGAATGTACAACTGGTGACACAGGAAACGCTCAAAACATAGACAGTAGGAAGACTCAGTGTTCTTGTACTTAAGTCGGCATTGTGTCTCTTATATTTAATTACGTTGCAATTTGTGTGTTTCATCGCCAATGGAAAGGTCCAAGGGATACAGTGAACCTGCAGAGGTGCATCGGAATGTAAAACTGGTGACACAGGAAACGCTCAAAACATTGACCGTAAGAAGACTGTTTTATGGTACTTAAGTCGGCATTGTGTCTCTCATATTTAATTCCGATGCAATTTCTGTGTTTCATCGTCAATGGAAAGGTCCAAGTGATACAGTAAACCTGTAGAGGTGCATCGGAATGTAAAACTGGTGACACAGGAAGCGCTCTAATTATAGACAGTAGGAAGACTCAGTCTTCCTGTACTTAAGTCGGCATTGTGTGTCTTATATTTAATTCCGATGCAATTTCTGTGTTTCATCGACAATGGGAAGGTCCAAGGGATACAGTAAACCTGCAGAGGTGCATCGGAATGTAAAACTGGTGACACAGGAAACGCTCAAAACATAGACAGTAGGAAGACTCAGTGTTCCTGTACTTAAGTCGGCATTGTGTCTCTTATATTTAACTCCGATGCGATTTCTGTGTTTCATCGACAATGGGAAGGTCCAAGGGATACAGTAAACCGGCAGGGGTGCATCGGAATCTAAAACTAGTGAGACAGGAAAGGCTCAAAACATAGACAGTAGAAGACTCAGTGTTCCTGTACTTATGTCGGCATTGTGTCTCTTATATTTAACTCCAATGCGATTTCTGTGTTTCATCGACAATGGGAAGGTCCAAGGGATACAGTAAACCGGCAGGGGTTCATCGGAATGTAAAACTGGTGACACAGGAAACGCTCAAAACATAGACCGTAAGAAGACTCAGTTTTCTTGTACGTAAGTCGGCGTTGTGTCTCTTATATTCAATTCCGATGCAATTTATGTGTTTCATCGTCAATGGGAAGGTCCAATGGGTACAGTAAACCTGCAGATGTGAATCGGAATGTAAAACTGGTTGCACAGGAAACGCTCAAAACATAGACAGTAGGAAGACTCAGTCTTCCTGTACTTCAGTCGGCATTGTGTCTCATACATTTAATTCCGATGCGATTGCTGTGTTTCATCGACAATGAGAAGGTCCAATGGATACAGTAAACCTGCAGAGGTGCATCGGAATGTAAAACTGGTGACACAGGAAACGCTCAAAACATAGACAGTAGGAAGACTCTGTGTTCCTGTATTTAAGTCGGCATTGTGTCTCTTATATTTAATTTCGTTGCAATTTCTGTGTTTCATCGTCAATGGGAAGGTCCAAGTGATACAGTAAGCCTGTAGAGGTGCATCGGAATGTAAAATTGGTGACACAGGAAACGCTCAAATTATAGGCAGTAGGAAGACTCAGTCTTCCTGTACTTAAGTCGACATTGTGTCTCTTATATTTAATTCCGATGCAATTTCTGTGTTTCATCGTCAATGGGAAGGTCCAAGGGATACAGTAAACCTGCAGAGGTGCATCAGAATGTAAAACTGGTGACACAGGAAACGCTCAAAACATAGACAGTAGGAATACTCAGTCTTCCTGTACTTAAGTCGCCATTGTGTCTCTTATATTTAATTCCGATGAAATTTCTGTGTTTCATAGTCAATGGGAAGGTCCAAGGGATACAGTAAACCTGAAGAGGTGCATCGGAATGTAAAACTAGTGAGACAGGAAACACTCAAAACATAGCCAGTAGGAAGCCTCAGTCTTCCTGTACTTAAGTCGGCATTGTGTCTCTTATATTTAATTCCGATGCGATTTCTGTGTTTCATCGACAATGGGAAGGTCCAATGGATACAGTAAACCTGCAGAGGTGCATCGGAATGTAAAACTGGTGACACAGGAAACGCTCAAAACATTGACCGTAAGAAGACTGTTTTCTGGTACTTAAGTAGGCATTGTGTCTCTTATATTTAATTGCGATGCAATTTCTGTGTTTCATCGTCAATGGGAAGGTCCAATGGATACAGTAAACCTGCAGAGGTGAATCGGAATGTAAAACTGGTGACACAGGAAACGCTCAAAACATAGACAGTAGGAAGACTCTGTGTTCCTGTATTTAAGTCGGCATTGTGTCTCTTATATTTAATTCCGTTGCAATTTCTGTGTGTCATCGCCAATGGGAAGGTCCCAGTGATACAGTAAACCTGTAGAGGTGCATCGGAATGTAAAACTGGTGGCACAGGAAGCGGTCAAATTATAGACAGTAGGAAGACTCAGTCTTCCTGTACTTAAGTCGGCATTGTGTCTCTTATATTTAATTCCGATGCAATTTCTGTGTTTCATCGTCAATGGGAAGGTCCAATGGGTACAGTAAATCTGCAGATGTGAATCGGAATGTAAAACTGGTTGCACAGGAAACGCTCAAAACATAGACAGTAGGAAGACTCAGTCTTCCTGTACTTCAGTCGGCATTGTGTCTCTTACATTTAATTCCGATGCGATTTCTGTGTTTCATCGACAATGGGAAGGTCCAAGGGATACAGTAAACCGGCACATGTGCATCGGAATGTAAAACTGGTGACACAGGAAACGCTCAAAACATAGACCGTAAGAAGACTCAGTTTTCTTGTACTTAAGTCGGCGTTGTGTCTCTTATATTTAATTGCTATGGAATTTCTGTGTTTCATCGTCAATGGGAAGGTCCAATGGATACAGTAAACCTGCAGAGGTGAATCGGAATGTAAAACTGGTGACACAGGAAACGGTCAAAACATAGACAGTAGGAAGACTCAGCCTTCCTGTACTTAAGTCGGCATTGTGTCTCATATATTTAATTCCGATGCGATTTCTGTGTTTCATCGACAATGGGAAGGTCCAAGGGATACAGTAAACCGGCAGGGGTGCGTCGGAATGTAAAACTGGTGACACAGGAAACGCTCAAATCATAGACCGTAAGAAGACTCAGTTTTCTTGTACTTAAGTCGGCATTGTGTCTCTTATATTTAATTCCGATGCGATTTCTGTGTTTCATCGGCAATGGGAAGGTCCAATGGACACAGTAAACCTGCAGAGGTGCATCGGAATGTACAACTGGTGACACAGGAAACGCTCAAAACATAGACAGTAGGAAGACTCAGTGTTCTTGTACTTAAGTCGGCATTGTGTCTCTTATATTTAATTACGTTGCAATTTGTGTGTTTCATCGCCAATGGAAAGGTCCAAGGGATACAGTGAACCTGCAGAGGTGCATCGGAATGTAAAACTGGTGACACAGGAAACGCTCAAAACATTGACCGTAAGAAGACTGTTTTATGGTACTTAAGTCGGCATTGTGTCTCTCATATTTAATTCCGATGCAATTTCTGTGTTTCATCGTCAATGGAAAGGTCCAAATGATACAGTAAACCTGTAGAGGTGCATCGGAATGTAAAACTGGTGACACAGGAAGCGCTCTAATTATAGACAGTAGGAAGACTCAGTCTTCCTGTACTTAAGTCGGCATTGTGTGTCTTATATTTAATTCCGATGCAATTTCTGTGTTTCATCGACAATGGGAAGGTCCAAGGGATACAGTAAACCTGCAGAGGTGCATCGGAATGTAAAACTGGTGACACAGGAAACGCTCAAAACATAGACAGTAGGAAGACTCAGTGTTCCTGTACTTAAGTCGGCATTGTGTCTCTTATATTTAACTCCGATGCGATTTCTGTGTTTCATCGACAATGGGAAGGTCCAAGGGATACAGTAAACCGGCAGGGGTGCATCGGAATCTAAAACTAGTGAGACAGGAAAGGCTCAAAACATAGACAGTAGAAGACTCAGTGTTCCTGTACTTATGTCGGCATTGTGTCTCTTATATTTAACTCCAATGCGATTTCTGTGTTTCATCGACAATGGGAAGGTCCAAGGGATACAGTAAACCGGCAGGGGTTCATCGGAATGTAAAACTGGTGACACAGGAAACGCTCAAAACATAGACCGTAAGAAGACTCAGTTTTCTTGTACGTAAGTCGGCGTTGTGTCTCTTATATTCAATTCCGATGCAATTTATGTGTTTCATCGTCAATGGGAAGGTCCAATGGGTACAGTAAACCTGCAGATGTGAATCGGAATGTAAAACTGGTTGCACAGGAAACGCTCAAAACATAGACAGTAGGAAGACTCAGTCTTCCTGTACTTCAGTCGGCATTGTGTCTCATACATTTAATTCCGATGCGATTGCTGTGTTTCATCGACAATGAGAAGGTCCAATGGATACAGTAAACCTGCAGAGGTGCATCGGAATGTAAAACTGGTGACACAGGAAACGCTCAAAACATAGACAGTAGGAAGACTCTGTGTTCCTGTATTTAAGTCGGCATTGTGTCTCTTATATTTAATTTCGTTGCAATTTCTGTGTTTCATCGTCAATGGGAAGGTCCAAGTGATACAGTAAGCCTGTAGAGGTGCATCGGAATGTAAAATTGGTGACACAGGAAACGCTCAAATTATAGGCAGTAGGAAGACTCAGTCTTCCTGTACTTAAGTCGACATTGTGTCTCTTATATTTAATTCCGATGCAATTTCTGTGTTTCATCGTCAATGGGAAGGTCCAAGGGATACAGTAAACCTGCAGAGGTGCATCAGAATGTAAAACTGGTGACACAGGAAACGCTCAAAACATAGACAGTAGGAATACTCAGTCTTCCTGTACTTAAGTCGCCATTGTGTCTCTTATATTTAATTCCGATGAAATTTCTGTGTTTCATAGTCAATGGGAAGGTCCAAGGGATACAGTAAACCTGAAGAGGTGCATCGGAATGTAAAACTAGTGAGACAGGAAACACTCAAAACATAGCCAGTAGGAAGCCTCAGTCTTCCTGTACTTAAGTCGGCATTGTGTCTCTTATATTTAATTCCGATGCGATTTCTGTGTTTCATCGACAATGGGAAGGTCCAATGGATACAGTAAACCTGCAGAGGTGCATCGGAATGTAAAACTGGTGACACAGGAAACGCTCAAAACATTGACCGTAAGAAGACTGTTTTCTGGTACTTAAGTAGGCATTGTGTCTCTTATATTTAATTGCGATGCAATTTCTGTGTTTCATCGTCAATGGGAAGGTCCAATGGATACAGTAAACCTGCAGAGGTGAATCGGAATGTAAAACTGGTGACACAGGAAACGCTCAAAACATAGACAGTAGGAAGACTCAGCCTTCCTGTACTTAAGTCGGCATTGTGTCTCATATATTTAATTCCGATGCGATTTCTGTGTTTCATCGACAATGGGAAGGTCCAAGGGATACAGTAGACCGGCAGGGGTGCGTCGGAATGTAAAACTGGTGACACAGGAAACGCTCAAAACATAGACCGTAAGAAGACTCAGTTTTCTTGGACTTAAGTCGGCGTTGTGTCTCTTATATTTAATTCCGATGAAATATCTGTGTTTCATCGTCAATGGGAAGGTCCAATGGATACAGTAAACCTGCAGAGGTGAATCGGAATGTAAAAGTGTTGACACTGGAAACGCTCAAAACATAGACAGTAGGAAGACTCAGTCTTCCTGTACTTAAGTCGGCATTGTGTCTCTTATATTTAATTCCGATGCGATTTCTGTGTTTCATCGACAATGGGAAGGTCCAATGGACACAGTAAACCTGCAGAGGTGCATCGGAATGTACAACTGGTGACACAGGAAACGCTCTAATTATAGACAGTAGGAAGACTCAGTCTTCCTGTACTTAAGTCGGCATTGTGTCTCTTATATTTAATTCCGATGCGATTTCTGAGTTTCATCGACAATGGGAAGGTCCAAGGGATACAGTAAACCGGCAGATGTGCATCGGAATGTAAAACTGGTGACACAGGAAACGCTCAAAACATAGACCGTAAGAAGACTCAGTTTTCTTGTACTTAAGTCGGCGCTGTGTCTCTTATATATAATTCCGATGAAATATCTGTGTTTCATCGTCAATGGGAAGGTCCAATGGATACAGTAAACCTGCAGAGGCGAATCGGAATGTAAAAGTGTTGACACAGGAAACGCTCAAAACATAGACAGTAGGAAGACTCAGTCTTCCTGTACTTAAGTCGGTATTGTGTCTCTTATATTTAATTCCGATGCGATTTCTGTGTTTCATCGACAATGGGAAGGTCCAATGGACACAGTAAACCTGCAGAGGTGCATCGGAATGTAAAACTGGTGACACAGGAAACGCTCAAAACATAGACAGTAGGAAGACTCAGTGTTCCTGTACTTAAGTCGGCATTGTGTCTCTTATATTTAATTCCGATGCGATTTCTGTGTTTCATCGACAATGGGAAGGTCCAAGGGATACAGTAAACCGGCAGATGTGCATCGGAATGTAAAACTGGTGACACAGGAAACGCTCAAAACATAGACCGTAAGATGACTCAGTTTTCTTGTACTTAAGTCGGCGTTGTGTCTCTTATATTTAATTGCGATGCAATTTCTGTGTTTCATCGACAATGGGAAGGTCCAAGGGATACAGTAAACCGGCAGATGTGCATCGGAATGTAAAACTGGTGACACAGGAAACGCTCAAAACATAGACCGTAAGAAGACTCAGTTTTCTTGTACTTAAGTCGGCGTTGTGTCTCTTATATTTAATTGCGATGCAATTTCTGTGTTTCATCGTCAATGGGAAGGTCCAATGGATACAGTAAACCTGCAGACGTGAATCGGAATGTAAAACTGGTGACACAGGAAACGTTCAATACATAGACAGTAGGAAGACTCAGCCTTCATGTACTTAAGTCGGCATTGTGTCTCATATATTTAATTCCGATGCGATTTCTGTGTTTCATCGACATTGGGAAGGTCCAAGGGATACAGTAAACCGGCGGGGTTGCGTCGGAATGTAAAACTGGTGACACAGGAAACGCTCAAAACATAGACCGTAAGAAGACTCAGTTTTCTTGTACTTAAGTCGGCGTTGTGTCTCTTATATATAATTCCGATGAAATATCTGTGTTTCATCGTCAATGGGAAGGTCCAATGGATACAGTAAACCTGCAGAGGTGAATCGGAATGTAAAAGTGTTGACACAGGAAACGCTCAAAACATAGACAGTTGGAAGACTCAGTCTTCCTGTACTTAAGTCGGCATTGTGTCTCTTATATTTAATTCCGATGCGATTTCTGTGTTTCATCGACAATGGGAAGGTCCAATGGACACAGTAAACCTGCAAAGGTGCATCGGAATGTACAACTGGTGACACAGGAAACGCTCAAAACATAGACAGTAGGAAGACTCAGTGTTCCTGTACTTAAGTCGGCATTGTGTCTCTTATATTTAATTCCGATGCAATTTGTGTGTTTCATCGCCAATGGGAAGGTCCAAGGGATACAGTAAACCGGCAGATGTGCATCGGAATGTAAAACTGGTGACACAGGAAACGCTCAATACATATACAGTAGGAAGACTCAGTCTTCCTGTACTTAAGTGGGCATTGTGTCTCTTATATTTAATTCCGATGCGATTTCTGTGTTTCATCGACAATGGGAAGGTCCAAGGGATACAGTAAACCGGCAGATGTGCATCGGAATGTAAAACTGGTGACACAGGAAACGCTCAAAACATAGACCGTAAGAAGAATCAGTTTTCTTGTTCTTAAGTCGGCGTTGTGTCTCTTATATTTAAGTGCTATGGAATTTCTGTGTTTCATCGTCAATGGGAAGGTCCAATGGATACAGTAAACCTGCAGAGGTGAATCGGAATGTAAAACTGGTGACACAGGAAACGGTCAAAACATAGACAGTAGGAAGACTCAGCCTTCCTGTACTTAAGTCTGCATTGTGTCTCATATATTTAATTCCGATGCGATTTCTGTGTTTCATCGACAATGGGAAGGTCCAAGGGATACAGTAAACCGGCAGGGGTGCGTCGGAATGTAAAACTGGTGACACAGGAAACGCTCAAATCATAGACCGTAAGAAGACTCAGTTTTCTTGTACTTAAGTCGGCATTGTGTCTCTTATATTTAATTCCGATGCGATTTCTGTGTTTCATCGGCAATGGGAAGGTCCAATGGACACAGTAAACCTGCAGAGGTGCATCGGAATGTACAACTGGTTGCACAGGAAACGCTCAAAGCATAGACAGTAGGAAGACTCAGTCTTCCTGTACTTCAGTCGGCATTGTGTCTCTTACATTTAATTCCGATGCGATTTCTGTGTTTGATCGACAATGGGAAGGTCCAATGGATACAGTAAACCTGCAGAGGTGCATCGGAATGTAAAACTGGTGACACAGGAAACGCTCAAAACATAGACAGTAGGAAGACTCTGTGTTCCTGTATTTAAGTCGGCATTGTGTCTCTTATATTTAATTCCGTTGCAATTTCTGTGTTTCATCGCCAATGGGAAGGTCCCAGTGATACAGGAAACCTGTAGAGGTGCATCGGAATGTAAAACTGGTGGCACAGGAAGCGCTCAAATTATAGACAGTAGGAAGACTCAGTCTTCCTGTACTTAAGTCGGCATTGTGTCTCTTATATTTAATTCCGATGCAATTTCTGTGTTTCATCGTCAATGGGAAGGTCCAATGGGTACAGTAAACCAGCAGATGTGAATCGGAATGTAAAACTGGTTGCACAGGAAACGCTCAAAACATAGACAGTAGGAAGACTCAGTCTTCCTGTACTTCAGTCGGCATTGTGTCTCTTACATTTAATTCCGATGCGATTTCTGTGTTTCATCGACAATGGGAAGGTCCAAGGGATACAGTAAACCGGCAGATGTGCATCGGAATGTAAAACTGGTGACACAGGAAACGCTCAAAACATAGACCGTAAGAAGACTCAGTTTTCTTGTACTTAAGTCGGTGTTGTGTCTCTTATATTTAATTGCTATGGAATTTCTGTGTTTCATCGTCAATGGGAAGGTCCAATGGATACAGTAAACCTGCAGAGGTGAATCGGAATGTAAAACTGGTGACACAGGAAACGGTCAAAACATAAACAGTAGGAAGACTCAGCCATCCTGTACTTAAGTCGGCATTGTGTCTCATATATGTAATTCCGATGCGATTTCTGTGTTTCATCGACAATGGGAAGGTCCAAGGGATACAGTAAACCGGCAGGGGTGCGTCGGAATGTAAAACTGGTGACACAGGAAACGCTCAAAACATAGACCGTAAGAAGACTCAGTTTTCTTGGACTTAAGTCGGCGTTGTGTCTCTTATATTTAATTCCGATGAAATATCTGTGTTTCATCGTCAATGGGAAGGTCCAATGGATACAGTAAACCTGCAGAGGTGAATCGGAATGTAAAAGTGTTGACACTGGAAACGCTCAAAACATAGACAGTAGGAAGACTCAGTCTTCCTGTACTTAAGTCGGCATTGTGTCTCTTATATTTAATTCCGATGCGATTTCTGTGTTTCATCGACAATGGGAAGGTCCAATGGACACAGTAAACCTGCAGAGGTGCATCGGAATGTACAACTGGTGACACAGGAAACGCTCTAATTATAGACAGTAGGAAGACTCAGTCTTCCTGTACTTAAGTCGGCATTGTGTCTCTTATATTTAATTCCGATGCGATTTCTGAGTTTCATCGACAATGGGAAGGTCCAAGGGATACAGTAAACCGGCAGATGTGCATCGGAATGTAAAACTGGTGACACAGGAAACGCTCAAAACATAGACCGTAAGAAGACTCAGTTTTCTTGTACTTAAGTCGGCGCTGTGTCTCTTATATATAATTCCGATGAAATATCTGTGTTTCATCGTCAATGGGAAGGTCCAATGGATACAGTAAACCTGCAGAGGCGAATCGGAATGTAAAAGTGTTGACACAGGAAACGCTCAAAACATAGACAGTAGGAAGACTCAGTCTTCCTGTACTTAAGTCGGTATTGTGTCTCTTATATTTAATTCCGATGCGATTTCTGTGTTTCATCGACAATGGGAAGGTCCAATGGACACAGTAAACCTGCAGAGGTGCATCGGAATGTAAAACTGGTGACACAGGAAACGCTCAAAACATAGACAGTAGGAAGACTCAGTGTTCCTGTACTTAAGTCGGCATTGTGTCTCTTATATTTAATTCCGATGCGATTTCTGTGTTTCATCGACAATGGGAAGGTCCAAGGGATACAGTAAACCGGCAGATGTGCATCGGAATGTAAAACTGGTGACACAGGAAACGCTCAAAACATAGACCGTAAGATGACTCAGTTTTCTTGTACTTAAGTCGGCGTTGTGTCTCTTATATTTAATTGCGATGCAATTTCTGTGTTTCATCGACAATGGGAAGGTCCAAGGGATACAGTAAACCGGCAGATGTGCATCGGAATGTAAAACTGGTGACACAGGAAACGCTCAAAACATAGACCGTAAGAAGACTCAGTTTTCTTGTACTTAAGTCGGCGTTGTGTCTCTTATATTTAATTGCGATGCAATTTCTGTGTTTCATCGTCAATGGGAAGGTCCAATGGATACAGTAAACCTGCAGACGTGAATCGGAATGTAAAACTGGTGACACAGGAAACGTTCAATACATAGACAGTAGGAAGACTCAGCCTTCATGTACTTAAGTCGGCATTGTGTCTCATATATTTAATTCCGATGCGATTTCTGTGTTTCATCGACATTGGGAAGGTCCAAGGGATACAGTAAACCGGCGGGGTTGCGTCGGAATGTAAAACTGGTGACACAGGAAACGCTCAAAACATAGACCGTAAGAAGACTCAGTTTTCTTGTACTTAAGTCGGCGTTGTGTCTCTTATATATAATTCCGATGAAATATCTGTGTTTCATCGTCAATGGGAAGGTCCAATGGATACAGTAAACCTGCAGAGGTGAATCGGAATGTAAAAGTGTTGACACAGGAAACGCTCAAAACATAGACAGTTGGAAGACTCAGTCTTCCTGTACTTAAGTCGGCATTGTGTCTCTTATATTTAATTCCGATGCGATTTCTGTGTTTCATCGACAATGGGAAGGTCCAATGGACACAGTAAACCTGCAAAGGTGCATCGGAATGTACAACTGGTGACACAGGAAACGCTCAAAACATAGACAGTAGGAAGACTCAGTGTTCCTGTACTTAAGTCGGCATTGTGTCTCTTATATTTAATTCCGATGCAATTTGTGTGTTTCATCGCCAATGGGAAGGTCCAAGGGATACAGTAAACCGGCAGATGTGCATCGGAATGTAAAACTGGTGACACAGGAAACGCTCAATACATATACAGTAGGAAGACTCAGTCTTCCTGTACTTAAGTGGGCATTGTGTCTCTTATATTTAATTCCGATGCGATTTCTGTGTTTCATCGACAATGGGAAGGTCCAAGGGATACAGTAAACCGGCAGATGTGCATCGGAATGTAAAACTGGTGACACAGGAAACGCTCAAAACATAGACCGTAAGAAGAATCAGTTTTCTTGTTCTTAAGTCGGCGTTGTGTCTCTTATATTTAAGTGCTATGGAATTTCTGTGTTTCATCGTCAATGGGAAGGTCCAATGGATACAGTAAACCTGCAGAGGTGAATCGGAATGTAAAACTGGTGACACAGGAAACGGTCAAAACATAGACAGTAGGAAGACTCAGCCTTCCTGTACTTAAGTCTGCATTGTGTCTCATATATTTAATTCCGATGCGATTTCTGTGTTTCATCGACAATGGGAAGGTCCAAGGGATACAGTAAACCGGCAGGGGTGCGTCGGAATGTAAAACTGGTGACACAGGAAACGCTCAAATCATAGACCGTAAGAAGACTCAGTTTTCTTGTACTTAAGTCGGCATTGTGTCTCTTATATTTAATTCCGATGCGATTTCTGTGTTTCATCGGCAATGGGAAGGTCCAATGGACACAGTAAACCTGCAGAGGTGCATCGGAATGTACAACTGGTTGCACAGGAAACGCTCAAAGCATAGACAGTAGGAAGACTCAGTCTTCCTGTACTTCAGTCGGCATTGTGTCTCTTACATTTAATTCCGATGCGATTTCTGTGTTTGATCGACAATGGGAAGGTCCAATGGATACAGTAAACCTGCAGAGGTGCATCGGAATGTAAAACTGGTGACACAGGAAACGCTCAAAACATAGACAGTAGGAAGACTCTGTGTTCCTGTATTTAAGTCGGCATTGTGTCTCTTATATTTAATTCCGTTGCAATTTCTGTGTTTCATCGCCAATGGGAAGGTCCCAGTGATACAGGAAACCTGTAGAGGTGCATCGGAATGTAAAACTGGTGGCACAGGAAGCGCTCAAATTATAGACAGTAGGAAGACTCAGTCTTCCTGTACTTAAGTCGGCATTGTGTCTCTTATATTTAATTCCGATGCAATTTCTGTGTTTCATCGTCAATGGGAAGGTCCAATGGGTACAGTAAACCAGCAGATGTGAATCGGAATGTAAAACTGGTTGCACAGGAAACGCTCAAAACATAGACAGTAGGAAGACTCAGTCTTCCTGTACTTCAGTCGGCATTGTGTCTCTTACATTTAATTCCGATGCGATTTCTGTGTTTCATCGACAATGGGAAGGTCCAAGGGATACAGTAAACCGGCAGATGTGCATCGGAATGTAAAACTGGTGACACAGGAAACGCTCAAAACATAGACCGTAAGAAGACTCAGTTTTCTTGTACTTAAGTCGGTGTTGTGTCTCTTATATTTAATTGCTATGGAATTTCTGTGTTTCATCGTCAATGGGAAGGTCCAATGGATACAGTAAACCTGCAGAGGTGAATCGGAATGTAAAACTGGTGACACAGGAAACGGTCAAAACATAAACAGTAGGAAGACTCAGCCATCCTGTACTTAAGTCGGCATTGTGTCTCATATATGTAATTCCGATGCGATTTCTGTGTTTCATCGACAATGGGAAGGTCCAAGGGATACAGTAAACCGGCAGGGGTGCGTCGGAATGTAAAACTGGTGACACAGGAAACGCTCAAATCATAGACCGTAAGAAGACTCAGTTTTCTTGTACTTAAGTCGGCATTGTGTCTCTTATATTTAATTCCGATGCAATTTACGTGTTTCATCGTCAATGGGAAGGTCCAATGGGTACAGTAAACCTGCAGATGTGAATCGGAATGTAAAACTGGTTGCACAGGAAACGCTCAAAGCATACACAGTAGAAGACTCAGTCTTCCTGTACTTCAGTCGGCATTGTGTCTCTTACATTTAATTCCGATGCGATTTCTGTGTTTCATCGACAATGGGAAGGTCCAATGGACACAGTAAACCTGCAGAGGTGCATCGGAATGTAAAACTGGTGACACAGGAAACGCTCAAAACATAGACAGTAGGAAGACTCTGTGTTCCTGTATTTAAGTCGGCATTGTGTCTCTTATATTTAATTCCGTTGCAATTTCTGTGTGTCATCGCCAATGGGAAGGTCCCAGTGATACAGTAAACCTGTAGAGGTGCATCGGAATGTAAAACTGGTGGCACAGTAGGCGCTCAAATTATAGACAGTAGGAAGACTCAGTCTTCCTGTACTTAAGTCGGCATTGTGTCTCTTATATTTAATTCCGATGCAATTTCTGTGTTTCATCGTCAATGGGAAGGTCCAATGGGTACAGTAAATCTGCAGATGTGAATCGGAATGTAAAACTGGTTGCACAGGAAACGCTCAAAACATAGACAGTAGGAAGACTCAGTCTTCCTGTACTTCAGTCGGCATTGTGTCTCTTACATTTAATTCCGATGCGATTTCTGTGTTTCATCGACAATGGGAAGGTCCAAGGGATACAGTAAACCGGCAGATGTGCATCGGAATGTAAAACTGGTGACACAGGAAACGCTCAAAACATAGACCGTAAGAAGACTCAGTTTTCTTGTACTTAAGTCGGCGTTGTGTCTCTTATATTTAATTGCTATGGAATTTCTGTGTTTCATCGTCAATGGGAAGGTCCAATGGATACAGTAAACCTGCAGAGGTGAATCGGAATGTAAAACTGGTGACACAGGAAACGGTCAAAACATAGACAGTAGGAAGACTCAGCCTTCCTGTACTTAAGTCGGCATTGTGTCTCATATATTTAATTCCGATGCGATTTCTGTGTTTCATCGACAATGGGAAGGTCCAAGGGATACAGTAAACCGGCAGGGGTGCGTCGGAATGTAAAACTGGTGACACAGGAAACGCTCAAATCATAGACCGTAAGAAGACTCAGTTTTCTTGTACTTAAGTCGGCATTGTGTCTCTTATATTTAATTCCGATGCGATTTCTGTGTTTCATCGGCAATGGGAAGGTCCAATGGACACAGTAAACCTGCAGAGGTGCATCGGAATGTACAACTGGTGACACAGGAAACGCTCAAAACATAGACAGTAGGAAGACTCAGTGTTCTTGTACTTAAGTCGGCATTGTGTCTCTTATATTTAATTACGTTGCAATTTGTGTGTTTCATCGCCAATGGAAAGGTCCAAGGGATACAGTGAACCTGCAGAGGTGCATCGGAATGTAAAACTGGTGACACAGGAAACGCTCAAAACATTGACCGTAAGAAGACTGTTTTATGGTACTTAAGTCGGCATTGTGTCCCTCATATTTAATTCCGATGCAATTTCTGTGTTTCATCGTCAATGGAAAGGTCCAAGTGATACAGTAAACCTGTAGAGGTGCATCGGAATGTAAAACTGGTGACACAGGAAGCGCTCTAATTATAGACAGTAGGAAGACTCAGTCTTCCTGTACTTAAGTCGGCATTGTGTGTCTTATATTTAATTCCGATGCAATTTCTGTGTTTCATCGACAATGGGAAGGTCCAAGGGATACAGTAAACCTGCAGAGGTGCATCGGAATGTAAAACTGGTGACACAGGAAACGCTCAAAACATAGACAGTAGGAAGACTCAGTGTTCCTGTACTTAAGTCGGCATTGTGTCTCTTATATTTAACTCCGATGCGATTTCTGTGTTTCATCGACAATGGGAAGGTCCAAGGGATACAGTAAACCGGCAGGGGTGCATCGGAATCTAAAACTAGTGAGACAGGAAAGGCTCAAAACATAGACGGTAGAAGACTCAGTGTTCCTGTACTTATGTCGGCATTGTGTCTCTTATATTTAACTCCAATGCGATTTCTGTGTTTCATCGACAATGGGAAGGTCCAAGGGATACAGTAAACCGGCAGGGGTTCATCGGAATGTAAAACTGGTGACACAGGAAACGCTCAAAACATAGACCGTAAGAAGACTCAGTTTTCTTGTACGTAAGTCGGCGTTGTGTCTCTTATATTCAATTCCGATGCAATTTATGTAATTCATCGTCAATGGGAAGGTCCAATGGGTACAGTCAACCTACAGATTTTCATCGGAATGTAAAACTGGTTGCACAGGAAACGCTCAAAACATAGACAGTAGGAAGACTCAGTCTTCCTGTACTTCAGTCGGCATTGTGTCTCATACATTTAATTCCGATGCGATTGCTGTGTTTCATCGACAATGAGAAGGTCCAATGGATACAGTAAACCTGCAGAGGTGCATCGGAATGTAAAACTGGTGACACAGGAAACGCTCAAAACATAGACAGTAGGAAGACTCTGTGTTCCTGTATTTAAGTCGGCATTGTGTCTCTTATATTTAATTTCGTTGCAATTTCTGTGTTTCATCGTCAATGGGAAGGTCCAAGTGATACAGTAAGCCTGTAGAGGTGCATCGGAATGTAAAATTGGTGACACAGGAAACGCTCAAATTATAGGCAGTAGGAAGACTCAGTCTTCCTGTACTTAAGTCGACATTGTGTCTCTTATATTTAATTCCGATGCAATTTCTGTGTTTCATCGTCAATGGGAAGGTCCAAGGGATACAGTAAACCTGCAGAGGTGCATCAGAATGTAAAACTGGTGACACAGGAAACGCTCAAAACATAGACAGTAGGAATACTCAGTCTTCCTGTACTTAAGTCGCCATTGTGTCTCTTATATTTAATTCCGATGAAATTTCTGTGTTTCATAGTCAATGGGAAGGTCCAAGGGATACAGTAAACCTGAAGAGGTGCATCGGAATGTAAAACTAGTGAGACAGGAAACACTCAAAACATAGCCAGTAGGAAGCCTCAGTCTTCCTGTACTTAAGTCGGCATTGTGTCTCTTATATTTAATTCCGATGCGATTTCTGTGTTTCATCGACAATGGGAAGGTCCAATGGATACAGTAAACCTGCAGAGGTGCATCGGAATGTAAAACTGGTGACACAGGAAACGCTCAAAACATTGACCGTAAGAAGACTGTTTTCTGGTACTTAAGTAGGCATTGTGTCTCTTATATTTAATTGCGATGCAATTTCTGTGTTTCATCGCCAATGGGAAGGTCCAATGGATACAGTAAACCTGCAGAGGTGAATCGGAATGTAAAACTGGTGACACAGGAAACGCTCAAAACATAGACAGTAGGAAGACTCAGTCTTCCTGTACTTAAGTCGGCATTGTGTCTCTTATATTTAATTCCGATGCGATTTCTGTGTTTCATCGACAATGGGAAGGTCCAATGGACACAGTACACCTGCAGACGTGCATCGGAATGTACTACTGGTGACACAGGAAACGCTCTATTTATAGACAGTAGGAAGACTCAGTCTTCCTGTACTTAAGTCGGCATTGTGTCTCTTATATTTAATTCCGATGCGATTTCTGAGTTTCATCGACAATGGGAAGGTCCAATGGATACAGTAAACCTGCAGAGGTGAAAGGAATGTAAAACAGGTGACACAGGAAACGCTCAAAACATAGACAGTAGGAAGACTCAGTGTTCCTGTACTTAAGGCGGCATTGTATCTCTTATATTTAATTACGATGCAATTTGTAAGTTTCATCGCCAATGGGAAGGTCCAAGGGATACAGTAAACCTGCAGAGGTGCATCGGAATGTAAAACTGGTGACACAGGAAACGCTCAAAACATTGACCGTCAGAAGACTGTTTTCTGGTACTTAAGTCGGCATTGTGTCTTTCATATTTAATTCCGATGCAATGTCTGTGTTTCATCGTCAATGGAAAGGTCCAAGTGATATAGTAAACCTGTAGAGGTTCATCGGAATGTAAAACTGGTGACACAGGAAGCGCTCTAATTATAGACAGTAGGAAGACTCAGTCTTCCTGTACTTAAGTCGGCATTGTGTCTCTTATATTTAATTCCGATGCAATTTCTGTGTTACATCGTCAATGGGAAGGTCCAAGGGATACTGTAAACCTGCAGAGGTGCATCAGAATGTAAAACTGGTGACACAGGAAACGCTCAAAACATAGACAGTAGGAAGACTCAGTCTTCCTGTACTTAAGTGGGCATTGTGTCTCATATATTTAATTCCGATGCGATTTCTGTGTTTCATCGACAATGGGAAGGTCCAAGGGATACAGTAAACCGGCAGATGTGCATCGGAATGTAAAACTGGTGACACAGGAAACGCTCAAATCATAGACCGTAAGAAGACTCAGTTTTCTTGTACTTAAGTCGGCGTTGTGTCTCTTATATTTAATTCCGATGTGATTTCTGTGTTTCATCGGCAATGGGAAGGTCCAATGGACACAGTAAACCTGCAGAGGTGCATCGGAATGTACAACTGGTGACACAGGAAACGCTCAAAACATAGACAGTAGGAACACTCAGTGTTCCTGCACTTAAGTCGGCATTGTGTCTCTTATATTTAATTACGATGCAATTTGTGTGTTTCATCGCCAATGGGAAGGTCCAAGGGATACAGTAAACCTGCAGAGGGTCATCGGAATGTAAAACTGGTGACACAGGAAACGCTCAAAACATTGACCGTAAGAAGACTCAGTTTTCTTGTACTTAAGTCGGCGTTGTGTCTCTTATATTTAATTGCGATGGAATTTCTGTGTTTCATCGTCAATGGGAAGGTCCAAGTGATATAGTAAACCTGTAGAGGTTCATCGGAATGTAAAACTGGTGACACAGGACGCGCTCTAATTATAGACAGTAGGAAGACTCAGTCTTCCTGTACTTAAGTCGGCATTGTGTCTCTTATATTTAATTCCGATGCAATTTCTGTGTTTCATCGTCATTGGGAAGGTCCAAGGGATACAGTAAACCTGCAGAGGTGCATCAAAATGTAAAACTGGTGACACAGGAAACGCTCAAAACATAGACAGTAGGAAGACTCAGTCTTCCTGTACTTAAGTCGGCATTGTGTCTCTTATGTTTAATTCCGAAGCAATTTCTGTGTTTCATAGTCAATGGGAATGTCCAAGGGATACAGTAAACCTGAAGAGGTGCATCGGAATGTAAAACTAGTGAGACAGGAAACGCTCAAAACATTGACAGTAGGAAGCCTCAGTCTTCCTGTACTTAAGTCGGCATTGTGTCTCTTATATTTAATTCCGTTGCGATTTCTGTGTTTCATCGTGAATGGGAAGGTCCAATGGATACAGTAAACCTACAGAGGTGCATCGGAATGTAAAACTGGTGACACAGGAAACGCTCAAAACATAGACAGTAGGAAGACTCAGTGTTCCTGTACTTAAGTCGGCATTGTGTCTCTTATATTTAACTCCGATGCGATTTCTGTGTTTCATCGACAATGGGAAGGTCCAAGGGATAAAGTAAACCGGCAGGGGTGCATCGGAATGTAAAACTGGTGACACAGGAAACGCTCAAAACATAGACCGTAAGAAGACACCGATGCAATTTCTCTGTTTCATCGTCAATGGGAAGGTCCAATGGATACAGTAAACCTGCAGAGGTGAATCGGAATGTAAAACTTGTGACACAGGAAACGCTCAAAACATAGACAGTAGGAAGACTCAGTCTTCCAGTACTTCAGTCGGCGTTGTGTCTCTTATATTTAATTCCGATGCGATTTCTGTGTTTCATCGTCAATGGGAAGGTCCAAGGGATACAGTAAACCGGCAGATGTGCATCGGAATGTAAAACTGGTGACACAGGAAACGCTCAAAACATAGACCGTAAGAAGACTCAGTTTTCTTGTACTTAAGTCGGCGTTGTGTCTCTTATATTTAATTGCGATGGAATTTCTGTGTTTCATCGTCAATGGGAAGGTCCAATGGATACAGTAAACCTGCAGAGGTGAATCGGAATGTAAAACTGGTGACACAGGAAACGCTCAAAACATAGACAGTAGGAAGACTCAGCCTTCCTGTACTTAAGTCGGCATTGTGTCTCATATATTTAATTCCGATGCGATTTCTGTGTTTCATCGACAATGGGAAGGTCCAAGGGATACAGTAAACCGGCAGTGGTGCATCGGAATGTAAAACTGGTGACACAGGAAACGCTCAAAACATAGACCGTAAGAAGACTCAGTTTGCTTGTACTTAAGTCGGCGTTGTGTTTCTTATATTTAATTCCGATGCAATTTCTGTGTTTCATCGTCAATGGGACGGTCCAATGGATACAGTAAACCTGCAGAGGTGAATCGGAATGTCAAACTGATGACACAGGAAACGCTCAAAACATAGACAGTAGGAAGACTCAGTCTTCCTGTACTTAAGTCGGCATTGTGTCTCTTATATTTAATTTCGATGTAATTTTTGTGTTTCATCGCCAATGGGAAGGTCCAAGGGATACAGTAAACCTGCAGATTTTCATCGGAATATAAAACTGGTGACACAGTAAACGCTCAAAACATAGACAGTAGGATGACTCAGTCTTCCTGTACTTAAGCCGGCATTGTTTCTCTTATATTTAATTCCGATGCGATTTCTGAGTTTCATCGACAATGGGAAGGTCCAAGGGATACAGTAAACCGACAGAGGTGCATCAGATTGTAAAACTGGTGACACAGGAAACGCTCTAAACATAGACCGTAAGAAGACTCAGTTTTCTTGTACTTAAGTCGGCGTTGTGTCTCTTATATTTAATTCCGATGAAATTTCTGTGTTTCATAGTCAATGGGACGGTCCAAGGGATACAGTAAACCTGCAGAGGTGCATCGGAATGTAAAACTGGTGACACAGGAAACGCTCAAAACATTGACCGTAAGAAGACTGTTTTCTGGTACTTAAGTCTGCATTGTGTCTCTTATATTTAATTCCGATGCGATTTCTGTGTTTCATCGACAATGGGAAGGTACAAGGGATACAGTAAACCGGCAGTGGTGCATCGGAATGTAAAACTGGTGACACAGGAAACGCTCAAAACATAGACCGTAAGAAGACTCAGTTTCCTTGTACTTAAGTCCGCGTTGTGTCTCTTATATTTAATTCCGATGCAATTTCTGTGTTTCATCGTCAATGGGAAGGTCCAATGGATACAGTAAACCTGCAGAGGTGAATCGGAATGTCAAACTGTCGACACAGGAAACGCTCAAATCATAGACAGTAGGAAGACTCAGTCTTCCTGTACTTAAGACGGCATTGTGTCTCTTATTTTTAATTTCGATGTAATTTGTGTGTCTCATCGCCAGTGGGAAGGTCCAAGGGATACAGTAAACCGGCAGAGGTGCATCGGAATGTAAAACTGGTGACACAGGAAACGCTCAAAACATTGACTGTAAGAAGACTGTTTTCTTGTACTTAAGTCGGCATTGTGTCTCTTATATTTAATTCCGATGCAATTACTGTGTTTCATCGTAACTGTGAAGGTCCAATGGATACAGTAAACCTGCAGAGGTTCATCGGAATGTAAAACTGGTGACACAGTAAACGCTGAAAACGTTGACCGTAAGAAGACTGTTTTCTGGTACTTAAGTCTGCATTGTGTCTCTTATATTTAATTCCGATGCGATTTCTGTGTTTCATCGACAATGGGAAGGTCCAAGGGATACAGTAAACCGGCAGTGGTGCATCGGAATGTAAAACTGGTGACACAGGAAACGCTCAAAACATAGACCGTAAGAAGACTCAGTTTTCTTGTACTTAAGTCGGCGTTGTGTCTCTTATATTTAATTCCGATGCAACTTCTGTAATTCATCGTCAATGGGAAGGTCCAATGAATACAGTAAACCTGCAGAGATGAATCGGAATGTAAAACTGGTGACACAGGAAACGCTCAAATTATAGGCAGTAGGAAGTCTCAGTCTTCCTGTACTTAAGTCGGCATTGTGTCTCTTATATTTAATTCCGATGCAATTTCTGTGTTTCATCGTCAATGGGAAGGTCCAAGGGATACAGTAAACCTGCAGAGGTGCATCAGAATGTAAAACTGGTGACACAGGAAACGCTCAAAACATAGACAATAGGAATACTCAGTCTTCCTGTACTTAAGTCGCCATTGTGTCTCTTATATTTAATTCCGATGAAATTTCTGTGTTTCATAGTCAATGGGAAGGTCCAAGGGATACAGTAAACCTGAAGAGGTGCATCGGAATGTAAAACTAGTGAGACAGGAAACACTCAAAACATAGCCAGTAGGAAGCCTCAGTCTTCCTGTACTTAAGTCGGCATTGTGTCTCTTATATTTAATTCCGATGCGATATCTGTGTTTCATCGACAATGGGAAGGTCCAAGGGATACAGTAAACCGGCAGTGGTGCATCGGAATGTAAAACTGGTGACACAGGATACGCTCAAAACATAGACCGTAAGAAGACTCAGTTTCCTTGTACTTAAGTCGCCGTTGTGTTTCTTATATTTAATTCCGATGCAATTTCTGTGTTTCATCGTCAATGGGACGGTCCAATGGATACAGTAAACCTGCAGATGTGATTCGGAATGTCAAACTGATGACACAGGAAACGCTCAAAACATAGACAGTAGGAAGCCTAAGACTTCCTGTACTTAAGTCGGCATTGTGTCTCTTATATTTAATTTCGATGTAATTTTTGTGTTTCATCGCCAATGGGAAGGTCCAAGGGATACAGTAAACCTGCAGATTTTCATCGGAATGTAAAACTGGTGACACAGTAAACGCTCAAAACATAGACAGTAGGATGACTCAGTCTTCAAGTACTTAAGTCGGCATTGTGTCTCTTATATTTAATTCCGATGCGATTTCTGAGTTTCATAGACAATGGGAAGGTCCAAGGGATACAGTAAACCGGCAGAGGTGCATCGGATTGTAAAACTGGTGACACAGGAAACGCTCTAAACATAGACCGTAAGAAGACTCAGTTTCCTTGTACTTAAGTCGGCGTTGTGTTTTTTATATTTAATTCCGATACAATTTCTGTGTTTCATCGTCAATGGGACGGTCCAATGGATACAGTAAACCTGCAGAGGTGATTCGGAATGTCAAACTGATGACACAGGAAACGCTCAAAACATAGACAGTAGGAAGACTAAGACTTCCTGTACTTAAGTCGGCATTGTGTCTCTTATATTTAATTTCGATGTAATTTTTGTGTTTCATCGCCAATGGGAAGGTCCAATGGATACAGTAAACCTGCAGAGGTGCATCGGAATGTAAAACTGGTGACACAGGAAACGCTCAAAACATAGACAGTAGGAAGACTCTGTGTTCCTGTATTTAAGTCGGCATTGTGTCTCTTATATTTAATTCCGTTGCAATTTCTGTGTTTCATCGCCAATGGGAAGGTCCCAGTGATACAGGAAACCTGTAGAGGTGCATCGGAATGTAAAACTGGTGGCACAGCAAACGCTCAAATTATAGACAGTAGGAAGACTCAGTCTTCCTGTACTTAAGTCGGCATTGTGTCTCTTATATTTAATTCCGATGCAATTTCTGTGTTTCATCGTCAATGGGAAGTTCCAATGGGTACAATAAACCTGCAGATGTGAATCGGAATGTAAAACTGGTTGCACAGGAAACGCTCAAAACATAGACAGTAGGAAGACTCAGTCTTCCTGTACTTCAGTCGGCATTGTGTCTCTTACATTTAATTCCGATGCGATTTCTGTGTTTCATCGACAATGGGAAGGTCCAAGGGATACAGTAAACCGGCAGATGTGCATCGGAATGTAAAACTGGTGACACAGGAAACGCTCAAAACATAGACCGTAAGAAGACTCAGTTTTCTTGTACTTAAGTCGGCGTTGTGTCTCTTATATTTAATTGCTATGGAATTTCTGTGATTCATCGTCAGTGGGAAGGTCCAATGGATACAGTAAACCTGCAGAGGTGAATCGGAATGTAAAACTGGTGACACAGGAAACGGTCAAAACATAAACAGTAGGAAGACTCAGCCTTCCTGTACTTAAGTCGGCATTGTGTCTCATATATGTAATTCCGATGCGATTTCTGTGTTTCATCGACAATGGGAAGGTCCATGGGATACAGTAAACCGGCAGGGCTGCGTCGGAATGTAAAACTGGTGACACAGGAAACGCTCAAATCATAGACCGTAAGAAGACTCAGTTTTCTTGTACTTAAGTCGGCATTGTGTCTCTTATATTTAATTCCGATGCAATTTACGTGTTTCATCGTCAATGGGAAGGTCCAATGGGTACAGTAAACCTGCAGATGTGAATCGGAATGTAAAACTGGTTGCACAGGAAACGCTCAAAGCATAGACAGTAGGAAGACTCAGTCTTCCTGTACTTCAGTCGGCATTGTGTCTCTTACATTTAATTCCGATGCGATTTCTGTGTTTCATCGACAATGGGAAGGTCCAATGGATACAGTAAACCTGCAGAGGTGCATCGGAATGTAAAACTGGTGACACAGGAAACGCTCAAATTATAGACAGTAGGAAGACTCAGTCTTCCTGTACTTAAGTCGGCATTGTGTCTCTTATATTTAATTCCGATGCAATTTCTGTGTTTCATCGTCAATGGGAAGGTCCAATGGGTACAGTAAACCTGCAGATGTGAATCGGAATGTAAAACTGGTTGCACAGGAAATGCTCAAAACATAGACAGTAGGAAGACTCAGTCTTCCTGTACTTCAGTCGGCATTGTGTCTCTTACATTTAATTCCGATGCGATTTCTGTGTTTCATCGACAATGGGAAGGTCCAAGGGATACAGTAAACCGGCAGATGTGCATCGGAATGTAAAACTGGTGACATAGGAAACGCTCAAAACATAGACCGTAAGAAGACTCAGTTTCCTTGTACTTAAGTCCGCGTTGTGTCTCTTATATTAAATTCCGATGCAATTTCTGTGTTTCTTCGTCAATGGGAAGGTCCAATGGATACAGTAAACCTGCAGAGGTGAATCGGAATGTCAAACTGTCGACACAGGAAACGCTCAAATCATAGACAGTAGGAAGACTCAGTCTTCCTGTACTTAAGACGGCATTGTGTCTCTTATTTTTAATTTCGATGTAATTTGTGTGTCTCATCGCCAGTGGGAAGGTCCAAGGGATACAGTAAACCGGCAGAGGTGCATCGGAATGTAAAACTGGTGACACAGGAAACGCTCAAAACATTGACTGTAAGAAGACTGTTTTCTTGTACTTAAGTCGGCATTGTGTCTCTTATATTTAATTCCGATGCAATTACTGTGTTTCATCGTAACTGTGAAGGTCCAATGGATACAGTAAACCTGCAGAGGTTCATCGGAATGTAATACTGGTGACACAGTAAACGCTGAAAACGTTGACCGTAAGAAGACTGTTTTCTGGTACTTAAGTCTGCATTGTGTCTCTTATATTTAATTCCGATGCGATTTCTGTGTTTCATCGACAATGGGAAGGTCCAAGGGATACAGTAAACCGGCAGTGGTGCATCGGAATGTAAAACTGGTGACACAGGAAACGCTCAAAACATAGACCGTAAGAAGACTCAGTTTTCTTGTACTTAAGTCGGCGTTGTGTCTCTTATATTTAATTCCGATGCAACTTCTGTAATTCATCGTCAATGGGAAGGTCCAATGAATACAGTAAACCTGCAGAGATGAATCGGAATGTAAAACTGGTGACACAGGAAACGCTCAAATTATAGGCAGTAGGAAGTCTCAGTCTTCCTGTACTTAAGTCGGCATTGTGTCTCTTATATTTAATTCCGATGCAATTTCTGTGTTTCATCGTCAATGGGAAGGTCCAAGGGATACAGTAAACCTGCAGAGGTGCATCAGAATGTAAAACTGGTGACACAGGAAACGCTCAAAACATAGACAATAGGAATACTCAGTCTTCCTGTACTTAAGTCGCCATTGTGTCTCTTATATTTAATTCCGATGAAATTTCTGTGTTTCATAGTCAATGGGAAGGTCCAAGGGATACAGTAAACCTGAAGAGGTGCATCGGAATGTAAAACTAGTGAGACAGGAAACACTCAAAACATAGCCAGTAGGAAGCCTCAGTCTTCCTGTACTTAAGTCGGCATTGTGTCTCTTATATTTAATTCCGATGCGATATCTGTGTTTCATCGACAATGGGAAGGTCCAAGGGATACAGTAAACCGGCAGTGGTGCATCGGAATGTAAAACTGGTGACACAGGAAACGCTCAAAACATAGACCGTAAGAAGACTCAGTTTCCTTGTACTTATGTCGGCGTTGTGTTTCTTATATTTAATTCCGATGCAATTTCTGTGTTTCATCGTCAATGGGACGGTCCAATGGATACAGTAAACCTGCAGATGTGATTCGGAATGTCAAACTGATGACACAGGAAACGCTCAAAACATAGACAGTAGGAAGCCTAAGACTTCCTGTACTTAAGTCGGCATTGTGTCTCTTATATTTAATTTCGATGTAATTTTTGTGTTTCATCGCCAATGGGAAGGTCCAAGGGATACAGTAAACCTGCAGATTTTCATCGGAATGTAAAACTGGTGACACAGTAAACGCTCAAAACATAGACAGTAGGATGACTCAGTCTTCAAGTACTTAAGTCGGCATTGTGTCTCTTATATTTAATTCCGATGCGATTTCTGAGTTTCATAGACAATGGGAAGGTCCAAGGGATACAGTAAACCGGCAGAGGTGCATCGGATTGTAAAACTGGTGACACAGGAAACGCTCTAAACATAGACCGTAAGAAGACTCAGTTTCCTTGTACTTAAGTCGGCGTTGTGTTTTTTATATTTAATTCCGATACAATTTCTGTGTTTCATCGTCAATGGGACGGTCCAATGGATACAGTAAACCTGCAGAGGTGATTCGGAATGTCAAACTGATGACACAGGAAACGCTCAAAACATAGACAGTAGGAAGACTAAGACTTCCTGTACTTAAGTCGGCATTGTGTCTCTTATATTTAATTTCGATGTAATTTTTGTGTTTCATCGCCAATGGGAAGGTCCAATGGATACAGTAAACCTGCAGAGGTGCATCGGAATGTAAAACTGGTGACACAGGAAACGCTCAAAACATAGACAGTAGGAAGACTCTGTGTTCCTGTATTTAAGTCGGCATTGTGTCTCTTATATTTAATTCCGTTGCAATTTCTGTGTTTCATCGCCAATGGGAAGGTCCCAGTGATACAGGAAACCTGTAGAGGTGCATCGGAATGTAAAACTGGTGGCACAGGAAGCGCTCAAATTATAGACAGTAGGAAGACTCAGTCTTCCTGTACTTAAGTCGGCATTGTGTCTCTTATATTTAATTCCGATGCAATTTCTGTGTTTCATCGTCAATGGGAAGTTCCAATGGGTACAATAAACCTGCAGATGTGAATCGGAATGTAAAACTGGTTGCACAGGAAACGCTCAAAACATAGACAGTAGGAAGACTCAGTCTTCCTGTACTTCAGTCGGCATTGTGTCTCTTACATTTAATTCCGATGCGATTTCTGTGTTTCATCGACAATGGGAAGGTCCAAGGGATACAGTAAACCGGCAGATGTGCATCGGAATGTAAATCTGGTGACACAGGAAACGCTCAAAACATAGACCGTAAGAAGACTCAGTTTTCTTGTACTTAAGTCGGCGTTGTGTCTCTTATATTTAATTGCTATGGAATTTCTGTGATTCATCGTCAGTGGGAAGGTCCAATGGATACAGTAAACCTGCAGAGGTGAATCGGAATGTAAAACTGGTGACACAGGAAACGGTCAAAACATAAACAGTAGGAAGACTCAGCCTTCCTGTACTTAAGTCGGCATTGTGTCTCATATATGTAATTCCGATGCGATTTCTGTGTTTCATCGACAATGGGAAGGTCCATGGGATACAGTAAACCGGCAGGGCTGCGTCGGAATGTAAAACTGGTGACACAGGAAACGCTCAAATCATAGACCGTAAGAAGACTCAGTTTTCTTGTACTTAAGTCGGCATTGTGTCTCTTATATTTAATTCCGATGCAATTTACGTGTTTCATCGTCAATGGGAAGGTCCAATGGGTACAGTAAACCTGCAGATGTGAATCGGAATGTAAAACTGGTTGCACAGGAAACGCTCAAAGCATAGACAGTAGGAAGACTCAGTCTTCCTGTACTTCAGTCGGCATTGTGTCTCTTACATTTAATTCCGATGCGATTTCTGTGTTTCATCGACAATGGGAAGGTCCAATGGATACAGTAAACCTGCAGAGGTGCATCGGAATGTAAAACTGGTGACACAGGAAACGCTCAAATTATAGACAGTAGGAAGACTCAGTCTTCCTGTACTTAAGTCGGCATTGTGTCTCTTATATTTAATTCCGATGCAATTTCTGTGTTTCATCGTCAATGGGAAGGTCCAATGGGTACAGTAAACCTGCAGATGTGAATCGGAATGTAAAACTGGTTGCACAGGAAATGCTCAAAACATAGACAGTAGGAAGACTCAGTCTTCCTGTACTTCAGTCGGCATTGTGTCTCTTACATTTAATTCCGATGCGATTTCTGTGTTTCATCGACAATGGGAAGGTCCAAGGGATACAGTAAACCGGCAGATGTGCATCGGAATGTAAAACTGGTGACATAGGAAACGCTCAAAACATAGACCGTAAGAAGACTCAGTTTTCTTGTACTTAAGTCGGCGTTGTGTCTCTTATATTTAATTGCTATGGAATTTCTGTGTTTCATCGTCAATGGGAAGGTCCAATGGATACAGTAAACCTGCAGAGGTGAATCGGAATGTAAAACTGGTGACACAGGAAACGGTCAAAACATAGACAGTAGGAAGACTCAGCCTTCCTGTACTTAAGTCGGCATTGTGTCTCATATATATAATTCCGATGCGATTTCTGTGTTTCATCGACAATGGGAAGGTCCAAGGGATACAGTAAACCGGCAGGGGTGCGTCGGAATGTAAAACTGGTGACACAGGAAATGCTCAAATCATAGACCGTAAGAAGACTCAGTTTTCTTGTACTTAAGTCGGCATTGTGTCTCTTATATTTAATTCCGATGCGATTTCTGTGTTTCATCGGCAATGGGAAGGTCCAATGGACACAGTAAACCTGCAGAGGTGCATCGGAATGTACAAATGGTGACACAGGAAACGCTCAAAACATAGACAGTAGGATGACTCAGTGTTCTTGTACTTAAGTCGGCATTGTGTCTCTTATATTTAATTACGTTGCAATTTGTGTGTTTCATCGCCAATGGAAAGGTCCAAGGGATACAGTTAACCGGCAGGGGTGCATCGGAATGTAAAACTGGTGACACAGGAAACGCTCAAAACATAGACCGTAAGAAGACACCGATGCAATTTCTCTGTTTCACCGTCAATGGGAAGGTCCAATGGATACAGTAAACCTGCAGAGGTGAATCGGAATGTAAAACTTGTGACACAGGAAACACTCAAAACATAGACAGTAGGAAGACTCAGTCTTCCTGTACTTCAGTCGGCATTGTGTCTCTTATATTTAATTCCGATGCAATTTTTGTGTTTCATAGTCAATGGGAAGGTCCAAGGGATACAGTAAACCTGAAGAGGTGCATCGGAATGTAAAACTAGTGAGACAGGAAAGGCTCAAAACATAGACAGTAGAAGACTCAGTGTTCCTGTACTTATGTCGGCATTGTGTCTCTTATATTTAACTCCAATGCGATTTCTGTGTTTCATCGACAATGGGAAGGTCCAAGGGATACAGTAAACCGGCAGGGGTTCATCGGAATGTAAAACTGGTGGCACAGGAAGCGCTCAAATTATAGACAGTAGGAAGACTCAGTCTTCCTGTACTTAAGTCGGCATTGTGTCTCTTATATTTAATTCCGATGCAATTTCTGTGTTTCATCGACAATGGGAAGGTCCAAGGGATACAGTAAACCGGCAGATGTGCATCGGAATGTAAAACTGGTGACACAGGAAACGCTCAAAACATAGACCGTAAGAAGACTCAGTTTTCTTGTACTTAAGTCGGCGTTGTGTCTCTTATATTTAATTGCTATGGAATTTCTGTGTTTCATCGTCAGTGGGAAGGTCCAATGGATACAGTAAACCTGCAGAGGTGAATCGGAATGTAAAACTGGTGACACAGGAAACGGTCAAAACATAAACAGTAGGAAGACTCAGCCTTCCTGTACTTAAGTCGGCATTGTGTCTCATATATGTAATTCCGATGCGATTTCTGTGTTTCATCGACAATGGGAAGGTCCATGGGATACAGTAAACCGGCAGGGCTGCGTCGGAATGTAAAACTGGTGACACAGGAAACGCTCAAATCATAGACCGTAAGAAGACTCAGTTTTCTTGTACTTAAGTCGGCATTGTGTCTCTTATATTTAATTCCGATGCAATTTACGTGTTTCATCGTCAATGGGAAGGTCCAATGGGTACAGTAAACCTGCAGATGTGAATCGGAATGTAAAACTGGTTGCACAGGAAACGCTCAAAGCATAGACAGTAGGAAGACTCAGTCTTCCTGTACTTCAGTCGGCATTGTGTCTCTTACATTTAATTCCGATGCGATTTCTGTGTTTCATCGACAATGGGAAGGTCCAATGGATACAGTAAACCTGCAGAGGTGCATCGGAATGTAAAACTGGTGACACAGGAAACGCTCAAAACATAGACAGTAGGAAGACTCTGTGTTCCTGTATTTAAGTCGGCATTGTGTCTCTTATATTTAATTACGTTGCAATTTGTGTGTTTCATCGCCAATGGAAAGGTCCAAGGGATACAGTTAACCGGCAGGGGTGCATCGGAATGTAAAACTGGTGACACAGGAAACGCTCAAAACATAGACCGTAAGAAGACACCGATGCAATTTCTCTGTTTCACCGTCAATGGGAAGGTCCAATGGATACAGTAAACCTGCAGAGGTGAATCGGAATGTAAAACTTGTGACACAGGAAACACTCAAAACATAGACAGTAGGAAGACTCAGTCTTCCTGTACTTCAGTCGGCATTGTGTCTCTTATATTTAATTCCGATGCAATTTTTGTGTTTCATAGTCAATGGGAAGGTCCAAGGGATACAGTAAACCTGAAGAGGTGCATCGGAATGTAAAACTAGTGAGACAGGAAAGGCTCAAAACATAGACAGTAGAAGACTCAGTGTTCCTGTACTTATGTCGGCATTGTGTCTCTTATATTTAACTCCAATGCGATTTCTGTGTTTCATCGACAATGGGAAGGTCCAAGGGATACAGTAAACCGGCAGGGGTTCATCGGAATGTAAAACTGGTGACACAGGAAACCCTCAAAACATAGACCGTAAGAAGACTCAGTTTTCTTGTACGTAAGTCGGCGTTGTGTCTCTTATATTTAATTCCGATGCAATTTATGTTTTTCATCGTCAATGGGAAGGTCCAATGGGTACAGTAAACCTGCAGATGTGAATCGGAATGTAAAACTGGTTGCACAGGAAACGCTCAAAACATAGACAGTAGGAAGACTCAGTCTTCCTGTACTTCAGTCGGCATTGTGCCTCTTACATTTAATTCCGATGCGATTTCTGTGTTTCATCGACAATGAGAAGGTCCAATGGATACAGTAAACCTGCAGAGGTGCATCGGAATGTAAAACTGGTGACACAGGAAACGCTCAAAACATAGACAGTAGGAAGACTCTGTGTTCCTGTATTTAAGTCGGCATTGTGTCTCTTACATTTAATTCCGTTGCAATTTCTGTGTTTCATCGTCAATGGGAAGGTCCAAGTGATACAGCAAGCCTGTAGAGGTGCATCGGAATAAAAAACTGGTGACACAGGAAACGCTCAAATTATAGGCAGTAGGAAGACTCAATCTTCCTGTACTTAAGTCGGCATTGTGTCTCTTATATTTAATTCCGATGCAATTTCTGTGTTTCATCGTCAATGGGAAGGTCCAAGGGATACAGTAAACCTGCAGAGGTGCATCAGAATGTAAAACTGGTGACACAGGAAACGCTCAAAACATAGACAGTAGGAATACTCAGTCTTCCTGTACTTAAGTCGGCATTGTGTCTCTTATATTTAATTCCGATGAAATTTCTGTGTTTCATAGTCTATGGGAAGGTCCAAGGGATACAGTAAACCTGAAGAGGTGCATCGGAATGTAAAACTAGTGAGACAGGAAACACTCAAAACATAGCCAGTAGGAAGCCTCAGTCTTCCTGTACTTAAGTCGGCATTGTGTCTCTTATATTTAATTCCGATGCGATTTCTGTGTTTCATCGACAATGGGAAGGTCCAATGGATACAGTAAACCTGCAGAGGTGCATCGGAATGTAAAACTGGTGACACAGGAAACGCTCAAAACATTGACCGTAAGAAGACTGTTTTCTGGTACTTAAGTAGGCATTGTGTCTCTTAAATTTAATTCCGATGCGATATCTGTGTTTCATCGACAATGGGAAGGTCCAAGGGATACAGTAAACCGGCAGTGGTGCATCGGAATGTAAAACTGGTGACACAGGAAACGCTCAGAACATAGACCGTAAGAAGACTCAGTTTGCTTGTACTTAAGTCGGCGTTGTGTTACTTATATTTAATTCCGATGCAATTTCTGTGTTTCATCGTCAATGGGACGTTCCAATGGATACAGTAAACCTGCAGAGGTGAATCGGAATGTCAAACTGATGACACAGGAAACGCTCAAAACATAGACAGTAGGAAGACTCAGTCTTCCTGTACTTAAGTCGGCATTGTGTCTCTTATATTTAATTTCGATGTAATTTTTGTGTTTCATCGCCAATGGGAAGGTCCAAGGGATACAGTAAACCGGCAGAGGTGCATCGGATTGTAAAACTGGTGACACAGGAAACGCTCTAAACATAGACCGTAAGAAGACTCAGTTTTCTTGTACTTAAGTCGGCGTTGTGTCTCTTATATTTAATTCCGATGCAATTTCTGTGTTTCATCGTCAATGGGAAGGTCCAATGAATACAGTAAACCTGCAGAGATGAATCGGAATGTAAAACTGGTGACACAGGAAACGCTCAAATTATAGGCAGTAGGAAGACTCAGTCTTCCTGTTCTTAAGTCGGCATTGTGTCTCTTATATTTAATTCCGATGCAATATCTGTGTTTCATCGTCAATGGGAAGGTCCAAGGGATACAGTAAACCTGCAGAGGTGCATCAGAATGTAAAACTGGTGACACAGGAAACGCTCAAAACATAGACAATAGGAATACTCAGTCTTCCTGTACTTAAGTCGCCATTGTGTCTCTTATATTCAATTCCGATGAAATTTCTGTGTTTCATAGTCAATGGGAAGGTCCAAGGGATACAGTAAACCTGAAGAGGTGCATCGGAATGTAAAACTAGTGAGACAGGAAACACTCAAAACATAGCCAGTAGGAAGCCTCAGTCTTCCTGTACTTAAGTCGGCATTGTGTCTCTTATATTTAATTCCGATGCGATTTCTGTGTTTCATCGCCAATGGGAAGGTCCAATGGATACAGTAAACCTGCAGAGGTGCATCGGAATGTAAATCTGGTGACACAGGAAACGCTCAAAACATTGACCGTAAGAAGACTGTTTTCTGGTACTTAAGTCGGCATTGTGTCACTTATATTTAATTCCGATGCGATATCTGTGTTTCATCGACAATGGGAAGGTCCAAGGGATACAGTAAACCGGCAGTGGTGCATCGGAATGTAAAACTGGTGACACAGGAAACGCTCAAAACATAGACCGTAAGAAGACTCAGTTTCCTTGTACTTAAGTCGGCGTTGTGTTTCTTATATTTAATTCCGATGCAATTTCTGTGTTTCATCGTCAATGGGACGGTCCAATGGATACAGTAAACCTGCAGAGGTGATTCGGAATGTCAAACTGATGACACAGGAAACGCTCAAAACATAGACAGTAGGAAGACTAAGACTTCCTGTACTTAAGTCGGCATTGTGTCTCTTATATTTAATTTCGATGTAATTTTTGTGTTTCATCGCCAATGGGAAGGTCCAAGGGATACAGTAAACCTGCAGATTTTCATCGGAATGTAAAACTGGTGACACAGTAAACGCTCAAAACATAGACAGTAGGATGACTCAGTCTTCAAGTACTTAAGTCGGCATTGTGTCTCTTATATTTAATTTCGATGCGATTTCTGAGTTTCATAGACAATGGGAAGGTCCAAGGGATACAGTAAACCGGCAGAGGTGCATCGGATTGTAAAACTGGTGACAAAGGAAACGCTCTAAACATAGACCGTAAGAAGACTCAGTTTTCTTGTACTTAAGTCGGCGTTGTGTCTCTTATATTTAATTCCGATGAAATTTCTGTGTTTCATAGTCAATGGGACGGTCCAAGGGATACAGTAAACCTGCAGAGGTGCATCGGAATGTAAAACTGGTGACACAGGAAACGCTCAAAACATTGACCGTAAGAAGACTGTTTTCTGGTACTTAAGTCTGCATTGTGTCTCTTATATTTAATTCCGATGCGATTTCTGTGTTTCATCGACAATGGGAAGGTCCAAGGGATACAGTAAACCGGCAGTGGTGCATCGGAATGTAAAACTGGTGACACAGGAAACGCTCAAAACATAGACCGTAAGAAGACTCAGTTTCCTTGTACTTAAGTCCGCGTTGTGTCTCTTATATTTAATTCCGATGCAATTTCTGTGTTTCATCGTCAATGGGAAGCTCCAATGGATACAGTAAACCTGCAGAGGTGAATCGGAATGTCAAACTGTCGACACAGGAAACGCTCAAAACATAGACAGTAGGAAGACTCAGTCTTCCTGTACTTAAGTCGGCATTGTGTCTCTTATTTTTAATTTCGATGTAATTTGTGTGTCTCATCGCCAGTGGGAAGGTCCAAGGGATACAGTAAACCGGCAGAGGTGCATCGGAATGTAAAACTGGTGACACAGGAAACGCTCAAAACATTGACTGTAAGAAGACTGTTTTCTTGTACTTAAGTCGGCATTGTGTCTCTTATATTTAATTCCGATGCAATTACTGTGTTTCATAGTAACTGTGAAGGTCCAATGGATACAGTCAACTTGCAGAGGTTCATCGGAATGTAAAACTGGTGACACAGTAAACGCTCAAAACATAGACAGTAGGAAGATTCAGTCTTCCTGTACTTAAGTCGGCATTGTGTCTCTTATATTTAATTCCGATGCGATTTCTGTGTTTCATCGACATTGCGAAGGTCCAAGGGATACAGTAAACCGGCAGAGGTGCATCGGATTGTAAAACTGGTGACACAGGAAACGCTCTAAACATAGACCGTAAGAAGACTCAGTTTTCTTGTACTTAAGTCGGCGTTGTGTCTCTTATATTTAATTCCGATGCAATTTCTGTGCTTCATCGTCAATGGGAAGGTCCAATGAATACAGTAAACCTGCAGAGATGAATCGGAATGTAAAACTGGTGACACAGGAAACGCTCAAATTATAGGCAGTAGGAAGACTCAGTCTTCCTGTACTTAAGTCGGCATTGTGTCTCTTATATTTAATTCCGATGCAATTTCTGTGTTTCATCGTCAATGGGAAGGTCCAAGGGATAATGTAAACCTGCAGAGGTGCATCAGAATGTAAAACTGGTGACACAGGAAACGCTCAAAACATAGACAATAGGAATACTCAGTCTTCCTGTACTTAAGTCGCCATTGTGTCTCTTATATTTAATTCCGATGAAATTTCTGTGTTTCATAGTCAATGGGAAGGTCCAAGGGATACAGTAAACCTGAAGACGTGCATCGGAATGTAAAACTAGTGAGACAGGAAACACTCAAAACATAGCCAGTAGGAAGCCTCAGTCTTCCTGTACTTAAGTCGGCATTGTGTCTCTTATATTTAATTCCGATCCGATTTCTGTGTTTCATCGCCAATGGGAAGGTCCAATGGATACAGTAAACCTGCAGAGGTGCATCGGAATGTAAAACTGGTGACACAGGAAACGCTCAAAACATTGACCGTAAGAAGACTGTTTTCTGGTACTTAAGTCGGCATTGTGTCTCTTATATTTAATTCCGATGCGATATCTGTGTTTCATCGACAATGGGAAGGTCCAAGGGATACAGTAAACCGGCAGTGGTGCATCGGAATGTAAAACTGGTGACACAGGAAACGCTCAAAACATAGACCGTAAGAAGACTCAGTTTCCTTGTACTTAAGTCGGCGTTGTGTTTCTTATATTTAATTCCGATGCAATTTCTGTGTTTCATCGTCAATGGGACGGTCCAATGTTTACAGTAAACCTGCAGAGGTGATTCGGAATGTCAAACTGATGACACAGGAAACGCTCAAAACATAGACAGTAGGAAGACTAAGACTTCCTGTACTTAAGTCGGCATTGTGTCTCTTATATTTAATTTCGGTGTAATTTTTGTGTTTCATCGCCAATGGGAAGGTCCAAGGGATACAGTAAACCTGCAGATTTTCATCGGAATATAAAACTGGTGACACAGTAAACGCTCAAAACATAGACAGTAGGATGACTCAGTCTTCAAGTACTTAAGTCGGCATTGTGTCTCTTATATTTAATTCCGATGCGATTTCTGAGTTTCATAGACAATGGGAAGGTCCAAGGGATACAGTAACCGGCAGAGGTGCATCGGATTGTATAACTGGTGACAAAGGAAACGCTCTAAACATAGACCGTAAGAAGACTCAGTTTTCTTGTACTTAAGTCGGCGTTGTGTCTCTTATATTTAATTCCGATGCAATTTCTGTGTTTCATCGTCAATGTGAAGGTCCAATGGATACGGTAAACCTGCAGAGGTGAATCGGAATGTAAAACTGGTGACACAGGAAACGCTCAAAACATAGACAGTAGGAAGACTCAGTCTTCCTGTACTTAAGTCGGCATTGTGTCTCTTATATTTAATTTCGATGTAATTTGTGTGATTCATCGCCAATGGGAAGGTCCAAGGGATACAGTAAACCTGCAGAGGTGCATCGGAATTTAAAACTGGTGACACAGGAAACGCTCAAAACATTGACCGTAAGAAGACTGTATTCTGGTACTTAAGTCGGCATTGTGTCTCTTATATTTAATTCCGATGAAATTTCTGTGTTTCATAGTCAATGGGACGGTCCAAGGGATACAGTAAACCTGAAGAGGTGCATCGGAATGTAAAACTAGTGAGACAGGAAACACTCAAAACATAGCCAGTAGGAAGCCTCAGTCTTCCTGTACTTATGTCGGCATTGTGTCTCTTATATTAAATTCCGATGCGATTTCTTTGTTTCATCGACAATGGGAAGGTCCAATGGATACAGTAAACCTGCAGAGGTGCATCGGAATGTAAAACTGGTGACACAGGAAACGCTCAAAACATTGACTGTAAGAAGACTGTTTTCTGGTACTTAAGTCTGCATTGTGTCTCTTATATTTAATTCCGATGCGATTTCTGTGTTTCATCGACAATGGGAAGGTCCAAGGGATACAGTAAACCGGCAGTGGTGCATCGGAATGTAAAACTGGTGACACAGGAAACGCTCAAAACATAGACCGTAAGAAGACTCAGTTTCCTTGTACTTAAGTCCGCGTTGTGTCTCTTATATTTAATTCCGATGCAATTACTGTGTTTCATCGTAACTGTGAAGGTCCAATGGATACAGTAAACCTGCAGAGGTTCATCGGAATGTAAAACTGGTGACACAGTAAACGCTCAAAACATAGACAGTAGGAAGACTCAGTCTTCCTGTACTTAAGTCGGCATTGTGTCTCTTATATTTAATTCCGATGCGATTTCTGTGTTTCATCGACAATGGGAAGGTCCAAGGGATACAGTAAACCTGCAGAGGTGCATCAGATTGTAAAACTGGTGACACAGAAAACGCTCAAAACATAGACAATAGGAATACTCAGTCTTCCTGCACTTAAGTCGCCATTGTGCCTCTTATATTTAATTCCGATGAAATTTCTGTGTTTCATAGTCAATGGGAAGGTCTAGGGATACAGTAAACCTTAAGAGGTGCATCGGAATGTAAAACTAGTGAGACAGGAAACACTCAAAACATAGCCAGTAGGAAGCCTCAGTCTTCCTGTACTTAAGTCGGCAATGTGTCTCTTATATTTAATTCCGATGCGATTTCTGTGTTTCATCGACAATCGGAAGGTCCAAGGGATACAGTAAACCGGCAGTGGTGCATCGGAATGTAAAACTGGTGACACAGGAAACGCTCAAAACATAGACCGTGAGAAGACTCAGTTTCCTTGTACTTAAGTCGGCGTTGTGTTTCTTATATTTAATTCCGATGCAATTTCTGTGTTTCATCGTCAATGGGACGGCCCAATGGATGCAGTAAACCTGCAGAGGTGAATCGGAATGTCAAACTGATGACACAGGAAACGCTCAAAACATAGACAGAAGGAAGACTCAGACTTCCTGTACTTAAGTCGGCATTGTGTCTCTTATATTTAATTTCGATGTAATTTTTGTGTTTCATCGCCAATGGGAAGGTCCAAGGGATACAGTCAACCTACAGATTTTCATCGGAATGTAAAACAGGTGACACAGTAAACGCTCAAAACATAGACAGTAGGATGACTCAGTCTTCCTGTACTTAAGTCGGCATTGTGTCTCTTATATTTAATTTCGATGTAATTTGTGTGTTTCATCGCCAATGGGAAGGTCCAAGGGATACAGTAAACCTGCAGAGGTGCATCGGAATGTAAAACTGGTGACACAGGAAACGCTCAAAACATTGACTGTAAGAAGACTGTTTTCTTGTACTTAAGTCGGCATTGTGACTCTTATATTTAATTCCGATGCAATTTCTAAGTTTCATCGTAACTGTGAAGGTCCAATGGATACAGTAAACCTGCAGAGGTTCATCGGAATGTAAAACTGGTGACACAGTAAACGCTCAAAGCATAGACAGTAGGAAGACTCAGTCTTCCTGTACTTAAGTCGGCATTGTGTCTCTTATATTTAATTCCGATGCGATTTCTGTGTTTTATCGACACTGCGAAGGTCCAAGGGATACAGTAAACCTGCAGAGGTTCATCGGAATGTAAAACTGGTGACACAGTAAAGGCTCAAAGCATAGACAGTAGGAAGACTCAGTCTTCCTGTACTTAAGTCGGTATTGTGTCTCTTATATTTACTTCCGATGCGATTTCTGTGTTTCTTCGACACTGGGAAGGTCCAAGGGATACAGTAAACCGGCAGAGGTGCATCGGATTGTAAAACTAGTGACACAGGAAACGCTCTAAACATAGACCGTAAGAAGACTCAGTTTTCTTGTACTTAAGTCGGCGTTGTGTCTCTGATATTTAATTCCGATGCAATTTCTGTGTTTCATCGTCAATGGGAAGGTCCAATGGATACAGTAAACCTGCAGAGGTGAATCGGAATGTGAAACTGGTGACACAGGAAACGCTCAAAACATAGACAGTAGGAAGCCTCAGTCTTCCTGTACTTAAGTTGGCAACTTCTGTGTTTCATCGTCAATGGGAAGGTCCAATGGATACAGTAAACCTGCAGAGGTGCATCAGAATGTAAAACTGGTGACACAGGAAACGCTCAAATCATAGACAGTAGGAATACTCAGTCTTCCTGTACTTAAGTCGCCATTGTGTCTCTTATATTTAATTCGGATGAAATTTCTGTGTTTCATAGTCAATGGGACGGTCCAAGGGATACAGTAAACCTGAAGAGGTGCATCGGAATGTAAAACTAGTGAGACAGGAAACACTCAAAACATAGCCAGTAGGAAGCCTCAGTCTTCCTGTACTTAAGTCGGCATTGTGTCTCCTATATTTAATTCCGATGGGATATCTGTGTTTCATCGACAATGGGAAGGTCCAATGGATACAGTAAACCTGCAGAGGTGCATCGGAATGTAAAACTGGTGACACAGGAAACGCTCAAAACATTGACCGTAAGAAGACTGTTTTCTGGTACTTAAGTCTGCATTGTGTCTCTTATATTTAATTCCGATGCGATTTCTGTGTTTCATCGACAATGGGAAGGTCCAAGGGATACAGTAAACCGGCAGTGGTGCATCGGAATGTAAAATTGGTGACACAGGAAACGCTCAAAACATAGAGCGTAAGAAGACTCAGTTTCCTTGTACTTAAGTCCGCGTTGTGTCTCTTATATTTAATTCCGATGCAATTTCTGTGTTTCATCGTCAATGGGAAGGTCCAATGGATACAGTAAACCTGCAGAGGTGAATCGGAATGTCAAACTGTCGACACAGGAAACGCTCAAAACATAGACAGTAGGAAGACTCTGTCTTCCTGTACTAAAGTCGGCATTGTGTCTCTTATTTTTAATTTCGATGTAATTTGTGTGTTTCATCGCCAATGGGAAGGTCCAAGGGATACAGTAAACCGGCAGAGGTGCATCGGAATGTAAAACTGGTGACACAGGAAACGCTCAAAACATTGACTGTAAGAAGACTGTTTTCTTGTACTTAAGTCGGCATTGTGTCTCTTATATTTAATTCCGATGCAATTACTGTTTCATCGTAACTGTGAAGGTCCAATGGATACAGTAAACCTGCAGAGGTAAATCGGAATGTAAAACTGGTGACACAGTAAACGCTCAAAACATAGACAGTAGGAAGACTCAGTCTTCCTGTACTTAAGTCGGCATTGTGTCTCTTATATTTAATTCCGATGCGATTTCTGTGTTTCATCGACAATGGGAAGGTCCAAGGGATGCAGTAAACCGGCAGAGGTGCATCGGATTGTAAAACTGGTGACACAGGAAACGCTCTAAACATAGACCGTAAGAAGACTCAGTTTTCTTGTACTTAAGTCGGACTTGTGTCTCTTATATTTAATTCCGATGCAATTTCTGTGTTTCATCGTCAATGGGAAGGTCCAATGGATACAGTAAACCTGCAGAGATGAATCGGAATGTAAAACTGGTGACACAGGAAACGCTCAAATTATAGGCAGTAGGAAGACTCAGTCTTCCTGTACTTAAGTCGGCATTGTGTCTCTTATATTTAATTCCGATGCAATTTCTGTGTTTCATCGTCAATGGGAGGGTCCAAGGGATACAGTAAACCTGCAGAGGTGCATCAGAATGTAAAACTGGTGACACAGGAAACGCTCAAAACATAGACAATAGGAATACTCAGTCTTCCTGTACTTAAGTCGCCATTGTGTCTCTTATATTTAATTCCGATGAAATTTCTGTGTTTCATAGTCAATGGGAAGGTCCAATGGATACAGTAAACCTGCAGAGGTGAATCGAAATGTCAAACTGATGACACAGGAAACGCTCAAAACATAGACAGTAGAAAGACTCAGACTTCCTGTACTTAAGTCGGCATTGTGTCTCTTATATTTAATTTCGATGTATTTTTGTGTTTCATCGCCAATGGGAAGGTCCAAGGGATACAGTAAACCTGCAGATTTTCATCGGAATGTAAAACTGGTGACACAGTAAACGCTCAAAACATAGACAGTAGGATGACTCAGTCTTCCTGTACTTAAGTCGCCATTGTGTCTCTTATATTTAATTCCGATGAAATTTCTGTGTTTCATAGTCAATGGGACGGTCCAAGGGATACAGTAAACCTGAAGAGGTGCATCGGAATGTAAAACTAGTGAGACAGGAAACACTCAAAACATAGCCAGTAGGAAGCCTCAGTCTTCCTGTACTTAAGTCGGCATTGTGTCTCTTATATTTAATTCCGATGCGATTTCTGTGTTTCATCGACAATGGGAAGGTCCAATGGATACAGTAAACCTGCAGAGGTGCATCGGAATGTAAAACTGGTGACACAGGAAACGCTCAAAACATTGACCGTAAGAAGACTGTTTTCTGGTACTTAAGTCTGCATTGTGTCTCTTATATTTAATTCCGATGCGATTTCTGTGTTTCATCGACATTGGGAAGGTCCAAGGGATACAGTAAACCGGCAGTGGTGCATCGGAATGTAAAACTGGTGACACAGGAAACGCTCAAAACATAGACCGTAAGAAGACTCAGTTTTCTTGTACTTAAGTCCGCGTTGTGTCTCTTATATTTAATTCCGATGCAATTTCTGTGTTTCATCGTCAATGGGAAGGTCCAATGGATACAGTAAACCTGCAGAGGTGAATCGGAATGTCAAACTGTCGACACAGGAAACGCTCAAAGCATAGACAGTAGGAAGACTCAGTCTTCCTGTACTAAAGTCGGCATTGTGTCTCTTATTTTTAATTTCGATGTAATTTGTGTGTTTCATCGCCAATGGGAAGGTCCAAGGGATACAGTAAACCGGCAGAGGTGCATCGGAATGTAAAACTGGTGACACAGGAAACGCTCAAAACATTGACTGTAAGAAGACTGTTTTCTTGTACTTAAGTCGGCATTGTGTCTCTTATATTTAATTCCGATGCAATTACTGTGTTTCATCGTAACTGTGAAGGTCCAATGGATACAGTAAACCTGCAGAGGTTCATCGGAATGTAAAACTGGTGACACAGTAAACGCTCAAAACATAGACAGTAGGAAGACTCAGTCTTCCTGTACTTAAGTCGGCATTGTGTCTCTTATATTTAATTCCGATGCGTTTTCTGTGTTTCATCGACAATGGGAAGGTCCAAGGGATACAATAAACCGGCAGAGGTGCATCGGATTGTAAAACTGGTGACACAGGAAACGCTCTAAACATAGACCATAAGAAGACTCAGTTTTCCTGTACTTAAGTCGGCGTTGTGTCTCTTGTATTTAATTCCGATGCAATTTCTGTGTTTCATCGTCAATGGGAAGGTCCAATGGATACAGTAAACCTGCAGAGATGAATCGGAATGTAAAACTGGTGACACAGGAAACGCTCAAATTATAGGCAGTAGGAAGACTCAGTCTTCCTGTACTTAAGTCGGCATTGTGTTTCTTATATTTAATTCCGATGCAATATCTGTGTTTCATCGTCAATGGGAAGGTCCAAGGGATACAGTAAACCTGCAGAGGTGCATCAGAATGTAAAACTGGTGACACAGGAAACGCTCAAAACATAGACAATAGGAATACTCAGTCTTCCTGTACTTAAGTCGCCATTGTGTCTCTTATATTTAATTCCGATGAAATTTCTGTGTTTCATAGTCAAAGGAAGGTCCAAGGGATACCGTAAACCTGAAGAGGTGCATCGTAATGTAAAACTAGTGAGACAGGAAACACTCAAAACATAGCCAGTAGGAAGCCTCAGTCTTCCTGTACTTAAGTCGGCATTGTGTCTCTTATATTTAATTCCGATGCGATTTCTGTGTTTCATCGACAATGGGAAGGTCCAATGGATACAGTAAACCTGCAGAGGTGCATCGGAATGTAAAACTGGTGACACAGGAAACGCTCAAAACATTGACCGTAAGAAGACTGTTTTCTGGTACTTAAGTCGGCATTGTGTCTCTTATATTTAATTCCGATGCGATATCTGTGTTTCATCGACAATAGGAAGGCCCAAGGGATACAGTAAACCGGCAGTGGTGCATCGGAATGTAAAACTGGTGACACAGGAAACGCCCAAAACATAGACCGTAAGAAGACTCAGTTTCCTTGTACTTAAGTCGGCGTTGTGTTTCTTATATTTAATTCCGATGCAATTTCTGTGTTTCATCGTCAATGGGACGTCCAATGGATACAGTAAACCTGCAGAGGTGAATCGGAATGTCAAACTGATGACACAGGAAACGCTCAAAACATAGACAGAAGGAAGACTCAGACTTCCTGTACTTAAGTCGGCATTGTGTCTCTTATATTTAATTTCGATGTAATTTTTGTGTTTCATCGCCAATGGGATGGTCCAAGGGATACAGTAAACCTGCAGATTTTCATCGGAATGTAAAACAGGTGACACAGTAAACGCTCAAAACATAGACAGTAGGATGACTCAGTCTTCCTGTACTTAAGTCGCCATTGTGTCTCATATTTAATATCGATGTAATTTGTGTGTTTCATCGCCAATGGGAAGGTCCAAGGGATACAGTAAATCTGCAGAGGTGCATCGGAATTTAAAACTGGTGACACAGGAAACGCTCAAACCATTGACTGTAAGAAGACTGTTTTCTTGTACTTAAGTCGGCATTGTGACTCTTATATTTAATTCCGATGCAATTTCTGTGTTTCATCGTAACTGTGAAGGTCCAATGGATACAGTACACCTGCAGAGGTTCATCGTAATGTAAAACTGGTGACACAGTAAACGCTCAAAGCATAGACAGTAGGAAGACTCAGTCTTCCTGTACTTAAGTCGGCATTGTGTCTCTTATACTTAATTCCGATGCGATTTCTGTATTTCATCGACACTGGGAAGGTCCAAGGGATACAGTAAACCTGCAGAGGTTCATCGGAATGTAAAACTGGTGACACAGTAAAGGCTCAAAGCATAGACAGTAGGAAGACTCAGTCTTCCTGTACTTAAGTCGGCATTGTGTCTCTTATATTTAATTCCGAAGCGATTTCTGTGTTTCTTCGACACTGGGAAGGTCCAAGGGATACAGTAAACCGGCAGAGGTGCATCGGATTGTAAAACTAGTGACACAGGAAACGCTCTAAACATAGACCGTAAGAAGACTCAGTTTTCTTGTACTTAAGTCGGCGTTGTGTCTCTGATATTTAATTCCGATGCAATTTCTGTGTTTCATCGTCAATGGGAAGGTCCAATGGATACAGTAAACCTGCAGAGGTGAATCGGAATGTGAAACTGGTGACACAGGAAACGCTCAAAACATAGACCGTAGGAAGACTCAGTCTTCCTGTACTTAAGTTGGCAACTTCTGTGTTTCATCGTCAATGGGAAGGTCCAAGGGATACAGTAAACCTGCAGAGGTGCATCAGAATGTAAAACTGGTGACACAGGAAACGCTCAAATCATAGACAGTAGGAATACTCAGTCTTCCTGTACTTAAGTCGCCATTGTGTCTCTTATATTTAATTCGGATGAAATTTCTGTGTTTCATAGTCAATGGGACGGTCCAAGGGATACAGTAAACCTGACGAGGTGCATCGGAATGTAAAACTAGTGAGACAGGAAACACTCAAAACATAGCCAGTAGGAAGCCTCAGTCTTCCTGTACTTAAGTCGGCATTGTGTCTCTTATATTTAATTCCGATGCGATTTCTGTGTTTCATCGACAATGGGAAGGTCCAATGGATACAGTAAACCTGCAGAGGTGCATCGGAATGTAAAACTGGTGACACAGGAAACGCTCAAATCATTGACCGTAAGAAGACTGTTTTCTGCTACTTAAGTCTGCATTGTGTCTCTTATATTTAATTCCGATGGGATTTCTGTGTTTCATCGACAATGGGAATGTCCAAGGGATACAGTAAACCGGCAGTGGTGCATCGGAATGTAAAACTGGTGACACAGGAAACGCTCAAAACATAGACCGTAAGAAGACTCAGTGTCCTTGCACTTAAGTCCGCGTTGTGTCTCTTATGTTTAATTCCGATGCAATTTCTGTGTTTCATCGTTAATGGGACGGTCCAATGGATACAGTAAACCTGCAGAGGTGAATCGGAATGTCAAACTGATGACACAGGAAACGCTCAAAACATAGACAGAAGGAAGACTCAGACTTCCTGTACTTAAGTCGGCATTGTGTCTCTTATATTTAATTTCGATGTAATTTGTGTGTTTCATCGCCAATGGGAAGGTCCAATGGATACAGTAAACCTGCAGAGGTGCATCGGAATGTAAAACTGGTGACACAGGAAACGCTCAAAACATGACTGTAAGAAGACTGTTTTCTTGTACTTAAGTCGGCATTGTGTCTCTTATATTTAATTCCGATGCAATTACTGTGTTTCATCGTAACTGTGAAGGTCCAATGGATACAGTAAACCTGCAGAGGTTCAACGGAATGTAAAACTGGTGACACAGTAAACGCTCAAATCCTAGACAGTAGGAAGACTCAGTCTTCCTGTAGTTAAGTCGGCATTGTGTCTCTTATATTTAACTCCGATGCGATTTCTGTGTTTCATCGACAATGGGAAGGTCCAAGGGATACAGTAAACCGGCAGAGGTGCATCGGATTGTAAAACTGGTGACACAGGAAACGCTCTAAACATAGACCGTAAGAAGACTCAGTTTTCTTGTACTTAAGTCGGCGTTGTGTCTCTTATATTTAATACCGATGCAATTTATGTGTTTCATCGTCAATGGGAAGGTCCAATGGATACAGTAAACCTGCAGAGATGAATCGGAATGTAAAACTGGTGACACAGGAAACGCTCAAAACATAGACAGTAGGAAGACTCAGTGTTCCTGTACTTAAGTCGGCATTGTGTCTCTTATATTTAATTCCGATGCGATTTCTGTGTTTCATCGACAATGGGAAGGTCCAAGGGATACAGTAAACCGGCAGGGGTGCATCGGAATGTAAAACGGGTGACACAGGAAAGGCTCAAAACATAGACCGGAAGAAGACTCAGATTTCTTGTACTTAAGTCGGCGTTGTGTCTCTTATATTTAATTTGGATGAAATATCTGTGTTTCATCGTCAATGGGAAGGTCCAATGCATACAGTAAACCTGCAGAGGTGAATCGGAATGTAAAAGTGTTGCCACAGGAAACGCTCAAAACATACACAGTAGGAAGACTCAGTCTTCCTGTACTTAAGTCGGCATTGTGTCTCTTATATTTAATTCCGATGCGATTTCTGTGTCTCATCGACAATGGGAAGGTCCTATGGATACAGTAAACCTGTAGAGGTGCATCGGAATGTAAAACTGGTGACACAGGAAACGCTCAAAACATAGACAGTAGGAAGACTCAGTCTTCCTGTACTTAAGTCGGCATTGTGTCTCTTATATTTAATTCCGATGCGATTTCTGTGTTTCATCGACAATGGGAAGGTCCGATGGATACAGTAAACCTGTAGAGGTGCATCGGAATGTAAAACTGGTGACACAGGAAACGCTCAAAACATAGACAGTAGGAAGACTCAGTCTTCCTGTACTTAAGTCGGCATTGTGTCTCTTATATTTAATTCCGATGTGATTTCTGTGTTTCATCGACAATGGGAAGGTCCAATGCATACAGTAAACCTGCAGAGGTGAATCGGAATGTAAAAGTGTTGCCACAGGAAACGCTCAAAACATACACAGTAGGAAGACTCAGTCTTCCTGTACTTAAGTCGGCATTGTGTCTCTTATATTTAATTCCGATGCGATTTCTGTGTTTCATCGACAATGGGAAGGTCCGATGGATACAGTAAACCTGTAGAGGTGCATCGGAATGTAAAACTGGTGACACAGGAAACGCTCAAAACATAGACAGTAGGAAGACTGAGTCTTCCTGTACTTAAGTCGGCATTGTGTCTCTTATATTTAATTCCGATGTGATTTCTGTGTTTCATCGACAATGGGAAGGTCCAAGGGATACAGTAAACCGGCAGGGGTGCATCGGAATGTAAAACTGGTGACACAGGAAACGCTCAAAACATTGACCGTAAGAAGACTGTTTTCTGGTTCTTAAGTCGGCATTGTGTCTCTTATATTTAATTCCGATGCGATATCTGTGTTTCATCGACAATAGGAAGGCCCAAGGGATACAGTAAACCGGCAGTGGTGCATCGGAATGTAAAACTGGTGACACAGGAAACGCCCAAAACATAGACCGTAAGAAGACTCAGTTTCCTTGTACTTAAGTCGGCGTTGTGTTTCTTATATTTAATTCCGATGCAATTTCTGTGTTTCATCGTCAATGGGACGTCCAATGGATACAGTAAACCTGCAGAGGTGAATCGGAATGTCAAACTGATGACACAGGAAACGCTCAAAACATAGACAGAAGGAAGACTCAGACTTCCTGTACTTAAGTCGGCATTGTGTCTCTTATATTTAATTTCGATGTAATTTTTGTGTTTCATCGCCAATGGGATGGTCCAAGGGATACAGTAAACCTGCAGATTTTCATCGGAATGTAAAACAGGTGACACAGTAAACGCTCAAAACATAGACAGTAGGATGACTCAGTCTTCCTGTACTTAAGTCGCCATTGTGACTCATATTTAATATCGATGTAATTTGTGTGTTTCATCGCCAATGGGAAGGTCCAAGGGATACAGTAAATCTGCAGAGGTGCATCGGAATTTAAAACTGGTGACACAGGAAACGCTCAAACCATTGACTGTAAGAAGACTGTTTTCTTGTACTTAAGTCGGCATTGTGACTCTTATATTTAATTCCGATGCAATTTCTGTGTTTCATCGTAACTGTGAAGGTCCAATGGATACAGTACACCTGCAGAGGTTCATCGTAATGTAAAACTGGTGACACAGTAAACGCTCAAAGCATAGACAGTAGGAAGACTCAGTCTTCCTGTACTTAAGTCGGCATTGTGTCTCTTATACTTAATTCCGATGCGATTTCTGTGTTTCATCGACACTGGGAAGGTCCAAGGGATACAGTAAACCTGCAGAGGTTCATCGGAATGTAAAACTGGTGACACAGTAAAGGCTCAAAGCATAGACAGTAGGAAGACTCAGTCTTCCTGTACTTAAGTCGGCATTGTGTCTCTTATATTTAATTCCGAAGCGATTTCTGTGTTTCTTCGACACTGGGAAGGTCCAAGGGATACAGTAAACCGGCAGAGGTGCATCGGATTGTAAAACTAGTGACACAGGAAACGCTCTAAACATAGACCGTAAGAAGACTCAGTTTTCTTGTACTTAAGTCGGCGTTGTGTCTCTGATATTTAATTCCGATGCAATTTCTGTGTTTCATCGTCAATGGGAAGGTCCAATGGATACAGTAAACCTGCAGAGGTGAATCGGAATGTGAAACTGGTGACACAGGAAACGCTCAAAACATAGACCGTAGGAAGACTCAGTCTTCCTGTACTTAAGTTGGCAACTTCTGTGTTTCATCGTTAATGGGAAGGTCCAAGGGATACAGTAAACCTGCAGAGGTGCATCAGAATGTAAAACTGGTGACACAGGAAACGCTCAAATCATAGACAGTAGGAATACTCAGTCTTCCTGTACTTAAGTCGCCATTGTGTCTCTTATATTTAATTCGGATGAAATTTCTGTGTTTCATAGTCAATGGGACGGTCCAAGGGATACAGTAAACCTGAAGAGGTGCATCGAATGTAAAACTAGTGAGACAGGAAACACTCAAAACATAGCCAGTAGGAAGCCTCAGTCTTCCTGTACTTAAGTCGGCATTGTGTCTCTTATATTTAATTCCGATGCGATTTCTGTGTTTCATCGACAATGGGAAGGTCCAATGGATACAGTAAACCTGCAGAGGTGCATCGGAATGTAAAACTGGTGACACAGGAAACGCTCAAATCATTGACCGTAAGAAGACTGTTTTCTGCTACTTAAGTCTGCATTGTGTCTCTTATATTTAATTCCGATGGGATTTCTGTGTTTCATCGACAATGGGAATGTCCAAGGGATACAGTAAACCGGCAGTGGTGCATCGGAATGTAAAACTGGTGACACAGGAAACGCTCAAAACATAGACCGTAAGAAGACTCACTTTCCTTGCACTTAAGTCCGCGTTGTGTCTCTTATATTTAATTCCGATGCAATTTCTGTGTTTCATCGTTAATGGGACGGTCCAATGGATACAGTAAACCTGCAGAGGTGAATCGGAATGTCAAACTGATGACACAGGAAACGCTCAAAACATAGACAGAAGGAAGACTCAGACTTCCTGTACTTAAGTCGGCATTGTGTCTCTTATATTTAATTTCGATGTAATTTTTGTGTTTCATCGCCAATGGGAAGGTCCAAGGGATACAGTAAACCTGCAGATTTTCATCGGAATGTAAAACAGGTGACACAGTAAACGCTCAAAACATAGACAGTAGGATGACTCAGTCTTCCTGTACTTAAGTCGGCATTGTGTCTCTTATATTTAATTTCGATGTAATTTGTGTGTTTCATCGCCAATGGGAAGGTCCAATGGATACAGTAAACCTGCAGAGGTGCATCGGAATGTAAAACTGGTGACACAGGAAACGCTCAAAATTGACTGTAAGAAGACTGTTTTCTTGTACTTAAGTCGGCATTGTGTCTGTTATATTTAATTCCGATGCAATTACTGTGTTTCATCGTAACTGTGAAGGTCCAATGGATACAGTAAACCTGCAGAGGTTCAACGGAATGTAAAACTGGTGACACAGTAAACGCTCAAAACATAGACAGTAGGAAGACTCAGTCTTCCTGTAGTTAAGTCGGCATTGTGTTTCTTATATTTAATTCCGATGCGATTTCTGTGTTTCATCGACAATGGGAAGGTCCAAGGGATACAGTAAACCGGCAGAGGTGCATCGGATTGTAAAACTGGTGACACAGGAAACGCTCTAAGCATAGACCGTAAGAAGACTCAGTTTTCTTGTACTTAAGTCGGCGTTGTGTCTCTTATATTTAATACCGATGCAATTTATGTGTTTCATCGTCAATGGGAAGGTCCAATGGATACAGTAAACCTGCAGAGATGAATCGGAATGTAAAACTGGTGACACAGGAAACGCTCAAAACATAGACAGTAGGAAGACTCAGTGTTCCTGTACTTAAGTCGGCATTGTGTCTCTTATATTTAATTCCGATGCGATTTCTGTGTTTCATCGACAATGGGAAGGTCCAAGGGATACAGTAAACCGGCAGGGGTGCATCGGAATGTAAAACGGGTGACACAGGAAAGGCTCAAAACATAGACCGGAAGAAGACTCAGATTTCTTGTACTTAAGTCGGCGTTGTGTCTCTTATATTTAATTTGGATGAAATATCTGTGTTTCATTGTCAATGGGAAGGTCCAATGCATACAGTAAACCTGCAGAGGTGAATCGGAATGTAAAAGTGTTGCCACAGGAAACGCTCAAAACATACACAGTAGGAAGACTCAGTCTTCCTGTACTTAAGTCGGCATTGTGTCTCTTATATTTAATTCCGATGCGATTTCTGTGTTTCATCGACAATGGGAAGGTCCGATGGATACAGTAAACCTGTAGAGGTGCATCGGAATGTAAAACTGGTGACACAGGAAACGCTCAAAACATAGACAGTAGGAAGACTCAGTCTTCCTGTACTTAAGTCGGCATTGTGTCTCTTATATTTAATTCCGATGTGATTTCTGTGTTTCATCGACAATGGGAAGGACCAAGGGATACAGTAAACCGGCAGGGGTGCATCGGAATGTAAAACTGGTGACACAGGAAACGCTCAAAACATAGACCGTAAGAAGACTCAGTTTTCTAGTACTTAAGTCGGCGTTGTGTCTCTTATATTTAATTCCGATGCAATTTCTGTGTTTCATCGGCAATGGGAAGGTCCAATGGATACAGTAAACCTGCAGAGGTGAATCGGAATGTAAAACTGGTGACACAGGAAACGCTCAAAACATAGACAGTAGGAAGACTCAGTCTTCCTGTACTTAAGTCGGCATTGTGTCTCTTATATTTAATTTCGATGTAATTTGTGTGATTCATCGCCAATGGGAAGGTCCAAGGGATACAGTAAACCTGCAGAGGTGCATCGGAATTTAAAACTGGTGACACAGGAAACGCTCAAAACATTGACTGTAAGAAGACTGTTTTCTTGTACTTAAGTCGGCATTGTGACTCTTATATTTAATTCCGATGCAATTTCTGTGTTTCATCGTAACTGTGAAGGTCCAATGGATACAGTAAACCTGCAGAGGTTCATCGGAATGTAAAACTGGTGACACAGTAAACGCTCAAAGCATAGACAGTAGGAAGACTCAGTCTTCCTGTACTTAAGTCGGCATTGTGTCTCTTATATTTAATTCCGATGCGATTTCTGTGTTTCATCGACACTGGGAAGGTCCAAGGGATACAGTAAACCAGCAGAGGTTCATCGGAATGTAAAACTGGTGACACAGTAAACGCTCAAAGCATAGACGGTAGGAAGACTCAGTCTTCCTGTACTTAAGTCGGCATTGTGTCTCTTATATTTAATTCCGATGCGATTTCTTTGTTTCTTCGACACTGGGAATGTCCAAGGGATACAGTAAACCGGCAGAGGTGCATCGGATTGTAAAACTAGTGACACAGGAAACGCTCTAAACATAGACCGTAAGAAGACTCAGTTTTCTTGTACTTAAGTCGGCGTTGTGTCTCTTATATTTAATTCCGATGCAATTTCTGTGTTTCATCGTCAATGGGAAGGTCCAATGGATACAGTAAACCTGCAGAGGTGAATCGGAATGTGAAACTGGTGACACAGGAAACGCTCAAATTATAGGCAGTAGGAAGACTCAGTCTTCCTGTACTTAAGTTGGCAACTTCTGTGTTTCATCGTCAATGGGAAGGTCCAAGGGATACAGTAAACCTGCACAGGTGCATCAGAATGTAAAACTGGTGACACAGGAAACGCTCAAAACATAGACAGTAGGAATACTCAGTCTTCCTGTACTTAAGTCGCCATTGTGTCTCTTATATTTAATTCCGATGAAATTTCTGTGTTTCATAGTCAATGGGACGGTCCAAGGGATACAGTAAACCTGAAGAGGTGCATCGGAATGTAAAACTAGTGAGACAGGAAACACTCAAAACATAGCCAGTAGGAAGCCTCAGTCTTCCTGTACTTAAGTCGGCATTGTGTCTCTTATATTTAATTCCGATGCGATTTCTGTGTTTCATCGACAATGGGAAGGTCCAATGGATACAGTAAACCTGCAGAGGTGCATCGGAATGTAAAACTGGTGACACAGGAAACGCTCAAAACATTGACCGTAAGAAGACTGTTTTCTGGTACTTAAGTCTGCATTGTGTCTCTTATATTTAATTCCGATGCGATTTCTGTGTTTCATCGACATTGGGAAGGTCCAAGGGATACAGTAAACCGGCAGTGGTGCATCGGAATGTAAAACTGGTGACACAGGAAACGCTCAAAACATAGACCGTAAGAAGACTCAGTTTCCTTGTACTTAAGTCCGCGTTGTGTCTCTTATATTTAATTCCGATGCAATTTCTGTGTTTCATCGTCAATGGGAAGGTCCAATGGATACAGTAAACCTGCAGAGGTGAATCGGAATGTCAAACTGTCGACACAGGAAACGCTCAAAACATAGACAGTAGGAAGACTCAGTCTTCCTGTACTTAAGTCGGCATTGTGTCTCTTATTTTTAATTTCGATGTAATTTGTGTGTTTCATCGCCAATGGGAAGGTCCAAGGGATACAGTAAACCGGCAGAGGTGCATCGGAATGTAAAACTGGTGACACAGGAAACGCTCAAAACATTGACTGTAAGAAGACTGTTTTCTTGTACTTAAGTCGGCATTGTGTCTCTTATATTTAATTCCGATGCAATTACTGTGTTTCATCGTAACTGTGAAGGTCCAATGGATACAGTAAACCTGCAGAGATGAATCGGAATGTAAAACTGGTGACACAGGAAACGCTCAAATTATAGGCAGTCGGAAGACTCAGTCTTCCTGTACTTAAGTCGGCATTGTGTTTCTTATATTTAATTCCGATGCAATATCTGTGTTTCATCGTCAATGGGAAGGTCCAAGGGATACAGTAAACCTGCAGAGGTGCATCAGAATGTAAAACTGGTGACACAGGAAACGCTCAAAACATAGACAATAGGAATACTCAGTCTTCCTGTACTTAAGTCGCCATTGTGTCTCTTATATTTAATTCCGATGAAATTTCTGTGTTTCATAGTCAAAGGAAGGTCCAAGGGATACCGTAAACCTGAAGAGGTGCATCGTAATGTAAAACTAGTGAGACAGGAAACACTCAAAACATAGCCAGTAGGAAGCCTCAGTCTTCCTGTACTTAAGTCGGCATTGTGTCTCTTATATTTAATTCCGATGCGATTTCTGTGTTTCATCGACAATGGGAAGGTCCAATGGATACAGTAAACCTGCAGAGGTGCATCGGAATGTAAAACTGGTGACACAGGAAACGCTCAAAACATTGACCGTAAGAAGACTGTTTTCTGGTACTTAAGTCGGCATTGTGTCTCTTATATTTAATTCCGATGCGATATCTGTGTTTCATCGACAATAGGAAGGCCCAAGGGATACAGTAAACCGGCAGTGGTGGATCGGAATGTAAAACTTGTGACACAGGAAACGCTCAAAACATAGACCGTAAGAAGACTCAGTTTCCTTGTACTTAAGTCGGCGTTGTGTTTCTTATATTTAATTCCGATGCAATTTCTGTGTTTCATCGTCAATGGGACGGTCCAATGGATACAGTAATCCTGCAGAGGTGAATCGGAATGTCAAACTGATGACACAGGAAACGCTCAAAACATAGACAGAAGGAAGACTCAGACTTCCTGTACTTAAGTCGGCATTGTGTCTCTTATATTTAATTTCGATGTAATTTTTGTGTTTCATCGCCAATGGGATGGTCCAAGGGATACAGTAAACCTGCAGATTTTCATCGGAATGTAAAACAGGTGACACAGTAAACGCTCAAAACATAGACAGTAGGATGACTCAGTCTTCCTGTACTTAAGTCCCCATTGTGTCTCATATTTAATATCGATGTAATTTGTGTGTTTCATCGCCAATGGGAAGGTCCAAGGGATACAGTAAATCTGCAGAGGTGCATCGGAATTTAAAACTGGTGACACAGGAAACGCTCAAACCATTGACTGTAAGAAGACTGTTTTCTTGTACTTAAGTCGGCATTGTGACTCTTATATTTAATTCCGATGCAATTTCTGTGTTTCATCGTAACTGTGAAGGTCCAATGGATACAGTACACCTGCAGAGGTTCATCGTAATGTAAAACTGGTGACACAGTAAACGCTCAAAGCATAGACAGTAGGGAGACTCAGTCTTCCTGTACTTAAGTTGGCATTGTGTCTCTTATACTTAATTCCGATGCGATTTCTGTGTTTCATCGACACTGGGAAGGTCCAAGGGATACAGTAAACCTGCAGAGGTTCATCGGAATGTAAAACTGGTGACACAGTAAAGGCTCAAAGCATAGACAGTAGAAAGACTCAGTCTTCCTGTACTTAAGTCGGCATTGTGTCTCTTATATTTAAATCCGAAACGATTTCTGTGTTTCTTCGACACTGGGAAGGTCCAAGGGATACAGTAAACCGGCAGAGGTGCATCGGATTGTAAAACTAGTGACACAGGAAACGCTCTAAACATAGACCGTAAGAAGACTCAGTTTTCTTGTACTTAAGTCGGCGTTGTGTCTCTGATATTTAATTCCGATGCAATTTCTGTGTTTCATCGTCAATGGGAAGGTCCAATGGATACAGTAAACCTGCAGAGGTGAATCGGAATGTGAAACTGGTGACACAGGAAACGCTCAAAACATAGACCGTAGGAAGACTCAGTCTTCCTGTACTTAAGTTGGCAACTTCTGTGTTTCATCGTCAATGGGAAGGTCCAAGGGATACAGTAAACCTGCAGAGGTGCATCAGAATGTAAAACTGGTGACACAGGAAACGCTCAAATCATAGACAGTAGGAATACTCAGTCTTCCTGTACTTAAGTCGCCATTGTGTCTCTTATATTTAATTCGGATGAAATTTCTGTGTTTCATAGTCAATGGGACGGTCCAAGGGATACAGTAAACCTGAAGAGGTGCATCGGAATGTAAAACTAGTGAGACAGGAAACACTCAAAACATAGCCAGTAGGAAGCCTCAGTCTTCCTGTACTTAAGTCGGCATTGTGTCTCTTATATTTAATTCCGATGCGATTTCTGTGTTTCATCGACAATGGGAAGGTCCAATGGATACAGTAAACCTGCAGAGGTGCATCGGAATGTAAAACTGGTGACACAGGAAACGCTCAAATCATTGACCGTAAGAAGACTGTTTTCTGCTACTTAAGTCTGCATTGTGTCTCTTATATTTAATTCCGATGGGATTTCTGTGTTTCATCGACAATGGGAAGGTCCAAGGGATACAGTAAACCGGCAGTGGTGCATCGGAATGTAAAACTGGTGACACAGGAAACGCTCAAAACATAGACCGTAAGAAGACTCAGTTTCCTTGTACTTAAGTCCGCGTTGTGTCTCTTATATTTAATTCCGATGCAATTTCTGTGTTTCATCGTTAATGGGACGGTCCAATGGATACAGTAAACCTGCAGAGGTGAATCGGAATGTCAAACTGATGACACAGGAAACGCTCAAAACATAGGCAGAAGGAAGACTCAGACTTCCTGTACTTAAGTCGGCATTGTGTCACTTATATTTAATTTCGATGTAATTTTTGTGTTTCATCGCCAATGGGAAGGTCCAAGGGACACAGTAAACCTGCAGATTTTCATCGGAATGTAAAACAGGTGACACAGTAAACGCTCAAAACATAGACAGTAGGATGACTCAGTCTTCCTGTACTTAAGTCGGCATTGTGTCTCTTATATTTAATTTCGATGTAATTTGTGTGTTTCATCGCCAATGGGAAGGTCCAAGGGATACAGTAAACCTGCAGAGGTGCATCGGAATTTAAAACTGGTGACACAGGAAACGCTCAAAACATTGACTGTAAGAAGACTGTTTTCTTGTACTTAAGTCGGCATTGTGACTCTTATAATTAATTCCGATGCAATTTCTGTGTTTCATCGTAACTGTGAAGCTCCAATGGATACAGTAAACCTGCAGAGGTTCATCGTAATGTAAAACTGGTGACACAGTAAACGCTCAAAGCATAGACAGTAGGAAGACTCAGTCTTCCTGTACTTAAGTCGGCATTGTGTCTCTTATATTTAATTCCGATGCGATTTCTGTGTTTCATCGACACTGGGAAGGTCCAAGGGATACAGTAAACCTGCAGAGGTTCATCGGAATGTAAAACTGGTGACACAGTAAAGGCTCAAAGCATAGACAGTAGGAAGACTCAGTCTTCCTGTACTTAAGTCGGCATTGTGTCTCTTATATTTAATTCCGAAGCGATTTCTGTGTTTCTTCGACACTGGGAAGGTCCAAGGGATACAGTAAACCGGCAGAGGTGCATCGGATTGTAAAACTACTGACACAGGAAACGCTCCAAACATAGACCGTAAGAAGACTCAGTTTTCTTGTACTTAAGTCGGCGTTGTGTCTCTGATATTTAATTCCGATGCAATTTCTGTGTTTCATCGTCAATGGGAAGGTCCAATGGATACAGTAAACCTGCAGAGGTGAATCGGAATGTGAAACTGGTGACACAAGAAACGCTCAAAACATAGACCGTAGGAAGACTCAGTCTTCCTGTACTTAAGTTGGCAACTTCTGTGTTTCATCGTCAATGGGAAGGTCCAAGGGATACAGTAAACCTGCAGAGGTGCATCAGAATGTAAAACTGGTGACACAGGAAACGCTCAAATCATAGACAGTAGGAATACTCAGTCTTCCTGTACTTAAGTCGCCATTGTGTCTCTTATATTTAATTCGGATGAAATTTCTGTGTTTCATAGTCAATGGGACGGTCCAATGGATACAGTAAACCTGCAGAGGTGAATCGGAATGTCAAACTGATGACACAGGAAACGCTCAAAACATAGACAGAAGGAAGACTCAGACTTCCTGTACTTAAGTCGGCATAGTGTCTCTTATATTTAATTTCGATGTAATTTTTGTGTTTCATCGCCAATGGGAAGGTCCAAGGGATACAGTAAACCTGCAGATTTTCATCGGAATGTAAAACAGGTGACACAGTAAACGCTCAAAACATAGACAGTAGGAAGACTCAGTCATCCTGTACTTAAGTCGGCATTGTGTCTCTTATATTTAATTCCGATGTGATTTCTGTGTTTCATCGACAATGGGAAGGTCCAAGGGATACAGTAAACCGGCAGGGGTGCATCGGAATGTAAAACTGGTGACACAGGAAACGCTCAAACATAGACCGTAAGAAGACTCAGTTTTCTTGTACTTAAGTCGGCGTTGTGTCTCTTATATTTAATTCCGATGCAATTTCTGTGTTTCATCGGCAATGGGAAGGTCCAATGGATACAGTAAACCTGCAGGGGTGAATCGGAATGTCAAACTGTCGACACAGGAAACGCTCAAAACATAGACAGTAGGAGGACTCAGTCTTCCTGTACTTAAGTCGGCATTGTGTCTCTTATATTTAATTTCGATGTAATTTGTGTGTTTCATCGCCAATGGGAATGTCCAAGGGATACAGTAAACCGGCAGAGGTGCATCGGAATGTAAAACTGGTGACACAGGAAACGCTCAAAACATTGACTGTAAGAAGACTGTTTTCTTGTACTTAAGTCGGCATTGTGTCTCTTATATTTAATTCCGATGCAATTACTGTGTTTCATCGTAACTGTGAAGGTCCAATGGATACAGTAAACCTGCAGAGGTTCATCGGAATGTAAAACTGGTGACACAGTAAACGCTCAAAACATAGACAGTAGGAAGACTCAGTCATCCTGTACTTAAGTCGGCATTGTGTCTCTTATATTTAATTCCGATGCGATTTCTGTGTTTCATCGACAATGGGAAGGTCCAAGGGATACAGTAAACCGGCAGAGGTGCATCGGATTGTAAAACTGGTGACACAGGAAACGCTCTAAACATATACCGTAAGAAGACTCAGTTTTCTTGTACTTAAGTCGGCGTTGTGTCTCTTATATTTAATTCCCATGCTATTTCTGTGTTTCATCGTCAATGGTAAGGTCCAATGGATACAGTAAACCTGCAGAGATGAATCGGAATGTAAAACTGGTGACACAGGAAACGCTCAAAACATAGACAGTAGGAAGACTCAGTGTTCCTGTACTTAAGTCGGCATTGTGTCTCTTATATTTAATTCCGATGCGATTTCTGTGTTTCATCGACAATGGGAAGGTCCAAGGGATACAGTAAACCGGCAGGGGTGCATCGGAATGTAAAACGGGTGACACAGGAAACGCTCAAAACATAGACCGTAAGAAGACTCAGATTTCTTGTACTTAAGTCGGCGTTCTGTCTCTTATATTTAATTCCGATGAAATATCTGTGTTTCATCGTCAATGGGACGGTCCAATGGATACAGTAAACCCGCAGAGGTGCATCAGAATGTAAAACTGGTGACACAGGAAACGCTCAAATCATAGACAGTAGGAAGGCTCAGTGTTCTTGTACTTAAGTCGGCATTGTGTCTCTTATATTTAATTCCGATGCAATTTCTGTGTTTCATCGTCACTGTGAAATTCCAAGGGATACAGTAAACCTGTAGAGGTGCATCGGTATGTAAAATTGGTGACAAAGGAAACGCTCAAATTATAGACAGTAGGAAGACTCAGTCGTCCTGTACTTAAGTCGGCATGGTGTCTCTTATATTTAATTCCGATGCGATTTCTGTGTTTCATCGACAATGGGAAGGTCCAAGGGATACAGTAAACCTGCAGAGGTACATCGGAATGTAAAACTGGTGACACAGGAAACGCTTAAAACAGACAGTAGGAAGACTCAGTCTTGCTGTACTTAAGTCGGCATTGTGTCTCTTACATTTAATTCCGATGCAATTTCTGTGTTTCATCGACAATGGGAAGGTCCAAGGGATACAGTAAACCGGCAGGGGTGCATCGGAATGTAAAACTGGTGATACAGGAAACGCTCAAAACATAGACCGTAAGAAGACTCAGTTTTCTTGTACTTATGTCGGCGTTGTGTCTCTTATATTTAATTCCGATGCAATTTCTGTGTTTCATCGTCAATGGGAAGGTCCAAGGGATACAGTAAACCTGCACAGGTGCATCGGAATGTAAAACTGGTGACACAGGAAACGCTCAAAACATAGACAGTAGGAAGACTCAGTTTTCCTGTACTTAAGGGGGCATTGTGTCTCTTATATTTAATTCCGATGCAATTTCTGTGTTTCATCGACAATGGGAAGCTCCAAGGGATACAGTAAACCTGCAGAGGTGCATCGGAATGTAAAACTGGTGACACATGAAACGCACAAAACATAGACAGTAGGAAGACTGAGTCTTCCTTTACTTATGACGGCATTGTGTCTCTTATATTTAATTCCGATGCAATTTCTGTGTTTCATCGTCAATGGGAAGGTCCAAGGGATACAGTAAACCTGCAGAGGTGCATCGGAATGTAAAACTAGTGACACAGGAAACGCCCAAAACATAGACAGTAGGAAGACTCAGTCTTCCTTTACTTAAGTCGGCATTGTGTCTCTTATATTTAATTCCAATGCAATTTCTTTGTTTCATCGTCAATGGGAAGGTCCAAGGGATACAGTGAACCTGCAGAGGTGCATCGGAATGTAAAACTGGTGACACAGGAAACGCTCAAAACATAGACGGTAGGAAGACTCAGTCTTCCTGTACTTAAGTCGGCATTGTGTCTCTTATCTTTAATTCCAATGCAATATCTGTGTTTCATCGTCAACGGGAAGGTCCAAGGGATAGAGTAAGCATGCAGAGGTGCATCGGAATGTAAAACTGGAGACACAGGAAAAGCTCAAAAAATAGTCAATAGGAAGACTCATTCTTCCTGAACTTAAGTCGGCATTGTGTCTCTTATATTTATATCCGATTAAATTTCTGTGTTTCATCGTGAATGGGAAGGTCCAAGGGATACAGTAAGCATGCAGAGGTGCATCGGAATGTAAAACTGGTGACACAAGGAACGCTAAAATCATAGACAGTAGGAAGACTCAGTCTTCCTGTACTTAAGACGGCATTGTGTCTCTTATATTTAATTCCGATGCAATTTCTGTGTTTCATCGTCAATGGGAACGTCCAATGGATACAGTAAACCTGCAGAGGTGAATCGGAATGTAAAACTGGTGACACAGGAAACGCTCAAAACATAGACAATAGGAAGACTCAGTCTTCCTGTACTTAAGTCGGCATTGTGTCTCTTATATTTAATTACGATGCAATTTGTGTGTTTCATCGCCAATGGGAAGGTCCAAGGGATACAGTAAACCTGCAGAGGTGCATCGGAATGTAAAACTGGTGACACAGGAAACGCTCAAAACATTGACCGTAAGAAGACTGTTTTCTGGTACTTATGTCGGCATTGTGTCTCTTATATTTAATTCCGATGCGATTTCTGTGTTTCATCGACAATGGGAAGGTCCAAGGGATACAGTAAACCGGCAGTGGTGCATCGGAATGTAAAACTGGTGACACAGGAAACGCTCACAACATAGACCGTAAGAAGACACGGTTTCCATGTACTTAAGTCGGCGTTGTGTCTCTTATATTTAATTCCGATGCAATTTCTGTGTTTCATCGTCCATGGGAAGGTCCAATGGATACAGTTAACCTGCAGAGGAACATCGGAATGTAAAACTGGTGACACGGGCAACGCTCAAATCATAGACAGTTGGAAGACTCAGTCTTCCTGTACTTCAGTCGGCACTGTGTCTCTTACATTTAATTCCGATGCGATTTCTGTGTTTCATCGCCAATGGGAAGGTCCAAGGGATACAGTAAACCGGCAGAGGTGCATCGGAATGTAAAACTGGTGACACAGGAAACGCTCAAAACATTGACTGTAAGAAGACTCAGTTTTCTTCTACTTAAGTCGGCATTGTGTCTCTTATATTTATTTCCGATGAAATTTCTGTGTTTCATCGTGAATGGGAAAGTCCAAGGGATATAGTTAACAAGCAGAGGTGCATCGGAAAGTAAAACTGACGACACAGGAAACGCTCAAAACATAGACAGTAGAAGACTTAGTCTTCCTGTGCTTAGGTCGGCATTGTGTCTCTTACATTTAATTCCGATGCAATTTTTGTTTTCCATCGTCAATGGGAACGTCCAAGGGATACAGTAAACCTGCAGAGGTGCATCGGAATGTAAAACTGATGACACAGGAAACGCTCAAAACATAGACAGTAGGAGGACTCAGTCTTCCTGTACTTAAGTCAGCATTGTGTCTCTTATTTTTAATTCCGATGCAATTTCTGTTTTTCATCGTCAATGGGAAGGTCCAAGGGATACAATAAACCTGCAGAGGTGCATCGGAATGTAAAACTGGTGACACAGGAAACGCTCAAAGCATAGACAGTACTAAGACTCGGTCTTCCTGTACTTAAGTCGGCACTGTGTCTCTTATATTTAATTCCGATGCAATTTGTGTGATTCATCGTCACTGTGAAGGTCCAAGGGATACAGTAAACCTGCAGAGATGCATCGGAATGTAAAACTGGTGACACGGGAAACGCTCAAAACATAGACAGTAAGAAGACTCAGTCATCCTGTTCTTAAGTCGGCACTGTGTCTCTAACATTTAATTCCGATGCAATTTCTGTGTTTCATCGTCAATGGGAAGTTCCAAGGGATACAGTAAACCTGCAGAGGTGCATCGGAATTTAAACCTGGTGACACAGGAAACGCTCAAAACATAGACCGTAAGAAGTCTCAGCTTTCATGTACTTAAGTCGGCGTTGTGTCTCTTATATATAATTCCGATGCAATATCTGAATTTCATCGTCAATGGGAAGGTCCAAGGGATACAGTAAACCTGCAGAGGTGCATCGGAATGTAAAACTAGTGAGACAGGAAACGCTCAAAACATAGACAGTAGGAAGCCTCAGTCTTCCTGTACTTAAGTCGGCATTGTGTCTCTTATATTTAATTCCGATGCAATTTCTGTGTTTCATCGTCAATGGGAAGGTCCAAGGGATACAGTAAACCTGCAGAGGTGCATCGGAATGTAAAACTGGTGACACAGGAAACGCTCAAAACATAGACAGTAGGAATACTCAGTCTTCCTGTACTTATGTCGGCACTGTGTCTCTTATATTTAATTCCGAAGCAATTTCTGTGTTTCAGCGTCACTGTGAAGGTCCAAGGGATACAGTAAACCTGTAGAGGTGCATCGGAATGTAAAACTGGTGACACAGGAAACGCTCAAATTATAGACAGTAGGAAGACTCAGTCTTCCTGTACTTAAGTCGGCATTGTGTCTCTTATATTTAATTCCGATGCAATTTCTGTGTTTCATCGTCAATGGGAAGGTCCAAGGGATACAATAAACCTGCAGAGGTGCATCAGAATGTAAAACTGGTGACACAGGAAATGCACAAATCATAGACAGTAGGAAGACTCAGTCTTCCTGTCCTTAAGTCGGCATTGTGTCTCTTATATGTAATTCCGATGCAATTTCTGTGTTTCATCGTCAATGGGAAGGTCCAAGGGATACAGTAAACCTGCAGAGGTGTATCGGAATGTAAAACTGGTGACACAGAAAACGCTCAAAACATAGACAGTAGGAAAACTCAGTCTTCCTCTACTTAAGTCGGCATTGTGTCTCTTATATTTAATTCCGATGCTATTTCTGTGTTTCATCGTCACTGTGCTGGTCCAAGGGATACAGTAAACCTGCAGGGGTGCATCGGTATGTAAAACTGGTGACACAGGATACGCTCAAAACATAGACAGTAGGAAGACTGAGTCTTCCTGTTCTTATGTCGGCATTGTGTCTCTTATATTTAATTCCGATGCAATTTCTGTGTTTCATCGTCAATGGGAAGGTCCAAGGGATACAATAAACCTGCAGAGGTGCATCAGAATGTAAAACTGGTGACACAGGAAATGCACAAATCATAGACAGTAGGAAGACTCAGTCTTCCTGTCCTTAAGTCGGCATTGTGTCTCTTATATTTAATTCCGATGCAATTTCTGTGTTTCATCGTCAATGCGAAGGTCCAAGGGATACAGTAAACCTGCAGAGGTGCATCGGAATGTAAAACTGGTGACACAGAAAACGCTCAAAACATAGACAGTAGGAAAACTCAGTCTTCCTCTACTTAAGTCGGCATTGTGTCTCTTATATTTAATTCCGATGCTATTTCTGTGTTTCATCGTCACTGTGCTGGTCCAAGGGATACAGTAAACCTGCAGAGGTGCATCGGTATGTAAAACTGGTGACACAGGATACGCTCAAAACATAGACAGTAGGAAGATTGAGTCTTCCTGTTCTTATGTCGGCATTGTGTCTCTTATATTTAATTCCGATGCAATTTCTGTGTTTCATCGTCAATGGGAAGGTCCAAGGGAAACAGTAAACCTGCAGAGGTGCATCAGAATGTAAAACTGGTGACACAGGAAACGCTCAAAAAATAGACTGTAGGAAGATTCAGTCTTCCTGTACTTAAGTCGGCATTGTGTCTCTTATATTTAATTCCGATGCAATTTCTGTGTTTCATCGTCAATGGAAAGGTCCAAGGGATACACTAAACCTGCAGAGGTGCATCGGAATGTAAAACTGGTGACACAGAAAAGCTCAAAACATAGACAGTAGGAAAACTCAGTCTTCCTCTACTTAAGTCGGCATTGTGTCTCTTATATTTAATTCCGATGCTATATCTGTGTTTCATCGTCACTGTGCTGGTCCAAGGGATACAGTAAACCTGCAGAGGTGCATCGGTATGTAAAACTGGTGACACAGGATACGCTCAAAACATAGACAGTAGGAAGACTGAGTCTTCCTGTTCTTATGTCGGCATTGTGTCTCTTATATTTAATTCCGATGCAATTTCTGAGTTTCATCGTCAATGGGAAGGTCCAAGGGATACAGTAAACCTGCAGAGGTGCATCGGAATGTAAAACTGGTGACACAGGAAACGCTCAAAACATTGACAGTAAGAAGACTGTTTTCTTGTACTTAAGTCGGCATTGTGTCTCTTATATTTATTTCCGATGCAATTTGTGTGTTTCATCGTAACTGTGATGGTCCAATGGATACAGTAAACCTGCAGAGGTTCATCGGAATGTAAAACTGGTGACACAGTAAACGCTCAAAACATAGACGGTAGGAAGACTCAGTCTTCCTGTACTTAAGTCGGCATTGTGTCTCTTATATTTAATTCCGATGCGATTTCTGTGCTTCATCGACAATGGGAAGGTCCAAGGGATACAGTAAACCGGCAGAGGTGCATCGGATTGTAAAACTGGTGACACAGGAAACGCTCTAAACATAGACCGTAAGAAGACTCAGTTTTCTTGTACTAAAGTCGGCGTTGTGTCTCTTATATTTAATTCCGATGCAATTTCTGTGTTTCATCGTCAATGGGAAGGTCCAATGGATACAGTAAACCTGCAGAGATGAATCGGAATGTAAAACTGGTGACACAGGAAACGCTCAAAACATAGACAGTAGGAAGACTCAGTGTTCCTGTACTTAAGTCGGCATTTGTCTCTTATATTTAATTCCGATGCGATTTCTGTGTTTCATCGACAATGGGAAGGTCCAAGGGATACAGTAAACCGGCAGGGGTGCATCGGAATGTAAAACGGGTGACACAGGAAACGCTCAAAACATTGACAGTAAGAAGACTGTTTTCTTGTACTTAAGTCGGCATTGTGACTCTTATATTTAATTCCGATGCAATTTCTGTGTTTCATCGTCAATGGGAACGTCCAATGGATACAATAAACCTGCAGAGGTGAATCGGAATGTAAAACTGGTGACACAGGAAACGCTCAAAACATAGACAGTAGGAAGATTCAGTCTTCCTGTACTTAAGTCGGCATTGTGTCTCTTATATTTAATTACGATGCAATTTGTGTGTTTCATCGCCAATGGGAAGGTCCAAGGGATACAGTAAACCTGCAGAAGTGCATCGGAATGTAAAACTGGTGACACAGGAAACGCTCAAAACATTGACCGTAAGAAGACTGTTTTCTGGTACTTATGTCGGCATTGTGTCTCTTATATTTAATTCCGATGCGATTTCTGTGTTTCATCGACAATGGGAAGGTCCAAGGGATACAGTAAACCGGCAGAGGTGCATCGGATTGTAAAACTGGTGACACAGGAAACGCTCTAAACATAGACCGTAAGAAGACTCAGTTTTCTTGTACTAAAGTCGGCGTTGTGTCTCTTATAATTAATTCCGATGCAATTTCTGTGTTTCATCGTCAACGGGAAGGTCCAATGGATACAGTAAACCTGCAGAGATGAATCGGAATGTAAATCTGGTGACACAGGAAACGCTCAAAACATAGACAGTAGGAAGACTCAGTGTTCCTGTACTTAAGTCGGCAATTGTCTCTTATATTTAATTCCGATGCGATATCTGTGTTTCATCGACAATGGGAAGGCCCAAGGGATGCAGTAAACCGGCAGGGGTGCATCGGAATGTAAAACAGGTGACACAGGAAACGCTCAAAACATAGACCGTAAGAAGACTCAGATTTCTTGTACTTAAGTCGGCGTTCTGTCTCTTATATTTAATTCCGATGAAATATCTGTGTTTCATCGTCAATGGGATGGTCCAATGGATACAGTAAACCTGCAGAGGTGCATCGGAATGTAAAACTGGTGACACAGGAAACGCTCAAAACATAGACAGTAGGAAGGCTCAGTGTTCTTGTACTTAAGTCGGCATTGTGTCTCTTATATTTAACACCGATGCGATTTCTGTTTTTCATCGACAATGGGAAGGTCCAAGGGATACAGTAAACCGGCAGGGGTGCATCGGAATGTAAAACTGGTGACACAGGAAACGCTCAAAACATAGACAGTAAGAAGACTCAGTTTTCTTGTACTTAAGTCGGCGTTCTGTCTCTTATATTTAATTCCGATGAAATATCTGTGTTTCATCGTCAATGGGATGGTCCAATGGATACAGTAAACCTTCAGAGGTGCATCAGAATGTAAAACTGGTGACACAGGAAATGCACAAATCATAGACAGTAGGAAGACTCAGTCTTCCTGTCCTTAAGTCGGTATTGTGTCTCTTATATTTAATTCCGATGCAATTTCTGTGTTTCATCGTCAATGGGAAGGTCCAAGGGATACAGTAAACCTGCAGAGGTGCATCGGAATGTAAAACTGGTGACACAGAAAACGCTCAAAACATAGACAGTAGGAAAACTCAGTCTTCCTCTACTTAAGTCGGCATTGTGTCTCTTATATTTAATTCCGATGCTATTTCTGTGTTTCATCGTCACTGTGCTGGTCCAAGGGATACAGTAAACCTGCAGAGGTGCATCGGTATGTAAAACTGGTGACACAGGATACGCTCAAAACATAGACAGTAGGAAGATTGAGTCTTCCTGTTCTTATGTCGGCATTGTGTCTCTTATATTTAATTCCGATGCAATTTCTGTGTTTCACCGTCAATGGGAAGGTCCAAGGGAAACAGTAAACCTGCAGAGGTGCATCAGAATGTAAAACTGGTGACACAGGAAACGCTCAAAAAATAGACTGTAGGAAGATTCAGTCTTCCTGTACTTAAGTCGGCATTGTGTCTCTTATATTTAATTCCGATGCAATTTCTGTGTTTCATCGTCAATGGAAAGGTCCAAGGGATACACTAAACCTGCAGAGGTGCATCGGAATGTAAAACTGGTGACACAGAAAAGCTCAAAACATAGACAGTAGGAAAACTCAGTCTTCCTCTACTTAAGTCGGCATTGTGTCTCTTATATTGAATTCCGATGCTATATCTGTGTTTCATCGTCACTGTGCTGGTCCAAGGGATACAGTAAACCTGCAGAGGTGCATCGGTATGTAAAACTGGTGACACAGGATACGCTCAAAACATAGACAGTAGGAAGACTGAGTCTTCCTGTTCTTATGTCGGCATTGTGTCTCTTATATTTAATTCCGATGCAATTTCTGTGTTTCATCGTCAATGGGAAGGTCCAAGGGAAACAGTAAACCTGCAGAGGTGCATCAGAATGTAAAATTGGTTCCACAGGAAACGCTCAAAAAATAGACTGTAGGAAGATTCAGTCTTCCTGTACTTAAGTCGGCACTGTGTCTCTTATATTTAATTCCGATGCAATTTCTGTGTTTCAGCGCCACTGTGAAGGTCCAGGGGATACAGTAAACCTGTAGAGGTGCATCGGAATGTAAAACTGGTGACACAGGAAACGCTCAAATTATAGACAGTAGGAAGACTCAGTCTTCCTGTACTTAAGTCGGCATTGTGTCTCTTATATTTAATTCCGATGCAATTTCTGTGTTTCATCGTCAATGGGAAGGTCCAAGGGATACAATAAACCTGCAGAGGTGCATCAGAATGTAAAACTGGTGACACAGGAAATGCACAAATCATAGACAGTAGGAAGACTCAGTCTTCCTGTCCTTAAGTCGGCATTGTGTCTCTTATATTTAATTCCGATGCAATTTCTGTGTTTCATCGTCAATGGGAAGGTCCAAGGGATACAGTAAACCTGCAGAGGTGCATCGGAATGTAGAACTGGTGACACAGAAAACGCTCAAAACATAGACAGTAGGAAAACTCAGTCTTCCTCTACTTAAGTTGGCATTGTGTCTCTTATATTTAATTCCGATGCTATTTCTGTGTTTCATCGTCACTGTGCTGGTCCAAGGGATACAGTAAACCTGCAGAGGTGCATCGGTATGTAAAACTGGTGACACAGGATACGCTCAAAACATAGACAGTAGGAAGATTGAGTCTTCCTGTCTTATGTCGGCATTGTGTCTCTTATATTTAATTCCGATGCAATTTCTGTGTTTCATCGTCAATGGGAAGGTCCAAGGGAAACAGTAAACCTGCAGAGGTGCATCAGAATGTAAAACTGGTGACACAGGAAACGCTCAATAAATAGACTGTAGGAAGATTCAGTCTTCCTGTACTTAAGTCGGAATTGTGTCTCTTATATTTAATTCCGATGCAATTTCTGTGTTTCATCGTCAATGGAAAGGTCCAAGGGATACACTAAACCTGCAGAGGTGCATCGGAATATAAAACTGGTGACACAGAAAAGCTCAAAACATAGACAGTAGGAAAACTCAGTCTTCCTCTACTTAAGTCGGCATTGTGTCTCTTATATTTAATTCCGATGCTATATCTGTGTTTCATCGTCACTGTGCTGGTCCAAGGGATACAGTAAACCTGCAGAGGTGCATCGGTATGTAAAACTGGTGACACAGGATACGCTCAAAACATAGACAGTAGGAAGACTGAGTCTTCCTGTTCTTATGTCGGCATTGTGTCTCTTATATTTAATTCCGATGCAATTTCTGTGTTTCATCGTCAATGGGAAGGTCCAAGGGATACAGTAAACCTGCAGAGGTGCATCGGAATGTAAAACTGGTGACACAGGAAACGCTCAAAACATTGACAGTAAGAAGACTGTTTTCTTGTACTTAAGTCGGCATTGTGTCTCTTATATTTATTTCCGATGCAATTTGTGTGTTTCATCGTAACTGTGATGGTCCAATGGATACAGTAAACATGCAGAGGTTCATCGGAATGTAAAACTGGTGACACAGTAAACGCTCAAAACATAGACGGTAGGAAGACTCAGTCTTCCTGTACTTAAGTCGGCATTGTGTCTCTTATATTTAATTCCGATGCGATTTCTGTGTTTCATCGACAATGGGAAGGTCCAAGGGATACAGTAAACCGGCAGAGGTGCATCGGATTGTAAAACTGGTGACACAGGAAACGCTCTAAACATAGACCGTAAGAAGACTCAGTTTTCTTGTACTAAAGTCGGCGTTGTGTCTCTTATATTTAATTCCGATGCAATTTCTGTGTTTCATCGTCAATGGGAAGGTCCAATGGATACAGTAAACCTGCAGAGATGAATCGGAATGTAAAACTGGTGACACAGGAAACGCTCAAAACATAGACAGTAGGAAGACTCAGTGTTCCTGTACTTAAGTCGGCATTTGTCTCTTATATTTAATTCCGATGCGATTTCTGTGTTTCATCGACAATGGGAAGGTCCAAGGGATACAGTAAACCGGCAGGGGTGCATCGGAATGTAAAACGGGTGACACAGGAAACGCTCAAAACATTGACAGTAAGAAGACTGTTTTCTTGTACTTAAGTCGGCATTGTGACTCTTATATTTAATTCCGATGCAATTTCTGTGTTTCATCGTCAATGGGAACGTCCAATGGATACAATAAACCTGCAGAGGTGAATCGGAATGTAAAACTGGTGACACAGGAAACGCTCAAAACATAGACAGTAGGAAGATTCAGTCTTCCTGTACTTAAGTCGGCATTGTGTCTCTTATATTTAATTACGATGCAATTTGTGTGTTTCATCGCCAATGGGAAGGTCCAAGGGATACAGTAAACCTGCAGAAGTGCATCGGAATGTAAAACTGGTGACACAGGAAACGCTCAAAACATTGACCGTAAGAAGACTGTTTTCTGGTACTTATGTCGGCATTGTGTCTCTTATATTTAATTCCGATGCGATTTCTGTGTTTCATCGACAATGGGAAGGTCCAAGGGATACAGTAAACCGGCAGAGGTGCATCGTATTGTAAAACTGGTGACACAGGAAACGCTCTAAACATAGACCGTAAGAAGACTCAGTTTTCTTGTACTAAAGTCGGCGTTGTGTCTCTTATAATTAATTCCGATGCAATTTCTGTGTTTCATCGTCAATGGGAAGGTCCAATGGATACAGTAAACCTGCAGAGATGAATCGGAATGTAAAACTGGTGACACAGGAAACGCTCAAAACATAGACAGTAGGAAGATTCAGTCTTCCTGTACTTAAGTCGGCATTGTGTCTCTTATATTTAATTACGATGCAATATGTGTGTTTCATCGCCAATGGGAAGGTCCAAGGGATACAGTAAACCTGCAGAAGTGCATCGGAATGTAAATCTGGTGACACAGGAAACGCTCAAAACATAGACAGTAGGAAGACTCAGTGTTCCTGTACTTAAGTCGGCAATTGTCTCTTATATTTAATTCCGATGCGATGTCTGTGTTTCATCGACAATGGGAAGGCCCAAGGGATGCAGTAAACCGGCAGGGGTGCATCGGAATGTAAAACAGGTGACACAGGAAACGCTCAAAACATAGACCGTAAGAAGACTCAGATTTCTTGTACTGAAGTCGGCGTTCTGTCTCTTATATTTAATTCCGATGAAATATCTGTGTTTCATCGTCAATGGGATGGTCCAATGGATACAGTAAACCTGCAGAGGTGCATCGGAATGTAAAACTGGTGACACAGGAAACGCTCAAAACATAGACAGTAGGAAGGCTCAGTGTTCTTGTACTTAAGTCGGCATTGTGTCTCTTATATTTAACACCGATGCGATTTCTGTTTTTCATCGACAATGGGAAGGTCCAAGGGATACCGTAAACCGGCAGGGGTGCATCGGAATGTAAAACTGGTGACACAGGAAACGCTCAAAACATAGACAGTAAGAAGACTCAGTTTTCTTGTACTTAAGTCGGCGTTCTGTCTCTTATATTTAATTCCGATGAAATATCTGTGTTTCATCGTCAATGGGGTGGTCCAATGGATACAGTAAACCTGCAGAGGTGCATCGGAATGTAAAACTGGTGACACAGGAAACGCTCAAAGCATAGACAGTAGGAAGGCTCAGTGTTCTTGTACTTAAGTCGGCATTGTATCTCTTATATTTAATTCCGATGCAATTTCTGTGTTTCATCGTCACTGTGAAATTCCAAGGGATACAGTAAACCTGTAGAGGTGCATCGGAATGTAAAATTGGTGACAAAGGAAACGCTCAAAACATAGACAGTAGGAAGACTCAGTTTTCCTGTACTTAAGTCGGCATTGTGTCTCTTATATTTAATTCCGATGCAATTTCTGTGTTTCATCGACAATGGGAAGCTCCAAGGGATACAGTAAACCTGCAGAGGTGCATCGGAATGTAAAACTGGTGACACATGAAACGCACAAAACATAGACAGTAGGAAGACTGAGTCTTCCTGTACTTAAGACGGCATTGTGTCTCTTATATTTAATTCCGATGCAATTTCTGTGTTTCATCGTCAATGGGAAGGTCCAAGGGATACAGTAAACCAGCAGAGGTGCATCGGAATGTAAAACTAGTGACACAGGAAATGCCCAAATCATAGACAGTAGGAAGACTCAGTCTTCCTTTACTTAAGTCGGCATTGTGTCTCTTATATTTAATTCCAATGCAATTTCTTTGTTTCATCGTCAATGGGAAGGTCCAAGGGGTACAGTGAACCTGCAGAGGTGCATCGGAATGTAAAACTGGTGACACAGGAAACGCTCAAAACATAGACGGTAGGAACACTCAGTCTTCGTGTACTTAAGTCGGCATTGTGTCTCTTATATTTAATTCCAATGCAATATCTGTGTTTCATCGTCAACGGGAAGGTCCAAGGGATACAGTAAACCTGCAGAGGTGCATCGGAATGTAAAACTGGAGACACAGGAAACGCTCAAAAAATAGACAGTAGGAAGACTCATTCTTCTTGTACTTAAGTCGGCATTGTGTATCTTATATTTAAATCCAATGCAATTTCTGTTTTTCATCGTCAACGGGAAGGTCCAAGGGATACAGTAATCCTGCAGAGGTGCATCGGAATGTAAAACTGGTGACTCAGGAACCGCTAAAATCATAGACAGTAGGAAGACTCAGTCTTCCTGTACTTAAGACGGCATTGTGACTCTTATATTTAATTCCGATGCAATTTCTGTGTTTCATCGTCAATGGGAACGTCCAATGGATACAGTAAACCTGCAGAGGTGAATCGGAATGTAAAACTGGTGACACAGGAAACGCTCAAAACATTGACTGTAAGAAGACTGTTTTCTTGTACTTAAGTCGGCATTGTGTCTCTTATATTTAATTCCGATGCAATTACTGTTTCATCGTAACTGTGAAGGTCCAATGGATACAGTAAACCTGCAGAGGTTCATCGGAATGTAAAACTGGTGACACAGTAAACGCTCAAAGCATAGACAGTAGGAAGACTCAGTCTTCCTGTACGTAAGTCGGCATTGTGTCTCTTATATTTAATTCCGATGCGATTTCTGTGTTTCATCGACAATGGGAAGGTCCAAGGGATACAGTACACCGGCAGAGGTGCATCGGATTGTAAAACTGGTGACACAGGAAACGCTCTAAACATAGACCGTAAGAAGACTCAGTTTTCTTGTACTTAAGTCGGCGTTTTGTCTTTTATATTTAATTCCGATGCAATTTCTGTGTTTCATCGTCAATGGGAAGGTCCAATGGATACAGTAAACCTGCAGAGGTGAATCGGAATGTCAAACTGTTGACACAGGAAACGCTCAAAACATAGACAGTAGGAAGACTCAGTCTTCCTGTACTTAAGTCGGCATTTGTCTCTTATATTTAATTCCGATGCGATTTCTGTGTTTCATCGACAATGGGAAGGTCCAAGGGATACAGTAAACCGGCAGGGGTGCATCGGAATGTAAAACGGGTGACACAGGAAACGCTCAAAACATTGACAGTAAGAAGACTGTTTTCTTGTACTTAAGTCGGCGTTTTGTCTTTTATATTTAATTCCGATGCAATTTCTGTGTTTCATCGTCAATGGGAAGGTCCAATGGATACAGTAAACCTGCAGAGGTGAATCGGAATGTCAAACTGTTGACACAGGAAACGCTCAAAACATAGACAGTAGGAAGATTCAGTCTTCCAGTACTTAAGTCGGCATTGTGTCTCTTATATTTAATTACGATGCAATTTGTGTGTTTCATCGCCAATGGGAAGGTCCAAGGGATACAGTAAACCTGCAGAGGTGCATCGGAATGTAAAACTGGTGACACAGGAAACGCTCAAAACATTGACCGTAAGAAGACTGTTTTCTGGTACTTATGTCGGCATTGTGTCTCTTATATTTAATTCCGATGCGATTTCTGTGTTTCATCGACAATGGGAAGGTCCAAGGGATACAGTAAACCGGCAGAGGTGCATCGGATTGTAAAACTGGTGACACAGGAAACGCTCTAAACATAGACCGTAAGAAGACTCAGTTTTCTTGTACTAATGTCGGCGTTGTGTCTCTTATATTTAATTCCGATGCAATTTCTGTGTTTCATCGTCAATGGGAAGGTCCAATGGATACAGTAAACCTGCAGAGATGAATCGGAATGTAAATCTGGTGACACAGGAAACGCTCAAACATAGACAGTAGGAAGACTCAGTGTTCCTGTACTTAAGTCGGCATTTGTCTCTTATATTTAATTCCGATGCGATATCTGTGTTTCATCGACAATGGGAAGGCCCAAGGGATGCAGTAAACCGGCAGGGGTGCATCGGAATGTAAAACAGGTGACACAGGAAACGCCCAAAACATAGACCGTAAGAAGACTCAGATTTCTTGTACTTAAGTCGGCGTTCTGTCTCTTATATTTAATTCCGATGAAATATCTGTGTTTCATCGTCAATGGGAAGGTCCAATGGATACAGTAAACCTGCAGAGGTGCATCGGAATGTAAAACTGGTGACACAGGAAACGCTCAAAGCATAGACAGTAGGAAGGCTCAGTGTTCTTGTACTTAAGTCGGCATTGTGTCTCTTATATTTAACACCGATGCGATTTCTGTTTTTCATCGACAATGGGAAGGTCCAAGGGATACAGTAAACCGGCAGGGGTGCATCGGAATGTAAAACTGGTGACACAGGAAACGCTCAAAACATAGACAGTAAGAAGACTCAGTTTTCTTGTACTTAAGTCGGCGTTGTGTCTCTTATATTTAATTCAGATGCAATTTCTGTGTTTCATCGGCAATGGGTAGGTCCAATGGATACAGTAAACCTGCAGAGGTGAATCGGAATGTAAAACTTCTGACAGAGGAAACGCTCAAAACATAGACAGTAGTAAGACTTAGTGTTGCTGTACTTAAGTCGGCATTGTATCTCTTATATTTAATTCCGATGCAATTTCTGTGTTTCATCGTCACTGTGAAATTCCAAGGGATACAGTAAACCTGTAGAGGTGCATCGGAATGTAAAATTGGTGACAAAGGAAACGCTCAAAACATAGACAGTAGGAAGACTCAGTTTTCCTGTACTTAAGTCGGCATTGTGTCTCTTATATTTAATTCCGATGCAATTTCTGTGTTTCATCGACAATGGGAAGCTCCAAGGGATACAGTAAACCTGCAGAGGTGCATCGGAATGTAAAACTGGTGACACATGAAACGCACAAAACATAGACAGTAGGATGACTGAGTCTTCCTGTACTTAAGACGGCGTTGTGTCTCTTATATTTAATTCCGATGCAATTTCTGTGTTTCATCGTCAATGGGAAGGTCCAAGGGATACAGTAAACCTGCAGAGGTGCATCGGAATGTAAAACTAGTGACACAGGAAACGCCCAAATCATAGACAGTAGGAAGACTCAGTCTTCCTTTACTTAAGTCGGCATTGTGTCTCTTATATTTAATTCCAATGCAATTTCTTTGTTTCATCGTCAATGGGAAGGTCCAAGGGATACAGTGAACCTGCAGAGGTGCATCGGAATGTAAAACTGGTGACACAGGAAACGCTCAAAACATAGACGGTAGGAACACTCAGTCTTCCTGTACTTAAGTCGGCATTGTGTCTCTTATATTTAATTCCAATGCAATATCTGTGTTTCATCGTCAACGGGAAGGTCCAAGGGATACAGTAAACCTGCAGAGGTGCATCGGAATGTAAAACTGGAGACACAGGAAACGCTCAAAAAATAGACAGTAGGAAGACTCATTCTTCCTGTACTGAAGTCGGCATTGTGTCTCTTATATTTATATCCGATTAAATTTCTGTGTTTCATCGTGAATGGGAAGGTCCAAGGGATACAGTAAACATGCAGAGGTGCATCGGAAAGTAAAACTGATGACACAGGAAACGCTCAAAACATAGACAGTAGGAAGACTTAGTCTTCTTGTACTTAAGTCGGCATTGTGTATCTTATATTTAAATCCAATGCAATTTCTGTTTTTCATCGTCAACGGGAAGGTCCAAGGGATACAGTAATCCTGCAGAGGTGCATCGGAATGTAAAACTGGTGACTCAGGAACCGCTAAAGTCATAGACAGTAGGAAGACTCAGTCTTCCTGTACTTAAGACGGCATTGTGACTGTTATATTTAATTCCGATGCAATTTCTGTGTTTCATCGTCAATGGGAACGTCCAATGGATACAGTAAACCTGCAGAGGTGAATCGGAATGTAAAACTGGTGACACAGGAAACGCTCAAAACATAGACAGTAGGAAGACTCAGTCTTCCTGTACTTAAGTCGGCATTGTGTCTCTTATATTTAATTACGATGCAATTTGTGTGTTTCATCGCCAATGGGAAGGTCCAAGGGATACAGTAAACCTGCAGAGGTGCATCGGAATGTAAAACTGGTGACACAGTAAACGCTCAAAACATAGACAGTAGGAAGACTCAGTCTTCCCGTACTTAAGTTGGCATTGTGTCTCTTATATTTAATTCCGATGCGATTTCTGTGTTTCATCAACAATGGGAAGGTCCAAGGGATACAGTAAACCGGCAGAGGTGCATCGGATTGTAAAACTGGTGACACAGGAAACGCTCTAAACATAGACCGTAAGAAGACTCAGTTTTCTTGTACTTAAGTCGGCGTTGTGTCTCTTATATTTATTTCCGATGCAATTTCTGTGTTTCATCGTCAATGGGAAGGTCCAATGGATACAGTAAACCTGCAGAGATGAATCGGAATGTAAAACTGGTGACACAGGAAACGCTCAAAACATAGACAGTTGGAAGACTCAGTGTTCCTGTACTTAAGTCGGCATTGTGTCTCTTATTTTTAATTTCGATGTAATTTGTGTGTTTCATCGCCAATGGGAAGGTCCAAGGGATACAGTAAACCGGCAGAGGTGCATCGGAATGTAAAACTGGTGACACAGGAAACGCTCAAAACATTGACTGTAAGAAGACTGTTTTCTTGTACTTAAGTCGGCATTGTGTCTCTTATATTTAATTCCGATGCAATTACTGTTTCATCGTAACTGTGAAGGTCCAATGGATACAGTAAACCTGCAGAGGTTCATCGGAATGTAAAACTGGTGACACAGTAAACGCTCAAAGCATAGACAGTAGGAAGACTCAGTCTTCCTGTACTTAAGTCGGCATTGTGTCTCTTATATTTAATTCCGATGCGATTTCTGTGTTTCATCGACAATGGGAAGGTCCAAGGGATACAGTACACCGGCAGAGGTGCATCGGATTGTAAAACTGGTGACACAGGAAACGCTCTAAACATAGACCGTAAGAAGACTCAGTTTTCTTGTACTTAAGTCGGCGTTTAGTCTCTTATATTTAATTCCGATGCAATTTCTGTGTTTCATCGTCAATGGGAAGGTCCAAGGGATACAGTAAACCTGATGAGGTGCATCGGAATGTAAAACTGGTGACACAGGAAACGCTCAAATTATAGGCAGTAGGAAGACTCAGTCTTCCTGTACTTAAGTCGGCATTGTGTCTCTTATATTTAATTCCGATGCAATTTCTGTGTTTCATCGTCAATGGGAAGGTCCAAGGGATACAGTAAACCTGCAGAGGTGCATCAGAATGTAAAACTGGTGACACAGGAAACGCTCAAAACATAGACAGTAGGAATTCTCAGTCTTCCTGTACTTAAGTCGGCATTGTGTCTCTTATATTTAATTCCGATGAAATTTCTGTGTTTCATAGTCAATGGGAAGGTCCAAGGGATACAGTAAACCTGAAGAGGTGCATCGGAATGTAAAACTAGTGAGACAGGAAACACTCAAAACATAGCCAGTAGGAAGCCTTAATCTTCCTGTACTTAAGTCGGCATTGTGTCTCTAATATTTAATTCCGATGCGATTTCTGTGTTTCATCGACAATGGAAAGGTCCAATGGATACAGTAAACCTGCAGAGGTGCATCGGAATGTAAAACAGGTGACACAGGAAACGCTCAAAACATTGACAGTAAGAAGACTGTTTTCTGGTACTTAAGTCGGCATTGTGTCTCTTATATTTAATTCCGATGCGATATCTGTGTTTCATCGACAATGGGAAGGTCCAAGGGATACAGTAAACCGGCAGTGGTGCATCTTAATGTAAAACTGGTGACATAGGAAACGCTCAAAGCATAGACCGTAAGAAGACTCAGTTTCCTTGTACTTAAGTCGGCGTTGTGTTTCTTATATTTAATTCCGATGCAATTTCTGTGTTTCATCGTCAATGGGACGGTCCAATGGATACAGTAAACCTGCAGAGGTGAATCGGAATGTCAAACTGATGACACAGGAAACACTCAAAACATAGACAGTAGGAAGACTCAGACTTCCTGTACTTAAGTCGGCATTGTGTCTCTTATATTTAATTTCGATGTAATTTTTGTGTTTCATCGCCAATGGGAAGGTTCAAGGGATACAGTAAACCTGCAGATTTTCATCGGAATGTAAAACTGGTGACACAGTAAACGCTCAAAACATAGACAGTAGGATGACTCAGTCTTCCTGTACTTAAGTCGGCATTGTGTCTCTTATATTTAATTCCGATGCGATTTCTGAGTTTCATCGACAATGGGAAGGTCCAAGGGATACAGTAAACAGGCAGAGGTGCATCGGATTGTAAAACTGGTGACACAGGAAACGCTCTAAACATAGACCGTAAGAAGACTCAGTTTTCTAGTACTTAAGTCGGCGTTGTGTCTCTTATATTTAATTCCGATGCAATTTCTGTGTTTCATCGTCAATGTGAACTTCCAATGGATACAGTAAACCTGCAGAGGTTCATCGGAATGTAAAACTGGTGACACAGTAAACGCTCAAAGCATAGACAGTAGGAAGACTCAGTCTTCCTGTACTTAAGTCGGCGTTGTGTCTCTTATATTTAATTCCGATGCAATTTCTGTGTTTTATCGTCAATGGGAAGGTCCAATGGATACAGTAAACCTGCAGAGGTGAATCGGAATGTGAAACTGGTGACACAGGAAACGCTCAAAACATAGACAGTAGGAAGACTGAGTCTTCCTGTACTTAAGTTGGCAACTGCTGTGTTTCATCGTCAATGGGAAGGTCCAAGGGATACAGTAAACCTGCAGAGGTGCATCAGAATGTAAAACTGGTGACACAGGAAACGCTCAAAACATAGACAGTAGGAATACTCAGTCTTCCTGTACTTAAGTCGCCATTGTGTCTCTTATATTTAATTCCGATGAAATTTCTGTGTTTCATAGTCAATGGGAAGGTCCAAGGGATACAGTAAACCTGAAGAGGTGCATCGTAATGTAAAACTAGTGAGACAGGAAACACTCAAAACATAGCCAGTAGGAAGCCTCAGTCTTCCTGTACTTAAGTCGGCATTGTGTCTCTTATATTTAATTCCGATGCGATTTCTGTGTTTCATCGACAATGGGAAGGTCCAATGGATACAGTAAACCTGCAGAGGTGCATCGGAATGTAAAACTGGTGACACAGGAAACGCTCAAAACATTGACGGTAAGAAGACTGTTTTCTGGTACTTAAGTCGGCATTGTGTCTCTTATATTTAATTCCGATGCGATATCTGTGTTACATCGACAATGGGAAGGTCCAAGGGATACAGTAAACCGGCAGTGGTGCATCGGAATGTAAAACTGGTGACACAGGAAACGCTCAAAACATAGACAGTAGGAAGACTGAGTCTTCCTGTACTTAAGACGGCATTGTGTCTCTTATATATAATTCCGATGCAATTTCTGTGTTTCATCGTCAATGGGACGGTCCAATGGATACAGTAAACCTGCAGAGGTGAATCGGAATGTCAAACTGATGACACAGGAAACGCTCAAAACATAGACAGAAGGAAGACTCAGACTTCCTGTACTTATGTCGGCATTGTGTCTCTTATATTTAATTTCGATGTAATTTTTGTGTTTCATCGCCAATGGGAAGGTCCAAGGGATACAGTAAACCTGCAGATTTTCATCGGAATGTAAAACAGGTGACACAGTAAACGCTCAAAACATAGACAGTAGGATGACTCAGTCTTCCTGTACTTAAGTCGGCATTGTGTCTCTTATATTTAATTTCGATGTAATTTGTGTGTTTCATCGCCAATGGGAAGGTCCAAGGGATACAGTAAACCTGCAGAGGTGGATCGGAATTTAAAACTGGTGACACAGGAAACGCTCAAAACATTGACTGTAAGAAGACTGTTTTCTTGTACTTAAGTCGGCATTGTGACTCTTATATTTAATTCCGATGCAATTTCTGTGTTTCATCGTAACTGTGAAGGTCCAATGGATACAGTAAACCTGCAGAGGTTCATCGTAATGTAAAACTGGTGACACAGTAAACGCTCAAAGCATAGACAGTAGGAAGACTCAGTCTTCCTGTACTTAAGTCGGCATTGTGTCTCTTATATTTAATTCCGATGCGATTTCTGTGTTTCTTCGACACTGGGAAGGTCCAAGGGATACAGTAAACCGGCAGAGGTGCATCGGATTGTAAAACTAGTGACACAGGAAACGCTCTAAACATAGAAAGTAAGAAGACTCAGTTTTCTTGTACTTAAGTCGGCGTTGTGTCTCTGATATTTAATTCCGATGCAATTTCTGTGTTTCATCGTCAATGGGAAGGTCCAATGGATACAATTAACCTGCAGATGTGAAACGGAATGTGAAACTGGTGACACAGGAAACGCTCAAAACATAGACCGTAGGAAGACTCAGTCTTCCTGTACTTAAGTTGGCAACTTCTGTGTTTCATCGTCAATGGGAAGGTCGAAGGGATACAGTAAACCGGCAGTGGTGCATCGGAATGTAAAACTGGTGTCACAGGAAACGCTCACAACATAGACCGTAAGAAGACACAGTTTCCTTGTACTTAAGTCGGCGTTGTGTCTCTTACATTTAATTCCGATGCAATTTCTGTGTTTCATCGTCCATGGGAAGGTCCAATGGATACAGTAAACCTGCAGAGGTGAATCGGAATGTCAAACTGTTGACACAGGAAACGCTCAAAACATAGACAGTAGGAAGACTCAGTCTTCCTGTACTTAAGTCGGCATTGTGTCTGTTATATTTAATTTCGATGTAATTTGTGTGTTTCATCGCCAATGGGAAGGTCCAAGGGATACAGTAAACCTGCAGAGGTGCATCGATAATGTAAAACTGGTGACACAGGAAACTCTCAAAACATTGACAGTAAGAAGACTCAGTTTTCTTGTACTTATGTCGGCGTTGTGTCTCTTATATTTATTTCCGATGCAATTTCGGTGTTTCATCGTCAATGGGAAGGTCCAATGGATACAGTAAACCTGCAGAGATGAATCGGAATGTAAAACTGGTGACACAGGAAACGCTCAAAACATAGACAGTAGGAAGACTCAGTGTTCCTGTACTTAAGTCGGCATTTGTCTCTTATATTTAATTCCGATGCGATTTCTGTGTTTCATCGACAATGGGAAGGTCCAAGGGATACAGTAAACCGGCAGGGGTGCATCGGAATGTAAAACTGGTGACACAGGAAACGCTCAAATCATAGACAGTAGGAAGGCTCAGTGTTCTCGTACTTAGGTCGGCATTGTGTCTCTTATATTTAACACTGATGCGATTTCTGTTTTTCATCGACAATGGGAAGGTCCAAGGGATACAGTAAACCGCCAGGGGTGCATCGGAATGTAAAACTGGTGACACAGGAAACGCTCAAAACATAGACAGTAAGAAGACTCAGTTTTCTTGTACTTATGTCGGCGTTGTGTCTCTTATATTTAATTCCGATGCAATTTCTGTGTTTCATCGGCAATGGGTAGGTCCAATGGATACAGTAAACCTGCAGAGGTGAATCGGAATGTAAAACGTCTGACAGAGGAAACGCTCAAAACGTAGACAGTAGGAAGACTTAGTGTTGCTGTACTTAAGTCGGCATTGTGTCTCTTATATTTAATTCCGATGCAATTTCTGTGTTTCATCGTCACTGTGAAATTCCAAGGGATACAGTAAACCTGTAGAGGTGCATCGGAATGTAAAATTGGTGACAAAGGAAACGCTCAAATTATAGACAGTAGGAAGACTCAGTCGTCCTGTACTTAAGTCGGCATGGTGTCTCTTATATTTAATTCCGATGCAATTTCTGTGTTTCATCGACAATGGGAAGGTCCAAGGGATACAGTAAACCTGCAGAGGTGCATCGAAATGTAAAACTGGTGACACAGGAAACGCTCAAAACAGACAGTAATAAGACTCAGTCTTGCTGTACTTAAGTCGGCATTGTGTCTCTTACATTTAATTCCAATGCAATTTCTGTGTATCATCGACAATGGGAAGGTCCAAGGGATACAGTAACCAGCAGGGGTGCATCGGAATGTAAAACTGGTGATACAGGAAACGCTCAAAACATAGACCGTAAGAAGACTCAGTCTTCTTGTACTTAAGTCGGCATTGTGTATCTTATATTTAAATCCAATGCAATTTCTGTTTTTCATCGTCAATGGGAAGGTCCAAGGGATACAGTAAACCTGCAGAGGTGAATCGGAATGTAAAACTGGTGACACAGGAAACGCTCAAAACATAGACAGTAGGAAGATTCAGTCTTCCTGTACTTAAGTCGGCATTGTGTCTCTTATATTTAATTACGATGCAATTTGTGTGTTTCATCGCCAATGGGAAGGTCCAAGGGACACAGTAAACCTGCAGAGGTGCATCGGAATGTAAAACTGGTGACACAGGAAACGCTCAAATCATTGACCGTAAGAAGACTGTTTTCTGGTACTTATGTCGGCATTTTGTCTCATATATTTAATTCCGATGCGATTTCTGTGTTTCATCGACAATGGGAAGGTCCAAGGGATACAGTAAACCGGCAGAGGTGCATCGGATTGTAAAACTGGTGACACAGGAAACGCTCTAAACATAGACCGTAAGAAGACTCAGTTTTCTTGTACTAAAGTCGGCGTTGTGTCGCTTATATTTAATTCCGATGCAATTTCTGTGTTTCATCGTCAATGGGAAGGTCCAATGGATACAGTAGACCTGCAGAGATGAATCGGAATGTAAAACTGGTGACACAGGAAACGCTCAAAACATAGACAGTAGGAAGACTCAGTGTTCCTGTACTTAAGTCGGCATTTGTCTCTTATATTTAATTCCGATGCGATTTCTGTGTTTCATCGACAATGGGAAGGTCCAAGGGATACAGTAAACCGGCAGGGGTGCATCGGAATGTAAAACGGGTGACACAGGAAACGCTCAAAACATAGACCGTAAGAAGACTCAGATTTCTTGTACTTAAGTCCGCGTTCTGTCTCTTATATTTAATTCCGATGAAATATCTGTGTTTCATCGTCAATGGGAAGGTCCAATGGATACAGTAAACCTGCAGAGGTGCATCGGAATGTAAAACTGGTGACACAGGAAACGCTCAAAGCATAGACAGTAGGAAGGCTCAGTGTTCTTGTACTTAAGTCGGCATTGTGTCTCTTATATTTAACACCGATGCGATTTCTTTCATCGACAATGGGAAGGTCCAATGGATACAGTAAACCTGCAGAGATGAATCGGAATGTAAAACTGGTGACACAGGAAACGCTCAAAACATAGACAGTAGGAAGACTGAGTCTTCCTGTACTTAAGACGGCATTGTGTCTCTTATATATAATTCCGATGCAATTTCTGTGTTTCATCGTCAATGGGAAGGTCCAAGGGATACAGTAAACCTGCAGAGGTGCATCGGAATGTAAAACTAGTGACACAGGAAACGCCCAAATCATAGACAGTAGGAAGACTCAGTCTTCCTTTACTTAAGTCGGCATTGTGTCTCTTATATTTAATTCCAATGCAATTTCTTTGTTTCATCGTCAATGGGAAGGTCCAAGGGATACAGTGAACCTGCAGAGGTGCATCGGAATGTAAAACTGGTGACACAGGAAACGCTCAAAACATAGACAGTAGGAAGACTCAGTCTTCCTGTACTTAAGCCGGCATTGTGTCTCTTATATTTAATTCCAATGCAATATCTGTGTTTCATCGTCAACGGGAAGGTCCAAGGGATACAGTAAACCTGCAGAGGTGCATCGGAATGTAAAACTGGAGACACAGGAAACGCTCAAAAAATAGACAGTAGGAAGACTCATTCTTCCTGTACTTAAGTCGGCATTGTGTCTCTTATATTTATATCCGATTAAATTTCTGTGTTTCATCGTGAATGGGAAGGTCCAAGGGATACAGTAAACATGCAGAGGTGCATCGGAAAGTAAAACTGATGACACAGGAAACGCTCAAAACATAGACAGTAGGAAGACTTAGTCTTCTTGTACTTAAGTCGGCATTGTGTATCTTATATTTAAATCCAATGCAATTTCTGTTTTTCATCGTCAACGGGAAGGTCCAAGGGATACAGTAAACCTGCAGAGGTGCATCGGAATGTAAAACTGGTGACTCAGGAAACCCTAAAATCATAGACAGTAGGAAGACTCAGTCTTCCTGTACTTTAGACGGCATTGTGACTCTTATATTTAATTCCGATGCAATTTCTGTGTTTCATCGTCAATGGGAAGGTCCAAGGGATACAGTAAACCGGCAGGGGTGCATCGGAATGTAAAACGGGTGACACAGGAAACGCTCAAAATATAGACCGTAAGAAGACTCAGTTTTCTTGTACTTAAGTCGGCGTTGTGTCTCTTATATTTAATTCCGATGCAATTTCTGTGTTTCATCGTCCATGGGAAGGTCCAATGGATACAGTAAACCTGCAGAGGTGAATCGGAATGTCAAACTGGTGACACAGGAAACGCTCAAAACATGGACAGTAGGAAGACTCAGTTTTCCTGTACTTAAGTCGGCATTGTGTATCTTATATTTAATTCCGATGCGATTTCTGTGTTTCATCGACAATGGGAAGGTCCAAGGGATACAGTAAACCGGCAGGGGTGCATCGGAATGTAAAACGGGTGACACAGGAAACGCTCAAAATATAGACCGTAAGAAGACTCAGTTTTCTTGTACTTAAGTCGGCGTTGTGTCTCTTATATTTACCTCCGATGCAATTTATGTGTTTCATCGTCAATGGGAAGGTCCAATGGGTACAGTAAACCTGCAGATGTGAATCGGAATGTAAAACTGGTTGCACAGGAAACTCTCAAATCATAGACAGTAGGAAGACTCAGTCTTCCTGTACTTCAGTCGGCATTGTGTCTCTTATATTTAATTCCGATGCGATTTCTGTGTTTCATCGACAATGGGAAGGTCCAAGGGATACAGTAAACCGGCAGTGGTGCATCGGAATGTAAAACTGGTGACACAGGAAACGCTCAAATTATAGGCAGTAGGAAGACTCAGTCTTCCTGTACTTAAGTCGGCATTGTGTCTCTTAAATTCAATTCCGATGCAATTTCTGTGTTTCATCGTCAATGGGAAGGTCCAAGGGATACAGTAAACCTGCAGAGGTGCATCAGAATGTAAAACTGGTGACACAGGAAACGCTCAAAACATAGACAGTAGGAATACTCAGTCTTCCTGTACTTAAGTCGCCATTGTGTCTCTTATATTTAATTCCGATGAAATTTCTGTGTTTCATAGTCAATGGGACGGTCCAAGGGATACAGTAATCCTGAAGAGGTGCATCGGAATGTAAAACTAGTGAGACAGGAAATACTCAAAACATAGCCAGTAGGAAGCCTCAGTCTTCCTGTACTTAAGTCGGCATTGTGTCTCATATATTTAATTACGATGCGATTTCTGTGTTTCATCGACAATGGGAAGGTCCAATGGATACAGTAAACCTGCAGAGGTGCATCGGAATGTAAAACTGGTGACACAGGAAACGCTCAAAACATTCACCGTAAGAAGACTGTTTTCTGGTACTTAAGTCGGCATTGTGTCTCTTATATTTAATTCCGATGCAATTTCTGTGTTTCATCGACAATGGGAAGGTCCAAGGGATACAGTAAACCGGCAGTGGTGCATCGGAATGTAAAACTGGTGACACAGGAAACGCTCAAAACATAGACCGTAAGAAGACTCAGTTTCCTTGTACTTAAGTCGCCGTTGTGTCTCTTATATTTAATTCCGATGCAATTTCTGTGTTTCATCGTCAATGGGAAGGTCCAATGGATACAGTAAACCTGCAGAGGTGAATCGGAATGTCAAACTGTCGACACAGGAAACGCTCAAAACATAGACAGTAGGAAGACTCAGTCTTCCTGTACTTAAGTGGGCATTGTGTCTCTTATATTTAATTTCGATGTAATTTGTGTGTTTCATCGCCAATGGGAAGGTCCAAGGGATACAGTAAACCGGCAAAGGTGCATCGGAATGTAAAACTGGTGACACAGGAAACGCTCAAAACATTGACTGTAGGAAGACTGTTTTCTTGTACTTAAGTCGGCATTGTGTCTCTTATATTTAATTCCGATGCAATTTCTGTGTTTCATCGTAACTGTGAAGGTCCAATGGATACAGTAAACCTGCAGAGGTTCATCGGAATGTAAAACTGGTGACACAGTAAACGCTCAAAACATAGACAGTGGGAAGACTCAGTCTTCCTGTACTTAAGTCGGCATTGTGTCTCTTATATTTAATTCCGATGCGATTTCTGTGTTTCATCGACAATGGGAAGGTCCATGGGATACTGTAAACCGGCAGAGGTGCATCGGATTGTAAAACTGGTGACACAGGAAACGCTCTAAACATAGACCGTAAGAAGACTCAGTTTTCTTGTTCTTAAGTCGGCGTTGTGTCTCTTATATTTAATTCCGATGCAATTTCTGTGTTTCATCGTCAATGGGAAGGTCCAATGGATACAGTAAACCTGCAGAGATGAATCGGAATGTAAAACTGGTGACACAGGAAACGCTCAAAACATAGACAGTAGGAAGACTCAGTGTTCCTGTACTTAAGACGGCATTGTGTCCTTTATATTTAATTCCGATGCGATTTCGGTGTTTCATCGACAATGGGAAGGTCCAAGGGATACAGTAAACCTGCAGAGGTGCATCAGAATGTAAAACTGGTGACACAGGAAACGCTCAAAACATAGACAATAGGAATACTCAGTCTTCCTGTACTTAAGTCGCCATTGTGTCTCTTATATTTAATTCCGATGAAATATCTGTGTTTCATCGTCAATGGGAAGGTCCAATGGATACAGTAAACCTGCAGAGGTGAATCGGAATGTAAAAGTGTTGACACAGGAAACGCTCAAAACATAGACAGTAGGAAGACTCAGTCTTCCTGTACTTAAGTCGGCATTGTGTTTCTTATATTTAATTCCGATGCAATTTCTGTGTTTCATAGTCAGTGGGAAGGTCCAAGTGATGCAGTAAACCTGAAGAATTGCATCGGAATGTAAAACTAGTGAGACAGGAAACGCTCAAAACATAGACAGTAGGAAGCCTCAGTCTTCCTGTACTTAAGTTGGCATTGTGTCTCTGATATTTAATTCCGATGCGATTTCTGTGTTTCATCGACAATGGGAAGGTCCGATGGATACAGTAAACCTGCAGACATGCATCTGAATGTAAAACTGGTGACACAGGAAACGCTCAAAACATAGACAGTAGGAAGGCTCAGTGTTCCTGTACTTAAGTCGGCATTGTGTCTCTTATATTTAACACCGATGCGATTTCTGTGTTTCATCGACAATGGGAAGGTCCAATGGATACAGTAAACCTGCAGAGGTGCATCGGAATGTAAAACTGGTGACACAGGAAACGCTCAAAACATTCACCGTAAGTAGACTGTTTTCTGGTAGTTAAGTCGGCATTGTGTCTCTTATATTTAATTACGATGCAATTTCTGTGTTTCATCGACAATGGGAAGGTCCAAGGGATACAGTAAACCGGCAGTGGTGCATCGGAATGTAAAACTGGTGACACAGGAAACGCTCAAAACATAGACCGTAAGAAGACTCAGTTTCCTTGTACTTAAGTCGCCGTTGTGTCTCTTATATTTAATTCCGATGCAATTTCTGTGTTTCATCGTCAATGGGAAGGTCCAATATATACAGTAAACCTGCAGAGGTGAATCGGAATGTCAAACTGTGGACACAGGAAACGCTCAAAACATAGACAGTAGGAAGACTCAGTCTTCCTGTACTTAAGTGGGCATTGTGTCTCTTATATTTAATTTCGATGTAATTTGTGTGTTTCATCGCCAATGGGAAGGTCCAAGGGATACAGTAAACCGGCAGAGGTGCATCGGAATGTAAAACTGGTGACACAGGAAACGCTCAAAACATTGACTGTAGGAAGACTGTTTTCTTGTACTTAAGTCGGCATTGTGTCTCTTATATTTAATTCCAATGCAATTTCTGTGTTTCATCGTAACTGTGAAGGTCCAATGGATACAGTAAACCTGCAGAGGTTCATCGGAATGTAAAACTGGTGACACAGTAAACGCTCAAAACATAGACAGTAGGAAGACTCAGTCTTCCTGTACTTAAGTCGGCATTGTGTCTCTTATATTTAATTCCGATGCGATTTCTGTGTTTCATCGACAATGGGAAGGTCCATGGGATACAGTAAACCGGCAGAGGTGCATCGGATTGTAAAACTGGTGACACAGGAAACGCTCTAAACATAGACCGTAAGAAGACTCAGTTTTCTTGTACTTAAGTCGGCGTTGTGTCTCTTATATTTAATTCCGATGCAATTTCTGTGTTTCATCGTCAATGGGAAGGTCCAATGGATACAGTAAACCTGCAGAGATGAATCGGAATGTAAAACTGGTGACACAGGAAACGCTCAAAACATAGACAGTAGGAAGACTCAGTGTTCCTGTACTTAAGTCGGCATTGTGTCCTTTATATTTAATTCCGATGCGATTTCGGTGTTTCATCGACAATGGGAAGGTCCAAGGGATACAGTAAACCGGCAGGCGTGCATCGGAATGTAAAACGGGTGACACAGGAAACGCTCAAAACATAGACCGTAAGAAGACTCAGTTTTCTTGTACTTAAGTCGGCGTTGTGTCTCTTATATTTAATTCCGATGAAATATCTGTGTTTCATCGTCAATGGGAAGGTCCAATGGATACAGTAAACCTGCAGAGGTGAATCGGAATGTAAAAGTGTTGACACAGGAAACGCTCAAAACATAGACAGTAGGAAGACTCAGTCTTCCTGTACTTAAGTCGGCATTGTGTCTCTTATATTTAATTCCGATGCGATTTCTGTGTTTCATCGACAATGGGAAGGTCCAATGGATACAATAAACCTGCAGAGGTGCATCGGAATGTAAAACTGGTGACACAGGAAACGCTCAAAACATAGACAGTAGGAAGACTCAGTCTTCCTGTACTTAAGTCGGCATTGTGTCTCTTATATTTAATTCCGATGCAATTTCTGTGTTTCATCGTCAATGGGATGGTCCAATGGATACAGGAAACCTGCAGAGGTGCATCAGACTGTAAAACTGGTGACACAGGAAACGCTCAAAACATAGACAGTAGGAAGACTCAGTCTTCCTGTACTTAAGTCGGCATTGTGTTTCTTATATTTAATTCCGATGCAATTTCTGTGTTTCATAGTCAATGGGAAGGTCCAAGTGATACAGTAAACCTGAAGAGGTGCATCGGAATGTAAAACTAGTGAGACAGGAAACGCTCAAAACATAGACAGTAGGAAGCCTCAGTCTTCCTGTACTTAAGTTGGCATTGTGTATCTTATATTTAATTCCGATGCAATTTCAGTGTTTCATCGTCACTGGGAAATTCCAAGGGATACAGTAAACCTGTAGAGGTGCATCGGAATGTAAAATTGGTGACACAGGAAACGCTCAAATTATAGACAGTAGGAAGACTCAGTCGTCCTGTACTTAAGTCGGCGTTGTGTCTCTTATATTTAATTCCGATGAAATATCTGTGTTTCACCGTCAATGGGAAGGTCCAATGGATACAGTAAACCTGCAGAGGTGAATCGGAATGTAAAAGTGTTGACACAGGAAACGCTCAAAACATAGACAGTAGGAAGTCTTAATCTTGCTGTACTTAAGTCGGCATTGTGTCTCTATTCTTTAATTCCGATGCAATTTCAGTGTTTCATCGTCACTGGGAAATTCCAAGGGATACAGTAAACCTGTAGAGGTGCATCGGAATGTAAAATTGGTGACACAGGAAACGCTCAAATTATAGACAGTAGGAAGACTCAGTCGTCCTGTACTTAAGTCGGCATGGTGTCTCTTATATTTAATTCCGATGCGATTTCTGTGTTTCATCGACAATGGCAAGGTCCAGGGGATACAGTAAACCTGCAGAGGTGCATCGGAATGTAAAACTGGTGACACAGGAAACGCTCAAAACATAGACAGTAAGAAGACTCAGTCTTGCTGTACTTAAGTCGGCATTGTGTCTCTTATATTTAATTCCGATGCAATTTCTGTGTTTCATCGTCAATGGAAGGGTCCAAGGGATACAGTAAACCTGCAGAGGTGCATCGGAATGTAAAACTAGTGACACAGGAAACGTTCAAAACATAGACAGTAGGAAGACTCACTCTTCCTGTACTTAAGTCGGCATTGTGTCTCCTATATTTAATTCCGATGCAATTTCTGTGTTTCATCGTCAATGGGAAGGTCCAAGGGATACAGTAAACCTGCAGAGGTGCATCGGAAAGTAAAACTGATGACACAGGAAACGCTCAAATCATAGACAGTAGGAAGACTCAGTCTTGCTGTACTTATGTCGGCATTGTGTCTCTTACATTTAATTCCGATGCAATTTCTGTGTTTCATCGACAATGGGAAGGTCCAAGGGATACAGTGAACCTGCAGAGGTGCATCGGAATGTAAAACTGGTGACACAGGAAACGCTCAAAGCATAGACGGTAGGAAGACTCAGTCTTCCTGTACTTAAGTCGGCTTTGTGTCTCTTCTATTTAATTCCAATGCAATTTCTTTGTTTCATCGACAATGGCAAGGTCCAGGGGATACAGTAAACCTGCAGAGGTGCATCGGAATGTAAAACTGGTGACACAGGAAACGCTCAAAACATAGACAGTAAGAAGACTTAGTCTTGCTGTACTTAAGTCGGCATTGTGTCTCTTATATTTAATTCCGATGCAATTTCTGTGTTTCATCGACAATGGAAGGGTCCAAGGGATACAGTAAACCTGCAGAGGTGCATCGGAATGTAAAACTAGTGACACAGGAAACGCTCAAAACATAGACAGTAGGAAGACTCAGTCTTCCTGTACTTAAGTCGGCATTGTGTCTCTTATATTTAATTACGATGCAATTTGTGTGTTTCATCGCCAATCGGAAGGTCCAAGGGATACAGTAAACCTGCAGAGGTGCATCGGAATGTAAAACTGGTGACACAGGAATTGCTCAAAACATTGACCGTAAGAAGACTGTTTTCTGGTACTTAAGTCGGCATTGTGTCTCTTATATTTAATTCCGATGCAATTTCTGTGTTTCATCGACAATGGGAAGGTCCAAGTGATACAGTAAACCTGTAGAGGGGCATCGGAATGTAAAACTGAAGACACAGGAAACGCTCAAATTATAGACAGTAGGAAGACTCAGTCTTCCTGTACTTAAGTCGGCATTGTGTCTCTTTTATTTAATTCCGATGCAATTTCTGTGTTTCATCGTCAATGGGAAGGTCCAAGGGATACAGTAAACCTGCAGAGGTGCATCAGAATGTAAAACTGGTGACACAGGAAACGCTCAAAACATAGACCGTAAGAAGACTCAGTTTCCTTGTACTTAAGTCGCCGTTGTGTCTCTTATATTTAATTCCGATGCAATTTCTGTGTTTCATCGTCAATGGGAAGGTCCAATGGATACAGTAAACCTGCAGAGGTGAATCGGAATGTCAAACTGTCGACACAGGAAACGCTCAAAACATAGACAGTAGGAAGACTCAGTCTTCCTGTACTTAAGTGGGCATTGTGTCTCTTATATTTAATTTCGATGTAATTTGTGTGTTTCATCGCCAATGGGAAGGTCCAAGGGATACAGTAAACCGGCAAAGGTGCATCGGAATGTAAAACTGGTGACACAGGAAACGCTCAAAACATTGACTGTAGGAAGACTGTTTTCTTGTACTTAAGTCGGCATTGTGTCTCTTATATTTAATTCCGATGCAATTTCTGTGTTTCATCGTAACTGTGAAGGTCCAATGGATACAGTAAACCTGCAGAGGTTCATCGGAATGTAAAACTGGTGACACAGTAAACGCTCAAAACATAGACAGTGGGAAGACTCAGTCTTCCTGTACTTAAGTCGGCATTGTGTCTCTTATATTTAATTCCGATGCGATTTCTGTGTTTCATCGACAATGGGAAGGTCCATGGGATACTGTAAACCGGCAGAGGTGCATCGGATTGTAAAACTGGTGACACAGGAAACGCTCTAAACATAGACCGTAAGAAGACTCAGTTTTCTTGTTCTTAAGTCGGCGTTGTGTCTCTTATATTTAATTCCGATGCAATTTCTGTGTTTCATCGTCAATGGGAAGGTCCAATGGATACAGTAAACCTGCAGAGATGAATCGGAATGTAAAACTGGTGACACAGGAAACGCTCAAAACATAGACAGTAGGAAGACTCAGTGTTCCTGTACTTAAGACGGCATTGTGTCCTTTATATTTAATTCCGATGCGATTTCGGTGTTTCATCGACAATGGGAAGGTCCAAGGGATACAGTAAACCTGCAGAGGTGCATCAGAATGTAAAACTGGTGACACAGGAAACGCTCAAAACATAGACAATAGGAATACTCAGTCTTCCTGTACTTAAGTCGCCATTGTGTCTCTTATATTTAATTCCGATGAAATATCTGTGTTTCATCGTCAATGGGAAGGTCCAATGGATACAGTAAACCTGCAGAGGTGAATCGGAATGTAAAAGTGTTGACACAGGAAACGCTCAAAACATAGACAGTAGGAAGACTCAGTCTTCCTGTACTTAAGTCGGCATTGTGTTTCTTATATTTAATTCCGATGCAATTTCTGTGTTTCATAGTCAGTGGGAAGGTCCAAGTGATGCAGTAAACCTGAAGAATTGCATCGGAATGTAAAACTAGTGAGAAAGGAAACGCTCAAAACATAGACAGTAGGAAGCCTCAGTCTTCCTGTACTTAAGTTGGCATTGTGTCTCTGATATTTAATTCCGATGCGATTTCTGTGTTTCATCGACAATGGGAAGGTCCGATGGATACAGTAAACCTGCAGACATGCATCTGAATGTAAAACTGGTGACACAGGAAACGCTCAAAACATAGACAGTAGGAAGGCTCAGTGTTCCTGTACTTAAGTCGGCATTGTGTCTCTTATATTTAACACCGATGCGATTTCTGTGTTTCATCGACAATGGGAAGGTCCAATGGATACAGTAAACCTGCAGAGGTGCATCGGAATGTAAAACTGGTGACACAGGAAACGCTCAAAACATTCACCGTAAGTAGACTGTTTTCTGGTAGTTAAGTCGGCATTGTGTCTCTTATATTTAATTACGATGCAATTTCTGTGTTTCATCGACAATGGGAAGGTCCAAGGGATACAGTAAACCGGCAGTGGTGCATCGGAATGTAAAACTGGTGACACAGGAAACGCTCAAAACATAGACCGTAAGAAGACTCAGTTTCCTTGTACTTAAGTCGCCGTTGTGTCTCTTATATTTAATTCCGATGCAATTTCTGTGTTTCATCGTCAATGGGAAGGTCCAATATATACAGTAAACCTGCAGAGGTGAATCGGAATGTCAAACTGTGGACACAGGAAACGCTCAAAACATAGACAGTAGGAAGACTCAGTCTTCCTGTACTTAAGTGGGCATTGTGTCTCTTATATTTAATTTCGATGTAATTTGTGTGTTTCATCGCCAATGGGAAGGTCCAAGGGATACAGTAAACCGGCAGAGGTGCATCGGAATGTAAAACTGGTGACACAGGAAACGCTCAAAACATTGACTGTAGGAAGACTGTTTTCTTGTACTTAAGTCGGCATTGTGTCTCTTATATTTAATTCCAATGCAATTTCTGTGTTTCATCGTAACTGTGAAGGTCCAATGGATACAGTAAACCTGCAGAGGTTCATCGGAATGTAAAACTGGTGACACAGTAAACGCTCAAAACATAGACAGTAGGAAGACTCAGTCTTCCTGTACTTAAGTCGGCATTGTGTCTCTTATATTTAATTCCGATGCGATTTCTGTGTTTCATCGACAATGGGAAGGTCCATGGGATACAGTAAACCGGCAGAGGTGCATCGGATTGTAAAACTGGTGACACAGGAAACGCTCTAAACATAGACCGTAAGAAGACTCAGTTTTCTTGTACTTAAGTCGGCGTTGTGTCTCTTATATTTAATTCCGATGCAATTTCTGTGTTTCATCGTCAATGGGAAGGTCCAATGGATACAGTAAACCTGCAGAGATGAATCGGAATGTAAAACTGGTGACACAGGAAACGCTCAAAACATAGACAGTAGGAAGACTCAGTGTTCCTGTACTTAAGTCGGCATTGTGTCCTTTATATTTAATTCCGATGCGATTTCGGTGTTTCATCGACAATGGGAAGGTCCAAGGGATACAGTAAACCGGCAGGGGTGCATCGGAATGTAAAACGGGTGACACAGGAAACGCTCAAAACATAGACCGTAAGAAGACTCAGTTTTCTTGTACTTAAGTCGGCGTTGTGTCTCTTATATTTAATTCCGATGAAATATCTGTGTTTCATCGTCAATGGGAAGGTCCAATGGATACAGTAAACCTGCAGAGGTGAATCGGAATGTAAAAGTGTTGACACAGGAAACGCTCAAAACATAGACAGTAGGAAGACTCAGTCTTCCTGTACTTAAGTCGGCATTGTGTCTCTTATATTTATTTCCGATGCGATTTCTGTGTTTCATCGACAATGGGAAGGTCCAATGGATACAATAAACCTGCAGAGGTGCATCGGAATGTAAAACTGGTGACACAGGAAACGCTCAAAACATAGACAGTAGGAAGACTCAGTCTTCCTGTACTTAAGTCGGCATTGTGTCTCTTATATTTAATTCCGATGCAATTTCTGTGTTTCATCGTCAATGGGATGGTCCAATGGATACAGGAAACCTGCAGAGGTGCATCAGACTGTAAAACTGGTGACACAGGAAACGCTCAAAACATAGACAGTAGGAAGACTCAGTCTTCCTGTACTTAAGTCGGCATTGTGTTTCTTATATTTAATTCCGATGCAATTTCTGTGTTTCATAGTCAATGGGAAGGTCCAAGTGATACAGTAAACCTGAAGAGGTGCATCGGAATGTAAAACTAGTGAGACAGGAAACGCTCAAAACATAGACAGTAGGAAGCCTCAGTCTTCCTGTACTTAAGTTGGCATTGTGTATCTTATATTTAATTCCGATGCAATTTCAGTGTTTCATCGTCACTGGGAAATTCCAAGGGATACAGTAAACCTGTAGAGGTGCATCGGAATGTAAAATTGGTGACACAGGAAACGCTCAAATTATAGACAGTAGGAAGACTCAGTCGTCCTGTACTTAAGTCGGCGTTGTGTCTCTTATATTTAATTCCGATGAAATATCTGTGTTTCACCGTCAATGGGAAGGTCCAATGGATACAGTAAACCTGCAGAGGTGAATCGGAATGTAAAAGTGTTGACACAGGAAACGCTCAAAACATAGACAGTAGGAAGTCTTAATCTTGCTGTACTTAAGTCGGCATTGTGTCTCTATTCTTTAATTCCGATGCAATTTCAGTGTTTCATCGTCACTGGGAAATTCCAAGGGATACAGTAAACCTGTAGAGGTGCATCGGAATGTAAAATTGGTGACACAGGAAACGCTCAAATTATAGACAGTAGGAAGACTCAGTCGTCCTGTACTTAAGTCGGCATGGTGTCTCTTATATTTAATTCCGATGCGATTTCTGTGTTTCATCGACAATGGCAAGGTCCAGGGGATACAGTAAACCTGCAGAGGTGCATCGGAATGTAAAACTGGTGACACAGGAAACGCTCAAAACATAGACAGTAAGAAGACTCAGTCTTGCTGTACTTAAGTCGGCATTGTGTCTCTTATATTTAATTCCGATGCAATTTCTGTGTTTCATCGTCAATGGAAGGGTCCAAGGGATACAGTAAACCTGCAGAGGTGCATCGGAATGTAAAACTAGTGACACAGGAAACGTTCAAAACATAGACAGTAGGAAGACTCACTCTTCCTGTACTTAAGTCGGCATTGTGTCTCCTATATTTAATTCCGATGCAATTTCTGTGTTTCATCGTCAATGGGAAGGTCCAAGGGATACAGTAAACCTGCAGAGGTGCATCGGAAAGTAAAACTGATGACACAGGAAACGCTCAAATCATAGACAGTAGGAAGACTCAGTCTTGCTGTACTTATGTCGGCATTGTGTCTCTTACATTTAATTCCGATGCAATTTCTGTGTTTCATCGACAATGGGAAGGTCCAAGGGATACAGTGAACCTGCAGAGGTGCATCGGAATGTAAAACTGGTGACACAGGAAACGCTCAAAGCATAGACAGTAGGAAGACTCAGTCTTCCTGTACTTAAGTCGGCTTTGGGTCTCTTCTATTTAATTCCAATGCAATTTCTTTGTTTCATCGACAATGGCAAGGTCCAGGGGATACAGTAAACCTGCAGAGGTGCATCGGAATGTAAAACTGGTGACACAGGAAACGCTCAAAACATAGACAGTAAGAAGACTTAGTCTTGCTGTACTTAAGTCGGCATTGTGTCTCTTATATTTAATTCCGATGCAATTTCTGTGTTTCATCGACAATGGAAGGGTCCAAGGGATACAGTAAACCTGCAGAGGTGCATCGGAATGTAAAACTAGTGACACAGGAAACGCTCAAAACATAGACAGTAGGAAGACTCAGTCTTCCTGTACTTAAGTCGGCATTGTGTCTCTTATATTTAATTACGATGCAATTTGTGTGTTTCATCGCCAATCGGAAGGTCCAAGGGATACAGTAAACCTGCAGAGGTGCATCGGAATGTAAAACTGGTGACACAGGAATTGCTCAAAACATTGACCGTAAGAAGACTGTTTTCTGGTACTTAAGTCGGCATTGTGTCTCTTATATTTAATTCCGATGCAATTTCTGTGTTTCATCGACAATGGGAAGGTCCAAGTGATACAGTAAACCTGTAGAGGGGCATCGGAATGTAAAACTGAAGACACAGGAAACGCTCAAATTATAGACAGTAGGAAGACTCAGTCTTCCTGTACTTAAGTCGGCATTGTGTCTCTTTTATTTAATTCCGATGCAATTTCTGTGTTTCATCGTCAATGGGAAGGTCCAAGGGATACAGTAAACCTGCAGAGGTGCATCAGAATGTAAAACTGGTGACACAGGAAACGCTCAAAACATAGACAGTAGGAAGACTCAGTCTTCCTGTACTTAAGTCGGCATTGTGTCTGTTATATATAATTCCGATGCGATTTCTGTGTTTCATTGACAATGGGAAGGTCCAATGGATACAGTAAACCTGCAGAGGTGCATCGGAATGCAAAACTGGTGACACAGGAAACGCTCAAAACATAGACAGTAGGAAGACTCAGTTTCCTGTACTTAAGTCGGCATTGTGTCTCTTATATTTATTTCAGATGAAATTTCTGTGTTTCATCGTGAATGGAAAGGTCCTAGGGGTATAGTAAACCAGCAGAGGTGCATCGGAAAGTAAAACTGATGACACAGGAACGCTCAAAACATAGGCAGTAGGAAGACTCAGTCTTCCTGTACTTAAGTCGGCATTGTGTCTCTTATATTTAATTCCGATGCGATTTCTGTGTTTCATGGACAATGGGAAGGCCCAAGGGATACAGTAAACCGGCAGGGGTGCATCGGAATGTAAAACTGGTGATACATGAAACGCTCAAAACATAGACAGTAGGAAGACTCAGTCTTCCTGAACTTAAGACGGCATTGTGTCTCTTATATTTAATTCCGATGCAATTTCTGTGTTTCATCGTTAATGGGAAGGTCCAAGGGATACAGTAAACCAGCAGAGGTGCATCGGAATGTAAAACTAGTGACACAGGAAACGCTCCAAATATAGACAAAAGGAAGACTCAGTCTTCCTGTAGTTAAGTCGGCATTGTGTCTCTTATATTTATTTCCGATTAAATTTCTGTGTTTCATCGTGAATGGGAAGGTCCAAGGGATATAGTAAACATGCAGAGGTGCATCGGAAAGTAAAACTGATGACACAGGAAACGCTCAAAACGTAGACAGTAGGGAGACTTAGTCTTCTTGTTCTTAAGTCTGCATTGTGTATCTTATATTTAATTCCGATGCAATTTCTGATTTTCATCGTCAATGGGAAGGTCCAAGGGATACAGTAAACCTGCAGGGGTGCATCGGAATGTAAAAGGGGTGACTCAGGAAACGCTCAAATCATAGACAGTAGGAAGACTCAGTCTTCCTGTACTTAAGACGGCATTGTGAATCTTATATTTAATTCCGATGCAATTTCTGTGTTTCATCGTCAATGGGAACGTCCAATAGATACAGTAAACCTGCAGAGGTGAATCGGAATGTAAAACTGGTGACACAGGAACGCTCAAAACATAGACAGTAGGAAGACTCAGTCTTCCTGTACTTAAGTCGGCATTGTGTCTCTTGTATTTAAATCCGATGCAATTTGAGTGTTTCATCGACAATGGGAAGGTCCAAGGGATACAGTAAACCTGCAGAGGTGCATCGGAATGTAAAACTGGTGACACAGGAAACGCTCAAAACATAGACAGTAGGAAGACTCAGTCTTCCTGTACTTAAGTCGGCATTGTGACTCTTATATTTAATTCCGATGCAATTTCTGTGTTTCATCGACAATGGGATGGTCCAAGTGGTACCGTAAACCTGTAGAGGTGCATCGGAATGTAAAACTGGTGACACAGGAAACGCTCAAATTGTAGACAGTAGGAAGACTCAGTCTTCCTGTACTTAAGTCGGCATTGTGTCTCTTATATTCAATTTCGATGCGATTTCTGTGTTTCATCGACAATGGGAAGGTCCAATGGATACAGTAAACCTGCAGAGGTGCATCGGAATGTAAAACTGGTGACACAGACAACGCTCAAAACATAGACAGTAGGAAGACTCAGTGTTCCTGTACTTGGCATTGTGTCTCTTATATTTAATTCCGATGCAATTTCTGTATTTCATCGACAATGGGAAGGTCCAAGGGATACAGTAAACCGGCAGGGGTGCATCGAAATGTGAAACTGGTGACACAGGAAACGCTCAAAACATAGACCGTAAGAAGATTCAGTTTTCTTGTACTTAAGTCGGCGTTGTGTCTCTTATATTTAATTCCCATGCAATTTCTGTGTTTCATCGTCAATCGGAAGGTCCAATGGATACAGTAAACCTGCAGATGTGAATCGGAATGTAAAACTTGTGACACAGGTAACGCTCAAAACATAGACAGTAGGAAGACTTACTCTTGCTGTACTTAAGTTGGCATTGTGTCTCTTATATTTATTTCCGATGCAATATCTGTGTTTCATCGTCACTGTGAAGGTCCAAGGGATACAGTAAACATGTAGAGGTGCATCGGAATGTAAAACTGGTGACACAGGAAACGATCAAAACATAGACAGTAGGAAGACTCAGTCTTCCTGTACTTAAGTCGGCATGGTGTCTCTTATATTTATTTCAGATGAAACTTCTGTGTTTCATCTTGAATGGAAAGGTCCTAGGGATATAGTAAACCTGCAGAGGTGCATCGGAGAGTAAAACTGATGACACAGGAAACGCTCAAAACATAGACAGTAGGAAGACTCAGTCTTCCTGTACCTAAGTCGGCATTGTGTCTCTTATATTTAATTTCGATGCAATTTCTGTGTTTCATGGACAATGGGAAGGTACAAGGGATACAGTAAACCGGCAGGGGTCCATCGGAATGTAAAACAGTAGGAAGACTCAGTCTTCCTGTACTCTTCCTGTACTCTTCCTGACTCTTATATTTAATTCCGATGCGATTTCTGTGTTTCATCGACAATGGGAAGGTCCAAGGTATACAGTAAACCTGCAGAGGTGCATCGGAATGTAAAACTAGTGACTCAGGAAACGTTCAAAACATAGACAGTAGGAAGACTCACACTTCCTGTACTTAAGTCGGCATTGTGTCTCTTATATTTAATTCCGATCAATGGGAAGGTCCAAGGGATTCAGTAAACCTGCAGAGGTGCATCGGAATGTAAAACTGGTGACACAGGAAACGCTCAATACATAGACAGTAGGAAGACTCAGTCTTCCTGTACTTAAGTCGGCATTGTGTCTCTTATATTTATTTCAGTTGAAATTTCTGTGTTTCATCGTGAATGGAAAGGTCCAAGGGATATAATAAACCTGCAGAGGTGGATCGGAAAGTAAAAGTGATGACACAGGAAACGCTCAAAACATAGACAGCAGGAAGACTTAGTCTTGCTGTACTTAAGTCGGCATTGTGTCTCTTATATTTAATTCCGATGCAATTTCTGTGTTTCATCGACAATGGGAATGTCCAAGGGATACAGTAAACCGGCAGAGGTGCATCGTAATGTAAAACTGGTGATACAGGAAACGCTCAAAACATAGACCGTAAGACGACTCAGTTTTTTTGTACTTAAGTCGGCGTTGTGTCTCTTATATTTAATTGCGATGCAATTTCTGTTTTTCATCGTCAATGGGAAGGTCCAAGGGATACAGTTAAGCTGCAGAGGTGCATCGGAATGTAAAATTGGTGACTCAGGAAACGCTCAAATCATAGAGAGTAGGAAGACTCAGTCTTCCTGTACTTAAGTCGGCATTGTGTCTCTTATATTTAATTCCGATGCGATTTCTGTGTTTCATGGACAATGGGAAGGCCCAAGGGATACAGTAAACCGGCAGGGGTGCATCGGAATGTAAAACTGGTGATACATGAAACGCTCAAAACATAGACAGTAGGAAGACTCAGTCTTCCTGAACTTAAGACGGCATTGTGTCTCTTATATTTAATTCCGATGCAATTTCTGTGTTTCATCGTTAATGGGAAGGTCCAAGGGATACAGTAAACCAGCAGAGGTGCATCGGAATGTAAAACTAGTGACACAGGAAACGCTCCAAATATAGACAAAAGGAAGACTCAGTCTTCCTGTAGTTAAGTCGGCATTGTGTCTCTTATATTTATTTCCGATTAAATTTCTGTGTTTCATCGTGAATGGGAAGGTCCAAGGGATATAGTAAACATGCAGAGGTGCATCGGAAAGTAAAACTGATGACACAGGAAACGCTCAAAACGTAGACAGTAGGGAGACTTAGTCTTCTTGTTCTTAAGTCTGCATTGTGTATCTTATATTTAATTCCGATGCAATTTCTGATTTTCATCGTCAATGGGAAGGTCCAAGGGATACAGTAAACCTGCAGGGGTGCATCGGAATGTAAAAGGGGTGACTCAGGAAACGCTCAAATCATAGACAGTAGGAAGACTCAGTCTTCCTGTACTTAAGACGGCATTGTGAATCTTATATTTAATTCCGATGCAATTTCTGTGTTTCATCGTCAATGGGAACGTCCAATAGATACAGTAAACCTGCAGAGGTGAATCGGAATGTAAAACTGGTGACACAGGAACGCTCAAAACATAGACAGTAGGAAGACTCAGTCTTCCTGTACTTAAGTCGGCATTGTGTCTCTTGTATTTAAATCCGATGCAATTTGAGTGTTTCATCGACAATGGGAAGGTCCAAGGGATACAGTAAACCTGCAGAGGTGCATCGGAATGTAAAACTGGTGACACAGGAAACGCTCAAAACATAGACAGTAGGAAGACTCAGTCTTCCTGTACTTAAGTCGGCATTGTGACTCTTATATTTAATTCCGATGCAATTTCTGTGTTTCATCGACAATGGGATGGTCCAAGTGGTACCGTAAACCTGTAGAGGTGCATCGGAATGTAAAACTGGTGACACAGGAAACGCTCAAATTGTAGACAGTAGGAAGACTCAGTCTTCCTGTACTTAAGTCGGCATTGTGTCTCTTATATTCAATTTCGATGCGATTTCTGTGTTTCATCGACAATGGGAAGGTCCAATGGATACAGTAAACCTGCAGAGGTGCATCGGAATGTAAAACTGGTGACACAGACAACGCTCAAAACATAGACAGTAGGAAGACTCAGTGTTCCTGTACTTGGCATTGTGTCTCTTATATTTAATTCCGATGCAATTTCTGTATTTCATCGACAATGGGAAGGTCCAAGGGATACAGTAAACCGGCAGGGGTGCATCGAAATGTGAAACTGGTGACACAGGAAACGCTCAAAACATAGACCGTAAGAAGATTCAGTTTTCTTGTACTTAAGTCGGCGTTGTGTCTCTTATATTTAATTCCCATGCAATTTCTGTGTTTCATCGTCAATCGGAAGGTCCAATGGATACAGTAAACCTGCAGATCTGAATCGGAATGTAAAACTTGTGACACAGGTAACGCTCAAAACATAGACAGTAGGAAGACTTACTCTTGCTGTACTTAAGTTGGCATTGTGTCTCTTATATTTATTTCCGATGCAATATCTGTGTTTCATCGTCACTGTGAAGGTCCAAGGGATACAGTAAACATGTAGAGGTGCATCGGAATGTAAAACTGGTGACACAGGAAACGATCAAAACATAGACAGTAGGAAGACTCAGTCTTCCTGTACTTAAGTCGGCATGGTGTCTCTTATATTTATTTCAGATGAAACTTCTGTGTTTCATCTTGAATGGAAAGGTCCTAGGGATATAGTAAACCTGCAGAGGTGCATCGGAGAGTAAAACTGATGACACAGGAAACGCTCAAAACATAGACAGTAGGAAGACTCAGTCTTCCTGTACCTAAGTCGGCATTGTGTCTCTTATATTTAATTTCGATGCAATTTCTGTGTTTCATGGACAATGGGAAGGTACAAGGGATACAGTAAACCGGCAGGGGTCCATCGGAATGTAAAACAGTAGGAAGACTCAGTCTTCCTGTACTCTTCCTGTACTCTTCCTGACTCTTATATTTAATTCCGATGCGATTTCTGTGTTTCATCGACAATGGGAAGGTCCAAGGTATACAGTAAACCTGCAGAGGTGCATCGGAATGTAAAACTAGTGACTCAGGAAACGTTCAAAACATAGACAGTAGGAAGACTCACACTTCCTGTACTTAAGTCGGCATTGTGTCTCTTATATTTAATTCCGATCAATGGGAAGGTCCAAGGGATACAGTAAACCTGCAGAGGTACATCGGAATGTAAAACTGGTGACACAGGAAACGCTCAATACATAGACAGTAGGAAGACTCAGTCTTCCTGTACTTAAGTCGGCATTGTGTCTCTTATATTTATTTCAGTTGAAATTTCTGTGTTTCATCGTGAATGGAAAGGTCCAAGGGATATAATAAACCTGCAGAGGTGGATCGGAAAGTAAAAGTGATGACACAGGAAACGCTCAAAACATAGACAGCAGGAAGACTTAGTCTTGCTGTACTTAAGTCGGCATTGTGTCTCTTATATTTAATTCCGATGCAATTTCTGTGTTTCATCGACAATGGGAATGTCCAAGGGATACAGTAAACCGGCAGAGGTGCATCGTAATGTAAAACTGGTGATACAGGAAACGCTCAAAACATAGACCGTAAGACGACTCAGTTTTTTTGTACTTAAGTCGGCGTTGTGTCTCTTATATTTAATTGCGATGCAATTTCTGTTTTTCATCGTCAATGGGAAGGTCCAAGGGATACAGTTAACCTGCAGAGGTGCATCGGAATGTAAAATTGGTGACTCAGGAAACGCTCAAATCATAGAGAGTAGGAAGACTCAGTCTTCCTGTACTTAAGACGGCATTGTGACTCTTATATTTAATTCCGATGCGATTTCTGTGTTTCATCGACAATGGGAAGGTCCAAGGGATATAGTAAACCTGCAGAAGTGAATCGGAATGTAAAACTTTTGACACAGGAAACGCTCAAAACATAGACAGTAGGGAGACTCAGTCTTCCTGTACTTAAGTCGGCATTGTGTCTCTTATATTTAATTCCGATGCAATTTCTGTGTTTCATCGTCAATGGGAAGGTCCAAAAGATAGTATACCTGCTGAGGTGAATCGGAATGTAAAACTGGTGACACAGGAAACGCTCAAAACATAGACAGCAGGAAGACTCAATCTTCCGCTACTTAAGTCGGCGTTGTGTCTCTTATATTTATTTCCGATGCAATTTCTGTGTTTCATCGTCAATGGGAACGTCCAAAAGATACAGTATACCTGCTGAGGTGAATCGGAATGTAAAACTGGTGACACAGGAAACGCTCAAAACATAGACAGTAGGAAGACTCAATCTTCCGGTACTTAAGTCGGCATTGTGTCTCTCATATTTAATGTCGATGCAATTTCTGTGTTTCATCGTCAATGGAGAGGTCCATGGGATACAGTAAACCTGAAGTGGTGCATCGGAATGTAAAACTAGTGAGAAAGGAAACGCTCAAAAATTAGACAGTAGGAAGCCTCAGTCTTCCTGTACTGAAGTCGGCATTGTGTCTCTTATATTTAATTCCGATGTAATTTCTGTGTTTCATCGTCAATGGGAAGGTCCAAGGGATACAGTAAACCTGCAGAGGTGCATCGGAATGTAAAACTGGTGACACAGAAAACGCTCAAAACATAGACAGCAGGAAGACTCAGTCTTCCTGTACTTAAGTCGGCATTGTGTCTCTTATATTTAATTCCGATGCAATTTCTGTGTTTCATCGTCAATGTGATGGTCCAAAGGATACAGTAAACCTGCAGAGGTGCATCAGACTGTAAAACTGGTGACACAGGAAACGCTCAAAACATAGACAGTAGGAAGACTCAGTCTTCCTATACTTAAGTCGGCATTGTGTTTCTTATATTTAATTCCGATGCAATTTCTGTGTTTCATAGTCAATGGGAAGGTCCAAGTGATACAGTAAACCTGAAGAGGTGCATCGGAATGTAAAACTAGTGAGACAGGAAACGCTCAAATCATAGACAGTAGGAAGCCTCAGTCTTCCTGTACTTAAGTTGGCATTGTGTCTCTTATATTTAATTCCGATGCGATTTCTGTGTTTCATCGACAATGGGAAGGTCCGATGGATACAGTAAACCTGCAGAGGTGAATCGGAATGTAAAACTTCTGACAGAGGAAACGCTCAAAACATAGACAGTAGGAAGTCTTAATTTTGCTGTACTTAAGTCGGCATTGTGTCTCTTATATTTAATTCCGATGCAATTTCACTGTTTCATCGTCACTGGGAAATTCCAAGGGATACAGTAAACCTGTAGAGGTTCATCGGAATGTAAAATTGGTGACACAGGAAACGCTCAAATTATAGACAGTAGGAAGCCTCAGTCTTCCTGTACTTAAGTCGGCATTGTGTCTCTTATATTTATATCCGATCAAATTTCTGTGTTTCATCGTGAATGGGAAGGTCCAAGGGATACAGTAAACATGCAGAGGTGCATCGGAAAGTAAAACTGATGACACAGGAAACGCTCAAAACATAGACAGTAGGAAGACTTAGTCTTCTTGTACTTAAGTCGGCATTGTGTATCTTATATTTAATTCCGATGCAATTTCTGTTTTTCATCGTCAATGGGAAGTTCCAAGGGATACAGTAAACCTGCAGAGGTGCATCGGAATGTAAAACTGGTGACTCAGGAAAAGCTAAAATCATAGACAGTAGGAAGACTCAGTCTTCCTGTACTTAAGACGGCATTGTGACTCTTATATTTAATTCCGATGCAATTTCTGTGTTTCATCGTCAATGGGAACGTCGAATGAATACAGTAAACCTGCAGAGGTGAATCGGAATGTAAAACTGGTGACACAGGAAACGCTCAAAACATAGACAGTAGGAAGACTCAGTCTTCCTGTACTTAAGTCGGCATTGTGTCTCTTATATTTAATTACGATGCAATTTGTGTGTTTCATCGCCAATGGGAAGGTCCAAGGGATACAGTAAACCTGCAGAGGTGCATCGGAATGTAAAACTGGTGACACAGGAAACGCTCAAAACATTGACCGAAAGAAGACTGTTTTCTGGTACTTAAGTCGGCATTGTGTCTCTTATATTTAATTCCGATGCAATTTCTGTGTTTCATCGACAATGGGAAGGTCCAAGTGATACAGTAAACCTGTAGAGGGGCATCGGAATGTAAAACTGAAGACACAGGAAACGCTCAAATTATAGACAGTAGGAAGACTCAGTCTTCCTGTACTTAAGTCGGCATGGTGTCTCTTTTATTTAATTCCGATGCAATTACTGTGTTTCATCGTCAATGGGAAGGTCCAAGGGATACAGTAAACCTGCAGAGGTGCATCAGAATGTAAAACTGGTGACACAGGAAACGCTCAAACATAGACAGTAGGAGGACTCAGTCTTCCTGTACTTAAGTCGGCATTGTGTCTATTATATTTAATTCCGATGCGATTTCTGTGTTTCATTTACAATGGGAAGGTCCAATGGATACAGTAAACCTGCAGAGGTGCATCGGAATGCAAAACTGGTGACACAGGAAACGCTCAAAACATAGACAGTAGGAAGACTCAGTTTCCTGTACTTAAGTCGGCATTGTGTCTCTTATATTTATTTCAGATGAAATTTCTGTGTTTCATCGTGAATGGAAAGGTCCTAGCGGTATAGTAAACCTGCAGAGGTGCATCGGAAAGTAAAACTGATGACACAGGAACGCTCAATACATAGGCAGTAGGAAGACTCAGTCTTCCTGTACTTAAGTCGGCATTGTGTCTCTTATATTTAATTCCGATGCGATTTCTGTGTTTCATGGACAATGGGAAGGCCCAAGGGATACAGTAAACCGGCAGGGGTGCATCGGAATGTAAAACTGGTGATACATGAAACGCTCAAAACATAGACAGTAGGAAGACTCAGTCTTCCTGAACTTAAGACGGCATTGTGTCTCTTATATTTAATTCCGATGCAATTTCTGTGTTTCATCGTTAATGGGAAGGTCCAAGGGATACAGTAAACCAGCAGAGGTGCATCGGAATGTAAAACTAGTGACACAGGAAACGCTCCAAATATAGACAAAAGGAAGACTCAGTCTTCCTGTACTTATGTCGGCATTGTGTCTCTTATATTTAATTCCAATGCAATTTCTGTGTTTCATCGTCAATGGGAAGGTCCAAGGGATACAGTAAACCTGCACAGGTGCATCGGAATGTAAAACTGGTGACACAGGAAACGCTCAAAACATAGACAGTAGGAAGACTCAGTCTTCCTGTACTTAAGTCGGCATTGTGTCTCTTATATTTAATTCCAATGCAACTTCTGTGTTTCATCGTCAATGGGATTGTCCAAGGGATACAGTAAACCTGCAGAGGTGCATCGGAATGTAAAACTGGTGACACAGGAAACGCTCAAATCATAGACAGTAGGAAGACTCAGTCTTCCTGTAGTTAAGTCGGCATTGTGTCTCTTATATTTATTTCCGATTAAATTTCTGTGTTTCATCGTGAATGGGAAGGTCCAAGGGATATAGTAAACATGCAGAGGTGCATCAGAAAGTAAAACTGATGACACAGGAAACGCTCAAAACGTAGACAGTAGGAAGACTTAGTCTTCTTGTTCTTAAGTCGGCATTGTGTATCTTATATTTAATTCCGATGCAATTTCTGATTTTCATCGTCAATGGGAAGGTCCAAGGGATACAGTAAACCTGCAGGGGTGCATCGGAATGTAAAAGGGGTGACTCAGGAAACGCTCAAATCATAGACAGTAGGAAGACTCAGTCTTCCTGTACTTAAGACGGCATTGTGAATCTTATATTTAATTCCGATGCAATTTCTGTGTTTCATCGACAATGGGAAGGTCCAAGGGATACAGTAAGCCTGCAGAGGTGCATCGGAATGTAAAACTGATGACACAGGAAACGCTCAAAACATAGACAGTAGGAAGACTCAGTCTTCCTGTACTTAAGTCGGCATTGTGTCTCTTATATTTAATTCCGATGCAATTTCTGTGTTTCATCGACAATGGGATGGTCCAAGTGGTACCGTAAACCTGTAGAGGTGCATCGGAATGTAAAACTGGTGACACAGGAAGCGCTCAAATTGTAGACAGTTGGAAGACTCAGTCTTCCTGTACTTAAGTCGGCATTGTGTCTCTTATATTTAATTTCGATGCGATTTCTGTGTTTCATTTACAATGGGAAGGTCCAATGGATACAGTAAACCTGCAGAGGTGCATCGGAATGTAAAACTGGTGACACAGACAACGCTCAAAACATAGACAGTAGGAAGACTCAGTGTTCCTGTACTTGGCATTGTGTCTCTTATATTTAATTCCGATGCAATTTCTGTGTTTCATCGACAATGGGAAGGTCCAAGGGATACAGTAAACCGGCAGGGGTGCATCGAAATGTGAAACTGGTGACACAGGAAACGCTCAAAACATAGACCGTAAGAAGATTCAGTTTTCTTGTACTTAAGTCGGCGTTGTGTCTCTTATATTTAATTCCCATGCAATTTCTGTGTTTCATCGTCAATCGGAAGGTCCAATGGATACAGTAAACCTGCAGAGGTGAATCGGAATGTAAAACTTGTGACACAGGTAACGCTCAAAACATAGACAGTAGGAAGACTTACTCTTGCTGTACTTAAGTTGGCATTGTGTCTCTTATATTTAATTCCGATGCAATATCTGTGTTTCATCGTCACTGTGAAGTTCCAAGGGATACAGTAAACATGTAGAGGTGCATCGGAATGTAAAACTAGTGACACAGGAAACGCTCAAATTATAGACAGTAGGAAGACTCAGTCTTCCTGTACTTAAGTCGGCATTGTGTCTCTTATATTTAATTCCGATGCAATTTCTGTGTTTCATCGACAATGGGAAGGTCCAAGGGATACAGTAAACCTGCAGGGGTGCATCGGAATGTAAAACTGGTGACACAGGAAACGCTCAAAACATAGACAGTAGGAAGACTCAGTCTTCCTGTACCCAAGTCGGCATTGTGTCTCTTATATTTAATTTCGATGCAATTTCTGCGTTTCATGGACAATGGGAAAGTACAAGGGATACAGTAAACCGGCAGGGGTGCATCGGAATGTAAAACAGTAGGAAGACTCAGTCTTCCTGTACGCTTCCTGTACTCTTCCTGACTCTTATATTTAATTCCGATGCGATTTCTGTGTTTCATCGACAATGGGAAGGTCCAAGGTATACAGTAAACCTGCAGAGGTGCATCGGAATGTAAAACTAGTGACTCAGGAAACGTTCAAAACATAGACAGTAGGAAGACTCACTCTTCCTGTACTTAAGTCGGCATTGTGTCTCTTATATTTAATTCCGATCAATGGGAAGGTCCAAGGGATACAGTAAACCTGCAGAGGTGCATCGGAATGTAAAACTGGTGACACAGGAAACGCTCAATACATAGACAGTAGGAAGACTCAGTCTTCCTGTACTTAAGTCGGCATTGTGTCTCTTATATTTATTTCAGTTGAAATTTCTGTGTTTCATCGTGAATGGAAAGGTCCAAGGGATATAATAAACCTGCAGAGGTGCATCGGAAAGTAAAAGTGATGACACAGGAAACGCTCAAAACATAGACAGCAGGAAGACTTAGTGTTGCTGTACTTAAGTCGGCATTGTGTCTCTTATATTTAATTCCCATGCAATTTCTGTGTTTCATCGACAATGGGAATGTCCAAGGGATACAGTAAACCGGCAGAGGTGCATCGTAATGTAAAACTGGTGATACAGGAAACGCTCAAAACATAGACCGTAAGACGACTCAGTTTTTTTGTACTTAAGTCGGCTTTGTGTCTCTTATATTTAATTCCGATGCAATATCTGTGTTTCATCGACAATGGGAAGGTCCAAAGGATACAGTAAACCTGCAGAGGTGCATCGGAATGTAAAACTGGTGACACAGGAAACGCTCAATACATAGACAGTAGGAAGACTCAGTGTTCCTGTACTTAAGTCGGCATTGTGTCTGTTATATTTATTTCCGATTAAATTTCTGTGTATCATCGTGAATGGGAAGGTCCAAGGGATATAGTAAACATGCAGAGGTGCATCGGAAAGTAAAACTGATGACACCGGAAACGCTCAAAACATAGACAGTAGGAAGACTCAGTCTTCCTATACTTAAGTCGGCATTGTGTTTCTTATATTTAATTCCGTTGCAATTTCTGTGTTTCATAGTCAATGGGAAGGTCCAAGTGATACAGTAAACCTGAAGAGGTGCATCGGAATGTAAAACTAGTGAGACAGGAAACGCTCAAAACATAGACAGTAGGAAGCCTCAGTCTTCCTGTACTTAAGTTGGCATTGTGTCTCTTATATTTAATTCCGATGCGATTTCTGTGTTTCATCGACAATGGGAAGGTCCGATGGATACAGTAAACCTGCAGAGGTGAATCGGAATGTAAAACTTCTGACAGAGGAAACGCTCAAAACATAGACAGTAGGAAGTCTTAATTTTGCTGTACTTAAGTCGTCATTGTGTCTCTTATTTTTAATTTCGATGCAATTTGTGTGTTTCATCGCCAATGGGAAGGTCCAAGGGATACAGTAAACCTGCAGAGGTGCATCGGAATGTAAAATTGGTGACACAGGAAACGCTCAACACATTGACCGTAAGAAGACTGTTATCTGGTACTTAAGTCGGCATTGTGTCTCTTATATTTAATTCCGAAGCAATTTCTGTGTTTCATCGTCACTGTGAAAGTCCAAGGGATACAGCAAACCTGTAGAGGTGCATCGGAATGTAAAACTGGTGACACAGGAAACGCTCAAATTATAGACAGTAGGAAGACTCAGTCTTCCTGTACTTAAGTCGGCATTGTGTCTCTTATATTTAATTCCGATGCAATTTCTGTGTTTCATCGTCAATGGGAAGGTCCAAAAGATACAGTATACCTGCTGAGGTGAATCGGAATGTAAAACTGGTGACACAGGAAACGCTCAAAACATAGACAGTAGGAAGACTCAATCTTCCGCTACTTAAGTCGGCGTTGTGTCTCTTATATTTAATTCCGATGCAATTTCTGTGTTTCATCGTCAATGGGAACGTCCAAAAGATACAGTATACCTGCTGAGGTGAATCGGAATGTAAAACTGGTGACACAGGAAACGCTCAAAACATAGACAGTAGGAAGACTCAATCTTCCGGTACTTAAGTCGGCATTGTGTCTCTCATATTTAATGTCGATGCAATTTCTGTGTTTCATCGTCAATGGAGAGGTCCAAGGGATACAGTAAACCTGCAGAGGTGCATCATAATGTAAAACTAGTGACACAGGAAACGCTCAAAACATAGACAGCAGGAAGACTCAGTCTTCCTGTACTTAAGTCGGCATTGTGTCTCTTATATTTATTTCCGATGAAATATCTGTGTTTCATCGTGAATGGGAAGATCCAATGGATATAGTAAACCTGCAGAGGTGCATCGGAAAGTAAAACTGATGGCACATGAAACGCTCAAAGCATAGACAGTAGGTATACTCAGTCTTCCTGTACTTAAGTCGGCAATGTGTCTCTTATATTTAATTCCGATGCAATTTCTGTTTTTCATCGTCAATGGGAAGGTCCAAGGGATACAGTAAACCTGCAGAGTTGCATCAGAATGTAAAACTGGTGACACAGGAAACGCTCAAAACATAGACAGTAGGAAAACTCAGTCTTCCTGTACTTAAGTCGGCATTGTGTCTCTTATATTTAATTCCGATGCAATTTCTGTGTTTCATTGTCAATGGGAAGGTCCAAGGGATACAGTAAACCTGAAGAGGTAGATCGGAATGTAAAACTAGTGAGACAGGAAACGCTCAAAACATAGACAGTAGGAAGACTCAGTGTTCCTGTACTTACGTCGGCATTGTGTCTCTTATATTTAATTCTGATGCAATTTCTGTGTTTCATCGTCAATGGGAAGGTCCAAGGGATACAGTATACCTGCAGAGGTGCATCGGAATGTAAAACTGGTGACACAGGAAACGCTCAAATCATAGACAGTAGGAAGACTCAGTCTTCCTGTACTTAAGTCGCCATTGTGTCTCTTATATTTATTTCCGATGAAATATCTGTGTTTCATCGTGAATGGGAAGGTCCAAAGGATATATTAAACCTGCAGAGGTGCATCGGAGAGTAAAACTGATGACACAGGAAACGCTCAAAACATAGACAGTAGGAAGACTTAGTCTTCCTGTACTTAAGTCGGCATTGTGTCTCTTATATTTAACACGTTCACTGCCATCGGCGCACCAGCGCGTCCGGCCGATACTAGTGCATATGCCGTCGACGCGCCTGCGCGGCGAGACACTCAGCTGTTTCTCAGCGCCACAGTTTAGTCGGGCACAGCCATTCGGTGTGGTTCATTGCGCAGGCACTCTAAGAACGTATTGTTTTCAATTTTTGCGGGTGCGGTTCGTGTGTTTTCCCTACAGTTTTTCTCTGTTGTGGGACTGAAAATGGAAGACAATCGTGACACGGCGGGCCCTTCAGAACCTAAGAAACGTAAAACACAGGACACAAGAAACGTACAAAAACTAACGGATGCGGAATTATTACGAATATTAGAAGAAAGCGATTCGGAAACGGAACTGGCCAGTGAGGAGGACGGCGTGGAATCCAGTGAAGAGTCTGACGGAGCCGAGTTTGTTTTAGATGAGACTGTAGAAATGGCTGTGAATCCTAGCGACAGGGAAATGGCAGAAGGAGTGGTAACAAGAGATAACGCAGCTGATACAACTGTTGCGTGGGAAAGAGAGCCAGTTGGAATGATAAATTGCCCATTTATAAAAAAAGAGGGACTGCTTATTCAACCGACGGAAAACACTCCCTTAGATTATTTTCGTCTTTTGCTGACGGACGAATTTCTATTGACAGTTGTAGAAGAAACAAATCGAAACGCGATTGAATTATTCCTTTCTGCGGGAACCAAAGGACAATCACGAATAAACTGTTGGAAAGATGTGACTGTTGGCGAATTGTTAGTGTTCTTGGGAGTTTTCCTGCACATGGGAAATGTAAAGATGAGGAATTTGCAGGACTATTGGAAAAAGGACGCTTTATTCAACGTGAAAGGAATTGCCGATAGTATTTCACGAAATCGTTTTCTGCTAATACTACGTGCATTACACTTTTCTGAAAATCCAAAACAGGGCAAACCAACACCATCCGACAGGTTGTATAAAATACGTCCCGTTATCAATTTTTTCAATGAAAGGATGTGCCAAGTTTACTACCCTGGACGGGAACTGTCTCTGGACGAATCAATGATCCTTTGGCGTGGACGATTACTTTTCCGCCAATACATCAAAAACAAAAAGCACAAATATGGCATAAAGCTATATATTTTGACAACTCCCACTGGAATGGTCCTAAAATTCGCGGTATACACTGGCATGCTGGACGATTTAGGAGGAAGAGGCCATGCGCAAAAAATTGTTCTTCATTTACTAGATGAAAAGTTGAATGCTGGTCACCATGTGTACATGGACAATTACTATAACAGCTTCGCATTGGCAAAGCTGCTCCTGGATAAGAAGACCCACTGCACGGGAACTCTGAGGGCGAATAGGAAGGATACACCCAAGGAAATACAGGAAGCAAAACTACGAAAAGGTGAAGCCGTTGCCAGATTTGCGGAAGGAGTTATGATAGGTAAGTGGCGTGATAAGAGGGAGGTTTGCTACATTTCTAATGCATTTACAAATGAAATGGTTGAGGTTGAAACCAAAAGAAAGGAGAAGAAATCTAAGCCCTTGGCCATTGTAAACTACAATAAATTTATGGCGGGAGTTGATCGGCACGATCAGATGTTATCATATTACCTCTCGGAACGCAAAACCATACGCTGGTACAAGAAACTTTTTATCCACGTTGTGGAAATGATACTGACAAACGCACATGCCCTACACAATAAATATTGTGGCACAAAAATGCCCCTCCAAGAATTTAGACTCAGTATTATAAGAGCACTATTGCCACGAAAGCAGGTAGAACGGCCAGTCAGAAATCCCCAACATGTTGTGGTAAAACGAGAATCAAATGGAAAATCAAAAACACCGCGAAAAAAGTGCAGATCATGCGCCAGCCGTGGACAACGAACAGACACGATTTACGAGTGCCTAGATTGCCCAAATAAAGCAGGATATTGTTTGAATTGTTGTGTTATTCACCACCTCTAAAGGCAGATAGCACTTTCGTTGCTCATTTATTTTTCGACAGTTATGTGTCGGTACTATTCTTAAACTTTGTATTTATTTTATTTGTTTTAGAGTAATGGATAAAGCTCTAGATTGTATTTTTCTTAGATTTGACATACATTTTATTTCAGAAGTTTCTTCGAGATCTTGTGTTTGTATTTGAATGTTTCTACTATATTTTTTGTCCAATAAATATGTCGTTTGTCAGTAGGATGTTTCGTTTCATTTATGAATATAAAATGAAATTGTAGTAACCTAAACTGTCACACTAACCAGGAACAATACACTAGACGCATTGGCGCGTCCACGGCCACCCGCTACAGAATATGGCCTGATATGCCACTGACGCCTTAGTGCGCCCCAAAACAACTTTGATTCACGAGAGTAAATTTGATTGTGTACTTATAAAATAAATACATGTTATATTACTTTTAGCAATATATTTTCAGATTCTATTAAGAAAAATATTGGTTACGTGGCAAAGCAAGGCCAATTACAGTGGCAGTGAACGTGTTAATTCCGATGCAATTTCTGTGTTTCATCGTCACTGTGAAGGTCCAAGGGATACAGTAAATCTGTACAGGTGCATCGGAATGTAAAACTGGTGACACAGGAAACGCTCAAATTATAGACAGTAGGAAGACTCAGTCTTCCTGTACTTAAGTCGGCATTGTGTCTCTTATATTTAATTCCGATGCAATTTCTGTGTTTCATCGTCAATGGGAAGGTCCAAGGGATACAGTAAACCTGCAGAGTTGCATCAGAATGTAAAACTGGTGACACAGGAAACGCTCAACACATAGACAGTAGGAAGACTCAGTCTTCCTGTACTTAAGTCGGCATTGTGTCTCTTATATTTAATTCCGATGCAATTTCTGTGTTTCATCGTCACTGTGAAGGTCCAAGTGATAGAGTAAACCTGTAGAGGTGCGTCAGAATGTAAAACTGGTGACACAGGAAACGCTCCAATTATAGACAGTAGGAAGACTCAGTCTTCCTGTACTTAAGTCGGCATTGTGTCTCTTATATTTCATTCCGATGCAATTTCTGTGTTTCATCGTCAATGGGAAGGTCCAAGGGATACAGTAAACCTGCAGAGGTGCATCAGAATGTAAAACTGGTGACACAGGAAACGCTCAAATCATAGACTGTAGGAAGACTCAGTCTTCCTGTACTTAAGTCTGCATTGTGTCTCTTATATTTAATTCCGATGCAATTTCTGTGTTTCAACGTCAATGGGAAGGTCCAAGGGATACAGTAAACCTGAAGTGGTGCATCGGAATGTAAAACTAGTGAGAAAGGAAACGCTCAAAAATTAGACAGTAGGAAGCCTCAGTCTTCCTGTACTGAAGTCGGCATTGTGTCTCTTATATTTAATTCCGATGTAATTTCTGTGTTTCATCGTCAATGGGAAGGTCCAAGGGATACAGTAAACCTGCAGAGGTGCATCGGAATGTAAAACTGGTGACACAGAAAACGCTCAAAACATAGACAGCAGGAAGACTCAGTCTTCCTGTACTTAAGTCGGCATTGTGTCTCTTATATTTATTTCCGATGAAATATCTGTGTTTCATCGTGAATGGGAAGATCCAATGGATATAGTAAACCTGCAGAGGTGCATCGGAAAGTAAAACTGATGGCACATGAAACGCTCAAAGCATAGACAGTAGGTATACTCAGTCTTCCTGTACTTAAGTCGGCAATGTGTCTCTTATATTTAATTCCGATGCAATTTCTGTTTTTCATCGTCAATGGGAAGGTCCAAGGGATACAGTAAACCTGCAGAGTTGCATCAGAATGTAAAACTGGTGACACAGGAAACGCTCAAAACATAGACAGTAGGAAAACTCAGTCTTCCTGTACTTAAGTCGGCATTGTGTCTCTTATATTTAATTCCGATGCAATTTCTGTGTTTCATTGTCAATGGGAAGGTCCAAGGGATACAGTAAACCTGAAGAGGTAGATCGGAATGTAAAACTAGTGAGACAGGAAACGCTCAAAACATAGACAGTAGGAAGACTCAGTGTTCCTGTACTTACGTCGGCATTGTGTCTCTTATATTTAATTCTGATGCAATTTCTGTGTTTCATCGTCAATGGGAAGGTCCAAGGGATACAGTATACCTGCAGAGGTGCATCGGAATGTAAAACTGGTGACACAGGAAACGCTCAAATCATAGACAGTAGGAAGACTCAGTCTTCCTGTACTTAAGTCGCCATTGTGTCTCTTATATTTATTTCCGATGAAATATCTGTGTTTCATCGTGAATGGGAAGGTCCAAAGGATATATTAAACCTGCAGAGGTGCATCGGAGAGTAAAACTGATGACACAGGAAACGCTCAAAACATAGACAGTAGGAAGACTTAGTCTTCCTGTACTTAAGTCGGCATTGTGTCTCTTATATTTAATTCCGATGCAATTTCTGTGTTTCATCGTCACTGTGAAGGTCCAAGGGATACAGTAAATCTGTACAGGTGCATCGGAATGTAAAACTGGTGACACAGGAAACGCTCAAATTATAGACAGTAGGAAGACTCAGTCTTCCTGTACTTAAGTCGGCATTGTGTCTCTTATATTTAATTCCGATGCAATTTCTGTGTTTCATCGTCAATGGGAAGGTCCAAGGGATACAGTAAACCTGCAGAGTTGCATCAGAATGTAAAACTGGTGACACAGGAAACGCTCAACACATAGACAGTAGGAAGACTCAGTCTTCCTGTACTTAAGTCGGCATTGTGTCTCTTATATTTAATTCCGATGCAATTTCTGTGTTTCATCGTCACTGTGAAGGTCCAAGTGATAGAGTAAACCTGTAGAGGTGCGTCAGAATGTAAAACTGGTGACACAGGAAACGCTCCAATTATAGACAGTAGGAAGACTCAGTCTTCCTGTACTTAAGTCGGCATTGTGTCTCTTATATTTCATTCCGATGCAATTTCTGTGTTTCATCGTCAATGGGAAGGTCCAAGGGATACAGTAAACCTGCAGAGGTGCATCAGAATGTAAAACTGGTGACACAGGAAACGCTCAAATCATAGAGTGTAGGAAGACTCAGTCTACCTGTACTTAAGTCGGCATTGTGTCTCTTATATTTAATTCCGATGTAATTTCTGTGTTTCAACGTCAATGGGAAGGTCCAAGGGATACAGTAAACCTGCAGAGGTGCATCGGACTGTAAAACTGGTGAGACAGGAAACGCTCAAAACATAGACAGTAGGAAGCCTCAGTCTTCCTGTACTTAAGGCGGCATTGTGTCTCCTACATTTAGTTCCGATGCAATTTCTGTGTTTCATCGTCAATGGGAAGGTCCAAGGGATACAGTAAACCTGCAGAGGTGCATCGGAATATAAAACTGGTGACACAGGAAACGCTCAAAACATAGACAGTAGGAAGACTCAGTCTACCTGTACTTAAGTCGGCATTGTGTCTCTTATATTTAATTCCGATGTAATTTCTGTGTTTCAACGTCAATGGGAAGGTCCAAGGGATATAGTAAACCTGCAGATGTGCATCGGAATGTAAAACTGATGACACAGGAAACGCTCAAAGCATAGACAGTAGGAAGACTCAGTCTTCCTGTACTTAAGTCGGCATTGTGTCTCTTATATTTAACACCGATGCGATTTCTGTGTTTCATCGACAATGGGAAGGTCCAAGGGATACAGTAAATCGTCAGGGGTGCATCGGAATGTAAAACTGTTGACTCAGGAAACGCTCAAAACATAGACCGTAAGAAGACTCAGTTTTCTTTCACTTAAGTCGGCGTTGTGTCTCTTATATTTAATTCCGATGCAATTTCTGTGTTTCATCGTCAATGGGTAGGTCCAATGGATACAGTAAACCTGCAGAGGTGAATCGGAATGTAAAACTTCTGACAGAGGAAACGCTCAAAACATAGACAGTAGGAAGTCTTAATCTTGCTGTACTTAAGTCGGCATTGTGTCTCTTATATTTAATTCCGATGCAATTTCACTGTTTCATCGTCACTGGGAAATTCCAAGGGATACAGTAAACCTGTAGAGGTTCATCGGAATGTAAAATTGGTGACACAGGAAACGCTCTAATTATAGACAGTAGGAAGCCTCAGTCTTCCTGTACTTAAGTCGGCATTGTGTCTCTTATATTTATATCCGATCAAATTTCTGTGTTTCATCGTCAATGGGAACGTCGAATGAATACAGTAAACCTGCAGAGGTGAATCGGAATGTAAAACTGGTGACACAGGAAACGCTCAAAACATAGACAGTAGGAAGACTCAGTCTTCCTGTACTTAAGTCAGCATTGTGTCTCTTATATTTAATTACGATGCAATTTGTGTGTTTCATCGCCAATGGGAAGGTCCAAGGGATACAGTAAACCTGCAGAGGTGCATCGGAATGTAAAACTGGTGACACAGGAAACGCTCAAAACATTGACCGAAAGAAGACTGTTTTCTGGTACTTAAGTCGGCATTGTGTCTCTTATATTTAATTCCGATGCAATTTCTGTTTTTCATCGTCAATGGGAAGGTCCAAGGGATACAGTTAACCTGCAGAGGTGCATCGGAATGTAAAATTGGTGACTCAGGAAACGCTCAAATCATAGAGAGTAGGAAGACTCAGTCTTCCTGTACTTAAGACGGCATTGTGACTCTTATATTTAATTCCGATGCGATTTCTGTTTTTCATCGACAATGGGAAGGTCCAAGGGATATAGTAAACCTGCAGAAGTGAATCGGAATGTAAAACTTTTGACACAGGAAACGCTCAAAACATAGATAGTAGGGAGACTCAGTCTTCCTGTACTTAAGTCGTCATTGTGTCTCTTATTTTTAATTTCGATGCAATTTGTGTGTTTCATCGCCAATGGGAAGGTCCAAGGGATACAGTAAACCTGCAGAGGTGCATCGGAATGTAAAATTGGTGACACAGGAAACGCTCAACACATTGACCGTAAGAAGACTGTTATCTGGTACTTAAGTCGGCATTGTGTCTCTTATATTTAATTCCGAAGCAATTTCTGTGTTTCATCGTCACTGTGAAAGTCCAAGGGATACAGCAAACCTGTAGAGGTGCATCGGAATGTAAAACTGGTGACACAGGAAACGCTCAAATTATAGACAGTAGGAAGACTCAGTCTTCCTGTACTTAAGTCGGCATTGTGTCTCTTATATTTAATTCCGATGCAATTTCTGTGTTTCATCGTCAATGGGAAGGTCCAAAAGATACAGTATACCTGCTGAGGTGAATCGGAATGTAAAACTGGTGACACAGGAAACGCTCAAAACATAGACAGTAGGAAGACTCAATCTTCCGCTACTTAAGTCGGCGTTGTGTCTCTTATATTTAATTCCGATGCAATTTCTGTGTTTCATCGTCAATGGGAACGTCCAAAAGATACAGTATACCTGCTGAGGTGAATCGGAATGTAAAACTGGTGACACAGGAAACGCTCAAAACATAGACAGTAGGAAGACTCAATCTTCCGGTACTTAAGTCGGCATTGTGTCTCTCATATTTAATGTCGATGCAATTTTCTGTGTTTCATCGTCAATGGAGAGGTCCAAGGGATACAGTAAACCTGCAGAGGTGCATCATAATGTAAAACTAGTGACACAGGAAACGCTCAAATCATAGACTGTAGGAAGACTCAGTCTTCCTGTACTTAAGTCTGCATTGTGTCTCTTATATTTAATTCCGATGCAATTTCTGTGTTTCAACGTCAATGGGAAGGTCCAAGGGATACAGTAAACCTGAAGTGGTGCATCGGAATGTAAAACTAGTGAGAAAGGAAACGCTCAAAAATTAGACAGTAGGAAGCCTCAGTCTTCCTGTACTGAAGTCGGCATTGTGTCTCTTATATTTAATTCCGATGTAATTTCTGTGTTTCATCGTCAATGGGAAGGTCCAAGGGATACAGTAAACCTGCAGAGGTGCATCGGAATGTAAAACTGGTGACACAGAAAACGCTCAAAACATAGACAGCAGGAAGACTCAGTCTTCCTGTACTTAAGTCGGCATTGTGTCTCTTATATTTATTTCCGATGAAATATCTGTGTTTCATCGTGAATGGGAAGGTCCAATGGATATAGTAAACCTGCAGAGGTGCATCGGAAAGTAAAACTGATGGCACATGAAACGCTCAAAGCATAGACAGTAGGTATACTCAGTCTTCCTGTACTTAAGTCGGCAATGTGTCTCTTATATTTAATTCCGATGCAATTTCTGTTTTTCATCGTCAATGGGAAGGTCCAAGGGATACAGTAAACCTGCAGAGTTGCATCAGAATGTAAAACTGGTGACACAGGAAACGCTCAAAACATAGACAGTAGGAAAACTCAGTCTTCCTGTACTTAAGTCGGCATTGTGTCTCTTATATTTAATTCCGATGCAATTTCTGTGTTTCATTGTCAATGGGAAGGTCCAAGGGATACAGTAAACCTGAAGAGGTGCATCGGAATGTAAAACTAGTGAGACAGGAAACGCTCAAAACATAGACAGTAGGAAGACTCAGTGTTCCTGTACTTACGTCGGCATTGTGTCTCTTATATTTAATTCTGATGCAATTTCTGTGTTTCATCGTCAATGGGAAGGTCCAAGGGATACAGTATACCTGCAGAGGTGCATCGGAATGTAAAACTGGTGACACAGGAAACGCTCAAATCATAGACAGTAGGAAGACTCAGTCTTCCTGTACTTAAGTCGGCATTGTGTCTCTTATATTTATTTCCGATGAAATATCTGTGTTTCATCGTGAATGGGAAGGTCCAAAGGATATATTAAACCTGCAGAGGTGCATCGGAGAGTAAAACTGATGACACAGGAAACGCTCAAAACATAGACAGTAGGAAGACTTAGTCTTCCTGTACTTAAGTCGGCATTGTGTCTCTTATATTTAATTCCGATGCAATTTCTGTGTTTCATCGTCACTGTGAAGGTCCAAGGGATACAGTAAATCTGTACAGGTGCATCGGAATGTAAAACTGGTGACACAGGAAACGCTCAAATTATAGACAGTAGGAAGACTCAGTCTTCCTGTACTTAAGTCGGCATTGTGTCTCTTATATTTAATTCCGATGCAATTTCTGTGTTTCATCGTCAATGGGAAGGTCCAAGGGATACAGTAAACCTGCAGAGTTGCATCAGAATGTAAAACTGGTGACACAGGAAACGCTCAACACATAGACAGTAGGAAGACTCAGTCTTCCTGTACTTAAGTCGGCATTGTGTCTCTTATATTTAATTCCGATGCAATTTCTGTGTTTCATCGTCACTGTGAAGGTCCAAGTGATAGAGTAAACCTGTAGAGGTGCGTCAGAATGTAAAACTGGTGACACAGGAAACGCTCCAATTATAGACAGTAGGAAGACTCAGTCTTCCTGTACTTAAGTCGGCATTGTGTCTCTTATATTTCATTCCGATGCAATTTCTGTGTTTCATCGTCAATGGGAAGGTCCAAGGGATACAGTAAACCTGCAGAGGTGCATCAGAATGTAAAACTGGTGACACAGGAAACGCTCAAATCATAGATTGTAGGAAGACTCAGTCTACCTGTACTTAAGTCGGCATTGTGTCTCTTATATTTAATTCCGATGTAATTTCTGTGTTTCAACGTCAATGGGAAGGTCCAAGGGATACAGTAAACCTGCAGAGGTGCATCGGACTGTAAAACTGGTGAGACAGGAAACGCTCAAAACATAGACAGTAGGAAGCCTCAGTCTTCCTGTACTTAAGGCGGCATTGTGTCTCCTACATTTAGTTCCGATGCAATTTCTGTGTTTCATCGTCAATGGGAAGGTCCAAGGGATACAGTAAACCTGCAGAGGTGCATCGGAATATAAAACTGGTGACACAGGAAACGCTCAAAACATAGACAGTAGGAAGACTCAGTCTTCCTGTACTTAAGTCGGCATTGTGTCTCTTATATTTATTTCCGATGAAATATCTGTGTTTCATCGTGAATGGGAAGGTCCAAGGGATATAGTAAACCTGCAGATGTGCATCGGAATGTAAAACTGATGACACAGGAAACGCTCAAAGCATAGACAGTAGGAAGACTCAGTCTTCCTGTACTTAAGTCGGCATTGTGTCTCTTATATTTAACACCGATGCGATTTCTGTGTTTCATCGACAATGGGAAGGTCCAAGGGATACAGTAAATCGTCAGGGGTGCATCGGAATGTAAAACTGTTGACTCAGGAAACGCTCAAAACATAGACCATAAGAAGACTCAGTTTTCTTTCACTTAAGTCGGCGTTGTGTCTCTTATATTTAATTCCGATGCAATTTCTGTGTTTCATCGTCAATGGGTAGGTCCAATGGATACAGTAAACCTGCAGAGGTGAATCGGAATGTAAAACTTCTGACAGAGGAAACGCTCAAAACATAGACAGTAGGAAGTCTTAATCTTGCTGTACTTAAGTCGGCATTGTGTCTCTTATATTTAATTCCGATGCAATTTCACTGTTTCATCGTCACTGGGAAATTCCAAGGGATACAGTAAACCTGTAGAGGTTCATCGGAATGTAAAATTGGTGACACAGGAAACGCTCAAATTATAGACAGTAGGAAGCCTCAGTCTTCCTGTACTTAAGTCGGCATTGTGTCTCTTATATTTATATCCGATCAAATTTCTGTGTTTCATCGTGAATGGGAAGGTCCAAGGGATACAGTAAACATGCAGAGGTGCATCGGAAAGTAAAACTGATGACACAGGGAACGCTCAAAACATAGACAGTAGGAAGACTTAGTCTTCTTGTACTTAAGTCGGCATTGTGTATCTTATATTTAAATCCGATGCAATTTCTGTTTTTCATCGTCAATGGGAAGTTCCAAGGGATACAGTAAACCTGCAGAGGTGCATCGGAATGTAAAACTGGTGTCTCAGGAAAAGCTAAAATCATAGACAGTAGGAAGACTCAGTCTTCCTGTACTTAAGACGGCATTGTGACTCTTATATTTAATTCCGATGCAATTTCTGTGTTTCATCGTCAATGGGAACGTCGAATGAATACAGTAAACCTGCAGAGGTGAATCGGAATGTAAAACTGGTGACACAGGAAACGCTCAAAACATAGACAGTAGGAAGACTCAGTCTTCCTGTACTTAAGTCGGCATTGTGTCTCTTATATTTAATTACGATGCAATTTGTGTGTTTCATCGCCAATGGGAAGGTCCAAGGGATACAGTAAACCTGCAGAGGTGCATCGGAATGTAAAACTGGTGACACAGGAAACACTCAAAACATTGACCGAAAGAAGACTGTTTTCTGGTACTTAAGTCGGCATTGTGTCTCTTATATTTAATTCCGATGCAATTTCTGTGTTTCATCGACAATGGGAAGGACCAAGTGATACAGTAAACCTGTAGAGGGGCATCGGAATGTAAAACTGAAGACACAGGAAACGCTCAAATTATAGACAGTAGGAAGACTCAGTCTTCCTGTACTTAAGTCGGCATTGTGTCTCTTTTATTTAATTCCGATGCAATTTCTGTGTTTCATCGTCAATGGGAAGGTCCAAGGGATACAGTAAACCTGCAGAGGTGCATCAGAATGTAAAACTGGTGACACAGGAAACGCTCAAAACATAGACAGTAGGAAGACTCAGTCTTCCTGTACTTAAGTCGGCATTGTGTCTATTATATTTAATTCCGATGCGATTTCTGTGTTTCATTTACAATGGGAAGGTCCAATGGATACAGTAAACCTGCAGAGGTGCATCGGAATGCAAAACTGGTGACACAGGAAACGCTCAAAACATAGACAGTAGGAAGACTCAGTTTCCTGTACTTAAGTCGGCATTGTGTCTCTTATATTTATTTCAGATGAAATTTCTGTGTTTCATCGTGAATGGAAAGGTCCTAGCGGTATAGTAAACCTGCAGAGGTGCATCGGAAAGTAAAACTGATGACACAGTAACGCTCAATACATAGGCAGTAGGAAGACTCAGTCTTCCTGTACTTAAGTCGGCATTGTGTCTCTTATATTTAATTCCGATGCGATTTCTGTGTTTCATGGACAATGGGAAGGCCCAAGGGATACAGTAAACCGGCAGGGGTGCATCGGAATGTAAAACTGGTGATACATGAAACGCTCAAAACATAGACAGTAGGAAGACTCAGTCTTCCTGAACTTAAGACGGCATTGTGTATCTTATATTTAATTCCGATGCAATTTCTGTGTTTCATCGTTAATGGGAAGGTCCAAGGGATACAGTAAACCAGCAGAGGTGCATCGGAATGTAAAACTAGTGACACAGGAAACGCTCCAAATATAGACAAAAGGAAGACTCAGTCTTCCTGTACTTATGTCGGCATTGTGTCTCTTATATTTAATTCCAATGCAATTTCTGTGTTTCATCGTCAATGGGAAGGTCCAAGGGATACAGTAAACCTGCACAGGTGCATCGGAATGTAAAACTGGTGACACAGGAAACGCTCAAAACATAGACAGTAGGAAGACTCAGTCTTCCTGTACTTAAGTCGGCATTGTGTCTCTTATATTTAATTCCAATGCAATTTCTGTGTTTCATCGTCAATGGGATTGTCCAAGGGATACAGTAAACCTGCAGAGGTGCATCGGAATGTAAAACTGGTGACACAGGAAACGCTCAAATCATAGACAGTAGGAAGACTCAGTCTTCCTGTAGTTAAGTCGGCATTGTGTCTCTTATATTTATTTCCGATTAAATTTCTGTGTTTCATCGTGAATGGGAAGGTCCAAGGGATATAGTAAACATGCAGAGGTGCATCAGAAAGTAAAACTGATGACACAGGAAACGCTCAAAACGTAGACAGTAGGAAGACTTAGTCTTCTTGTTCTTAAGTCGGCATTGTGTATCTTATATTTAATTCCGATGCAATTTCTGATTTTCATCGTCAATGGGAAGGTCCAAGGGATACAGTAAACCTGCAGGGGTGCATCGGAATGTAAAAGGGGTGACTCAGGAAACGCTCAAATCATAGACAGTAGGAAGACTCAGTCTTCCTGTACTTAAGACGGCATTGTGAATCTTATATTTAATTCCGATGCAATTTCTGTGTTTCATCGACAATGGGAAGGTCCAAGGGATACAGTAAACCTGCAGAGGTGCATCGGAATGTAAAACTGATGACACAGGAAACGCTCAAAACATAGACAGTAGGAAGACTCAGTCTTCCTGTACTTAAGTCGGCATTGTGTCTCTTATATTTAATTCCGATGCAATTTCTGTGTTTCATCGACAATGGGATGGTCCAAGTGGTACCGTAAACCTGTAGAGGTGCATCGGAATGTAAAACTGGTGACACAGGAAGCGCTCAAATTGTAGACAGTTGGAAGACTCAGTCTTCCTGTACTTAAGTCGGCATTGTGTCTCTTATATTTAATTTCGATGCGATTTCTGTGTTTCATCGACAATGGGAAGGTCCAATGGATACAGTAAACCTGCAGAGGTGCATCGGAATGTAAAACTGGTGACACAGACAACGCTCAAAACATAGACAGTAGGAAGACTCAGTGTTCCTGTACTTGGCATTGTGTCTCTTATATTTAATTCCGATGCAATTTCTGTGTTTCATCGACAATGGGAAGGTCCAAGGGATACAGTAAACCGGCAGGGGTGCATCGAAATGTGAAACTGGTGACACAGGAAACGCTCAAAACATAGACCGTAAGAAGATTCAGTTTTCTTGTACTTAAGTCGGCGTTGTGTCTCTTATATTTAATTCCCATGCAATTTCTGTGTTTCATCGTCAATCGGAAGGTCCAATGGATACAGTAAACCTGCAGAGGTGAATCGGAATGTAAAACTTGTGACACAGGTAACGCTCAAAACATAGACAGTAGGAAGACTTACTCTTGCTGTACTTAAGTTGGCATTGTGTCTCTTATATTTAATTCCGATGCAATATCTGTGTTTCATCGTCACTGTGAAGTTCCAAGGGATACAGTAAACATGTAGAGGTGCATCGGAATGTAAAACTGGTGACACAGGAAACGCTCAAATTATAGACAGTAGGAAGACCCAGTCTTCCTGTACTTAAGTCGGCATTGTGTCTCTTATATTTAATTCCGATGCAATTTCTGTGTTTCGTCGACAATGGGAAGGTCCAAGGGATACAGTAAACCTGCAGAGGTGCATCGGAATGTAAAACTGGTGACACAGGAAACGCTCAAAACATAGACAGTAGGAAGACTCAGTCTTCCTGTACCCAAGTCGGCATTGTGTCTCTTATATTTAATTTCGATGCAATTTCTGCGTTTCATGGACAATGGGAAAGTACAAGGGATACAGTAAACCGGCAGGGGTGCATCGGAATGTAAAACAGTAGGAAGACTCAGTCTTCCTGTACGCTTCCTGTACTCTTCCTGACTCTTATATTTAATTCCGATGCGATTTCTGTGTTTCATCGACAATGGGAAGGTCCAAGGTATACAGTAAACCTGCAGAGGTGCATCGGAATGTAAAACTAGTGACTCAGGAAACGTTCAAAACATAGACAGTAGGAAGACTCACTCTTCCTGTACTTAAGTCGGCGTTGTGTCTCTTATATTTAATTCCGATCAATGGGAAGGTCCAAGGGATACAGTAAACCTGCAGAGGTGCATCGGAATGTAAAACTGGTGACACAGGAAACGCTCAATACATAGACAGTAGGAAGACTCAGTCTTCCTGTACTTAAGTCGGCATTGTGTCTCTTATATTTATTTCAGTTGAAATTTCTGTGTTTCATCGTGAATGGAAAGGTCCAAGGGATATAATAAACCTGCAGAGGTGCATCGGAAAGTAAAAGTGATGACACAGGAAACGCTCAAAACATAGACAGCAGGAAGACTTAGTCTTGCTGTACTTAAGTCGGCATTGTGTCTCTTATATTTAATTCCCATGCAATTTCTGTGTTTCATCGACAATGGGAATGTCCAAGGGATACAGTAAACCGGCAGAGGTGCATCGTAATGTAAAACTGGTGATACAGGAAACGCTCAAAACATAGACCGTAAGACGACTCAGTTTTTTTGTACTTAAGTCGGCTTTGTGTCTCTTATATTTAATTCCGATGCAATATCTGTGTTTCATCGACAATGGGAAGGTCCAAAGGATACAGTAAACCTGCAGAGGTGCATCGGAATGTAAAACTGGTGACACAGGAAACGCTCAATACATAGACAGTAGGAAGACTCAGTGTTCCTGTACTTAAGTCGGCATTGTGTCTGTTATATTTATTTCCGATTAAATTTCTGTGTATCATGGTGAATGGGAAGGTCCAAGGGATATAGTAAACATGCAGAGGTGCATCGGAAAGTAAAACTGATGACACCGGAAACGCTCAATACATAGACAGTAGGAAGACTCAGTGTTCCTGTACTTAAGTCGGCATTGTGTCTGTTATATTTATTTCCGATTAAATTTCTGTGTATCATGGTGAATGGGAAGGTCCAAGGGATATAGTAAACATGCAGAGGTGCATCGGAAAGTAAAACTGATGACACCGGAAACGCTCAAAACATAGACAGTAGGGAGACTTAGTCTTCCTGTACTTAAGTCGGCATTGTGTATCTTATATTTAATTCCGATGCAATTTCTGTTTTTCATCGTCAATGGGAAGGTCCAAGGGATACAGTTAACCTGCAGAGGTGCATCGGAATGTAAAATTGGTGACTCAGGAAACGCTCAAATCATAGAGAGTAGGAAGACTCAGTCTTCCTGTACTTAAGACGGCATTGTGACTCTTATATTTAATTCCGATGCGATTTCTGTTTTTCATCGACAATGGGAAGGTCCAAGGGATATAGTAAACCTGCAGAAGTGAATCGGAATGTAAAACTTTTGACACAGGAAACGCTCAAAACATAGATAGTAGGAAGACTCAGTCTTCCTGTACTTAAGTCGTCATTGTGTCTCTTATTTTTAATTTCGATGCAATTTGTGTGTTTCATCGCCAATGGGAAGGTCCAAGGGATACAGTAAACCTGCAGAGGTGCATCGGAATGTAAAATTGGTGACACAGGAAACGCTCAACACATTGACCGTAAGAAGACTGTTATCTGGTACTTAAGTCGGCATTGTGTCTCTTATATTTAATTCCGAAGCAATTTCTGTGTTTCATCGTCACTGTGAAAGTCCAAGGGATACAGCAAACCTGTAGAGGTGCATCGGAATGTAAAACTGGTGACACAGGAAACGCTCAAATTATAGACAGTAGGAAGACTCAGTCTTCCTGTACTTAAGTCGGCATTGTGTCTCTTATATTTAATTCCGATGCAATTTCTGTGTTTCATCGTCAATGGGAAGGTCCAAAAGATACAGTATACCTGCTGAGGTGAATCGGAATGTAAAACTGGTGACACAGGAAACGCTCAAAACATAGACAGTAGGAAGACTCAATCTTCCGCTACTTAAGTCGGCGTTGTGTCTCTTATATTTAATTCCGATGCAATTTCTGTGTTTCATCGTCAATGGGAACGTCCAAAAGATACAGTATACCTGCTGAGGTGAATCGGAATGTATAACTGGTGACACAGGAAACGCTCAAAACATAGACAGTAGGAAGACTCAATCTTCCGGTACTTAAGTCGGCATTGTGTCTCTCATATTTAATGTCGATGCAATTTCTGTGTTTCATCGTCAATGGAGAGGTCCAAGGGATACAGTAAACCTGCAGAGGTGCATCATAATGTAAAACTAGTGACACAGGAAACGCTCAAATCATAGACTGTAGGAAGACTCAGTCTTCCTGTACTTAAGTCTGCATTGTGTCTCTTATATTTAATTCCGATGCAATTTCTGTGTTTCAACGTCAATGGGAAGGTCCAAGGGATACAGTAAACCTGAAGTGGTGCATCGGAATGTAAAACTAGTGAGAAAGGAAACGCTCAAAAATTAGACAGTAGGAAGCCTCAGTCTTCCTGTACTGAAGTCGGCATTGTGTCTCTTATATTTAATTCCGATGTAATTTCTGTGTTTCATCGTCAATGGGAAGGTCCAAGGGATACAGTAAACCTGCAGAGGTGCATCGGAATGTAAAACTGGTGACACAGAAAACGCTCAAAACATAGACAGCAGGAAGACTCAGTCTTCCTGTACTTAAGTCGGCATTGTGTCTCTTATATTTATTTCCGATGAAATATCTGTGTTTCATCGTGAATGGGAAGGTCCAATGGATATAGTAAACCTGCAGAGGTGCATCGGAAAGTAAAACTGATGGCACATGAAACGCTCAAAGCATAGACAGTAGGTATACTCAGTCTTCCTGTACTTAAGTCGGCAATGTGTCTCTTATATTTAATTCCGATGCAATTTCTGTTTTTCATCGTCAATGGGAAGGTCCTAGGGATACAGCAAACCTGCAGAGTTGCATCAGAATGTAAAACTGGTGACACAGGAAACGCTCAAAACATAGACAGTAGGAAAACTCAGTCTTCCTGTACTTATGTCGGCATTGTGTCTCTTATATTTAATTCCGATGCAATTTCTGTGTTTCATTGTCAATGGGAAGGTCCAAGGGATACAGTAAACCTGAAGAGGTGCATCGGAATGTAAAACTAGTGAGACAGGAAACGCTCAAAACATAGACAGTAGGAAGACTCAGTGTTCCTGTACTTACGTCGGCATTGTGTCTCTTATATTTAATTCTGAAGCAATTTCTGTGTTTCATCGTCAATGGGAAGGTCCAAGGGATACAGTATACCTGCAGAGGTGCATCGGAATGTAAAACTGGTGACACAGGAAACGCTCAAATCATAGACAGTAGGAAGACTCAGTCTTCCTGTACTTAAGTCGGCATTGTGTCTCTTATATTTATTTCCGATGAAATATCTGTGTTTCATCGTGAATGGGAAGGTCCAAAGGATATATTAAACCTGCAGAGGTGCATCGGAGAGTAAAACTGATGACACAGGAAACGCTCAAAACATAGACAGTAGGAAGACTTAGTCTTCCTGTACTTAAGTCGGCATTGTGTCTCTTATATTTAATTCCGATGCAATTTCTGTGTTTCATCGTCACTGTGAAGGTCCAAGGGATACAGTAAATCTGTACAGGTGCATCGGAATGTAAAACTGGTGACACAGGAAACGCTCAAATTATAGACAGTAGGAAGACTCAGTCTTCCTGTACTTAAGTCGGCATTGTGTCTCTTATATTTAATTCCGATGCAATTTCTGTGTTTCATCGTCAATGGGAAGGTCCAAGGGATACAGTAAACCTGCAGAGTTGCATCAGAATGTAAAACTGGTGACACAGGAAACGCTCAACACATAGACAGTAGGAAGACTCAGTCTTCCTGTACTTAAGTCGGCAGTGTGTCTCTTATATTTAATTCCGATGCAATTTCTGTGTTTCATCGTCACTGTGAAGGTCCAAGTGATAGAGTAAACCTGTAGAGGTGCGTCAGAATGTAAAACTGGTGACACAGGAAACGCTCCAATTATAGACAGTAGGAAGACTCAGTCTTCCTGTACTTAAGTCGGCATTGTGTCTCTTATATTTCATTCCGATGCAATTTCTGTGTTTCATCGTCAATGGGAAGGTCCAAGGGATACAGTAAACCTGCAGAGGTGCATCAGAATGTAAAACTGGTGACACAGGAAACGCTCAAATCATAGATTGTAGGAAGACTCAGTCTACCTGTACTTAAGTCGGCATTGTGTCTCTTATATTTAATTCCGATGTAATTTCTGTGTTTCAACGTCAATGGGAAGGTCCAAGGGATACAGTAAACCTGCAGAGGTGCATCGGAATGTAAAACTGGTGAGACAGGAAACGCTCAAAACATAGACAGTAGGAAGCCTCAGTCTTCCTGTACTTAAGGCGGCATTGTGTCTCCTACATTTAGTTCCGATGCAATTTCTGTGTTTCATCGTCAATGGGAAGGTCCAAGGGATACAGTAAACCTGCAGAGGTGCATCGGAATATAAAACTGGTGACACAGGAAACGCTCAAAACATAGGCAGTAGGAAGACTCAGTCTTCCTGTACTTAAGTCGGCATTGTGTCTCTTATATTTATTTCCGATGAAATATCTGTGTTTCATCGTGAATGGGAAGGTCCAAGGGATATAGTAAACCTGCAGATGTGCATCGGAATGTAAAACTGATGACACAGGAAACGCTCAAAGCATAGACAGTAGGAAGACTCAGTCTTCCTGTACTTAAGTCGGCATTGTGTCTCTTATATTTAATTCCGATGCAATTTCTGTGTTTCATCGTCAATGGGAAGGTCCAAGGGATACAGTAAATGGGCAGGGGTGCATCGGAATGTAAAACTGGTGACACAGGAAACGCTCAAAACATACTCAGTAGGAACACTCAGTCTTCCTGTACTTAAGTCGGCATTGTGTCTCTTATATTTATTTCTGATTAAATTTCTGTGTTTCATCGTGAATGGGAAGGTCCAACGGATATAGTAAACATGCAGAGGTGCATCGGAAAGTAAAACTGATGACACAGGAAACGCTCAAATAATAGACAGTAGGAAGACTTAGTCTTCCTGTACTTAAGTCTGCATTGTGTCTCTTACATTTAATTCCGATGCAATTTCTGTTTTTCATCGTCAATGGGAAGGTGCAAGGGATACAGTAAACCTGGAGAGGTGCATCAGAATGTAAAACTGGTGACACAGGAAACGCTCAAAACATAGACCGTGAGAAGACTCAGGTTTCTTGTACTTAAGTCGGCGTTGTGTCTCTTATATTTAATTCCGATGCAATTTCTGTGTTTCATCGTCAATGGGAACGTCCAATAGATACAGTAAACCTGCAGAGGTGAATCGGAATGTAAAACAGGTGACACAGGAAACGCTAAAAACACAGACAGTAGGAAGACTCAATCTTCCGGTACTTAAGTCGGCATTGTGTCTCTTATATTTAATTTCGATGCAATTTGTGTGTTTCTTCGCCAATTCGAAGGTCCAAGGGATACAGTAAACATGCAGAGGTGCATCGGAATGTAAAAGTGGTGACACAGGATACGCTCAAAACATTGACCGTAAGAAGACTGTTTTCTGGTACTTAAGGCGGCATTGTGTCTCTTATATTTAATTCCATTGCAATATCTGTGCTTCATCGTCACTGTGAAGGTCCAAGTGATAGAGTTAACACGTAGAGGTGCGTCAGAATGTAAAACTAGTGACACAGGAAACGCTCAAATTATAGACAGTAGGAAGACTCAGTCTTCCTGTACTTAAGTCGGCATTGTGTCTCTTATATTTAATTACGATGCAATTTCTGTGTTTCATCGTCAATGGGAGGGTCCAAGGGATACAGTAAACCTGCAGAGGTGCATCCGAATGTAAAACTGGTGACACAGGAAACGCTGAAAACATAGACTGTAGGAAGTCTCAGTCTTCCTGTACTTAAGTCGGCATTGTGTCTCTTATATTTAATTCCGATGCAATTTCCGTGTTTCAACGTCAATGGGAAGGTCCAAGGGATACAGTAAACCTGAAGAGTAGCATCGGAATGTAAAACTAGTGAGACAGGAAACGCTCAAAACATAGACAGTAGGAAGACTTACTCTTCCTGTACTTAAGTCGGCATTGTGTCTCTTATATTTAATTCCGATGCAATTTCTGTGTTTCATCGTCACTGTGAAGGTCCAAGGGATACAGTAAACCTGTAGAGGTGCATCAGAATCTAAAACTGGTGACACAGGAAACGCTCAAATTATAGACATTAGGAAGACTCAGTCTTCCTGTACCTAAGACGGCATTGTGTCTCTTATATTTAATTCCGATGCAATTTTTGTGTTTCATCGTCAATGGGAAGGTGCAAGGGATACAGAAAACCTGCAGAGGTGCATCAGAATGTAAAACTGGTGACACAGGAAACGCTTGAAACATAGACCGTAAGAAGACTCAGTTTTCTTGTACTTAAAACGGCGTTGTGTCTCTTATATTTAATTCCGATGCAATTTCTGTGTTTCATCGTCAATGGGAACGTCCAAAAGATACAGTAAACCTGCAGAGGTGAATCGGAATGTATAACTGGTGACACAAGAAACGCTCAAAGCATAGACAGTAGGAAAACTCAGTCTTCCTGCACTTAAGTCGGCATTGTGTCTCTTATATATATTTCCGATTAAATTTCTGTGTTTCATCGTGAATGGGAATGTCCAAGGGATATAGTAAACATGCAGAGGTGCAACGGAAAGTAAAACTGATGACACAGCAAACGCTCAAAACATAGACAGTAGGAAGACTTAGTCTTCCTGTACTTAAGTCGGCATTGTGTCTCTTATATTTAATTCCGATACAATTTCTGTGTTTCATCGTCAATGGGAAGGTCCAAGGGATACAGTAAACCTGCAGTGGTAATCAGAATGTAAAACTGGTGACACAGGAAACGCTCAAAACATAGACTGTAGGAAGACTCAGTCTTCCTGTACTTAAGTCGGCATTGTGTCTCTTATATTCAATTCCGAGGCAATTTCTGTGTTTCAACGTCAATGGGAAGGTCCAAGGGATACAGTAAACCTGAAGAGGTGCATCGGAATGTAAAACTAGTGAGACAGGAAACGCTCAAAACATAGACAGTAGGAAGCCTCAGTCTTCCTGTACTTAAGTCGGCCTTGTGCCTCTTATATTTAATTCCGATGCAATTTCTGTGTTTCATCGTCAATGGGAAGGTCCAAGGGATACAGTAAACCTGCAGAGGTGCATCGGAATGTAAAACTGGTGACACAGCTAACGCTCAAAACATAGACAGTAGGAAGACTCAGTCTTCCTGTACTTAAGTCGACATTGTGTCTCTTATATTTATTTCCGATGAAATATCTGTGTTTCATCGTGAATGGGAAGGTCCAAGAGATATAGTAAACCTGAAGAGGAGCATCGGAAAGTAAAACTGATGACACAGGAAACGCTCAAAACATAGACAGTAGGAAGACTCAGTCTTCCTGTACTTAAGTCGGCATTGTGTCTCTTATATTTATTTCCGATGAAATATCTGTGTTTCATCGTGAATGGGAAGGTCCAAGGGATATAGTAAACCTGCAGATGTGCATCGGAATGTAAAACTGATGACACAGGAAACGCTCAAAGCATAGACAGTAGGAAGACTCAGTCTTCCTGTACTTAAGTCGGCATTGTGTCTCTTATATTTAATTCCGATGCAATTTCTGTGTTTCATCGTCAATGGGAAGGTCCAAGGGATACAGTAAATCGGCAGGGGTGCATCGGAATGTAAAACTGGTGAAACAGGAAACGCTCAAAAGATTGACCGTAAGAAGACTCAGTTTTCTTGTACTTAAGTCGGCGTTGTGTCTCTTATATTTAATTCCGATGCAATTTCTGTGTTTCATCGTCAATGGGAAGGACCAAGGGATACAGTAAACCTGCAGAGGTGCATCGGAATGTAAAATTGGTGACACAGGAAACGCTCAAAACATAGGCAGTAGGAACACTCAGTCTTCCTGTACTTAAGTCGGCATTGTGTCTCTTATATTTATTTCTGATTACATTTCTGTGTTTCATCGTGAATGGGAAGGTCCAAGGGATATAGTAAACATGCAGAGGTGCATCGGAAAGTAAAACTGATGACACAGGAAACGCTCAAATAATAGACAGTAGGAAGACTTAGTCTTCCTGTACTTAAGTCGGCATTATGTCTCTTACATTTAATTCCGATGCAATTTCTGTTTTTCATCGTCAATGGGAAGGTGCAAGGGATACAGTAAACCTGGAGAGGTGCATCAGAATGTAAAACTGGTGACACAGGAAACGCTCAAAACATAGACCGTGAGAAGACTCAGGTTTCTTGTACTTAAGTCGGCGTTGTGTCTCTTATATTTAATTCCGATGCAATTTCTGTGTTTCATCGTCAATGGGAACGTCCAATAGATACAGTAAACCTGCAGAGGTGAATCGGAATGTAAAACTGGTGACACAGGAAACGCTCAAAACACAGACAGTAGGAAGACTTAATCTTCCGGTACTTAAGTCGGCATTGTGTCTCTTATATTTAATTTCGATGCAATTTGTGTGTTTCATCGCCAATTCGAAGGTCCAAGGGATACAGTAAACATGCAGAGGTGCATCGGAATGTAAAAGTGGTGACACAGGATACGCTCAAAACATTGACCGTAAGAAGACTGTTTTCTGGTACGTAAGGCGCCATTGTGTCTCTTATATTTAACTCCATTGCAATTTCTGTGCTTCATCGTCACTGTGAAGGTCCAAGTGATAGAGTAAACATGTAGAGGCGCGTCAGAATGTAAAACTAGTGACACAGGAAACGCTCAAATTATAGACAGTAGGAAGACTCAGTCTTCCTGTACTTAAGTCGGCATTGTGTCTCTTATATTTAATTCCGATGCAATTTCTGTGTTTCATCGTCAATGGGAAGGTCCAAGGGATACAGTAAACCTGCAGAGGTGCATCCGAATATAAAACTGGTGACACAGGAAATGCTGAAAACATAGACTGTAGGAAGTCTCAGTCTTCCTGTACTTAAGTCGGCATTGTGTCTCTTATATTTAATTCCGATGCAATTTCTGTGTTTCAAAGTTAATGGGAAGGTCCAAGGGATACAGTAAACCTGAAGAGTAGCATCGGAATGTAAAACTAGTGAGACAGGAAACGCTCAAAACATAGACAGTAGGAAGACTTACTCTTCCTGTACTTAAGTCGGCATTGTGTCTCTTATATTTAATTCCGATGCAATTTCTGTGTTTCATCGTCACTGTGAAGGTCCAAGGGGTACAGTAAACCTGTAGAGGTGCATCAGAATCTAAAACTGGTGACACAGGAAACGCTCAAGTTATAGACATTAGGAAGACTCAGTCTTCCTGTACTTAAGACGGCATTGTGTCTCTTATATTTAATTCCGATGCAATTTTTGTGTTTCATCGTCAATGGGAAGGTGCAAGGGATACAGTAAACCTGCAGAGGTGCATCAGAATGTAAAACTGGTGACACAGGAAACGCTTGAAACATAGACCGTAAGAAGACTCAGTTTTCTTGTACTTAAGTCGGCGTTGTGTCTCTTATATTTAATTCCGATGCAATTTCTGTGTTTCATCGTCAATGGGAACGTCCAAAAGATATAGTAAACCTGCAGAGGTGAATCGGAATGTAAAACTGGTGACACAGGAGACGCTCAAAACATAGACAGTAGGAAAACTCAATCTTCCGGTACTTAAGTCGGCATTGTGTCTCTTATATTTAATTCCGATGCAATTTTTGTGTTTCTTCGCCAATGGGAAGATCCAAGGGATACAGTAAACATGCAGAAGTGCATCGGAATGTAAAACTGGTGACACAGGATACGCTCAAAACATGGACCGTAAGAAGACTGTTTTCTGGTACTTAAGTCGGCATTGTGTCTCTTATATTTATTTCCGATGAAATATCTGTGTTTCATCGTGAATGGGAAGGTCCAAGGGATATAGTAAACCTGCAGAGGTGCATCAGAATGTAAAACTGGTGACACAGGAAACGCTTGAAACATAGACCGTAAGAAGACTCAGTTTTCTTGTACTTAAAACGGCGTTGTGTCTCTTATATTTAATTCCGATGCAATTTCTGTGTTTCATCGTCAATGGGAACGTCCAAAAGATACAGTAAACCTGGAGAGGTGAATCGGAATGTATAACTGGTGACACAGGAAACGCTCAATACATAGACAGTAGGAAGACTCAGTCTTCCTGCACTTAAGTCGGCATTGTGTCTCTTATATTTATTTCCGATTAAATTTCTGTGTTTCATCGTGAATGGGAATGTCCAAGGGATGTAGTAAACATGCAGAGGTGCAACGGAAAGTAAAACTGATGACACAGGAAACGCTCAAAACATAGACAGTAGGAAGACTTAGTCTTCCTGTACTTAAGTCGGCATTGTGTCTCTTATATTTAATTCCGATACAATTTCTGTGTTTCATCGTCAATGGGAAGGTCCAAGGGATACAGTAAACCTGCAGTGGTAATCAGAATGTAAAACTGGTGACACAGGAAACGCTCAAAACATAGACTGTAGGAAGACTCAGTCTTCCTGTACTTAAGTCGGCCATATGTCTCTTATATTCAATTCCGAGGCAATTTCTGTGTTTCAACGTCAATGGGAAGGTCCAAGGGATACAGTAAACCTGAAGAGGTGCATCGGAATGTAAAACTAGTGAGACAGGAAACGCTCAAAACATAGACAGTAGGAAGCCTCAGTCTTCCTGTACTTAAGTCGGCCTTGTGCCTCTTATATTTATTTCCGATGAAATATCTGTGTTTCATCGTGAATGGGAAGGTCCAAGGGATATAGTAAACCTGCAGAGGTGCATCGGAAAGTAAAACTGTTGACACAGGAAACGCTCAAAACATAGACAGTAGGAACACTTAGTCTTCCTGTACTTAAGTCGGCATTGTGTCTCTTATATTTAATTCCGATGCAATTTCTGTGTTTCATCGGCACTGTGAAGGTCCAAGGGATACAGTAATCCTGTAGAGCTGCATCGGAATGTAAAACTGGTGACACAGGAAACGCTCAAATTATAGACAGTAGGAAGACACAGTCTTCCTGTACTTAAGTCGGCATTGTGTCTCTTATATTTAATTCCGATGCAATTTCTGTGTTTCATTGTCAATGGGAAGGACCGAGGGATACAGTAAACCTGCAGAGGGGCATCAGAAGGTACAACTGGTGACACAGGAAACGCTCAAAACATAGACAGTAGGAAGACTCAGTCTTCCTGTACATAAGTCTGCATTGTGTCTCTTATATTTAATTCCGATGCAATTTCTGTGTTTCATCGTCAATGGGAAGATCCAAGGGATACAGTAAACCTGCAAAGGTGCAACGGAATGTAAAACTAGTGACACAGGAAACGCTAAAAACATATACAGTAGGAGGACTCAGTCTTCCTGTACTTAAGTCGGCCATGTGTCTTTTATATTCAATTCCGAGGCAATTTCTGTGTTTCAACGTCAATGGGAAGGTCCAAGGGACACAGTAAACCGGCAGAGGTGCATCGGAATGTAAAACTGGTGACACAGGAAACGCTCAAATCATAGACCGTAAGAAGACTCAGTTTTCTTGTGCTTAAGTCGGCGTTGTGTCTCTTATATTTAATTCCGATGCAATTTCTGTGTTTCATCGTGAATGGGAAGGTCCAAGGGATATAGTAAACATGCAGAGGTGCATCGGAAAGTAAAACTGATGACACAGGAAACGCTCAAAACATAGACAGTAGGAAGACTTAGTCTTCCTGTACATAAGTCGGCATTGTGTCTCTTATATTTAATTCCGATGCAATTTCTGTTTTTCATCGTCAATGGGAAGGTACAAGGGATACAGTAAACCTGCAGAGGTGCATCAGAATGTAAAACTGGTGACACAGGACACGCTCAAACCATAGACCGTAAGATGTTTCAGTTTTTTTCTACTTAAGTCGGCGTTGTGTCTCTTATATTTAATTCCGATGCAATTTCTGTGTTCCTTCGTCACTGTGTAGGTCCAAGGGATACAGTAAACCTGTAGAGGTGCATCGGAATGTAAAACTGCTGACACAGGAAACGCTCAAATTATTGACAGTAGGAAGACTCAGTCTTCCTGTACTTATGTGGGCATTGTGTCTCTTATATTTAATTCCGATGCAATTTCTGTGTTTCATCGTCAATGGGAAGGTCCAAGGAATACAGTAAACCTGCAGAGGTGCATCAGAATGTATAACTGGTGACACAGGAAACGCTCAAAACATAGACAGTTGGAAGACTCAGTCTTCCTGTTCTTATGTCGGCATTGTGTCTCTTATATTTAATTCTGATGCAATTTCTGTGTTTCATCGTCAATGGGAACGTCCAAAAGATACAGTAAACCTGCAGAAGTGAATCGGAATGTAAAACGGGTGACACAGGAAACGCTCAAAACATAGACAGTAGGAAGACTCAGTCTTCCTGTACTTAAGTCGGCATTGTGTCTCTTATATTTAATTCCGATGCAATTTCTGTGTTTCATCGTCACTGTGAAGGTCCAAGGGATACAGTAAACCTGTAGTGGTGCATCGGAATGTAAAACTGGTGACACAGGTTACGCTCTAAACATAGACAGTATGAAGACTCAGACTTCCTGTTCTTATGTCGGCATTGTGTCTCTTATATTTAATTCCGATGCAATTTCTGTGTTTCATCGGCACTGTGATGGTCCAAGGGATACAGTAAACCTGCACAGGTGCATCGGTATGTAAAACTGGTGACACAGGATACGCTCAAAATATAGACAGTATGAAGACTCAGTCTTCCTGTTCTTATGTCGGCATTGTGTCTCTTATATTTAATTCCGATGCAATTTCTGTGTTTCATCGTCAATGGGAAGGTCCAAGGGATACAGTAAACCTGCAGAGGTGCATCAGAATGTAAAACTGGTGACACAGGAAACGCTCAAAACAGAGACGGTAGGAAGACTCAGTCTTCCTGTACTTAAGTCGGCATTGTGTCTCCTATATTTAATTCCGGTGCGATTTCTGTGTTTCATCGACAATGGGAAGGTCCAAGGGATACAGTAAACCGGCAGAGGTGAATCGGAATGTAAAACTGGTGACACAGGAAACGCTCAAAGCATAGACCGTAAGAAGACTCAGTTTTCTTGTGCTTAAGTCGGCGTTGTGCCTCTTATATTTAATTCCGATGCAATTTCTGTGTTTCATCGTCAATGGGAAGGTCCAATGGATACAGTAAACATGCACAGGCACATCGGAATGTAAAACTGGTGACACAGGCAACGCTCAAAACATAGACAGTAGGAAGACTCAGTCTTCCTGTACTTAAGTCGGCATTGTGTCTCTTATATTTAATTCCGATGCAATTTCTGTGTTTCATCGTCAATGGGAAGGTCCAAGGGATACAGTAAACCTGCAGAGGTGCATCGGAATGTAAAACTGGTGACACAGGAAACGCTCAAAAAATAGACAGTAGGAAGACTCTGTCTTCCTGTACTTAAGTCGGCATTGTGTCTCTTATATTCAATTCCGATGCAATTTCTGTGTTTCATCGTCAATGGGAAGGTCCAAGGGATACAGTAAACCTGCAGAGGTGCATCGAAATGTAAAACTGGTGACACAGGAAACGCTCAAATCATAGACAGTAGGAAGACTCAGTCTTCCTGTACTTAAGTCGGCATTGTGTCTCTTATATATATTTCCGATGAAATTTATCTGTTTCATCGTTAATGGGGAGATCCAAGGGATACAGTAAACCTGCAGAGGTGCATCAGAATGTAAAACTGGTGACACAGGAAACGCTTGAAACATAGACCGTAAGAAGACTCAGTTTTCTTGTACTTAAAACGGCGTTGTGTCTCTTATATTTAATTCCGATGCATTTTCTGTGTTTCATCGTCAATGGGAACGTCCAAAAGATACAGTAAACCTGGAGAGGTGAATCGGAATGTATAACTGGTGACACAGGAAACGCTCAAAACATAGACAGTAGGAAGACTCAGTCTTCCTGTTCTTATGTCGGCATTGTGTCTCTTATATTTAATTCTGATGCAATTTCTGTGTTTCATCGTCAATGGGAACGTCCAAAAGATACAGTAAACCTGCAGAAGTGAATCGGAATGTAAAACGGGTGACACAGGAAACGCTCAAAACATAGACAGTAGGAAGACTCAGACTTCCTGTACTTAAGTCGGCATTGTGTCTCTTATATTTAATTCCGATGCAATTTCTGTGTTTCATCGTCACTGTGAAGGTCCAAGGGATACAGTAAACCTGTAGTGGTGCATCGGAATGTAAAACTGGTGACACAGGATACGCTCAAAACATAGACAGTATGAAGACTCAGACTTCCTGTTCTTATGTCGGCATTGTGTCTCTTATATTTAATTCCGATGCAATTTCTGTGTTTCATCGGCACTGTGATGGTCCAAGGGATACAGTAAACCTGCACAGGTGCATCGGTATGTAAAACTGGTGACACAGGATACGCTCAAAATATAGACAGTATGAAGACTCAGTCTTACTGTTCTTATGTCGGCATTGTGTCTCTTATATTTAATTCCGATGCAATTTCTGTGTTTCATCGTCAATGGGAAGGTCCAAGGGATACAGTAAACCTGCAGAGGTGCATCAGAATGTAAAACTGGTGACACAGGAAACGCTCAAAACAGAGACAGTAGGAAGACTCAGTCTTCCTGTACTTAAGTCGGAATTGTGTCTCCTATATTTAATTCCGGTGCGATTTCTGTGTTTCATCGACAATGGGAAGGTCCAATGGATACAGTAAACCTGCAGAGGTGCATCAGAATGTAAAACTGGTGACACAGGAAACGCTCAAAACAGAGACAGTAGGAAGACTCAGTCTTCCTGTACTTAAGTCGGCATTGTGTCTCTTATATTTAATTCCGATGCAATTTCTGTGTTTCATCGTCAATGGGAAGGTCCAATGGATACAGTAAACCTGCAGAGGTGCATCAGAATGTAAAACTGGTGACACAGGAAACGCTCAAAACAGAGACAGTAGGAAGACTCAGTCTTCCTGTACTTAAGTCGGCATTGTGTCTCTTATATTTAATTCCGATGCAATTTCTGTGTTTCATCGTCAATGGGAAGGTCCAAGGGATACAGTAAACCTGCAGAGGTGCATCAGAATGTAAAACTGGTGACACAGGAAACGCTCAAAAAATAGACAGTAGGAAGACTCTGTCTTCCTGTACTTAAGTCGGCATTGTGTCTCTTATATTTAATTCCGATGCAATTTCTGTGTTTCATCGTCAATGGGAAGGTCCAAGGGATACAGTAAACCTGCAGAGGTGCATCGGAATGTAAAACTGGTGACACAGGAAACGCTCAAATCATAGACAGTAGGAAGACCCAGTCTTCCTGTACTTAAGTCGGCATTGTGTCTCTTATATATATTTCCGATGAAATTTCTCTGTTTCATCGTTAATGGGAAGATCCAAGGGATACAGTAAACCTGCAGAGGTGCATCAGAATGTAAAACTGGTGACACAGGAAACGCTTGAAACATAGACCGTAAGAAGACTCAGTTTTCTTGTACTTAAATCGGCGTTGTGTCTCTTATATTTAACTCCGATGCAATTTCTGTGTTTCATCGTCAATGGGAACGTCCAAAAGATACAGTAAACCTGGAGAGGTGAATCGGAATGTATAACTGGTGACACAGGAAACGCTCAAAACATAGACAGTAGGAAGACTCAGTCTTCCTGCACTTAAGTCGGCATTGTGTCTCTTATATTTATTTCCGATTAAATTTCTGTGTTTCATCGTGAATGGGAATGTCGAAGGGATATAGTAAACATGCAGAGGTGCAACGGAAAGTAAAACTGATGACACAGGAAACGCTCAAAACATAGACAGTAGGAAGACTTAGTCTTCCTGTACTTAAGTCGGCATTGTGTCTCTTATATTTAATTCCGATACAATTTCTGTGTTTCATCGTCAATGGGAAGGTCCAAGGGATACAGTAAACCTGCAGTGGTAATCAGAATGTAAAACTGGTGACACAGGAAACGCTCAAAACATAGACTGTAGGAAGACTCAGTCTTCCTGTACTTAAGTCGGCCATGTGTCTCTTATATTCAATTCCGAGGCAATTTCTGTGTTTCAACGTCAATGGGAAGGTCCAAGGGATACAGTAAACCTGAAGAGGTGCATCGGAATGTAAAACTAGTGAGACAGGAAACGCTCAAAACATAGACAGTAGGAAGCCTCAGTCTTCCTGTACTTAAGTCGGCATTGTGTCTCTTATATATATTTCCGATGAAATTTCTCTGCTTCATCGTTAATGGGAAGATCCAAGGGATACAGTAAACCTGCAGAGGTGCATCAGAATGTAAAACTGGTGACACAGGAAACGCTTGAAACATAGACCGTAAGAAGACTAGTTTTCTTGTACTTAAATCGGCGTTGTGTCTCTTATTTTTAACTCCGATGCAATTTCTGTGTTTCATCGTCAATGGGAACGTCCAAAAGATACAGTAAACCTGGAGAGGTGAATCGGAATGTATAACTGGTGACACAGGAAACGCTCAAAACATAGACAGTAGGAAGACTCAGTCTTCCTGCACTTAAGGTGGCATTGTGTCTCTTATATTTATTTCCGATTAAATTTCTGTGTTTCATCGTGAATGGGAATGTCCAAGGGATATAGTAAACATGCAGAGGTGCAACGGAAAGTAAAACTGATGACACAGGAAACGCTCAAAACATAGACAGTAGGAAGACTTAGTCTTCCTGTACTTAAGTCGGCATTGTGTCTCTTATATTTAATTCCGATACAATTTCTGTGTTTCATCGTCAATGGGAAGGTCCAAGGGATACAGTAAACCTGCAGTGGTAATCAGAATGTAAAACTGGTGACACAGGAAACGCTCAAAACATAGACTGTAGGAAGACTCAGTCTTCCTGTACTTAAGTCGGCCATGTGTCTCTTATATTCAATTCCGAGGCAATTTCTGTGTTTCAACGTCAATGGGAAGGTCCAAGGGATACAGTAAACCTGCAGAGGTGCATCAGAATGTAAAACTGGTGACACAGGAAACGCTCAAAAAATAGACAGTAGGAAGACTCTGTCTTCCTGTACTTAAGTCGGCATTGTGTCTCTTATATTTAATTCCGATGCAATTTCTGTGTTTCATCGTCAATGGGAAGGTCCAAGGGATACAGTAAACCTGCAGAGGTGCATCGGAATGTAAAACTGGTGACACAGGAAAGGCTCAAATCATAGACAGTAGGAAGACTCAGTCTTCCTGTACTTAAGTCGGCATTGTGTCTCTTATATATATTTCCGATGAAATTTCTCTGTTTCATCGTTAATGGGAAGATCCAAGGGATACAGTAAACCTGCAGAGGTGCATCAGAATGTAAAACTGGTGACACAGGAAACGCTTGAAACATAGACCGTAAGAAGACTCAGTTTTCTTGTACTTAAATCGGCGTTGTGTCTCTTATATTTAACTCCGATGCAATTTCTGTGTTTCATCGTCAATGGGAACGTCCAAAAGATACAGTAAACCTCGAGAGGTGAATCGGAATGTATAACTGGTGACACAGGAAACGCTCAAAACATAGACAGTAGGAAGACTCAGTCTTCCTGCACTTAAGTCGGCATTGTGTCTCTTATATTTATTTCCGATTAAATTTCTGTGTTTCATCGTGAATGGGAATGTCCAAGGGATATAGTAAACATGCAGAGGTGCAACGGAAAGTAAAACTGATGACACAGGAAACGCTCAAAACATAGACAGTAGGAAGACTTAGTCTTCCTGTACTTAAGTCGGCATTGTGTCTCTTATATTTAATTCCGATACAATTTCTGTGTTTCATCGTCAATGGGAAGGTCCAAGGGATACAGTAAACCTGCAGTGGTAATCAGAATGTAAAACTGGTGACACAGGAAACGCTCAAAACATAGACTGTAGGAAGACTCAGTCTTCCTGTACTTAAGTCGGCCATGTGTCTCTTATATTCAATTCCGAGGCAATTTCTGTGTTTCAACGTCAATGGGAAGGTCCAAGGGATACAGTAAACCTGAAGAGGTGCATCGGAATGTAAAACTAGTGAGACAGGAAACGCTCAAAACATAGACAGTAGGAAGCCTCAGTCTTCCTGTACTTAAGTCGGCCTTGTGCCTCTTATATTTAATTCCGATGCAATTTCTGTGTTTCATCGTCAATGGGAAGGTCCAAGGGATACAGTAAACCTGCAGAGGTGCATCGGAATGTAAAACTGGTGACACAGCTAACGCTCAAAACATAGACAGTAGGAAGACTCCTGTACTTAAGTCGAAATTGTGTCTCTTATATTTATTTCCGATGAAATATCTGTGTTTCATCGTGAATGGGAAGGTCCAAGGGATATAGTAAACCTGCAGAGGTGCATCGGAAAGTAAAACTGATGACACAGGAAACGCTCAAAACATAGACAGTAGGAAGACTTAGTCTTCCTGTACTTAAGTCGGCATTGTGTCTCTTATATTTAATTCCGATGCAATTTCTGTGTTTCATCGGCACTGTGAAGGTCCAAGGGATACAGTAATCCTGTAGAGCTGCATCGGAATGTAAAACTGGTGACACTGGAAACGCTCAAATTATAGACAGTAGGAAGACACAGTCTTCCTGTACTTAAGTCGGCATTGTGTCTCTTATATTTAATTCCGATGCAATTTCTGTGTTTCATTGTCAATGGGAAGGACCGAGGGATACAGTACACCTGCAGAGGGGCATCAGAATGTACAACTGGTGACACAGGAAACGCTCAAAACATAGACAGTAGGAAGACTCAGTCTTCCTGTACATAAGTCTGCATTGTGTCTCTTATATTTAATTCCGATGCAATTTCTGTGTTTCATCGTCAATGGGAAGATCCAAGGGATACAGTAAACCTGCAAAGGTGCAACGGAATGTAAAACTAGTGACACAGGAAACGCTAAAAACATATACAGTAGGAGGACTCAGTCTTCCTGTACTTAAGTCGGCATTGTGTCTCTTATATTTAATTCCGATGCATTTTCTGTGTTTCATCGTCACTGGGAAAGTCCAAGGGATACAGTAAACCTGCAGAGGTGCATCAGAATGTAAAACTGGTGACACAGGAAACGCTCAAAACATAGACAGTAGGAAGACTCAGTCTTCCTGTACTTTAGTCGGCATTGTGTCCTATATTTAATTCCGGTGCGATTTCTGTGTTTCATCGACAATGGGAAGGTCCAAGGGACACAGTAAACCGGCAGAGGTGCATCGGAATGTAAAACTGGTGACACAGGAAACGCTCAAATCATAGACCGTAAGAAGACTCAGTTTTCTTGTGCTTAAGTCGGCGTTGTGTCTCTTATATTTAATTCCGATGCAATTTCTGTGTTTCATCGTGAATGGGAAGGTCCAAGGGATATAGTAAACATGCAGAGCTGCATCGGAAAGTAAAACTGATGACACAGGAAACGCTCAAAACATAGACATTAGGAAGACTTAGTCTTCCTGTACATAAGTCGGCATTGTGTCTCTTATATTTAATTCCGATGCAATTTCTGTTTTTCATCGTCAATGGGAAGGTACAAGGGATACAGTAAACCTGCAGAGGTGCATCAGAATGTAAAACTGGTGACACAGGACACGCTCAAACCATAGACCGTAAGATGTTTCAGTTTTTTTTCTACTTAAGTCGGCGTTGTGTCTCTTATATTTAATTCCGATGCAATTTCTGTGTTTCATCGTCAATGGGAACGTCCAAAAGATACAGTAAACCTTCAGAGGTGAATCGGAATGTAAAACTGGTGACACAGGAAACGCTCAAAACATAGACAGTAGGAAGACTCAATCTTCCGGTACTTAAGTCGGCATTGTGTCTCTTATATTTAATTTCGATGCAATTTGTGTGTTTCGTCGCCAATGGGAAGGTCCAAGGGATACAGTAAACCTGCAGAGGTGCATCGGCATGTAAAACTGGTGACACAGGATACGCTCAAAACATTGACCGTAAGAAGACTCAATCTTCCGGTACTTAAGTCGGCATTGTGTCTCTTATATTTAATTCCGATGCAATTTGTGTGCTTTGTCGCCAATGGGAAGGTCCAAGGGATACAGTAAACCTGCAGAGGTGAATCAGAATGTAAAACTGGTGACACAGGAAACGCTCAAAACATAGACTCAGTCTTCCTGTAATTAAGCCGGCATTGTGTCTCTTATATTTAATTCCGATGCAATTGCTGTGTTTCAACGTCAATGGGAAGGTCCAAGGGGTACAGTAAACCTGCAGAGGTCCATGGGAATGTAAAACTAGTGAGACAGGAAACGCTCAAAACATAGACAGTAGGAAGCCTCAGTCTTCCTGTACTTAAGTCGGCATTGTTTCTCTTATATTTAATTCCGATGCAATTTCTGTGTTCCTTCGTCACTGTGAAGGTCCAAGGGATACAGTAAACCTGTAGAGGTGCATCGGAATGTAAAACTGGTGACACAGGATACGCTCAAAACATAGACAGTATGAAGACTCAGACTTCCTGTTCTTATGTCGGCATTGTGTCTCTTATATTTAATTCCGATGCAATTTCTGTGTTTCATCGGCACTGTGATGGTCCAAGGGATACAGTAAACCTGCACAGGTGCATCGGTATGTAAAACTGGTGACACAGGATACGCTCAATTAATAGACAGTATGAAGACTCAGTCTTCCTGTTCTTATGTCGGCATTGTGTCTCTTATATTTAATTCCGATGCAATTTCTGTGTTTCATCGTCAATGGGAAGGTCCAAGGGATACAGTAAACCTGCAGAGGTGCATCAGAATGTAAAACTGGTGACACAGGAAACGCTCAAAACAGAGACAGTAGGAAGACTCAGTCTTCCTGTACTTAAGTCGGCATTGTGTCTCCTATATTTAATTCCGGTGCGATTTCTGTGTTTCATCGACAATGGGAAGGTCCAAGGGATACAGTAAACCGGCAGAGGTGAATCGGAATGTAAAACTGGTGACACAGGAAACGCTCAAAACATAGACCGAAAGAAGACTCAGTTTTCTTGTGCTTAAGTCGGCGTTGTGCCTCTTATATTTAATTCCGATGCAATTTCTGTGTTTCATCGTCAATGGGAAGGTCCAATGGATGCAGTAAACATGCAGAGGCACATCGGAATGTAAAACTGGTGACACAGGCAACGCTCAAAACATAGACAGTAGGAAGACTCAGTCTTCCTGTACTAATGTCGGCATTGTGTCTCTTATATTTAATTCCGATGCAATTTCTGTGTTTCATCGTCAATGGGAAGGTCCAAGGGATACAGTAAACCTGCAGAGGTGCATCAGAATGTAAAACTGGTGACACAGGAAACGCTCAAAAAATAGACAGTAGGAAGACTCTGTCTTCCTGTACTTAAGTCGGCATTGTGTCTCTTATATTTAATTCCGATGCAATTTCTGTGTTTCATCGTCAATGGGAAGGTCCAAGGGATACACTAAACCTGCAGAGGTGCATCGGAATGTAAAACTGGTGACACAGGAAACGCTCAAATCATAGACAGTAGGAAGACTCAGTCTTCCTGTACTTAAGTCGGCATTGTGTCTCTTATATATATTTCCGATGAAATTTCTCTGTTTCATCGTGAATGGGAAGATCCAAGGGATACAGTAAACCTGCAGAGGTGCATCAGAATGTAAAACTGGTGACACAGGAAACGCTCAAAACATAGACCGTATGAAGACTCAGTTTTCTTCTACTTAAGTCGGCGTTGTGTCTCTTATATTTAATTCCGATGCAATTTCTGTGTTTCATCGTCAATGGGAACGTCCAAAAGACACAGTAAACCTGCAGAAGTGAATCGTATGGTAAAACGGGTGGCACAGGAAACGCTCAAAACGTAGACAGTAGGAAGACTCAATCTTCCGGTACTTAAGTCGGCATTGTGTCTCTTATATTTAATTTCGATGCAATTTGTGTGTTTCATCGCCAATGGGAACGTCCAAGGGATACAGTAAACATGCAGAGGTGCATCGGAATGTAAAACTGGTGACACAGGATACGCTCAAAACATTGACAGTAAGAAGACTGTTTTCTGGTACTTAAGTCGGCATTGTGTCTCTTATATTTAATTCCGATGCAATTTCTGTGTTTCATCGTCACTGTGAAGGTCCAAGTGATACAGTAAACCTGTAGAGGTGCGTCAGAATGTAAAACTGGTGACACAGGAAACGATCAAATTATACACAGTAGGGACCCTCAGTCTTCCTGTACTTAAGTCGGCATTATGTGTCTCATATTTAATTCCGATGCGATTTGTGTGTTTCATCGACAATGGGAAGGTCCAATGAATACGGTAAACCTGCAGAGGTGCATCGGAATGTTAAACTGGTGACACAGGAAGCGCTCAAAACATAGACAGTAGGAAGACTCAGTCTTCCTGTACTTATGTCGGCATTGTGTCTCTTACATTTAATTCCGATGCGATTTCTGTGTTTCATCGACAATGGGAAGGTCCAAGGGATACAGTAAACCTGCAGAGGTGCATCGGAATGTAAAACTAGTGACACAGGAAACGCTCAAAACATAGACAGTAGGAAGACTCAGTCTTCCTGCACTTAAGTCGGCATTGTGTCTCTTATATTTATTTCCGATTAATTTCCTGTGTTTCATCGTGAATGGGAAGGTCCAAGGGATATAGTAAACATGCAGAGGTGCATCGGAAAGTAAAACTGATGACACAGGAAACGCTCAAAACATAGACAGTAGGAAGACTTAGTCTTCCTCTACTTAAGTCGGCATTGTGTCTCTTATATTTAATTCCGATGCAATTTCTGTTTTTCATCGTCAATGGGAAGGTGCAAGGAATACAGTAAACCTGCAGAGGTGCATCTGAATGTAAAACTGGTGACACAGGAAACGCTTGAAACATAGACCGTAAGAAGACTCAGTTTTCTTGTACTTAAGTCGGCGTTGTGTCTCTTATATTTAATTCCGATGCAATTTCTGTGTTTCATCGTCAATGGGAACGTCCAAAAGATACAGTAAACCTGCAGAGGTGAATCGGAATGTAAAACTGGTGACACAGGAAACGCTCAAAACATAGACAGTAGGAAAACTCAATCTTCCGGTACTTAAGTCGGCATTGTGTCTCTTATATTTAATTTCGATGCAATTTGTGTGTTTCTTCGCCAATGGGAAGGTCCAAGGGATACAGTAAACATGCAGAAGTGCATCGGAATGTAAAACTGGTGACACAGGATACGCTCAAAACATTGACCGTAAGAAGACTGTTTTCTGGTACTTAAGTCGGCATTGTGTCTCTTATATTTATTTCCGATGAAATATCTGTGTTTCATCGTGAATGGGAAGGTCCAAGGGATATAGTAAACCTGCAGAGGTGCATCAGAATGTAAAACTGGTGACACAGGAAACGCTTGAAACATAGACCGTAAGAAGACTCAGTTTTCTTGTACTTAAAACGGCGTTGTGTCTCTTATATTTAATTCCGATGCAATTTCTGTGTTTCATCGTAAATGGGAACGTCCAAAAGATACAGTAAACCTGCAGAGGTGAATCGGAATGTATAACTGGTGACACAGGAAACGCTCAAAACATAGACAGTAGGAAGACTCAGTCTTCCTGCACTTAAGTCGGCATTGTGTCTCTTATATTTATTTCCGATTATATTTCTGTGTTTCATCGTGAATGGGAATGTCCAAGGGATATAGTAAACATGCAGAGGTGCAACGGAAAGTAAAACTGATGACACAGGAAACGCTCAAAACATAGACAGTAGGAAGACTTAGTCTTCCTGTACTTAAGTCGGCATTGTGTCTCTTATATTTAATTCCGATACAATTTCTGTGTTTCATCGTCAATGGGAAGGTCCAAGGGATACAGTAAACCTGCAGTGGTGCATCAGAATGTAAAACTGGTGACACAGGAAACGCTCAAAACATAGACTGTAGGAAGACTCAGTCTTCCTGTACTTAAGTCGGCATTGTGTCTCTTATATTCAATTCCGAGGCAATTTCTGTGTTTCAACGTCAATGGGAAGGTCCAAGGGATACAGTAAACCTGAAGAGGTGCATCGGAATGTAAAACTAGTGAGACAGGAAACGCTCAAAACATAGACAGTAGGAAGCCTCAGTCTTCCTGTACTTAAGTCGGCCTTGTGCCTCTTATATTTAATTCCGATGCAATTTCTGTGTTTCATCGTCAATGGGAAGGTCCAAGGGATACAATAAACCTGCAGAGGTGCATCGGAATGTAAAACTGGTGACACAGCTAACGCTCAAAACATAGACAGTAGGAAGACTCAGTCTTCCTGTACTTAAGTCGACATTGTGTCTCTTATATTTATTTCCGATGAAATATCTGTGTTTCATCGTGAATGGGAAGGTCCAAGGGATATAGTAAACCTGCAGAGGTGCATCGGAAAGTAAAACTGATGACACAGGAAACGCTCAAAACATAGACAGTAGGAAGACTTAGTCTTCCTGTACTTAAGTCGGCATTGTGTCTCTTATATTTAATTCCGATGCAATTTCTGTGTTTCATCGGCACTGTGAAGGTCCAAGGGATACAGTAATCCTGTAGAGCTGCATCGGAATGTAAAACTGGTGACACAGGAAACGCTCAAATTATAGACAGTAGGAAGGCAAAGTCTTGCTGTACTTAAGTCGGCATTGTGTCTCTTATATTTAATTCCGATGCAATTTCTGTGTTTCATTGTCAATGGGAAGGACCGAGGGATACAGTAAACCTGCAGAGGGGCATCAGAATGTACAACTGGTGACACAGGAAACGCTCAAAACATAGACAGTAGGAAGACTCAGTCTTCCTGTACATAAGTCTGCATTGTGTCTCTTATATTTAATTCCGATGCAATTTCTGTGTTTCATCGTCAATGGGAAGATCCAAGGGATACAGTAAACCTGCAAAGGTGCAACGGAATGTAAAACTGGTGACACAGGAAACGCTCAAAACATAGACCGTAAGAAGACTCAGTTTTCTTGTGCTTAAGTCGGCGTTGTGTCTCTTATATTTAATTCCGATGCAATTTCTGTGTTTCATCGTGAATGGGAAGGTCCAAGGGATATAGTAAACATGCAGGGGTGCATCGGAAAGTAAAACTGATGACACAGGGAACGCTCAAAACATAGACAGTAGGAAGACTTAGTCTTCCTGTACTTAAGTCGGCATTGTGTCTCTTATATTTAATTCCGATGCATTTTCTGTGTTTCATCGTCACTGGGAAAGTCCAAGGGATACAGTAAACCTGCAGAGGTGCATCAGAATGTAAAACTGGTGACACAGGAAACGCTCAAAACATAGACAGTAGGAATACTCAGTCTTCCTGTACTTTACTCGGCATTGTGTCCCCTATATTTAATTCCGGTGCGATTTCTGTGTTTCATCGACAATGGGAAGGTCCAAGGGACACAGTAAACCGGCAGAGGTGCATCGGAATGTAAAACTGGTGACACAGGAAACGCTCAAAAGCATAGACCGTTAGAAGACTCAGTTTTCTTGTGCTTAAGTCGGCGTTGTGTCTCTTATATTTGATTCCGATGCAATCTCTGTGTTTCATCGTGAATGGGAAGGTCCAAGGGATATAGTAAACCTGCAGAGGTGCATCGGAAAGTAAAACTGATGACACAGGAAACGCTCAAAACATAGACAGTAGGAAGACTTAGTCTTCCTGTACTTAAGTCGGCATTGTGTCTCTTATATTTAATTCCGATGCAATTTCTGTTTTTCATCGTCAATGGGAAGGTACAAGGGATACAGTAAACCTGCAGAGGTGCATCAGAATGTAAAACTGGTGACACAGGACACGCTCAAACCATAGACCGTAAGATGTTTCAGTTTCCTTGTACTTAAGTCGGCGTTGTGTCTCTTATATTTAATTCCGATGCAATTTCTGTGTTTCATCGTCAATGGGAACGTCCAAAAGATACAGTAAACCTTCAGAGGTGAATCGGAATGTAAAACTGGTGACACAGGAAACGCTCAAAACATAGACAGTAGGAAGACTCAATCTTCCGGTACTTAAGTCGGCATTGTGTCTCTTATATTTAATTTCGATGCAATTTGTGTGTTTCGTCGCCAATGGGAAGGTCCAAGGGATACAGTAAACCTGCAGAGGTGCATCGGAATGTAAAACTGGTGACACAGGATACGCTCAAAACATTGACAGTAAGAAGACTGTTTTCTGGTACTTAAGTCGGCATTGTGTCTCTTATATTTAATTCCGATGCAATTTGTGTGTTTCGTCGCCAATGGGAAGGTCCAAGGGATACAGTAAACCTGCAGAGGTGAATCAGAATGTAAAACTGGTGACACAGGAAACGCTCAAAACATAGACTCAGTCTTCCTGTACTTAAGCCGGCATTGTGTCTCTTATATTTAATTCCGATGCAATTGCTGTGTTTCAACGTCAATGGGAAGGTCCAAGGGATACAGTAAACCTGCAGAGGTCCATGGGAATGTAAAACTAGTGAGACAGGAAACGCTCAAAACATAGACAGTAGGAAGCCTCAGTCTTCCTGTACTTAAGTCGGCATTGTGTCTCTTATATTTAATTCCGATGCAATTTCTGTGTTTCATCGTCAATGGGAAGGTCCAAGGGCTACAGTAAACCTGCAGAGGTCCATCGGAATGTAAAACTGGTGACACAGGAAACGGTCAAAACATAGACAGTAGGAAGACTCAGTCTTCCTGTACTTATGTCGGCATTGTGTCTTTTATATTTAATTCCGATGCAATTTCTGTGTTCCTTCGTCACTGTGAAGGTCCAAGGGATACAGTAAACCTGCAGAGGTCCATGGGAATGTAAAACTAGTGAGACAGGAAACGCTCAAAACATAGACAGTAGGAAGCCTCAGTCTTCCTGTACTTAAGTCGGCATTGTGTCTCTTATATTTAATTCCGATGCAATTTATGTGTTTCATCGTCAATGGGAAGGTCCAAGGGATACAGTAAACCTGTAGAGGTGCATCGGAATGTAAAACTGCTGACACAGGAAACGCTCAAATTATTGACAGTAGGAAGACTCAGTCTTCCTGTACTTATGTGGGCATTGTGTCTCTTATATTTAATTCCGATGCAATTTCTGTGTTTCATCGTCAATGGGAAGGTCCAAGGGATACAGTAAACCTGCAGAGGTGCATCAGAATGTAAAACTAGTGACACAGGAAACGCTCAAAACATAGACAGTAGGAAGACTCAGTCTTCCTGTACTTAAGTCGGCATTGTGTCTCTTATATTTAATTCCGATGCTATTCTGTGTTTCATCGTCACTGTGATGGTCCAAGGGATACAGTAAACCTGCAGAGGTGCATCGGTATGTAAAACTGGTGAGACAGGAAACGCTCAAAACATAGACAGTAGGAAGACTCAGTCTTCCTGTTCTTATGTCGGCATTGTGTCTCTATTCTTTAATTCCGATGCTAATTCTGTGTTTCATCGTCACTGTGATGGACCAAGGGATACAGTAAACCTGCAGAGGTGCATCGGTATGTAAAACTGGTGAAACAGGATACGCCCAAAATATAGACAGTAGGAAGACTCAGTCTTCCTGTTCTTATGTCGGCATTGTGTCTCTTATATTTAATTCCGATGCAATTTCTGTGTTTCATCGTCAATGGGAAGGTCCAAGGGATACAGTAATCCTGCAGAGGTGCATCAGAATGTAAAACTGGTGACGCAGGAAACGCTCAAAACAGAGACAGTAGGAAGACTCAGTCTTGCTGTACTTAAGTCGGCATTGTGTCTCCTATATTTAATTCCGGTGCGATTTCTGTGTTTCATCGACAATGGGAAGGTCCAAGGGATACAGTAAACCGGCAGAGGTGCATCGGAATGTAAAACCGGTGACACAGGAAACGCTCAAAACATAGACTGTAAGAAGACTCAGTTCTCTTGTGCTTAAGTCGGCGTTGTGTCTCTTATATTTAATTCCGATGCAATTTCTGTGTTTCATCGTCAATGGGAAGGTCCAATGGATACAGTAAACCTGCAGAGGCACATCGGAATGTAAAACTGGTGACACAGGCAACGCTCAAAACATAGACAGTAGGAAGACTCAGTCTTCCTCTATTTACGTCGGCATTGTGTCTCTTATATTTAATTCCGATGCAATTTCTGTGTTTCATCGTCAATGGGAAGGTCCAAGGGATACAGTAAACCTGCAGAGGTGCATCAGAATGTAAAACTGGTGACACAGGAAACGCTCAAAAAATAGACAGTCGGAAGACTCAGTCTTCCTGTACTTAAGTCGGCATTGTGTCTCTTATATTTAATTCCGATGCAATTTCTGTGTTTCATCGTCAATGGGAAGGTCCAAGGGATACAATAAACCTGCAGAGGTGCATCGGAATGTAAATCTTGTGACACAGGAAACGCTCAAAAAATAGACAGTAGGAAGACTCAGTCTTCCTGTACTTAAGTCGGCATTGAGTCTCTTATATTTAATTCCGATGCAATTTCTGTGTTTCATCGTCAATGGGAAGGTCCAAGGGATACAGTAAACCTGCAGAGGGGCATCGGAATGTAAAACTGTTGACACAGGAAACGCTCAAATCATAGACAGTAGGAAGACTCAGTCTTCCTGTACTTAAGTCGGCATTGTGTCTCTTATATTTATTTCCGATGAAATTTCTGTGTTTCATCGTGCATGGGAAGATCCAAGGGATAAAGTAAACCTGCAGAGGTGCACCAGAAAGTAAAACTGGTGACACAGGAAACGCTCAAAACATAGACCGTAAGAAGACTCAGTTTTCTTGTACTTAAGTCGGCGTTGTGTCTCTTATATTTAATTCCGATGCAATTTCTGTGTTTCATCGTCAATGGGAACGTCCAAAAGATACAGTAAACCTGCAGAAGTGAATCGGAATGTAAAACGGGTGACACAGGAAACGCTCAAAATATAGACAGTAGGAATACTCAGTCTTCCTGTACTTAAGTCGGCATTGTGTCTCTTATATTTAATTCCGATGCAATTTCTGTGTTTCATCGTCACTGTGAAGGTCCAAGGGATACAGTAAACCTGTAGTGGTGCATCGGAATGTAAAACTGGTGACACAGGATACGCTCAAAACATAGACAGTAGGAAGACTGAGTCTTCCTGTTCTTATGTCGGCATTGTGTCTCTTATATTTAATTCCGATGCTATTTCTGTGTTTCATCGGCACTGTGATGGTCCAAGGGATACAGTAAACCTGAAGAGGTACATCGGAATGTAAAACTAGTGAGACAGGAAACGCTCAAAACAATGACAGTAGGAAGCCTCAGTCTTCCTGTACTTAAGTCGGCCTTGTGCCTCTTATATTTAATTCCGATGCAATTTCTTTGTTTCATCGTCAATGGGAAGGTCCAAGGGATACAATAAACCTGCAGAGGTGCATCGCAATGTAAAACTGGTGACGCAGCTAACGCTCAAAACATAGACAGTAGGAAGACTCAGTCTTCCTGTACTTAAGTCGACATTGTGTCTCTTATATTTATTTCCGATGAAATATCTGTGTTTCATCGTGAATGGGAAGGTCCAAGGGATATAGTAAACCCTCAGAGGTGCATCGGAAAGTAAAACTGATGACACAGGAAACGCTCAAAACATAGACAGTAGGAAGACTTAGTCTTCCTGTACTTAAGTCGGCATTGTGTCTCTTATATTTAATTCCGATGCAATTTCTGTGTTTCATCGGCACTGTGAAGGTCCAAGGGATACAGTAATCCTGTAGAGCTGCATCGGAATAAAAACTGGTGACACAGGAAACGCTCAAATTATAGACAGTAGGAAGACACAGTCTTCCTGTACTTAAGTCGGCATTGTGTCTCTTATATTTAATTCCGATGCAATTTCTGTGTTTCATTGTCAATGGGAAGGACCGAGGGATACAGTAAACCTGCAGAGGGGCATCAGAATGTACAACTGGTGACACAGGAAACGCTCAAAACATAGACAGTAGGAAGACTCAGTCTTCCTGTACATAAGTCTGCATTGTGTCTCTTATATTTAATTCCGATGCAATTTCTGTGTTTCATCGTCAATGGGAAGATCCAAGGGCTACAGTAAACCTGCAAAGGTGCAACGGAATGTAAAACTAGTGACACAGGAAACGCTCAAAACATAGACAGTAGGAGGACTCAGTCTTCCTGTACTTAAGTCGGCATTGTGTCTCTTATATTTAATTCCGATGCATTTTCTGTGTTTCATCGTCACTGGGAAAGTCCAAGGGATACAGTAAACCTGCAGAGGTGCATCAGAATGTAAAACTGGTGACATAGGAAACGCTCAAAACATAGACAGTAGGAAGACTCAGTCTTCCTGTACTTTAGTCGGCATTGTGTCTCCTATATTTAATTCCGGTGCGATTTCTGTGTTTCATCGACAATGGGAAGGTCCGAGGGACACAGTAAACCGGCAGAGGTGCATCGGAATGTAATACTGGTGACACAGGAAACGCTCAAATCATAGACCGTAAGAAGACTCAGTTTTCTTGTGTTTAAGTCGGCGTTGTGTCTCTTATATTTAATTCCGATGCAATTTCTGTGTTTCATCGTCAATGGGAACGCCCAAAAGATACAGTAAACCTTCAGAGGTGAATCGGAATGTAAAACTGGTGACACAGGAAACGCTCAAAACATAGACAGTAGGAAGACTCAATCTTCCGGTACTTAAGTCGGCATTGTGTCTCTTATATTTAATTTCGATGCAATTTGTGTGTTTCGTCGCCAATGGGAAGGTCCAAGGGATACAGTAAACCTGCAGAGGTGCATCGGAATGTAAAACTGGTGACACAGGATACGCTCAAAACATTGACAGTAAGAAGACTGTTTTCTGGTACTTAAGTCGGCATTGTGTCTCTTATATTTAATTCCGATGCAATTTGTGTGTTTCGTCGCCAATGGGAAGGTCCAAGGGATACAGTAAACCTGCAGAGGTGAATCAGAATGTAAAACTGGTGACACAGGAGACGCTCAAAACATAGACTCAGTCTTCCTGTACTTAAGCCGGCATTGTGTCTCTTATATTTAATTCCGATGCAATTTCTGTGTTTCATCGTCAATGGGAACGCCCAAAAGATACAGTAAACCTTCAGAGGTCTTTCGGAATGTAAAACTGGTGACACAGGAAACGCTCAAAACATAGACAGTAGGAAGACTCAGTCTTCCTGTACTTATGTCGGCATTGTGTCTCTTATATTTAATTCCGATGCAATTTCTGTGTTCCTTCGTCACTGTGAAGGTCCAAGGGATACAGTAAACCTGTAGAGGTGCATCGGAATGTAAAACTGCTGACACAGGAAACGCTCAAATTATTGACAGTAGGAAGACTCAGTCTTCCTGTACTTATGTGGGCATTGTGTCTCTTATATTTAATTCCGATGCAATTTCTGTGTTTCATCGTCAATGGGAAGGTCCAAGGGATACAGTAAACCTGCAGAGGTGCATCAGAATGTAAAACTAGTGACACAGGAAACGCTCAAAACATAGACAGTAGGAAGACTCAGTCTTCCTGTACTTAAGTCGGCATTGTGTCTCTTATATTTAATTCCGATGCTATTTCTGTGTTTCATCGTCACTGTGATGGTCCAAGGGATACAGTAAACCTGCAGAGGTGCATCGGTATGTAAAACTGGTGAGACAGGAAACGCTCAAAACATAGACAGTAGGAAGACTCAGTCTTCCTGTTCTTATGTCGGCATTGTGTCTCTTTTCTTTAATTCCGATGCTAATTCTGTGTTTCATCGTCACTGTGATGGACCAAGGGATACAGTAAACCTGCAGAGGTGCATCGGTATGTAAAACTGGTGAAACAGGATACGCCCAAAATATAGACAGTAGGAAGACTCAGTCTTCCTGTTCTTATGTCGGCATTGTGTCTCTTATATTTAATTCCGATGCAATTTCTGTGTTTCATCGTCAATGGGAAGGTCCAAGGGATACAGTAATCCTGCAGAGGTGCATCAGAATGTAAAACTGGTGACGCAGGAAACGCTCAAAACAGAGACAGTAGGAAGACTCAGTCTTGCTGTACTTAAGTCGGCATTGTGTCTCCTATATTTAATTCCGGTGCGATTTCTGTATTTCATCGACAATGGGAAGGTCCAAGGGATACAGTAAACCGGCAGAGGTGCATCGGAATGTAAAACCGGTGACACAGGAAACGCTCAAAACATAGACTGTAAGAAGACTCAGTTCTCTTGTGCTTAAGTCGGCGTTGTGTCTCTTATATTTAATTCCGATGCAATTTCTGTGTTTCATCGTCAATGGGAAGGTCCAATGGATACAGTAAACCTGCAGAGGCACATCGGAATGTAAAACCGGTGACACAGGCAACGCTCAAAACATAGACAGTAGGAAGACTCAGTCTTCCTGTACTTAAGTCGGCATTGTGTCTCTTATATTTAATTCCGATGCAATTTCTGTGTTTCATCGTCAATGGGAAGGTCCAAGGGATACAGTAAACCTGCAGAGGTGCATCAGAATGTAAAACTGGTGACACAGGAAACGCTCAAAAAATAGACAGTAGGAAGACTCAGTCTTCCTGTACTTAAGTCGGCATTGTGTCTCTTATATTTAATTCCGATGCAATTTCTGTGTTTCATCGTCAATGGGAAGGTCCAAGGGATACAATAAACCTGCAGAGGTGCATCGGAATGTAAATCTTGTGACACAGGAAACGCTCAAAAAATAGACAGTAGGAAGACTCAGTCTTCCTGTACTTAAGTCGGCATTGAGTCTCTTATATTTAATTCCGATGCAATTTCTGTGTTTCATCGTCAATGGGAAGGTCCAAGGGATACAGTAAACCTGCAGAGGTGCATCGGAATGTAAAACTGTTGACACAGGAAACGCTGAAATAATAGACAGTAGGAAGACTCAGTCTTCCTGTACTTAAGTCGGCATTGTGTCTCTTATATTTATTTCCGATGAAATTTCTGTGTTTCATCGTGCATGGGAAGATCCAAGGGATAAAGTAAACCTGCAGAGGTGCATCAGAAAGTAAAACAGGTGACACAGGAAACGCTCAAAACATAGACCGTAAGAAGACTCAGTTTTCTTGTACTTAAGTCGGCGTTGTGTCTCTTATATTTAATTCCGATGCAATTTCTGTGTTTCATCGTCAATGGGAACGTCCAAAAGATACAGTAAACCTTCAGAGGTCCATCGGAATGTAAAACTGGTGACACAGGAGACGCTCAAAACATAGACTCAGTCTTCCTGTACTTAAGCCGGCATTGTGTCTCTTATATTTAATTCCGATGCAATTTCTGTGTTTCATCGTCAATGGGAACGCCCAAAAGATACAGTAAACCTTCAGAGGTCCATCGGAATGTAAAACTGGTGACACAGGAAACGCTCAAAACATAGACAGTAGGAAGACTCAGTCTTTCTGTACTTATGTCGGCATTGTGTCTCTTATATTTAATTCCGATGCAATTTCTGTGTTCCTTCGTCACTGTGAAGGTCCAAGGGATACAGTAAACCTGTAGAGGTGCATCGGAATGTAAAAGTGCTGACACAGGAAACGCTCAAATTATTGACAGTAGGAAGACTCAGTCTTCCTGTACTTATGTGGGCATTGTGTCTCTTATATTTAATTTCGATGCCATTTCTGTGTTTCATCGTCAATGGGAAGGTCCAAGGGATACAATAAACCTGCAGAGGTGCATCAGAATGTAAAACTAGTGGCACAGGAAACGCTCAAAACATAGACAGTAGGAAGACTCAGTCTTCCTGTACTTAAGTCGGCATTGTGTCTCTTATATTTAATTCCGATGCTATTTCTGTGTTTCATCGTCACTGTGATGGTCCAAGGGATACAGTAAACCTGCAGAGGTGCATCGGTATGTAAAACTGGTGAGACAGGAAACGCTCAAAACATAGACAGTAGGAAGACTCAGTCTTCCTGTTCTTATGTCGGCATTGTGTCTCTTTTCTTTAATTCCGATGCTAATTCTGTGTTTCATCGTCACTGTGATGGACCAAGGGATACAGTAAACCTGCAGAGCTGCATCGGTATGTAAAACTGGTGAAACAGGATACGCCCAAAATATAGACAGTAGGAAGACTCAGTCTTCCTGTTCTTATGTCGGCATTGTGTCTCTTATATTTAATTCCGATGCAATTTCTGTGTTTCATCGTCAATGGGAAGGTCCAAGGGATACAGTAATCCTGCAGAGGTGCATCAGAATGTAAAACTGGTGACGCAGGAAACGCTCAAAACAGAGACAGTAGGAAGACTCAGTCTTGCTGTACTTAAGTCGGCATTGTGTCTCCTATATTTAATTCCGGTGCGATTTCTGTATTTCATCGACAATGGGAAGGTCCAAGGGATACAGTAAACCGGCAGAGGTGCATCGGAATGTAAAACCGGTGACACAGGAAACGCTCAAAACATAGACTGTAAGAAGACTCAGTTCTCTTGTGCTTAAGTCGGCGTTGTGTCTCTTATATTTAATTCCGATGCAATTTCTGTGTTTCATCGTCAATGGGAAGGTCCAATGGATACAGTAAACCTGCAGAGGCACATCGGAATGTAAAACTGGTGACACAGGCAACGCTCAAAACATAGACAGTAGGAAGACTCAGTCTTCCTGTACTTACGTCGGCATTGTGTCTCTTATATTTAATTCCGATGCAATTTCTGTGTTTCATCGTCAATGGGAAGGTCCAAGGGATACAGTAAACCTGCAGAGGTGCATCAGAATGTAAAACTGGTGACACAGGAAACGCTCAAAAAATAGACAGTAGGAAGACTCAGTCTTCCTGTACTTAAGTCGGCATTGTGTCTCTTATATTTAATTCCGATGCAATTTCTGTGTTTCATCGTCAATGGGAAGGTCCAAGGGATACAATAAACCTGCAGAGGTGCATCGGAATGTAAATCTTGTGACACAGGAAACGCTCAAAACATAGACAGTAGGAAGACTCAGTCTTCCTGTACTTAAGTCGGCATTGAGTCTCTTATATTTATTTCCGATGCAATTTCTGTGTTTCATCGTCAATGGGAAGGTCCAAGGGATACAGTAAACCTGCAGAGGTGCATCGGAATGTAAAACTGTTGACACAGGAAACGCTGAAATAATAGACAGTAGGAAGACTCAGTCTTCCTGTACTTAAGTCGGCATTGTGTCTCTTATATTTATTTCCGATGAAATTTCTGTGTTTCATCGTGCATGGGAAGATCCACGGGATAAAGTAAACCTGCAGAGGTGCATCGGAAAGTAAAACTGGTGACACAGGAAACGCTCAAAACATAGACCGTAAGAAGACTCAGTTTTCTTGTACTTAAGTCGGCGTTGTGTCTCTTATATTTAATTCCGATGCAATTTCTGTGTTTCATCGTCAATGGGACCGGGCAAAAGATACAGTAAACCTGCAGAAGTGAATCGGAATGTAAAACGGGTGACACAGGAAACGCTCAAAATATAGACAGTAGGAATACTCAGTCTTCCTGTACTTAAGTCGGCATTGTGTCTCTTATATTTAATTCCGATGCAATTTCTGTGTTTCATCGTCACTGTGAAGGTCCAAGGGATACAGTAAACCTGTAGTGGTGCATCGGAATGTAAAACTGGTGACACAGGATACGCTCAAAACATAGACAGTAGGAAGACTCAGTCTTCCTGTTCTTATGTCGGCATTGTGTCTCTTATATTTAATTCCGATGCTATTTCTGTGTTTCATCGGCACTGTGATGGTCCAAGGGATACAGTAAACCTGCACAGGTGCATCGGTATGTAAAACTGGTGACACAGGATACGCTCAAAATATAGACAGTAGGAAGACTCAGTCTTCCTGTACTTAAGTCGGCATTGTGTCTCTTATATTTATTTCCGATGAAATTTCTGTGTTTCATCGTGCATGGGAAGATCCAAGGGATAAAGTAAACCTGCAGAGGTGCATCAGAAAGTAAAACTGGTGACACAGGAAACGCTCAAAACATAGACCGTAAGAAGACTCAGTTTTCTTGTACTTAAGTCGGCGTTGTGTCTCTTATATTTAATTCCGATGCAATTTCTGTGTTTCATCGTCAATGGGAACGTCCAAAAGATACAGTAAACCTGCAGAAGTGAATCGGAATGTAAAACGGGTGACACAGGAAACGCTCAAAATATAGACAGTAGGAATACTCAGTCTTCCTGTACTTAAGTCGGCATTGTGTCTCTTATATTTAATTCCGATGCAATTTCTGTGTTTCATCGTCACTGTGAAGGTCCAAGGGATACAGTAAACCTGTAGTGGTGCATCGGAATGTAAAACTGGTGACACAGGATACGCTCAAAACATAGACAGTAGGAAGACTCAGTCTTCCTGTTCTTATGTCGGCATTGTGTCTCTTATATTTAATTCCGATGCTATTTCTGTGTTTCATCGGCACTGTGATGGTCCAAGGGATACAGTAAACCTGCACAGGTGCATCGGTATGTAAAACTGGTGACACAGGATACGCTCAAAATATAGACAGTAGGAAGACTCAGTCTTCCTGTTCTTATGTCGGCATTGTGTCTCTTATATTTAATTTCGATGCAATTTCTGTGTTTCATCGTCAATGGGAAGGGCCAAGGGATACAGTAAACCTGCAGTGGTGCATCAGAATGTAAAACTGGTGACACAGGAAACGCTCAAAACATAGACTGTAGGAAGACACAGTCTTCCTGTACTTAAGTCGGCATTGTGTCTCTTATATTCAATTCCGAGGCAATTTCTGTGTTTCAACGCCAATGGGAAGGTCCAAGGGATACAGTAAACCTGAAGAGGTGCATCGGAATGTAAAACTAGTGAGACAGGAAACGCTCAAAACAATGACAGTAGGAAGCCTCAGTCTTCCTGTACTTAAGTCGGCCTTGTGCCTCTTATATTTAATTCCGATGCAATTTCTTTGTTTCATCGTCAATGGGAAGGTCCAAGGGATACAATAAACCTGCAGAGGTGCATCGGAATGTAAAACTGGTGACGCAGCTAACGCTCAAAACATAGACAGTAGGAAGACTCAGTCTTCCTGTACTTAAGTCGGCATTGAGTCTCTTATATTTAATTCCGATGCAATTTCTGTATGTCATCGTCAATGGGAAGGTCCAAGGGATACAGTAAACCTGCAGAGGGGCATCGGAATGTAAAACTGTTGACACAGGAAACGCTGAAATAATAGACAGTAGGAAGACTCAGTCTTCCTGTACTTCAGTCGGCATTGTGCCTCTTATATTTATTTCCGATGAAATTTCTGTGTTTCATCGTGCATGGGAAGATCCAAGGGATAAAGTAAACCTGCAGAGGTGCATCAGAAAGTAAAACTGGTGACACAGGAAACGCTCAAAACATAGACCGTAAGAAGACTCAGTTTTCTTGTACTTAAGTCGGCGTTGTGTCTCTTATATTTAATTCCGATGCAATTTCTGTGTTTCATCGTCAATGGGAACGTCCAAAAGATACAGTAAACCTGCAGAAGTGAATCGGAATGTAAAACGGGTGACACAGGAAACGCTCAAAATATAGACAGTAGGAATACTCAGTCTTCCTGTACTTAAGTCGGCATTGTGTCTCTTATATTTAATTCCGATGCAATTTCTGTGTTTCATCGTCACTGTGAAGGTCCAAGGGATACAGTAAACCTGTAGTGGTGCATCGGAATGTAAAACTGGTGACACAGGATACGCTCAAAACATAGACAGTAGGAAGACTCAGTCTTCCTGTTCTTATGTCGGCATTGTGTCTCTTATATTTAATTCCGATGCTATTTCTGTGTTTCATCGGCACTGTGATGGTCCAAGGGATACAGTAAACCTGCACAGGTGCATCGGTATGTAAAACTGGTGACACAGGATACGCTCAAAATATAGACAGTAGGAAGACTCAGTCTTCCTGTACTTAAGTCGGCATTGTGTCTCTTATATTTATTTCCGATGAAATTTCTGTGTTTCATCGTGCATGGGAAGATCCAAGGGATAAAGTAAACCTGCAGAGGTGCATCAGAAAGTAAAACTGGTGACACAGGAAACGCTCAAAACATAGACCGTAAGAAGACTCAGTTTTCTTGTACTTAAGTCGGCGTTGTGTCTCTTATATTTAATTCCGATGCAATTTCTGTGTTTCATCGTCAATGGGAACGTCCAAAAGATACAGTAAACCTGCAGAAGTGAATCGGAATGTAAAACGGGTGACACAGGAAACGCTCAAAATATAGACAGTAGGAATACTCAGTCTTCCTGTACTTAAGTCGGCATTGTGTCTCTTATATTTAATTCCGATGCAATTTCTGTGTTTCATCGTCACTGTGAAGGTCCAAGGGATACAGTAAACCTGTAGTGGTGCATCGGAATGTAAAACTGGTGACACAGGATACGCTCAAAACATAGACAGTAGGAAGACTCAGTCTTCCTGTTCTTATGTCGGCATTGTGTCTCTTATATTTAATTTCGATGCAATTTCTGTGTTTCATCGTCAATGGGAAGGGCCAAGGGATACAGTAAACCTGCAGTGGTGCATCAGAATGTAAAACTGGTGACACAGGAAACGCTCAAAACATAGACTGTAGGAAGACTCAGTCTTCCTGTACTTAAGTCGGCATTGTGTCTCTTATATTCAATTCCGAGGCAATTTCTGTGTTTCAACGTCAATGGGAAGGTCCAAGGGATACAGTAAACCTGAAGAGGTGCATCGGAATGTAAAACTAGTGAGACAGGAAACGCTCAAAACAATGACAGTAGGAAGCCTCAGTCTTCCTGTACTTAAGTCGGCCTTGTGCCTCTTATATTTAATTACGATGCAATTTCTTTGTTTCATCGTCAATGGGAAGGTCCAAGGGATACAATAAACCTGCAGAGGTGCATCGGAATGTAAAACTGGTGACGCAGCTAACGCTCAAAACATAGACAGTAGGAAGACTCAGTCTTCCTGTACTTAAGTCGGCATTGAGTCTCTTATATTTAATTCCGATGCAATTTCTGTGTTTCATCGTCAATGGGAAGGTCCAAGGGATACAGTAAACCTGCAGAGGGGAATCGGAATGTAAAACTGTTGACACAGGAAACGCTGAAATAATAGACAGTAGGAAGACTCAGTCTTCCTGTACTTAAGTCGGCATTGTGTCTCTTATATTTATTTCCGATGAAATTTCTGTGTTTCATCGTGCATGGGAAGATCCAAGGGATAAAGTAACCTGCAGAGGTGCATCAGAAAGTAAAACTGGTGACACAGGAAACGCTCAAAACATAGACCTTAAGAAGACTCAGTTTTCTTGTACTTAAGTCGGCGTTGTGTCTCTTATATTTAATTCCGATGCAATTTCTGTGTTTCATCGTCAATGGGAACGTCCAAAAGATACAGTAAACCTGCAGAAGTGAATCGGAATGTAAAACGGGTGACACAGGAAACGCTCAAAATATAGACAGTAGGAAGACTCAGTCTTCCTGTACTTAAGTCGGCATTGTGCCTCTTATATTTAATTCCGATGCAATTTCTGTGTTTCATCGGCACTGTGAAGGTCCAAGGGATACAGTAATCCTGTAGAGCTGCATCGGAATAAAAACTGGTGACACAGGAAACGCTCAAATTATAGACAGTAGGAAGACACAGTCTTCCTGTACTTAAGTCGGCCTTGTGTCTCTTATATTTAATTCCGATGCAATTTCTGTGTTTCATTGTCAATGGGAAGGACCGAGGGATACAGTAAACCTGCAGAGGGGCATCAGAATGTACAACTGGTGACACAGGAAACGCTCAAAACATAGACAGTAGGAAGACTCAGTCTTCCTGTACATAAGTCTGCATTGTGTCTCTTATATTTAATTCCGATGCAATTTCTGTGTTTCATCGTCAATGGGAAGATCCAAGGGATACAGTAAACCTGCAAAGGTGCAACGGAATGTAAAACTAGTGACACAGGAAACGCTCAAAACATAGACAGTAGGAGGACTCAGTCTTCCTGTACTTAAGTCGGCATTGTGTCTCTTATATTTAATTCCGATGCATTTTCTGTGTTTCATCGTCACTGGGAAAGTCCAAGGGATACAGTAAACCTGCAGAGGTGCATCAGAATGTAAAACTGGTGAATAGGAAACGCTCAAAACATAGACAGTAGGAAGACTCAATCTTCCGGTACTTAAGTCGGCATTGTGTCTCTTATATTTAATTTCGATGCAATTTCTGTGTTTCGTCGCCAATGGGAAGGTCCAAGGGATACAGTAAACCTGCAGAGGTGCATCGGAATGTAAAACTGGTGACACAGGATACGCTCAAAACATTGACAGTAAGAAGACTGTTTTCTGGTACTTAAGTCGGCATTGTGTCTCTTATATTTAATTCCGATGCAATTTGCGTATTTCGTCGCCAATGGGAAGGTCCAAGGGATACAGTAAACCTGCAGAGGTGAATCAGAATGTAAAACTGGTGACACAGGAGACGCTCAAAACATAGACTCAGTCTTCCTGTACTTAAGCCGGCATTGTGTCTCTTATATTTAATTCCGATGCAATTTCTGTGCTTCATCGTCAATGGGAAGGTCCAAGGGCTACAGTAAACCTGCAGAGGTCCATCGGAATGTAAAACTGGTGACACAGGAAACGCTCAAAACATAGACAGTAGGAAGACTCAGTCTTCCTGTACTTATGTCGGCATTGTGTCTCTTATATTTAATTCCGATGCAATTTCTGTGTTCCTTCGTCACTGTGAAGGTCCAAGGGATACAGTAAACCTGTAGAGGTGCATCGGAATGTAAAACTGCTGACACAGGAAACGCTCAAATTATTGACAGTAGGAAGACTCAGTCTTCCTGTACTTATGTGGGCATTGTGTCTCTTATATTTAATTCCGATGCAATTTCTGTGTTTCATCGTCAATGGGAAGGTCCAAGGGATACAGTAAACCTGCAGAGGTGCATCAGAATGTAAAACTAGTGACACAGGAAACGCTCAAAACATAGACAGTAGGAAGACTCAGTCTTCCTGTACTTAAGTCGGCATTGTGTCTCTTATATTTAATTCCGATGCTATTTCTGTGTTTCATAGTCACTGTGATGGTCCAAGGGATACAGTAAACCTGCAGAGGTGCATCGGTATGTAAAACTGGTGAGACAGGAAACGCTCAAAACATAGACAGTAGGAAGACTCAGTCTTCCTGTTCTTATGTCGGCATTGTGTCTCTTTTCTTTAATTCCGATGCTAATTCTGTGTTTCATCGTCACTGTGATGGACCAAGGGATACAGTAAACCTGCAGAGGTGCATCGGTATGTAAAACTGGTGAAACAGGATACGCCCAAAATATAGACAGTAGGAAGACTCAGTCTTCCTGTTCTTATGTCGGCATTGTGTCTCTTATATTTAATTCCGATGCAATTTCTGTGTTTCATCGTCAATGGGAAGGTCCAAGGGATACAGTAATCCTGCAGAGGTGCATCAGAATGTAAAACTGGTGACGCAGGAAACGCTCAAAACAGAGACAGTAGGAAGACTCAGTCTTGCTGTACTTAAGTCGGCATTGTGTCTCGTATATTTAACTCCGGTGCGATTTCTGTATTTCATCGACAATGGGAAGGTCCAAGGGATACAGTAAACCGGCAGAGGTGCATCGGAATGTAAAACCGGTGACACAGGAAACGCTCAAAACATAGACTGTAAGAAGACTCAGTTCTCTTGTGCTTAAGTCGGCGTTGTGTCTCTTATATTTAATTCCGATGCAATTTCTGTGTTTCATCGTCAATGGGAACGTCCAATGGATACAGTAAACCTGCAGAGGCACATCGGAATGTAAAACTGGTGACACAGGCAACGCTCAAAACATAGACAGTAGGAAGACTCAGTCTTCCTGTACTTACGTCGGCATTGTGTCTCTTATATTTAATTCCGATGCTATTTCTGTGTTTCATAGTCACTGTGATGGTCCAAGGGATACAGTAAACCTGCAGAGGTGCATCGGTATGTAAAACTGGTGAGACAGGAAACGCTCAAAACATAGACAGTAGGAAGACTCAGTCTTCCTGTTCTTATGTCGGCATTGTGTCTCTTTTCTTTAATTCCGATGCTAATTCTGTGTTTCATCGTCACTGTGATGGACCAAGGGATACAATAAACCTGCAGAGGTGCATCGGTATGTAAAACTGGTGAAACAGGATACGCCCAAAATATAGACAGTAGGAAGACTCAGTCTTCCTGTTCTTATGTCGGCATTGTGTCTCTTATATTTAATTCCGATGCAATTTCTGTGTTTCATCGTCAATGGGAACGTCCAATAGATACAGTAAACCTGCAGAGGTGAATCGGAATGTAAAACTGGTGACACAGGAAACGCTCAAAACATAGACTGTAAGAAGACTCAGTTCTCTTGTGCTTAAGTCGGCATTGTGTCTCTTATATTTAATTCCGATGCAATTTCTGTGTTTCATCGTCAATGGGAAGGTCCAAGGGATACAGTAAACCTGCAGAGGTGCATCAGAATGTAAAACTGGTGACACACGAAACGCTCAAAAAATAGACAGTAGGAAGACTCAGTCTTCCTGTACTTAAGTCGGCATTGTGTCTCTTATATTTAATTCCGATGCAATTTCTGTGTTTCATCGTCAATGGGAAGGTCCAAGGGATACAATAAACCTGCAGAGGTGCATCGGAATGTAAATCTTGTGACACAGGAAACGCTCAAAGAATAGACAGTAGGAAGACTCAGTCTTCCTGTACTTAAGTCGGCATTGAGTCTCTTATATTTAATTCCGATGCAATTTCTGTGTTTCATCGTCAATGGGAAGGTCCAAGGGATACAGTAAACCTGCAGAGGTGCATCGGAATGTAAAACTGTTGACACAGGAAACGCTGAAATAATAGACAGTAGGAAGACTCAGTCTTCCTGTACTTAAGTCGGCATTGTGTCTCTTATATTTATTTCCGATGAAATTTCTGTGTTTCATCGTGCATGGGAAGATCCAAGGGATAAAGTAAACCTGCAGAGGTGCATCAGAAAGTAAAACTGGTGACACAGCAAACGCTCAAAACATAGACCGTAAGAAGACTCAGTTTTCTTGTACTTAAGTCGGCGTTGTGTCTCTTATATTTAATTCCGATGCAATTTCTGTGTTTCATCGTCAATGGGAACGTCCAAAAGATACAGTAAACCTGCAGAAGTGAATCGGAATGTAAAACGGGTGACACAGGAAACGCTCAAAATATAGACAGTAGGAAAACTCAGTCTTCCTGTACTTAAGTCGGCATTGTGTCTCTTATATTTAATTCCGATGCAATTTCTGTGTTTCATCGTCACTGTGAAGGTCCAAGGGATACAGTAAACCTGTAGTGGTGCATCGGAATGTAAAACTGGTGACACAGGATACGCTGAAAACATAGACAGTACGAAGACTCAGTCTTCCTGTTCTTATGTCGGCATTGTGTCTCTTATATTTAATTCCGATGCTATTTCTGTGTTTCATCGGCACTGTGATGGTCCAAGGGATACAGTAAACCTGCACAGGTGCATCGGTATGTAAAACTGGTGACACAGGATACGCTCAAAATATAGACATTAGGAAGACTCAGTCTTCCTGTTCTTATGTCGGCATTGTGTCTCTGATATTTAATTTCGATGCAATTTCTGTGTTTCATCGTCAATGGGAAGGGCCAAGGGATACAGTAAACCTGCAGTGGTGCATCAGAATGTAAAACTGGTGACACAGGAAACGCTCAAAACATAGACTGTAGGAAGACTCAGTCTTCCTGTACTTAAGTCGGCATTGTGTCTCTTATATTCATTTCATAGGCAATTTCTGTGTTTCAACGTCAATGGGAAGGTCCAAGGGATACAGTAAACCTGAAGAGGTGCATCGGAATGTAAAACTAGTGACACAGGAAACGCTCAAAACAATGACAGTAGGAAGCCTCAGTCTTCCTGTACTTAAGTCGGCCTTGTGCCTCTTATATTTAATTCCGATGCAATTTCTTTGTTTCATCGTCAATGGGAAGGTCCAAGGGATACAATAAACCTGCAGAGGTGCATCGGAATGTAAAACTGGTGACGCAGCTAACGCTCAAAACATAGACAGTAGGAAGACTCAGTCTTCCTGTACTTAAGTCGACATTGTGTCTCTTATATTTATTTCCGATGAAATATCTGTGTTTCATCGTGAATGGGAAGGTCCAAGGGATATAGTAAACCTGCAGAGGTGCATCGGAAAGTAAAACTGATGACACAGGAAACGCTCAAAACATAGACAGTAGGAAGACTTAGTCTTCCTGTACTTAAGTCGGCATTGTGTCTCTTATATTTAATTCCGATGCAATTTCTGTGTTTCATCGGCACTGTGAAGGTCCAAGGGATACAGTAATCCTGTAGAGCTGCATCGGAATAAAAACTGGTGACACAGGAAACGCTCAAATTATAGACAGTAGGAAGACACAGTCTTCCTGTACTTAAGTCGGCATTGTGTCTCTTATATTTAATTCCGATGCAATTTCTGTGTTTCATTGTCAATGGGAAGGACCGAGGGATACAGTAAACCTGCAGAGGGGCATCAGAATGTACAACTGGTGACACAGGAAACGCTCAAAACATAGACAGTAGGAAGACTCAGTCTTCCTGTACATAAGTCTGCATTGTGTCTCTTATATTTAATTCCGATGCAATTTCTGTGTTTCATCGTCAATGGGAAGATCCAAGGGATACAGTAAACCTGCAAAGGTGCAACGGAATGTAAAACTAGTGACACAGGAAAGGCTCAAAACATAGACAGTAGGAGGACTCAGTCTTCCTGTACTTAAGTCGGCATTGTGTCTCTTATATTTAATTCCGATGCATTTTCTGTGTTTCATCGTCACTGGGAAAGTCCAAGGGATACAGTAAACCTGCAGAGGTGCATCAGAATGTAAAACTGGTGACATAGGAAACGCTCAAAACATAGACAGTAGGAAGACTCAATCTTCCGGTACTTAAGTCGGCATTGTGTCTCTTATATTTAATTTCGATGCAATTTGTGTGTTTCGTCGCTAATGGGAAGGTCCAAGGGATACAGTAAACCTGCAGAGGTGCATCGGAATGTAAAACTGGTGACACAGGATACGCTCAAAACATTGACAGTAAGAAGACTGTTTTCTGGTACTTAAGTCGGCATTGTGTCTCTTATATTTAATTCCGATGCAATTTGTGTGTTTCGTCGCCAATGGGAAGGTCCAAGGGATACAGTAAACCTGCAGAGGTGAATCAGAATGTAAAACTGGTGACACAGGAGACGCTCAAAACATAGACTCAGTCTTCCTGTACTTAAGCCGGCATTGTGTCTCTTATATTTAATTCCGATGCAATTTCTGTGTTTCATCGTCAATGGGAAGGTCCAAGGGCTACAGTAAACCTGCAGAGGTCCATCGGAATGTAAAACTGGTGACACAGGAAACGCTCAAAACATAGACAGTAGGAAGACTCAGTCTTCCTGTACTTATGTCGGCATTGTGTCTCTTATATTTAATTCCGATGCAATTTCTGTGTTCCTTCGTCACTGTGAAGGTCCAAGGGATACAGTAAACCTGTAGAGGTGCATCGGAATGTAAAACTGCTGACACAGGAAACGCTCAAATTATTGACAGTAGGAAGACTCAGTCTTCCTGTACTTATGTGGGCATTGTGTCTCTTATATTTAATTCCGATGCAATTTCTGTGTTTCATCGTCAATGGGAAGGTCCAAGGGATACAGTAAACCTGCAGAGGTGCATCAGAATGTAAAACTAGTGACACAGGAAACGCTCAAAACATAGACAGTAGGAAGACTCAGTCTTCCTGTACTTAAGTCGGCATTGTGTCTCTTATATTTAATTCCGATGCTATTTCTGTGTTTCATCGTCACTGTGATGGTCCAAGGGATACAGTAAACCTGCAGAGGTGCATCGGTATGTAAAACTGGTGAGACAGGAAACGCTCAAAACATAGACAGTAGGAAGACTCAGTCTTCCTGCTCTTATGTCGGCATTGTGTCTCTTTTCTTTAATTCCGATGCTAATTCTGTGTTTCATCGTCACTGTGATGGACCAAGGGATACAGTAAACCTGCAGAGGTGCATCGGTATGTAAAACTGGTGAAACAGGATACGCCCAAAATATAGACAGTAGGAAGACTCAGTCTTCCTGTTCTTATGTCGGCATTGTGTCTCTTATATTTAATTCCGATGCAATTTCTGTGTTTCATCGTCAATGGGAAGGTCCAAGGGATACAGTAATCCTGCAGAGGTGCATCAGAATGTAAAACTGGTGACGCAGGAAACGCTCAAAACAGAGACAGTAGGAAGACTCAGTCTTGCTGTACTTAAGTCGGCATTGTGTCTCCTATATTTAATTCCGGTGCGATTTCTGTATTTCATCGACAATGGGAAGGTCCAAGGGATACAGTAAACCGGCAGAGGTGCATCGGAATGTAAAACCGGTGACACAGGAAACGCTCAAAACATAGACTGTAAGAAGACTCAGTTCTCTTGTGCTTAAGTCGGCGTTGTGTCTCTTATATTTAATTCCGATGCAATTTCTGTGTTTCATCGTCAATGGGAAGGTCCAATGGATACAGTAAACCTGCAGAGGCACATCGGAATGTAAAACTGGTGACACAAGCAACGCTCAATACATAGACAGTAGGAAGACTCAGTCTTCCTGTACTTACGTCGGCATTGTGTCTCTTATATTTAATTCCGATGCAATTTCTGTGTTTCATCGTCAATGGGAAGGTCCAAGGGATACAGTAAACCTGCAGAGGTGCATCAGAATGTAAAACTGGTGACACAGGAAACGCTCAAATAATAGACAGTAGGAAGACTCAGTCTTCCTGTACTTAAGTCGGCATTGTGTCTCTTATATTTAATTCCGATGCAATTTCTGTGTTTCATCGTCAATGGGAAGGTCCAAGGGATAAAGTAAACCTGCAGAGGTGCATCAGAAAGTAAAACTGGTGACACAGGAAACGCTCAAAACATAGACCGTAAGAAGACTCAGTTTTCTTGTACTTAAGTCGGCGTTGTGTCTCTTATATTTAATTCCGATGCAATTTCTGTGTTTCATCGTCAATGGAAACGTCCAAAAGATACAGTAAACCTGCAGAAGTGAATCGGAATGTAAAACGGGTGACACAGGAAACGCTCAAAATATAGACAGTAGGAATACTCAGTCTTCCTGTACTTAAGTCGGCATTGTGTCTCTCATATTTAATTCCGATGCAATTTCTGTGTTTCATCGTCACTGTGAAGGTCCAAGGGATACAGTAAACCTGTAGTGGTGCATCGGAATGTAAAACTGGTGACACAGGATACGCTCAAAACATAGACAGTAGGAAGACTCAGTCTTCCTGTTCTTATGTCGGCATTGTGTCTCTTATATTTAATTCCGATGCTATTTCTGTGTTTCATCGGCACTGTGATGGTCCAAGGGATACAGTAAACCTGCACAGGTGCATCGGTATGTAAAACTGGTGACACAGGATACGCTCAAAATATAGACATTAGGAAGACTCAGTCTTCCTGTTCTTATGTCGGCATTGTGTCTCTTATATTTAATTTCGATGCAATTTCTGTGTTTCATCGTCAATGGGAAGGGCCAAGGGATACAGTAAACCTGCAGTGGTGCATCAGAATGTAAAACTGGTGACACAGGAAACGCTCAAAACATAGACTGTAGGAAGACTCAGTCTTCCTGTACTGAAGTCGGCATTGTGTCTCTTATATTCATTTCATAGGCAATTTCTGTGTTTCAACGTCAATGGGAAGGTCCAAGGGATACAGTAAACCTGAAGAGGTGCATCGGAATGTAAAACTAGTGAGACAGGAAACGCTCAAAACAATGACAGTAGGAAGCCTCAGTCTTCCTGTACTTAAGTCGGCCTTGTGCCTCTTATATTTAATTCCGATGCAATTTCTTTGTTTCATCGTCAATGGGAAGGTCCAAGGGATACAATAAACCTGCAGAGGTGCATCGGAATGTAAAACTGGTGACGCAGCTAACGCTCAAAACATAGACAGTAGGAAGACTCAGTCTTCCTGTACTTAAGTCGACATTGTGTCTCTTATATTTATTTCCGATGAAATATCTGTGTTTCATCGTGAATGGGAAGGTCCAAGGGATATAGTAAACCTGCAGAGGTGCATCGGAAAGTAAAACTGATGACACAGGAAACGCTCAAAACATAGACAGTAGGAAGACTTAGTCTTCCTGTACTTAAGTCGGCATTGTGTCTCTTATATTTAATTCCGACGCAATTTCTGTGTTTCATCGGCACTGTGAAGGTCCAAGGGATACAGTAATCCTGTAGAGCTGCATCGGAATAAAAACTGGTGACACAGGAAACGCTCAAATTATAGACAGTAGGAAGACACAGTCTTCCTGTACTTAAGTCGGCATTGTGTCTCTTATATTTAATTCCGATGCAATTTCTGTGTTTCATTGTCAATGGGAAGGACCGAGGGATACAGTAAACCTGCAGAGGGGCATCAGAATGTACAACTGGTGACACAGGAAACGCTCAAAACATAGACAGTAGGAAGACTCAGTCTTCCTGTACATAAGTCTGCATTGTGTCTCTTATATTTAATTCCGATGCAATTTCTGTGTTTCATCGTCAATGGGAAGATCCAAGGGATACAGTAAACCTGCAAAGGTGCAACGGAATGTAAAACTAGTGACACAGGAAACGCTCAAAACGTAGACAGTAGGAGGACTCAGTCTTCCTGTACTTAAGTCGCCATTGTGTCTCTTATATTTAATTGCGATGCATTTTCTGTGTTTCATCGTCACTGGGAAAGTCCAAGGGATACAGTAAACCTGCAGAGGTGCATCAGAATGTAAAACTGGTGACACAGGAAACGCTCAAAACATAGACAGTAGGAAGACTCAGTCTTCCTGTACTTTAGTCGGCATTGTGTCTCCTATATTTAATTCCGGTGCGATTTCTGTGTTTCATCGACAATGGGAAGGTCCAAGGGACACAGTAAACCGGCAGAGGTGCATCGGAATGTAATACTGGTGACACAGGAAACGCTCAAATCATAGACCGTAAGAAGACTCAGTTTTCTTGTGTTTAAGTCGGCGTTGTGTCTCTAATATTTAATTCCGATGCAATTTCTGTGTTTCATCGTCAATGGGAACGCCCAAAAGATACAGTAAACCTTCAGAGGTGAATCGGAATGTAAAACTGGTGACACAGGAAACGCTCAAAACATAGACAGTAGGAAGACTCAATCTTCCGGTACTTAAGTCGGCATTGTGTCTCTTATATTTAATTTCGATGCAATTTGTGTGTTTCGTCGCCAATGGGAAGGTCCAAGGGATACAGTAAACCTGCAGAGGTACATCGGAATGTAAAACTGGTGACACAGGATACGCTCAAAACATTGACAGTAAGAAGACTGTTTTCTGGTACTTAAGTCGGAATTGTGTCTCTTATATTTAATTCCGATGCAATTTGTGTGTTTCGTCGCCAATGGGAAGTTCCAAGGGATACAGTAAACCTGCAGAGGTGAATCAGAATGTAAAACAGGTGACACAGGAGACGCTCAAAACATAGACTCAGTGTTCCTGTACTTAAGCCGGCATTGTGTCTCTTATATTTAATTCCGATGCAATTGCTGTGTTTCAACGTCAATGGGAAGGTCCAAGGGCTACAGTAAACCTGCAGAGGTCCATCGGAATGTAAAACTGGTGACACAGGAAACGCTCAAAACATAGACAGTAGGAAGACTCAGTCTTCCTGTACTTATGTCGGCATTGTGTCTCTTATATTTAATTCCGATGCAATTTCTGTGTTCCTTCGTCACTGTGAAGGTCCAAGGGATACAGTAAACCTGTAGAGGTGCATCGGAATGTAAAACTGCTGACACAGGAAACGCTCAAATTATTGACAGTAGGAAGACTCAGTCTTCCTGTACTTATGTGGGCATTGTGTCTCTTATATTTAATTCCGATGCAATTTCTGTGTTTCATCGTCAATGGGAAGGTCCAAGGGATACAGTAAACCTGCAGAGGTGCATCAGAATGTAAAACTTGTGACACAGGAAACGCTCAAAACATAGACAGTAGGAAGACTCAGTCTTCCTGTACTTAAGTCGGCATTGTGTCTCTTATATTTAATTCCGATGCTATTTCTGTGTTTCATCGTCACTGTGATGGTCCAAGGGATACAGTAAACCTGCAGAGGTGCATCGGTATGTAAAACTGGTGAGACAGGAAACGCTCAAAACATAGACAGTAGGAAGACTCAGTCTTCCTGTTCTTATGTCGGCATTGTGTCTCTTATATTTAATTCCGATGCAATTTCTGTGTTTCATCGTCAATGGGAAGGTCCAAGGGATACAGTAATCCTGCAGAGGTGCATCAGAATGTAAAACTGGTGACGCAGGAAACGCTCAAAACAGAGACAGTAGGAAGACTCAGTCTTGCTGTACTTAAGTCGGCATTGTGTCTCCTATATTTAATTCCGGTGCGATTTCTGTATTTCATCGACAATGGGAAGGTCCAAGGGATACAGTAAACCGGCAGAGGTGCATCGGAATGTAAAACCGGTGACACAGGAAACGCTCAAAACATAGACTGTAAGAAGACTCAGTTCTCTTGTGCTTAAGTCGGCGTTGTGTCTCTTATATTTAATTCCGATGCAATTTCTGTGTTTCATCGTCAATGGGAAGGTCCAATGGATACAGTAAACCTGCAGAGGCACATCGGAATGTAAAACTGGTGACACAGGCAACGCTCAAAACATAGACAGTAGGAAGACTCAGTCTTCCTGTACTTACGTCGGCATTGTGTCTCTTATATTTAATTCCGATGCAATTTCTGTGTTTCATCGTCAATGGGAAGGTCCAAGGGATAAAGTAAACCTGCAGAGGTGCATCAGAAAGTAAAACTGGTGACACAGGAAACGCTCAAAACATAGACCGTAAGAAGACTCAGTTTTCTTGTACTTAAGTCGGCGTTGTGTCTCTTATATTTAATTCCGATGCAATTTCTGTGTTTCATCGTCAATGGAAACGTCCAAAAGATACAGTAAACCTGCAGAAGTGAATCGGAATGTAAAACGGGTGACACAGGAAACGCTCAAAATATAGACAGTAGGAATACTCAGTCTTCCTGTACTTAAGTCGGCATTGTGTCTCTCATATTTAATTCCGATGCAATTTCTGTGTTTCATCGTCACTGTGAAGGTCCAAGGGATACAGTAAACCTGTAGTGGTGCATCGGAATGTAAAACTGGTGACACAGGATACGCTCAAAACATAGACAGTAGGAAGACTCAGTCTTCCTGTTCTTATGTCGGCATTGTGTCTCTTATATTTAATTCCGATGCTATTTCTGTGTTTCATCGGCACTGTGATGGTCCAAGGGATACAGTAAACCTGCACAGGTGCATCGGTATGTAAAACTGGTGACACAGGATACGCTCAAAATATAGACATTAGGAAGACTCAGTCTTCCTGTTCTTATGTCGGCATTGTGTCTCTTATATTTAATTTCGATGCAATTTCTGTGTTTCATCGTCAATGGGAAGGGCCAAGGGATACAGTAAACCTGCAGTGGTGCATCAGAATGTAAAACTGGTGACACAGGAAACGCTCAAAACATAGACTGTAGGAAGACTCAGTCTTCCTGTACTGAAGTCGGCATTGTGTCTCTTATATTCATTTCATAGGCAATTTCTGTGTTTCAACGTCAATGGGAAGGTCCAAGGGATACAGTAAACCTGAAGAGGTGCATCGGAATGTAAAACTAGTGAGACAGGAAACGCTCAAAACAATGACAGTAGGAAGCCTCAGTCTTCCTGTACTTAAGTCGGCCTTGTGCCTCTTATATTTAATTCCGATGCAATTTCTTTGTTTCATCGTCAATGGGAAGGTCCAAGGGATACAATAAACCTGCAGAGGTGCATCGGAATGTAAAACTGGTGACGCAGCTAACGCTCAAAACATAGACAGTAGGAAGACTCAGTCTTCCTGTACTTAAGTCGACATTGTGTCTCTTATATTTATTTCCGATGAAATATCTGTGTTTCATCGTGAATGGGAAGGTCCAAGGGATATAGTAAACCTGCAGAGGTGCATCGGAAAGTAAAACTGATGACACAGGAAACGCTCAAAACATAGACAGTAGGAAGACTTAGTCTTCCTGTACTTAAGTCGGCATTGTGTCTCTTATATTTAATTCCGACGCAATTTCTGTGTTTCATCGGCACTGTGAAGGTCCAAGGGATACAGTAATCCTGTAGAGCTGCATCGGAATAAAAACTGGTGACACAGGAAACGCTCAAATTATAGACAGTAGGAAGACACAGTCTTCCTGTACTTAAGTCGGCATTGTGTCTCTTATATTTAATTCCGATGCAATTTCTGTGTTTCATTGTCAATGGGAAGGACCGAGGGATACAGTAAACCTGCAGAGGGGCATCAGAATGTACAACTGGTGACACAGGAAACGCTCAAAACATAGACAGTAGGAAGACTCAGTCTTCCTGTACATAAGTCTGCATTGTGTCTCTTATATTTAATTCCGATGCAATTTCTGTGTTTCATCGTCAATGGGAAGATCCAAGGGATACAGTAAACCTGCAAAGGTGCAACGGAATGTAAAACTAGTGACACAGGAAACGCTCAAAACGTAGACAGTAGGAGGACTCAGTCTTCCTGTACTTAAGTCGCCATTGTGTCTCTTATATTTAATTGCGATGCATTTTCTGTGTTTCATCGTCACTGGGAAAGTCCAAGGGATACAGTAAACCTGCAGAGGTGCATCAGAATGTAAAACTGGTGACACAGGAAACGCTCAAAACATAGACAGTAGGAAGACTCAGTCTTCCTGTACTTTAGTCGGCATTGTGTCTCCTATATTTAATTCCGGTGCGATTTCTGTGTTTCATCGACAATGGGAAGGTCCAAGGGACACAGTAAACCGGCAGAGGTGCATCGGAATGTAATACTGGTGACACAGGAAACGCTCAAATCATAGACCGTAAGAAGACTCAGTTTTCTTGTGTTTAAGTCGGCGTTGTGTCTCTAATATTTAATTCCGATGCAATTTCTGTGTTTCATCGTCAATGGGAACGCCCAAAAGATACAGTAAACCTTCAGAGGTGAATCGGAATGTAAAACTGGTGACACAGGAAACGCTCAAAACATAGACAGTAGGAAGACTCAATCTTCCGGTACTTAAGTCGGCATTGTGTCTCTTATATTTAATTTCGATGCAATTTGTGTGTTTCGTCGCCAATGGGAAGGTCCAAGGGATACAGTAAACCTGCAGAGGTACATCGGAATGTAAAACTGGTGACACAGGATACGCTCAAAACATTGACAGTAAGAAGACTGTTTTCTGGTACTTAAGTCGGAATTGTGTCTCTTATATTTAATTCCGATGCAATTTGTGTGTTTCGTCGCCAATGGGAAGTTCCAAGGGATACAGTAAACCTGCAGAGGTGAATCAGAATGTAAAACAGGTGACACAGGAGACGCTCAAAACATAGACTCAGTGTTCCTGTACTTAAGCCGGCATTGTGTCTCTTATATTTAATTCCGATGCAATTGCTGTGTTTCAACGTCAATGGGAAGGTCCAAGGGCTACAGTAAACCTGCAGAGGTCCATCGGAATGTAAAACTGGTGACACAGGAAACGCTCAAAACATAGACAGTAGGAAGACTCAGTCTTCCTGTACTTATGTCGGCATTGTGTCTCTTATATTTAATTCCGATGCAATTTCTGTGTTCCTTCGTCACTGTGAAGGTCCAAGGGATACAGTAAACCTGTAGAGGTGCATCGGAATGTAAAACTGCTGACACAGGAAACGCTCAAATTATTGACAGTAGGAAGACTCAGTCTTCCTGTACTTATGTGGGCATTGTGTCTCTTATATTTAATTCCGATGCAATTTCTGTGTTTCATCGTCAATGGGAAGGTCCAAGGGATACAGTAAACCTGCAGAGGTGCATCAGAATGTAAAACTTGTGACACAGGAAACGCTCAAAACATAGACAGTAGGAAGACTCAGTCTTCCTGTACTTAAGTCGGCATTGTGTCTCTTATATTTAATTCCGATGCTATTTCTGTGTTTCATCGTCACTGTGATGGTCCAAGGGATACAGTAAACCTGCAGAGGTGCATCGGTATGTAAAACTGGTGAGACAGGAAACGCTCAAAACATAGACAGTAGGAAGACTCAGTCTTCCTGTTCTTATGTCGGCATTGTGTCTCTTATATTTAATTCCGATGCAATTTCTGTGTTTCATCGTCAATGGGAAGGTCCAAGGGATACAGTAATCCTGCAGAGGTGCATCAGAATGTAAAACTGGTGACGCAGGAAACGCTCAAAACAGAGACAGTAGGAAGACTCAGTCTTGCTGTACTTAAGTCGGCATTGTGTCTCCTATATTTAATTCCGGTGCGATTTCTGTATTTCATCGACAATGGGAAGGTCCAAGGGATACAGTAAACCGGCAGAGGTGCATCGGAATGTAAAACCGGTGACACAGGAAACGCTCAAAACATAGACTGTAAGAAGACTCAGTTCTCTTGTGCTTAAGTCGGCGTTGTGTCTCTTATATTTAATTCCGATGCAATTTCTGTGTTTCATCGTCAATGGGAAGGTCCAATGGATACAGTAAACCTGCAGAGGCACATCGGAATGTAAAACTGGTGACACAGGCAACGCTCAAAACATAGACAGTAGGAAGACTCAGTCTTCCTGTACTTACGTCGGCATTGTGTCTCTTATATTTAATTCCGATGCAATTTCTGTGTTTCATCGTCAATGGGAAGGTCCAAGGGATAAAGTAAACCTGCAGAGGTGCATCAGAAAGTAAAACTGGTGACACAGGAAACGCTCAAAACATAGACCGTAAGAAGACTCAGTTTTCTTGTACTTAAGTCGGCGTTGTGTCTCTTATATTTAATTCCGATGCAATTTCTGTGTTTCATCGTCAATGGAAACGTCCAAAAGATACAGTAAACCTGCAGAAGTGAATCGGAATGTAAAACGGGTGACACAGGAAACGCTCAAAATATAGACAGTAGGAATACTCAGTCTTCCTGTACTTAAGTCGGCATTGTGTCTCTCATATTTAATTCCGATGCAATTTCTGTGTTTCATCGTCACTGTGAAGGTCCAAGGGATACAGTAAACCTGTAGTGGTGCATCGGAATGTAAAACTGGTGACACAGGATACGCTCAAAACATAGACAGTAGGAAGACTCAGTCTTCCTGTTCTTATGTCGGCATTGTGTCTCTTATATTTAATTCCGATGCTATTTCTGTGTTTCATCGGCACTGTGATGGTCCAAGGGATACAGTAAACCTGCACAGGTGCATCGGTATGTAAAACTGGTGACACAGGATACGCTCAAAATATAGACATTAGGAAGACTCAGTCTTCCTGTTCTTATGTCGGCATTGTGTCTCTTATATTTAATTTCGATGCAATTTCTGTGTTTCATCGTCAATGGGAAGGTCCAAGGGATATAGTAAACCTGCAGAGGTGCATCGGAAAGTAAAACTGATGACACAGGAAACGCTCAAAACATAGACAGTAGGAAGACTTAGTCTTCCTGTACTTAAGTCGGCATTGTGTCTCTTATATTTAATTCCGACGCAATTTCTGTGTTTCATCGGCACTGTGAAGGTCCAAGGGATACAGTAATCCTGTAGAGCTGCATCGGAATAAAAACTGGTGACACAGGAAACGCTCAAATTATAGACAGTAGGAAGACACAGTCTTCCTGTACTTAAGTCGGCATTGTGTCTCTTATATTTAATTCCGATGCAATTTCTGTGTTTCATTGTCAATGGGAAGGACCGAGGGATACAGTAAACCTGCAGAGGGGCATCAGAATGTACAACTGGTGACACAGGAAACGCTCAAAACATAGACAGTAGGAAGACTCAGTCTTCCTGTACATAAGTCTGCATTGTGTCTCTTATATTTAATTCCGATGCAATTTCTGTGTTTCATCGTCAATGGGAAGATCCAAGGGATACAGTAAACCTGCAAAGGTGCAACGGAATGTAAAACTAGTGACACAGGAAACGCTCAAAACGTAGACAGTAGGAGGACTCAGTCTTCCTGTACTTAAGTCGCCATTGTGTCTCTTATATTTAATTGCGATGCATTTTCTGTGTTTCATCGTCACTGGGAAAGTCCAAGGGATACAGTAAACCTGCAGAGGTGCATCAGAATGTAAAACTGGTGACACAGGAAACGCTCAAAACATAGACAGTAGGAAGACTCAGTCTTCCTGTACTTTAGTCGGCATTGTGTCTCCTATATTTAATTCCGGTGCGATTTCTGTGTTTCATCGACAATGGGAAGGTCCAAGGGACACAGTAAACCGGCAGAGGTGCATCGGAATGTAATACTGGTGACACAGGAAACGCTCAAATCATAGACCGTAAGAAGACTCAGTTTTCTTGTGTTTAAGTCGGCGTTGTGTCTCTAATATTTAATTCCGATGCAATTTCTGTGTTTCATCGTCAATGGGAACGCCCAAAAGATACAGTAAACCTTCAGAGGTGAATCGGAATGTAAAACTGGTGACACAGGAAACGCTCAAAACATAGACAGTAGGAAGACTCAATCTTCCGGTACTTAAGTCGGCATTGTGTCTCTTATATTTAATTTCGATGCAATTTGTGTGTTTCGTCGCCAATGGGAAGGTCCAAGGGATACAGTAAACCTGCAGAGGTACATCGGAATGTAAAACTGGTGACACAGGATACGCTCAAAACATTGACAGTAAGAAGACTGTTTTCTGGTACTTAAGTCGGAATTGTGTCTCTTATATTTAATTCCGATGCAATTTGTGTGTTTCGTCGCCAATGGGAAGTTCCAAGGGATACAGTAAACCTGCAGAGGTGAATCAGAATGTAAAACAGGTGACACAGGAGACGCTCAAAACATAGACTCAGTGTTCCTGTACTTAAGCCGGCATTGTGTCTCTTATATTTAATTCCGATGCAATTGCTGTGTTTCAACGTCAATGGGAAGGTCCAAGGGCTACAGTAAACCTGCAGAGGTCCATCGGAATGTAAAACTGGTGACACAGGAAACGCTCAAAACATAGACAGTAGGAAGACTCAGTCTTCCTGTACTTATGTCGGCATTGTGTCTCTTATATTTAATTCCGATGCAATTTCTGTGTTCCTTCGTCACTGTGAAGGTCCAAGGGATACAGTAAACCTGTAGAGGTGCATCGGAATGTAAAACTGCTGACACAGGAAACGCTCAAATTATTGACAGTAGGAAGACTCAGTCTTCCTGTACTTATGTGGGCATTGTGTCTCTTATATTTAATTCCGATGCAATTTCTGTGTTTCATCGTCAATGGGAAGGTCCAAGGGATACAGTAAACCTGCAGAGGTGCATCAGAATGTAAAACTTGTGACACAGGAAACGCTCAAAACATAGACAGTAGGAAGACTCAGTCTTCCTGTACTTAAGTCGGCATTGTGTCTCTTATATTTAATTCCGATGCTATTTCTGTGTTTCATCGTCACTGTGATGGTCCAAGGGATACAGTAAACCTGCAGAGGTGCATCGGTATGTAAAACTGGTGAGACAGGAAACGCTCAAAACATAGACAGTAGGAAGACTCAGTCTTCCTGTTCTTATGTCGGCATTGTGTCTCTTATATTTAATTCCGATGCAATTTCTGTGTTTCATCGTCAATGGGAAGGTCCAAGGGATACAGTAATCCTGCAGAGGTGCATCAGAATGTAAAACTGGTGACGCAGGAAACGCTCAAAACAGAGACAGTAGGAAGACTCAGTCTTGCTGTACTTAAGTCGGCATTGTGTCTCCTATATTTAATTCCGGTGCGATTTCTGTATTTCATCGACAATGGGAAGGTCCAAGGGATACAGTAAACCGGCAGAGGTGCATCGGAATGTAAAACCGGTGACACAGGAAACGCTCAAAACATAGACTGTAAGAAGACTCAGTTCTCTTGTGCTTAAGTCGGCGTTGTGTCTCTTATATTTAATTCCGATGCAATTTCTGTGTTTCATCGTCAATGGGAAGGTCCAATGGATACAGTAAACCTGCAGAGGCACATCGGAATGTAAAACTGGTGACACAGGCAACGCTCAAAACATAGACAGTAGGAAGACTCAGTCTTCCTGTACTTACGTCGGCATTGTGTCTCTTATATTTAATTCCGATGCAATTTCTGTGTTTCATCGTCAATGGGAAGGTCCAAGGGATAAAGTAAACCTGCAGAGGTGCATCAGAAAGTAAAACTGGTGACACAGGAAACGCTCAAAACATAGACCGTAAGAAGACTCAGTTTTCTTGTACTTAAGTCGGCGTTGTGTCTCTTATATTTAATTCCGATGCAATTTCTGTGTTTCATCGTCAATGGAAACGTCCAAAAGATACAGTAAACCTGCAGAAGTGAATCGGAATGTAAAACGGGTGACACAGGAAACGCTCAAAATATAGACAGTAGGAATACTCAGTCTTCCTGTACTTAAGTCGGCATTGTGTCTCTCATATTTAATTCCGATGCAATTTCTGTGTTTCATCGTCACTGTGAAGGTCCAAGGGATACAGTAAACCTGTAGTGGTGCATCGGAATGTAAAACTGGTGACACAGGATACGCTCAAAACATAGACAGTAGGAAGACTCAGTCTTCCTGTTCTTATGTCGGCATTGTGTCTCTTATATTTAATTCCGATGCTATTTCTGTGTTTCATCGGCACTGTGATGGTCCAAGGGATACAGTAAACCTGCACAGGTGCATCGGTATGTAAAACTGGTGACACAGGATACGCTCAAAATATAGACATTAGGAAGACTCAGTCTTCCTGTTCTTATGTCGGCATTGTGTCTCTTATATTTAATTTCGATGCAATTTCTGTGTTTCATCGTCAATGGGAAGGGCCAAGGGATACAGTAAACCTGCAGTGGTGCATCAGAATGTAAAACTGGTGACACAGGAAACGCTCAAAACATAGACTGTAGGAAGACTCAGTCTTCCTGTACTGAAGTCGGCATTGTGTCTCTTATATTCATTTCATAGGCAATTTCTGTGTTTCAACGTCAATGGGAAGGTCCAAGGGATACAGTAAACCTGAAGAGGTGCATCGGAATGTAAAACTAGTGAGACAGGAAACGCTCAAAACAATGACAGTAGGAAGCCTCAGTCTTCCTGTACTTAAGTCGGCCTTGTGCCTCTTATATTTAATTCCGATGCAATTTCTTTGTTTCATCGTCAATGGGAAGGTCCAAGGGATACAATAAACCTGCAGAGGTGCATCGGAATGTAAAACTGGTGACGCAGCTAACGCTCAAAACATAGACAGTAGGAAGACTCAGTCTTCCTGTACTTAAGTCGACATTGTGTCTCTTATATTTATTTCCGATGAAATATCTGTGTTTCATCGTGAATGGGAAGGTCCAAGGGATATAGTAAACCTGCAGAGGTGCATCGGAAAGTAAAACTGATGACACAGGAAACGCTCAAAACATAGACAGTAGGAAGACTTAGTCTTCCTGTACTTAAGTCGGCATTGTGTCTCTTATATTTAATTCCGATGCAATTTCTGTGTTTCATCGGCACTGTGAAGGTCCAAGGGATACAGTAATCCTGTAGAGCTGCATCGGAATAAAAACTGGTGACACAGGAAACGCTCAAATTATAGACAGTAGGAAGACACAGTCTTCCTGTACTTAAGTCGGCATTGTGTCTCTTATATTTAATTCCGATGCAATTTCTGTGTTTCATTGTCAATGGGAAGGACCGAGGGATACAGTAAACCTGGAGAGGGGCATCAGAATGTACAACTGGTGACACAGGAAACGCTCAAAACATAGACAGTAGGAAGACTCAGTCTTCCTGTACATAAGTCTGCATTGTGTCTCTTATATTTAATTCCGATGCAATTTCTGTGTTTCATCGTCAATGGGAAGATCCAAGGGATACAGTAAACCTGCAAAGGTGCAACGGAATGTAAAACTAGTGACACAGGAAACGCTCAAAACATAGACAGTAGGAGGACTCAGTCTTCCTGTACTTAAGTCGGCATTGTGTCTCTTATATTTAATTCCGATGCATTTTCTGTGTTTCATCGTCACTGGGAAAGTCCAAGGTATACAGTAAACCTGCAGAGGTGCATCAGAATGTAAAACTGGTGACACAGGAAACGCTCAAAACATAGACAGTAGGAAGACTCAGTCTTCCTGTACTTTAGTCGGCATTGTGTCTCCTATATTTAATTCCGGTGCGATTTCTGTGTTTCATCGACAATGGGAAGGTCCAAGGGACACAGTAAACCGGCAGAGGTGCATCGGAATGTAATACTGGTGACACAGGAAACGCTCAAATCATAGACCGTAAGAAGACTCAGTTTTCTTGTGTTTAAGTCGGCGTTGTGTCTCTTATATTTAATTCCGATGCAATTTCTGTGTTTCATCGTCAATGGGAACGCCCAAAAGATACAGTAAACCTTCAGAGGTGAATCGGAATGTAAAACTGGTGACACAGGAAACGCTCAAAACATAGACAGTAGGAAGACTCAATCTTCCGGTACTTAAGTCGGCATTGTGTCTCTTATATTTAATTCCGATGCAATTTGTGTGTTTCGTCGCCAATGGGAAGTTCCAAGGGATACAGTAAACCTGCAGAGGTGAATCAGAATGTAAAACTGGTGACACAGGAGACGCTCAAAACATAGACTCAGTCTTCCTGTACTTAAGCCGGCATTGTGTCTCTTATATTTTATTCCGATGCAATTGCTGTGTTTCAACGTCAATGGGAAGGTCCAAGGGATACAGTAAACCTGCAGAGGTCCATGGGAATGTAAAACTAGTGAGACAGGAAACGCTCAAAACATAGACAGTAGGAAGCCTCAGTCTTCCTGTACTTAAGTCGGCATTGTGTCTCTTATATTTAATTCCGATGCAATTTCTGTGTTTCATCGTCAATGGGAAGGTCCAAGGGCTACAGTAAACCTGCAGAGGTCCATCGCAATGTAAAACTGGTGACACAGGAAACGCTCAAAACATAGACAGTAGGAAGACTCAGTCTTCCTGTACTTATGTCGGCATTGTGTCTCTTATATTTAATTCCGATGCAATTTCTGTGTTCCTTCGTCACTGTGAAGGTCCAAGGGATACAGTAAACCTGTAGAGGTGCATCGGAATGTAAAACTGCTGACACAGGAAACGCTCAAATTATTGACAGTAGGAAGACTCAGTCTTCCTGTACTTATGTGGGCATTGTGTGTCTTATAATTAATTCCGATGCAATTTCTGTGTTTCATCGTCAATGGGAAGGTCCAAGGGATACAGTAAACCTGCAGAGGTGCATCAGAATGTAAAACTAGTGACACAGGAAACGCTCAAAACAGAGACAGTAGGAAGACTCAGTCTTCCTGTACTTAGGTCGGCATTGTGTCTCTTATATTTAATTCCGATGCTATTTCTGTGTTTCATCGTCACTGTGATGGTCCAAGGGATACAGTAAACCTGCAGAGGTGCATCGGTATGTAAAACTGGTGACACAGGATACGCTCAAAACATAGACAGTAGGAAGACTCAGTCTTCCTGTTCTTATGTCGGCATTGTGTCTCTTATATTTAATTCCGATGCAATTTCTGTGTTTCATCGTCAATGGGAAGGTCCAAGGGATACAGTAAACCTGCAGAGGTGCATCAGAATGTAAAACTGGTGACGCAGGAAACGCTCAAAGCAGAGACAGTAGGAAGACTCAGTCTTGCTGTACTTAAGTCGGCATTGTGTCTCCTATATTTAATTCCGGTGCGATTTCTGTGTTTCATCGACAATGGGAAGGTCCAAGGGATACAGTAAACCCGCAGAGGTGCATCGGAATGTAAAACCGGTGACACAGGAAACGCTCAAAACATAGACTGTAAGAAGACTCAGTTCTCTTGTGCTTAAGTCGGCGTTGTGTCTCTTATATTTAATTCCGCTTCAATTTCTGTGTTTCATCGTCAATGGGAATGTCCAATGGATACAGTAAACCTGCAGAGGCACATCGGAATGTAAAACTGGTGACACAGGCAACGCTCAAAACATAGACAGTAGGAAGACTCAGTCTTCCTGTACTTACGTCGGCATTGTGTCTCTTATATTTAATTCCGATGCTATTTCTGTGTTTCATCGTCAATGGGAAGGTCCAAGGGATACAGTAAAACTGCAGAGGTGCATCAGAATGTAAAACTGGTGACACAGGAAACGCTCAAAAAATAGACGGTAGGAAGACTCAGTCTTCCTGTACTTAAGTCGGCATTGTGTCTCTCATATTTAATTCCGATGCAATTTCTGTGTTTCATCGTCAATGGGAAGGTCCAAGGGATACAATAAACCTGCAGAGGTGCATCGGAATGTAAATCTTGTGACACAGGAAACGCTCAAAAAATAGACAGTAGGAAGACTCAGTCTTCCTGTACTTAAGTCGGCATTGAGTCTCTTATATTTAATTCCGATGCAATTTCTGTGTTTCATCGTCAATGGGAAGGTCCAAGGGATACAGTAAACCTGCAGAGGTGCATCGGAATGTAAAACTGTTGACACAGGAAACGCTGAAATAATAGACAGTAGGAAGACTCAGTCTTCCTGTACTTAAGTCGGCATTGTGTCTCTTATATTTATTTTCGATGAAATTTCTGTGTTTCATCCTGCATGGGAAGATCCAAGGGATACAGTAAACCTGCAGAGGTGCATCAGAAAGTAAAACTGGTGACACAGGAAACGCTCAAAACATAGACCGTAAGAAGACTCAGTTTTCTTGTACTTAAATCGGCGTTGTGTCTCTTATATTTATTTCCGATGCAATTTCTGTGTTTCATCGTCAATGGGAACGTCCAAAAGATACAGTAAACCTGCAGAAGTGAATCGTAATGTAAAACGGGTGACACAGGAAACGCTCAAAACATAGACAGTAGGAAGACTCAATCTTCCGGTACTTAAGTCGGCATTGTGTCTCTTATATTTAATTTCGATGCAATTTGTGTGTTTCTTCGCCAATGGGAACGTCCAAGGGATACAGTAAACATGCAGAGGTGCATCGGAATGTAAATCTTGTGACACAGGAAACGCTCAAAAAATAGACAGTAGGAAGACTCAGTCTTCCTGTACTTAAGTCGGCATTGAGTCTCTTATATTTAATTCCGATGCAATTTCTGTGTTTCATCGTCAATGGGAAGGTCCAAGGGATACAGTAAACCTGCAGAGGTGCATCGGAATGTAAAACTGGTGACACAGGAAACGCTCAAATCATAGACAGTAGGAAGACTCAGTCTTCCTGTACTTAAGTTGGCATTGTGTCTCTTATATATATTTCCGATGAAATTTCTGTGTTTCATCGTGAATGGGAAGATCCAAGGGATACAGTAAACCTGCAGAGGTGCAGCAGAATGTAAAACTGGTGACACAGGAAACGCTCAAAACATAGACCGTAAGAAGACTCAGTTTTCTTGTACTTAAGTCGGCGTTGTGTCTCTTATATTTAATTCCGATGCAATTTCTGTGTTTCATCGTCAATGGGAACGTGCAAAAGATACAGTAAACCTGCAGAAGTGAATCGGAATGTAAAACTGGTGACACAGGAAACGCTGAATACATAGACAGTAGGAAGACTCAATCTTCCGGTACTTAAGTCGGCATTGTGTCTCTTATATTTAATTTCGATGCAATTTGAGTGTTTCATCGCCAATGGGAAGGTCCAAGGGATACAGTAAACATGCAGAGGTGCATCGGAATGTAAAACTGGTGACACAGGATACGCTCAAAACATTGACTGTAAGAAGACTGTTTTCTGGTACTTAAGTCGGCATTGTGTCTCTTATATTTAATTCCGATGCGATTTCTGTGTTTCATCGTCACTGTGAAGGTCCAAGTGATACAGTAAACCTGTAGAGGTGCGTCAGAATGTAAAACTGGTGACACAGGAAACGCTCAAATTATAGACAGTAGGAAGACTCAGTCTTCCTGTACTTAAGTCGGCATTGTGTCTCGTATATTTAATTCCGATGCAATTTCTGTGTTTCATCGTCAATGGGAAGGTCCAAGGGATACAGTAAACCTGCAGAGATGCATCAGAATGTAATACTGGTGACACAGGAAACGCTCAAACATAGACTCAGTCTTCCTGTACTTAAGTCGGCATTGTGTCTCTTATATTTAATTCCGATGCAATTTCTGTGAACGTCAATGGGAAGGTCCAAGGGATACAGTAAACCTGAAGAGGTGCATCGGAATGTAAAACTAGTGAGACAGGAAACGCTCAAAACATAGACAGTAGGAAGCCTCAATCTTCCTGTACTTAAGTCGGCATTTTGTCTCTTATATTTAACTCCGATGCAATTTCTGTGTTTCATCGTCAATGGGAAGGTCCAAGGGATACAGTAAACCTGCAGAGGAGCATCGGAATGTAAAACTGGTGACACAGGAAACGCTCAAATCATAGACAGTAGGAAGACTCAGTCCTCCTGTACTTAAGTCGGCATTGTGTCTCTCATATTTATTTCCGATGAAATTTATGTGTTTCATCGTGAATGGGAAGATCCAAGGGATATAGTAAACAAGCAGAGGTGCATCGGAAAGTAAAACTGATGACACAGGAAACGCTCAAAGCATAGACAGTAGGAAGACTCAGTCTTCCTGTACTTAAGTCGGCATTGTGTCTCTTATTTTTAATTCCGATGCAATTTCTGTTTTACATCGTCAATGGGAAGGTCCAAGGGAAACAGTAAACCTGCAGAGGTGCATCGGAACGTAAAACTGATGACACAGGAAACGCTCAAAACATAGACAGTAGGAAGACTCAGTCTTCCTGTACTGAAGTCTGCATTGTGTCTCTTATATTTAATTCCGATGGAATTTCTGTGTTTCATCGTCAATGGGAAGGTCTAAGGGATACAGTAAACCTGCACAGGTGCATCGGAATGTAAAACTGATGACACAGGAAACGCTCAAAACATAGACAGTAGGGAGACTTACTCTTCCTGTACTTAAGTCAGCATTGTGTCTCTTATTCTTAATTCCGATGCAATTTCTGTGTTACATCGTCAATGGGAAAGTCCAAGGGATACAGTAAACCTGAAGAGGCGCATCGGAATTTAAACCTGGTGACACAGAAAACGCTCATAACATAGACCGTAAGAAGACTGAGTTTTCATGTACTTAAGTCGGCGTTGTGTCTCTTATAGATACTTCCGATGCAATTTCTGATTTTCATCGTCAATGGGAAGGTCCAAGGGATACAAAAAACCTGCAGAGGTGCATCCGAATGTAAAACTGGTGACACAGGAAACGCTCAAAACATAGACAGTAGGAAGACTCAGTCTTCCTGTACTTAAGTCGGCATTGTGTCTCTTATATTTAATTCCGATGCAATTTCTGTGTTTCATCGTCAATGGGAAGGTCCAAGGGATACAGTAAACCTGCAAAGGTGCATCGGAATGTAAAACTAGTGACACAGGAAACGCTCAAAACATAGACAGTAGGAAGACTCAGTCTTCCTGTACTTATGTTGGCATTGTGTCTCTTATATTTAATTCCGATGCTATATCTGTGTTTCATCGACAATGGGAAGGTCCAAGGGATAGAGTAAACCTGCAGAGGTGCATCAGAATGTAAAACTGGTGACACAGGATACGCTCAAAACATAGACAGTAGGAAGACTCAGTCTTCCTGTACTTAAGTCGACATTGTGTCTCTTATATTTATTTCCGATTAAATTTCTGTGTTTCATCGTGGTTGGGTAGGTCCAAGGGATATAGTAAACCTGCAGAGGGGCATGGGAATGTAAAACTGGTGACTCAGGAAACGCTCAAATCATAGACTGTATGAAGACTCAGTCTTCCTGTACTTAAGACGGCATTGTGACACTTATATTTCATTCCGATTCAATTTCTGTGTTTCATCGACAATGGGAAGGTCCAAGGGATGTAGTAAACCTGCAGAGGTGAAACGGAATGTAAAACTGGTGACACAGGAAACGCTCAAAACATAGACAGTAGGAAGACTCAGTCTTCCTGTACTTAAGTCGTCATTCTGTCTCTTATATTTAATTTCGATGCAATTTGTGTGTTTCGTCGCCAAAGGGAAGGTCCAAGAGATACAGTAAACATGCAGAGGTGCATCGGAATGTAAAACTGGTGACACAGGAAACGCTCAACTCATTGACCGTAAGAAGACTGTTTTCTGGTATTTAACTCGGCATTGTGCCTCTTATATTTAATTCCGATGCAATTTCTGTGTTTCATCGTCAATGGGAAGGTCCAAGGGATACATTAAACCTGCAGAGGTGCATCAGAATGTAAAACAGGTGACACAGGAAACGCTCAAAACATAGACTGTAGGAAGACTCAGTCTTCCTGTACTTAAGTCGGCATTGTGTCTCCTATATTTAATTCCGGTGCGATTTCTGTGTTTCATCGACAATGGGAAGGTCCAAGTGATACAGTAAACCTGCAGAGGTGCATCAGAATGTAACACTGGTGACACAGGAAAAGCTCAAAAAATAGACAGTAGGAAGACTCAGTCTTCCTGTACTTAAGTCGGCATTGTGTCTCTTATATTTAATTCCGATGCAATTTCTGTGATTCATCGTCAATGGGAAGATCCAAGGGATATAGTAAACAAGCAGAGGTGCATCGGAAAGTAAAACTGATGACACAGGAAACGCTCAAATCATAGACAGTAGGAAGACTTAGTCTTCCTGTACTTATGTCGGCATTGTGTCTCTTATATTTAATTCCGATGCAATTTCTGTTTTCCATCGTCAATTGGAAGGTCCAAGGGATAGAGTAAACCTGCAGAGGTGCATCGGAATGTAAAACTGATGGCACAGGAAACGCTCAAAACATAGACAGTAGGAAGACTCATTCCTCCTGTACTTAAGTCTGCATTGTGTCTCTTATATTTAATTCCGATGGAATTTCTGTGTTTCATCGTCAATGGGAAGGTCTAAGGGATACAGTAAACCTGCAAAGGTTCATCGGAATGGAAAACTGATGACACAGGAAACGCTCAAATCATAGACAGTAGGAAGACTCAGTCTTCCTGTACTTAAGTCGGCATTGTGTCTCTTATATTTAATTCCGATGCAATTTCTGTGTTTCATCGTCAATGGGAAGATCCAATGGATACAGTAAACAAGCAGAGGTGCATCGGAAAGTAAAACTGATGACACAGGAAACGCTCAAAGCATAGACAGTAGGAAGACTCAGTCTTCCTGTACTTAAGTCGTCATTCTGTCTCTTATATTTAATTTCGATGCAATTAGTGTGTTTCATCGCCAAAGGGAAGGTCCAAGGGATACAGTAAACCTGCAGAGGTGCATCGGAATGTAAAACTGGTGACACCGGAAACGCTCAACTCATTGACCGTAAGAAGACTGTTTTCTGGTATTTAACTCGGCATTGTGCCTCTTATATTTAATTCCGATGCAATTTCTGTGTTTCATCGACAATGGGAAGGTCCAATGGATACAGTAAACCTGCAGAGGTGCATCGGAATGTAAAACTGGTGACACAGGAAACACTCAAATCATAGACAGCAGGAAGACTCAGTCTTCCTGTACTTAAGTCGGCATTGTGTCTCTTATATTTATTTCCGATGAAATTTCTGTGTTTCGTCGTGAATGGGAAGATCCAAGGGATATAGTAAACAAGCAGAGGTGCATCGGAAATTAAAACTGACGACATAGGAAACGCTCAAAGCATAGACAGTAGGAAGACTTAGTCTTCCTGTACTTAAGACGGCATTGTGTCTCTTATATTTGATTCCGATGCAATTTCTGTTTTCCATCGTCAATGGGAAGGTGCAAGGGATACAGTAAACCTGCAGAGGTGCATCGGAATGTAAAACTGATGACAATGGAAACGCTCAAATAATAGACAGTAGGAAGTCTCAGTCTTCCTGTACTTAAGTCGGCATTGTGTCTCTTATATTTAATTCCGATGCGATTTCTGTGTTTCATCGTCAATGGGAAGATCTAAGGGATACAGTAAACCTGCACAGGTGCATCGGAATGTACAACTGGTGACACAGGAAACGCTCAAAACATAGACCGTAAAAAGACTCAGTTTTCTTGTACTTAAGTTGGCGTTGTGTCTCTTATACTTAATTCCGATGCAATTTCTGATTCTCATCGTCAATGGGAAGGTCCAAGGGATACAGTAAACCTGCAGAGGTGCATCGGAATGTAAAACTGATGACAATGGAAACGCTCAAATAATAGACAGTAGGAAGTCTCAGTCTTCCTGTACTTAAGTCGGCATTGTGTCTCTTATATTTAATTCCGATGCGATTTCTGTGTTTCATCGACAATGGGAAGGTGCAGGGGATACAGTAAACCGGCAGAGGTGCATCGGAATGTACAACTGGTGACACAGGAAACGCTCAAAACATAGACCGTAAAGAGACTCAGTTTTCTTGTACTTAAGTCGGCGTTGTGTCTCTTATATTTAATTCCGATGCAATTTCTGTGTTTCATCGTCAATGGGAAGATCCAAGGGATATAGTAAACAAGCAGAGGTGCATCGGAAAGTAAAACTGATGACACAGGAAACGCTCAAAGCATAGACAGTAGGAAGACTTAGTCTTCCTGTACTTATGTCGGCATTGTGTCTCTTATATTTAATTCCGATGCAATTTCTGTTTTCCATCGTCAATTGGAAGGTCCAAGGGATAGAGTAAACCTGCAGAGGTGCATCGGAATGTAAAACTGATGGCACAGGAAACGCTCAAAACATAGACAGTAGGAAGACTCAGTCTTCCTGTACTTAAGTCTGCATTGTGTCTCTTATATTTAATTCCGAAGGAATTTCTGTGTTTCATCGTCAATGGGAAGGTCTAAGGGATACAGTAAACCTGCAAAGGTGCATCGGAATGGAAAACTGATGACACAGGAAACGCTCAAATCATAGACAGTAGGAAGACTCAGTCTTCCTGTACTTAAGTCGGCATTGTGTCTCTTATATTTAATTCCGATGCAATTTCTGTGTTTCATCGTCAATGGGAAGATCCAATGGATATAGTAAACAAGCAGAGGTGCATCGGAAAGTAAAACTGATGACACAGGAAACGCTCAAAGCATAGACAGTAGGAAGACTCAGTCTTCCTGTACTTAAGTCGTCATTCTGTCTCTTATATTTATTTTCGATGCAATTAGTATGTTTCGTCGCCAAAGGGAAGGTCCAAGGGATACAGTAAACCTGCAGAGGTGCATCGGAATGTAAAACTGGTGACACCGGAAACGCTCAACACATTGACCGTAAGAAGACTGTTTTCTGGTATTTAAGTCGGCATTGTGTCTCTTATATTTAATTCCGATGCAATTTCTGTGTTTCATCGACAATGGGAAGGTCCAATGGATACAGTAAACCTGCAGAGGTGCATCAGAATGTAAAACTGGTGACACAGGAAACGCTGAAATCATAGACAGTAGGAAGACTCAGTCTTCCTGTACTTAAGTCGGCATTGTGTCTCTTATATTTATTTCCGATGAAATTTCTGTGTTTCATCGTCAATGGGAAGGTCTAAGGGATACAGTAAACCTGCACAGGTGCATCGGAATGTACAACTGGTGACACAGGAAACGCTCAAAACATAGACCGTAAAAAGACTCAGTTTTCTTGTACTTAAGTTGGCGTTGTTTCTCTTATATTTAATTCCGATACAATTTCTGTGTTTCATCGTCAATGGGAAGGTGCAAGGGATACAGTAAACCTGCAGAGGTGCATCGGAATGTAAAACTGGTGACACAGGAAACGCTCAAATCATAGACAGTAGGAAGACTCAGTCTTCCTGTACTTAAGTCGGCATTGTGTCTCTTATATATATTTCCGATGAAATTTCTGTGTTTCATCGTGAATGGGAAGATCCAAGGGATACAGTAAACCTGCAGAGGTGCATCAGAATGTAAAACTGGTGACACAGGAAACGCTCAAAACATAGACCGTAAGAAGACTCAGTTTTCTTGTACTTAAGTCGGCGTTGTGTCTCTTATATTTAATTCCGATGCAATTTCTGTGTTTCATCGTCAATGGGAACGTGCAAAAGATACAGTAAACCTGCAGAAGTGAATCGGAATGTAAAACTGGTGACACAGGAAACGCTGAATACATAGACAGTAGGAAGACTCAATCTTCCGGTACTTAAGTCGGCATTGTGTCTCTTATATTTAATTTCGATGCAATTTGTGTGTTTCATCGCCAATGGGAAGGTCCAAGGGATACAGTAAACATGCAGAGGTGTATCGGAATGTAAAACTGGTGACACAGGATACGCTCAAAACATTGACTGTAAGAAGACTGTTTTCTGGTACTTAAGTCGGCATTGTGTCTCTTATATTTAATTCCGATGCGATTTCTGTGTTTCATCGTCACTGTGAAGGTCCAAGTGATACAGTAAACCTGTAGAGGTGCGTCAGAATGTAAAACTGGTGACACAGGAAACGCTCAAATTATAGACAGTAGGAAGACTCAGTCTTCCTGTACTTAAGTCGGCATTGTGTCTCGTATATTTAATTCCGATGCAATTTCTGTGTTTCATCGTCAATGGGAAGGTCCAAGGGATACAGTAAACCTGCAGAGATGCATCAGAATGTAATACTGGTGACACAGGAAACGCTCAAACATAGACTCAGTCTTCCTGTACTTAAGTCGGCATTGTGTCTCTTATATTTAATTCCGATGCAATTTCTGTGAACGTCAATGGGAAGGTCCAAGGGATACAGTAAACCTGAAGAGGTGCATCGGAATGTAAAACTAGTGAGACAGGAAACGCTCAAAACATAGACAGTAGGAAGCCTCAATCTTCCTGTACTTAAGTCGGCATTGTGTCTCTTATATTTAACTCCGATGCAATTTCTGTGTTTCATCGTCAATGGGAAGGTCCAAGGGATACAGTAAACCTGCAGAGGAGCATCGGAATGTAAAACTGGTGACACAGGAAACGCTCAAATCATAGACAGTAGGAAGACTCAGTCTTCCTGTACTTAAGTCGGCATTGTGTCTCTCATATTTATTTCCGATGAAATTTATGTGTTTCATCGTGAATGGGAAGATCCAAGGGATATAGTAAACAAGCAGAGGTGCATCGGAAAGTAAAACTGATGACACAGGAAACGCTCAAAGCATAGACAGTAGGAAGACTTAGTCTTCCTGTACTTAAGTCGGCATTGTGTCTCTTATTTTTAATTCCGATGCAATTTCTGTTTTCCATCGTCAATGGGAAGGTCCAAGGGATACAGTAAACCTGCAGAGGTGCATCGGAACGTAAAACTGATGACACAGGAAACGCTCAAAACATAGACAGTAGGAAGACTCAGTCTTCCTGTACTTAAGTCTGCATTGTGTCTCTTATATTTAATTCCGATGGAATTTCTGTGTTTCATCGTCAATGGGAAGGTCTAAGGGATACAGTAAACCTGCACAGGTGCATCGGAATGTAAAACTGATGACACAGGAAACGCTCAAAACATAGACAGTAGGGAGACTTACTCTTCCTGTACTTAAGTCAGCATTGTGTCTCTTATTCTTAATTCCGATGCAATTTCTGTGTTACATCGTCAATGGGAAAGTCCAAGGGATACAGTAAACCTGCAGAGGCGCATCGGAATTTAAACCTGGTGACACAGGAAACGCTCATAACATAGACCGTAAGAAGACTCAGTTTTCATGTACTTAAGTCGGCGTTGTGGCTCTTATATATAATTCCGACGCAATTTCTGATTTTCATCGTCAATGGGAAGGTCCAAGGGATACAAAAAACCTGCAGAGGTGCATCCGAATGTAAAACTGGTGACACAGGAAACGCTCAAAACATAGACAGTAGGAAGACTCAGTCTTCCTGTACTTAAGTCGGCATTGTGTCTCTTATATTTAATTCCGATGCAATTTCTGTGTTTCATCGTCAATGGGAAGGTCCAAGGGATACAGTAAACCTGCAAAGGTGCATCGGAATGTAAAACTAGTGACACAGGAAACGCTCAAAACATAGACAGTAGGAAGACTCAGTCTTCCTGTACTTATGTTGGCATTGTGTCTCTTATATTTAATTCCGATGCTATTTCTGTGTTTCATCGACAATGGGAAGGTCCAATGGATACAGTAAACCTGCAGAGGTGCATCGGAATGTAAAACTGGTGACACAGGAAACACTCAAATCATAGACAGCAGGAAGACTCAGTCTTCCTGTACTTAAGTCGGCATTGTGTCTCTTATATTTATTTCCGATGAAATTTCTGTGTTTCGTCGTGAATGGGAAGATCCAAGGGATATAGTAAACAAGCAGAGGTGCATCGGAAATTAAAACTGACGACATAGGAAACGCTCAAAGCATAGACAGTAGGAAGACTTAGTCTTCCTGTACTTAAGACGCATTGTGTCTCTTATATTTAATTCCGATGCAATTTCTGTTTTCCATTGTCAATGGGAAGTTCCAAGGGATACAGTAAACCTGCAGAGGTGCATCGTAATGTAAAACTGATGACACAGGAAACGCTCAAAACATAGACAGTAGGAAGACTCAGTCTTCCTGTACTTGAGTCGGCATTGTGTGTCTTATATTTAATTCCGATGCAATTTCTGTGTTTCATCGGTAATGGGAAGGTCCAAGGGATACAGAAAACCTGCAGAGGTGCATCCGAATGTAAAACTGGTGACACAGGAAACGCTCAAACATAGACCGTAAAGAGACTCAGTTTTCTTGTACTTAAGTTGGCGTTGTGTCTCTTATATATAATTCCGACGCAATTTCTGTGTTTCATCGTCAATGGGAAGGTCCAATGGATACAGTAAACCTGCAGAGGTCCATCGGAATGTAAAACTGGTGACACAGGAAACGCTCAAAACATAGACAGTATAAGACTCAGTCTTCCTGTACTTAAGTCTGCATTTTGTCTCTTATATTTAATTTCGATGCAATTTGTGTGTTTCATCGCCAATGGGATGGTCTAGGGGATACAGTAAACCTGCAGATGTGCATCGGAATGTAAAACTGGTGACACAGGAAACGCTCAAAACATTGACTGTAAGAAGACTGTTTTCTTATACTTAAGTCGGCATTGTGTCTCTTATATTTAATTCCGATGCAATTTCTGTGTTTCATCGTCAATGGGAAGGTCCAAGGGATACATTAAACCTGCAGAGGTGCATCAGAATGTAAAACAGGTGACACAGGAAACGCTCAAAACATAGACTGTAGGAAGACTCAGTCTTCCTGTACTTAAGTCGGCATTGTGTCTCCTATATTTAATTCCGGTGCGATTTCTGTGTTTCATCGACAATGGGAAGGTCCAAGTGATACAGTAAACCTGCAGAGGTGCATCAGAATGTAACACTGGTGACACAGGAAACGCTCAAAAAATAGACAGTAGGAAGACTCAGTCTTCCTGTACTTAAGTCGGCATTGTGTCTCTTATATTTAATTCCGATGCAATTTCTGTGTTTCATCGTCAATGGGAAGATCCAAGCGATATAGTAAACAAGCAGAGGTGCATCGGAAAGTAAAACTGATGACACAGGAAACGCTCAAATCATAGACAGTAGGAAGACTTAGTCTTCCTGTACTTATGTCGGCATTGTGTCTCTTATATTTAATTCCGATGCAATTTCTGTTTTCCATCGTCAATTGGAAGGTCCAAGGGATAGAGTAAACCTGCAGAGGTGCATCGGAATGTAAAACTGATGGCACAGGAAACGCTCAAAACATAGACAGTAGGAAGACTCAGTCCTCCTGTACTTAAGTCTGCATTGTGTCTCTTATATTTAATTCCGATGGAATTTCTGTGTTTCATCGTCAATGGGAAGGTCTAAGGGGTACAGTAAACCTGCAAAGGTTCATCGGAATGGAAAACTGATGACACAGGAAACGCTCAAATCATAGACAGTAGGAAGACTCAGTCTTCCTGTACTTAAGTCGGCATTGTGTCTCTTATATTTAATTCCGATGCAATTTCTGTGTTTCATCGTCAATGGGAAGATCCAATGGATACAGTAAACAAGCAGAGGTGCATCGGAAAGTAAAACTGATGACACAGGAAACGCTCAAAGCATAGACAGTAGGAAGACTCAGTCTTCCTGTACTTAAGTCGTCATTCTGTCTCTTATATTTAATTTCGATGCAATTAGTGTGTTTCATCGCCAAAGGGAAGGTCCAAGGGATACAGTAAACCTGCAGAGGTGCATCGGAATGTAAAACTGGTGACACCGGAAACGCTCAACACATTGACCGTAAGAAGACTGTTTTCTGGTATTTAAGTCGGCATTGTGTCTCTTATATTTAATTCCGATGCAATTTCTGTGTTTCATCGACAATGGGAAGGTCCAATGGATACAGTAAACCTGCAGAGGTGCATCGGAATGTAAAACTGGTGACACAGGAAACGCTGAAATCATAGACAGTAGGAAGTCTCAGTCTTCCTGTACTTAAGTCGGCATTGTGTCTCTTATATTTAATTCCGATGCGATTTCTGTGTTTCATCGACAATGGGAAGGTGCAGGGGATACAGTAAACCGGCAGAGGTGCATCGGAATGTACAACTGGTGACACAGGAAACGCTCAAAACATAGACCGTAAAGAGACTCAGTTTTCTTGTACTTAAGTTGGCGTTGTGTCTCTTATATATAATTCCGACGCAATTTCTGTGTTTCATCGTCAATGGGAAGGTCCAATGGATACAGTAAACCTGCAGAGGTCCATCGGAATGTAAAACTGGTGACACAGGAAACGCTCAAAACATAGACAGTATAAGACTCAGTCTTCCTGTACTTAAGTCTGCATTTTGTCTCTTATATTTAATTTCGATGCAATTTGTGTGTTTCATCGCCAATGGGATGGTCCAGGGGATACAGTAAACCTGCAGATGTGCATCGGAATGTAAAACTGGTGACACAGGAAACGCTCAAAACATTGACTGTAAGAAGACTGTTTTCTTATACTTAAGTCGGCATTGTGTCTCTTATATTTAATTCCGGCGCGATTTCTGTGTTTCATCGACAATGGGAAGGTCCAAGTGATACAGTAAACCTGCAGAGGTGCATTAGAATGTAACACTGGTGACACAGGAAACGCTCAAAAAATAGACAGTAGGAAGACTCAGTCTTCCTGTACTTAAGTCGGCATTGTGTCTCTTATATTTAATTCCGATGCAATTTCTGTGTTTCATCGTCAATGGGAAGATCCAAGGGATATAGTAAACAAGCAGAGGTGCATCGGAAAGTAAAACTGATGACACAGGAAACGCTCAAAGCATAGACAGTAGGAAGACTTAGTCTTCCTGTACTTATGTCGGCATTGTGTCTCTTATATTTAATTCCGATGCAATTTCTGTTTTCCATCGTCAATTGGAAGGTCCAAGGGATAGAGTAAACCTGCAGAGGTGCATCGGAATGTAAAACTGATGGCACAGGAAACGCTCAAAACATAGACAGTAGGAAGACTCAGTCTTCCTGTACTTAAGTCTGCATTGTGTCTCTTATATTTAATTCCGATGGAATTTCTGTGTTTCATCGTCAATGGGAAGGTCTAAGGGATACAGTAAACCTGCAAAGGTGCATCGGAATGGAAAACTGATGACACAGGAAACGCTCAAATCATAGACAGTAGGAAGACTCAGTCTTCCTGTACTTAAGTCGGCATTGTGTCTCTTATATTTAATTCCGATGCAATTTCTGTGTTTCATCGTCAATGGGAAGATCCAATGGATATAGTAAACAAGCAGAGGTGCATCGGAAAGTAAAACTGATGACACAGGAAACGCTCAAAGCATAGACAGTAGGAAGACTCAGTCTTCCTGTACTTAAGTCGTCATTCTGTCTCTTATATTTAATTTCGATGCAATTAGTGTGTTTCATCGCCAAAGGGAAGGTCCAAGGGATACAGTAAACCTGCAGAGGTGCATCGGAATGTAACACTGGTGACACAGGAAACGCTCAAAAAATAGACAGTAGGAAGACTCAGTCTTCCTGTACTTAAGTCGGCATTGTGTCTCTTATATTTAATTCCGATGCAATTTCTGTGTTTCATCGTCAATGGGAAGATCCAAGCGATATAGTAAACAAGCAGAGGTGCATCGGAAAGTAAAACTGATGACACAGGAAACGCTCAAATCATAGACAGTAGGAAGACTTAGTCTTCCTGTACTTATGTCGGCATTGTGTCTCTTATATTTAATTCCGATGCAATTTCTGTTTTCCATCGTCAATTGGAAGGTCCAAGGGATAGAGTAAACCTGCAGAGGTGCATCGGAATGTAAAACTGATGGCACAGGAAACGCTCAAAACATAGACAGTAGGAAGACTCAGTCCTCCTGTACTTAAGTCTGCATTGTGTCTCTTATATTTAATTCCGATGGAATTTCTGTGTTTCATCGTCAATGGGAAGGTCTAAGGGATACAGTAAAACTGCAAAGGTTCATCGGAATGGAAAACTGATGACACAGGAAACGCTCAAATCATAGACAGTAGGAAGACTCAGTCTTCCTGTACTTAAGTCGGCATTGTGTCTCTTATATTTAATTCCGATGCAATTTCTGTGTTTCATCGTCAATGGGAAGATCCTATGGATACAGTAAACAAGCAGAGGTGCATCGGAAAGTAAAACTGATGACACAGGAAACGCTCAAAGCATAGACAGTAGGAAGACTCAGTCTTCCTGTACTTAAGTCGTCATTCTGTCTCTTATATTTAATTTCGATGCAATTAGTGTGTTTCATCGCCAAAGGGAAGGTCCAAGGGATACAGTAAACCTGCAGAGGTGCATCGGAATGTAAAACTGGTGACACCGGAAACGCTCAACACATTAACCGTAAGAAGACTGTTTTCTGGTATTTAAGTCGGCATTGTGTCTCTTATATTTAATTCCGATGCAATTTCTGTGTTTCATCGACAATGGGAAGGTCCAATGGATACAGTAAACCTGCAGAGGTGCATCGGAATGTAAAACTGGTGACACAGGAAACGCTGAAATCATAGACAGTAGGAAGTCTCAGTCTTCCTGTACTTAAGTCGGCATTGTGTCTCTTATATTTAATTCCGATGCGATTTCTGTGTTTCATCGACAATGGGAAGGTGCAGGGGATACAGTAAACCGGCAGAGGTGCATCGGAATGTACAACTGGTGACACAGGAAACGCTCAAAACATAGACCGTAAAGAGACTCAGTTTTCTTGTACTTAAGTTGGCGTTGTGTCTCTTATATATAATTCCGACGCAATTTCTGTGTTTCATCGTCAATGGGAAGGTCCAATGGATACAGTAAACCTGCAGAGGTCCATCGGAATGTAAAACTGGTGACACAGGAAACGCTCAAAACATAGACAGTATAAGACTCAGTCTTCCTGTACTTAAGTCTGCATTTTGTCTCTTATATTTAATTTCGATGCAATTTGTGTGTTTCATCGCCAATGGGATGGTCCAGGGGATACAGTAAACCTGCAGATGTGCATCGGAATGTAAAACTGGTGACACAGGAAACGCTCAAAACATTGACTGTAAGAAGACTGTTTTCTTATACTTAAGTCGGCATTGTGTCTCTTATATTTAATTCCGGTGCGATTTCTGTGTTTCATCGACAATGGGAAGGTCCAAGTGATACAGTAAACCTGCAGAGGTGCATTAGAATGTAACACTGGTGACACAGGAAACGCTCAAAAAATAGACAGTAGGAAGACTCAGTCTTCCTGTACTTAAGTCGGCATTGTGTCTCTTATATTTAATTCCGATGCAATTTCTGTGTTTCATCGTCAATGGGAAGATCCAAGGGATATAGTAAACAAGCAGAGGTGCATCGGAAAGTAAAACTGATGACACAGGAAACGCTCAAAGCATAGACAGTAGGAAGACTTAGTCTTCCTGTACTTATGTCGGCATTGTGTCTCTTATATTTAATTCCGATGCAATTTCTGTTTTCCATCGTCAATTGGAAGGTCCAAGGGATAGAGTAAACCTGCAGAGGTGCATCGGAATGTAAAACTGATGGCACAGGAAACGCTCAAAACATAGACAGTAGGAAGACTCAGTCTTCCTGTACTTAAGTCTGCATTGTGTCTCTTATATTTAATTCCGATGGAATTTCTGTGTTTCATCGTCAATGGGAAGGTCTAAGGGATACAGTAAACCTGCAAAGGTGCATCGGAATGGAAAACTGATGACACAGGAAACGCTCAAATCATAGACAGTAGGAAGACTCAGTCTTCCTGTACTTAAGTCGGCATTGTGTCTCTTATATTTAATTCCGATGCAATTTCTGTGTTTCATCGTCAATGGGAAGATCCAATGGATATAGTAAACAAGCAGAGGTGCATCGGAAAGTAAAACTGATGACACAGGAAACGCTCAAAGCATAGACAGTAGGAAGACTCAGTCTTCCTGTACTTAAGTCGTCATTCTGTCTCTTATATTTAATTTCGATGCAATTAGTGTGTTTCATCGCCAAAGGGAAGGTCCAAGGGATACAGTAAACCTGCAGAGGTGCATCGGAATGTAAAACTGGTGACACCGGAAACGCTCAACACATTGACCGTAAGAAGACTGTTTTCTGGTATTTAAGTCGGCATTGTGTCTCTTATATTTAATTCCGATGCAATTTCTGTGTTTCATCGACAATGGGAAGGTCCAATGGATACAGTAAACCTGCAGAGGTGCATCGGAATGTAAAACTGGTGACACAGGAAAAGCTGAAATCATAGACAGTAGGAAGACTCAGTCTTCCTGTACTTAAGTCGGCATTGTGTCTCTTATATTTATTTCCGATGAAATTTCTGTGTTTCATCGTCAATGGGAAGGTCTAAGGGATACAGTAAACCTGCACAGGTGCATCGGAATGTACAACTGGTGACACAGGAAACGCTCAAAACATAGACCGTAAGAAGACTCAGTTTTCTTGTACTTAAGTTGGCGTTGTTTCTCTTATATTTAATTCCGATACAATTTCTGTGTTTCATCGTCAATGGGAAGGTCCAAGGGATACAGTAAACCTGCAGAGGTGCATCGGAATGTAAAACTGGTGACACAGGAAACGCTCAAATCATAGACAGTAGGAAGACTCAGTCTTCCTGTACTTAAGTCGGCATTGTGTCTCTTATATATATTTCCGATGAAATTTCTGTGTTTCATCGTGAATGGGAAGATCCAAGGGATACAGTAAACCTGCAGAGGTGCATCAGAATGTAAAACTGGTGACACAGGAAACGCTCAGAACATAGACCGTAAGAAGACTCAGTTTTCTTGTACTTAAGTCGGCGTTGTGTCTCTTATATTTAATTCCGATGCGATTTCTGTGTTTCATCGTCACTGTGAAGGTCCAAGTGATACAGTAAACCTGTAGAGGTGCGTCAGAATGTAAAACTGGTGACACAGGAAACGCTCAAATTATAGACAGTAGGAAGACTCAGTCTTCCTGTACTTAAGTCGGCATTGTGTCTCGTATATTTAATTCCGATGCAATTTCTGTGTTTCATCGTCAATGGGAAGGTCCAAGGGATACAGTAAACCTGCAGAGATGCATCAGAATGTAATACTGGTGACACAGGAAACGCTCAAACATAGACTCAGTCTTCCTGTACTTAAGTCGGCATTGTGTCTCTTATATTTAATTCCGATGCAATTTCTGTGAACGTCAATGGGAAGGTCCAAGGGATACAGTAAACCTGAAGAGGTGCATCGGAATGTAAAACTAGTGAGACAGGAAACGCTCAAAACATAGACAGTAGGAAGCCTCAATCTTCCGGTACTTAAGTCGGCATTGTGTCTCTTATATTTAACTCCGATGCAATTTCTGTGTTTCATCGTCAATGGGAAGGTCCAAGGGATACAGTAAACCTGCAGAGGAGCATCGGAATGTAAAACTGGTGACACAGGAAACGCTCAAATCATAGACAGTAGGAAGACTCAGTCTTCCTGTACTTAAGTCGGCATTGTGTCTCTCATATTTATTTCCGATGAAATTTATGTGTTTCATCGTGAATGGGAAGATCCAAGGGATATAGTAAACAAGCAGAGGTGCATCGGAAAGTAAAACTGATGACACAGGAAACGCTCAAAGCATAGACAGTAGGAAGACTTAGTCTTCCTGTACTTAAGTCGGCATTGTGTCTCTTGTTTTTAATTCCGATGCAATTTCTGTTTTCCATCGTCAATGGGAAGGTCCAAGGGATACAGTAAACCTGCAGAGGTGCATCGGAACGTAAAACTGATGACACAGGAAACGCTCAAAACATAGACAGTAGGAAGACTCAGTCTTCCTGTACTTAAGTCTGCATTGTGTCTCTTATATTTAATTCCGATGGAATTTCTGTGTTTCATCGTCAATGGGAAGGTCTAAGGGATACAGTAAACCTGCACAGGTGCATCGGAATGTAAAACTGATGACACAGGAAACGCTCAAAACATAGACAGTAGGGAGACTTACTCTTCCTGTACTTAAGTCAGCATTGTGTCTCTTATTCTTAATTCCGATGCAATTTCTGTGTTACATCGTCAATGGGAAAGTCCAAGGGATACAGTAAACCTGCAGAGGCGCATCGGAATTTAAACCTGGTGACACAGGAAACGCTCATAACATAGACCGTAAGAAGACTCAGTTTTCATGTACTTAAGTCGGCGTTGTGGCTCTTATATATAATTCCGACGCAATTTCTGATTTTCATCGTCAATGGGAAGGTCCAAGGGATACAAAAAACCTGCAGAGGTGCATCCGAATGTAAAACTGGTGACACAGGAAACGCTCAAAACATAGACAGTAGGAAGACTCAGTCTTCCTGTACTTAAGTCGGCATCGTGTCTCTTATATTTAATTCCGATGCAATTTCTGTGTTTCATCGTCAATGGGAAGGTCCAAGGGATACAGTAAACCTGCAAAGGTGCATCGGAATGTAAAACTAGTGACACAGGAAACGCTCAAAACATAGACAGTAGGAAGACTCAGTCTTCCTGTACTTATGTTGGCATTGTGTCTCTTATATTTAATTCCGATGCTATTTCTGTGTTTCATCGACAATGGGAAGGTCCAAGGGATAGAGTAAACCTGCAGAGGTGCATCAGAATGTAAAACTGGTGACACAGGATACGCTCAAAACATAGACAGTAGGAAGACTCAGTCTTCCTGTACTTAAGTCGACATTGTGTCTCTTATATTTATTTCCGATTAAATTTCTGTGTTTCATCGTGGATGGGTAGGTCCAAGGGATATAGTAAACCTGCAGAGGGGCATGGGAATGTAAAACTGGTGACTCAGGAAACGCTCAAATCATAGACTGTATGAAGACTCAGTCTTCCTGTACTTAAGACGGCATTGTGACACTTATATTTAATTCCGATTCAATTTCTGTGTTTCATCGACAATGGGAAGGTCCAAGGGATGTAGTAAACCTGCAGAGGTGAAACGGAATGTAAAACTGGTGACACAGGAAACGCTCAAAACATAGACAGTAGGAAGACTCAGTCTTCCTGTACTTAAGTCGTCATTCTGTCTCTTATATTTAATTTCGATGCAATTTGTGTGTTTCGTCGCCAAAGGGAAGGTCCAAGAGATACAGTAAACATGCAGAGGTGCATCGGAATGTAAAACTGGTGACACAGGAAACGCTCAACTCATTGACCGTAAGAAGACTGTTTTCTGGTATTTAACTCGGCATTGTGCCTCTTATATTTAATTCCGATGCAATTTCTGTGTTTCATCGACAATGGGAAGGTCCAATGGATACAGTAAACCTGCAGAGGTGCATCGGAATGTAAAACTGGTGACACAGGAAACACTCAAATCATAGACAGCAGGAAGACTCAGTCTTCCTGTACTTAAGTCGGCATTGTGTCTCTTATATTTATTTCCGATGAAATTTCTGTGTTTCGTCGTGAATGGGAAGATCCAAGGGATATAGTAAACAAGCAGAGGTGCATCGGAAATTAAAACTGACGACATAGGAAACGCTCAAAGCATAGACAGTAGGAAGACTTAGTCTTCCTGTACTTAAGACGGCATTGTGTCTCTTATATTTAATTCCGATGCAATTTCTGTTTTCCATCGTCAATGGGAAGTTCCAAGGGATACAGTAAACCTGCAGAGGTGCATCGTAATGTAAAACTGATGACACAGGAAACGCTCAAAACATAGACAGTAGGAAGACTCAGTCTTCCTGTACTTGAGTCGGCATTGTGTGTCTTATATTTAATTCCGATGCAATTTCTGTGTTTCATCGGTAATGGGAAGGTCCAAGGGATACAGAAAACCTGCAGAGGTGCATCCGAATGTAAAACTGGTGACACAGGAAACGCTCAAACATAGACCGTAAAGAGACTCAGTTTTCTTGTACTTAAGTTGGCGTTGTGTCTCTTATATATAATTCCGACGCAATTTCTGTGTTTCATCGTCAATGGGAAGGTCCAATGGATACAGTAAACCTGCAGAGGTCCATCGGAATGTAAAACTGGTGACACAGGAAACGCTCAAAACATAGACAGTATAAGACTCAGTCTTCCTGTACTTAAGTCTGCATTTTGTCTCTTATATTTAATTTCGATGCAATTTGTGTGTTTCATCGCCAATGGGATGGTCTAGGGGATACAGTAAACCTGCAGATGTGCATCGGAATGTAAAACTGGTGACACAGGAAACGCTCAAAACATTGACTGTAAGAAGACTGTTTTCTTATACTTAAGTCGGCATTGTGTCTCTTATATTTAATTCCGATGCAATTTCTGTGTTTCATCGTCAATGGGAAGGTCCAAGGGATACATTAAACCTGCAGAGGTGCATCAGAATGTAAAACAGGTGACACAGGAAACGCTCAAAACATAGACTGTAGGAAGAGTCAGTCTTCCTGTACTTAAGTCGGCATTGTGTCTCCTATATTTAATTCCGGTGCGATTTCTGTGTTTCATCGACAATGGGAAGGTCCAAGTGATACAGTAAACCTGCAGAGGTGCATCAGAATGTAACACTGGTGACACAGGAAACGCTCAAAAAATAGACAGTAGGAAGACTCAGTCTTCCTGTACTTAAGTCGGCATTGTGTCTCTTATATTTAATTCCGATGCAATTTCTGTGTTTCATCGTCAATGGGAAGATCCAAGGGATATAGTAAACAAGCAGAGGTGCATCGGAAAGTAAAACTGATGACACAGGAAACGCTCAAATCATAGACAGTAGGAAGACTTAGTCTTCCTGTACTTATGTCGGCATTGTGTCTCTTATATTTAATTCCGATGCAATTTCTGTTTTCCATCGTCAATTGGAAGGTCCAAGGGATAGAGTAAACCTGCAGAGGTGCATCGGAATGTAAAACTGATGGCACAGGAAACGCTCAAAACATAGACAGTAGGAAGACTCAGTCCTCCTGTACTTAAGTCTGCATTGTGTCTCTTATATTTAATTCCGATGGAATTTCTGTGTTTCATCGTCAATGGGAAGGTCTAAGGGATACAGTAAACCTGCAAAGGTTCATCGGAATGGAAAACTGATGACACAGGAAACGCTCAAATCATAGACAGTAGGAAGACTCAGTCTTCCTGTACTTAAGTCGGCATTGTGTCTCTTATATTTAATTCCGATGCAATTTCTGTGTTTCATCGTCAATGGGAAGATCCAATGGATACAGTAAACAAGCAGAGGTGCATCGGAAAGTAAAACTGATGACACAGGAAACGCTCAAAGCATAGACAGTAGGAAGACTCAGTCTTCCTGTACTTAAGTCGTCATTCTGTCTCTTATATTTAATTTCGATGCAATTAGTGTGTTTCATCGCCAAAGGGAAGGTCCAAGGGATACAGTAAACCTGCAGAGGTGCATCTGAATGTAAAACTGGTGACACCGGAAACGCTCAACACATTGACCGTAAGAAGACTGTTTTCTGGTATTTAAGTCGGCATTGTGTCTCTTATATTTAATTCCGATGCAATTTCTGTGTTTCATCGACAATGGGAAGGTCCAATGGATACAGTAAACCTGCAGAGGTGCATCGGAATGTAAAACTGGTGACACAGGAAACGCTGAAATCATAGACAGTAGGAAGACTCAGTCTTCCTGTACTTAAGTCGGCATTGTGTCTCTTATATTTATTTCCGATGAAATTTCTGTGTTTCATCGTCAATGGGAAGATCTAAGGGATACAGTAAACCTGCACAGGTGCATCGGAATGTACAACTGGTGACACAGGAAACGCTCAAAACATAGACCGTAAAAAGACTCAGTTTTCTTGTACTTAAGTTGGCGTTGTGTCTCTTATACTTAATTCCGATGCAATTTCTGATTCTCATCGTCAATGGGAAGGTCCAAGGGATACAGTAAACCTGCAGAGGTGCATCGGAATGTAAAACTGATGACAATGGAAACGCTCAAATAATAGACAGTAGGAAGTCTCAGTCTTCCTGTACTTAAGTCGGCATTGTGTCTCTTATATTTAATTCCGATGCGATTTCTGTGTTTCATCGACAATGGGAAGGTGCAGGGGATACAGTAAACCGGCAGAGGTGCATCGGAATGTACAACTGGTGACACAGGAAACGCTCAAAACATAGACCGTAAAGAGACTCAGTTTTCTTGTACTTAAGTTGGCGTTGTGTCTCTTATATATAATTCCGACGCAATTTCTGTGTTTCATCGTCAATGGGAAGGTCCAATGGATACAGTAAACCTGCAGAGGTCCATCGGAATGTAAAACTGGTGACACAGGAAACGCTCAAAACATAGACAGTATAAGACTCAGTCTTCCTGTACTTAAGTCTGCATTTTGTCTCTTATATTTAATTTCGATGCAATTTGTGTGTTTCATCGCCAATGGGATGGTCCAGGGGATACAGTAAACCTGCAGATGTGCATCGGAATGTAAAACTGGTGACACAGGAAACGCTCAAAACATTGACTGTAAGAAGACTGTTTTCTTATACTTAAGTCGGCATTGTGTCTCTTATATTTAATTCCGGTGCGATTTCTGTGTTTCATCGACAATGGGAAGGTCCAAGTGATACAGTAAACCTGCAGAGGTGCATCAGAATGTAACACTGGTGACACAGGAAACGCTCAAAAAATAGACAGTAGGAAGACTCAGTCTTCCTGTACTTAAGTCGGCATTGTGTCTCTTATATTTAATTCCGATGCAATTTCTGTGTTTCATCGTCAATGGGAAGATCCAAGGGATATAGTAAACAAGCAGAGGTGCATCGGAAAGTAAAACTGATGACACAGGAAACGCTCAAAGCATAGACAGTAGGAAGACTTAGTCTTCCTGTACTTATGTCGGCATTGTGTCTCTTATATTTAATTCCGATGCAATTTCTGTTTTCCATCGTCAATTGGAAGGTCCAAGGGATAGAGTAAACCTGCAGAGGTGCATCGGAATGTAAAACTGATGGCACAGGAAACGCTCAAAACATAGACAGTAGGAAGACTCAGTCTTCCTGTACTTAAGTCTGCATTGTGTCTCTTATATTTTATTCCGATGGAATTTCTGTGTTTCATCGTCAATGGGAAGGTCTAAGGGATACAGTAAACCTGCAAAGGTTCATCGGAATGGAAAACTGATGACACAGGAAACGCTCAAATCATAGACAGTAGGAAGACTCAGTCTTCCTGTACTTAAGTCGGCATTGTGTCTCTTATATTTAATTCCGATGCAATTTCTGTGTTTCATCGTCAATGGGAAGATCCAATGGATATAGTAAACAAGCAGAGGTGCATCGGAAAGTAAAACTGATGACACAGGAAACGCTCAAAGCATAGACAGTAGGAAGACTCAGTCTTCCTGTACTTAAGTCGTCATTCTGTCTCTTATATTTAATTTCGATGCAATTAGTGTGTTTCATCGCCAAAGGGAAGGTCCAAGGGATACAGTAAACCTGCAGAGGTGCATCGGAATGTAAAACTGGTGACACCGGAAACGCTCAACACATTGACCGTAAGAAGACTGTTTTCTGGTATTTAAGTCGGCATTGTGTCTCTTATATTTAATTCCGATGCAATTTCTGTGTTTCATCGACAATGGGAAGGTGCAATGGATACAGTAAACCTGCAGAGGTGCATCGGAATGTAAAACTGGTGACACAGGAAACGCTGAAATCATAGACAGTAGGAAGACTCAGTCTTCCTGTACTTAAGTCGGCATTGTGTCTCTTATATTTATTTCCGATGAAATTTCTGTGTTTCATCGTCAATGGGAAGGTCTAAGGGATACAGTAAACCTGCACAGGTGCATCGGAATGTACAACTGGTGACACAGGAAACGCTCAAAACATAGACCGTAAAAAGACTCAGTTTTCTTGTACTTAAGTTGGCGTTGTGTCTCTTATATTTAATTCCGATGCAATTTCTGATTCTCATCGTCAATTGGAAGGTCCAAGGGATACAGTAAACCTGCAGAGGTGCATCGGAATGTAAAACTGATGACACAGGAAATGCTCAAATAATAGACAGTAGGAAGTCTCAGTCTTCCTGTACTTAAGTCGGCGTTGTGTCTCTTATATTTAATTCCGATGCGATTTCTGTGTTTCATCGACAATGGGAAGGTGCAGGGGATACAGTAAACCGGCAGAGGTGCATCGGAATGTACAACTGGTGACACAGGAAACGCTCAAAACATAGACCGTATAGAGACTCAGTTTTCTTGTACTTAAGTTGGCGTTGTGTCTCTTATATTTAATTCCGACGCAATTTCTGTGTTTCATCGTCAATGGGAAGGTCCAATGGATACAGTAAACCTGCAAAGGTCCATCGGAATGTAAAACTGGTGACACAGGAAACGTTCAAAACATAGACAGTAATAAGACTCAGTCTTAATGTACTTAAGTCGGCATTTTGTCTCTTATATTTAATTTCGATGCAATTTGTGTGTTTCATCGCCGATGGGATGGTCCAGGGGATACAGTAAACCTGCAGATGTGCATCGGAATGTAAAACTGGTGACACAGGAAACGCTCAATACATTGACTGTAAGAAGACTGTTTTCTTATACTTAAGTCGTCGTTGTGTCTCTTATATTTAATTCCGATGCAATTTCTGTGTTTCATCGTCAATGGGAAGCTCCAAGGGATACATTAAACCTGCAGAGGTGCATCAGAATGTAAAACTGGTGACACAGGAAACGCTCAAAACATAGACTGTAGGAAGACTCTGTCTTCCTGTACTTATGTCGGCATTGTGTCTCCTATATTTAATTCCGGTGCGATTTCTGTGTTTCATCGACAATGGGAAGGTCCAAGGGATACAGTAAACCTGCAGTGGTGCATCAGAATGTAAAACTGGTGACACAGGAAACGCTCAAAGAATAGACAGTAGGAAGACTCAGTCTTCCTGTACTTAAGTCGGCATTGTGTCTCTTATATTTAATTCCGATGCAATTTCTGTGTTTCATAGTCAATGGGAAGCTCCAAGGGATATAGTAAACAAGCAGAGGTGCATCGGAAAGTAAAACTGATGACACAGGAAACGCTCAAAGCATAGACAGTAGGAAGACTTAGTCTTCCTGTACTTATGTCGGCATTGTGTCTCTTATATTTAATTCCGTTGCAATTTCTGTTTTCCATCGTCAATTGGAAGGTCCAAGGGATACAGTAAACCTGCAGAGGTGCATCGGAATGTAAAACTGATGACACTGCAAACGCTTAAAAACATAGACAGTAGGAAGACACAGTCTTCCTGTACTTAAGTCTGCATTGTGTCTCTTATATTTAATTCCGATGGAATTTCTGTGTTTCATCGTCAATGGGAAGGTCTAAGGGATACAGTAAACATGCACAGGTGCATCGGAATGTAAAACTGATGACACAGAAAACGCTCAAAACATAGACAGTAGGGAGACTTAGTCTTCCTGTACTTAAGTCAGCATTGTGTCTCTTATTTTTAATTCCGATGCAATTTCGGTGTTTCATCGTCAATGGGTAGGTCCAAGGGACACAGTAAACCTGCAGAGGCGCATCGGAATTTAAACCTGGTGACACAGGAAACGCTCATAACATAGACCGTAAGAAGTCTCAGTTCTCATGTACTTACGTCGGCGTTGTGTCTCTTATATATAATTCCGATGCAATTTCTGATTTTCATCGTCAATGGGAGGGTCCAAGGGATACAGTAAACCGGCAGAGGTGCATCGGAATGTAAAGCTGGAGACACAGGAAACGCTCAAAACATAGACCGTAAGAAGACTCAGTTTTCTTGTGCTTAAGTCGGCGTTGTGTCTCTTATATTTAATTCCGATGCAATTTCTGTGTTTTATCGTCAATGGGAAGGTCCAATGGATACAGTAAACCTGCAGAGGCACATCGGAATGTAAAACTGGTGACACAGGCAACGCTCAAAACATAGACAGTAGGAAGACTCAGTCTTCCTGTACTTAAGTCGGCATTGTGTCTCTTATATTTAATTCCGATGCAATTTCTGTGTTTCATCGTCAATGGGAAGGTCCAAGGGATACAGTAAACCTGCAGAGGTGCATCAGAATGTAAAACTGGTGACACAGGAAACGCTCAAAAAATAGACAGTAGGAAGACTCAGTCTTCCTGTACTTAAGTCTGCATTGTGTCTCTTATATTTAATTCCGATGCAATTTCTGTGTTTCATCATCAATGGGAAGGTCCAAGGGATACAATAAACCTGCAGAGGTGCATCGGAATGTAAAACTAGTGACACAGATAACGCTCAAAACATAGACAGTAGGAAGACTCAGTCTTCCTGTACTTAAGCCGGCATTGTGTCTCTTATATTTAATTCCGATGCAATTTCTGTGTTTCATCGTCACTGTGAAGGTCCAAGGGATACAGTAAACCTGTAGAGGTGCATCGGAATGTAAAACTGGTGACACAGGAAACGCTCAAATTATAGACAGTAGGAAGACTCAGTCTTCCTGTACTTAAGTCGGCATTGTGTCTCTTATATTTAATTCCGATGCTATTTCTGTGTTTCATCGTCACTGTGATGGTGCAAGGGATACAGTAAAGCTGCAGAGGTGCATCGGTATGTAAAACTGGTGACACAGGTTACGCTCAAAGCATAGACAGTAGGAAGACTCAGTCTTCTTGTTCTTATGTCGGCATTGTGTCTCTTATATTTAATTCAGATGCTATTTCTGTGTTTCATCGTCACTGTGATGGTCCAAGGGATACAGTAAACCTGCAGAGGTGCATCGGTATGTAAAACTGGTGACACAGGATACGCTCAAAGCATAGACAGTAGGAAGACGCAGTCTACCTGTTCTTATGTCGGCATTGTGTCTCTTATATTTAATTCCGATGCAATTTCTGTGTTTCATCGTCAATGGGAAGGTCCAAGGGATGCAGTAAACCTGCAGAGGTGCATCAGAATGTAAAACTGGTGACACAGGAAACGCTCAAAACAGAGACAGTAGGAAGACTCAGTCTTCCTGTACTTAAGTCGGCATTGTGTCTCCTATATTTAATTCCGATGCAATTTCTGAGTTTCATCGTCAATGGGAAGGTCCAAGGGATACAATAAACCTGCAGATGTGCATTGGAATGTAAAACTAGTGACACAGGAAACGCTCAAAATATAGACAGTAGGAAGACTCAGTCTTCCTGTACTTAAGTCGTTATTGAGTCTCTTATATTTAATTCCGATGCAATTTCTGTGTTTCATCGTCAATGGGAAGGTCCAAGGGATACAGTAAACCTGCAGAGGTGCATCGGAATGTAAAACTGTTGACACAGGAAACGCTCCAATAATAGACAGTAGGAAGACTCAGTCTTCCTGTACTTATGTCGGCATTATGTCTCTTATATTTATTTCCGATGAAATTTCTGTGTTTCATCGTCAATGGGAAGATCCAAGGGATATAGTAAACAAGCAGAGGTGCATCGGAAAGTAAAACTGATGACACAGGAAACGCTCAAAGCATAGACAGTAGGAAGACTCAGTCTTCCTGTAATTAAGTCTGCATTGTGTCTCTTATATTTAATTCCGACGGAATTTCTGTGTTTCATCGTCAATGGGAAGGTCTAAGGGATATAGTAAACAAGCAGAGGTGCATCGGAAAGTAAAACTGATGACACAGGAAACGCTCAAAGCATAGACAGTAGGAAAACTCAGTCTTCCTGTACTTAGGTCAGCATTGTGTCTCTTATTTTTAATTCCGATGCAATTTCTGTTTTTCATCGTCAATGGGAAGGTCCAAGGGATACAGTACACCTGAAGAGGCGCATCGGAATTTAAACCTGGTGACACAGAAAACGCTCATAACATAGACCGTAAGAAGACTGAGTTTTCATGTACTTAAGTCGGCGTTGTGTCTCTTATAGATACTTCCGATGCAATTTCTGATTTTCATCGTCAATGGGAAGGTCCAAGGGATACAATAAACCTGCAGAGGTGCATCCGAATGTAAAACTAGTGACACAGGAAACGCTCAAAACATAGACAGTAGGAAGACTCAGTCTTCCTGTACTTAAGTCGGCATTGAGTCTCTTATATTTAATTTCGATGCAATTTCTGTGTTTCATCGTCTATGGGAAGGTCCAAGGGATACAGTAAAACTGCAGAGGAGCATCGGAATGTAAAACTGGTGACACAGGAATCGCTCAAATCATAGACAGTAGGAAGACTCAGGCTTCCTGTACTTAAGTCGGCATTGTGTCTCTCATATCTATTTCCGATGAAATTTATGTGTTTCATCGTGAATGGGAAGATCCAAGGGATATAGTAAACAAGCAGAGGTGCATCGGAAAGTAAAACTGATGACACAGGAAACGCTCAAAACATAGACAGTAGGAAGACTTAGTCTTCCTGTACTTAAGTCGGCATTGTGTCTCTTATATTTAATTCCGATGCAATTTCTGTTTTCCATCGTCAATGGGAAGGTCCAAGGGATACAGTAAACCTGCAGAGGTGCTTCGGAATGTAAAACTGATGACACAGGAAACGCTCAAATCATAGACAGTAGGAAGACTCGGTTTTCCTGTACTTAAATCTGCATTGTGTCTCTTATATTTAATTCCGATGGAATTTCTGTGTTTCATCGTCAATGGGAAAGTGTAAGGGATACAGTAAACCTGCAGAGGTGCATCGGAATGTAAAACTGATGACACAGAAAACGCTCAATACATAGACAGTAGGGAGACTTAGTCTTCCTGTACTTAAGTCAGCATTGTGTCTCTTATTTTTAATTCCGATGCAATTTCGGTGTTTCATCGTCAATGGGAAGGTCCAAGGGACACAGTAAACCTGCAGAGGCGCATCGGAATTTAAACCTGGTGACACAGGAAACGCTCATAACATAGACCGTAAGAAGACTCAGTTCTCATGTACTTAAGTCGGCGTTGTGTCTCTTATATATAATTCCGATGCAATTTCTGATTTTCATCGTCAATGGGAAGGTCCAAGGGATACAGCAAACCGGCAGAGGTGCATCGGAATGTAAAACTGGTGACACAGGAAACGCTCAAAACATAGACCGTAAGAAGACTCAGTTTTCTTGTGCTTAAGTCGGCGTTGTGTCTCTTATATTTAAGTCCGATGCAATTTCTGTGTTTCATCGTCAATGGGAAGGTCCAATGGATACAGTAAATCTGCAGAGGCACATCGGAATGTAAAACTGGTGACACAGGCAACGCTCAAATCATAGACCGTAAGAAGACTCAGTTTTCTTGTGCTTAAGTCGGCGTTGTGTCTCTTATATTTAATTCCGATGCAATTTCTGTGTTTTATCGTCAATGGGAAGGTCCAATGGATACAGTAAACCTGCAGAGGCACATCGGAATGTAAAACTGGTGACACAGGCAACGCTCAAAACATAGACAGTAGGAAGACTCAGTCTTCCTGTACTTAAGTCGGCATTGTGTCTCTTATATTTAATTCCGATGCAATTTCTGTGTTTCATCGTCAATGGGAAGGTCCAAGGGATACAGTAAACCTGCAGAGGTGCATCAGAATGTAAAACTGGTGACACAGGAAACGCTCAAAAAATAGACAGTAGGAAGACTCAGTCTTCCTGTACTTAAGTCTGCATTGTGTCTCTTATATTTAATTCCGATGCAATTTCTGTGTTTCATCGTCAATGGGAAGGTCCAAGGGATACAATAAACCTGCAGAGGTGCATCGGAATGTAAAACTAGTGACACAGATAACGCTCAAAACATAGACAGTAGGAAGACTCAGTCTTCCTGTACTTAAGCCGGCATTGTGTCTCTTATATTTAATTCCGATGCAATTTCTGTGTTTCATCGTCACTGTGAAGGTCCAAGGGATACAGTAAACCTGTAGAGGTGCATCGGAATGTAAAACTGGTGACACAGGAAACGCTCAAATTATAGACAGTAGGAAGACTCAGTCTTCCTGTACTTAAGTCGGCATTGTGTCTCTTATATTTAATTCCGATGCTATTTCTGTGTTTCATCATCACTGTGATGGTCCAAGGGATACAGTAAACCTGCAGAGGTGCATCGGTATGTAAAACTGGTGACACAGGATACGCTCAAAGCATAGACAGTAGGAAGACTCAGTCTTCTTGTTCTTATGTCGGCATTGTGTCTCCTATATTTAATTCCGATGCAATTTCTGTGTTTCATCGTCAATGGGAAGGTCCAAGGGATACAATAAACCTGCAGATGTGCATCGGAATGTAAAACTAGTGACACAGGAAACGCTCAAAAAATAGACAGTAGGAAGACTCAGTCTTCCTGTACTTAAGTCGGCATTGTGTCTCTTATATTTAATTCCGATGCAATTTCTGTGTTTCATCGTCACTGTGAAGGTCCAAGGGATACAGTAAACCTGTAGAGGTGCATCGGAATGTAAAACTGGTGACACACGAAACGCTCAAATTATAGACAGTAGGAAGACTCAGTCTTCCCGTACTTAAGTCGGCATTGTGTCTCTTATATTTAATTCCGATGCAATTTCTGTGTTTCATCGTCAATGGGAAGATCCAAGGGATATAGTAAACCTGCAGAGGTGCATCGGAAAGTAAAACTGATGACACAGGAAACGCTCAAAACATAGTCAGTAGGAAGACTTAGTCTTCCTGTACTTAAGTCGTTATTGAGTCTCTTATATTTAATTCCGATGCAATTTCTGTGTTTCATCGTCAATGGGAAGGTCCAAGGGATACAGTAAACCTGCAGAGGTGCATCGGAATGTAAAACTGGTGACACAGGAAACGCTCCAATAATAGACAGTAGGAAGACTCAGTCTTCCTGTACTTAAGTCGGCATTATGTCTCTTATATTTATTTCCGATGAAATTTCTGTGTTTCATCGTCAATGGGAAGATCCAAGGGATATAGTAAACAAGCAGAGGTGCATCGGAAAGTAAAACTGATGACACAGGAAACGCTCAAAGCATAGACAGTAGGAAGACTCAGTCTTCCTGTACTTAAGTCTGCATTGTGTCTCTTATATTTAATTCCGATGGAATTTCTGTGTTTCATCGTCAATGGGAAGGTCTAAGGGATATAGTAAACAAGCAGAGGTGCATCGGAAAGTAAAACTGATGACACAGGAAACGCTCAAAGCATAGACAGTAGGAAAACTCAGTCTTCCTGTACTTAGGTCAGCATTGTGTCTCTTATTTTTAATTCCGATGCAATTTCTGTGTTTCATCGTCAATGGGAAGGTCCAAGGGATACAGTACACCTGAAGAGGCGCATCGGAATTTAAACCTGGTGACACAGAAAACGCTCATAACATAGACCGTAAGAAGACTGAGTTTTCATGTACTTAAGTCGGCGTTGTGTCTCTTATAGATACTTCCGATGCAATTTCTGATTTTCATCGTCAATGGGAAGGTCCAAGGGATACAATAAACCTGCAGAGGTGCATCCGAATGTAAAACTAGTGACACAGGAAACGCTCAAAACATAGACAGTAGGAAGACTCAGTCTTCCTGTACTTAAGTCGGCATTGAGTCTCTTATATTTAATTTCGATGCAATTTCTGTGTTTCATCGTCTATGGGAAGGTCCAAGGGATACAGTAAAACTGCAGAGGAGCATCGGAATGTAAAACTGGTGACACAGGAATCGCTCAAATCATAGACAGTAGGAAGACTCAGTCTTCCTGTACTTAAGTCGGCATTGTGTCTCTCATATCTATTTCCGATGAAATTTATGTGTTTCATCGTGAATGGGAAGATCCAAGGGATATAGTAAACAAGCAGAGGTGCATCGGAAAGTAAAACTGATGACACAGGAAACGCTCAAAACATAGACAGTAGGAAGACTTAGTCTTCCTGTACTTAAGTCGGCATTGTGTCTCTTATATTTAATTCCGATGCAATTTCTGTTTTCCATCGTCAATGGGAAGGTCCAAGGGATACAGTAAACCTGCAGAGGTGCTTCGGAATGTAAAACTGATGACACAGCAAACGCTCAAATCATAGACAGTAGGAAGACTCGGTCTTCCTGTACTTAAATCTGCATTGTGTCTCTTATATTTAATTCCGATGGAATTTCTGTGTTTCATCGTCAATGGGAAAGTGTAAGGGATACAGTAAACCTGCAGAGGTGCATCGGAATGTAAAACTGATGACACAGAAAACGCTCAAAACATAGACAGTAGGGAGACTTAGTCTTCCTGTACTTAAGTCAGCATTGTGTCTCTTATTTTTAATTCCGATGCAATTTCGGTGTTTCATCGTCAATGGGAAGGTCCAAGGGACACAGTAAACCTGCAGAGGCGCATCGGAATTTAAACCTGGTGACACAGGAAACGCTCATAACATAGACCGTAAGAAGACTCAGTTCTCATGTACTTAAGTCGGCGTTGTGTCTCTTATATATAATTCCGATGCAATTTCTGATTTTCATCGTCAATGGGAAGGTCCAAGGGATACAGTAAACCGGCAGAGGTGCATCGGAATGTAAAACTGGTGACACAGGAAACGCTCAAAACATAGACCGTAAGAAGACTCAGTTTTCTTGTGCTTAAGTCGGCGTTGTGTCTCTTATATTTAATTCCGATGCAATTTCTGTGTTTCATCGTCAATGGGAAGGTCCAATGGATACAGTAAATCTGCAGAGGCACATCGGAATGTAAAACTGGTGACACAGGCAACGCTCAAATCATAGACCGTAAGAAGACTCAGTTTTCTTGTGCTTAAGTCGGCGTTGTGTCTCTTATATTTAATTCCGATGCAATTTCTGTGTTTTATCGTCAATGGGAAGGTCCAATGGATACAGTAAACCTGCAGAGGCACATCGGAATGTAAAACTGGTGACACAGGAAACGCTCAAAACATAGACAGTAGGAAGACTCAGTCCTCCTGTACTTAAGTCGGCATTGTGTCTCTTATATTTAATTCCGATGCAATTTCTGTGTTTCATCGTCAATGGGAAGGTCCAAGGGATACAGTAAACCTGCATAGGTGCATCAGAATGTAAAACTGGTGACACAGGAAACGCTCAAAAAATAGACAGTAGGAAGACTCAGTCTTCCTGTACTTAAGTCTGCATTGTGTCTCTTATATTTAATTCCGATGCAATTTCTGTGTTTCATCGTCAATGGGAAGGTCCAAGGGATACAATAAACCTGCAGAGGTGCATCGGAATGTAAAACTAGTGACACAGATAACGCTCAAAACATAGACAGTAGGAAGACTCAGTCTTCCTGTACTTAAGCCGGCATTGTGTCTCTTATATTTAATTCCGATGCAATTTCTGTGTTTCATCGTCACTGTGAAGGTCCAAGGGATACAGTAAACCTGTAGAGGTGCATCGGAATGTAAAACTGGTGACACAGGAAACGCTCAAATTATAGACAGTAGGAAGACTCAGTCTTCCTGTACTTAAGTCGGCATTGTGTCTCTTATATTTAATTCCGATGCTATTTCTGTGTTTCATCATCACTGTGATGGTCCAAGGGATACAGTAAACCTGCAGAGGTGCATCGGTATGTAAAACTGGTGACACAGGATACGCTCAAAGCATAGACAGTAGGAAGACTCAGTCTTCTTGTTCTTATGTCGGCATTGTGTCTCCTATATTTAATTCCGATGCAATTTCTGTGTTTCATCGTCAATGGGAAGGTCCAAGGGATACAATAAACCTGCAGATGTGCATCGGAATGTAAAACTAGTGACACAGGAAACGCTCAAAGTATAGACAGTAGGAAGACTCAGTCTTCCTGTACTTAAGTCGGCATTGTGTCTCTTATATTTATTTCCGATGAAATTTCTGTGTTTCATCGTGAATGGGAAGATCCAAGGGATATAGTAAACAAGCAGAGGTGCATCGGAAAGTAAAACTGATGACACAGGAAACGCTCAAAGCATAGACAGTGGGAAGACTTAGTCTTCCTGTACTTATGTCGGCATTGTGTCTCTTATATTTAATTCCGATGCAATTTCTGTTTTCCATCGTCAATTGGAAGGTACAAGGGATACAGTAAACCTGCAGAGGTGCATCGGAATGTAAAACTGATGACACAGGAAACGCTCAAAACATAGACAGTAGGAAGACTCAGTCTTCCTGTACTTAAGTCTGCATTGTGTCTCTTATATTTAATTCCGATGGAATTTCTGTGTTTCATCGTCAATGGGAAGGTCTAAGGGATACAGTAAACCTGCACAGGTGCATCGGAATGTAAAACTGATGACACAGAAAACGCTCAAAACTTAGACAGTAGGGAGACTTAGTCTTCCTGTACTTAAGTCAGCATTGTGTCTCTTATTTTTAATTCCGATGCAATTTCTGTGTTTCATCGTCAATGGGAAGGTCCAAGGGATACAGTAAACCTGAAGAGGCGCATCGGAATTTAAACCTGGTGACACAGGAAACGCTCATAACATAGACCGTAAGAAGACTGAGTTTTCATGTACTTAAGTCGGCGTTGTGTCTCTTATAGATACTTCCGATGCAATTTCTGATTTTCATCGTCAATGGGAAGGTCCAAGGGATACAGTAAACCGGCAGAGGTGCATCGGAATGTAAAACTGGTGACACAGGAAACGCTCAAAACATAGACCGTAAGAAGAGTCAGTTTTCTTGTGCTTAAGTCGGCGTTGTGTCTCTTATATTTAATTCCGATGCAATTTCTGTGTTTCATCGTCAATGGGAAGGTCCAATGGATACAGTAAACCTGCAGAGGCACATCGGAATGTAAAACTGGTGACACTGGCAACGCTCAAAACATAGACAGTAGGAAGACTCAGTCTTCCTGTACTTAAGTCGGCATTGTGTCTCTTATATTTAATTCCGATGCAATTTCTGTGTTTCATCGTCAATGGGAAGCCCAAGGGATACAGTAAACCTGCAGAGGTGCATCAGAATCTAAAACTGGTGACACAGGAAACGCTCAAAAAGTAGACAGTAGTTAGACTCAGTCTTCCTGTACTTAAGTCTACATTGTGTCTCTTATATTTAATTCCGATGTAATTTCTGTGTTTCATCGTCAATGGGAAGGTCCAAGGGATACAATAAACCTGCAGAGGTGCATCCGAATGTAAAACAAGTGACACAGGAAACGCTCAAAACATAGACAGTAGGAAGACTCAGTCTTCCTGTACTTAAGTCGGCATTGAGTCTCTTATATTTAATTCCGATGCAATTTCTGTGTTTCATCGTCAATGGGAAGGTCCAAGGGATACAGTAAAACTGCAGAGGAGCATCGGAATGTAAAACTGGTGACACAGGAATCGCTCAAATCATAGACAGTAGGAAGACTCAGTCTTCCTGTACTTAAGTCGGCATTCTGTCTCTCATATCTATTTCCGATGAAATTTATGTGTTTCATCGTGAATGGGAAGATCCAAGGGATATAGTAAACAAGCAGAGGTGCATCGGAAAGTAAAACTGATGACACAGGAAACGCTCAAATCATAGACAGTAGGAAGACTCAGTCTTCCTGTACTTAAGTCGGCATTCTGTCTCTCATATCTATTTCCGATGAAATTTATGTGTTTCATCGTGAATGGGAAGATCCAAGGGATATAGTAAACAAGCAGAGGTGCATCGGAAAGTAAAACTGATGACACAGGAAACGCTCAAAGCATAGACAGTAGGAAGACTTAGTCTTCCTGTACTTAAGTCGGCATTGTGTCTCTTATATTTAATTCCGATGCAATTTCTGTTTTCCATCGTCAATGGGAAGGTCCAAGGGATACAGTAAACCTGCAGAGGTGCATCGGAATGTAAAACTGATGACACAGGAAACGCTCAAAACATAGACAGTAGGGAGACTTAGTCTTCCTGTACTTAAGTCAGCATTGTGTCTCTTATTTTTAATTCCGATGCAATTTCTGTGTTTCATCGTCAATGGGAAGGTCCAAGGGATACAATAAACCTGCAGAGGTGCATCGGAATGTAAAACTAGTGACACAGATAACGCTCAAAACATAGACAGTAGGAAGACTCAGTCTTCCTGTACTTAAGCCGGCATTGTGTCTCTTATATCTAATTCCGATGCAATTTCTGTATTTAATCGTCACTGTGAAGGTCCAAGGGATACAGTAAACCTGTAGAGGTGCATCGGAATGTAAAACTGGTGACACAGGAAACGCTCAAATTATAGACAGTAGGAAGACTCAGTCTTCCTGTACTTAAGTCGGCATTGTGTCTCTTATATTTAATTCCGATGCGATTTCTGTGTTTCATCGACAATGGGAAGGTCCAAGGGATACAGTAAACCTGCAGAGGTGCATCAGAATGTAAAACTGGTGACACAGGAAGCGCTCAAAACATAGACAGTAGGAAGACTCAGTCTTCCTGTACTTAAGTCGGCATTGTGTCTCTTATATTTAATTCCGATGCTATTTCTGTGTTTCATCGTCACTGTGATGGTCCAAGGGATACAGTAAACCTGCAGAGGTGCATCGGTATGTAAAACTGGTGACACAGGATACGCTCAAAGCATAGACAGTAGGAAGACTCAGTCTTCTTGTTCTTATGTCGGCATTGTGTCTCCTATATTTATTTCCGATGCAATTTCTGTGTTTCATCGTCAATGGGAAGGTCCAAGGGATACAATAAACCTGCAGATGTGCATCGGAGTGTAAAACTAGTGACACAGGAAACGCTCAAAATATAGACAGTAGGAAGACTCAGTCTTCCTGTACTTAAGTCGACATTGAGTCTCTTATATTTAATTACGATGCAATTTCTGTGTTTCATCGTCAATGGGAAGGTCCAAGGGATACAGTAAACCTGCAGTGGTGCATCGGAACGTAAAACTGGTGACACAGGAAACGCTCAAATCATAGACAGTAGGAAGACTCAGTCTTCCTGTACTTAAGTCGGCATTGTGTCTCTTATATTTAATTCCGATGAAATTTCTGTGTTTCATCGTGAATGGGAAGATCCAAGGGATATAGTAAACAAGCAGAGGTGCATCGGAAAGTAAAACTGATGACACAGGAAACGCTCAAAGCATAGACAGTAGGAAGACTTAGTCTTCCTGTACTTATGTCGGCATTGTGTCTCTTATATTTAATTCCGATGCAATTTCTGTTTTCCATCGTCAATTGGAAGGTACAAGGGATACAGTAAACCTGCAGAGGTGCATCGGAATGTAAAACTGATGACACAGGAAACGCTCAAAACATAGACAGTAGGAAGACTCAGTCTTCCTGTACTTAAGTCTGCATTGTGTCTCTTATATTTAATTCCGATGGAATTTCTGTGTTTCATCGTCAATGGGAAGGTCTAAGGGATACAGTAAACCTGCACAGGTGCATCGGAATGTAAAACTGATGACACAGAAAACGCTCAAAACTTAGACAGTAGGGAGACTTAGTCTTCTTGTACTTATGTCAGCATTGTGTCTCTTATTTTTAATTCCGATGCAATTTCTGTGTTTCATCGTCAATGGGAAGGTCCAAGGGATACAGTAAACCTGAAGAGGCGCATCGGAATTTAAACCTGGTGACACAGGAAACGCTCATAACATAGACCGTAAGAAGACTGAGTTTTCATGTACTTAAGTCGGCGTTGTGTCTCTTATAGATACTTCCGATGCAATTTCTGATTTTCATCGTCAATGGGAAGGTCCAAGTGATACAGTAAACCGGCAGAGGTGCATCGGAATGTAAAACTGGTGACACAGGAAACGCTCAAAACATAGACCGTAAGAAGAGTCAGTTTTCTTGTGCTTAAGTCGGCGTTGTGTCTCTTATATTTAATTCCGATGCAATTTCTGTGTTTCATCGTCAATGGGAAGGTCCAATGGATACAGTAAACCTGCAGAGGCACATCGGAATGTAAAACTGGTGACACAGGCAACGCTCAAAACATAGACAGTAGGAAGACTCAGTCTTCCTGTACTTAAGTCGGCATTGTGTCTCTTATATTTAATTCCGATGCAATTTCTGTGTTTCATCGTCAATGGGAAGCCCAAGGGATACAGTAAACCTGCAGAGGTGCATCAGAATGTAAAACTGGTGACACAGGAATCGCTCAAAAAATAGACAGTAGTTAGACTCAGTCTTCCTGTACTTAAGTCTGCATTGTGTCTCTTATATTTAATTCCGATGTAATTTCTGTGTTTCATCGTCAATGGGAAGGTCCAAGGGATACAATAAACCTGCAGAGGTGCATCCGAATGTAAAACTAGTGACACAGGAAACGCTCAAAACATAGACAGTAGGAAGACTCAGTCTTCCTGTACTTAAGTCGGCATTGAGTCTCTTATATTTAATTCCGATGCAATATCTGTGTTTCATCGTCAATGGGAAGGTCCAAGGGATACAGTAAAACTGCAGAGGAGCATCGGAATGTAAAACTGGTGACACAGGAATCGCTCAAATCATAGACAGTAGGAAGACTAAGTCTTCCTGTACTTAAGTCGGCATTGTGTCTCTCATATCTATTTCTGATGAAATTTATGTGTTTCATCGTGAATGGGAAGATCCAAGGGATATAGTAAACAAGCAGAGGTGCATCGGAAAGTAAAACTGATGACACAGGAAACGCTCAAACATAGACAGTAGGAAGACTTAGTCTTCCTGTACTTAAGTCGGCATTGTGTCTCTTATATTTAATTCCGATGCAATTTCTGTTTTCCATCGTCAATGGGAAGGTCCAAGGGATACAGTAAACCTGCAGAGGTGCATCGGAATGTAAAACTGATGACACAGGAAACGCTCAAAACATAGACAGTAGGAAGACTCAGTCTTCCTGTACTTAAGTCTGCATTGTGTCTCTTATATTTAATTCCGATGGAATTTCTGTGTTTCATCGTCAATGGGAAGGTCTAAGGGATACAGTAAACCTGCACAGGTGCATCGGAATGTAAAACTGATGACACAGAAAACGCTCAAAACTTAGACAGTAGGGAGACTTAGTCTTCCTGTACTTAAGTCAGCATTGTGTCTCTTATTTTTAATTCCGATGCAATTTCTGTGTTTCATCGTCAATGGGAAGGTCCAAGGGATACAGTAAACCTGAAGAGGCGCATCGGAATTTAAACCTGGTGACACAAGAAACGCTCATAACATAGACCGTAAGAAGACTGAGTTTTCATGTACTTAAGTCGGCGTTGTGTCTCTTATAGATACTTCCGATGCAATTTCTGATTTTCATCGTCAATGGGAACGTCCAAGGGATACAGTAAACCGGCAGAGGTGCATCGGAATGTAAAACTGGTGACACAGGAAACGCTCAAAACATAGACCGTAAGAAGAGTCAGTTTTCTTGTGCTTAAGTCGGCGTTGTGTCTCTTATATATAATTCCGATGCAATTTCTGTGTTTCATCGTCAATGGGAATGTCCAATGGATACAGTAAACCTGCAGAGGCACATCGGAATGTAAAACTGGTGACACAGGCAACGCTCAAAACATAGACAGTAGGAAGACTCAGTCTTCCTGTACTTAAGTCGGCATTGTGTCTCTTATATTTAATTCCGATATAATTTCTGTGTTTCATCGTCAATGGGAAGGTCCAAGGGATACAATAAACCTGCAGAGGTGCATCCGAATGTAAAACTAGTGACACAGGAAACGCTCAAAACATAGACAGTAGGAAGACTCAGTCTTCCTGTACTTAAGTCGGCATTGAGTCTCTTATATTTAATTCCGATGCAATTTCTGTGTTTCATCGTCAATGGGAAGGTCCAAGGGATACAGTAAAACTGCAGAGGAGCATCGGAATGTAAAACTGGTGACACAGGAATCGCTCAAATCATAGACAGTAGGAAGACTCAGTCTTCCTGTGCTTAAGTCGGCATTGTGTCTCTCATATCTATTTCCGATGAAATTTATGTGTTTCATCGTGAATGGGAAGATCCAAGGGATATAGTAAACAAGCAGAGGTGCATCGGAAAGTAAAACTGATGACACAGGAAACGCTCAAAGCATAGACAGTAGGAAGACTTAGTCTGCCTGTACTTAAGTCGGCATTGTGTCTCTTATATTTAATTCCGATGCAATTTCTGTTTTCCATCGTCAATGGGAAGGTCCAAGGGATACAGTAAACCTGCAGAGGTGCATCGGAATGTAAAACTGATGACACAGGAAACGCTCAAATCATAGACAGTAGGAAGACTCAGTCTTCCTGTACTTAAGTCTGCATTGTGTCTCTTATATTTAATTCCGATGGAATTTCTGTGTTTCATCGTCAATGGGAAGGTCTAAGGGATACAGTAAACCTGCACAGGTGCATCGGAATGTAAAACTGATGACACAGGAAACGCTCAAAACATAGACAGTAGGGAGACTTAGTCTTCCTGTACTTATGTCAGCATTGTGTCTCTTATTTTTAATTCCGATGCAATTTCTGTGTTACATCGTCAATGGGAAGGTCCAAGGGATACAGTAAACCTGCAGAGGCGCATCGGAATTTAAACCTGGTGACACAGGAAACGCTCATAACATAGACCGTAAGAAGACTCAGTTTTCATATACTTAAGTCGGCTTTGTGTCTCTTATATATAATTCCGACGCAATTTCTGATTTTCATCGTCAATGGGAAGGTCCAAGGGATACAGTAAACCTGCAAGAGGTGCATCAGAATGTAAAACTGGTGACACAGGATACGCTTAAAACATAGACAGTAGGAAGACTCAGTCTTCCTGTACTTAAGTCGACATTGTGTCTCTTATATTTATTTCCGATTAAATTTCTGTGTTTCATCGTGAATGGGAAGGTCCAAGGGATATAGTAAACCTGCAGAAGTGCATGGGAATGTAAAACTTGTGACTCAGGAAACGCTCAAATCATAGACTGTAGGAAGACTCAGTCTTCCTGTACTTAAGACGGCATTGTGACACTTATATTTAATTCCGATGCAATTTCTGTGTTTCATCGACAATGGGAAGGTCCAAGAGATATATTAAACCTGCAGAGGTGAATCGGAATGTAAAACTGGTGACACAGGAAACGCTCAAAACATAGATAGTAGGAAGACTCAGTCTTCCTGTACTTAAGTCGTCATTCTGTCTCTTATATTTAATTTCGATGAGATTTGTGTGTTTCATCGCCAAAGGGAAGGTCCAAGGGATACAGTAAACCTGCAGAGGTGCATCGGAATGTAAAACTGGTGACACAGGAAACGCTCAAAACATTGACCGTAAGGAGACTGTTTTCTGGTATTTAAGTCGGCATTGTGTCTCTTATATTTAATTCCGATGCAATTTCTGTGTTTCATCGACAATGGGAAGGTCCAATGGATACAGTAAGCCTGCAGAGGTGCATCGGAATGTAAAACTGGTGACACAGGAAACGCTCAAATCATAGACAGTAGGAAGTCTCAGTCTTCCTGTACTTAAGTCGGCATTGTGTCTCTTATATTTATTTCCGATGAAATTTCTGTGTTTCATCGTGAATGGGAAGATCCAAGGGATATAGTAAACAAGCAGAGGTGCATCGGAAATTAAAACTGATGACACAGGAAACGCTCAAAGCATAGACAGTAGGAAGACTTAGTCTTCCTGTACTTAAGACGGCATTGTGTCTCTTATATTTAATTCCGATGCAATTTCTGTTTTCCATCGTCATTGGGAAGGTCCAAGGGATACGGTAAACCTGCAGAGGTGCATCGTAATGTAAAACTGATGACACAGCAAACGCTCAAAACATAGACAGTATGAAGACTCAGTCTTCCTGTGCTTAAGTCGGCATTGTGTCTCTTATATTTAATTCCGATGGAATTTCTGTGTTTCATCGTCAATGGGAAGGTCTAAGGGATACAGTAAACGTGCACAGGTGCATCGGAATGTACAACTGGTGACACAGGAAGCGCTCAAAACATAGACCGTAAAAAGACTCAGTTTCCTTGTACTTAAGTTGGCGTTGTGTCTCTTATATTTAATTCCGACGCAATTTCTGATTCTCATTGTCAATGGGTAGGTCCAAGGGATACAGTAAACCTGCCGAGGTACATCGGAATGTAAAACTGGTGACACAGGAAACGCTCAAAACATAGACAGTAGGAAGACTCAGTCTTCCTGTACTTATGTCGGCATTGTGTCTCTTATATTTAATTCCGATGCAATTTCTGTGTTTCATCGTCACTGTGAAGGTCCAAGGGATACAGTAAACCTGTAGAGGTGCATCGGAATGTAAAACTGGTGACACAGGAAACGCTCAAATTATAGACAGTAGGAAGACTCAGTATTCCTGTACTTAAGTCGGCATTGTGTCTCTTATATTTAATTCCGATGCAATTTCTGTGTTTCATCGTCAATGGGAAAGTCCAAGGGAAACAATAAACCTGCAGAGGTGCATCAGAATGTAAAACTGGTGACACAGGAAACGCACAAAAACATAGACAGTAGGAAGACTCGGTCTGCCTGTACTTAAGTCGGCATTGTGTCTCTTATATTTAATTCCGATGCAATTTCTGTGTTTCATCGTCAATGGGAAGGTCCAAGGGATACAGTAAACCTGCAGAGGTGCATCGGAATGTAAAACTGGTGACACAGGAAACGCTCAAAATATAGACAGTAGGAAAACTCAGTCTTCCTCTACGTAAGTCGGCATTGTGTCTCTTTTATTTAATTCCGATGCTATTTCTGTGTTTCATCGTCACTGTGATGGTCCAAGGGATACAGTAAACCTGCAGATGTGCATCGGTATGTTAAACTGGTGACACAGGATACGCTCAAAACATAGACAGTAGGAAGACTCAGTGTTCCAGTTCTTATGTCGGCATTGTGCCTCTTATACTTAATTCCGATGCAATTTCTGTGTTTCATCGTCAATGGGAAGGTCCAAGGGAAACAGTAAACCTGCAGAGGTGCATCAGAACGTAAAACTGGTGACACAGGAATCGCTCAAAACATAGACAGTAGGAAGACTCAGTCTTGCTGTACTTAAGTCGGCACTGTGCCACTTATATTTAATTCCGTTGCAATTTCTGTGATTCATCGTCACTGTGAAGGTCCAAGGGATACAGTAAACCTGCAGAGGTGCATCGGAATGTAAAACTGGTGACACGGGAAACGCTCAAAACATAGACAGTAAGAAGACTCAGTTTTCATGTACTTAAGTCGGCGTTGTGTCCCTTATATATAATTTCGATGCAATTTCTGATTTTCATCGTCAATGGTAAGGTGAAGGGCATACAGTAAACCTGCAGAGGTGCATCGGAATGTAAAACTGATGACACAGGAAACGCTCAAATCATATACAGTAGGAAGACTTAGTCTTCCTGTACTTACGTAGGCATTATGTCTCTTATATTCAATTCCGATGCAATTTCTGTGTTTCATCGTCAATGGGAGGGTCCAAGGGATACAGTAAACCTGCAGAGGTGCATCGGAATGTAATACTGGTGACACAGGAAACGATCAAATCATAGACAGTAGGAAAACTCAGTCTTCCTGTACTTAAGTCGGCATTGTGTCTCTTATATTTAAATCCGATGCGATTTCTGTGTTTCATCGTGAATGGGAAGGTCCAAGGGATATAGTAAACAAGCAGAGGTGCATCGGAAAGTAAAACTGATGACACAGGAAACGCTCAAAACATCGACAGTAGGAAGACTTAGTCTTCCTGTGCTTAGGTCGGCATTGTGTCTCTTATATTTAATTCCGATGCAATTTCTGTTTTCCATCGTCGATGGGAAGGTCCAAGGGATACAGTAAACCTGCAGAGGTGCATCGGAATGTAAAACTGGTGACACAGGAAACGCTCAAAACATAGACCATAAGAAGACTCAGTTTTCTTGTACTTAAGTCTGCGTTGCATCTCTTATATATAATTCCGATTCAATTTCTGTGTTTCATCGTCAATGGGAACGTCCAAAAGATACAGTAAACCTGCAGAGGTGAATCGGAATGTAAAACTGGTGACACAGGAAACTCAGTATATAGACAGTAGGAAGACTCAATCTTCCGGTACTTAAGTCGACATTGTGTCTCTTATATTTAATTTCGATGCAATTTGTGTGTTTCATCGCCAATGGGAAGGTCCAAGGGATACAGTAAACATGCAGAGGTGCATCGGAATGTAAAACTGGTGACACAGGATACGCTCAAAACATTGACCGTAAGATGACTGTTTTCTGGAACTTAAGTCGGCATTGCGTCTCTTATATTTAATTCCGATGCAATTTCTGTGTTTGAACGTCAATGGGAAGGTCCAAGGGATACAGTAAACCTGAAGAGGTGCATCGGAATGTAAAACTGGTGAGACAGGAAACGCTCAAAACATAGACAGTAGGAAGCCTAAGTCTTTCTGTACTTATGTCGGCATTGTGTCTCTTATATTTAATTCCGATGCAATTTCTGTGTTTCATCGTCACTGTGAAGGTCCAAGGGATACAGTATACCTGTAGAGGTGCATCGGAATGTAAAACTGGTGACACAGGAACCGCTCAAATTATAGACAGTAGGAAGACTCAGTCTTCCTGTACTTAAGTCGGCATTGTGTCTCTTATATTTAATTCCGATGCATTTCTGTGTTTCATCGTCAATGGGAAGGTCCAAGGGATACAATAAACCTGCAGAGGTGCATCAGAATGTAAAACTAGTGAGACAGGAAACGCTCAAAACATAGACAGTAGGAAGCCTCAGTCTTCCTGTACTTAAGTCGTCATTGTGTCTCTTATATTTAATTCCGATGCAATTTCTGTGTTTCATCGTCAATGGGAAGGTCCAAGGGATACAGTAAACCTGCAGAGGTGCATCAGAATGTAAAACTTGTGACACAGGAAACCCTCAAAACACAGACAGTAGGAAGACTCTGTCTTCCTGTACTTAAGTCGGCATTGTGTCTCTTATATTTAATTCCGATGCAATTTCTGTGTTTGAACGTCAATGGGAAGGTCCAAGGGATACAGTAAACTTGAAGCGGTGCATCGGAATGTAAAACTAGTGAGACAGGAAACGCTCAAAACATAGACAGTAGGAAGCCTCAGTCTTCCTGTACTTAAGTCGGCATTGTGTCTCTTATATTTAATTCCGATGCAATTTCTGTGTTTCATCGTCAATGGGAAGGTCCAAGGGATACAGTAAACCTGCAGAGGTGCATCGGAATGTAAAACTGGTGACACAGGAAACGCTCAAAACATAGACAGTAGGAAGACTCAGTCTTCCTGTACTTATGTCGGCACTGTGTCTCTTATATTTAATTCCGATGCAATTTCTGTGTTTCATCGTCACTGGGAAGGTCCAAGGGATACAGTAAACCTGTAGAGGTGCATCGGAATATAAAACTGGTGACACAGGAAACGCTCAAATTATAGACAGTAGGAAGACTCAGTCTTCCTGTACTTAAGTCGGCATTGTGTTTCTTATATTTAATTCCGATGCAATTTCTGTGTTTCATCGTCAATGGGAAGGTCCAAGGGATACAATAAACCTGCAGAGGTGCATCAGAATGTAAAACTGGTGACACAGGAAACGCACAAATCATAGACAGTAGGAAGACTCAGTCTTCCTGTACTTAAGTCGGCATTGTGTCTCTTATATTTAATTCCGATGCAATTTCTGTGTTTCATCGTCAATGAGAAGGTCCAAGCGATACAGTAAACCTGCAGAGGTGCATCGGAATGTAAAACTGGTGACACAGAAAACGCTCAAATCATAGACAGTAGGAAAACTCAGTCTTCCTCTACTTAAGTCGGCATTGTGTCTCTTATATTTAATTCCGATGCTATTTCTGTGTTTCATCGTCACTGTGCTGGTCCAAGGGATACAGTAAACCTGCAGAGGTGCATCGGTATGTAAAACTGGTGACACAGCATACGCTCAAAACATAGACAGTAGGAAGACTGAGTCTTCCTGTTCTTATGTCGGCATTGTGTCTCTTATATTTAATTCCGATGCAATTTCTGTGTTTCATCGTCAATGGGAATGTCCAAGGGAAACAGTAAACCTGCAGAGGTGCATCAGAATGTAAAACTGGTGACACAGGAAACGCTCAAAAAATAGACTGTAGGAAGATTCAGTCTTCCTGTACTTAAGTCTGAGATGTGTCTCTTATATTTAATTCCGATGCAATTTCTGTGTTTCGTCGTCAATCGGAAGGTCCAAGGGATACAATAAAGCTGCAGAGGTGCAACGGAATGTAAAACTAGTGACACAGGAAACGCTCGAAACATAGACAGTCGGAAGACTCAGTCTTCCTGTACTTAAGTCGGCATTGTGTCCCTTATATTTAATTCCGATGCAATTTCTGTGTTTCATCGTCAATGGGATGGTCCAAGGGATACAGTAAACCTGCAGAAGTGCATCCGAATGTAAAACTGGTGACACAGCAAACGCTCACAACATAGACAGTAGGAAGTCTCAGTCTTCCTGTACTTAAGTCGGCATTGTGTCTCTTATATTTAATTCCGATGCGATTTCTGTGTTTCATCGACAATGGGAAGGTGCAAGGGATACAGTAAACCGGCAGAGGTGCATCGGCATGTAAAACCGGTGACACAGGAAACGCTCAGATCATAGACCGTAAAAAGACTCAGTTTTCTTGTACTTAAGTCGGCGTTGTGTCTCTTATATTTAATTCCGATGCAATTTCTGTGTTTCATCGTCAATGAGAAGGTCCAATGGATTCAGTAAATCAGCAGAGGTCCATCGGAATGTAAAACTGGTGACACAGGAAACGCTCAAAACATAGACAGTAGGAAGACTCAGTCTTCCTGTACTTAAGTCGGCATTGTGTCTCTTATATTTAATTTCGATGCAATTTGCGTGTTTCATCGCCAATGCGATGGTCCAGGGGATACAGTAAACCTGCAGATGTGCATCGGAATGTAAAACTGGTGACACAGGAAACGCTCAAAACATTGACTGTAAGAAGACTGTTTTCTTCTACTTAAGTCGGCATTATGTCTCTTATATTTATTTCCGATGAAATTTCTGTGTTTCATCGTGAATGGGAAGGTCCAAGGGATATAGTTAACAAGCAGAGGTGCATCGGAAAGTAAAACTGACGACACAGGAAACGCTCAAAACATAGACAGTAGAAGACTTAGTCTTCCTGTGCTTAGGTCGGCATTGTGTCTCTTACATTTAATTCCGATGCAATTTCTGTTTTCCATCGTCAATGGGAAGGTCCAAGGGAAACAGTAAACCTGCAGAGGTGCATCAGAATGTAAAACTGGTGACACAGAAACGCTCAAAACATAGACAGTAGGAAGACTCAGTCTTTCTGTACTTATGTCGGCATTGTGTCTCTTATATTAAATTCCGATGCAATTTCTGTGTTTCATCGTCACTGTGAAGGTCCAAGGATACAGTATACCTGTAGAGGTGCATCGGAATGTAAAACTGGTGACACAGGAAACGATCAAATTATAGACAGTAGGAAGACTCAGTCTTCCTGTACTTATGTCGGCATTGTATCTCTTATATTTAATTCCGATGCAATTTCTGTGTTTCATCGTCAATGGGAAGGTCCAAGGGATACAATAAACCTGCAGAGGTGCATCAGAATGTAAAACTAGTGAGACAGGAAACGCTCAAAACATAGACAGTAGGAAGCGTCAGTCTTCCTGTACTTAAGTCGACATTGTGTCTCTTATATCTAATTCCGATGCAATTTCTGTGTTTCATCGCCAATGGGAAGGTCCAAGGGATACAGTTAACCTGCAGAGGTGCATCGGAATGTAAAACTGGTGACACAGGAAACGCTCAAAACATAGACAGTAGGAAGACTCAGTCTTCCTGTACTTATGTTGGCATTGTGTCTCTTATATTTAATTACGATGCAATTTCTGTGTTTCATCGTCACTGTGAAGGTCCAAGGGATACAGTAAACCTGTAGAGGTGCATCGCAATGTAAAACTGGTGACACAGGAAACGCTCAAATTATATACAGTAGACTCAGTCTTCCTGTACTTAAGTCGGCATTGTGTCTCTTATATTTAATTAAGATGCAATTTCTGTGTTTCATCGTCAATGGGAAGGTCCAAGTGATACAGTAAACCTGTAGAGGTGGGTCAGAATGTAAAACTGGTGACACAGGAAACGCTCAAATTATAGACAGTAGGAAGACTCAGTTTTCCTGTACTTAAGTCGTCATTGTGTCTCTTATATTTAATTCCGATGCAATTTCTGTGTTTCATCGTCAATGGGAAGATCCAAGGGATACAGTAAACCTGCAGAGGTGCATCAGAATGTAAAACTGTTGACACAGGAAACGCTCAAAGCACAGACAGTAGGAAGACTCAGTCTTCCTGTACTTAAGTCGGCATTGTGTCTCTTATATTTAATTCCGATGCAATTTCTGTGTTTGAACGTCAATGGGAAGGTCCAAGGGATACAGTAAACCTGAAGAGGTGCATCGGAATGTAAAACTAGTGAGACAGGAAACGCTCAAAACATAGACAATAGGAAGCCTCAGTCTTCCTGTACTTAAGTCGGCATTGTGTCTCTTATATTTAATTCCGATGCAATTTCTGTGTTTCATCGTCAATGGGAAGGTCCAAGGGATACAGTAAACCTGCAGAGGTGCATCGGAATGAAAAACTGGTGACACAGGAAACGTTAAAAACATAGACAGTAGGAAGACTCAGTCTTCCTGTACTTATGTCGGAACTGTGTCTCTTATATTTAATTCCGATGCAATTTCTGTGTTTCATCGTCACTGTGAAGGTCCAAGGGATACAGTAAACCTGTAGAGGTGCTTCGGAATGTAAAACTGGTGACACAGGAAACGCTCAAATTATAGACAGTAGGAAGACTCAGTCTTCCTGTACTTAAGTCGGCATTGTGTCTCTTATATTTAATTCCGATGCAATATCTGTGTTTCATCGTCAATGGGAAGGTCCAAGGGATACAATAAACCTGCAGAGGTGCATCAGAATGTAAAACTGGTGACACAGGAAACGCACAAATCATAGACAGTAGGAAGACTCAGTCTTCCTGTACTTAAGTCGGCATTGTGTCTCTTATATTTAATTCCGATGCAATTTCTGTGTTTCATCGTCAATGGGAAGGTCCAAGGGATACAGTAAACCTGCAGAGGTGCATCGGAATGTAAAACTGGTGACACAGAAAACGCTCAAAACATAGACATTAGGAAAACTCAGTCTTCCTCTACTTAAGTCGGCATTGTGTCTCTTATATTTAATTCCGATGCTATTTCTGTGTTTCATCGTCACTGTGCTGGTCCAAGGGATACAGTAAACCTGCAGAGGTGCATCGGTATGTAAAACTGGTGACACAGGATACGCTCAAAACATAGACAGTAGGAAGACGGAGTCTTCCTGTTCTTATGTCCGCATTGTGTCTCTTATATTTAATTCCGATGCAATTTCTGTGTTTCATCGTCAATAGGAAGGTCCAAGGGAAACAGTAAACCTGCAGAGGTGCATCAGAATGTAAAACTGGTGACACAGGAAACGCTCAAAAAATAGACTGTAGGAAGATTCAGCCTTCCTGTACTTAATTCGGAATTGTGTCTCTTATATTTAATTCCGATGCAATTTCTGTGTTTCATCGTCAATGGGAAGGTCCAAGGGATACAATAAACCTGCAGAGGTGCAACGGAATGTAAAACTAGTGACACAGGAAACGCTCGAAACATAGACAGTAGGAAGACTCAGTCTTCCTGTACTTAAGTCGGCATTGAGTCTCTTATATTTAATTCCGATACAATTTCTGTGTTTCATCGTCAATGGGAAGGTCCAAGGGATACAGTAAACCTGCAGAGGTGCATCGGAATGTAAAACTGGTGACACAGGATACGCTCAAAACATAGACAGTAGGAAGTCTCATTCTTCCTGTTCTTATGTCGGCATTGTGTCTCTTATACTTAATTCCGATGCAATTTCGGTGTATCATCGTCAATGGGAAGGTCCAAGGGATACAGTAAACCTGCAGAGGTGCATCAGAATGTAAAACTGGTGACACAGGAAACGCTCAAAACATAGACCGTAAGGAGACTCAGTTTTCTTGTGCTTAAGTCGGCGTTGTGTCTTTTATATTTAATTCCGATGCAATTTCTGTGTTTCATCGTCAATGGGAAGGTCCAATGGATACAGTAAACCTGCAGAGGCACATCGGAATGTAAAACTGGTGACACGGGCAACGCTCAAATCATAGACAGTAGGAAGACTGAGTCTTCCTGTACTTAAGTCGGCATTGTGTCTCTTATATTTAATTCCGATGCAATTTCTGTGTTTCATCGTCAATGGGAAGGTCCAAGGGAAACAGTAAACCTGCAGAGGTGCATCAGAATGTAAAACTGGTGACACAGAAACGCTCAAAACATAGACAGTAGGGAGACTCAGTCTTCCTGTACTTAAGTCGGCATTGTGTCTCTTATATTTATTTCCGATGAAATTTCTGTGTTTCATCGTGAATGGGAAGATCCAAGGGATATAGTAAACAAGCAGAGGTGCATCGAAAGTAAAACTGATGACACAGGACACGCTCAAAGCATAGACAGTAGGAAGACTCAGTCTTCCTGTACTTAAGTCGGCATTGTGTCCCTTATATTTCATTCCGATGCAATTTCTGTGTTTCATCGTCAATGGGATGGTCCAAGGGATACAGTAAACCTGCAGAAGTGCATCCGAATGTAAAACTGGTGACACAGCAAACGCTCAAAACATAGACAGTAGGAAGTCTCAGTCTTCCTGTACTTAAGTCGGCATTGTGTCTCTTATATTTAATTCCGATGCGATTTCTGTGTTTCATCGACAATGGGAAGGTGCAAGGGATACAGTAAACCGGCAGAGGTGCATCGGAATGTAAAACTGGTGACACAGGAAAGGCTCAAATCATAGACCGTAAAAAGACTCAGTTTTCTTGTACTTAAGTCGGCGTTGTGTCTCTTATATTTAATTCCGATGCAATTTCTGTGTTTCGTCGTCAATGAGAAGGTCCAATGGATTCAGTAAATCTGCAGAGGTCCATCGGAATGGAAAACTGGTGACACAGGAAACGCTCAAAACATAGACAGTAGGAAGACTCAGTCTTCCTGTACTTAATTCTGCATTGTGTCTCTTATATTTAATTCCGATGCAATTTGCGTGTTTCATCGCCAATGCGATGGTCCAGGGGATACAGTAAACCTGCAGATGTGCATCGGAATGTAAAACTGGTGACACTGGAAACGCTCAAACCATTGACTGTAAGAAGACTGTTTTCTTCTACTTAAGTCGGCATTGTGTCTCTTATATTTATTTCCGATGAAATTTCTGTGTTTCATCGTGAATAGGAAGGTTTAAGGGATATAGTTAACAAGCAGAGGTGCATCGGAAAGTAAAACTGACGACACAGGAAACGCTCAAAACATAGACAGTAGAAGACTTAGTCTTCCTGTGCTTAGGTCGGCATTGTGTCTCTTACATTTAATTCCGATGCAATTTCTGTTTTCCATCGTCAATGGGAAGGTCCAAGGGATACAGTAAACCTGCAGAGGTGCATCGGAATATAAAACTGGTGACACAGGAAACGCTCAAATTATAGACAGTAGGAAGACTCAGTCTTCCTGTACTTAAGTCGGCATTGTGTCTCTTATATTTAATTCCGATGCAATTTCTGTGTTTCATCGTCAATGGGAAGGTCCAAGGGATACAATAAACCTGCAGAGGTGCATCAGAATGTAAAACAGGTGACACAGGAAACGCACAAATCATAGACAGTAGGAAGACTCAGTCGTCCTGTACTTAAGTCGGCATTGTGTCTCTTATATTTAATTCCGATGCAATTTCTGTGTTTCATCGTCAATGAGAAGGTCCAAGCGATACAGTAATCCTGCAGAGGTGCATCGGAATGTAAAACTGGTGACACAGAAAACGCTCAAAACGTAGACAGTAGGAAAACTCAGTCTTCCTCTACTTAAGTCGGCATTGTGTCTCTTATATTTAATTCCGATGCTATTTCTGTGTTTCATCGTCACTGTGCTGGTCCAAGGGATACAATAAACCTGCAGAGGTGCATCGGTATGTAAAACTGGTGACACAGGATACGCTCAAAACATAGACAGTAGGAAGACTGAGTCTTCCTGTTCTTATGTCGGCATTGTGTCTCTTATATTTAATTCCGATGCAATTTCTGTGTTTCATCGTCAATGGGAAGGTCCAAGGGAAACAGTAAACCTGCAGAGGTGCATCAGAATGTAAAACTGGTGACACAGGAAACGCTCAAAACATAGACCGTAAGAAGACTCAGTTTTCTTATGCTTAAGTCAGCGTTGTGTCTCTTACATTTAATTCCGATGCAATTTCTGTGTTTCATCGTCAATGGGAAGGTCCAATGGATACAGTAAACCGGCAGAGGCACATCGGAATGTAAAACTGAAGACACGGGCAACGCTCAAATCATAGACAGTAGGAAGACTCAGTCTTCCTGTACTTAAGTCGGCATTGTGTCTCTTATATTTAATTCCGATGCAATTTCTGTGTTTCATCGTCAATGGGAAGGTCCAAGGGAAACAGTAAACCTGCAGAGGTGCATCAGAATGTAAAACTGGTGACACAGAAACGCTCAAAACATAGACAGTAGGAAGACTCAGTCTTCCTGTACTTAAGTCGGCATTGTGTCTCTTATATTTATTTCCGATGAAATTTCTGTGTTTCATCGTGAATGGGAAGATCCAAGGGATATAGTAAACAAGCAGAGGTGCATCGAAAGTAAAACTGATGACACAGGACACGCTCAAAGCATAGACAGTAGGAAGACTCAGTCTTCCTGTACTTAAGTCGGCATTGTGTCCCTTATATTTAATTCCGATGCAATTTCTGTGATTCATCGTCAATGGGATGGTCCAAGGGATACAGTAAACCTGCAGAAGTGCATCCGAATGTAAAACTGGTGACACAGCAAACGCTCAAAACATAGACAGTAGGAAGTCTCAGTCTTCCTGTACTTAAGTCGGCATTGTGTCTCTTATATTTATTTCCGATGAAATTTCTGTGTTTCATCGTGAATGGGAAGATCCAAGGGATATAGTAAACAAGCAGAGGTGCATCGAAAGTAAAACTGATGACACAGGACACGCTCAAAGCATAGACAGTAGGAAGACTCAGTCTTCCTGTACTTAAGTCGGCATTGTGTCTCTTATATTTAATTCCGATGCAATTTCTGTGTTTCATCGACAATGGGAAGGTGCAAGGGATACAGTAAACCGGCAGAGGTGCATCGGAATGTAAAACCGGTGACACAGGAAACGCTCAAATCATAGACCGTAAAAAGACTCAGTTTTCTTGTACTTAAGTCGGCGTTGTGTCTCTTATATTTAATTCCGATGCAATCTCTGTGTTTCATCGTCAATGAGAAGGTCCAATGGATTCAGTAAATCAGCAGAGGTCCATCGGAATGTAAAACTGGTGACACAGGAAACGCTCAAAACATAGACAGTAGGAAGACTCAGTCTTCCTGTACTTAAGTCGGCATTGTGTCTCTTATATTTAATTTCGATGCAATTTGCGTGTTTCATCGCCAATGCGATGGTCCAGGGGATACAGTAAACCTGCAGAGGTGCATCAGAATGTAAAACTGGTGACACAGAAACGCTCAAAACATAGACAGTAGGAAGACTCAGTCTTTCTGTACTTAAGTCAGCATTGTGTCTCTTATTTTTAATTCCGTTGCAATTTCTGTTTTTCATCGTCAATGGGAAGGTCCAAGGGATACAAAAAACCTGCAGAGGTGCATCGGAATGTAAAACTGGTGACACAGGAAACGCTCAAACATAGACAGTACTAAGACTCGGTCTTCCTGTACTTAAGTCGGCACTGTGTCTCTAATATTTAATTCCGATGCAATTTCTGTGTTTCATCGTCAATGGGAAGTTCCAAGGGATTCAGTAAACCTGCAGAGGTGCATCGGAATTTAAACCTGGTGACACAGGAAACGCTCAAAACATAGACCGTAAGAAGTCCCAGTTTTCATGTACTTAAGTCGGCGTTGTGTCTCTTATATTTAATTCCGATGCAATTTCTGTGTTTCATCGTCAATGGGTAGGTCCAAGGGATACAGTAAACCTGCAGAGGTGCATCGGAATGTAAAACTGGTGACACAGAAAACGCTCAAAACATAGACAGTAGGAAAACTCAGTCTTCCTCTACTTAAGTCGGCATTGTGTCTCTTATATTTAATTCCGATGCTATTTCTGTGTTTCATCGTCACTGTGCTGGTCCAAGGGATACAGTAAACCTGCAGAGGTGCATCGGTATGTAAAACTGGTGACACAGGATACGCTCAAAACATAGACAGTAGGAAGACTGAGTCTTCCTGTTCTTATGTCGGCATTGTGTCTCTTATATTTAATTCCGATGCAATTTCTGTGTTTCATCGTCAATGGGAAGGTCCAAGGGAAACAGTAAACCTGCAGAGGTGCATCAGAATGTAAAACTGGTGACACAGGAAACGCTCAAAAAATAGACTGTAGGAAGATTCAGTCTTCCTGTACTTAAGTCGGCATTGTGTCTCTTATATTTAATTCCGATGCAATTTCTGTGTTTCATCGTCAATGGGAAGGTCCAAGGGATACAATAAACCTGGAGAGGTGCATCGGAATGTAAAACTAGTGACACAGGAAACTCTCGAAACATAGAGAGTAGGAAGACTCAGTCTTCCTGTACTTAAGTCGGCATTGAGTCTCTTATATTTAATTCCGATACAATTTCTGTGTATCATCGTCAATGGGAAGGTCCAAGGGATACAGTAAACCTGCAGAGGTGCATCGGAATGTAAAACTGGTGACACAGGAAACGCTCAAATCATAGACAGTAGGAAGACACAGTCTTCCTGTACTTAAGTCGGCATTATGTCTCTTATATTTATTTCAGATGAAATTTCTGTGTTTCATCATGAATGGGAAGATCCAAGGGATATAGTAAACAAGCAGAGGTGCATCGGAATGTAAAACTGGTGACACAGGAAACGCTCCAATTATAGACAGTAGGAAGACTCAGTCTTCCTGTACTTAAGTCGGCATTGTGTCTCTTATATTCAATTCCGATGCTATTTCTGTATTTCATCGTCAATGTGATGGTCCAAGGGATACAGTAAACCTGCAGAGGTGCATCGGTATGTAAAACTGGTGACACAGGATACGCTCAAAGCATAGACAGTAGGAAGACTCCTTCTTCCTGTTCTTATGTCGGCATTGTGTCTATTATACTTAATTCCGATGCAATTTCGGTGTTTCATCGTCAATGGGAAGGTCCAAGGGATACAGTAAACCTGCAGAGGTGCATCAGAATGTGAAACTGGTGACACAGGAAACGCAAAACATAGACAGTAGGAAGACTCAGTCTTCCTGTACTTAAGTCGGTATTGTGTCTCCTAAATTAAATGCCGGTGCGATTTCTGTGTTTCATCGACAATGGGAAGGTCCAAGGGATACAGTAAACCGGCAGAAGTGCATCGGAATGTAAATCTGGTGACACAGGAAACGCTCAAAACATAGACCGTAAGAAGACTCAGTTTTCTTGTGCTTAAGTCGGCGTTGTGTCTCTTATATTTAATTCCGATGCAATTTCTGTGTTTCATCGTCAATGGGAAGGTCCAATGGATACAGTAAACCTGCAGAGGAACATCGGAATGTAAAACTGGTGACACGGGCAACGCTCAAATCATAGACAGTAGGAAGACTCAGTCTTCCTGTACTTAAGTCGGCATTGCGTCTCTTATATTTAATTCCGATGCAATTTCTGTGTTTCATCGTCAATGGGAAGGTCCAAGGAAAACAGTAAACCTGCAGAGGTGCATCAGAATGTAAAACTGGTGACACAGAAACGCTCAAAACATAGACAGTAGGAAGACTCAGTCTTCCTGTACTTAAGTCGGCATTGTGTCTCTTATATTTATTTCCGATGAAATTTCTGTGTTTCATCGTGAATGGGAAGATCCAAGGGATATATGAAACAAGCAGAGGTGCATCGAAAGTAAAACTGATGACACAGGACACGCTCAAAGCATAGACAGTAGGAAGACTCAGTCTTCCTGTACTTAAGTCGGCATTGTGTCCCTTATATTTAATTCCGATGCAATTTCTGTGTTTCATCGTCAATGGGATGGTCCAAGGGATACAGTAAACCTGCAGAAGTGCATTCGAATGTAAAACTGGTGACACAGCAAACGCTCAAAACATGGACAGTAGGAAGTCTCAGTCTTCCTGTACTTCAGTCGGCATTGTGTCTCTTACATTTAATTCCGATGCGATTTCTGTGTTTCATCGACGATGGGAAGGTGCAAGGGATACAGTAAACCGGCAGAGGTGCACCGGAATGTAAAACTGGTGACACAGGAAACGCTCAAAACATAGACCGTAAAAAGACTCAGTTATCTTGTACTTAAGTCGGCGTTGTGTCTCTTATATTTAATTCCGATGCAATTTCTGTGTTTCATCGTCAATGGGAAGGTCCAATGGATTCAGTAAATCTGATGAGGTCCATCGGAATGTAAAACTGGTGACACAGGAAACGCTCAAAACATAGACAGTAGGAAGACTCAGTCTTCCTGTACTTAAGTCGGCATTGTGTCGCTTATATTTATTTCCGATGAAATCTCTGTGTTTCATCGTGAATGGGAAGGTCCAAGGGATATAGTTAACAAGCAAAGGTGCATCGGAAAGTAAAACTGACGACACAGGAAACGCTCAAATCATAGACAGTAGAAGACTTAGTCTTCCTGTGCTTAGGTCGGCATTGTGTCTCTTACATTTAATTCCGATGCAATTTCTGTTTTCCATCGTCAATGGGAAGGTCCAAGGGATACAGTAAACCTGCGGAGGTGCATCGGAATGTAAAACTGATGACACAGGAAACGCTCAAAACATAGACAGTAGGAGGACTCAGTCTTGCTGTACTTAAGTCAGCATTGTGTCTCTTATTTTTAATTCCGATGCAATTTCTGTTTTTCATCGTCAATGGGAAGGTCCAAGGGATACAATAAACCTGCAGAGGTGCATCGGAATGTAAAACTGGTGACACAGGAAACGCTCAAAACATAGACAGTACTAAGACTCGGTCTTCCTGTACTTAAGTCGGCACTGTGTCTCTTATATTTAATTCCGATGCAATTTCTGTGATTCATCGTCACTGTGAAGGTCCAAGGGATACAGTAAACCTGCAGAGATGCATCGGAATGTAAAACTGGTGACACGGGAAACGCTCAAAACATAGACAGTAAGAAGACTCAGTCATCGTGTTCTTAAGTCGGCACTGTGTCTCTAATATTTAATTCCGATGCAATTTCTGTGTTTCATCGTCAATGGGAAGTTCCAAGGGATACAGTAAACCTGCAGAGGTGCATCGGAATTTAAACCTGGTGACACAGGAAACGCTCAAAACATAGACCTTAAGAAGTCTCAGTTTTCATGTACTTAAGTCGGCGTTGTGTCTCTTATATATAATTCCGATGCAATTTCTGAATTTCATCGTCAATGGGAAGGTCCAAGGGATACAGTAAACCTGCAGAGGTGCATCGGAATGTAAAACTGATGACACAGGAAACGCTCAAATCATAGCCAGTAGGAAGACTCAGTCTTCCTGTACTTAAGTCGGCATTGTGTCTCTTATATTTAATTCCGATGCAATTTCTGTGTTTGAACGTCAATGGGAAGGTCCAAGGGATACAGTAAACCTGAAGAGGTGCATCGGAATGTAAAACTAGTGAGACAGGAAACGCTCAAAACATAGACAGTAGGAAGCCTCAGTCTTCCTGTACTTAACTCGGCATTGTGTCTCTTATATTTAATTCCGATGCAATTTCTGTGTTTCATCGTCAATGGGAAGGTCCAAGGGATACAATAAACCTGCAGAGGTGCATCAGAATGTAAAACTGGTGACACAGGAAACGCACAAATCATAGACAGTAGGAACACTCAGTCTTCCTGTACTTAAGTCGGCATTGTGTCTCTTATATTTAATTCCGATGCAATTTCTGTGTTTCATCGTCAATGGAAAGGTCCAAGGGATACACTAAACCTGCAGAGGTGCTTCGGAATGTAAAACTGGTGACACAGAAAACGCTCAAAACATAGACAGTAGGAAAACTCAGTCTTCCTCTACTTAAGTCGGCATTGTGTCTCTTATATTTAATTCCGATGCTATATCTGTGTTTCATCGTCACTGTGCTGGTCCAAGGGATACAGTAAACCTGCAGAGGTGCATCGGTATGTAAAACTGGTGACACAGGATACGCTCAAAACATAGACAGTAGGAAGACTGAGTCTTCCTGTTCTTATGTCGGCATTGTGTCTCTTATATTTAATTCCGATGCAATTTCTGTGTTTCATCGTCAATGGGAAGGTCCAAGGGAAACAGTAAACCTGCAGAGGTGCATCAGAATGTAAAATTGGTGACACAGGAAACGCTCAAAAAATAGACTGTAGGAAGACTCAGTCTTCCTGTACTTAAGTCGGCATTGAGTCTCTTATATTTAATTGCGATACAATTTCTGTGTTTCATCGTCAATGGGAAGGTCCAAGGGACACAGTAAACATGCAGAGGTGCATCGGAATGTAAAACTGGTGACACACGAAACGCTCAAATCATAGACAGTAGGAAGACACAGTCTTCCTGTACTTAAGTCGGCATTGTGTCTTTTATATTTATTTCAGATGAAATTTCTGTGTTTCATCATGAATGGGAAGATCCAAGGGATATAGTAAACAAGCAGAGGTGCATCGGAATGTAAAACTGGTGACACAGGAAACGCTCCAATTATAGACAGTACGAAGACTCAGTCTTCCTGTACTTAAGTCGGCATTGTGTCTCTTATATTTAATTCCGATGCTATCTCTGTATTTCATCGTCAATGTGATGGTCCAAGGGATACAGTAAACCTGCACAGGTGCATCGGTATGTAAAACTGGTGACACAGGATACGCTCAAAGAATAGACAGTAGGAAGACTCATTCTTCCTGTTCTTATGTCGGCATTGTGTCTCTTATACTTAATTCCGATGCAATTTCTGTGTTTCATCGTCAATGGGAAGGTCCAAGGGATACAGTAAACCTGCAGAGGTGCATCAGAATGTAAAACTGGTGACACAGAAAACGCTCAAAACATAGACAGTAGGAAGACTCAGTCTTCCTGTACTTAAGTCGGTATTGTGTCTCCTATATTTAATTCCGGGGCGATTTCTGTGTTTCATCGACAATGGGAAGGTCCAAGGGATACAGTAAACCGGCAGAAGTGCATCGGAATTTAAACTGGTGACACAGGAAACGCTCAAAACATAGACCGTAAGAAGACTCAGTTTTCTTGTGCTTAAGTCGGCGTTGTGTCTCTTATATTTAATTCCGATGCAATTTCTGTGTTTCATCGTCAATGGGAAGGTCCAATGGATACAGTTAACCTGCAGAGGATCATCGGAATGTAAAACTGGTGACACGGGCAACGCTCAAATCATAGACAGTAGGAAGACTCAGTCTTCCTGTACTTAAGTCGGCATTGCGTCTCTTATATTTAATTCCGATGCAATTTCTGTGTTTCATCGTCAATGGGAAGGTCCAAGGGAAACAGTAAACCTGCAGAGGTGCATCAGAATGTAAAACTGGTGACACAGAAACGCTCAAAACATAGACAGTAGGAAGACTCAGTCTTCCTGTACTTAAGTCGGCATTGTGCCTCTTATATTTATTTCCGATGAAATTTCTGTGTTTCATCGTGAATGGGAAGATCCAAGGGATATAGTAAACAAGCAGAGGTGCATCGAAAGTAAAACTGATGACACAGGACACGCTCAAAGCATAGACAGTAGGAAGACTCAGTCTTCCTGTACTTAAGTCGGCATTGTGTCCCTTATATTTAATTCCGATGCAATTTCTGTGTTTCATCGTCAATGGGATGGTCCAAGGGATACAGTAAACCTGCAGAAGTGCATCCGAATGTAAAACTGGTGACACAGCAAACGCTCAAAACATAGACAGTAGGAAGTCTCAGTCTTCCTGTACTTCAGTCGGCACTGTGTCTCTTACATTTAATTCCGATGCGATTTCTGTGTTTCATCGACGATGGGAAGGTCCAAGGGATACAGTAAACCGGCAGAGGTGCAACGGAATGTAAAACTGGTGACACAGGAAACGCTCAAAACATTGACTGTAAGAAGACTCAGTTTTCTTCTACTTAAGTCGGCATTGTGTCTCTTATATTTATTTCCGATGAAATTTCTGTGTTTCATCGTGAATGGGAAGGTCCAAGGGATATAGTTAACAAGCAGAGGTGCATCGGAAAGTAAAACTGACGACACAGGAAACGCTCAAAACATAGACAGTAGAAGACTTAGTCTTCCTGTGCTTAGGTCGGCATTGTGTCTCTTACATTTAATTCCGATGCAATTTTTGTTTTCCATCGCCAATGGGAAGGTCCAAGGGATACAGTAAACCTGCAGAGGTGCATCGGAATGTAAAACTGATGACACAGGAAACGCTCAAAACATAGACAGTAGGAGGACTCAGTCTTCCTGTACTTAAGTCAGCATTGTGTCTCTTATTTTTAATTCCGATGCAATTTCTGTTTTTCATCGTCAATGGGAAGGTCCAAGGGATACAATAAACCTGCAGAGGTGCATCGGAATGTAAAACTGGTGACACAGGAAACGCTCAAAGCATAGACAGTACTAAGACTCGGTCTTCCTGTACTTAAGTCGGCACTGTGTCTCTTATATTTAATTCCGATGCAATTTCTGTGTTTCATCGTCAATGGAAAGGTCCAAGGGATACACTAAACCTGCAGAGGTGCATCGGAATGTAAAACTGGTGACACAGAAAAGCTCAAAACATAGACAGTAGGAAAACTCAGTCTTCCTCTACTTAAGTCGGCATTGTGTCTCTTATATTTAATTCCGATGCTATATCTGTGTTTCATCGTCACTGTGCTGGTCCAAGGGATACAGTAAACCTGCAGAGGTGCATCGGTATGTAAAACTGGTGACACAGGATACGCTCAAAACATAGACAGTAGGAAGACTGAGTCTTCCTGTTCTTATGTCGGCATTGTGTCTCTTATATTTAATTCCGATGCAATTTCTGTGTTTCATCGTCATTGGGAAGGTCCAAGGGAAACAGTAAACCTGCAGAGGTGCATCAGAATGTAAAATTGGTGACACAGGAAACGCTCAAAAAATAGACTGTAGGAAGATTCAGTCTTCCTGTACTTAAGTCGGCATTGTGTCTCTTATATTTAATTCCGATGCAATTTCTGTGTTTCATCGTCAATGGGAAGGTCCAAGGGATACAATAAACCTGCAGAGGTGCATCGGAATGTAAAACTAGTGACACAGGAAACGCTCGAAACATAGACAGTAGGAAGACTCAGTCTTCCTGTACTTAAGTCGGCATTGAGTCTCTTATATTTAATTCCGATACAATTTCTGTGTTTCATCGTCAATGGGAAGGTCCAAGGGACACAGTAAACCTGCAGAGGTGCATCGGAATGTAAAACTGGTGACACAGGAAACGCTCAAATAATAGACAGTAGGAAGACACAGTCTTCCTGTACTTAAGTCGGCATTGTGTCTTTTATATTTATTTCAGATGAAATTTCTGTGTTTCATCACGAATGGGAAGATCCAAGGGATATAGTAAACAAGCAGAGGTGCATCGGAATGTAAAACTGGTGACACAGGAAACGCTCCAATTATAGACAGTACGAAGACTCAGTCTTCCTGTACTTAAGTCGGCATTGTGTCTCTTATATTTAATTCCGATGCTATTTCTGTATTTCATCGTCAATGTGATGGTCCAAGGGATACAGTAAACCTGCAGAGGTGCATCGGTATGTAAAACTGGTGACACAGGATACGCTCAAAGCATAGACAGTAGGAAGACTCATTCTTCCTGTTCTTATGTCTGCATTGTGTCTCTTATACTTAATTCCGATGCAATTTCTGTGTTTCATCGTCAATGGGAAGGTCCAATGGATACAGTTAACCTGCAGAGGAACATCGGAATGTAAAACTGGTGACACGGGCAACGCTCAAATCATAGACAGTAGGAAGACTCAGTCTTCCTGTACTTAAGTCGGCATTGCGTCTCTTATATTTAATTCCGATGCAATTTCTGTGTTTCATCGTCAATGGGAAGGTCCAAGGGAAACAGTAAACCTGCAGAGGTGCATCAGAATGTAAAACTGGTGACACAGAAACGCTCAAAACATAGACAGTAGGAAGACTCAGTCTTCCTGTACTTAAGTCGGCATTGTGTCTCTTATATTTATTTCCGATGAAATTTCTGTGTTTCATCGTGAATGGGAAGATCCAAGGGATATAGTAAACAAGCAGAGGTGCATCGAAAGTAAAACTGATGTCACAGGACACGCTCAAAGCATAGACAGTAGGAAGACTCAGTCTTCCTGTACTTAAGTCGGCATTGTGTCCCTTATATTTAATTCCGATGCAATTTCTGTGTTTCATCGTCAATGGGATGGTCCAAGGGATACAGTAAACCTGCAGAAGTGCATCCGAATGTAAAACTGGTGACACAGCAAACGCTCAAAACATAGACAGTAGGAAGTCTCAGTCTTCCTGTACTTCAGTCGGCACTGTGTCTCTTACATTTAATTCCGATGCGATTTCTGTGTTTCATCGACGATGGGAAGGTCCAAGGGATACAGTAAACCGGCAGAGGTGCATCGGAATGTAAAACTGGTGACACAGGAAACGCTCAAAACATTGACTGTAAGAAGACTCAGTTTTCTTCTACTTAAGTCGGCATTGTGTCTCTTATATTTATTTCCGATGAGATTTCTGTGTTTCATCGTGAATGGGAAGGTCCAAGGGATATAGTTAACAAGCAGAGGTGCATCGGAAAGTAAAACTGACGACACAGGAAACGCTCAAAACATAGACAGTAGAAGACTTAATCTTCCTGTGCTTAGGTCGGCATTGTGTCTCTTACATTTAATTCCGATGCAATTTTTGTTTTCCATCGTCAATGGGAAGGTCCAAGGGATACAGTAAACCTGCAGAGGTGCATCGTAATGTAAAACTGATGACACAGGAAACGCTCAAAGCATAGACAGTACTAAGACTCGGTCTTCCTGTATTTAAGTCGGCACTGTGTCTCTTATATTTAATTCCGATGCAATTTCTGTGATTCATCGTCACTGTGAAGGTCCAAGGGATACAGTAAACCTGCAGAGATGCATCGGAATGTAAAACTGGTGACACGGGAAACGCTCAAAACATAGACAGTAAGAAGACTCAGTCATCCTGTTCTTAAGTCGGCACTGTGTCTCTAATATTTAATTCCGATGCAATTTCTGTGTTTCATCGTCAATGGGAAGTTCCAAGGGATACAGTAAACCTGCAGAGGTGCATCGGAATTTAAACCTGGTGACACAGGAAACGCTCAAAACATAGACCGTAAGAAGTCTCAGTTTTCATGTACTTAAGTCGGCGTTGTGTCTCTTATATATAATTCCGATGCAATATCTGAATTTCATCGTCAATGGGAAGGTCCAAGGGATACAGTAAACCTGCAGAGGTGCATCAGAATGTAAAACTAGTGAGACAGGAAACGCTCAAATCATAGACATTAGGAAGCCTCAGTCTTCCTGTACTTAAGTCGGCATTGTGTCTCTTATATTTAATTCCGATGCAATTTCTGTGTTTCATCGTCAATGGGAAGGTCCAAGGGATACAGTAAACCTGCAGAGGTGCATCGGAATGTAAGACTGGTGACACAGGAAACGCTCAAAACATAGACAGTAGGAAGACTCAGTCTTCCTGTACTTATGTCGGCGCTGTGTCTCTTATATTTAATTCCGATGCAATTTCTGTGTTTCAGCGTCACTGTGAAGGTCCAAGGGATACAGTAAACCTGTAGAGGTGCATCGGAATGTAAAACTGGTGACACAGGAAACGCTCAAATTATAGACAGTAGGAAGACTCAGTCTTCCTGTCCTTAAGTCGGCATTGTGTCTCTTATATTTAATTCCGATGCAATTTCTGTGTTTCATCGTCAATGGGAAGGTCCAAGGGATACAGTAAACCTGCAGAGGTGCATCGGAATGTAAAACTGGTGACACAGAAAACGCTCAAAACATAGACAGTAGGAAAACTCAGTCTTCCTCTACTTAAGTCGGCATTGTGTCTCTTATATTTAATTCCGATGCTATTTCTGTGTTTCATCGTCACTGTGCTGGTCCAAGGGATACAGTAAACCTGCAGAGGTGCTTCGGTATGTAAAACTGGTGACACAGGATACGCTCAAAACATAGACAGTAGAAAGATTGAGTCTTCCTGTTCTTATGTCGGCATTGTGTCTCTTATATTTAATTCCGATGCAATTTCTGTGTTTCATCGTCAATGGGAAGGTCCAAGGGAAACAGTAAACCTGCAGAGGTGCATCAGAATGTAAAACTGGTGACACAGGAAACGCTCAAAAAATAGACTGTAGGAAGATTCAGTCTTCCTGTACTTAAGTCGGCATTGTGTCTCTTATATTTATTTCAGATGAAATTTCTGTGTTTCATCATGAATGGGAAGATCCAAGGGATATAGTAAACAAGCAGAGGTGCATCAGAATGTAAAACTGGTGACACAGGAAACGCTCCAATTATAGACAGTAGGAAGACTCAGTCTTCCTGTACTTAAGTCGGCATTGTGTCTCTTATATTTAATTCCGATGCTATTTCTGTATTTCATCGTCAATGTGATGGACCAAGGGATACAGTAAACCTGCAGAGGTGCATCGGTATGTAAAACTGGTGACACAGGATACGCTCCAATTATAGACAGTAGGAAGACTCAGTCTTCCTGTACTTAAGTCGGTATTGTGTCTCCTATATTTAATTCCGGTGCGATTTCTGTGTTTCATCGACAATGGGAAGGTCAAGGGATACAGTAAACCGGCAGAAGTGCATCGGAATGTAAAACTGGTGACACAGGAAACGCTCAAAACATAGACCGTAAGAAGACTCAGTTTTCTTGTGCTTAAGTCGGCGTTGTGTCTCTTATATTTAATTCCGATGCAATTTCTGTGTTTCATCGTCAATGGGAAGGTCCAATGGATACAGTAAACCTGCAGAGGCACATCGGAATGTAAAACTGGTGACACGGGCAACGCTCAAATCATAGACAGTAGGAAGACTCAGTCTTCCTGTACTTAAGTCGGCATTGTGTCTCTTATATTTAATTCCGATGCAATTTCTGTGTTTCATCGTCAATGGGAAGGTCCAAGGGAAACAGTAAACCTGCAGAGGTGCATCAGAATGTAAAACTGGTGACACAGAAGCGCTCAAAACATAGACAGTAGGAAGACTCAGTCTTCCTGTACTTAAGTCGGCATTGTGTCTCTTATATTTATTTCCGATGAAATTGCTGTGTTTCATCGTGAATGGGAAGATCCAAGGGATATAGTAAACAAGCAGAGGTGCATCGAAAGTAAAACTGATGACACAGGACATGCTCAAAGCATAGACAGTAGGAAGACTCAGTCTTCCTGTACTTAAGTCGGCATTGTGTCCCTTATATTTAATTCCGATGCAATTTCTGTGTTTCATCGTCAATGGGATGTTCCAAGGGATACAGTAAACCTGCAGAAGTGCATCCGAATGTAAAACTTGTGACACAGCAAACGCTCAAAACATAGACAGTAGGAAGTCTAAGTCTTCCTATTACTTAAGTCGGCATTGTGTCTCTTATATTTAATTCCGATGCGATTTCTGTGTTTCATCGACATTGGGAAGGTGCAAGGGATACAGTAAACCAGCAGAGGTGCATCGGAATGTAAAACTGGTGACACAGGAAACGCTCAAATCATAGACCGTAAAAAGACTCAGTTTTCTTGTACTTAAGTCGGCGTTGTGTCTCTTATATTTAATTCCGATGCAATTTCTGTGTTTCATCGTCAATGAGAAGGTCCAATGGATTCAGTAAATCTGCAGAGGTCCATCGGAATGTAAAACTGGTGACACAGGAAACGCTCAAATCATAGACAGTAGGAAGTCTCAGTCTTCCTGTACTTAAGTCGGCATTGTGTCTCTTATATTTAATTTCGATGCAATTTGCGTGTTTCATCGCCAATGCGATGGTCCAGGGGATACAGTAAACCTGCAGATGTGCATCGGAACGTAAAACTGGTGACACAGGAAACGCTCAAAACATTGACTGTAAGAAGACTGTTTTCTTTTCTACTTAAGTCGGCATTGTGTCTCTTATATTTATTTCCGATGAAATTTCTGTGTTTCATCGTGAATGGGAAGGTCCAAGGGATATAGTTAACAAGAAGAGGTGCATCGGAAAGTAAAACTGACGACACAGGAAACGCTCAAAACATAGACAGTAGAAGACTTAGTCTTCCTGTGCTTAGGTCGGCATTGTCTCTCTTACTTTTAATTCCGTTGCAATTTCTGTTTTTCATCGTCAATGGGAAGGTCCAAGGGATACAATAAACCTGCAGAGGTGCATCGGAATGTAAAGCTGGTGACACAGGAAACGCTCAAAACATAGACAGTACTAAGACTCGGTCTTCCTGTACTTAAGTCGGCACTGTGTCTCTTATATTTAATTCCGATGCAATTTCTGTGATTCATCGTCACTGTGATGGTCCAAGGGATACAGTAAACCTGCAGAGATGCATCGGAATGTAAAACTGGTGACACGGGAAACGCTCAAAACATAGACAGTAAGAAGACCCAGTCATCCTGTTCTTAAGTCGGCACTGTGTCTCTAATATTTAATTTCGATGCAATTTCTGTGTTTCATCGTCAATGGGAAGTTCCAAGGGATACAGTAAACCTGCAGAGGTGCATCGGAATTTAAACCTGGTGACACAGGAAACGCTCAAAACATAGACCGTAAGAAGTCTCAGTTTTCATGTACTTAAGTCTGCGTTGTGTCTCTTATATATAATTCCGATGCAATTTCTGAATTTCATCGTCAATGGGAAGGTCCAAGGGATACAGTAAACCTGCAGAGGTGCATCGGAATGTAAAACTAGTGAGACAGGAAACGCTCAAAACATAGACAGTAGGAAGCCTCAGTCTTCCTGTACTTAAGTCGGCATTGTGTCTCTTATATTTAATTCCGATGCAATTTCTGTGTTTCATCGTCAATGGGAAGGTCCAAGGGATACAGTAAACCTGCAGAGGTGCATCGGAATGTAAAACTGGTGACACAGGAATCGCTCAAAACATAGACAGTAGGAAGACTCAGTCTTCCTGTACTTATGTCGGCACTGTGTCTCTTATATTTAATTCCGATGCAATTTCTGTGTTTCAGCGTCACTGTAAAGGTCCAAGGGATACAGTAAACCTGTAGAGGTGCATCGGAATGTAAAACTGGTGACACAGGAAACGCTCAAATTATAGACAGTAGGAAGACTCAGTCTTCCTGTACTTAAGTCGGCATTGTGTCTCTTATATTTAATTCCGATGCAATTTCTGTGTTTCATCGTCAATGGGAAGGTCCAAGGGATACAATAAACCTGCAGAGGTGCATCAGAATGTAAAACTGGTGACACAGGAAATGCACAAATCATAGACAGTAGGAAGACTCAGTCTTCCTGTCCTTAAGCCGGCATTGTGTCTCTTATATTTAATTCCGATGCAATTTCTGTGTTTCATCGTCAATGGGAAGGTCCAAGGGATACAGTAAACCTGCAGAGGTGCATCGGAAATTAAAACTGGTGACACAGAAAACGCTCAAAACATAGACAGTAGGAAAACTCAGTCTTCCTCTACTGAAGTCGGCATTGTGTCTCTTATATTTAATTCCGATGCTATTTCTGTGTTTCATCGTCACTGTGCTGGTACAAGGGATACAGTAAACCTGCAGAGGTGCATCGGTATGTAAAACTGGTGACACAGGATACGCTCAAAACATAGACAGTAGGAAGACTGAGTCTTCATGTTCTTATGTCGGCATTGTGTCTCTTATATTTAATTCCGATGCAATTTCTGTGTTTCATCGTCAATGGGAAGGTCCAAGGGAAACAGTAAACCTGCAGAGGTGCATCAGAATGTAAAACTGGTGACACAAGAAACGCTCAAAAAATAGACTGTAGGAAGATTCAGTCTTCCTGTACTTAAGTCGGCATTGTGTCTCTTATATTTAATTCCGATGCAATTTCTGTGTTTCATCGTCAATGGGAAGGTCCAAGGGATACAATAAACCTGCAGAGGAGCAACGGAATGTAAAACTAGTGACACAGGAAACGCTCGAAACATAGACAGTAGGAAGACTCAGTCTTCCTGTACGTAAGTCGGCATTGAGTCTCTTATATTTAATTCCGATACAATTTCTGTGTTTCATCGTCAATGGGAAGGTCCAAGGTATACAGTAAACCTGCAGAGGTGCATCGGAATGTAAAACTGGTGACACAGGAAACGCTCAAATCATAGACAGTAGGAAGACACAGTCTTCCTGTACTTAAGTCGGCATTGTGTCTCTTATATTTATTTCAGATGAAATTTCTGTGTTTCATCATGAATGAGAAGAATTAAGGGATATAGTAAACAAGCAGAGGTGCATCGGAATGTAAAACTGGTGACACAGGAAACGCTCCAATTATAGACAGTAGGAAGACTCAGTCTTCCTGTACTTAAGTCGGCATTGTGTCTCTTATATTTAATTCCGATGCTATTTCTGTATTTTATCGTCAATGTGATGGTCCATGGGATACAGTAAACCTGCAGAGGTGCATCGGTATGTAAAACTGGTGACACAGGATACGCTCAAAACATAGACAGTAGGAAGACTCATTCTTGCTGTTCTTATGTCGGCATTGTGTCTCTTATACTTAATTCCGATGCAATTTCTGTGTTTCATCGTCAATGGGAAGGTCCAAGGGATACAGTAAACCTGCAGAGGTGCATCAGAATGTAAAACTGGTGACACAGGAAACGCTCAAACCATAGACAGTAGGAAGACTCAGTCTTCCTGTACTTAAGTCGGTATTGTGTCTCCTATATTTAATTCCGGTGCGATTTCTGTGTTTCATCGACAATGGGAAGGTCAAGGGATACAGTAAACCGGCAGAAGTGCATCGGAATGTAAAACTGGTGACACAGAAAACGCTCAAAGAATAGACCGTAAGAAGACTCAGTTTTCTTGTGCTTAAGTCGGCGTTGTGTCTCTTATATTTAATTCCGATGCAATTTCTGTGTTTCATCGTCAATGGGAAGGTCCAATGGATACAGTAAAACTGCAGAGGCACATCGGAATGTAAAACTGGTGACACGGGCAACGCTCAAATCATAGACAGTAGGAAGACTCAGTCTTCCTGTACTTAAGTCGGCATTGTGTCTCTTATATTTAATTCCGATGCAATTTCTGTGTTTCATCGTCAATGGGAAGGTCCAAGGGAAACAGTAAACCTGCAGAGGTGCATCAGAATGTAAAACTGGTGACACAGAAACGCTCAAAACATAGACAGTAGGAAGACTCAGTCCTCCTGTACTTAAGTCGGCATTGTGTCTCTTATATTTATTTCCGATGAAATTTCTGTGTTTCATCGTGAATGGGAAGATCCAAGGGATATAGTAAACAAGCAGAGGTGCATCGAAAGTAAAACTGATGACACAGGACACGCTCAAAGCATAGACAGTAGGAAGACTCAGTCTTCCTGTACTTAAGTCTGCATTGTGTCCCTTATATTTAATTCCGATGCAATTTCTGTGTTTCATCGTCAATGGGATGGTCCAAGGGATACAGTAAACCTGCAGAAGTGCATCCGAATGTATAACTGGTGACACAGCAAACGCTCAAAACATAGACAGTAGGAAGTCTCAGTCTTCCTGTACTTAAGTCGGCATTGTGTCTCTTATATTTAATTCCGATGCGATTTCTGTGTTTCATCGACAATGGGAAGGTGCAAGGGATACAGTAAACCGGCAGAGGTGCATCGGAATGTAAAACTGGTGACACAGGAAACGCTCAAAACATAGACCGTAAAAAGACTCAGTTTTCTTGTACTTAAGTCGGCGTTGTGTCTCTTATATTTAATTCCGATGCAATTTCTGTGTTTCATCGTCAATGAGAAGGTCCAATGGATTCAGTAAATCTGCAGAGGTCCATCGGAATGTAAAACTGGTGACACAGGAAACGCTCAAATCATAGACAGTAGGAAGACTCAGTCTTCCTGTACTTAAGTCGGCATTGTGTCTCTTATATTTAATTTCGATGCAATTTGCGTGTTTCATCGCCAATGCGATGGTCCAGGGGATACAGTAAACCTGCAGATGTGCATCGGAATGTAAAACTGGTGACACGGGAAACGCTCAAAACATAGACAGTAAGAAGACTCAGTCATCCTGTTCTTAAGTCGGCACTGTGTCTCTAATATTTAATTCCGATGCAATTTCTGTGTTTCATCGTCAATGGGAAGTTCCAAGGGATACAGTAAACCTGCAGATGTGCATCGGAATTTAAACCTGGTGACACAGGAAACGCTCAAAACATAGACCGTAAGAAGTCTCAGTTTTCATGTACTTAAGTCTGCGTTGTGTCTCTTATATATAATTCCGATGCAATTTCTGAATTTCATCGTCAATGGGAAGGTCCAAGGGATACAGTAAACCTGCAGAGGTGCATCGGAATGTAAAACTAGTGAGACAGGAAACGCTCAAAACATAGACAGTAGGAAGCCTCAGTCTTCCTGTACTTAAGTCGGCATTGTGTCTCTTATATTTAATTCCGATGCAATTTCTGTGTTTCATCGTCAATGGGAAGGTCCAAGGGATACAGTAAACCTGCAGAGGTGCATCGGAATGTAAAACTGGTGACACAGGAATCGCTCAAAACATAGACAGTAGGAAGACTCAGTCTTCCTGTACTTATGTCGGCACTGTGTCTCTTATATTTAATTCCGATGCAATTTCTGTGTTTCAGCGTCACTGTAAAGGTCCAAGGGATACAGTAAACCTGTAGAGGTGCATCGGAATGTAAAACTGGTGACACAGGAAACGCTCAAATTATAGACAGTAGGAAGACTCAGTCTTCCTGTACTTAAGTCGGCATTGTGTCTCTTATATTTAATTTCGATGCAATTTGCGTGTTTCATCGCCAATGCGATGGTCCAGGGGATACAGTAAACCGGCAGAGGTGCATCGGAATGTAAAACTGGTGACACAGGAAACGCTCAAAACATAGACCGTAAAAAGACTCAGTTTTCTTGTACTTAAGTCGGCGTTGTGTCTCTTATATTTAATTCCGATGCAATTTCTGTGTTTCATCGTCAATGAGAAGGTCCAATGGATTCAGTAAATCTGCAGAGGTCCATCGGAATGTAAAACTGGTGACACAGGAAACGCTCAAATCATAGACAGTAGGAAGACTCAGTCTTCCTGTACTTAAGTCGGCATTGTGTCTCTTATATTTAATTTCGATGCAATTTGCGTGTTTCATCGCCAATGCGATGGTCCAGGGGATACAGTAAACCTGCAGATGTGCATCGGAATGTAAAACTGGTGACACGGGAAACGCTCAAAACATAGACAGTAAGAAGACTCAGTCATCCTGTTCTTAAGTCGGCACTGTGTCTCTAATATTTAATTCCGATGCAATTTCTGTGTTTCATCGTCAATGGGAAGTTCCAAGGGATACAGTAAACCTGCAGATGTGCATCGGAATTTAAACCTGGTGACACAGGAAACGCTCAAAACATAGACCGTAAGAAGTCTCAGTTTTCATGTACTTAAGTCTGCGTTGTGTCTCTTATATATAATTCCGATGCAATTTCTGAATTTCATCGTCAATGGGAAGGTCCAAGGGATACAGTAAACCTGCAGAGGTGCATCGGAATGTAAAACTAGTGAGACAGGAAACGCTCAAAACATAGACAGTAGGAAGCCTCAGTCTTCCTGTACTTAAGTCGGCATTGTGTCTCTTATATTTAATTCCGATGCAATTTCTGTGTTTCATCGTCAATGGGAAGGTCCAAGGGATACAGTAAACCTGCAGAGGTGCATCGGAATGTAAAACTGGTGACACAGGAATCGCTCAAAACATAGACAGTAGGAAGACTCAGTCTTCCTGTACTTATGTCGGCACTGTGTCTCTTATATTTAATTCCGATGCAATTTCTGTGTTTCAGCGTCACTGTAAAGGTCCAAGGGATACAGTAAACCTGTAGAGGTGCATCGGAATGTAAAACTGGTGACACAGGAAACGCTCAAATTATAGACAGTAGGAAGACTCAGTCTTCCTGTACTTAAGTCGGCATTGTGTCTCTTATATTTAATTCCGATGCAATTTCTGTGTTTCATCGTCAATGGGAAGGTCCAAGGGATACAATAAACCTGCAGAGGTGCATCAGAATGTAAAACTGGTGACACAGGAAATGCACAAATCATAGACAGTAGGAAGACTCAGTCTTCCTGTCCTTAAGCCGGCATTGTGTCTCTTATATTTAATTCCGATGCAATTTCTGTGTTTCATCGTCAATGGGAAGGTCCAAGGGATACAGTAAACCTGCAGAGGTGCATCGGAAATTAAAACTGGTGACACAGAAAACGCTCAAAACATAGACAGTAGGAAAACTCAGTCTTCCTCTACTGAAGTCGGCATTGTGTCTCTTATATTTAATTCCGATGCTATTTCTGTGTTTCATCGTCACTGTGCTGGTACAAGGGATACAGTAAACCTGCAGAGGTGCATCGGTATGTAAAACTGGTGACACAGGATACGCTCAAAACATAGACAGTAGGAAGACTGAGTCTTCATGTTCTTATGTCGGCATTGTGTCTCTTATATTTAATTCCGATGCAATTTCTGTGTTTCATCGTCAATGGGAAGGTCCAAGGGAAACAGTAAACCTGCAGAGGTGCATCAGAATGTAAAACTGGTGACACAAGAAACGCTCAAAAAATAGACTGTAGGAAGATTCAGTCTTCCTGTACTTAAGTCGGCATTGTGTCTCTTATATTTAATTCCGATGCAATTTCTGTGTTTCATCGTCAATGGGAAGGTCCAAGGGATACAATAAACCTGCAGAGGAGCAACGGAATGTAAAACTAGTGACACAGGAAACGCTCGAAACATAGACAGTAGGAAGACTCAGTCTTCCTGTACGTAAGTCGGCATTGAGTCTCTTATATTTAATTCCGATACAATTTCTGTGTTTCATCGTCAATGGGAAGGTCCAAGGTATACAGTAAACCTGCAGAGGTGCATCGGAATGTAAAACTGGTGACACAGGAAACGCTCAAATCATAGACAGTAGGAAGACACAGTCTTCCTGTACTTAAGTCGGCATTGTGTCTCTTATATTTATTTCAGATGAAATTTCTGTGTTTCATCATGAATGAGAAGAATTAAGGGATATAGTAAACAAGCAGAGGTGCATCGGAATGTAAAACTGGTGACACAGGAAACGCTCCAATTATAGACAGTAGGAAGACTCAGTCTTCCTGTACTTAAGTCGGCATTGTGTCTCTTATATTTAATTCCGATGCTATTTCTGTATTTTATCGTCAATGTGATGGTCCATGGGATACAGTAAACCTGCAGAGGTGCATCGGTATGTAAAACTGGTGACACAGGATACGCTCAAAACATAGACAGTAGGAAGACTCATTCTTGCTGTTCTTATGTCGGCATTGTGTCTCTTATACTTAATTCCGATGCAATTTCTGTGTTTCATCGTCAATGGGAAGGTCCAAGGGATACAGTAAACCTGCAGAGGTGCATCAGAATGTAAAACTGGTGACACAGGAAACGCTCAAACCATAGACAGTAGGAAGACTCAGTCTTCCTGTACTTAAGTCGGTATTGTGTCTCCTATATTTAATTCCGGTGCGATTTCTGTGTTTCATCGACAATGGGAAGGTCAAGGGATACAGTAAACCGGCAGAAGTGCATCGGAATGTAAAACTGGTGACACAGAAAACGCTCAAAGAATAGACCGTAAGAAGACTCAGTTTTCTTGTGCTTAAGTCGGCGTTGTGTCTCTTATATTTAATTCCGATGCAATTTCTGTGTTTCATCGTCAATGGGAAGGTCCAATGGATACAGTAAAACTGCAGAGGCACATCGGAATGTAAAACTGGTGACACGGGCAACGCTCAAATCATAGACAGTAGGAAGACTCAGTCTTCCTGTACTTAAGTCGGCATTGTGTCTCTTATATTTAATTCCGATGCAATTTCTGTGTTTCATCGTCAATGGGAAGGTCCAAGGGAAACAGTAAACCTGCAGAGGTGCATCAGAATGTAAAACTGGTGACACAGAAACGCTCAAAACATAGACAGTAGGAAGACTCAGTCCTCCTGTACTTAAGTCGGCATTGTGTCTCTTATATTTATTTCCGATGAAATTTCTGTGTTTCATCGTGAATGGGAAGATCCAAGGGATATAGTAAACAAGCAGAGGTGCATCGAAAGTAAAACTGATGACACAGGACACGCTCAAAGCATAGACAGTAGGAAGACTCAGTCTTCCTGTACTTAAGTCTGCATTGTGTCCCTTATATTTAATTCCGATGCAATTTCTGTGTTTCATCGTCAATGGGATGGTCCAAGGGATACAGTAAACCTGCAGAAGTGCATCCGAATGTATAACTGGTGACACAGCAAACGCTCAAAACATAGACAGTAGGAAGTCTCAGTCTTCCTGTACTTAAGTCGGCATTGTGTCTCTTATATTTAATTCCGATGCGATTTCTGTGTTTCATCGACAATGGGAAGGTGCAAGGGATACAGTAAACCGGCAGAGGTGCATCGGAATGTAAAACTGGTGACACAGGAAACGCTCAAAACATAGACCGTAAAAAGACTCAGTTTTCTTGTACTTAAGTCGGCGTTGTGTCTCTTATATTTAATTCCGATGCAATTTCTGTGTTTCATCGTCAATGAGAAGGTCCAATGGATTCAGTAAATCTGCAGAGGTCCATCGGAATGTAAAACTGGTGACACAGGAAACGCTCAAATCATAGACAGTAGGAAGACTCAGTCTTCCTGTACTTAAGTCGGCATTGTGTCTCTTATATTTAATTTCGATGCAATTTGCGTGTTTCATCGCCAATGCGATGGTCCAGGGGATACAGTAAACCTGCAGATGTGCATCGGAATGTAAAACTGGTGACACGGGAAACGCTCAAAACATAGACAGTAAGAAGACTCAGTCATCCTGTTCTTAAGTCGGCACTGTGTCTCTAATATTTAATTCCGATGCAATTTCTGTGTTTCATCGTCAATGGGAAGTTCCAAGGGATACAGTAAACCTGCAGATGTGCATCGGAATTTAAACCTGGTGACACAGGAAACGCTCAAAACATAGACCGTAAGAAGTCTCAGTTTTCATGTACTTAAGTCTGCGTTGTGTCTCTTATATATAATTCCGATGCAATTTCTGAATTTCATCGTCAATGGGAAGGTCCAAGGGATACAGTAAACCTGCAGAGGTGCATCGGAATGTAAAACTAGTGAGACAGGAAACGCTCAAAACATAGACAGTAGGAAGCCTCAGTCTTCCTGTACTTAAGTCGGCATTGTGTCTCTTATATTTAATTCCGATGCAATTTCTGTGTTTCATCGTCAATGGGAAGGTCCAAGGGATACAGTAAACCTGCAGAGGTGCATCGGAATGTAAAACTGGTGACACAGGAATCGCTCAAAACATAGACAGTAGGAAGACTCAGTCTTCCTGTACTTATGTCGGCACTGTGTCTCTTATATTTAATTCCGATGCAATTTCTGTGTTTCAGCGTCACTGTAAAGGTCCAAGGGATACAGTAAACCTGTAGAGGTGCATCGGAATGTAAAACTGGTGACACAGGAAACGCTCAAATTATAGACAGTAGGAAGACTCAGTCTTCCTGTACTTAAGTCGGCATTGTGTCTCTTATATTTAATTCCGATGCAATTTCTGTGTTTCATCGTCAATGGGAAGGTCCAAGGGATACAATAAACCTGCAGAGGTGCATCAGAATGTAAAACTGGTGACACAGGAAATGCACAAATCATAGACAGTAGGAAGACTCAGTCTTCCTGTCCTTAAGCCGGCATTGTGTCTCTTATATTTAATTCCGATGCAATTTCTGTGTTTCATCGTCAATGGGAAGGTCCAAGGGATACAGTAAACCTGCAGAGGTGCATCGGAAATTAAAACTGGTGACATAGAAAACGCTCAAAACATAGACAGTAGGAAAACTCAGTCTTCCTCTACTGAAGTCGGCATTGTGTCTCTTATATTTAATTCCGATGCTATTTCTGTGTTTCATCGTCACTGTGCTGGTACAAGGGATACAGTAAACCTGCAGAGGTGCATCGGTATGTAAAACTGGTGACACAGGATACGCTCAAAACATAGACAGTAGGAAGACTGAGTCTTCATGTTCTTATGTCGGCATTGTGTCTCTTATATTTAATTCCGATGCAATTTCTGTGTTTCATCGTCAGTGGGAAGGTCCAAGGGAAACAGAAAACCTGCAGAGGTGCATCAGAATGTAAAACTGGTGACACAGGAAACGCTCAAAAAATAGACTGTAGGAAGATTCAGTCTTCCTGTACTTAAGTCGGCATTGTGTCTCTTATATTTAATTCCGATGCAATTTCTGTGTTTCATCGTCAATGGGAAGGTCCAAGGGATACAATAAACCTGCAGAGGAGCAACGGAATGTAAAACTAGTGACACAGGAAACGCTCGAAACATAGACAGTAGGAAGACTCAGTCTTCCTGTACGTAAGTCGGCATTGAGTCTCTTATATTTAATTCCGATACAATTTCTGTATTTTATCGTCAATGTGATGGTCCATGGGATACAGTAAACCTGCAGAGGTGCATCGGTATGTAAAACTGGTGACACAGGATACGCTCAAAACATAGACAGTAGGAAGACTCATTCTTGCTGTTCTTATGTCGGCATTGTGTCTCTTATACTTAATTCCGATGCAATTTCTGTGTTTCATCGTCAATGGGAAGGTCCAAGGGATACAGTAAACCTGCAGAGGTGCATCAGAATGTAAAACTGGTGACACAGGAAACGCTCAAACCATAGACAGTAGGAAGACTCAGTCTTCCTGTACTTAAGTCGGTATTGTGTCTCCTATATTTAATTCCGGTGCGATTTCTGTGTTTCATCGACAATGGGAAGGTCAAGGGATACAGTAAACCGGCAGAAGTGCATCGGAATGTAAAACTGGTGACACAGAAAACGCTCAAAGAATAGACCGTAAGAAGACTCAGTTTTCTTGTGCTTAAGTCGGCGTTGTGTCTCTTATATTTAATTCCGATGCAATTTCTGTGTTTCATCGTCAATGGGAAGGTCCAATGGATACAGTAAACCTGCAGAGGCACATCGGAATGTAAAACTGGTGACACGGGCAACGCTCAAATCATAGACAGTAGGAAGACTCAGTCTTCCTGTACTTAAGTCGGCATTGTGTCTCTTATATTTAATTCCGATGCAATTTCTGTGTTTCATCGTCAATGGGAAGGTCCAAGGGATACAGTAAACCTGCAGAGGTGCATCAGAATGTAAAACTGGTGACACAGAAACGCTCAAAACATAGACAGTAGGAAGACTCAGTCCTCCTGTACTTAAGTCGGCATTGTGTCTCTTATATTTATTTCCGATGAAATTTCTGTGTTTCATCGTGAATGGGAAGATCCAAGGGATATAGTAAACAAGCAGAGGTGCATCGAAAGTAAAACTGATGACACAGGACACGCTCAAAGCATAGACAGTAGGAAGACTCAGTCTTCCTGTACTTAAGTCTGCATTGTGTCCCTTATATTTAATTCCGATGCAATTTCTGTGTTTCATCGTCAATGGGATGGTCCAAGGGATACAGTAAACCTGCAGAAGTGCATCCGAATGTATAACTGGTGACACAGCAAACGCTCAAAACATAGACAGTAGGAAGTCTCAGTCTTCCTGTACTTAAGTCGGCATTGTGTCTCTTATATTTAATTCCGATGCGATTTCTGTGTTTCATCGACAATGGGAAGGTGCAAGGGATACAGTAAACCGGCAGAGGTGCATCGGAATGTAAAACTGGTGACACAGGAAACGCTCAAAACATAGACCGTAAAAAGACTCAGTTTTCTTGTACTTAAGTCGGCGTTGTGTCTCTTATATTTAATTCCGATGCAATTTCTGTGTTTCATCGTCAATGAGAAGGTCCAATGGATTCAGTAAATCTGCAGAGGTCCATCGGAATGTAAAACTGGTGACACAGGAAACGCTCAAATCATAGACAGTAGGAAGACTCAGTCTTCCTGTACTTAAGTCGGCATTGTGTCTCTTATATTTAATTTCGATGCAATTTGCGTGTTTCATCGCCAATGCGATGGTCCAGGGGATACAGTAAACCTGCAGATGTGCATCGGAATGTAAATCTGGTGACACAGGAAACGCTCAAAACATTGACTGAAAGAAGACTCAGTTTTCTTGTGCTTAAGTCGGCGTTGTGTCTCTTATATTTATTTCCGATGAAATTTCTGTGTTTCATCGTGAATGGGAAGGTCCAAGGGATATAGTTAACAAGCAGAGGTGCATCGGAAAGTAAAACTGACGACACAGGAAACGCTCAAAACATAGACAGTAGAAGACTTAGTCTTCCTGTGCTTAGGTCGGCATTGTGTCTCTTACATTTAATTCCGATGCAATTTCTGTTTTCCATCGTCAATGGGAAGGTCCAAGTGATACAGTAAACCTGCAGAGGTGCATCGGAATGTAAAACTGATGACACAGGAAACGCTCAAAACATAGACAGTAGGAAGACTCAGTCTTCCTGTACTTAAGTCAGCATTGTGTCTCTTACTTTTAATTCCGTTGCAATTTCTGTTTTTCATCGTCAATGGGAAGGTCCAAGGGATACAGTAAACCTGCAGAGATGCATCGGAATGTAAAACTGGTGACACGGGAAACGCTCAAAACATAGGCAGTAAGAAGACTCAGTCATCCTGTTCTTAAGTCGGCACTGTGTCTCTAATATTTAATTCCGATGCAATTTCTGTGTTTCATCGTCAGTAGGAAGTTCCAAGGGATACAGTAAACCTGCAGAGGTGCATCAGAATGTAAAACTGGTGACACAGGAAACGCTCAAAACATAGACTGTAGGAAGTCTCAGTCTTCCTGTACTTAAGTCGGTATTGTGTCTCCTATATTTAATTCCGGTGCGATTTCTGTGTTTCATCGACAATGGGAAGGTCAAGGGATACAGTAAATGGCAGAAGTGCATCGGAATGTAAAACTGGTGACACAGGAAACGCTCAAAACATAGACCGTAAGAAGACTCAGTTTTCTTGTGCTTAAGTCGGCGTTGTGTCTCTTATATTTAATTCCGATGCAATTTCTGTGTTTCATCGTCAATGGGAAGGTCCAATGGATACAGTAAACCTGCAGAGGCACATCGGAATGTAAAACTGGTGACACGGGCAACGCTCAAATCATAGACAGTAGGAAGACTCAGTCTTCCTGTACTTAAGTCGGCATTGTGTCTCTTATATTTAATTCCGATGCAATTTCTGTGTTTCATCGTCAATGGGAAGGTCCAAGGGAAACAGTAAACCTGCAGAGGTGCATCAGAATGTAAAAGTGGTGACACAGAAACGCTCAAAACATAGACAGTAGGAAGACTCAGTCTTCCTGTACTTAAGTCGGCATTGTGTCTCTTATATTTATTTCCGATGAAATTTCTGTTTTTCATCGTGAATGGGAAGATCCAAGGGATATAGTAAACAAGCAGAGCTGCATCGAAAGTAAAACTGATGACACAGGACACGCTCAAAGCATAGACAGTAGGAAGACTCAGTCTTCCTGTACTTAAGTCGGCATTGTGTCTCTTATATTTAATTCCGATGCAATTTCTGTGTTTCATCGTCAATGGGATGGTCCAAGGGATACAGTAAACCTGCAGAATTGCATCCGAATGCAAAACTGGTGACACAGCAAACGCTCAAAACATAGACAGTAGGAAGTCTCAGTCTTCCTGTACTTAAGTCGGCATTGTGTCTCTTATATTTAATTCCGATGCGATTTCTGTGTTTCATCGACAATGGGAAGGTGCAAGGGATACAGTAAACCGGCAGAGGTGCATCGGAATGTAAAACTGGTGACACAGGAAACGCTCAAAACATAGACCGTAATAAGACTCAGTTTTCTTGTACTTAAGTCGGCGTTGTGTCTCTTATATTTAATTCCGATGCAATTTCTGTGATTCATCGTCAATGAGAAGGTCCAATGGATTCAGTAAATCTGCAGAGGTCCATCGGAATGTAAAACTGGTGACACAGGAAACGCTCAAATCATAGACAGTAGGAAGACTCAGTCTTCCTGTACTTAAGTCGGCATTGTGTCTCTTATATTTAATTTCGATGCAATTTGCGTGTTTCATCGCCAATGCGATGGTCCAGGGGATACAGTAAACCTGCAGATGTGCATCGGAATGTAAAACTGGTGACACAGGAAACGCTCAAAACATAGACAGTAGAAGACTTAGTCTTCCTCTGCTTAGGTCGGCATTGTGTCTCTTACATTTTATTCCGATGCAATTTCTGTTTTCCATCGTCAATGGGAAGGTCCAAGGGATACAGTAAACCTGCAGAGGTGCATCGGAATGTAAAACTGATGACACAGGAAACGCTCAAAACATAGACAGTAGGAAGACTCAGTCTTCCTGTACTTAAGTCAGCATTATGTCTCTTATTTTTAATTCCGTTGCAATTTCTGTTTTTCATCGTCAATGGGAAGGTCCAAGGGATACAATAAACCTGCAGAGGTGCATCGGAATGTAAAACTGGTGACACAGGAAACGCTCAAAACATAGACAGTACTAAGAGTCGGTCTTCCTGTACTTAAGTCGGCACTGTGTCTCTTATATTTAATTCCGATGCAATTTATGTGATTCATCGTCATTGTGAAGGTCCAAGGGATACAGTAAACCTGCAGAGATGCATCGGAATGTAAAACTGGTGACACAGGAAACGCTCAAAACATAGACCGTAAGAAGGCTCAGTTTTCATGTACCTAAGTCGGCGTTGTGTCTCTTATATATAATTCCGATGCAATTTCTGAATTTCATCGACAATGGGAAGGTCCAAGGGATACAGTAAACCAGCAGAGGTGCATCGGAATGTAAAACTGATGACACAGGAATCGCTCAAATCATAGACAGTAGGAAGACTCAGTCTTCCTGTACTTAAGTCGGCATTGTGTCACTTATATTTAATTCCGATGCAATTTCTGTGTTTGAACGTCAATGGGAAGGTCCAAGGGATACTGTAAACCTGAAGAGGTGCATCGGAATGTAAAACTAGTGAGACAGGAAACGCTCAAAACATAGACAGTAGGAAGCCTCAGTCTTCCTGTACTTAACTCGGCATTGTGTCTCTTATATTTAATTCCGATGCAATTTCTGTGTTTCATCGTCAATGGGAAGGTCCAAGGGATACAATAAACCTGCAGAGGTGCATCAGAATGTAAAACTGGTGACACAGGAAACGCACAAATCATAGACAGTAGGAAGACTCAGTCTTCCTGTACTTAAGTCAGCATTGTGTCTCTTATATTTAATTCCGATGCTATTTCTGTGTTTCATCGTCACTGTGCTGGTCCAAGGGATACAGTAAACCTGCAGAGGTGCATCGGTATGTAAAACTGGTGACACAGGATACGCTCAAAACAAAGACAGTAGGAAGGCTGAGTCTTCCTGTTCTTATGTCGGCATTGTGTCTCTTATTTTTAATTCCGATGCAATTTCTGTGTTTCATCGTCAATGGGAAGGTCCAAGGGATACAGTAAACCTGCAGAGGTGCATCGGAATGTAAAACTGGTGACACAGGAAACGCTCAAATCATAGACAGTAGGAAGACACAGTCTTCCTGTACTTAAGTCGGCATTGTGTCTCTTATATTTATTTCAGATGAAATTTCTGTGTTTCATCATGAATGGGAAGATCCAAGGGATATAGTTAACAAGCAGAGGTGCATCGGAATGTAAAACTGGTGACACAGGAAACGCTCCAATTATAGACAGTAGGAAGACTCAGTCTTGCTGTACTTAAGTCGGCATTGTGTCTCTTATATTTAATTCCGATGCTATTTCTGTATTTCATCGTCAATGTGATGGTCCAAGGGACACATTAAACCTGCAGAGGTGCATCGGTATGTAAAACTGGTGACACAGGATACGCTCAAAGCATAGACAGTAGGAAGACTCATTCTTCCTGTTCTTATGTCGGCATTGTGTCTCTTATATTTAATTCCGATGCAATTTCTGTGTTTCATCGTCAATGAGAAGGTCCAATGGATTCAGTAAATCTGCAGACGTCCATCGGAATGTAAAACTGGTGACACAGGAAACGCTCAAAACATAGACAGTAGGAAGACTCAGTCTTCCTGTACTTAAATCGGCATTGTGTCTCTTACATTTATTTCCGATGAAATTTCTGTGTTTCATCGTGAATGGGAAGGTCCAAGGGATATAGTTAACAAGCAGAGGTGCTTCGGAAAGTAAAACTGACGACACAGGAAACGCTCAAAACATAGACAGTAGAAGACTTAGTCTTCCAGTGCTTAGGTCGGCATTGTGTCTCTTACATTTAATTCCGATGCAATTTCTGTTTTCCATCGTCAATGGGAAGGTCCAAGGGATACAGTAAACCTGCAGAGGTGCATCGGAATGTAAAACTGATGACACAGGAAACGCTCAAGTCATAGACAGTAGGCAGACTCAGTCTTCCTGTACTTAAGTCGGCATTGTGTCTCTTATATTTAATTCCGATGCAATTTCTGTGATTCATCGTCACTGTGAAGGTCCAAGGGATACAGTAAACCTGCAGAGATGCATCGGAATGTAAAACTGGTGACACGGGAAACGCTCAAAACATAGACAGTAAGAAGACTCAGTCATCCTGTTCTTAAGTCGGCACTGTGTCTCTAATATTTAATTCCGATGCAATTTCTGTGTTTCATCGTCAATGGGAAGTTCCAAGGGATACAGTAAACCTGCAGAGGTGCATCGGAATTTAAACCTGGTGACACAGGAAACGCTCAAAACATAGACCGTAAGAAGTCTCAGTTTTCATGTACTTAAGTCGGCGTTGTGTCTCTTATATATAATTCCGATGCAATTTCTGAATTTCATCGTCAATGGGAAGGTCCAAGGGATACAGTAAACCTGCAGAGGTGCATCGGAATGTAAAACTGATGACACAGGAAACGCTCAAATCATAGACAGTAGGAAGACTCAGTCTTCCTGTACTTAAGTCGGCATTGTGTCTCTTATATTTAAATCCGATGCAATTTCTGTGTTTGAACGTCAATGGGAAGGTCCAAGGGATACAGTAAACCTGAAGAGGTGCATCGGAATGTAAAACTAGTGACACAGGAAACGCTCCAAAAATAGACTGTAGGAAGATTCAGTCTTCCTGTACTTAAGTCGGCATTGTGTCTCTTATATTTAATTCCGATGCAATTTCTGTGTTTCATCGTCAATGGGAAGGTCCAAGGGATACAATAAACCTGCAGAGGTGCATCGGAATGTAAAACTAGTGACACAGGAAACGCTCGAAACATAGACAGTAGGAAGACTCAGTCAACCTGTACTTAAGTCGGCATTGAGTCTCTTATATTTAATTCCGATACAATTTCTGTGTTTCATCGTCAATGGGAAGGTCCAAGGGATACAGTAAACCTGCAGAGGTGCATCGGAATGTAAAACTGGTGACACAGGAAACGCTCAAATCATAGACAGTAGGAAGACACAGTCTTCCTGTACTTAAGTCGGCATTGTGTCTCTTATATTTATTTCAGATGAAATTTCTGTGTTTCATCATGAATGGGAAGATCCAAGGGATATAGTTAACAAGCAGAGGTGCATCGGAATGTAAAACTGGTGACACAGGAAACGCTCCAATTATAGACAGTAGGAAGACTCAGTCTTGCTGTACTTAAGTCGGCATTGTGTCTCTTATATTTAATTCCGATGCTATTTCTGAATTTCATCGTCAATGTGATGGTCCAAGGGATACAGTAAACCTGCAGAGGTGCATCGGTATGTAAAACTGGTGACACAGGATACGCTCAAAGCATAGACAGTAGGAAGACTCATTCTTCCTGTTCTTATGTCGGCATTGTGTCTCTTATATTTAATTCCGATGCAATTTCTGTGTTTCATCGTCAATGAGAAGGTCCAATGGATTCAGTAAATCTGCAGACGTCCATCGGAATGTAAAACTGGTGACACAGGAAACGCTCAAAACATAGACAGTAGGAAGACTCAGTCTTCCTGTACTTAAATCGGCATTGTGTCTCTTACATTTATTTCCGATGAAATTTCTGTGTTTCATCGTGAATGGGAAGGTCCAAGGGATATAGTTAACAAGCAGAGGTGCATCGGAAAGTAAAACTGACGACACAGGAAACGCTCAAAACATAGACAGTAGATGACTTAGTCTTCCTGTGCTTAGGTCGGCATTGTGTCTCTTACATTTAATTCCGATGCAATTTCTGTTTTCCATCGTCAATGGGAAGGTCCAAGGGATACAGTAAACCTGCAGAGGTGCATCGGAATGTAAAACTGATGACACAGGAAACGCTCAAATCATAGACAGTAGGCAGACTCAGTCTTCCTGTACTTAAGTCGGCATTGTGTCTCTTATATTTAATTCCGATGCAATTTCTGTGATTCATCGTCAATGTGAAGGTCCAAGGGATACAGTAAACCTGCAGAGATGCATCGGAATGTAAAACTGGTGACACGGGAAACGCTCAAAACATAGACAGTAAGAAGACTCAGTCATCCTGTTCTTAAGTCGGCACTGTGTCTCTAATATTTAATTCCGATGCAATTTCTGTGTTTCATCGTCAATGGGAAGTTCCAAGGGATACAGTAAACCTGCAGAGGTGCATCGGAATTTAAACCTGGTGACACAGGAAACGCTCAAAACATAGACCGTAAGAAGTCTCAGTTTTCATGTACTTAAGTCGGCGTTGTGTCTCTTATATATAATTCCGATGCAATTTCTGAATTTCATCGTCAATGGGAAGGTCCAAGGGATACAGTAAACCTGCAGAGGTGCATCGGAATGTAAAACTGATGACACAGGAAACGCTCAAATCATAGACAGTAGGAAGACTCAGTCTTCCTGTACTTAAGTCGGCATTGTGTCTCTTATATTTAAATCCGATGCAATTTCTGTGTTTGAACGTCAATGGGAAGGTCCAAGGGATACAGTAAACCTGAAGAGGTGCATCGGAATGTAAAACTAGTGAGACAGGAAACGCACAAATCATAGACAGTAGGAAGACTCAGTATTCCTGTACTTAAGTCGGCATTGTGTCTCTTATATTTAATTCCGATGCAATTTCTGTGTTTCATCGTCAATGGGAAGGTCCAAGGGATACAGTAAACCTGCAGAGGTGCATCGGAATGTAAAACTGGTGACACAGAAAACGCTCGAAACATAGACAGTAGGAAAACTCAGTCTTCCTCTACTTAGGTCGGCATTGTGTCTCTTATATTTAATTCCGATGCTATTTCTGTGTTTCATCGTCACTGTGATGGTCCAAGGGATACAGTAAACCTGCAGAGGTGCATCGGTATGTAAAACTGGTGACACAGGATACGCTCAAAACATAGACAGTAGGAAGACTCTGTCTTCCTGTTCTTATGTCGGCATTGTGTCTCTTATATTTAATTCCGATGGAATTTCTGTGTTTCATCGTCAATGGGAAGGTCCAAGGGAAACAGTAAACCTGCAGAAGTGCATCGGAATGTAAAACTGATGACACAGGAAACGCTCAAAACATAGACAGTAGGAAGACTCAGTCTTCCTGTACTTAAGTCAGCATTGTGTCTTTTATTTTTAATTCCGATGCAATTTCTGTTTTTCATCGTCAATGGGAAGGTCCAAGGGATACAATAAACCTGCAGAGGTGCATCGGAATGAAAAACTGGTGACACAGGAAACTCTCAAAACATAGACAGTACTAAGACTCGGTCTTCCTGCACTTAAGTCGGCACTGTGTCTCTTATATTTAATTCCGATGCAATTTCTGTGATTCATCGTCACTGTGAAGGTCCAAGGGATACAGTAAACCTGCAGAGATGCATCGGAATGTAAAACTGGTGACACGGGAAACGCTCAAAACATAGACAGTAAGAAGACTCAGTCATCCTGTTCTTAAGTCGGCACTGTGTCTCTAATATTTAATTCCGATGCAATTTCTGTGTTTCATCGTCAATGTTAAGTTCCAAGGGATACAGTAAACCTGCAGAGGTGCATCGGAATTTAAACCTGGTGACACAGGAAACGCCCTAAACATAGACCGTAAGAAGACTCAGTTTTCTTGTACTAAAGTCGGCGTTGTGTCTCTTATATTTAATTCCGATGCAATTTCTGTGTTTCATCGTCAATGGGAAGGTCCAATGGATACAGTAAACCTGCAGAGATGAATCGGAATGTAAAACTGGTGACACAGGAAACGCACAAATCATAGACAGTAGGAAGACTCAGTATTCCTGTACTTAAGTCGGCATTGTGTCTCTTATATTTAATTCCGATGCAATTTCTGTGTTTCATCGTCAATGGGAAGGTCCAAGGGATACAGTAAACCTGCAGAGGTGCAACGGAATGTAAAACTGGTGACACAGAAAACGCTCAAAGCATAGACAGTAGGAAAACTCAGTCTTCCTCCACTTAAGTCGGCATTGTGTCTCTTATATTTAATTCCGATGCTATTTCTGTGTTTCATCGTCACTGTGATGGTCCAAGGGATACAGTAAACCTGCAGAGGTGCATCGGTATGTAAAACTGGTGACACAGGATACGCTCAAAACATAGACAGTAGGAAGACTCAGTCTTCCTGTTCTTATGTCGGCATTGTGTCTCTTATATTTAATTCCGATGCAATTTCTGTGTTTCATCGTCAATGGGAAGGTCCAAGGGAAACAGTAAAGCTGCAGAGGTGCATCGGAATGTAAAACTGGTGACACAGGAAACGCTCAAATCATAGACAGTAGGAAGACACAGTCTTCCTGTACTTAAGTCGTCATTGTGTCTCTTATATTTATTTCAGATGAAATTTCTGTGTTTCATCATGAATGGGAAGATCCAAGGGATATAGTAAACCATCAGAGGTGCATCGGAATGTAAAACTGGTGACACAGGAAACGCTACAATTATAGACAGTAGGAAGACTCAGTCTTCCTGTACTTAAGTCGGCATTGTGTCTCTTATATTTAATTCCGATGCTATTTCTGTATTTCATCGTCAATGTGATGGTCCAAGGGATACAGTAAACCTGCAGAGGTGAATCGGTATGTAAAACTGGTGACACAGGATACGCTCAAAACATAGACAGTAGGAAGACTCAGTCTTCCTGCTCTTATGTCGGCATTGTGTCTCTTATACGTAATTCCGATGCAATTTCTGTGTTTCATCGTCAATGGGAAGTTCCAAGGGATACAGTAAACCTGCAGAGGTACGTCGGAATTTAAACCTGGTGACACAGGAAACGCTCAAAACATAGACCGTAAGAAGTCTCAGTTTTCATGTACTTAAGTCGGCGTTGTGTCTCTTATATATAATTCCGATGCAATTTCTGAATTTCATCGTCAATGGGAAGGTCCAAGGGATACAGTAAACCTGCAGAGGTGCATCGGAATGTAAAACTGATGACACAGGAAACGCTCAAATCATAGACAGTAGGAAGACTCAGTCTTCCTGTACTTAAGTCGGCATTGTGTCTCTTATATTTAAATCCGATGCAATTTCTGTGTTTGAACGTCAATGGGAAGGTCCAAGGGATACAGTAAACCTGAAGAGGTGCATCGGAATGTAAAACTAGTGAGACAGGAAACGGTCAAAACATAGACAGTAGGAAGCCTCAGTCTTCCTGTACTTAAGTCGGCATTGTGTCTCTTATATTTAATTCCGATGCAATTTCTGTGTTTCATCGTCAATGGGAAGGTCCAAGGGATACAGTAAACCTGCAGAGGTGCATCGGAATGTAAAACTGGTGACACAGGAAACGCTCAAAACATAGACAGTAGGAAGACTCAGTCTTCCTGTACTTATGTCGGCACTGTGTCTCTTATATTTAATTCCAATGCAATTTCTGTGTTTCATCGTCACTGTGAAGGTCCAAGGGATACAGTAAACCTGTAGAGGTGCATCGGAATGTAAAACTGGTGACACAGGAAACGCTCAAATTATAGACAGTAATAAGACTCAGTCTTCCTGTACTTAAGTCGGCATTGTGTCTCTTATATTTAATTCCGATGCAATTTCTGTGTTTCATCGTCAATGGGAAGGTCCAAGGGATACAATAAACCTGCAGAGGTGCATCAGAATGTAAAACTGGTGACACAGGAAACGCACAAATCATAGACAGTAGGAAGACTCAGTCTTCCTGTACTTAAGTCTGCATTGTGTATCTTATATTTAATTCCGATGCAATTTCTGTGTTTCATCGTCAATGGGAAGGTCCAAGGGATACAGTAAACCTGCAGAGGTGCATCGGAATGTAAAACTGGTGACACAGGAAACGCTCAAAACATAGACAGTAGGAAGACACAGTCTTCCTGTACTTAAGTCGGCATTGTGTCTCTTATATTTATTTCAGATGAAATTTCTGTGTTTCATCATGAATGGGAAGATCCAAGGGATATAGTTAACAAGCAGAGGTGCATCGGAATGTAAAACTGGTGACACAGGAAACGCTCCAATTATAGACAGTAGGAAGACTCAGTCTTGCTGTACTTAAGTCGGCATTGTGTCTCTTATATTTAATTCCGATGCTATTTCTGTATTTCATCGTCAATGTGATGGTCCAAGGGATACAGTAAACCTGCAGAGGTGCATCGGTATGTAAAACTGGTGACACAGGATACGCTCAAAGCATAGACAGTAGGAAGACTCATTCTTCCTGTTCTTATGTCGGCATTGTGTCTCTTATATTTAATTCCGATGCAATTTCTGTGTTTCATCGTCAATGAGAAGGTCCAATGGATTCAGTAAATCTGCAGACGTCCATCGGAATGTAAAACTGGTGACACAGGAAACGCTCAAAACATAGACAGAAGGAAGACTCAGTCTTCCTGTACTTAAATCGGCATTGTGTCTCTTACATTTATTTCCGATGAAATTTCTGTGTTTCATCGTGAATGGGAAGGTCCAAGGGATACAGTAAACCTGCAGAGGTGCATCGGAAAGTAAAAGTGACGACACAGGAAACGCTCAAAACGTAGACAGTAGAAGACTTAGTCTTCCTGTGCTTAGGTCGGCATTGTGTCTCTTACATTTAATTCCGATGCACTTTCTGTTTTCCATCGTCAATGGGAAGGTCCAAGGGATACAGTAAACCTGCAGAGGTGCATCGGAATGTAAAACTGATGACACAGGAAACGCTCAAATCATAGACAGTAGGCAGACTCAGTCTTCCTCTACTTAAGTCGGCATTGTGTCTCTTATATTTAATTCCGATGCAATTTCTGTGATTCATCGTCACTGTGAAGGTCCAAGGGATACAGTAAACCTGCAGAGATGCATCGGAATGTAAAACTGGTGACACGGGAAACGCTCAAAACATAGACAGTAAGAAGACTCAGTCATCCTGTTCTTAAGTCGGCACTGTGTCTCTAATATTTAATTCCGATGCAATTTCTGTGTTTCATCGTCAATGGGAAGTTCCAAGGGATACAGTAAACCTGCAGAGGTGCATCGGAATTTAAACCTGGTGACACAGGAAACGCTCAAAACATAGACCGTAAGAAGTCTCAGTTTTCATGTACTTAAGTCGGCGTTGTGTCTCTTATATATAATTCCGATGCAATTTCTGAATTTCATCGTCAATGGGAAGGTTCAAGGGATACAGTAAACCTGCAGAGGTGCATCGGAATATAAAACTGATGACACAGGAAACGCTCAAATCATAGACAGTAGGAAGACTCAGTCTTCCTGTACTTAAGTCGGCATTGTGTCTCTTATATTTAAATCCGATGCAATTTCTGTGTTTGAACGTCAATGGGAAAGTCGAAGGGATACAGTAAACCTGAAGAGGTGCATCGGAATGTAAAACTAGTGAGACAGGAAACGCACAAATCATAGACAGTAGGAAGACTCAGTATTCCTGTACTTAAGTCGGCATTGTGTCTCTTATATTTAATTCCGATGCAATTTCTGTGTTTCATCGTCAATGGGAAGGTCCAAGGGATACAATAAACCTGCAGAGGTGCTTCGGAATGTAAAACTGGTGACACAGAAAACGCTCGAAACATAGACAGTAGGAAAACTCAGTCTTCCTCTACTTAAGTCGGCATTGTGTCTCTTATATTTAATTCCGATGCTATTTCTGTGTTTCATCGTCACTGTGATGGTCCAAGGGATACAGTAAACCTGCAGAGGTGCATCGGTATGTAAAACTGGTGACACAGGATACGCTCAAAACATAGACAGTAGGAAGACTCAGTCTTCCTGTTGTTATGTCGGCATTGTGTCTCTTATATTTTATTCCGATGCAATTTCTGTGTTTCATCGTCAATGGGAAGGTCCAAGGGAAACAGTAAACCTGCAGAGGTGCATCGGAATGTAAAACTGATGACACAGGAAACGCTCAAAACATAGACAGTAGGAAGACTCAGTCTTCCTGTACTTAAGTCAGCATTGTGTCTTTTATTTTTAATTCCGATGCAATTTCTGTTTTTCATCGTCAATGGGAAGGTCCAAGGGATACAATAAACCTGCAGAGGTGCATCGGAATGTAAAACTGGTGACACAGGAAACTTTCAAAACATAGACAGTACTAAGACTCGGTCTTCCTGTACTTAAGTCGGCACTGTGTCTCTTATATTTAATTCCGATGCAATTTCTGTGATTCATCGTCACTGTGAAGGTCCACGGGATACAGTAAACCTGCAGAGATGCATCGGAATGTAAAACTGGTGACACGGGAAACGCTCAAAAGATAGACAGTAGGAAGACTCAGTCTTCCTGTTCTTATGTCGGCATTGTGTCTCTTATATTTAATTCCGATGCAATTTCTGTGTTTCATCGTCAATGGGAAGGTCCAAGGGAAACAGTAAACCTGCAGAGGTGCATCGGAATGTAAAACTGGTGATACAGGAAACGCTCAAATCATAGACAGTAGGAAGACACAGTCTTCCTGTACTTAAGTCGTCATTGTGTCTCTTATATTTATTTCAGATGAAATTTCTGTGTTTCATCAGAATGGGAAGATCCAAGGGATATAGTAAACCATCAGAGGTGCATCGGAATGTAAAACTGGTGACACAGGAAACGCTACAATTATAGACAGTAGGAAGACTCAGTCTTCCTGTACTTAAGTCGGCATTGTGTCTCTTATATTTAATTCCGATGCTATTTCTGTATTTCATCGTCAATGTGATGGTCCAAGGGATACAGTAAACCTGCAGAGGTGCATCGGTATGTAAAACTGGTGACACAGGATACGCTTAAAACATAGACAGTCGGAAGACTCAGTCTTCCTGTTCTTATGTCGGCATTGTGTCTCTTATACTTAATTCCGATGCAATTTCTGTGTTTCATCGTCAATGGGAAGTTCCAAGGGATACAGTAAACCTGCAGAGGTACATCGGAATTTAAACCTGGTGACACAGGAAACGCTCAAAACATAGACCGTAAGAAGTCTCAGTTTTCATGTACTTAAGTCGGCGTTGTGTCTCTTATATATAATTCCGATGCAATTTCTGAATTTCATCGTCAATGGGAAGGTCCAAGGGATACAGTAAACCTGCAGAGGTGCATCGGAATGTAAAACTGATGACACAGGAAACGTTAAAATCATAGACAGTAGGAAGACTCAGTCTTCCTGTACTTAAGTCGGCATTGTGTCTCTTATATTTGATTCCGATGCAATTTCTGTGTTTGAACGTCAATGGGAAGGTCCAAGGGATACAGTAAACCTGAAGAGGTGCATCGGAATGTAAAACTAGTGAGACAGGAAACGCTCAAAACATAGACAGTAGGAAGCCTCAGTCTTCCTGTACTTAAGTCGGCATTGTGTCTCTTATATTTAATTCCGATGCAATTTCTGTGTTTCATCGTCAATGGGAAGGTCCAAGGGATACAGTAAACCTGCAGAGGTGCATCGGAATGTAAAACTGGTGACACAGGAAACGCTCAAAACATAGACAGTAGGAAGACTCAGTCTTCCTGTACTTATGTCGGCACTGTGTCTCTTATATTTAATTCCGATGCAATTTCTGTGTTTCATCGTCACTGTGAAGGTCCAAGGGATACAGTAAACCTGTAGAGGTGCATCGGAATGTAAAACTGGTGACACAGGAAACGCTCAAATTATAGACAGTGATAAGACTCAGTCTTCCTGTACTTAAGTCGGCATTGTGTCTCTTATATTTAATTCCGATGCAATTTCTGTGTTTCATCGTCAATGGGAAGGTCCAAGGGATACAATAAACCTGCAGAGGTGCATCAGAATGTAAAACTGGTGACACAGGAAACGCACAAATCATAGACAGTAGGAAGACTCAGTCTTCCTGTACTTAAGTCGGCATTGTGTCTCTTATATTTAATTCCGATGCAATTTCTGTGCTTCATCGTCAATGGGAAGGTCCAAGGGATACAGTAAACCTGCAGAGGTGCATCGGAATGTAATACTGGTGACACAGAAAACGCTCAAAACATAGACAGTAGGAAAACTCAGTCTTCCTCTACTTAAGTCGGCATCGTGTCTCTTATATTTAATTCAGATGCTATTTCTGTGTTTCATCGTCACTGTGATGGTCCAAGGGATACAGTAAACCTGCAGAGGTGCATCGGTATGTAAAACTGGTCACACAGGATACGCTCAAAACATAGACAGTAGGAAGACTCAGTCTGCCTGTTCTTATGTCGGCATTGTGTCTCTTATATTTAATTCCGATGCAATTTCTGTGTTTCATCGTCAATGGGAAGGTCCAAGGGAAACAGTAAACCTGCAGAGGTGCATCGGAATGTAAAACTGGTGACACAGGAAACGCTCAAATCATAGACAGTAGGATGACACAGTCTTCCTGTACTTAAGTCGGCATTGTGTCTCTTATATTTATTTCAGATGAAATTTCTGTGTTTCATCATGAATGGGAAGATCCAAGGGATATAGTAAACAAGCAGAGGTGCATCGGAATGTAGAACTGATGACACAGGAAACGCTACAATTATAGACAGTAGGAAGACTCAGTCTTCCTGTACTTAAGTCGGCATTGTGTCTCTTATATTTAATTCCGATGCTATTTCTGTATTTCATCGTCAATGTGATGGTCCAAGGGATACAGTAAACCTGCAGAGGTGCATCGGTATGTAAAACTGGTGACACAGGATACGCTCAAAACATAGACAGTAGGAAGACTCAGTCTTCCTGTTCTTATGTCGGCATTGTGTCTCTTATACTTACTTCCGATGCAATTTCTGTGTTTCATCGTCAATGGGAAGGTCCAAGGGATACAGTAAACCTGCAGAGGTGCATCAGAATGTAAAACTGGTGACACAGGAAACGCTCAAAACATAGACAGTAGGAAGACTCAGTCTTCCTGTACTTAAGTCGGCATTGTGTCTCCTATATTTAATTCCGGTGCGATTTCTGTGTTTCATCGACAATGGGAAGGTCCAAGGGATACAGTAAACCGGCAGAAGTGCATCGGAATGTAAAACTGGTGACACAGGAAACGCTCAAAACATAGACCGTAAGAAGACTCAGTTTTCTTGTGCTTAAGTCGGCGTTGTGTCTCTTATATTTAATTCCGAGGCAATTTCTGTGTTTCATCGTCAATGGGAAGGTCCAATGGATACAGTAAACCTGCAGAGGCACATCGGAATGTAAAACTGGTGACACGGGCAACGCTCAAATCAATGACAGTAGGAAGACTCAGTCTTCCTGTACTTAAGTCGGCATTGTGTCTCTTATATTTAATTCCGATGCAATTTCTGTGTTTCATCGTCAATGGGAAGGTCCAAGGGAAACAGTAAACCTGCAGAGGTGCATCAGAATGTAAAACTGGTGACACAGAAAACGCTCAAAACATAGACAGTAGGAAGACTCAGTCTTCCTGTACTTAAGTCGGCATTGTGTCTCTTATATTTAATTCCGATGCAATTTCTGTGTTTCATCGTCAATGGGAAGGTCCAAGGGATACAATAAACCTGCAGAGGTGCATCGGAATGTGAAACTAGTGACACAGGAAACGCTCAAAACACAGACAGTAGGAAGACTCAGTCTTCCTGTACTTAAGTCTGCATTGAGTCTCTTATATTTAATACCGATGCAATTTCTATGTTTCATCGTCAATGGGAAGGTCCAAGGGATACAGTAAACCTGCAGAGGTGCATCGGAATGTAAAACTGGTGACACAGGATACGCTCAAATCATAGACAGTAGGAAGACTCAGTCTTCCTGTGCTTAAGTCGGCATTGTGTCTCTTATATTTATTTCCGATGAAATTTCTGTGTTTCATCGTGAATGGGAAGATCCAAGGGATATAGTAAACAAGCAGAGGTGCATCGGAATGTAAAACTGAGGACACAGGACACGCTCAAAGCATAGACACTAGGAAGACTCAGTCTTCCTGTACTTAAGTCGGCATTGTGTCCCTTATATTTAATTCCGATGCAATTTCTGTGTTTCATCGTCAATGGGATGGTCCAAGGTATACAGTAAACCTGCAGAAGTGCATCCGAATGTAAAACTGGTGACACAGCAAACGCTCAAAACATAGACAGTAGGAAGTCTCAGTCTTCCTGTACTTAAGTCGGCATTGTGTCTCTTATATTTAATTCCGATGCGATTTCTGTGTTTCATCGACAATGGGAAGGTGCAAGGGATACAGTAAACCGGCAGAGGTGCATCGGAATGTAAAACTGGTGACACAGGAAGCGCTCAAATCATAGACCGTAAAAAGACTCAGTTTTCTTGTACTTAAGTCGGCGTTGTGTCTCTTATATTTCATTCCGATGCAATTTCTGTGTTTCATCGTCAATGAGAAGGTCCAATGGATTCAGTAAATCTGCAGAGGTCCATCGGAATGTAAAACTGGTGACACAGGAAACGCTCAAAACATAGACAGTAAGAAGACTCAGTCTTCCTGTACTTAAGTCGGCATTGTGTCTCTTATATTTAATTTCGAAGCAATTTGCGTGTTTCATCGCCAATGCGATAGTCCAGGGGATACAGTAAACCTGCAGATGTGCATCGGAATGTAAAACTGGTGACACAGGAAACGCTCAAAACATTGACTGTAAGAAGACTGTTTTCTTCTACTTAAGTCGGCATTGTGTCTCTTACATTTAATTCCGATGCAATTTCTGTGTTTAATCGTCAATGGGAAGGTCCAATGGATACAGTAAACCTGCAGAGATGAATCGGAATGTAAAACTGGTGACACAGGAAACGCACAAATCATAGACAGTAGGAAGACTCAGTATTCCTGTACTTAAGTCGGCATTGTGTCTCTTATATTTAATTCCGATGCAATTTCTGTGTTTCATCGTCAATGGGAAGGTCCAAGGGATACAGTAAACCTGCAGAGGTGCATCGGAATGTAAAACTGGTGACACAGAAAACGCTCAAAACATAGACAGTAGGAAGACTCAGTCTTCCTGTTCTTATGTCGGCATTGTGTCTCTTATATTTAATTCCGATGCAATTTCTGTGTTTCATCGTCAATGGGATGGTCCAAGGGAAACAGTAAACCTGCAGAGGTGCATCGGAATTTAAACCTGGTGACACAGGAAACGCTCAAAACATAGACCGTAAGAAGTCTCAGTTTTCATGTACTTAAGTCGGCGTTGGGTCTCTTATATATAATTCCGATGCAATTTCTGAATTTCATCGTCAATGGGAAGGTCCGAGGGATACAGTAAACCTGCAGAGGTGCATCGGAATGTAAAACTGATGACACAGGAAACGCTCAAATCATAGACAGTAGGAAGACTCAGTCTTCCTGTACTTAAGTCGGCATTGTGTCTCTTATATTTAATTCCGATGCAATTTCTGTGTTTGAACGTCAATGGGATGGTCCAAGGGATACAGTAAACCTGAAGAGGTGCATCGGAATGTAAAACTAGTGAGACAGGAAACGCTCAAAGCATAGACAGTAGGAAGCCTCAGTCTTCCTGTACTTAAGTCGGCATTGTGTCTCTTATATTTAATTCCGATGCAATTTCTGTGTTTCATCGTCAATGGGAAGGTCCAAGGGATACAGTAAACCTGCAGAGGTGCATCGGAATGTAAAACTGGTGACACAGGAAACGCTCAAAACATAGACAGTAGTAAGACTCTGTCTTCCTGTACTTATGTCGGCACTGTGTCTCTTTTATTTAATTCCGACGCAATTTCTGTGTTTCATCGTCACTGTGAAGGTCCAAGGGATACAGTAAACCTGTAGAGGTGCATCGGAATGTAAAACTGGTGACACAGGAAACGCTCAAATTATAGACAGTAATAAGACTCAGTCTTCCTGTACTTAAGTCGGCATTGTGTCTCTTATATTTAATTCCGATGCAATTTCTGTGTTTCATCGTCAATGGGAAGGTCCAAGGGATACAATAAACCTGCAGAGGTGCATCAGAATGTAAAACTGGTGACACAGGAAACGCACAAATCATAGGCAGTAGGAAGACTCAGTCTTCCTGTACTTAAGTCGGCATTGTGCCTCTTATGTTTAATTCCGATGCATTTTCTGTGTTTCATCGTCAATGGGAAGGTCCAAGGGATCTAGTAAACCTGCAGAGGTGCATCGGAATGTAAAACTGGTGACACAGAAAACGCTCAAAACATAGACAGTAGGAAAACTCAGTCTTCCTCTACTTAAGTCGGCATCGTGTCTCTTATATTTAATTCAGATGCTATTTCTGTGTTTCATCGTCACTGTGATGGTCCAAGGGATACAGTAAACCTGCAGAGGTGCATCGGTATGTAAAACTGGTCACACAGGATACGCTCAAAACATAGACAGTAGGAAGACTCAGTCTTCCTGTTCTTATGTCGGCATTGTGTCTCTTATATTTAATTCCGATGCAATTTCTGTGTTTCATCGTCAATGGGAAGGTCCAAAGGAAACAGTAAACCTGCAGAGGTGCATCGGAATGTAAAACTGGTGACACAGGAAACGCTCAAATCATAGACAGTAGGAAGACACAGTCTCCCTGTACTTAAGTCGGCATTGTGTCTCTTATATTTATTTCAGATGAAATTTCTGTGTTTCATCATGAATGGGAAGATCCAAGGGATATTGTAAACAAGCAGAGGTGCATCGGAATGTAAAACTGGTGACACAGGAAACGCTACAATTATAGACAGTAGGAAGACTCAGTCTTCCTGTACTTAAGTCGGCATTGTGTCTCTTATATTTAATTCCGATGCTATCTCTGTATTTCATCGTCAATGTGATGGTCCAAGGGATACAGTAAACCTGCAGAGGTGCATCGGTATGTAAAACTGGTGACACAGGATACGCTCAAAACATAGACAGTAGGAAGACTCAGTCTTCCTGTTCTTATGTCGGCATTGTGTCTCTTATACTTACTTCCGATGCAATTTCTGTGTTTCATCGTCAATGGGAAGGTCCAAGGGATACCGTAAACCTGCAGAGGTGTACAGAATGTAAAACTGGTGACACAGGAAACGCTCAAAACATAGACAGTAGGAAGACTCAGTCTTCCTGTTCTTATGTCGGCATTGTGTCTCTTATACTTAATTCCGATGCAATTTCTGTGTTTCATCGTCAATGGGAAGTTCCAAGGGATACAGTAAACCTGCAGAGGTGCATCGGAATTTAAACCTGGTGACACAGGAAACGCTCAAAACATAGACCGTAAGAAGTCTCAGTTTTCATGTACTTAAGTCGGCGTTGTGTCTCTTATATATAATTCCGATGCAATTTCTGAATTTCATCGTCAATGGGAAGGTCCAAGGGATACAGTAAACCTGCAGAGGTGCATCGGAATGTAAAACTGATGACACAGGAAACGCTCAAATCATAGACAGTAGGAAGACTCAGTCTTCCTGTTCTTATGTCGGCATTGTGTCTCTTATACTTAATTCCGATGCAATTTCTGTGTTTCATCGTCAATGGGAAGTTCCAAGGGATACAGTAAACCTGCAGAGGTGCATCGGAATTTAAACCTGGTGACACAGGAAACGCTCAAAACATAGACCGTAAGAAGTCTCAGTTTTCATGTACTTAAGTCGGCGTTGTGTCTCTTATATATAATTCCGATGCAATTTCTGAATTTCATCGTCAATGGGAAGGTCCAAGGGATACAGTAAACCTGCAGAGGTGCATCAGAATGTAAAACTGGTGACACAGGAAACGCTCAAAACATAGACAGTAGGAAGACTCAGTCTTCCTGTACTTAAGTCGGCATTGTGTCTCTTATATTTAATTCCGATGCAATTTCTGTGTTTGAACGTCAATGGGATGGTCCAAGGGATATAGTAAACCTGAAGAGGTGCATCGGAATGTAAAACTAGTGAGACAGGAAACGCTCAAAGCATAGACAGTAGGAAGCCTCAGTCTTCCTGTACTTAAGTCGGCATTGTGTCTCTTATATTTAATTCCGATGCAATTTCTGTGTTTCATCGTCAATGGGAAGGTCCAAGGGATACAGTAAACCTGCAGAGGTGCATCGGAATGTAAAACTGGTGACACAGGAAACGCTCAAAACATAGACAGTAGGGAGACTCTGTCTTCCTGTACTTATGTCGGCACTGTGTCTCTTTTATTTAATTCCGACGCAATTTCTGTGTTTCATCGTCACTGTGAAGGTCCAAGGGATACAGTAAACCTGTAGAGGTGCATCGGAATGTAAAACTGGTGACACAGGAAACGCTCAAATTATAGACAGTAATTAGACTCAGTCTTCCTGTACTTAAGTCGGCATTGTGTCTCTTATATTTAATTCCGATGCAATTTCTGTGTTTCATTGTCAATGGAAAGGTCCAAGGGATACAATAAACCTGCAGAGGTGCATCAGAATGTAAAACTGGTGACACAGGAAACGCACAAATCATAGGCAGTAGGAAGACTCAGTCTTCCTGTACTTAAGTCGGCATTGTGTCTCTTATGTTTAATTCCGATGCAATTTCTGTGTTTCATCGTCAATGGGAAGGTCCAAGGGATCTAGTAAACCTGCAGAGGTGCATCGGAATGTAAAACTGGTGACACAGAAAACGCTCAAAACATAGACAGTAGGAAAACTCAGTCTTCCGCTACTTAAGTCGGCATCGTGTCTCTTATATTTAATTCAGATGCAATTTCTGTGTTTCATCGTCAATGGGAAGGTCCAAGGGATACAGTAAACCTGCAGAGGTGCATCGGAATGTAAAACTGGTGACACAGGAAACGCTCAAAACATAGACAGTAGTAAGACTCTGTCTTCCTGTACTTATGTCGGCACTGTGTCTCTTTTATTTAATTCCGACGCAATTTCTGTGTTTCATCGTCACTGTGAAGGTCCAAGGGATACAGTAAACCTGTAGAGGTGCATCGGAATGTAAAACTGGTGACACAGGAAACGCTCAAATTATAGACAGTAATAAGACTCAGTCTTCCAGTACTTAAGTCGGCATTGTGTCTCTTATATTTAATTCCGATGCAATTTCTGTGTTTCATCGTCAATGGGAAGGTCCAAGGGATACAATAAACCTGCAGAGGTGCATCAGAATGTAAAACTGGTGACACAGGAAACGCACAAATCATAGGCAGTAGGAAGACTCAGTCTTCCTGTACTTAAGTCGGCATTGTGTCTCTTATGTTTAATTCCGATGCATTTTCTGTGTTTCATCGTCAATGGGAAGGTCCAAGGGATCTAGTAAACCTGCAGAGGTGCATCGGAATGTAAAACTGGTGACACAGAAAACGCTCAAAACATAGACAGTAGGAAAACTCAGTCTTCCTCTACTTAAGTCGGCATCGTGTCTCTTATATTTAATTCAGATGCTATTTCTGTGTTTCATCGTCACTGTGATGGTCCAAGGGATACAGTAAACCTGCAGAGGTGCATCGGTATGTAAAACTGGTCACACAGGATACGCTCAAAACATAGACAGTAGGAAGACTCAGTCTTCCTGTTCTTATGTCGGCATTGTGTCTCTTATATTTAATTCCGATGCAATTTCTGTGTTTCATCGTCAATGGGAAGGTCCAAAGGAAACAGTAAACCTGCAGAGGTGCATCGGAATGTAAAACTGGTGACACAGGAAACGCTCAAATCATAGACAGTAGGAAGACACAGTCTCCCTGTACTTAAGTCGGCAATGTGTCTCTTATATTTATTTCAGATGAAATTTCTGTGTTTCATCATGAATGGGAAGATCCAAGGGATATTGTAAACAAGCAGAGGTGCATCGGAATGTAAAACTGGTGACACAGGAAACGCTACAATTATAGACAGTAGGAAGACTCAGTCTTCCTGTACTTAAGTCGGCATTGTGTCTCTTATATTTAATTCCGATGCTATCTCTGTATTTCATCGTCAATGTGATGGTCCAAGGGATACAGTAAACCTGCAGAGGTGCATCGGTATGTAAAACTGGTGACACAGGATACGCTCAAAACATAGACAGTAGGAAGACTCAGTCTTCCTGTTCTTATGTCGGCATTGTGTCTCTTATACTTACTTCCGATGCAATTTCTGTGTTTCATCGTCAATGGGAAGGTCCAAGGGATACCGTAAACCTGCAGAGGTGTACAGAATGTAAAACTGGTGACACAGGAAACGCTCAAAACATAGACAGTAGGAAGACTCAGTCTTCCTGTTCTTATGTCGGCATTGTGTCTCTTATACTTAATTCCGATGCAATTTCTGTGTTTCATCGTCAATGGGAAGTTCCAAGGGATACAGTAAACCTGCAGAGGTGCATCGGAATTTAAACCTGGTGACACAGGAAACGCTCAAAACATAGACCGTAAGAAGTCTCAGTTTTCATGTACTTAAGTCGGCGTTGTGTCTCTTATATATAATTCCGATGCAATTTCTGAATTTCATCGTCAATGGGAAGGTCCAAGGGATACAGTAAACCTGCAGAGGTGCATCGGAATGTAAAACTGATGACACAGGAAACGCTCAAATCATAGACAGTAGGAAGACTCAGTCTTCCTGTTCTTATGTCGGCATTGTGTCTCTTATACTTAATTCCGATGCAATTTCTGTGTTTCATCGTCAATGGGAAGTTCCAAGGGATACAGTAAACCTGCAGAGGTGCATCGGAATTTAAACCTGGTGACACAGGAAACGCTCAAAACATAGACCGTAAGAAGTCTCAGTTTTCATGTACTTAAGTCGGCGTTGTGTCTCTTATATATAATTCCGATGCAATTTCTGAATTTCATCGTCAATGGGAAGGTCCAAGGGATACAGTAAACCTGCAGAGGTGCATCAGAATGTAAAACTGGTGACACAGGAAACGCTCAAAACATAGACAGTAGGAAGACTCAGTCTTCCTGTACTTAAGTCGGCATTGTGTCTCTTATATTTAATTCCGATGCAATTTCTGTGTTTGAACGTCAATGGGATGGTCCAAGGGATATAGTAAACCTGAAGAGGTGCATCGGAATGTAAAACTAGTGAGACAGGAAACGCTCAAAGCATAGACAGTAGGAAGCCTCAGTCTTCCTGTACTTAAGTCGGCATTGTGTCTCTTATATTTAATTCCGATGCAATTTCTGTGTTTCATCGTCAATGGGAAGGTCCAAGGGATACAGTAAACCTGCAGAGGTGCATCGGAATGTAAAACTGGTGACACAGGAAACGCTCAAAACATAGACAGTAGGGAGACTCTGTCTTCCTGTACTTATGTCGGCACTGTGTCTCTTTTATTTAATTCCGACGCAATTTCTGTGTTTCATCGTCACTGTGAAGGTCCAAGGGATACAGTAAACCTGTAGAGGTGCATCGGAATGTAAAACTGGTGACACAGGAAACGCTCAAATTATAGACAGTAATTAGACTCAGTCTTCCTGTACTTAAGTCGGCATTGTGTCTCTTATATTTAATTCCGATGCAATTTCTGTGTTTCATTGTCAATGGAAAGGTCCAAGGGATACAATAAACCTGCAGAGGTGCATCAGAATGTAAAACTGGTGACACAGGAAACGCACAAATCATAGGCAGTAGGAAGACTCAGTCTTCCTGTACTTAAGTCGGCATTGTGTCTCTTATGTTTAATTCCGATGCAATTTCTGTGTTTCATCGTCAATGGGAAGGTCCAAGGGATCTAGTAAACCTGCAGAGGTGCATCGGAATGTAAAACTGGTGACACAGAAAACGCTCAAAACATAGACAGTAGGAAAACTCAGTCTTCCGCTACTTAAGTCGGCATCGTGTCTCTTATATTTAATTCAGATGCTATTTCTGTGTTTCATCGTCACTGTGATGGTCCAAGGGATACAGTAAACCTGCAGAGGTGCATCGGTATGTAAAACTGGTCACACAGGATACGCTCAAAACATAGACAGTAGGAAGACTCAGTCTTCCTGTTCTTATGTCGGCATTGTGTCTCTTATATTTAATTCCGATGCAATTTCTGTGTTTCATCGTCAATGGGAAGGTCCAAGGGAAACAGTAAACCTGCAGAGGTGCATCGGAATGTAAAACTGGTGACACAGGAAACGCTCAAATCATAGACAGTAGGAAGACACAGTCTCCCTGTACTTAAGTCGGCATTGTGTCTCTTATATTTATTTCAGATGAAATTTCTGTGTTTCATCATGAATGGGAAGATCCAAGGGATATAGTAAACCTGCAGAGGTGCATCGGAATGTAAAACTGGTGACACAGGATACGCTCAAATCATAGACAGTAGGAAGACTCAGTCTTCCTGTGCTTAAGTCGGCATTGTGTCTCTTATATTTATTTCCGATGAAATTTCTGTGTTTCATCGTGAATGGGAAGATCCAAGGGATATAGTAAACAAGCAGAGATGCATCGGAAAGTAAAACTGAGGACACAGGACACGCTCAAAGCATAGAGTCTTCCTGTACTTAAGTCGGCATTGTGTCCCTTATATTTAATCCGATGCAATTTCTGTGTTTCATCGTCAATGGGATGGTCCAAGGTATACAGTAAACCTGCAGAAGTGCATCCGAATGTAAAACTGGTGACACAGCAAACACTCAAAACATAGACAGTAGGAAGTCTCAGTCTTCCTGTACTTAAGTCGGCATTGTGTCTCTTATATTTAATTCCGATGGGATTTCTGTGTTTCATCGACAATGGGAAGGTACAAGGAATACAGCAAACCGGCAGAGGTGCATCGGAATGTAAAACTGGTGACACAGGAAGCGCTCAAATCATAGACCGTAAAAAGACTCAGTTTTCTTGTACTTAAGTCGGCGTTGTGTCTCTTATATTTCATTCCGATGCAATGTCTGTGTTTCATCGTCAGTGAGAAGGTCCAATGGATTCAGTAAATCTGCAGAGGTCCATCGGAATGTAAAACTGGTGACACAGGAAACGCTCAAAACATAGACAGTAGGAAGACTCAGTCTTCCTGTGCTTAAGTCGGCATTGTGTCTCTTATATTTATTTCCGATGAAATTTCTGTGTTTCATCGTGAATGGGAAGATCCAAGGGATATAGTAAACAAGCAGAGGTGCATCGGAAAGTAAAACTGAGGACACAGGACACGCTCAAAGCATAGACCGTAAGAAGACTCAGTCTTCCTGTACTTAAGTCGGCATTGTGTCCCTTATATTTAATTCCGATGCAATTTCTGTGTTTCATCGTCAATGGGATGGTCCAAGGTATACAGTAAACCTGCAGAAGTGCATCCGAATGTAAAACTGGTGACACAGCAAACGCTCAAAACATAGACAGTAGGAAGTCTCAGTCTTCCTGTACTTAAGACGGCATTGTGTCTCTTATATTTAATTCCGATGCGATTTCTGTGTTTCATCGACAATGCGAAGGTCCAAGGGATACAGTTAACCTGCAGAGGTGCATCGGTATGTAAAACTGGTGACACAGGATACGCTCAAAACATAGACAGTAGGAAGACTCAGTCTTCCTGTTCTTATGTCGGCATTGTGTCTCTTATACTTAATTCCGATGCAATTTCTGTGTTTCATCGTCAATGGGAAGTTCCAAGGGATACAGTAAACCTGCAGAGGTGCATCGGAATTTAAACCTGGTGACACAGGAAACGCTCAAAACATAGACCGTAAGAAGTCTCAGTTTTCATGTACTTAAGTCGGCGTTGTGTCTCTTATATATAATTCCGATGCAATTTCTGAATTTCATCGTCAATGGGAAGGTCCAAGGGATACAGTAAACCTGCAGAGGTGCATCGGAATGTAAAACTGATGACACAGGAAACGCTCAAATCATAGACAGTAGGAAGACTCAGTCTTCCTGTACTTAAGTCGGCATTGTGTCTCTTATATTTAATTCCGATGCAATTTCTGTGTTTGAACGTCAATGGGATGGTCCAAGGGATACAGTAAACCTGAAGAGGTGCATCGGAATGTAAAACTAGTGAGACAGGAAACGCTCAAAGCATAGACAGTAGGAAGCCTCAGTCTTCCTGTACTTAAGTCGGCATTGTGTCTCTTATATTTAATTCCGATGCAATTTCTGTGTTTCATCGTCAATGGGAAGGTCCAAGGGATACAGTAAACCTGCAGAGGTGCATCGGAATGTAAAACTGGTGACACAGGAAACGCTCAAAACATAGACAGTAGGGAGACTCTGTCTTCCTGTACTTATGTCGGCACTGTGTCTCTTTTATTTAATTCCGACGCAATTTCTGTGTTTTCCTCGTCACTGTGAAGGTCCAAGGGATACAGTAAACCTGTAGAGGTGCATCGGAATGTAAAACTGGTGACACAGGAAACGCTCAAATTATAGACAGTAATAAGACTCAGTCTTCCTGTACTTAAGTCGGCATTGTGTCTCTTATATTTAATTCCGATGCAATTTCTGTGTTTCATCGTCAATGGGAAGGTCCAAGGGATACAATAAACCTGCAGAGGTGCATCAGAATGTAAAACTGGTGACACAGGAAACGCACAAATCATAGGCAGTAGGAAGACTCAGTCTTCCTGTACTTAAGTCGGCATTGTGTCTCTTATGTTTAATTCCGATGCAATTTCTGTGTTTCATCGTCAATGGGAAGGTCCAAGGGATCTAGTAAACCTGCAGAGGTGCATCGGATGTAAAACTGGTGACACAGAAAACGCTCAAAACACAGGCAGTAGGAAAACTCAGTCTTCCTCTACTTAAGTCGGCATCGTGTCTCTTATATTTAATTCAGATGCTATTTCTGCGTTTCATCGTCACTGTGATGGTCCAAGGGATACAGTAAACCTGCAGAGGTGCATCGGTATGTTAAACTGGTCACACAGGATACGCTCAAAACATAGACAGTAGGAAGACTCAGTCTTCCTGTTCTTATGTCGGCATTGTGTCTCTTATATTTAATTCCGATGCAATTTCTGTGTTTCATCGTCAATGGGAAGGTCCAAGGGAAACAGTAAACCTGCAGAGGTGCATCGGAATGTAAAACTGGTGACACAGGAAACGCTCAAATCATAGACAGTAGGAAGACACAGTCTCCCTGTACTTAAGTCGGCATTGTGTCTCTTATATTTATTTCAGATGAAATTTCTGTGTTTCATCATGAATGGGAAGATCCAAGGGATATAGTAAACAAGCAGAGGTGCATCGGAATGTAAAACTGGTGACACAGGAAACGCGACAATTATAGACAGTAGGAAGACTCAGTCTTCCTGTACTTAAGTCGGCATTGTGTCTCTTATATTTAATTCCGATGCTATTTCTGTATTTCATCGTCAATGTGATGGTCCAAGGGATACAGTAAACCTGCAGAGGTGCATCGGTATGTAAAACTGGTGACACAGGATACGCTCAAAACATAGACAGTAGGAAGACTCAGTCTTCCTGTTCTGATGTCGGCATTGTGTCTCTTATACTTACTTCCGATGCAATTTCTGCGTTTCATCGTCAATGGGAAGGTCCAAGGGATACAGTAAACCTGCAGAGGTGCATCAGAATGTAAAACTGGTGACACAGGAAACGCTCAAAACATAGACAGTAGGAAGACTCAGTCTTCCTGTTCTTATGTCGGCATTGTGTCTCTTATACTTAATTCCGATGCAATTTCTGTGTTTCATCGTCAATGGGAAGTTCCAAGGGATACAGTAAACCTGCAGAGGTGCATCGGAATTTAAACCTGGTGACACAGGAAACGCTCAAAACATAGACCGTAAGAAGTCTCAGTTTTCATGTACTTAAGTCGGCGTTGTGTCTCTTATATATAATTCCGATGCAATTTCTGAATTCCATCGTCAATGGGAAGGTCCAAGGGATACAGTAAACCTGCAGAGGTGCATCGGAATGTAAAACTGATGACACAGGAAACGCTCAAATCATAGACAGTAGGAAGACTCAGTCTTCCTGTACTTAAGTCGGAGTTGTGTCTCTTATATTTAATTCCGATGCAATTTCTGTGTTTGAACGTCAATGGGATGGTCCAAGGGATACAGTAAACCTGAAGAGGTGCATCGGAATGTAAAACTAGTGAGACAGGAAACGCTCAAAGCATAGACAGTAGGAAGCCTCAGTCTTCCTGTACTTAAGTCGGCATTGTGTCTCTTATATTTAATTCCGATGCAATTTCTGTGTTTCATCGTCAATGGGAAGGTCCAAGGGATACAGTAAACCTGCAGAGGTGCATCGGAATGTAAAACTGGTGACACAGGAAACGCTCAAAACATAGACAGTAGGGAGACTCTGTCTTCCTGTACTTATGTCGGCACTGTGTCTCTTTTATTTAATTCCGATGCAATTTCTGTGTTTCATCGTCACTGTGACGGTCCAAGGGATACAGTAAACCTGTAGAGGTGCATCGGAATGTAAAACTGGTGACACAGGAAACGCTCAAATTATAGACAGTAATAAGACTCAGTCTTCCTGTACTTAAGTCGGCATTGTGTCTCTTATATTTAATTCCGATGCAATTTCTGTGTTTCATCGTCAATGGGAAGGTCCAAGGGATACAATAAACCTGCAGAGGTGCATCAGAATGTAAAACTGGCGACACAGGAAACGCACAAATCATAGGCAGTAGGAAGACTCAGTCTTCCTGTACTTAAGTCGGCGTTGTGTCTCTTATATTTAATTCCGGTGCAATTTCTGTGTTTCATCGTCAATGGGAAGGTCCAAGGGATCCAGTAAACCTGCAGAGGTGCATCGGAATGTAAAACTGGTGACACAGAAAACGCTCAAAACATAGACAGTAGGAAAACTCAGTCTTCCTCTACTTAAGTCTGCATCGTGTCTCTTATATTTAATTCCGATGCAATTTCTGTGTTTCATCGTCAATGGGAAGGTCCAAGGGAAACAGTAAACCTGCAGACGTGCATCGGAATGTAAAACTGGTGACACAGGAAACGCTCAAATCATAGGCAGTAGGAAGACACAGTCTTCCTGTACTTAAGTCGGCATTGTGTCTCTTATATTTATTTCAGATGAAATTTCTGTGTTTCATCATGATTGGGAAGATCCAAGGGATATAGTAAACAAGCAGAGGTGCATCGGAATGTAAAACTGGTGACACAGGAAACGCTACAATTATAGACAGTAGGAAGACTCAGTCTTCCTGTACTTAAGTCGGCATTGTGTCTCTTATATTTAATTCCGATGCTATTTCTGTATTTCATCGTCAATGTGATGGTCCAAGGGATACAGTAAACCTGCAGAGGTGCATCGGTATGTAAAACTGGTGACACAGGATACGCTCAAAACATAGACAGTAGGAAGACTCAGTCTTCCTGTTCTTATGTCGGCATTGTGTCTCTTATACTTACTTCCGATGCAATTTCTGTGTTTCATCGTCAATGGGAAGGTCCAAGGGATACAGTAAACCTGCAGAGGTGCATCAGAATGTAAAACTGGTGACACAGGAAACGCTCAAAACATAGACAGTAGGAAGACTCAGTCTTCCTGTACTTAAGTCGGCATTGTGTCTCCTATATTTAATTGCGGTGCGATTTCTGTGTTTCATCGACAATGGGAAGGTCCAAGGGATACAGTAAACCGGCAGAAGTGCATCGGAATGTAAAACTGGTGACACAGGAAACGCTCAAAACATAGACCGTAAGAAGACTCAGTTTTCTTGTGCTTAAGTCGGCGCTGTGTCTCTTATATTTAATTCCGAGGCAATTTCGGTGTTTCATCGTCAATGGGAAGGTCCAATGGATACAGTAAACCTGCAGAGGCACATCGGAATGTAAAACTGGTGACACGGGCAACGCTCAAATCATAGACAGTAGGAAGACTCAGTCTTCCTGTACTTAAGTCGGCATTGTGTCTCTTATATTTAATTCTGATGCAATTTCTGTGTTTCATCGTCAATGGGAAGGTCCAAGGGAAACAGTTAACCTGCAGAGGTGCATCAGAATGTAAAACTGGTGACACAGAAACGCTCAAAACATAGACAGTAGGAAGACTCAGTCTTCCTGTACTTAAGTCGGCATTGTGTCTCTTACATTTAATTCCGATGCAATTTCTGTGTTTCATCGTCAATGGGAAGGTCCAAGGGATACAATAAACCTGCAGAGGTGCATCGGAATGTGAAACTAGTGACACAGGAAACGCTCAAAACATAGACAGTAGGAAGACTCAGTCTTCCTGTACTTAAGTCTGCATTGAGTCTCTTATATTTAATTCCGATGCAATTTCTATGTTTCATCGTCAATGGGAAGGTCCAAGGGATACAGTAAACCTGCAGAGGTGCATCGGAATGTAAAACTGGTGACACAGGATACGCTCAAATCATAGACAGTAGGAAGACTCAGTCTTCCTGTGCTTAAGTCGGCATTGTGTCTCTTATATTTATATCCGATGAAATTTCTGTGTTTCATCGTGAATGGGAAGATCCAAGGGATATAGTAAACAAGCAGAGGTGCATCGGAAAGTAAAACTGAGGACACAGGACACGCTCAAAGCATAGAGTCTTCCTGTACTTAAGTCGGCATTGTGTCCCTTATATTTAATCCGATGCAATTTCTGTGTTTCATCGTCAATGGGATGGTCCAAGGTATACAGTAAACCTGCAGAAGTGCATCCGAATGTAAAACTGGTGACACAGCAAACGCTCAAAACATAGACAGTAGGAAGTCTCAGTCTTCCTGTACTTAAGTCGGCATTGTGTCTCTTATATTTAATTCCGATGCGATTTCTGTGTTTCATCGACAATGGGAAGGTGCAAGGAATACAGCAAACCGGCAGAGGTGCATCGGAATGTAAAACAGGTGACACAGGAAGCGCTCAAATCATAGACCGTAAAAAGACTCAGTTTTCTTGTACTTAAGTCGGCGTTGTGTCTCTTATATTTCATTCCGATGCAATGTCTGTGTTTCATCGTCAATGAGAAGGTCCAATGGATTCAGTAAATCTGCAGAGGTCCATCGGAATGTAAAACTGGTGACACAGGAAACGCTCAAAACATAGACAGTAGGAAGACTCAGTCTTCCTGTGCTTAAGTCGGCATTGTGTCTCTTATATTTATTTCCGATGAAATTTCTGTGTTTCATCGTGAATGGGAAGATCCAAGGGATATAGTAAACAAGCAGAGGTGCATCGGAAAGTAAAACTGAGGACACAGGACACGCTCAAAGCATAGACACTAGGAAGACTCAGTCTTCCTGTACTTAAGTCGACATTGTGTCCCTTATATTTAATTCCGATGCAATTTCTGTGTTTCATCGTCAATGGGATGGTCCAAGGTATACAGTAAACCTGCAGAAGTGCATCCGAATGTAAAACTGGTGACAGCAAACGCTCAAAACATAGACAGGAGGAAGTCTCAGTCTTCCTGTACTTAAGTCGGCATTGTGTCTCTTATATTTAATTCCGATGCGATTTCTGTGTTTCATCGACAATGGGAAGGTGCAAGGGATACAGTAAACCGGCAGAGGTGCATCGGAATGTAAAACTGGTGACACAGGAAGCGCTCAAATCATAGACCGTAAAAAGACTCAGTTTTCTTGTACTTAAGTCGGCGTTGTGTCTCTTATATTTAATTTCGAAGCAATTTGCGTGTTTCATCGCCAATGCGATGGTCCAGGGGATACAGTAAACCTGCAGATGTGCATCGGAATGTAAAACTGGTGACACAGGAAACGCTCAAAACATTGACTGTAAGAAGACTGTTTTCTTCTACTCAAGTCGGCATTGTGTCTCTTACATTTAATTCCAATGCAATTTCTGTGTTTCATCGTCAATGGGAAGGTCCAATGGATACAGTAAACCTGCAGAGATGAATCGGAATGTAAAACTGGTGACACAGGAAACGCACAAATCATAGACAGTAGGAAGACTCAGTATTCCTGTACTTAAGTCGGCATTGTGTCACTTATATTTAATTCCGATGCAATTTCTGTGTTTCATCGTCAATGGGAAGGTCCAAGGGATACAGTAAACCTGCAGAGGTGCATCGGAATGTAAAACTGGTGACACAGAAAACGCTCAAAACATAGACAGTAGGAAAACTCAGTCTTCCTCTACTTAAGTCGGCATTGTGTCTCTTATATTTAATTCCGATGCAATTTCTGTGTTTCATCGTCAATGGGAAGGTCCAAGGGATACAGTAAACCTGCAGAGGTGCATCGGAATGTAAAACTGGTGACACAGGAAACGCTCAAAACATAGACAGTAGGGAGACTCTGTCTTCCTGTACTTATGTCGGCACTGTGTCTCTTTTATTTAATTCCGATGCAATTTCTGTGTTTCATCGTCACTGTGAAGGTCCAAGGGATACAGTAAACCTGTAGAGGTGCATCGGAATGTAAAACTGGTGACACAGGAAACGCTCAAATTATAGACAGTAATAAGACTCAGTCTTCCTGTACTTAAGTTGGCATTGTGTCTCTTATATTTAATTCCGATGCAATTTCTGTGTTTCATGGTCAATGGGAAGGTCCAAGTGATACAATAAACCTGCAGAGGTGCATCAGAATGTAAAACTGGTGACACAGGAAACGCACAAATCATAGGCAGTAGGAAGACTCAGTCTTCCTGTACTTAAGTCGGCATTGTGTCTCTTATATTTAATTCCGATGCAATTTCTGTGTTTCATCGTCAATGGGAAGGTCCAAGGGATCCAGTAAACCTGCAGAGGTGCATCGGAATGTAAAACTGGTGACACAGAAAACGCTCAAAACATAGACAGTAGGAAAACTCAGTCTTCCTCTACTTAAGTCGGCATCGTGTCTCTTATATTTAATTCAGATGCTATTTCTGTGTTTCATCCACACTGTGATGGTCCAAGGGATACAGTAAACCTGCAGAGGTGCATCGGTATGTAAAACTGGTCACACAGGATACGCTCAAAACATAGACAGTAGGAAGACTCAGTCTTCCTGTTCTTATGTCGGCATTGTGTCTCTTATATTTAATTCCGATGCAATTTCTGTGTTTCATCGTCTATGGGAAGGTCCAAGGGAAACAGTAAACCTGCAGAGGTGCATCGGAAAGTAAAACTGGTGACACAGGAAACGCTCAAATCATAGACAGTAGGAAGACACAGTCTTCCTGTACTTAAGTCGGCATTGTGTCTCTTATATTTATTTCAGATGAAATTTCTGTGTTTCATCATGAATGGGAAGATCCAAGGGATATAGTAAACAAGCAGAGGTGCATCGGAATGTAAAACTGGTGACACAGGAAACGCTACAATTATAGACAGTAGGAAGACTCAGTCTTCCTGTACTTAAGTCGGCATTGTGTCTCTTATATTTAATTCCGGTGCTATTTCTGTATTTCATCGTCAATGTGATGGTCCAGGGGATACAGTAAACCTGCAGAGGTGCATCGGTATGTAAAACTGGTGACACAGGATACGCTTAAAACATAGACTGTAGGAAGACTCAGTCTTCCTGTTCTTATGTCGGCATTGTGTCTCTTATACTTACTTCCGATGCAATTTCTGTGTTTCATCGTCAATGGGAAGGTCCAAGGGATACAGTAAACCTGCAGAGGTGCATCAGAATGTAAAACTGGTGACACAGGAAACGCTCAAAACATAGACAGTAGGAAGACTCAGTCTTCCTGTACTTAAGTCGGCATTGTGTCTCCTATATTTAATTCCGGTGCGATTTCTGTGTTTCATCGACAATGGGAAGGTCCAAGGGATACAGTAAACCGGCAGAAGTGCATCGGAATGTAAAACTGGTGACACAGGAAACGCTCAAAACATAGACCGTAAGAAGACTCAGTTTTCTTGTGCTTAAGTCGGCGCTGTGTCTCTTATATTTAATTCCGAGGCAATTTCTGTGTTTCATCGTCAATGGGAAGGTCCAATGGATACAGTAAACCTGCAGAGGCACATCGGAATGTAAAACTGGTGACACGGGCAACGCTCAAATCATAGACAGTAGGAAGACTCAGTCTTCCTGTACTTAAGTCGGCATTGTGTCTCTTATATTTAATTCTGATGCAATTTCTGTGTTTCATCGTCAATGGGAAGGTCCAAGGGAAACAGTTAACCTGCAGAGGTGCATCAGAATGTAAAACTGGTGACACAGAAACGCTCAAAACATAGACAGTAGGAATACTCAGTCTTCCTGTACTTAAGTCGGCATTGTGTCTCTTATATTTAATTCCGATGCAATTTCTGTGTTTCATCGTCAATGGGAAGGTCCAAGGGATACAATAAACCTGCAGAGGTGCATCGGAATGTGAAACTAGTGACACAGGAAACGCTCAAAACATAGACAGTAGGAAGACTCAGTCTTCCTGTACTTAAGTCTGCATTGAGTCTCTTATATTTAATTCCGATGCAATTTCTATGTTTCATCGTCAATGGGAAGGTCCAAGGGATACAGTAAACCTGCAGAGGTGCATCGGAATGTAAAACTGGTGACACAGGATACGCTCAAATCATAGACAGTAGGAAGACTCAGTCTTCCTGTGCTTAAGTCGGCATTGTGTCTCTTATATTTATTTCCGATGAAATTTCTGTGTTTCATCGTGAATGGGATGATCCAAGGGATATAGTAAACAAGCAGAGGTGCATCGGATAGTAAAACTGAGGACACAGGACACGCTCAAAGCATAGAGTCTTCCTGTACTTAAGTCGGCATTGTGTCCCTTATATTTAATCCGATGCAATTTCTGTGTTTCATCGTCAATGGGATGGTCCAAGGTATACAGTATACCTGCAGAAGTGCATCCGAATGTAAAACTGGTGACACAGCAAACGCTCAAAACATAGACAGTAGGAAGTCTCAGTCTTCCTGTACTTAAGTCGGCATTGTGTCTCTTATATTTAATTCCGATGCGATTTCTGTGTTTCATCGACAATGGGAAGGTGCAAGGAATACAGCAAACCGGCAGAGGTGCATCGGAATGTAAAACTGGTGACACAGGAAGCGCTCAAATCATAGACCGTAAAAAGACTCAGTTTTCTTGTACTTAAGTCGGCGTTGTGTCTCTTATATTTCATTCCGATGCAATGTCTGTGTTTCATCGTCAATGAGAAGGTCCAATGGATTCAGTAAATCTGCAGAGGTCCATCGGAATGTAAAACTGGTGACACAGGAAACGCTCAAAACATAGACAGTAAGAAGACTCAGTCTTCCTGTACTTAAGTCGGCATTGTGTCTCTTATATTTAATTTCGAAGCAATTTGCGTGTTTCATCGCCAATGCGATGGTCCAGGGGATACAGTAAACCTGCAGATGTGCATCGGAATGTAAAACTGGTGACACAGGAAACGCTCAAAACATTGACTGTAAGAAGACTGTTTTCTTCTACTTAAGTCGGCATTGTGTCTCTTATATTTATTTCCGATGAAATTCCTGTGTTTCATCGTGAATGGGAAGGCCCATGGATATAGTTAACAAGCAGAGGTGCATCGGAAAGTAAAACTGACGACACAGGAAACGCTCAAAACATAGACAGTAGAAGATTTAGTCTTAATGTGCTTAGGTCGGCATTGTGTCTCTTACATTTAATTCCGATGCAATTTCTGTTTTCAATCGTCAATGGGAAGGTCCAAGGGATACAATAAAGCTGCAGAGGTGCATCGGAATGTAAAACTGGTGGCACAGGAAACGCTCAAAGCATAGACAGTACCTAGACTCGGTCTTCCTGTACTTAAGTTGGCACTGTGTCTCTTATATTTAATTCCGATGCAATTTCTGTGATTCATCGTCACTGTGAAGGTCCAAGGGATACAGTAAACCTGCAGAGATGCATCGGAATGTAAAACTGGTGACACGGGAAACGCTCAAAACATAGACAGTAAGAAGACTCAGTCATCCTGTTCTTAAGTCGGCACTGTGTCTCTAATATTTAATTCCGATGCAATTTCTGTGTTTCATCGTCAATGGGAAGTTCCAAGGGATACAGTAAACCTGCAGAGGTGCATCGGAATGTAAAACTGGTGACACAGGAAACGCTCAAAACATAGACAGTAGGGAGACTCTGTCTTCCTGTACTTATGTCGGCACTGTGTCTCTTTTATTTAATTCCGATGCAATTTCTGTGTTTCATCGTCACTGTGAAGGTCCAAGGGATACAGTAAACCTGTAGAGGTGCATCGGAATGTAAAACTGGTGACACAGGAAACGCTCAAATTATAGACAGTAATAAGACTCAGTCTTCCTGTACTTAAGTTGGCATTGTGTCTCTTATATTTAATTCCGATGCAATTTCTGTGTTTCATGGTCAATGGGAAGGTCCAAGTGATACAATAAACCTGCAGAGGTGCATCAGAATGTAAAACTGGTGACACAGGAAACGCACAAATCATAGGCAGTAGGAAGACTCAGTCTTCCTGTACTTAAGTCGGCATTGTGTCTCTTATATTTAATTCCGATGCAATTTCTGTGTTTCATCGTCAATGGGAAGGTCCAAGGGATCCAGTAAACCTGCAGAGGTGCATCGGAATGTAAAACTGGTGACACAGAAAACGCTCAAAACATAGACAGTAGGAAAACTCAGTCTTCCTCTACTTAAGTCGGCATCGTGTCTCTTATATTTAATTCAGATGCTATTTCTGTGTTTCATCCACACTGTGATGGTCCAAGGGATACAGTAAACCTGCAGAGGTGCATCGGTATGTAAAACTGGTCACACAGGATACGCTCAAAACATAGACAGTAGGAAGACTCAGTCTTCCTGTTCTTATGTCGGCATTGTGTCTCTTATATTTAATTCCGATGCAATTTCTGTGTTTCATCGTCTATGGGAAGGTCCAAGGGAAACAGTAAACCTGCAGAGGTGCATCGGAAAGTAAAACTGGTGACACAGGAAACGCTCAAATCATAGACAGTAGGAAGACACAGTCTTCCTGTACTTAAGTCGGCATTGTGTCTCTTATATTTATTTCAGATGAAATTTCTGTGTTTCATCATGAATGGGAAGATCCAAGGGATATAGTAAACAAGCAGAGGTGCATCGGAATGTAAAACTGGTGACACAGGAAACGCTACAATTATAGACAGTAGGAAGACTCAGTCTTCCTGTACTTAAGTCGGCATTGTGTCTCTTATATTTAATTCCGGTGCTATTTCTGTATTTCATCGTCAATGTGATGGTCCAGGGGATACAGTAAACCTGCAGAGGTGCATCGGTATGTAAAACTGGTGACACAGGATACGCTTAAAACATAGACTGTAGGAAGACTCAGTCTTCCTGTTCTTATGTCGGCATTGTGTCTCTTATACTTACTTCCGATGCAATTTCTGTGTTTCATCGTCAATGGGAAGGTCCAAGGGATACAGTAAACCTGCAGAGGTGCATCAGAATGTAAAACTGGTGACACAGGAAACGCTCAGAACATAGACAGTAGGAAGACTCAGTCTTCCTGTACTTAAGTCGGCATTGTGTCTCCTATATTTAATTCCGGTGCGATTTCTGTGTTTCATCGACAATGGGAAGGTCCAAGGGATACAGTAAACCGGCAGAAGTGCATCGGAATGTAAAACTGGTGACACAGGAAACGCTCAAAACATAGACCGTAAGAAGACTCAGTTTTCTTGTGCTTAAGTCGGCGCTGTGTCTCTTATATTTAATTCCGAGGCAATTTCTGTGTTTCATCGTCAATGGGAAGGTCCAATGGATACAGTAAACCTGCAGAGGCACATCGGAATGTAAAACTGGTGACACGGGCAACGCTCAAATCATAGACAGTAGGAAGACTCAGTCTTCCTGTACTTAAGTCGGCATTGCGTCTCTTATATTTAATTCTGATGCAATTTCTGTGTTTCATCGTCAATGGGAAGGTCCAAGGGAAACAGTTAACCTGCAGAGGTGCATCAGAATGTAAAACTGGTGACACAGAAACGCTCAAAACATAGACAGTAGGAATACTCAGTCTTCCTGTACTTAAGTCGGCATTGTGTCTCTTATATTTAATTCCGATGCAATTTCTGTGTTTCATCGTCAATGGGAAGGTCCAAGGGATACAATAAACCTGCAGAGGTGCATCGGAATGTGAAACTAGTGACACAGGAAACGCTCAAAACATAGACAGTAGGAAGACTCAGTCTTCCTGTACTTAAGTCTGCATTGAGTCTCTTATATTTAATTCCGATGCAATTTCTATGTTTCATCGTCAATGGGAAGGTCCAAGGGATACAGTAAACCTGCAGAGGTGCATCGGAATGTAAAACTGGTGACACAGGATACGCTCAAATCATAGACAGTAGGAAGACTCAGTCTTCCTGTGCTTAAGTCGGCATTGTGTCTCTTATATTTATTTCCGATGAAATTTCTGTGTTTCATCGTGAATGGGATGATCCAAGGGATATAGTAAACAAGCAGAGGTGCATCGGAAAGTAAAACTGAGGACACAGGACACGCTCAAAGCATAGAGTCTTCCTGTACTTAAGTCGGCATTGTGTCCCTTATATTTAATCCGATGCAATTTCTGTGTTTCATCGTCAATGGGATGGTCCAAGGTATACAGTATACCTGCAGAAGTGCATCCGAATGTAAAACTGGTGACACAGCAAACGCTCAAAACATAGACAGTAGGAAGTCTCAGTCTTCCTGTACTTAAGTCGGCATTGTGTCTCTTATATTTAATTCCGATGCGATTTCTGTGTTTCATCGACAATGGGAAGGTGCAAGGAATACAGCAAACCGGCAGAGGTGCATCGGAATGTAAAACTGGTGACACAGGAAGCGCTCAAATCATAGACCGTAAAAAGACTCAGTTTTCTTGTACTTAAGTCGGCGTTGTGTCTCTTATATTTCATTCCGATGCAATGTCTGTGTTTCATCGTCAATGAGAAGGTCCAATGGATTCAGTAAATCTGCAGAGGTCCATCGGAATGTAAAACTGGTGACACAGGAAACGCTCAAAACATAGACAGTAAGAAGACTCAGTCTTCCTGTACTTAAGTCGGCATTGTGTCTCTTATATTTAATTTCGAAGCAATTTGCGTGTTTCATCGCCAATGCGATGGTCCAGGGGATACAGTAAACCTGCAGATGTGCATCGGAATGTAAAACTGGTGACACAGGAAACGCTCAAAACATTGACTGTAAGAAGACTGTTTTCTTCTACTTAAGTCGGCATTGTGTCTCTTATATTTATTTCCGATGAAATTCCTGTGTTTCATCGTGAATGGGAAGGCCCATGGATATAGTTAACAAGCAGAGGTGCATCGGAAAGTAAAACTGACGACACAGGAAACGCTCAAAACATAGACAGTAGAAGATTTAGTCTTAATGTGCTTAGGTCGGCATTGTGTCTCTTACATTTAATTCCGATGCAATTTCTGTTTTCAATCGTCAATGGGAAGGTCCAAGGGATACAATAAAGCTGCAGAGGTGCATCGGAATGTAAAACTGGTGGCACAGGAAACGCTCAAAGCATAGACAGTACCTAGACTCGGTCTTCCTGTACTTAAGTTGGCACTGTGTCTCTTATATTTAATTCCGATGCAATTTCTGTGATTCATCGTCACTGTGAAGGTCCAAGGGATACAGTAAACCTGCAGAGATGCATCGGAATGTAAAACTGGTGACACGGGAAACGCTCAAAACATAGACAGTAAGAAGACTCAGTCATCCTGTTCTTAAGTCGGCACTGTGTCTCTAATATTTAATTCCGATGCAATTTCTGTGTTTCATCGTCAATGGGAAGTTCCAAGGGATACAGTAAACCTGCAGAGGTGCATCGGAATTTAAACCTGGTGACACAGGAAACGCTCAAAACATAGACCGTAAGAAGTCTCAGTTTTCATGTACTTAAGTCGGCGTTGTGTCTCTTATATATAATTCCGATGCAATTTCTGAATTTCAACGTCAATGGGAAGGTCCAAGGGATACAGTAAACCTGCAGAGGTGCATCGGAATGTAAAACTGATGACACAGGAAACGCTCAAATCATAGACAGTAGGAAGACACAGTCTTCCTGTACTTAAGTCGTCATTATGTCTCTTATATTTAATTCCGATGCAATTTCTGTGTTTCATCGTCAATGGGAGGGTCCAAGGGATACAGTTAACCTGCAGAGGTGCATCGGAATGTTAAACTGGTGACACAGGAAACGCTCAAAGCATAGACAGTAGGAAGACTCAGTCTTCCTGTACTTAAGTCGGCATTGTGTCTCTTATATTTAATTCCGATGCGATTCCTGTGTTTCATCGACAATGGGAAGGTGCAAGGGATACAGTAAACCGGCAGAGGGGCATCGGAATGTAAAACTGGTGACACAGGAAACACTCAAAACATAGACCGTAAGAAGACACAGTTTTATTGTACTTAAGTTGGCGTTGTGTTTCTTATATTTAATTCCGAAGCAATTTCTGTGTTTCATCGTCAATGGGAAGGTCCAATGGATACAGTGAACCTGCAGAGGCCCATCGGAATGTAAAACTGGTGACACAAGTAACGCTCAAAACATAGACACTAGGAAGACTCTGTCTTCTTGTACTTAAGTCGGAATTGTGTCTCTTATATTTATATCCGATGAAATTTCTGTGTTTCATCGCCAATGGGAAGGTCCGCGGGATACAGTAAACCTGCAGAGGTGCATCGGAATGTAAAACTGGTGACACAGGAAACGCTCAAAACATTGACTGTAAGAAGACTGTTTTCTTGTACTTAAGTCGGCATTGTGTCTCTTATATTTAATTCCGATGCAATTTCTGTGTTTCATCGTCAATGGGAAGGTCCAAGGGATACAGTAAACCGGCAGAGGTGCATCAGAATGTAAAACTGGTGACAGAGGAAACGCTCAAAACATAGACAGTAGGAAGACCTAGTCTTCCTGTACTTAAGTCGGCATTGTGTCTCTTATATTTAATTCCGATGCAATTTCTGTGTTTCATCGTCAATGGGAAGGTCCAAGGGATACAGTAAACCTGCAGAGGTGCATCAGAATGTAAAACTGGTGACACAGGAAAGGCTCAAAACATAGACAGTAGGAAGACTCAGTATTCCTGTACTTATGTCGGCATTGTGTCTCCTATATTTAATTCCGGTGCGATTTCTGTGTTTCATCGACAATGGGAAGGTCCAAGGGATACAGTAAACCGGCAGAGGTGCATCGGAATGTAAAACTGGTGACACAGGAAACGCTCAAAAGATAGACCTTAAGAAGACTCAGTTTTCTTGTGCATAAGTCGGCGTTGTGTCTCTTATATTTAATTCCGATGCAATTTCTGTGTTTCATCGCCAATGGGAAGGTCTAATGGATACAGTAAACCTGCAGAGGCACATCGGTATGTAAAACTGGTGACACAGGAAACGCTCAAAACATAGACAGTAGGAAGACTCAGTCTTCCTGTAATTAAGTCGGCATTGTGTCTCTTATATTTAATACCGATGCAATTTTTGTGTTTCATCGTCAATGGGAAGTTCCAAGGGATACAGTAAACCTGCAAAGGTGCATCGGAATGTAAAACTAGCGACACAGGAAACGTCAAAACATAGACAGTAGGAAGACTCAGTCTTCCTGTACTTAAGTCGGCATTGTGTCTCTTATATTTAATTCCGATGCTATTTCTGTGTTTCATCGTCACTGTGAAGGTCCAAGTAATACAGTAAACCTGCAGAGGTGCATCGGTATGTAAAACTGGTGACACAGGAAACGCTTAACACATAGACAGTAGGAAGACTCAGTCTTCCTGTTCTTAAGAAGGCATTGTGTCTCTTATATTTAATACCGATGCAATTTCTGTGTTTCATCGCCAATGGGAAGGTCTGGGGGATACAGTAAACCTGCAGAGGTGCATCGGAATGTAAAACTGGTGACACAGGTAATGCTCAAAACATTTACTGTAAGAAGACTGTTTTCTTGTACGTAAGACGGCATTGTGTCTCTTATATTTAATTCCGATGCAATTTCTGTGTTTCATCGTCAATGGGAAGGTCCAAGGGATACAGTAAACCTGCTGAAGTGCATCAGAATGTAAAACTGGTGACACGGGAAACGCTCAAAACATAGACAGTTGGAAGACCTAGTCTTCCTGTACTGATGTCGGCATTGTGTCTCTTATATTTAATTCCGATGCAATTTCTGTGTTTCATCGTCAATGGGAAGGTCCAAGGGATACAGTAAACCTGCAGAGGTGCATCAGAATGTAAAACTGGTGACACAGGAAACGCTCAAAACATAGACAGTAGGAAGACTCAGTATTCCTGTACTTAAGCCGGCATTGTGTCTCTTATATTTATTTCGGATAAAATTTCTGTTTTTCATCGTGAATGGGAAGGTCCAAGGGATATAGTAAACAAGCAGAGGTGCATCGGAAAGTAAAACTGATGACACAGTAAACGCTCAAAACAAAGGCAGTTGGAAGACTCAGTCTTCCTGTACTTATGTCAGCATTGTGTCTCTTATTTTTAATTCCGATGCAATTTCTGTTTTTCATCGTCAATGGGAAGGTCCAAGGGATACAGTAAACCTGCAGAGGTGCATCGGAATGTAAAACTGGTGACACAGGAAACGCTCAAAACATAGACAGTACTAAGACTCAGTCTTCCTGTACTTAAGTCGGCATTGTGTCTCTTATATTTAATTCCGATGCTATTTCGGTATTTCATCGTCACTGTGAAGGTCCAAGGGATACAGTAAACCTGCAGAGGTGCATCGGTATGTAAAACTGGTGACACAGGAAACGCTCAAAACATAGACAGTACGAAGACTCAGTCTTCCTGTTCTTAAGATGGCACTATGTCTCTTATATTTAATTCCGATGCAATTTCTGTGCTTCATCGTCACTGTGAAGGTCCAAGGGATACAGTAAACCTGCAGAGGTGCATCGGAATGTAAAACTGGTGACACGGGAAACGCTCAATACATAGACAGTAAGAAGACTCAGTCATCGTGTTCTTAAGTCGGCACTGTGTCTCTAATATTTAATTCCGATGCTATTTCTGTGTTTCATCGTCAATGGGAAGTTCCAAGGGATACAGTAAACCTGCAGAGGTGCATCGGAATTTAAAGCTGGTGACACAGGAAACGCTCAAACATAGACCGTAAGAAGTCTCAGTTTTCATGTACTTAAGTCGGCGTTGTGTCTCTTATATATAATTCCGATTCAATTTCTGATTTTCATCGTCAATGGGAAGGTCCAAGGGATACAGTAAACCTGCAGAGGTGCATCGGAATGTAAAACTGGTGACACAGGAAACGCTCAAAACATAGACAGTACTAAGACTCAGTCTTCCTGTACTTAAGTCGGCATTGTGTCTCTTATATTTAATTCTGATGCAATTTCTGAGTTTCATCGACAATGGGAAGGTCCAAGGGATACAGTAAACCGGCAGAGGGGCATCGGAATGTAAAACCGGTGACACAGGAAACGCTCAAAACATAGACAGTAGGAAGACTCTGTCACTCTGTACTTAAGTCGGCATTGTGTCTCTTATATTCAATTTCAATGCAATTTGTGTGTTTCATCGCCAATGGGAAGGTCCAGCGGATACAGTAAACCTGCAGAGGTGCATCGGAATGTAAAACTGGTGACACAGGAAACGCTCAAAACATTGACTGTACGAAGACTGTTTTCTTGTACTCAAGTCGGCATTGTGTCTCTTAAATATTAATTCCGATGCAATTTCTGTGTTTCATCGTCAATGGGAAGGTCCAAGGGATACAGTAAACCTGCAGAGGTGCATCAGAATGTAAAACTGGTGACAGAGGAAACGCTCAAAACATAGACAGTAGGAAGACCTAGTCTTCCTGTACTTAAGTCGGCATTGTGTCTCTTATATTTAATTCCGATGCAATTTCTGTGTTTCATCGTCAATGGGAAGGTCCAAGGGATACAGTAAACCTGCAGAGGTGCTTCAGAATGTAAAACTGGTGACACAGGAAAGGCTCAAAACATAGACAGTAGGAAGACTCAGTATTCCTGTACTTATGTCGGCATTGTGTCTCCTATATTTAATTCCGGTGCGATTTCTGTGTTTCATCGACAATGGGAAGGTCCAAGGGATACAGTAAACCGGCAGAGGTGCATCGGAATGTAAAACTGGTGACACAGGAAACGCTCAAAAGATAGACCTTAAGAAGACTCAGTTTTCTTGTGCATAAGTCGGCGTTGTGTCTCTTATATTTAATTCCGATGCAATTTCTGTGTTTCATCGCCAATGGGAAGGTCTAATGGATACAGTAAACCTGCAGAGGCACATCGGTATGTAAAACTGGTGACACAGGAAACGCTCAAAACATAGACAGTAGGAAGACTCAGTCTTCCTGTACTTAAGTCGGCATTGTGTCTCTTATATTTAATTCCGATGCTATATCTGTGTTTCATCGTCACTGTGAAGGTCCAAGGGATACAGTAAACCTGCAGAGGTGCATCGGTATGTAAAACTGGTGACACAGGAAACGCTTAACACATAGACAGTAGGTAGACTCAGTCTTAATGTTCTTAAGAAGGCATTGTGTCTCTTATATATAATTCCAATGCAATTTCTGTGTTCCATCGCCAATGGGAAGGTCTGGGGGATACAGTAAACCTGCAGAGGTGCATCGGAATGTAAAACTGGTGACACAGGAAATGCTCAAAACATTTACTGTAAGAAGACTGTTTTCTTGTACGTAAGACGGCATTGTGTCTCTTATATTTAATTCCGATGCAATTTCTGTGTTTCATCGTCAATGGGAAGGTCCAAGGGATACAGTAAACCTGCTGAAGTGCATCAGAATGTAAAACTGGTGACACGGGAAACGCTCAAAACATAGACAGTTGGAAGACCTAGTCTTCCTGTACTGATTTCGGCATTGTGTCTCTTATATTTAATTCCGATGCAATTTCTGTGTTTCATCGTCAATGGGAAGGTCCAAGGGATACAGTAAACCTGCAGAGGTGCATCAGAATGTAAAACTGGTGACACAGGAAACGCTCAAAACATAGACAGTAGGAAGACTCAGTATTCCTGTACTTAAGTCGGCATTGTGTCTCCTATATTTAATTCCGGTGCGATTTCTGTGTTTCATCGACAATGGGAAGGTCCAATGGATACAGTAAACCGGCAGAGGTGCATCGGAATGTAAAACTGGAGACACAGGAAACGCTCAAAACATAGACCGTAAGAAGACTAAGTTTTCTTGTGCTTAAGTCGGCGTTGTGTCCCTTATATTTAATTCCGATGCAATTTCTCTGTTTCATCGTCATTGGGAAGGTCCAATGGATACAGTAAACCTACAGAGGCACATCGGTATGTAAAAATGGTGACACAGGAAACGCTCAAAACATAGACAGTAGGAAGACTCAGTCTTCCTGTACTTAAGTCGACATTGTGTCTCATATATTTAATTCCGATGCAATTTCTGTGTTTCATCGTCAATGGGAAGGTCCAAGGGATACAGTAAACCTGCAGAGGTGCATCGGAATGTAAAACTAGTGACACAGGAAACGCTCAAATCATAGACAGTAGGAAGACTCATTCTTCCTGTACTTAAGTCGGCATTGTGTCTCTTATATTTATTTCGGATAAAATTTCTGTTTTTCATCGTGAATGGGAAGGTCCAAGGGATATAGTAAACAAGCAGAGGTACATCGGAAAGTAAAACTGATGACACAGGAAACGCTCAAAACAAAGGCAGTAGGAAGACTCAGTCTTCCTGTACTTATGTCAGCATTGTGTCTCTTATTTTTAATTCCGATGCAATTTCTGTTTTTCATCGTCAATGGGAAGGTCCAAGGGATACAGTAAACCTGCAGAGGTGCATCGGAATGTAAAACTGGTGACACAGGAAACGCTCAAGTCATAGACAGTACTAAGACTCAGTCTTCCTGTACTTAAGTCGGCATTGTGTCTCTTATATTTAATTCCGATGCTATTTCGGTATTTCATCGTCACTGTGAAGGTCCAAGGGATACAGTAAACCTGCAGAGGTGCATCGGTATGTAAAACTGGTGACACAGGAAACGCTAAAGACATAGACAGTACGAAGACTCAGTCTTCCTGTTCTTAAGATGGCACTATGTCTCTTATATTTAATTCCGATGCAATTTCTGTGCTTCATCGTCACTGTGAAGGTCCAAGGGATACAGTAAACCTGCAGAGGTGCATCGGAATGTAAAACTGGTGACACGGGAAACGCTCAATACATAGACAGTAAGAAGACTCAGTCATCGTGTTCTTAAGTCGGCACTGTGTCTCTAATATTTAATTCCGATGCTATTTCTGTGTTTCATCGTCAATGGGAAGTTCCAAGGGATACAGTAAACCTGCAGAGGTGCATCGGAATTTAAAGCTGGTGACACAGGAAACGCTCAAACATAGACCGTAAGAAGTCTCAGTTTTCATGTACTTAAGTCGGCGTTGTGTCTCTTATATATAATTCCGATTCAATTTCTGATTTTCATCGTCAATGGGAAGGTCCAAGGGATACAGTAAACCTGCAGAGGTGCATCGGAATGTAAAACTGGTGACACAGGAAACGCTCAAAACATAGACAGTACTAAGACTCAGTCTTCCTGTACTTAAGTCGGCATTGTGTCTCTTATATTTAATTCTGATGCAATTTCTGAGTTTCATCGACAATGGGAAGGTCCAAGGGATACAGTAAACCGGCAGAGGTGCATCAGAATGTAAAACTGGTGACAGAGGAAACGCTCAAAACATAGACAGTAGGAAGACCTAGTCTTCCTGTACTTAAGTCGGCATTGTGTCTCTTATATTTAATTCCGATGCAATTTCTGTGTTTCATCGTCAATGGGAAGGTCCAAGGGATACAGTAAACCTGCAGAGGTGCTTCAGAATGTAAAACTGGTGACACAGGAAAGGCTCAAAACATAGACAGTAGGAAGACTCAGTATTCCTGTACTTATGTCGGCATTGTGTCTCCTATATTTAATTCCGGTGCGATTTCTGTGTTTCATCGACAATGGGAAGGTCCAAGGGATACAGTAAACCGGCAGAGGTGCATCGGAATGTAAAACTGGAGACACAGGAAACGCTCAAAACATAGACCGTAAGAAGACTAAGTTTTCTTGTGCTTAAGTCGGCGTTGTGTCCCTTATATTTAATTCCGATGCAATTTCTGTGTTTCATCGTCAATGGGAAGGTCCAATGGATACAGTAAAACTACAGAGGCACATCGGTATGTAAAAATGGTGACACAGGAAACGCTCAAAACATAGACAGTAGGAAGACTCAGTCTTCCTGTACTTAAGTCGACATTGTGTCTCATATATTTAATTCCGATGCAATTTCTGTGTTTCATCGTCAATGGGAAGGTCCAAGGGATACAGTAAACCTGCAGAGGTGCATCGGAATGTAAAACTAGTGACACAGGAAACGCTCAAAACATAGACAGTAGGAAGACTCAGACTTCCTGTACTTAAGTCGGCATTGTGTCTGTTATATTTAATTCCTATGCTATTTCGGTGTTTCATCGTCACTGTGAAGGTCCAAGGGATACAGTAAACCTGCAGAGGTGCATCGGTATGTAAAACTGGTGACACAGGAATCGCTCAAAACATAGACAGTACGAAGACTCAGTCTTCCTGTTCTTAAGATGGCATTGTGTCTCTTATATTTAATTCCAATGCAATTTCTGTGTTTCATTGTCAATGGGAAGGTCCAAGGGATACAGTAAACCTGCAGAGGTGCATCGGAATGTAAAACTGGTGACACAGGAAACGCTCAAATCATAGACAGTAGGAAGACTCATTCTTCCTGTACTTAAGTCGGCATTGTGTCTCTTATATTTATTTCGGATAAAATTTCTGTTTTTCATCGTGAATGGGAAGGTCCAAGGGATATAGTAAACAAGCAGAGGTGCATCGGAAAGTAAAACTGATGACACAGGAAACGCTCAAAACAATGGCAGTAGGAAGACTCAGTCTTCCTGTACTTATGTCAGCATTGTGTCTCTTATTTTTAATTCCGATGCAATTTCTGTTTTTCATCGTCAATGGGAAGGTCCAAGGGATACAGTAAACCTGCAGAGGTGCATCGGAATGTAAAACTGGTGACACAGGAAACGCTCAAGTCATAGACAGTACTAAGACTTAGTCTTCCTGTACTTAAGTCGGCATTGTGTCTCTTATATTTAATTCCGATGCTATTTCGGTATTTCATCGTCACTGTGAAGGTCCAAGGGATACAGTAAACCTGCAGAGATGCATCGGTATGTAAAACTGGTGACACAGGAAACGCTAAAAACATAGACAGTACGAAGACTCAGTCTTCCTGTTCTTAAGATGGCACTATGTCTCTTATATTTAATTCCGATGCAATTTCTGTGCTTCATCGTCACTGTGAAGGTCCAAGGGATACAGTAAACCTGCAGAGGTGCATCGGAATGTAAATCTGGTGACACGGGAAACGCTCAATACATAGACAGTAAGAAGACTCAGTCATCGTGTTCTTAAGTCGGCACTGTGTCTCTAATATTTAATTCCGATGCTATTTCTGTGTTTCATCGTCAATGGGAAGTTCCAAGGGATACAGTAAACCTGCAGAGGTGCATCGGAATTTAAAGCTGGTGACACAGGAAACGCTCAAACATAGACCGTAAGAAGTCTCAGTTTTCATGTACTTAAGTCGGCGTTGTGTCTCTTATATATAATTCCGATTCAATTTCTGATTTTCATCGTCAATGGGAAGGTCCAAGGGATACAGTAAACCTGCAGAGGTGCATCGGAATGTAAAACTGGTGACACAGGAAACGCTCAAAACATAGACAGTACTAAGACTCAGTCTTCCTGTACTTAAGTCGGCATTGTGTCTCTTATATTTAATTCTGATGCAATTTCTGAGTTTCATCGACAATGGGAAGGTCCAAGGGATACAGTAAACCGGCAGAGGTGCATCAGAATGTAAAACTGGTGACAGAGGAAACGCTCAAAACATAGACAGTAGGAAGACCTAGTCTTCCTGTACTTAAGTCGGCATTGTGTCTCTTATATTTAATTCCGATGCAATTTCTGTGTTTCATCGTCAATGGGAAGGTCCAAGGGATACAGTAAACCTGCAGAGGTGCTTCAGAATGTAAAACTGGTGACACAGGAAAGGCTCAAAACATAGACAGTAGGAAGACTCAGTATTCCTGTACTTATGTCGGCATTGTGTCTCCTATATTTAATTCCGGTGCGATTTCTGTGTTTCATCGACAATGGGAAGGTCCAAGGGATACAGTAAACCGGCAGAGGTGCATCGGAATGTAAAACTGGTGACACAGGAAACGCTCAAAAGATAGACCTTAAGAAGACTCAGTTTTCTTGTGCATAAGTCGGCGTTGTGTCTCTTATATTTAATTCCGATGCAATTTCTGTGTTTCATCGCCAATGGGAAGGTCTAATGGATACAGTAAACCTGCAGAGGCACATCGGTATGTAAAACTGGTGACACAGGAAACGCTCAAAACATAGACAGTAGGAAGACTCAGTCTTCCTGTACTTAAGTCGGCATTGTGTCTCTTATATTTAATTCCGATGCTATTTCTGTGTTTCATCGTCACTGTGAAGGTCCAAGGGATACAGTAAACCTGCAGAGGTGCATCGGTATGTAAAACTGGTGACACAGGAAACGCTTAACACATAGACAGTAGGAAGACTCAGTCTTAATGTTCTTAAGAAGGCATTGTGTCTCTTATATTTAATTCCAATGCAATTTCTGTGTTTCATCGCCAATGGGAAGGTCTGGGGGATACAGTAAACCTGCAGAGGTGCATCGGAATGTAAAACTGGTGACACAGGAAATGCTCAAAACATTTACTGTAAGAAGACTGTTTTCTTGTACGTAAGACGGCATTGTGTCTCTTATATTTAATTCCGATGCAATTTCTGTGTTTCATCGTCAATGGGAAGGTCCAAGGGATACAGTAAACCTGCTGAAGTGCATCAGAATGTAAAACTGGTGACACGGGAAACGCTCAAAACATAGACAGTTGGAAGACCTAGTCTTCCTGTACTGATGTCGGCATTGTGTCTCTTATATTTAATTCCGATGCAATTTCTGTGTTTCATCGTCAATGGGAAGGTCCAAGGGATACAGTAAACCTGCAGAGGTGCATCAGAATGTAAAACTGGTGACACAGGAAACGCTCAAAACATAGACAGTAGGAAGACTCAGTATTCCTGTACTTAAGTCGGCATTGTGTCTCCTATATTTAATTCCGGTGCGATTTCTGTGTTTCATCGACAATGGGATGGTCCAATGGATACAGTAAACCGGCAGAGGTGCATCGGAATGTAAAACTGGAGACACAGGAAACGCTCAAAACATAGACCGTAAGAAGACTAAGTTTTCTTGTGCTTAAGTCGGCGTTGTGTCCCTTATATTTAATTCCGATGCAATTTCTGTGTTTCATCGTCAATGGGAAGGTCCAATGGATACAGTAAACCTACAGAGGCACATCGGTATGTAAAACTGGTGACACAGGAAACGCTCAAAACATAGACAGTAGGAAGACTCAGTCTTCCTGTACTTAAGTCGACATTGTGTCTCATATATTTAATTCCGATGCAATTTCTGTGTTTCATCGTCAATGGGAAGGTCCAAGGGATACAGTAAACCTGCAGAGGTGCATCGGAATGTAAAACTAGTGACACAGGAAACGCTCAAAACATAGACAGTAGGAAGACTCAGACTTCCTGTACTTAAGTCGGCATTGTGTCTGTTATATTTAATTCCTATGCTATTTCGGTGTTTCATCGTCACTGTGAAGGTCCAAGGGATACAGTAAACCTGCAGAGGTGCATCGGTATGTAAAACTGGTGACACAGGAATCGCTCAAAACATAGACAGTACGAAGACTCAGTCTTCCTGTTCTTAAGATGGCATTGTGTCTCTTATATTTAATTCCAAAGCAATTTCTGTGTTTCATTGTCAATGGGAAGGTCCAAGGGATACAGTAAACCTGCAGAGGTGCGTCGGAATGTAAAACTGGTGACACAGGAAACGCTCAAATCATAGACAGTAGGAAGACTCAGTCTTCCTGTACTTAAGTCGGCATTGTGTCTCTTATATTTATTTCGGATAAAATTTCTGTTTTTCATCGTGAATGGGAAGGTCCAAGGGATATAGTAAACAAGCAGAGGTGCATCGGAAAGTAAAACTGATGACACAGGAAACGCTCAAAACAAAGGCAGTAGGAAGACTCAGTCTTCCTGTACTTATGTCAGCATTGTGTCTCTTATTTTTAATTCCGATGCAATTTCTGTTTTTCATCGTCAATGGGAAGGTCCAAGGGATACAGTAAACCTGCAGAGGTGCATCGGAATGTAAAACTGGTGACACAGGAAACGCTCAAGACATAGACAGTACTAAGACTCAGTCTTCCTGTACTTAAGTCGGCATTGTGTCTCTTATATTTAATTCCGATGCTATTTCGGTATTTCATCGTCACTGTGAAGGTCCAAGGGATACAGTAAACCTGCAGAGGTGCATCGGTATGTAAAACTGGTGACACAGGAAACGCTAAAAACATAGACAGTACGAAGACTCAGTCTTCCTGTTCTTAAGATGGCACTATGTCTCTTATATTTAATTCCGATGCAATTTCTGTGCTTCATCGTCACTGTGAAGGTCCAAGGGATACAGTAAACCTGCAGAGGTGCATCGGAATGTAAAACTGGTGACACGGGAAACGCTCAATACATAGACAGTAAGAAGACTCAGTCATCGTGTTCTTAAGTCGGCACTGTGTCTCTAATATTTAATTCCGATGCTATTTCTGTGTTTCATCGTCAATGGGAAGTTCCAAGGGATACAGTAAACCTGCAGAGGTGCATCGGAATTTAAAGCTGGTGACACAGGAAACGCTCAAACATAGACCGTAAGAAGTCTCAGTTTTCATGTACTTAAGTCGGCGTTGTGTCTCTTATATATAATTCCGATTCAATTTCTGATTTTCATCGTCAATGGGAAGGTCCAAGGGATACAGTAAACCTGCAGAGGTGCATCGGAATGTAAAACCGGTGACACAGGAAACGCTCAAAACATAGACAGTACTAAGACTCAGTCTTCCTGTACTTAAGTCGGCATTGTGTCTCTTATATTTAATTCTGATGCAATTTCTGAGTTTCATCGACAATGGGAAGGTCCAAGGGATACAGTAAACCGGCAGAGGGGCATCGGAATGTAAAACCGGTGACACAGGAAACGCTCAAAACATAGACCGTAAGAAGACACAGTTTTCTTGTACTTAAGTCGGCGTTGTGTCTCTTGTATTTAATTCCGATGCAATTTCTGTGTTTCATCGTCAATGGGAAGGTCCAATGGATACAGTAAACCTGAAGAGGTCCATCGGAATGTAAAACTGGTGACACAGGAAACGCTCAAAACATAGACAGTAGGAAGACTCTGTCACTCAGTACTTAAGTCGGCATTGTGTCTCTTATATTTAATTTCGATGCAATTTGTGTGTTTCATCGTCAATGGGAAGGTCCAAGGGATACAGTAAACCGGCAGAGGTGCATCGGAATGTAAAACTGGTGACACAGGAAACGCTCAAAACATTGACTGTACGAAGACTGTTTTCTTGTACTTAAGTCGGCATTGTGTCTCTTAAATATTAATTCCGATGCAATTTCTGTGTTTCATCGTCAATGGGAAGGTCCAAGGGATACAGTAAACCTGCAGAGGTGCATCAGAATGTAAAACTGGTGGCAGAGGAAACGCTCAAAACATAGACAGTAGGAAGACCTAGTCTTCCTGTACTTAAGTCGGCATTGTGTCTCTTATATTTAATTCCGATGCCATTTCTGTGTTTCATCGTCAATGGGAAGGTCCAAGGGATACAGTAAACCGGCAGAGGTGCATCGGAATGTAAAACTGGTGACACAGGAAACGCTCAAAACATAGACCGTAAGAAGACTCATTTTTCTTGTGCTTAAGTCGGCGTTGTGTCTCTTATATTTAATTCCGATGCAATTTCTGTGTTTCATCGTCAATGTGATGGTCCAATGGATACTGTAAACCTGCAGAGGCAGATCGGAATGTAAAACTGGTGACACAGGAAACGCTCAAAACATAGACAGTAGGAAGACTCAGTCTTCCTGTACTTAAGTCGGCATTGTGTCTCTTATATTTAATTCCGATGCAATTTCTGCGTTTCATCGTCAATGGGAAGGTCCAAGGGATACAGTAACCCTGCAGAGGTGCATCAGAATGTAAAACTGGTGACACAGGAAACGCTCAGAAAATAGACAGTAGGAAGACTCAGTCTTCCTGTACTTAAGTCGGCATTGTGTCTCTTATATTTAATTCCGATGCAATTTCTGTGTTTCATCGTCAATGGGAAGGTCCAAGGGATACAGTAAACCTGCAGAGGTGCATCGGAATGTAAAACTGGTGACACAGGAAACGCTCAAATCATAGACAGTAGGAAGACTCATTCTTCCTGTACTTAAGTCGGCATTGTGTCTCTTATATTTATTTCGGATAAAATTTCTGTTTTTCATCGTGAATGGGAAGGTCCAAGGGATATAGTAAACAAGCAGAGGTGCATCGGAAAGTAAAACTGATGACACAGGAAACGCTCAAAACAAAGGCAGTAGGAAGACTCAGTCTTCCTGTACTTATGTCAGCATTGTGTCTCTTATTTTTAATTCCGATGCAATTTCTGTTTTTCATCGTCAATGGGAAGGTCCAAGGGATACAGTAAACCTGCAGATGTGCATCGGAATGTAAAACTGGTGACACAGGAAACGCTCAAGTCATAGACAGTACTAAGACTTAGTCTTCCTGTACTTAAGTCGGCATTGTGTCTCTTATATTTAATTCCGATGCTATTTCGGTATTTCATCGTCACTGTGAAGGTCCAAGGGATACAGTAAACCTGCAGAGGTGCATCGGTATGTAAAACTGGTGACACAGGAAACGCTAAAAACATAGACAGTACGAAGACTCAGTCTTCCTGTTCTTAAGATGGCACTATGTCTCTTATATTTAATTCCGATGCAATTTCTGTGCTTCATCGTCACTGTGAAGGTCCAAGGGATACAGTAAACCTGCAGAGGTGCATCGGAATGTAAAACTGGTGACACGGGAAACGCTCAATACATAGACAGTAAGAAGACTCAGTCATCGTGTTCTTAAGTCGGCACTGTGTCTCTAATATTTAATTCCGATGCTATTTCTGTGTTTCATCGTCAATGGGAAGTTCCAAGGGATACAGTAAACCTGCAGAGGTGCATCGGAATTTAAAGCTGGTGACACAGGAAACGCTCAAACATAGACCGTAAGAAGTCTCAGTTTTCATGTACTTAAGTCGGCGTTGTGTCTCTTATATATAATTCCGATTCAATTTCTGATTTTCATCGTCAATGGGAAGGTCCAAGGGATACAGTAAACCTGCAGAGGTGCATCGGAATGTAAAACTGGTGACACAGGAAACGCTCAAAACATAGACAGTACTAAGACTCAGTCTTCCTGTACTTAAGTCGGCATTGTGTCTCTTATATTTAATTCTGATGCAATTTCTGAGTTTCATCGACAATGGGAAGGTCCAAGGGATACAGTAAACCGGCAGAGGTGCATCAGAATGTAAAACTGGTGACAGAGGAAACGCTCAAACATAGACAGTAGGAAGACCTAGTCTTCCTGTACTTAAGTCGGCATTGTGTCTCTTATATTTAATTCCGATGCAATTTCTGTGTTTCATCGTCAATGGGAAGGTCCAAGGGATACAGTAAACCTGCAGAGGTGCTTCAGAATGTAAAACTGGTGACACAGGAAAGGCTCAAAACATAGACAGTAGGAAGACTCAGTATTCCTGTACTTATGTCGGCATTGTGTCTCCTATATTTAATTCCGGTGCGATTTCTGTGTTTCATCGACAATGGGAAGGTCCAAGGGATACAGTAAACCGGCAGAGGTGCATCGGAATGTAAAACTGGTGACACAGGAAACGCTCAAAAGATAGACCTTAAGAAGACTCAGTTTTCTTGTGCATAAGTCGGCGTTGTGTCTCTTATATTTAATTCCGATGCAATTTCTGTGTTTCATCGCCAATGGGAAGGTCTAATGGATACAGTAAACCTGCAGAGGCACATCGGTATGTAAAACTGGTGACACAGGAAACGCTCAAAACATAGACAGTAGGAAGACTCAGTCTTCCTGTACTTAAGTCGGCATTGTGTCTCTTATATTTAATTCCGATGCTATTTCTGTGTTTCATCGTCACTGTGAAGGTCCAAGGGATACAGTAAACCTGCAGAGGTGCATCGGTATGTAAAACTGGTGACACAGGAAACGCTTAACACATAGACAGTAGGAAGACTCAGTCTTAATGTTCTTAAGAAGGCATTGTGTCTCTTATATTTAATTCCAATGCAATTTCTGTGTTTCATCGCCAATGGGAAGGTCTGGGGGATACAGTAAACCTGCAGAGGTGCATCGGAATGTAAAACTGGTGACACAGGAAATGCTCAAAACATTTACTGTAAGAAGACTGTTTTCTTGTACGTAAGACGGCATTGTGTCTCTTATATTTAATTCCGATGCAATTTCTGTGTTTCATCGTCAATGGGAAGGTCCAAGGGATACAGTAAACCTGCTGAAGTGCATCAGAATGTAAAACTGGTGACACGGGAAACGCTCAAAACATAGACAGTTGGAAGACCTAGTCTTCCTGTACTGATGTCGGCATTGTGTCTCTTATATTTAATTCCGATGCAATTTCTGTGTTTCATCGTCAATGGGAAGGTCCAAGGGATACAGTAAACCTGCAGAGGTGCATCAGAATGTAAAACTGGTGACACAGGAAACGCTCAAAACATAGACAGTAGGAAGACTCAGTATTCCTGTACTTAAGTCGGCATTTTGTCTCCTATATTTAATTCCGGTGCGATTTCTGTGTTTCATCGACAATGGGATGGTCCAATGGATACAGTAAACCGGCAGAGGTGCATCGGAATGTAAAACTGGAGACACAGGAAACGCTCAAAACATAGACCGTAAGAAGACTAAGTTTTCTTGTGCTTAAGTCGGCGTTGTGTCCCTTATATTTAATTCCGATGCAATTTCTGTGTTTCATCGTCAATGGGAAGGTCCAATGGATACAGTAAACCTACAGAGGCACATCGGTATGTAAAACTGGTGACACAGGAAACGCTCAAAACATAGACAGTAGGAAGACTCAGTCTTCCTGTACTTAAGTCGACATTGTGTCTCATATATTTAATTCCGATGCAATTTCTGTGTTTCATCGTCAATGGGAAGGTCCAAGGGATACAGTAAACCTGCAGAGGTGCATCGGAATGTAAAACTAGTGACACAGGAAACGCTCAAAACATAGACAGTAGGAAGACTCAGACTTCCTGTACTTAAGTCGGCATTGTGTCTGTTATATTTAATTCCTATGCTATTTCGGTGTTTCATCGTCACTGTGAAGGTCCAAGGGATACAGTAAACCTGCAGAGGTGCATCGGTATGTAAAACTGGTGACACAGGAATCGCTCAAAACATAGACAGTACGAAGACTCAGTCTTCCTGTTCTTAAGATGGCATTGTCTCTCTTATATTTAATTCCAAAGCAATTTCTGTGTTTCATTGTCAATGGGAAGGTCCAAGGGATACAGTAAACCTGCAGAGGTGCATCGGAATGTAAAACTGGTGACACAGGAAACGCTCAAATCATAGACAGTAGGAAGACTCAGTCTTCCTGTACTTAAGTCGGCATTGTGTCTCTTATATTTATTTCGGATAAAATTTCTGTTTTTCATCGTGAATGGGAAGGTCCAAGGGATATAGTAAACAAGCAGAGGTGCATCGGAAAGTAAAACTGATGACACAGGAAACGCTCAAAACAAAGGCAGTAGGAAGACTCAGTCTTCCTGTACTTATGTCAGCATTGTGTCTCTTATTTTTAATTCCGATGCAATTTCTGTTTTTCATCGTCAATGGGAAGGTCCAAGGGATACAGTAAACCTGCAGAGGTGCATCGGAATGTAAAACTGGTGACACAGGAAACGCTCAAGACATAGACAGTACTAAGACTCAGTCTTCCTGTACTTAAGTCGGCATTGTGTCTCTTATATTTAATTCCGATGCTATTTCGGTATTTCATCGTCACTGTGAAGGTCCAAGGGATACAGTAAACCTGCAGAGGTGCATCGGTATGTAAAACTGGTGACACAGGAAACGCTAAAAACATAGACAGTACGAAGACTCAGTCTTCCTGTTCTTAAGATGGCACTATGTCTCTTATATTTAATTCCGATGCAATTTCTGTGCTTCATCGTCACTGTGAAGGTCCAAGGGATACAGTAAACCTGCAGAGGTGCATCGGAATGTAAAACTGGTGACACGGGAAACGCTCAATACATAGACAGTAAGAAGACTCAGTCATCGTGTTCTTAAGTCGGCACTGTGTCTCTAATATTTAATTCCGATGCTATTTCTGTGTTTCATCGTCAATGGGAAGTTCCAAGGGATACAGTAAACCTGCAGAGGTGCATCGGAATTTAAAGCTGGTGACACAGGAAACGCTCAAACATAGACCGTAAGAAGTCTCAGTTTTCATGTACTTAAGTCGGCGTTGTGTCTCTTATATATAATTCCGATTCAATTTCTGATTTTCATCGTCAATGGGAAGGTCCAAGGGATACAGTAAACCTGCAGAGGTGCATCGGAATGTAAAACCGGTGACACAGGAAACGCTCAAAACATAGACAGTACTAAGACTCAGTCTTCCTGTACTTAAGTCGGCATTGTGTCTCTTATATTTAATTCTGATGCAATTTCTGAGTTTCATCGACAATGGGAAGGTCCAAGGGATACAGTAAACCGGCAGAGGGGCATCGGAATGTAAAACCGGTGACACAGGAAACGCTCAAAACATAGACCGTAAGAAGACACAGTTTTCTTGTACTTAAGTCGGCGTTGTGTCTCTTGTATTTAATTCCGATGCAATTTCTGTGTTTCATCGTCAATGGGAAGGTCCAATGGATACAGTAAACCTGAAGAGGTCCATCGGAATGTAAAACTGGTGACACAGGAAACGCTCAAAACATAGACAGTAGGAAGACTCTGTCACTCTGTACTTAAGTCGGCATTGTGTCTCTTATATTTAATTTCGATGCAATTTGTGTGTTTCATCGTCAATGGGAAGGTCCAAGGGATACAGTAAACCGGCAGAGGTGCATCGGAATGTAAAACTGGTGACACAGGAAACGCTCAAAACATTGACTGTACGAAGACTGTTTTCTTGTACTTAAGTCGGCATTGTGTCTCTTAAATATTAATTCCGATGCAATTTCTGTGTTTCATCGTCAATGGGAAGGTCCAAGGGATACAGTAAACCTGCAGAGGTGCATCAGAATGTAAAACTGGTGGCAGAGGAAACGCTCAAAACATAGACAGTAGGAAGACCTAGTCTTCCTGTACTTAAGTCGGCATTGTGTCTCTTATATTTAATTCCGATGCCATTTCTGTGTTTCATCGTCAATGGGAAGGTCCAAGGGATACAGTAAACCGGCAGAGGTGCATCGGAATGTAAAACTGGTGACACAGGAAACGCTCAAAACATAGACCGTAAGAAGACTCATTTTTCTTGTGCGTAAGTCGGCGTTGTGTCTCTTATATTTAATTCCGATGCAATTTCTGTGTTTCATCGTCAATGTGATGGTCCAATGGATACTGTAAACCTGCAGAGGCAGATCGGAATGTAAAACTGGTGACACAGGAAACGCTCAAAACATAGACAGTAGGAAGACTCAGTCTTCCTGTACTTAAGTCGGCATTGTGTCTCTTATATTTAATTCCGATGCAATTTCTGCGTTTCATCGTCAATGGGAAGGTCCAAGGGATACAGTAACCCTGCAGAGGTGCATCAGAATGTAAAACTGGTGACACAGGAAACGCTCAGAAAATAGACAGTAGGAAGACTCAGTCTTCCTGTACTTAAGTCGGCATTGTGTCTCTTATATTTAATTCCGATGCAATTTCTGTGTTTCATCGTCAATGGGAAGGTCCAAGGGATACAATAAACCTGCAGAGGTGCATCGGAATGTAAAACTAGTGACACATGAAACGCTCAAATCATAGACAGTAAGAAGACTCAGTCATCCTGTTCTTAAGTCGGCAGTGTGTCTCTAATATTTAATTCCGATGCAATTTCTGTGTTTCATCGTCAATGGGAAGTTCCAAGGGATACAGTAAACCAGCAGAGGTGCATCGGAATTTAAACCTGGTGACACAGGAAACGCTCAAAACATAGACCGTATGAAGTCTCAGTATTTATGTACTTATGTCGGCGTTGTGTCTCTTATATATAATTCTGATGCAATTTCTGATTTTCATCGTCAATGGGAAGGTCCAAGGGATACAGTAAACCGGCAGAGGTGCATCGGAATGTAAAACTGATGACACAGGAAACGCTCAAAACAAAGACCTAAGAAGACTCAGTTTTCTTGTGCTTACGTCGGCGTTGTGTCTCTTACATTTAATTCCGATGCAATTTCTGTGTTTCATCGTCAATGGGAAGGTCTATGGGATACAGTAAACCAGCAAAGGTGCATCGGAATGTAAAACTAGTGACACAGGAAACGCTCAAAACATAGACAGTAAGAAGACTCAGTCTTCCTGTACTTAAGTCGGCATTGTGTCTCTTATATTTAATTCCGATGCTATTTCTGTGTTTCATCGTTACTGTGAAGTTCCAAGGGATACAGTAAACCTGCAGAGGTGCATCGGTATGTAAAACTGGTGACACAGGAAACGCTCAAAACATAGACAGTAGGAAGACTCAGTCTTCCTGTTCTTAAGATGGCATTGTGTCTCTTATATTTAATTCCAATGCAATTTCTGTGTTTCATCGCTAATGGGAAGGTCCGGGGGATACAGTAAACCTGCAGAGGTGCATCGGAATGTAAAACTGGTGACACAGGAAACGCTCAAATCATAGACAGTAGGAAGACTCAGTCATCCTGTACTTAAGTCGGCATTGTGTCTCTTATATTTATTTCCGATGAAATTTCTGTTTTTCATCGTGAATGGGAAGGTCCAATGGATATAGTAAACAAGCAGAGGTGCATCGGAAAGTAAATCTGATGACACAGGAAACGCTCAAAACATAGACAGTAGGAAGACTCAGTCTTCCTGTACTTATGTCGGCATTGTGTCTCTTATATTTATTTCCGATGAAATTTCTGTTTTTCATCGTGATTGGGTAGGTCCAATGGATATAGTAAACAAGCAGAGGTGCATCGGAAAGTAAAACTGATGACACAATAAACGCTCAGAACATAGACAGTAGGAAGACTCAGTCTTCCTGTACTTACGTCAGCATTGTGTCTCTTATTTTTAATTCCGATGCAATTTCTGTTTTTCATCGTTAATGGGAAGGTCCAAGGGATACAATAAACCTGCAGAGGTGCATCGGAATGTAAAACTGGTGACACAGGAAACGCTCAAAACATAGACAGTACTAAGACTCAGTCTTCCTGTACTTAAGACGGCACTGTGTCTCTTATATTTAATTCCGAAGCAATTTCTGTGATTCATCGCCACTGTGAAGGTCCAAGGGATACAGTAAACCTGCAGAGGTGCATCGGAATGTAAAACTGGTGACACGGGAAACGCTCAGTACATAGACAGTAAGAAGACTCTGTCATCCTGTCCTTAAGACGGCACTGTGTCTCTAATATTTAATTCCGATGCTATTTCTGTGTTTCATCGTCAATGGGAAGTTCCAAGGGATACAGTAAACCGGCAGAGGTGCATCGGAATGTAAAACTGGTGACACAGGAAACGCTCAAAACATAGACCGTAAGAAGACTCAGTTTTCTTGTGCTTAAGTCGGCGTTGTGTCTCTTATATTTAATTCCGATGCAATTTATGTGTTTCATCGTCAATGGGAAGGTCCAATGGATACAGTAAACCTGCAGAGGCACATCGGAATGTAAAACAGGTGACACAGGTAACGCTCAAAACATAGACAGTAGGAAGGCTCAGTCTTCCTGTACTTAATTCGGCATTGTGTCTCATATATTTAATTCCGATGCAATTTCTGTGTTTCATCGACAATGGGAAGGTCCAAGGGATACCGTAAACCGTCAGAGGGGCATCGGAATGTAAAACTGGTGACACAGGAAACGCTCAAAACATAGACCGTAAGAAGACACAGTTTTCTTGTACTTAAGTCGGCATTGTGTCTCTTATACTTAATTCCGATGCAATTTCTGTGTTTCATCGTCAATGGGAAGGCCCAAGGGATACAGTAAACCTGCAGAGGTGCATCAGAATGTAAAACTGGTGACAGAGGAAACGCTCCAAGCATAGACAGTAGGAAGACCTAGTCTTCCTGTACTTAAGTCGGCATTGTGTCTCTTATATTTAATTCCGATGCAATTTCTGTGTTTCATCGTCAATGGGAAGGACCAAGGGATACAGTAAACCTGCAGAGGTGCATCCGAATGTAAAACTGGTGACACAGGAAACGCTCAAAACATAGACAGTAGGATGTCTCAGTCTTCCTGTACTTAAGCCGGCATTGTGTCTCTTATATTTAATTTCGATGGAATTTGTGTGTTTCATCGCCAATTGGATGGTCCAGGGGATACAGTAAACCTGCAGATGTGCATCGGAATGTAAAACTGGTGACACAGAAAACGCTCAAAACATTGACTGTAAGAAGACTGTTTTCTTGTACTTAAGTCGGCATTGTGTCTCTTATATTTAATTCCGATGAAATTTCTGTGTTTCATCGTCAATGGGAAGGTCCAAGGGATACAGTAAACCTGCAGAGGTCCATCGGAATGTAAAACTAGTGACACAGGAAACGCGCAAAACATAGACAGTAGGAAGACTCAGTCTTCCTGTACTTAAGTCGGCATTGTGTCTCCTATATTTAATTCCGGTGCGATTTCAGTGTTTCATCGACAATGGGAAGGTCCAAGGGATACAGTAAACCGGCCGAGGTGCATCGGAATGTAAAACTGGTGACACAGGAAACGCTCAAAACATAGACCGTAAGAAGACTCAGTTTTCTTGTGCTTATGTCGGCGTTGTGTCTCTTATATTTAATTCCGATGCAATTTCTGTGTTCCATCGTCAATGGGAAGGTCCAATGGATACAGTAAACCTGCAGAGGCACATCGGTATGTAAAACTGGTGATACAGGAAACGCTCAAAACATAGACAGTAGGAAGACTCAGTCTTCCTGTACTTAAGTCGGCATTGTGTCTCTTACATTTAATTCCGTTGCAATTTCTGTGTTTCATCGTCAATGGGAAGGTCCAATGGATACAGTAAACCTACAGAGGCACATCGGTATGTAAAACTGGTGACACAGGAAACGCTCAAAACATAGACAGTAGGAAGACTCAGTCTTCCTGTACTTAAGTCGACATTGTGTCTCATATATTTAATTCCGATGCAATTTCTGTGTTTCATCGTCAATGGGAATGTCCAAGGGATACAGTAAACCGGCCGAGGTGCATCGGAATGTAAAACTGGTGACACAGGAAACGCTCAAATCATAGACAGTAGGAAGACTCAGTCTTCCTGTACTTAAGTCGGCATTGTGTCTCTTATATTTATTTCGGATAAAATTTCTGTTTTTCATCGTGAATGGGAAGGTCCAAGGGATATAGTAAACAAGCAGAGGTGCATCGGAAAGTAAAACTGATGACACAGGAAACGCTCAAAACAAAGACAGTAGGAAGACTCAGTCTTCCTGTACTTATGTCAGCATTGTGTCTCTTATTTTTAATTCCGATGCAATTTCTGTTTTTCATCGTCAATGGGGAGGTCCAAGGGATACAATAAACCTGCAGAGGTGCATCGGAATGTAAAACTGGTGACACAGGAAACGCTCAGAACTTAGACAGTACTAAGACTCAGTCTTCCTGTACTTAAGTCGGCACTGTGTCACTTATATTTAATTCCGATGCAATTTCTGTGCTTCATCGTCACTGTGAAGGTCCAAGGGATACAGTAAACCTGCAGAGGTGCATCGGAATGTAAAACTGGTGACACGGGAAACGCTCAATACATAGACAGTAAGAAGACTCAGTCATCGTGTTCTTAAGTCGGCAATGTGTCTCTAATATTTAATTCCGATGCTATTTCTGTGTTTCATCGTCAATGGGAAGTTCCAAGGGATACAGTAAACCTGCAGAAGTGCATCGGAATTTAAACCTGGTGACACAGCAAACGCTCAAAACATAGACCGTAAGAAGTCTCAGTTTTCATGTACTTAAGTCGGCGTTGTGTCTCTTATATATAATTCCGATGCAATTTCTGATTTTCATCGTCAATGGGAAGGTCCAAGGGATACAGTAAACCTGCAGAGGTGCATCGGGATGTAAAACTGGTGACACAGGAAACGCTCAAAACATAGACAGTACTAAGACTCAGTCTTCCTGTACTTAAGTCGGCATTGTGTCTCTTATATTTAATTCCGATGCAATTTCTGTGTTTCATCGACAATGGGAAGGTCCAAGGGATACAGTAAACCGGCAAAGGGGCGTCGGAATGTAAAACCGGTGACACAGGAAACGCTCAAAACATAGACCGTAAGAAGAGACAGTTTTCTTGTACTTAAGTCGGCGTTGTGTCTCTTATATTTAATTCCGATGCAATTTCTGTGTTTCATCGTCAATGGGAAGGTCCAATGGATGCAGTAAACCTGCAGAGGTCCATCGGAATGTAAAACTGGTGACACAGGAAACGCTCAAAGCATAGACAGTAGGAAGACTCTGTCACTCTGTACTTAAGTCGGCATTGTGTCTCTTATATTTAATTTCGATGCAATTTGTGTGTTTCATCGCCAATGGGAAGTTCCAGGGGATACAGTAAACCTGCAGAGGTGCATCGGAATTTAAAACTGGTGGCACAGGAAACGCTCAAACATTGACTGTAAGAAGACTGTTTTCTTGTACTTAAGTCGGCATTGTGTCTCTTAAATATTAATTCCGATGCAATTTCTGTGTTTCATCGTCAATGGGAAGGTCCAAGGGATACAGTAAACCTGCAGAGGTGCATCAGAATGTAAAACTGGTGACAGAGGAAACGCTCAAAACATAGACAGTAGGAAGACCTAGTCTTCCTGTACTTAAGTCGGCATTGTGTCTCTTATATTTAATTCCGATGCAATTTCTGTGTTTCATCGTCAATGGGAAGGTCCAAGGGATACAGTAAACCGGCAGAAGTGCATCGGAATGTAAAACCGGTGACACAGGAAACGCTCAAAACATAGACCGTAAGAAGACTCATTTTTCTTGTGCTTAAGTCGGCGTTGTGTCTCTTATATTTTATTCCGATGCAATTTCTGTGTTTCATCGTCAATGGGAAGGTCCAATGGATACAGTAAACCTGCAGAGGTCCATCGGAATGTAAAACTGGTGACACAGGAAACGCTCAAAACATAGACAGTAGGAAGACTCAGTCTTCCTGTACTTAAGTCGGCATTGTGTCTCTTATATTTAATTCCGATGCAATTTCTGTGTTTCATCGTCAATGGGAAGGTCCAAGGGATACAGTAAACCTGCAGAGGTGCATCAGAATGTAAAACTGGTGACACAGGAAACGCTCAAAAAATAGACAGTAGGAAGTCTCAGTCTTCCTGTACTTAAGTCGGCATTGTGTCTCTTATATTTAATTCCGATGCAATTTCTGTGTTTCATCGTCAATGGGAAGTTCCAAGGGATACAGTTAACCTGCCGAGGTGCATCGGAATTTAAGCCTGGTGACACAGGAAACGCTCAAAACATAGACCGTATGAAGTCTCAGTTTTCATGTACTTAAGTCGGCGTTGTGTCTCTTATATATAATTCTGATGCAATTTCTGATTTTCATCGTCAATGGGAAGGTCCAAGGGATACAGTAAACCGGCAGAGGTGCATCGGAATGTAAAACTGATGACACAGGAAACGCTCAAAACATAGACCGTAAGAAGACTCAGTTTTCTTGTGCTTAAGTCGGCGTTGTGTCTCTTACATTTAATTCCGATGCAATTTCTGTGTTTCATCGTTAATGGGAAGGTCCAAGCGATACAGTAAATCTGCAAAGGTGCATCGAAATGTAAAACTAGTGACACAGGAAACGCTCAAAACATAGACAGTAAGAAGACTCAGTCTTCCTGTACTTAAGTCGGCATTGTGTCTCTTATATTTAATTCCGATGCTATTTCTGTGTTTCATCGTTACTGTGAAGGTCCAAGGGATACAGTAAACCTGCAGAGGTGCATCGGTATGTAAAACTGGTGACACAGGAAACGCTCAAAACATAGACAGTAGGAAGACTCAGTCTTCCTGTTCTTAAGATGGCATTGTGTCTCTTATATTTAATTCCAATGCAATTTCTGTGTTTCATCGCTAATGGGAAGGTCCGGGGGATACAGTAAACCTGCAGAGGTGCATCGGAATGTAAAACTGGTGACACAGGAAACGCTCAAACATTGACTGTAAGAAGACTCTTTTCTTGTACTTAAGTCGGCATTGTGTCTCTTATATTTAATTCCGGTGCGATTTCTGTGTTTCATCGACAATGGGAAGGTCCAAGGGATACAGTAAACCTGCAGAGGTGCATCGGAATGTAAAACTGGTGACACAGGAAACGCTCAAATCATAGACAGTAGGAAGACTCAGTCTTCCTGTACTTAAGTCGGCATTGTGTCTCTTATATTTATTTCCGATGAAATTTCTGTTTTTCATCGTGAATGGGAAGGTCCTATGGATATAGTAAACAAGCAGAGGTGCATCGGAAAGTAAATCTGATGACACAGGAAACGCTCAAAACATAGACAGTAGGAAGACTCAGTCCTCCTGTACTTAAGTCGGCATTGTGTCTCTTATATTTATTTCCGATGAAATTTCTGTTTTTCATCGTGAATGGGAAGGTCAAATGGATATAGTAAACAAGCAGAGGTGCATCGGAAAGTAAAACTGAAGACACAATAAACGCTCAAAACATAGACAGTAGGAAGACTCAGTCTTCCTGTACTTAAGTCAGCATTGTGTCTCTTATTTTTAATTCCGATGCAATTTCTGTTTTTCATCGTTAATGGGAAGGTCCAAGGGATACAATAAACCTGCAGAGGTGCATCGGAATGTAAAACTGGTGACACAGGAAACGCTCAAAACATAGACTGTACTAAGACTCAGTCTTCCTGTACTGAAGACGGCACTGTGTCTCTTATATTTAATTCCGAAGCAATTTCTGTGATTCATCGTCACTGCGAAGGTCCAAGGGATACATTAAACCGGCAGAGGTGCATCGGAATGTAAAACTCGTGACACAGGAAACGCTCAAAACATAGACCGTAAGAAGACTCAGTTTTCTTGTGCTTAAGTCGGAGTTGTGTCTCTTATATTTAATTCCGATGCAATTTCTGTGTTTCATCGTCAATGGGAAGGTCCAATGGATACAGTAAACCTGCAGAGGCACATCGGAATGTAAAACAGGTGACACACGTAACGCTCAAAATATAGACAGTAGGAAGACTCAGTCTTCCTGTACTTAATTCGGCATTGTGTCTCTTATATTTAATTCCGATGCAATTTCTGTGTTTCATCGTCAATGGGAAGGTCCACGGGATACAGTAAACCTGCAGAGGTGCATCAGAATGTAAAACTGGTGACACAGGAAACGCTCAAAAAATAGACAGTAGGAAGACTCAGTCTTCCTGTAATTAAGTCGGCATTGTGTCTCTAATATTTAATTCCGATGCAATTTCAGTGTTTCATCGTCAATGGGAAGGTCCAAGGGATACAATAAACCTGCAGAGGTGCATCGGAATGTAAAACTGGTGACACGGGAAACGCTCAATACATAGACAGTAAGAAGACTCAGTCATCGTGTTCTTAAGTCGGCACTGTGTCTCTAATATTTAATTCCGATGCTATTTCTGTGTTTCATCGTCAATGGGAAGTTCCAAGGGATACAGTAAACCTGCAGAGGTGCATCGGAATTTAAACCTGGTGACACAGCAAACGCTCAAAACATAGACCGTAAGAAGTCTCAGTTTTCATGTACTTAAGTCGGCGTTGTGTCTCTTATATATAATTCCGATGCAATTTCTGATTTTCATCGTCAATGGGAAGGACCAAGGGATACAGTAAACCTGCAGAGGTGCATCGGGATGTAAAACTGGTGACACAGGAAACGCTCAAAACATAGACAGTACTAAGACTCAGTCTTCCTGTACTTAAGTCGGCATTGTGTCTCTTATATTTAATTCCGATGCAATTTCTGTGTTTCATCGACAATGGGAAGGTCCAAGGGATACAGTAAACCGGCAAAGGGGCGTCGGAATGTAAAACCGGTGACACAGGAAACGCTCAAAACATAGACCGTAAGAAGACACAGTTTTCTTGTACTTAAGTCGGCGTTGTGTCTCTTATATTTAATTCCGATGCAATTTCTGTGTTTCATCGTCAATGGGAAGGTCCAATGGATGCAGTAAACCTGCAGAGGTCCATCGGAATGTAAAACTGGTGACACAGGAAACGCTCAAAACATAGACAGTAGGAAGACTCTGTCACTCTGTACTTAAGTCGGCATTGTGTCTCTTATATTTAATTTCGATGCAATTTGTGTGTTTCATCGCCAATGGGAAGTTCCAGGGGATACAGTAAACCTGCAGAGGTGCATCGGAATGTAAAACTGGTGACACAGGAAACGCTCAAACATTGACTGTAAGAAGACTGTTTTCTTGTACTTAAGTCGGCATTGTGTCTCTTAAATATTAATTCCGATGCAATTTCTGTGTTTCATCGTCAATGGGAAGGTCCAAGGGATACAGTAAACCTGCAGAGGTGCATCAGAATGTAAAACTGGTGACAGAGGAAACGCTCAAAACATAGACAGTAGGAAGACCTAGTCTTCCTGTACTTAAGTCGGCATTGTGTCTCTTATATTTAATTCCGATGCAATTTCTGTGTTTCATCGTCAATGGGAAGGTCCAAGGGATACAGTAAACCGGCAGAAGTGCATCGGAATGTAAAACCGGTGACACAGGAAACGCTCAAAACATAGACCGTAAGAAGACTCATTTTTCTTGTGCTTAAGTCGGCGTTGTGTCTCTTATATTTAATTCCGATGCAATTTCTGTGTTTCATCGTCAATGGGAAGGTCCAATGGATACAGTAAACCTGCAGAGGTCCATCGGAATGTAAAACTGGTGACACAGGAAACGCTCAAAACATTGACAGTAGGAAGACTCAGTCTTCCTGTACTTAAGTTGGCATTGTGTCTCTTATATTTAATTCCGATGCAATTTCTGTGTTTCATCGTCAATGGGAAGGTCCAAGGGATACAGTAAACCTGCAGAGGTGCATCAGAATGTAAAACTGGTGACACAGGAAACGCTCAAAAAATAGACAGTAGGAAGTCTCAGTCTTCCTGTACTTAAGTCGGCATTGTGTCTCTTATATTTAATTCCGATGCAATTTCTGTGTTTCATCGTCAATGGGAAGTTCCAAGGGATACAGTAAACCTGCCGAGGTGCATCGGAATTTAAGCCTGGTGACACAGGAAACGCTCAAAACATAGACCGTATGAAGTCTCAGTTTTCATGTACTTAAGTCGGCGTTGTGTCTCTTATATATAATTCTGATGCAATTTCTGATTTTCATCGTCAATGGGAAGGTCCAAGGGATACAGTAAACCGGCAGAGGTGCATCGGAATGTAAAACTGATGACACAGGAAACGCTCAAAACATAGACCGTAAGAAGACTCAGTTTTCTTGTGCTTAAGTCGGCGTTGTGTCTCTTACATTTAATTCCGATGCAATTTCTGTGTTTCATCGTTAATGGGAAGGTCCAAGCGATACAGTAAATCTGCAAAGGTGCATCGGAATGTAAAACTAGTGACACAGGAAACGCTCAAAACATAGACAGTAAGAAGACTCAGTCTTCCTGTACTTAAGTCGGCATTGTGTCTCTTATATTTCATTCCGATGCTATTTCTGTGTTTCATCGTTACTGTGAAGGTCCAAGGGATACAGTAAACCTGCAGAGGTGCATCGGTATGTAAAACCGGTGACACAGGAAACGCTCAAAACATAGACAGTAGGAAGACTCAGTCTTCCTGTTCTTAAGATGGCATTGTGTCTCTTATATTTAATTCCAATGCAATTTCTGTGTTTCATCGCTAATGGGAAGGTCCGGGGGATACAGTAAACCTGCAGAGGTGCATCGGAATGTAAAACTGGTGACACAGGAAACGCTCAAACATTGACTGTAAGAAGACTCTTTTCTTGTACTTAAGTCGGCATTGTGTCTCTTATATTTAATTCCGGTGCGATTTCTGTGTTTCATCGACAATGGGAAGGTCCAAGGGATACAGTAAACCTGCAGAGGTGCATCGGAATGTAAAACTGGTGACACAGGAAACGCTCAAATCATAGACAGTAGGAAGACTCAGTCTTCCTGTACTTAAGTCGGCATTGTGTCTCTTATATTTATTTCCGATGAAATTTCTGTTTTTCATCGTGAATGGGAAGGTCCAATGGATATAGTAAACAAGCAGAGGTGCATCGGAAAGTAAATCTGATGACACAGGAAACGCTCAAAACATAGACAGTAGGAAGACTCAGTCCTCCTGTACTTAAGTCGGCATTGTGTCTCTTATATTTATTTCCGATGAAATTTCTGTTTTTCATCGTGAATGGGAAGGTCAAATGGATATAGTAAACAAGCAGAGGTGCATCGGAAAGTAAAACTGAAGACACAATAAACGCTCAAAACATAGACAGTAGGAAGACTCAGTCTTCCTGTACTTAAGTCAGCATTGTGTCTCTTATTTTTATTTCCGATGCAATTTCTGTTTTTCATCGTTAATGGGAAGGTCCAAGGGATACAATAAACCTGCAGAGGTGCATCGGAATGTAAAACTGGTGACACAGGAAACGCTCAAAACATAGACTGTACTAAGACTCAGTCTTCCTGTACTGAAGACGGCACTGTGTCTCTTATATTTAATTCCGAAGCAATTTCTGTGATTCATCGTCACTGCGAAGGTCCAAGGGATACATTAAACCGGCAGAGGTGCATCGGAATGTAAAACTCGTGACACAGGAAACGCTCAAAACATAGACCGTAAGAAGACTCAGTTTTCTTGTGCTTAAGTCGGAGTTGTGTCTCTTATATTTAATTCCGATGCAATTTCTGTGTTTCATCGTCAATGGGAAGGTCCAATGGATACAGTAAACCTGCAGAGGCACATCGGAATGTAAAACAGGTGACACAGGTAACGCTCAAAATATAGACAGTAGGAAGACTCAGTCTTCCTGTACTTAATTCGGCATTGTGTCTCTTATATTTAATTCCGATGCAATTTCTGTGTTTCATCGTCAATGGGAAGGTCCACGGGATACAGTAAACCTGCAGAGGTGCATCAGAATGTAAAAATGGTGACACAGGAAACGCTCAAAAAATAGACAGTAGGAAGACTCAGTCTTCCTGTAATTAAGTCGGCATTGTGTCTCTAATATTTAATTCCGATGCAATTTCAGTGTTTCATCGTCAATGGGAAGGTCCAAGGGATACAATAAACCTGCAGAGGTGCATCGGAATGTAAAACTAGTGACACAGGAAACGCTCAAAACATAGACAGTAAGAAGACTCAGTCATCCTGTACTAAAGTCGGCACTGTGTCTCTAATATTTAATTCCGATGCAATTTCTGTGTTTCATCGTCAATGGGAAGTTCCAAGGGATACCGTAAACCTGCAGAGGTGCATCGGAATTTAAACCTGGTGACACAGGAAACGCTCAAACCATAGACCGTATGAAGTCTCAGTTTTCATGTACTTAAGTCGGCGTTGTGTCTCTTATATATAATTCCGATGCAATTTCGGATTTTCATCGTCAATGGGAAGGTCCAAGGGATACAGTAAACCTGCATAGGTGCATCGGAATGTATATCTGATGACACAGGAAACGCTCAAATCATAGACAGTATGAAGACTCAGTCTTCCTGTACTTAAGTCGGCATTGTGTCTCTCATATTTAATTCCGATGCGATTTCTGTGTTTCATCGACAATGGGAAGGTCCAAGGGATACCGTAAACCGTCAGAGGGGCATCGGAATGTAAAACTGGTGACACAGGAAACGCTCAAAGCATAGACCGTAAAAAGACTCAGTTTTCTTGTACTTAAGTCGGCGTTGTGTCTCTTATATTTAATTCCGATGCAATTTCTGTGTTTCATCGACAATGGGAAGGTCCAAGGGATACAGTAAACATGCAGAGGTGCATCGGAATGTAAAACTGATGACACAGGAAACGCTCAAAACATTGACTGTAAGAAGACTGTTTTCTTGTACTTAAGTCGGCATTGTCTCTCTTATATTTAATTCCGATGCTATTTCTGTGTTTCTTCGTCAATGGGAAGGTCCACGGGATACAGTAAACCTGCAGGGGTGCATCAGAATGTAAAACTGGTGACACAGGAAACGCTCAAAAAATAGACAGTAGGAAGACTCAGTCTTCCTGTAATTAAGTCGGCATTGTGTCTCTAATATTTAATTCCGATGCAATTTCAGTGTTTCATCGTCAATGGGAAGGTCCAAGGGATACAATAAACCTGCAGAGGTGCATCGGAATGTAAAACTAGTGACACAGGAAACGCTCAAAACATAGACAGTAAGAAGACTCAGTCATCCTGTACTTAAGTCGGCACTGTGTCTCTAATATTTAATTCCGATGCAATTTCTGTGTTTCATCGTCAATGGGAAGTTCCAAGGGATACCATAACCTGAAGAGGTGCATCGGAATTTAAACCTGGTGGCACAGGAAACGCTCAAACCATAGACCGTATGAAGTCTCAGTTTTCATGTACTTAAGTCGGCGTTGTGTCTCTTATATATAATTCCGATGCAATTTCGGATTTTCATCGTCAATGGGAAGGTCCAAGGGATACAGTAAACCTGCAGAGGTGCATCGGAATGTATATCTGATCACACAGGAAACGCTCAAATCATAGACAGTATGAAGACTCAGTGTTCCTGTACTTAAGTCGGCATTATGTCTCTTATATTTAATTCCGATGCAATTTCTGTGTTTCATCGTCAATGGGAGGATCCAAGGGATACAGTTAACCTGCAGAGGTGCATCGGAATGTAAAACTGTGACACAGGAAACGCTCAAAACATAGACAGTAGGAAGACTCAGTCTTCCTGTACTTAAGTCGGCATTGTGTCTCTCATATTTAATTCCGATGCGATTTCTGTGTTTCATCGACAATGGGAAGGTCCAAGGGATACCGTAAACCGTCAGAGGGGCACCGGAATGTAAAACTGGTGACACAGGAAACGCTCAAAACATAGACCGTAAGAAGACACAGTTTTCTTGTACTTAAGTCGGCATTGTGTCTCTTATATTTAATTCCGATGCAATTTCAGTGTTTCATCGTCAATGGGAAGGTCCAAGGGATACAGTAAACCTGCAGAGGTGCCTCAGAATGTAAAACTGGTGACAGAGGAAACGCTCCAAGCATAGACATTAGGAAGACCTAGTCTTCCTGTACTTAAGTCGGCATTGTGTCTCTTATATTTAATTCCGATGCAATTTCTGTGTTTCATCGACAATGGGAAGGTGCAAGGGATGCAGTAAACCGGCAGAGGTGCATCGGAATGTAAAACTGGTGACACAGGAAACGCTCAAAACATAGACCGTAAAAAGACTCAGTTTTCTTGTACTTAAGTCGGCGTTGTGTCTCTTATATTTAATTCCGATGCAATTTCTGTGTTTCATCGTCAATGGGAAGGTCCAAGGGATATAATAAACAAGCAGAGGTGCATCGGAAAGTAAAACTGATGACACAGGAAACGCTCAAAAAATAGACAGTAGGAAGTCTGAGTCTTCCTGTACTTATGTCGGCATTGTGTCTCTAATATTTAATTCCGATGCAATTTCAGTGTTTCATCGTCAATGGGAAGGTCCAAGGGATACAATAAACCTGCTGAGGTGCATCGGAATGTAAAACTAGTGACACAGGAAACGCTCAAAACATAGACAGTAAGAAGACTCAGTCATCCTGTACTTAAGTCGGCACTGTGTCTCTAATATTTAATTCCGATGCAATTTCTGTGTTTCATCGTCAATGGGAAGTTCCAAAGGATACAGTAAACCTGCAGAGGTGCATCGGAATTTAAACCTGGTGACACAGGAAACGCTCAAACCATAGACCGTATGAAGTCTCAGTTTTCATGTACTTAAGTCGGCGTTGTGTCTCTTATATATAATTCCGATGCAATTTCGGATTTTCATCGTCAATGGGAAGGTCCAAGGGATACAGTAAACCTGCAGAGGTGCATCGGAATGTATAACTGATGACACAGGAAACGCACAAATCATAGACAGTATGAAGACTCAGTGTTCCTGTACTTAAGTCGGCATTATGTCTCTTATATTTAATTCCGATGCAATTTCTGTGTTTCATCGTCAATGGGAGGGTCCAAGGGATACAGTTAACCTGCAGAGGTGCACCGGAATGTAAAACTGGTGACACAGGAAACGCTCAAAACATAGACAGTAGGAAGACTCAGTCTTCCTGTACTTAAGTCGGCATTGTGTCTCTTATATTTAATTTCGATGCGATTTCATGTGTTTCATCGACAATGGGAAGGTCCAAGGGATACCGTAAACCGTCAGAGGGGTATCGGAATGTAAAACTGGTGACACAGGAAACGCTCAAAGCATAGACCGTAAGAAGACACAGTTTTCTTGTACTTAAGTCGGCATTGTGTCTCTTATACTTAATTCCGATGCAATGTCTGTGTTTCATCGTCAATGGGAAGGTCCAAGGGATACAGTAAACCTGCAGAGGTGCATCAGAATGTAAAACTGGTGACAGAGGAAACGCTCCACGCATAGACAGTAGGAAGACCTAGTCTTCCTGTACTTAAGTCGGCACTGTGTCTCTTATATTTAATTCCGATGCAATTTCTGTGTTTCATCGTCAATGGGAAGGACCAAGAGATACAGTAAACCTGCAGAGGTGCATCCGAATGTAAAACTGGTGACACAGGAAACGCTCAAAACATAGACAGTAGGAAGTCTCAGTCTTCCTGTACTTAAGCCGGCATTGTGTCTCTTATATTTAATTCCGATGCGATTTCTGTGTTTCATCGACAATGGGAAGGTGCAAGGGATGCAGTAAACCGACAGAGGTGCATCGGAATGTAAAACTGGTGAAACAGGAAACGCTCAAAGCATAGACCGTAAAAAGACTCAGTTTTCTTGTACTTAAATCGGCGTTGTGTCTCTTATATTTAATTCCGATGCAATTTCTGTGTTTCATCGTCAATGGGAAGGTCTAAGGGATACAGTAAACATGCAGAGGTGCATCGGAATGTAAAACTGATGACACAGGAAACGCTCAAAACATTGACCGTAAGAAGACTGTTGCTTGTACTTAAGTCGGCATTGTGTCTCTTATATTTAATTCCGATGCAATTTCTGTGTTTCATCGTCAATGGGAAGGTCCAAGGGATACAGTAAACCTGCAGAGGTCCATCGGATAGTAAAACTAGTGACACAGGAAACGCTCAAAACATAGACAGTAAGAAGACTCAGTCATCCTGTTCTTAAGTCGGCACTGTGTCTGTAATATTTAATTCCGATGCAATTTCTGTGTTTCATCGTCAATGGGAAGTTGCAAGGGATACAGTAAACCTGCAGAGGTGCATCGGAATTCAAACCTGGTGACACAGGAAACGCTCAAAACATAGACCGTATGAAGTCTCAGTTTTAATGTACTTAAGTCGGCGTTGTGTCTCATATATATAATTCCGATGCAATTTCTGATTTTCATCGTCAATGGGAAGGTCCAAGGGATACAGTAAACATGCAGAGGTGCATCGGAATGTAAAACTGATGACAGAGGAAACGCTCAAATCATAGACAGTACGAAGACCCAGTGTTCCTGTACTTAAGTCGGCATTATGTCTCTTATATTTAATTCCGATGCAATTTCTGTGTTTGATCGACAATGGGAGGGTCCAAGGGATACAGTAAACCTGCAGAGGTGCATCGGAATGTAAAACTGGTGACACAGGAAACGCTCAAAACATAGACAGTAGGAAGACTCTATCTTCCTGTACTTAAGTCTGCATTGTGTCTCTTATATTTAATTACGATGCGATTTCTGTGTTTCATCGACAATGGGAAGGTCCAAGGGATACCGTCAACCGGCAGAGGGGCACCGGAATGTAAAACTGGTGACACAGGAAACGCTCAAAACATAGACCGTAGGAAGACACAGTTTTGTTGTACTTAAGTCGGCGTTGTGTCTCTTATATTTAATTCCGATGCAATTCCTGTGTTTCATCGTCAATGGGAAGGTCCAATGGATACAGTAAACCTGCAGAGGTCCATCGGAATGTAAAACTGGTGACACAGGGAACGCTCAAAACATAGACAGTAGGAAGACTCTGTCTTCCTGTACTTAAGTCGGCATTGTGTCTCTTATATTTAATTTCGATGCAATTTCTGTGTTTCATCGTCAATGGGAAGGTCTAGGGGATACAGTAAACCTGCAGAGGTGCATCAGAATGTAAAACTGGTGACACAGGAAACGCTCAAAACATAGACAGTAGGAAGACTCAGTAATCCTGTACTTAAGTCGGCATTGTGTCTCCTATATTGATTTCCGGTGCGATTTCTGTGTTTCATCGTCAATGGGAAGTTCCAAGGGATACAGTAAACCTGCAGAGGTGCATCGGAATTTAAACCTGGTGACACAGGAAACGCTCAAACCATAGACCGTATGAAGTCTCAGTTTTCATGTACTTAAGTCGGCGTTGTGTCTCTTATATATAATTCCGATGCAATTTCGGATTTTCATCGTCAATGGGAAGGTCCAAGGGATACAGTAAACCTGCAGAGGTGCATCGGAATGTATAACTGATGACACAGGAAACGCTCAAATCATAGACAGTATGAAGACTCAGTGTTCCTGTACTTAAGTCGGCATTATGTCTCTTATATTTAATTCCGAAGCAATTTCTGTGTTTCATCGTCAATGGGAGGGTCCAAGGGATACAGTTAACCTGCAGAGGTGCATCGGAATGTAAAACTGGTGACACAGGAAACGCTCAAAACATAGACAGTAGGAAGACTCAGTCTTCCTGTACTTAAGTCGGCATTGTGTCTCTTATATTTAATTTCGATGCGATTTCTGTGTTTCATCGACAATGGGAAGGTCCAAGGGATACCGTAAACCGTCAGAGGGGTATCGGAATGTAAAACTGGTGACACAGGAAACGCTCAAAGCATAGACCGTAAGAAGACACAGTTTTCTTGTACTTAAGTCGGCATTGTGTCTCTTATACTTAATTCCGATGCAATTTCTGTGTTGCATCGTCAATGGGAAGCTCCAAGGGATACAGTAAACCTGCAGAGGTGCATCAGAATGTAAAACTGGTGACAGAGGAAACGCTCCACGCATAGACAGTAGGAAGACCTAGTCTTCCTGTACTTAAGTCGGCACTGTGTCTCTTATATTTAATTCCGATGCAATTTCTGTGTTTCATCGTCAATGGGAAGGACCAAGGGATACAGTAAACCTGCAGAGGTCCATCGGAATGTAAAACTAGTGACACAGAAAACGCTCAAAACATAGACAGTTAGAAGACTCAGTCATCCTGTTCTTAAGTCGGCACTGTTTCTGTAATATTTAATTCCGATGCAATTTCTGTGTTTCATCGTCAATGGGAAGTTGCAAGGGATACAGTAAACCTGCAGAGGGGCATCGGAATTCAAACCTGGTGACACAGGAAACGCTCAAAACATAGACCGTATGAAGTCTCAGTTTTCATGTACTTAAGTCGGCGTTGTGTCTCTTATATATAATTCCGATGCAATTTCTGATTTTCATCGTCAATGGGAAGGTCCAAGGGATACAGTAAACATGCAGAGGTGCATCGGAATGTAAAACTGATGACACAGGAAACGCTCAAATCATAGACAGTATGAAGACCCAGTGTTCCTGTACTTAAGTCAGCATTATGTCTCTTATATTTAATTCCGATGCAATTTCTGTGTTTGATCGACAATGGGAGGGTCCAAGGGATACAGTAAACCTGCAGAGGTGCATCGGAATGTAAAACTGGTGACACAGGAAACGCTCAAAACATAGACAGTAGGAAGACTCAAAATATCCTGTACTTAAGTCTGCATTGTGTCTCTTATATTTAATTCCAATGCGATTTCTGTGTTTCATCGACAATGGGAAGGTCCAAGGGATACCGTCAACCGGCAGAGGGGCACCGGAATGTAAAACTGGTGACACAGGAAACGCTCAAAACATAGACCGTAGGAAGACACAGTTTTGTTGTACTTAAGTTGGCGTTGTGTCTCTTATATTTAATTCCGATGCAATTCCTGTGTTTCATCGTCAATGGGAAGGTCCAATGGATACAGTAAACCTGCAGAGGTCCATCGGAATGTAAAACTGGTGACACAGGGAACGCTCAAAACATAGACAGTAGGAAGACTCTGTCTTCCTGTACTTAAGTCGCCATTGTGTCTCTTATATTTAATTTCGATGCAATTTCTGTGTTTCATCGTCAATGGGAAGGTCCAGGGGATACACTAAACCTGCAGAGGTGCATCAGAATGTAAAACTGGTGACACAGGAAACGCTCAAAACATAGACAGTAGGAAGACTCAGTATTCCTGTACTTAAGTCGGCATTGTGTCTCCTATATTTAATTCCGGTGCGATTTCTGTGTTTCATCGACAATGGGAAGGTCCAAGGGATACAGTAAACCGGCCGAGGTGCATCGGAATGTAAAACTGGTGACACAGGAAACGCTCAAAACATAGACCGTAAGAAGACTCAGTTTTCTTGTGTTTATGTCGGCGTTGTGTCTCTTATATTTAATTCCGATGCAATTTCTGTGTTTCATCGTCAATGGGAAGGTCCAATGGATACAGTAAACCTGCAGAGGCACATCGGAATGTAAAACTGGTGACACAGGAAGCGCTCAAAACATAGAAAGTAGGAAGACTCAGTCTTCCTTTACTTAAGTCGGCATTGTGTCTCTTATATTTAATTCCGATGCAATTTCTGTGTTTCATCGTCAATGGGAAGGCCCAAGGGATACAGTAAACCTGCAGAGGTGCATCAGAATGTAAAACTGGTGACACAGGAAACGCTCAAAACATAGACCGTAAGAAGAATCAGTTTTCTTGTGCTTAAGTCGGCGTTGTGTCTCTTATATTTAATTCCGATGCAATTTCTGTGTTCCATCGTCAATGGGAAGGTCCAATGGATACAGTAAACCTGCAGAGGCACATCGGTATGTAAAACTGGTGATACAGGAAACGCTCAAAACATAGACAGTAGGAAGACTCAGTCTTCCTGTACTTAAGTCGGCATTGTGTCTCTTATATTTAATTCCGATGCAATTTCTGTCTTTCATCGTCAATGGGAAGGTCCAAGGGATACAGTAAACTTGCAAAGGTGCATCGGAATGTAAAACTAGTGACACAGGAAACGCTCAAAACATAGACAGTAAGAAGACTCAGTCATCCTGTTCTTAAGTCGGCACTGTGTCTCTAATATTTAATTCCGATGCAATTTCTGTGTTTCATCGTCAATGGGAAGTTCCAAGGGATACAGTAAACCTGCAGAGGTGCATCGGAATTTAAACCTGGTGACAGAGGAAACGCTCAAATCATAGACAGTAGGAAGACTCAGTCTTCCTGTACTTAAGTAGGCATTGTGTCTCTTATATTTAATTCCGATGCAATTTCTGTGTTTCATCGAAAATGGGAAGGTGCAAGGGATGCAGTAAACAGGCAGAGGTGCATCGGAATGTAAAACTGGTGACACAGGAAACGCTCAAAACATAGACCGTAAAAAGACTCAGTTTTCTTGTACTTAAGTCGGCGTTGTGTCTCTTATATTTAATTCCGATGCAATTTCTGTGTTTCATCGTCAATGGGAAGGTCCAAGGGATATAATAAACATGCAGAGGTGCATCGGAAAGTTAAACTGATGACACAGGAAACGCTCAAAAAATAGACAGTAGGAAGTCTGAGTCTTCCTGTACTTAAGTCGGCATTGTGTCTCTAATATTTAACTCCGATGCAATTTCAGTGTTTCATCGTCAATGGGAATTTCCAAGGGATACAATAAACCTGCAGAGGTGCATCGGAATGTAAAACTAGTGACACAGAAAACGCTCAAAACATAGACAGTAAGAAGTCTCAGTCATCCTGTACTTAAGTCGGCACTGTGTCTCTAATATTTAATTCCGATGCAATTTCTGTGTTTCATCGTCAATGGGAAGTTCCAAGGGATACAGTAAACCTGCAGAGGTGCATCGGAATTTAAACCTGGTGACACAGGAAAAGCTCAATCCATATACCGTATGAAGTCTCAGTTTTCATGTACTTAAGTCGGCGTTGTGTCTCTTATACTTAATTCCGATGCAATTTCTGTGTTTCATCGTCAATGGGAAGGTCCAAGGGATACAGTAAACCTGCAGAGGTGCATCAGAATGTAAAACTGGTGACAGAGGAAACGCTCCACGCATAGACTGTAGGAAGACCTAGTCTTCCTGTACTTAAGTCGGCATTGTGTCTCTTATATTTAATTCCGATGCAATTTCTGTGTTTCATCGTCAATGGGTGGGTCCAAGGGATACAGTTAACCTGCAGAGGTGCATCGGAATGTAAAAGTGGTGACACAGGAAACGCTCAAAACATAGACAGTAGGAAGACTCAGTCTTCCTGTACTTAAGTCGGCATTGTGTCTCTTATATTTAATTCCGATGCGATTTCTGTGTTTCATCGACAATGGGAAGGTCCAAGGGATACCGTAAACCGTCAGAGGGGTATCGGAATGTAAAACTGGTGACACAGGAAACGCTCAAAACATAGACCGTAAGAAGACACAGTTTTCTTGTACTTAAGTCGGCATTGTGTCTCTTATACTTAATTCCGGATCAATTTCTGTGTTTCATCGTCAATGGGAAGGTCCAAGGGATACAGTAAACCTGCAGAGGTGCATCAGAATGTAAAACTGGTGACAGAGGAAACGCTCCACGCATAGACAGTAGGAAGACCTAGTCTTCCTTTACCTAAGTCGGCATTGTGTCTCTTATATTTAATTCCGATGCAATTTCTGTGTTTCATCGTCAATGGGAAGGACCAAGAGATACAGTAAACCTGCAGAGGTGCATCCGAATGTAAAACTGGTGACACAGGAAACGCTCAAAACATAGACAGTAGTAAGTCTCAGTCTTCCTGTACTTAAGCCGGCATTGTATCTCTTATATTTAATTCCGATGCGATTTCTGTGTTTCATCGACAATGGGAAGGTGCAAGGGATGCAGTAAACCGACAGAGGTGCATCGGAATGTAAAACTGGTGACACAGGAAACGCTCAAATCATAGACCGTAAAAAGACTCAGTTTTCTTGTACTTAAGTCGGCGTTGTGTCTCTTATATTTAATTCCGATGCAATTTCTGTGTTTCATCGTCAATGGGAAGGTCCAAGGGATACAGTAAACATGCAGAGGTGCATCGGAATGTAAAACTGATGACACAGGAAACGCTCAAAACATTGACTGTAAGAAGACTGTTTTCTAGTACTTAAGTCGGCATTGTGTCTCTTATATTTAAATCCGATGCAATTTCTGTGTTTCATCGTCAATGGGAAGGTCCAAGGGATACAGTAAACCTGCAGAGGTCCATCGGAATGTAAAACTAGTGACACAGGAAACGCTCAAAACATAGACAGTAAGAAGACTCAGTCATCCTGTTCTTAAGTCGGCACTGTGTCTGTAATATTTAATTCCGATGCAATTTCTGTGTTTCATCGTCAATGGGAAGTTGCAAGGGATACAGTAAACCTGCAGAGGTGCATCGGAATTCAAACCTGGTGACACAGGAAACGCTCAAAACATAGACCGTATGAAGTCTCAGTTTTCATGTACTTAAGTCGGCGTTGTGTCTCTTATATATAATTCCGATGCAATTTCTGATTTTCATCGTCAATGGGAAGGTCCAAGGGATACAGTAAAGATGCAGAGGTGCATCGGAATGTAAAACTGATGACACAGGAAACGCTCAAATCATAGACAGTATGAAGACCCAGTGTTCCTGTACTTAAGTCGGCATTATGTCTCTTATATTTAATTCCGATGCAATATCTGTGTTTGATCGACAATGGGAGGGTCCAAGGGATAAAGTAAACCTGCAGAGGTGCATCGGAATGTAAAACTGGTGACACAGGAAACGCTCAAAACATAGACAGTAGGAAGACTCAATCTTCCTGTACTTAAGTCTGCATTGTGTCTCTTATATTTAATTCCGATGCGATTTCTGTGTTTCATCGACAATGGGAAGATCCAAGGGATACCGTCAACCGGCAGAGGGGCACCGGAATGTAAAACTGGTGACACAGGAAACGCTCAAAACATAGACCGTAGGAAGACACAGTTTTGTTGTACTTAAGTCGGCGTTGTGTCTCTTATATATAATTCCGATGCAATTTCGGATTTTCATCGTCAATGGGAAGGTCCAAGGGATACAGTAAACCTGCAGAGGTGCATCGGAATGTATAACTGATGACACAGGAAACGCTCAAATCATAGACAGTATGAAGACTCAGTGTTCCTGTACTTAAGTCGGCATTATGTCTCTTATATTTAATTCCGATGCAATTTCTGTGTTTCATCGTCAATGGGAGGGTCCAAGGGATACAGTTAACCTGCAGAGGTGCATCGGAATGTAAAACTGGTGACACAGGAAACGCTCAAAACATAGACAGTAGGAAGACTCAGTCTTCCTGTACTTAAGTCGGCATTGTGTCTCTTATATTTAATTTCGATGCGATTTCTGTGTTTCATCGACAATGGGAAGGTCCAAGGCATACCGTAAACCGTCAGAGGGGTATCGGAATGTAAAACTGGTGACACAGGAAACGCTCAAAACATAGACCGTAAGAAGACACAGTTTTCTTGTACTTAAGTCGGCATTGTGTCTCTTATACTTAATTCCGATGCAATTTCTGTGTTTCATCGTCAATGGGAAGGTCCAAGGGATACAGTAAACCTGCAGAGGTGCATCAGAATGTAAAACTGGTGACAGAGAAAACGCTCCACGCATAGACAGTAGGAAGACCTAGTCTTCCTGTACTTAAGTCGGCATTGTGTCTCTTATATTTAATTCCGATGCAATTTCTGTGTTTCATCGTTAATGGGAAGGACCAAGAGATACAGTAAACCTGCAGAGGTGCATCCGAATGTAAAACTGGTGACACAGGAAACGCTCAAAACATAGACAGTAGGAAGTCTCAGTCTTCCTGTACTTAAGCCGGCATTGTGTCTCTTATATTTAATTCCGATGCGATTTCTGTGTTTCATCGACAATGGGAAGGTGCAAGGGATGCAGTAAACCGACAGAGGTGCATCGGAATGTAAAACTGGTGACACAGGAAACGCTCAAAACATAGACCGTAAAAAGACTCAGTTTTCTTGTACTTAAGTCGGCGTTGTGTCTCTTATATTTAATTCCGATGCAATTTCTGTGTTTCATCGTCAATGGGAAGGTCCAAGGGATACAGTAAACCTGTAGAGGTCCATCGGAATGTAAAACTAGTGTCACAGGAAACGCTCAAAACATAGACAGTAAGAAGACTCAGTCATCCTGTTCTTAAGTCGGCACTGTGTCTGTAATATTTAATTCCGATGCGATTTCTGTGTTTCATCGACAATGGGAAGGTCCAAGGGATACCGTCAACCGGCAGAGGGGCACCGGAATGTAAAACTGGTGACACAGGAATTGCTCAAAACATAGACCGTAGGAAGACACAGTTTTGTTGTACTTAAGTCGGCGTTGTGTCTCTTATATTTAATTCCGATGCAATTCCTGTGTTTCATCGTCAATGGGAAGGTCCAATGGATACAGTAAACCTGCAGAGGCACATCGGAATGTAAAACTGGTGACACAGGAAACGCTCAAAACATAGACAGTAGGAAGACTCAGTCTTCATTTACTTAAGTCGGCATTGTGTCTCTTATATTTAATTCCGATGCAATTTCTGTGTTTCATCGTCAATGGGAAGGTCCAAGGGATACAGTAAACCTGCAAAGGTGCATCGGAATGTAAAACTAGTGACACAGGAAACGCTCAAAACATAGACAGTAAGAAGACTCAGTCATCCTGTTCTTAAGTCGGCACTGTGTCTCTAATATTTAATTCCGATGCAATTTCTGTGTTTCATCGTCAATGGGAAGTTCCAAGGGATACAGTAAACCTGCAGAGGTGCATCGGAATTTAAACCTGGTGACACAGGAAACGCTCAAATCATAGACAGTAGGAAGACTCAGTCTTCCTGTACTTAAGTCGGCATTGTGTCTCTTATATTTATTTCGGATAAAATTTCTGTTTTTCATCGTGAATGGGAAGGTCCAAGGGATATAGTAAACAAGCAGAGGTGCATCGGAAAGTAAAACTGAAGACACAGGAAACGCTCAAAACAAAGACAGTAGGAAGACTCAGTCTTCCTGTACTTATGTCAGCATTGTGTCTCTTATTTTTAATTCCGATGCAATTTCTGTTTTTCATCGTCAATGGGAAGGACCAAGAGATACAGTAAACCTGCAGAGGTGCATCCGAATGTAAAACTGGTGACACAGGAAACGCTCAAAACATAGACAGTAGGAAGTCTCAGTCTTCCTGTACTTAAGCCGGCATTGTGTCTTTTATATTTAATTCCGATGCGATTTCTGTGTTTCATTGACAATGGGAAGGTGCAAGGGATGCAGTAAACCGACAGAGGTGCATCGGAATGTAAAACTGGTGACACAGGAAACGCTCAAAGCATAGACCGTAAAAAGACTCAGTTTTCTTGTACTTAAGTCGGCGTTGTGTCTCTTATATATAATTCCGATGCAATTTCTGATTTTCATCGTCAATGGGAAGGTCCAAGGGACACAGTAAACCTGCAGAGGTGCATCGGAATGTAAAACTGGTGACACAGGAAACGCTCAAAACATAGACAGTAGGAAGACTCAGTCTTCCTGTCCTTAAGCTGGCATTGTGTCTCTTATATTTAATTCCAATGCAATTTCTGTGTTTCATCGCTAATGGGAAGGTCCGGGGGATACAGTAATCCTGCAGAGGTGCATCGGAATGTAAAACTGGTGACACAGGAAACGCTCAAACATTGACTGTAAGAAGACTGTTTTCTTGTACTTAAGTCGGCATTGTGTCTCTTATATTTAATTCCGGTGCGATTTCTGTGTTTCATCGACAATGGGAAGGTCCAAGGCATACAGTAAACCTGCAGAGGTGCATCGGAATGTAAAACTGGTGACACAGGAAACGCTCAAATCATAGACAGTAGGAAGACTCAGTCATCCTGTCCTTAGGTCGGCATTGTGTCTCTTATATTTATTTCCGATGAAATTTCTGTTTTTCATCGTGAATGGGAAGGTCCAATGGATATAGTAAAAAAGCAGAGGTGCATCGGAAAGTAAATCTGATGACACAGGAAACGCTCAAAACATAGACAGTAGGAAGACTCAGTCTTCCTGTACTTAAGTCGGCATTGTGTCTCTTATATTTATTTCCGATGAAATTTCTGTTTTTCATCGTGAATGGGAAGGTCAAATGGATATAGTAAACAAGCAGAGGTGCATCGGAAAGTAAAACTGATGACACAATAAACGCTCAAAACATAGACAGTAGGAAGACTCAGTCTTCCTGTACTTAAGTCGGCATTGTGTCTCTTATTTTTAATTCCGAGGCAATTTCTGTTTTTCATCGTTAATGGGAAGGTCCGAGGGATACAATAAACCTGCAGAGGTGCATCGGAATGTAAAACTGGTGACACAGGAAACGCTCAAAACATAGACTGTACTAAGACTCAGTCTTCCTGTACTTAAGACGGCACTGTGTCTCTTATATTTAATTCCGAAGCAATTTCTGTGATTCATCGTCACTGTGAAGGTCCAAGGGATACAGTAAACCTGCAGAGGTGCATCGGAATGTAAAACTGGTGACACGGGAAACGCTCAATACATAGACAGTAAGAAGACTCAGTCATCCTGTCCTTAAGTCGGCACTGTGGTTCTAATATTTAATTCCGATGCTATTTCTGTGTTTCATCGTCAATGGGAAGTTCCAAGGGATACAGTAAACCGGCAGAGGTGCATCGGAATGTAAAACTGGTGACACGGGAAACGCTCAAAACATAGACCGTAAGAAGACTCAGTTTTCTTGTGCTTAAGTCGGCGTTGTGTCTCTTATATTTAATTCCGATGCAATTTCTGTGTTTCATCGTCAATGGGAAGGTCCAATGGATACAGTAAACCTGCAGAGGCACATCGGAATGTAAAACAGGTGACACAGGTAACGCTCAAAACATAGACAGTAGGAAGACTCAGTCTTCCTGTACTTAATTCGGCATTGTGTCTCTTATATTTAATTCCGATGCAATTTCTGTGTTTCATCGTCAATGGGAAGGTCCAAAGGATACAGTAAACCTGCAGAGGTGCATCAGAATGTAAAACTGGTGACACAGGAAACACTCAAAACATAGACAGTAGGAAGACTCAGTCTTCCTGTACGTAAGTCGGCATTGTGTCTCTAATATTTAATTCCGATGCAATTTCAGTGTTTCATCGTCAATGGGAAGGTCCAAGGGATACAATAAACTTGCAGAGGTGCATCGGAATGTAAAACTAGTGACACAGGAAACGCTCGAAACATAGACAGTAAGTAGACTCAGTCATCCTGTACTTAAGTCGGCACTGTGTCTCTAATATTTAATTCCGATGCAATTTCTGTGTTTCATCGTCAATGGGAAGTTCCAAGGGATACCGTAAACCTGCAGAGGTGCATCGGAATTTAAACTTGGTGACACAGGAAACGCTCAAACCATAGACCGTATGAAGTCTCCGTTTTCATGTACTTAAGTCGGCGTTGTGTCTCTTATATATAATTCCGATGCAATTTCGGATTTTCATCGTCAATGGGAAGGTCCAAGGGATACAGTAAACCTGCAGAGGTGCATCGGAATGTATATCTGATGACACAGGAAACGCTCAAATCATAGACAGTATGAAGACTCAGTGTTCCTGTACTTAAGTCGGCATTATGTCTCTTATATTTAATTCCGATGCAATTTCTGTGTTTCATCGTCAATGGGAGGGTCCAAGGGATACAGTTAACCTGCAGAGGTGCATCGGAATGTAAAACTGGTGACACAGGAAACGCTCAAAACATAGACAGTAGGAAGACTCAGTCTTCCTGTACTTAAGTCGGCATTGTGTCTCTCATATTTAATTCCGATGCGATTTCTGTGTTTCATCGACAATGGGAAGGTCCAAGGGATACCGTAAACCGTCAAAGGGGCATCGGAATGTAAAACTGGTGACACAGGAAACGCTCAAAACATAGACAGTAAGAAGACACAGTTTTCTTATACTTAAGTCGGCATTGTGTCTCTTATATTTAATTCCGATGCAATTTCTGTGTTTCATCGTCAATGGGAGGGTCCAAGGGATACAGTAAACCTGCAGAGGTGCATCAGAATGTAAACTGGTGACAGAGGAAACGCTCCAAGCATAGACAGTAGGAAGACCTAGTCCTCCTGTACTTAAGTCGGCATTGTGTCTCTTATATTTAATTCCGATGCAATTTCTGTGTTTCATCGACAATGGGAAGGTGCAAGGGATGCAGTAAACCGGCAGAGGTGCATCGGAATGTAAAACTGGTGACACAGGAAACGCTCAAAACATAGACCGTAAAAAGACTCAGTTTTCTTGTACTTAAGTCGGCGTTGTGTCTCTTATATTTAATTCCGATGCAATTTCTGTTTTTCATCGTTAATGGGAAGGTCCGAGGGATACAATAAACCTGCAGAGGTGCATCGGAATGTAAAACTGGTGACACAGGAAACGCTCAAAACATAGACTGTACTAAGACTCAGTCTTCCTGTACTTAAGACGGCACTGTGTCTCTTATATTTAATTCCGAAGCAATTTCTGTGATTCATCGTCACTGTGAAGGTCCAAGGGATACAGTAAACCTGCAGAGGTGCATCGGAATGTAAAACTGGTGACACGGGAAACGCTCAATACATAGACAGTAAGAAGACTCAGTCATCCTGTCCTTAAGTCGGCACTGTGGTTCTAATATTTAATTCCGATGCTATTTCTGTGTTTCATCGTCAATGGGAAGTTCCAAGGGATACAGTAAACCGGCAGAGGTGCATCGGAATGTAAAACTGGTGACACGGGAAACGCTCAAAACATAGACCGTAAGAAGACTCAGTTTTCTTGTGCTTAAGTCGGCGTTGTGTCTCTTATATTTAATTCCGATGCAATTTCTGTGTTTCATCGTCAATGGGAAGGTCCAATGGATACAGTAAACCTGCAGAGGCACATCGGAATGTAAAACAGGTGACACAGGTAACGCTCAAAACATAGACAGTAGGAAGACTCAGTCTTCCTGTACTTAATTCGGCATTGTGTCTCTTATATTTAATTCCGATGCAATTTCTGTGTTTCATCGTCAATGGGAAGGTCCAAAGGATACAGTAAACCTGCAGAGGTGCATCAGAATGTAAAACTGGTGACACAGGAAACGCTCAAAACATAGACAGTAGGAAGACTCAGTCTTCCTGTACGTAAGTCGGCATTGTGTCTCTAATATTTAATTCCGATGCAATTTCAGTGTTTCATCGTCAATGGGAAGGTCCAAGGGATACAATAAACTTGCAGAGGTGCATCGGAATGTAAAACTAGTGACACAGGAAACGCTCGAAACATAGACAGTAAGTAGACTCAGTCATCCTGTACTTAAGTCGGCACTGTGTCTCTAATATTTAATTCCGATGCAATTTCTGTGTTTCATCGTCAATGGGAAGTTCCAAGGGATACCGTAAACCTGCAGAGGTGCATCGGAATTTAAACTTGGTGACACAGGAAACGCTCAAACCATAGACCGTATGAAGTCTCCGTTTTCATGTACTTAAGTCGGCGTTGTGTCTCTTATATATAATTCCGATGCAATTTCGGATTTTCATCGTCAATGGGAAGGTCCAAGGGATACAGTAAACCTGCAGAGGTGCATCGGAATGTATATCTGATGACACAGGAAACGCTCAAATCATAGACAGTATGAAGACTCAGTGTTCCTGTACTTAAGTCGGCATTATGTCTCTTATATTTAATTCCGATGCAATTTCTGTGTTTCATCGTCAATGGGAGGGTCCAAGGGATACAGTTAACCTGCAGAGGTGCATCGGAATGTAAAACTGGTGACACAGGAAACGCTCAAAACATAGACAGTAGGAAGACTCAGTCTTCCTGTACTTAAGTCGGCATTGTGTCTCTCATATTTAATTCCGATGCGATTTCTGTGTTTCATCGACAATGGGAAGGTCCAAGGGATACCGTAAACCGTCAAAGGGGCATCGGAATGTAAAACTGGTGACACAGGAAACGCTCAAAACATAGACAGTAAGAAGACACAGTTTTCTTGTACTTAAGTCGGCATTGTGTCTCTTATATTTAATTCCGATGCAATTTCTGTGTTTCATCGTCAATGGGAGGGTCCAAGGGATACAGTAAACCTGCAGAGGTGCATCAGAATGTAAACTGGTGACAGAGGAAACGCTCCAAGCATAGACAGTAGGAAGACCTAGTCCTCCTGTACTTAAGTCGGCATTGTGTCTCTTATATTTAATTCCGATGCAATTTCTGTGTTTCATCGACAATGGGAAGGTGCAAGGGATGCAGTAAACCGGCAGAGGTGCATCGGAATGTAAAACTGGTGACACAGGAAACGCTCAAAACATAGACCGTAAAAAGACTCAGTTTTCTTGTACTTAAGTCGGCGTTGTGTCTCTTATATTTAATTCTGATGCAATTTCTGTGTTTCATCGTCAATGGGAAGGTCCAAGGGATATAATAAACAAGCAGAGGTGCATCGGAAAGTAAAACTGATGACACAGGAAACGCTCAAAAAATAGACAGTAGGAAGACTGAGTCTTCCTGTACTTAAGTCGGCATTGTGTCTCTAATATTTAATTCCGATGCAATTTCAGTGTTTCATCGTCAATGGGAAGGTCCAAGGGATACAATAAACCTGCAGAGGTGCATCGGAATGTAAAACTAGTGACACAGGAAACGCTCAAAACATAGACAGTAAGAAGACTCAGTCATCCTGTACATAAGTCGGCACTGTGTCTCTAATATTTAATTCCGATGCAATTTCTGTGTTTCATCGTCAATGGGAAGTTCCAAGGGATACAGTAAACCTGCAGAGGTGCATCGGAATTTAAACCTGGTGACACAGGAAACCCTCAAACCATAGACCGTATGAAGTCTCAGTTTTCATGTACTTAAGTCGGCGTTGTGTCTCTTATATATAATTCCGATGCAATTTCGGATTTTCATCGTCAATGGGAAGGTCCAAGGGATTCAGTAAACCTGCAGAGGTGCATCGGAATGTATAACTGATGACACAGGAAACGCTCAATTCATACGCAGTATGAAGACTCAGTGTTCCTGTACTTAAGTCGGCATTATGTCTCTTATATTTAATTCCGATGCAATTTCTGTGTTTCATCGTCAATGGGAAGGTCCAAGGGATACAGTAAACCTGCAGAGGTGCATCGGAATGTAAAACTGGTGACACAGGAAACGCTCAAAACATAGACAGTAGGAAGACTCAGTCTTCCTGTACTTAAGTCGGCATTGTGTCTCTTATATTTAATTCCGATGCGATTTCTGTGTTTCATCGACAATGGGAAGGTCCAAGGGATACCGTAAACCGTCAGAGGGGTATCGGAATGTAAAACTGGTGACACAGGAAACGCTCAAAACATAGACCGTAAGAAGACACAGTTTTCTTGTACTTAAGTCGGCATTGTGTCTCTTATATTTAATTCCGATGCAATTTCTGTGTTTCATCGTCAATGGGAAGGTCCAAGGGATACAGTAAACCTGCAGAGGTGCATCAGAATGTAAAACTGGTGACAGAGGAAACGCTCCACGCGTAGACAGTAGGAAGACCTAGTCTTCCTGTACTTAAGTCGGCATTGTGTCTCTTATATTTAATTCCGATGCAATTTCTGTGTTTCATCGTCAATGGGAAGGTCCAAGGGATACAGTACACCTGCAGAGGTGCATCCGAATGTAAAACTGGTGACACAGGAAACGCTCAAAACATAGACAGTAGGAAGACTCATTCTTCCTGTACTTAAGTCGGCATTGTGTCTCTTATATTTAATTCCGATGCGATTTCTGTGTTTCATCGACAATGGGACGGTCCAAGGGATACCGTAAACCGTCAGAGGGGTATCGGAATGTAAAACTGGTGACACAGGAAACGCTATAAAACATAGACCGTAACAAGACACAGTTTTCTTGTACTTAAGTCGGCATTGTGTCTCTTATACTTAATTCCGATGCAATTTCGGATTTTCATCGTCAATGGGAAGGTCCAAGGGATACAGTAAACCTGCAGAGGTGCATCAGAATGTAAAACTGGTGACAGAGGAAACGCTCCACGCATAGACAGTAGGAAGACCTAGTCTTCCTGTACTTAAGTCGGCATTGTGTCTCTTATATTTAATTCCGATGCAATTTCTGTGTTTCATCGTCAATGGGAGGGTCCAAGGGATACAGTTAACCTGCAGAGGTGCATCGGAATGTAAAACTGGTGACACAGGAAACGCTCAAAACATAGACAGTAGGAAGACTGAGTCTTCCTGTACTTAAGTCGGCATTGTGTCTCTTATATTTAATTACGATGCGATTTCTGTGTTTCATCGACAATTGGAAGGTCCAAGGGATACCGTAAACCGTCAGAGGGGTATCGGAATGTAAAACTGGTGACACAGGAAACGCTCAAAACATAGACCGTAAGAAGACACAGTTTTCTTGTACTTAAGTCGGCATTGTGTCTCTTATACTTAATTCCGATGCAATTTCTGTGTTTCATCGTCAATGGGAAGGTCCAAGGGATACAGTAAACCTGCAGAGGTGCATCCGAATGTAAAACTGGTGACACAGGAAACGCTCAAAACATAGACAGTAGGAAGTCTCAGTCTTCCTGTACTTAAGCCGGCATTGTGTCTCTTATATTTAATTCCGATGCGATTTCTGTGTTTCATCGACAATGGGAAGGTCCAAGGGATGCAGTAAACCGACAGAGGTGCATCGGAATGTAAAACTGGTGACACAGGAAACGCTCAAAGCATAGACCGTAAAAAGACTCAGTTTTCTTGTACTTAAGTCGGCGTTGTGTCTCTTATTTTTAATTCCGATGCAATTTCTGTGTTTCATCGTCAATGGGAAGGTCCAAGGGATACAGTAAACATGCAGAGGTGCATCGGAATGTAAAACTGATGACACAGGAAACGCTCAAAACATTGACTGTAAGAAGACTGTTTTCTTGTACTTAAGTCGGCATTGTGTTTCTTATATTTAATTCCGATGCAATTTCTGTGTTTCATCGTCAATGGGAAGGTCCAAGGGATACAGTAAACCTGCAGAGGTCCATCGGAATGTAAAACTAGTGACACAGGAAACGCTCGAAACATAGACAGTAAGAAGACTCAGTCATCCTGTTCTTAAGTCGGCACTGTGTCTGTAATATTTAATTCCGATGCAATTTCTGTGTTTCATCGTCAATGGGAAGTTGCAAGGGATACAGTAAACCTGCAGAGGTGCATCGGAATTCAAGCCTGGTGACACAGGAAACGCTCAAAACATAGACCGTATGAAGTCTCAGTTTTCATGTACTTAAGTCGGCGTTGTGTCTCTTATATATAAATCCGATGCAATTTCTGATTTTCATCGTCAATGGGAAGGTCCAAGGGATACAGTAAACATGCAGAGGTGCATCGGAATGTAAAACTGATGACACAGGAAACGCTCAAATCATAGACAGTATGAAGACCCAGTGTTCCTGTACTTAAGTCGGCATTATGTCTCTTATATTTAATTCCGATGCAATTTCTGTGTTTGATCGACAATGGGAGGGTCCAAGGGATACAGTAAACCTGCAGAGGTGCATCGGAATGTAAAACTGGTGACACAGGAAACGCTCAAAACATAGACAGTAGGAAGACTCAATCTTCCTGTACTTAAGTGTGCATTGTGTCTCTTATATTTAATTCCGATGCGATTTCTGTGTTTCATCGACAATGGGAAGGTCCAAGGGATACCGTCAACCGGCAGAGGGGCACCGGAATGTAAAACTGGTGACACAGGAAACGCTCAAAACATAGACCGTAGGAAGACACAGTTTTGTTGTACTTAAGTAGGCGTTGTGTCTCTTATATTTAATTCCGATGCAATTCCTGTGTTTCATCGTCAATGGGAAGGTCCAATGGATACAGTAAACCTGCAGAGGTCCATCGGAATGTAAAACTGGTGACACAGGGAACGCTCAAAACATAGACAGTAGGAAGACTCTGTCTTCCTGTACTTAAGTCGGCATTGTGTCTCTTATATTTAATTTCGATGCAATTTCTGTGTTTCATCGTCAATGGGAAGGTCCAGGGGATACAGTAAACCGGCCGAGGTGCATCGGAATGTAAAACTGGTGACACAGGAAACGTCCAAAACATAGACCGTAAGAAGACTCAGTTTTCTTGTGCTTATGTCGGCGTTGTGTCTCTTATATTTAATTCCGATGCAATTTCTGTGTTTCATCGTCAATGGGAAGGTCCAATGGATACAGTAAACCTGCAGAGGCACATCGGAATGTAAAACTGGTGACACAGGAAACGCTCAAAACATAGACAGTAGGAAGACTCAGTCTTCCTTTACTTAAGTCGGCATTGTGTCTCTTATATTAAATTCCGATGCAATATCTGTGTTTCATCGTCAATGGGAAGGTCCAAGGGATACAGTAAACCTGCAAAGGTGCATCGGAATGTAAAACTAGTGACACAGGAAAAGCTCAAAACATAGACAGTAAGAAGACTCAGTCATCCTGTTCTTAAGTCGGCACTGTGTCTCTAATATTTAATTCCGATGCAATTTCTGTGTTTCATCGTCAATGGGAAGTTCCAAGGGATACAGTAAACCTGCAGAGGTGCATCGGAATTTAAACCTGGTGACACAGGAAACGCTCAAATCATAGACAGTAGGAAGACTCAGTCTTCCTGTACTTAAGTCGGCATTGTGTCTCTTATATTTATTTCGGATAAAATTTCTGTTTTTCATCGTGAATGGGAAGGTCCAAGGGATATAGTAAACAAGCAGAGGTGCATCGGAAAGTAAAACTGATGACACAGGAAACGCTCAAAACAAAGACAGTAGGAAGACTCAGTCTTCCTGTACTTATGTCAGCATTGTGTCTCTTATTTTTAATTCCGATGCAATTTCTGTTTTTCATCGTCAATGGGAAGGTCCAAGGGATACAGTAAACCTGCAGAGGTGCATGAGAATGTAAAACTGGTGACAGAGGAAACGCTCCACGCATAGACAGTAGGAAGACCTAGTCTTCCTGTACTTAAGTCGGCATTGTGTCTCCTATATTTAATTCCGATGCAATTTTTGTGTTTCATCGTCAATGGGAAGGACCAAGAGATACAGTAAACCTGCAGAGGTGCATCCGAATGTAAAACTGGTGACACAGGAAACGCTCAAAACATAGACAGTAGGAAGTCTCAGTCTTCCTGTACTTAAGCCGGCATTGTGTCTCTTATATTTAATTCCGGTGCGATTTCTGTGTTTCATCGACAATGGGAAGGTGCAAGGGATGCAGTAAACCGACAGAGGTGCATCGGAATGTAAAACTGGTGACACAGGAAACGCTCAAAGCATAGACCGTAAAAAGACTCAGTTTTCTTGTACTTAAGTCGGCGTTGTGTCTCTTACATATATTTCCGATGCAATTTCTGATTTTCATCGTCAATGGGAAGGTCCAAGGGATACAGTAAACCTGCAGAGGTGCTTCGGAATGTAAAACTGGTGACACAGGAAACGCTCAAAACATAGACAGTACTAAGACTCAGTCTTCCTGTACTTAAGTCGGCATTGTGTCTCTTATATTTAATTCCGATGCAATTTCTGTGTTTCATCGACAATGGGAAGGTCCAAGGGATACAGTAAACCGGCAGAGGGGCGTCGGAATGTAAAACCGGTGACACAGGAAACGCTCAAAACATAGACCGTAAGAAGACACAGTTTTCTTGTACTTAAGTCGGCGTTGTGTCTCTTATATTTAATTCCGATGCAATTTCTGTGTTTCATCGTCAATGGGAAGGTCCAATGGATACAGTAAACCTGCAGAGGTCCTTCGGAATGTAAAACTGGTGACACAGGAAACGCTCAAAACATAGACAGTAGGAAGACTCTGTCACTCTGTACTTAAGTCGGCATTGTGTCTCTTATATTTAATTTCGATGCAATTTGTGTGTTTCATCGCCAATGGGAAGTTCCAGGGGATACAGTAAACCTGCAGAGGTGCATCGGAATGTAAAACTGGTGACAGAGGAATCGCTCAAAACGTAGACAGTAGGAAGACCTAGTCTTCCTGTACTTAAGTCGGCATTGTGTCTCTTATATTTAATTCCGATGCAATTTCTGTGTTTCATCGTCAATGGGAAGGTCCATGGGATACAGTAAACCTGCAGAGGTGCATCAGAATGTAAAACTGGTGACACAGGAAACGCTCAAAAAATAGACAGTAGGAAGACTCAGTCTTCCTGTACTTAAGTCGGCATTGTGTCTCTTATATTTAATTCCGATGCAATTTCTGTGTTTCATCGTCAATGGGAAGGTCCAAGGGATACAATAAACCTGCAGAGGTGCATCGGAATGTAAAACTAGTGACACATGAAACGCTCAAATCATAGACAGTAGGAAGACTCAGTCATCCTGTTGTTAAGTCGGCAGTGTGTCTCTAATATTTAATTCCGATGCAGTTTCTGTGTTTCATCGTCAATGGGAAGTAACAAGGGATACAGTAAACCTGCCGAGGTGCATCGGAATTTCAACCTGGTGACACAGGAAACGCTCAAAACATAGACCGTATGAAGTCTGAGTTTTCATGTACTTAAGTCGGCGTTGTGTCTCTTATATATAATTCTGATGCAATTTCTGATTTTCATCGTTAATGGGAAGGTCCGAGGGAAACAATAAACCTGCAGAGGTGCATCGGAATGTAAAACTGGTGACACAGGAAACGCTCAAATCATAGACAGTAGGAAGACTCAGTCATCCTGTACTTAAGTCGGCATTGTGTCTCTTATATTTATTTCCGATGAAATTTCTGTTTTTCAACGTGAATGGGAAGGTCCAATGGATATAGTAAACAAGCAGAGGTGCATCGGAAAGTAAATCTGATGACACAGGAAACGCTCAAAACATAGACAGTAGGAAGACTCAGTCTTCCTGTACTTAAGTCGGCATTGTGTCTCTTATATTTATTTCCGATGAAATTTCTGTTTTTCATCGTGAATGGGAAGGTCAAATTGATATAGTAAACAAGCAGAGGTGCATCGGAATGTAAAACTAGTGACACAGGAAACGCTCAAAACATAGACAGTAAGAAGACTCAGTCTTCCTGTACTTAAGTCGGCAATGTGTCTCTTATATTTAATTCCGAAGCAATTTCTGTGATTCATCGTCACTGTGAAGGTCCAAGGGATACAGTAAACCTGCAGAGGTGCATCGGAATGTAAAACTAGTGACACAGAAAACGCTCAAATCATAGACAGTAAGAAGACTCAGTCTTCCTGTACTTAAGTCGGCACTGTGTCTCTAATATTTAATTCCGATGCAATTTCTGTGTTTCATCGTCAATGGGATGTTCCAAGGGATACAGTAAACCTGCCGAGGTGCATCGGAATTTCAACCTGGTGACACAGGAAACGCTCAAAACATAGACCGTATGAAGTCTCAGTTTTCATGTACTTAAGTCGGCGTTGTGTCTCTTATATATAATTCCGATGCAATTTCGGATTTTCATCGTCAATGGGAAGGTCCAAGGGATACAGTAAACCTGCAGAGGTGCATCGGAATGTATATCTGATGACACAGGAAACGCTCAAATCATAGACAGTATGAAGACTCAGTGTTCCTGTACTTAAGTCGGCATTATGTCTCTTATATTTAATTCCGATGCAATTTCTGTGTTTCATCGTCAATGGGAGGGTCCAAGGGATACAGTTAACCTGCAGAGGTGCATCGGAATGTAAAACTGGTGACACAGGAAACGCTCAAAGCATAGACAGTTGGAAGACTCAGTCTTCCTGTACTTAAGTCGGCACTGTGTCTCTCATATTTAATTCCGATGCGATTTCTGTGTTTCATCGACAATGGGAAGGTCCAAGGGATACCGTAAACCGTCAGAGGGGCATCGGAATGTAAAACTGGTGACACAGGAAACGCTCAAAACATAGACCGTAAGAAGACACAGTTTTCTTGTACTTAAGGCGGCATTGTGTCTCTTATATTTAATTCCGATGCAATTTCTGTGTTTCATCGTCAATGGGAAGGTCCAAGGGATACAGTAAACCTGCAGAGGTGCATCAGAATGTAAAACTGGTGACACAGGAAACGCTCAAAAAATAGACAGTAGGAAGACTCAGTCTTCCTGTACTTAAGTCGGCATTGTGTCTCTTATATTTAATTCCGATGCAATTTCTGTGTTTCATCGTCAATGGGAAGGTCCAAGGGATACAATAAACCTGCAGAGGTGCATCGGAATGTAAAACTAGTGACACATGAAACGCTCAAATCATAGACAGTTGGAAGACTCAGTCATCCTGTTCTTAAGTCGGCAGTGTGTCTCTAATATTTAATTCCGATGCAGTTTCTGTGTTTCATCGGCAATGGGAAGTTCCAAGGGATACAGTAAACCTGCCGAGGTGCATCGGAATTTCAACCTGGTGACACAGGAAACGCTCAAAACATAGACCGTATGAAGTCTGAGTTTTCATGTACTTAAGTCGGCGTTGTGTCTCTTATATATAATTCTGATGCAATTTCTGATTTTCATCGTTAATGGGAAGGTCCGAGGGATACAATAAACCTGCAGAGGTGCATCGGAATGTAAAACTGGTGACACAGGAAACGCTCAAAACATAGACTGTACGAAGACTCAGTCTTCCTGTACTTAAGACGGCACTGTGTCTCTTATATTTAATTCCGAAGCAATTTCTGTGATTCATCGTCACTGTGAAGGTCCAAGGGATACAGTAAACCTGCAGAGGTGCATCGGAATGTAAAACTAGTGACACAGGAAACGCTCAAAACATAGACAGTAAGAAGACTCAGTCTTCCTGTACTTAAGTCGGCATTGTGTCTCTTATATTTAATTCCGATGCTATTTCTGTGTTTCATCGTTACTGTGAAGGTCGAAGGGATACAGTAAACCTGCAGAGGTGCATCGGTATGTAAAACTGGTGACACAGGAAACGCTCAAAACATAGACAGTAGGAAGACTCAGTCTTCCTGTTCTTAAGATGGCATTGTGTGTCTTATATTTAATTCCAATTCAATTTCTGTGTTTCATCGTCAATGGGAAGGTCCAAGGGATACAATAAACCTGCAGAGGTGCATCGGAATGTAAAACTAGTGACACAGGAAACGCTCAAATCATAGACAGTAGGAAGACACAGTCATCCTGTACTTAAGTCGGCATTGTGTCTCTTATATTTATTTCCGATGAAATTTCTGTTTTTCATCGTGAATGGGAAGGTCCAATGGATATAGTAAACAAGCAGAGGTGCATCGGAAAGTAAATCTGATGACACAGGAAACGCTCAAAACATAGACAGTAGGAAGACTCAGTCTTCCTGTACTTAAGTCGGCATTGTGTCTCTTATATTTATTTCCGATGAAATTTCTGTTTTTCATCGTGAATGGGAAGGTCAAATGGATATAGTAAACAAGCAGAGGTGCATCGGAATGTAAAACTAGTGACACAGGAAACGCTCAAAACATAGACAGTAAGAAGACTCAGTCTTCCTGTACTTAAGTCGGCATTGTGTCTCTAATATTTAATTCCGATGCAATTTCAGTGTTTCATCGTCAATGGGAAGGTCCAAGGGATACAATAAACCTGCAGAGGTGCATCGGAATGTAAAACTAGTGACACAGGAAACGCTCAAAACATAGACAGTAAGAAGACTCAGTCATCCTGTACTTAAGTCGGCACTGTGTCTCTAATATTTAATTCCGATGCAATTTCTGTGTTTCATCGTCAATGGGAAGTTCCAAGGGATACAGTAAACCTGCAGAGGTGCATCGGAATTTAAACCTGGTGACAGAGGAAACGCTCAAACCATAGACCGTATGAAGTCTCAGTTTTCATGTACTTAAGTCGGCGTTGTGTCTCTTATATATAATTCCGATGCAATTTCGGATTTTCATCGTCAATGGGAAGGTCCAAGGGATACAGTAAACCTGCAGAGGTGCATCGGAATGTATAACTGATGACACAGGAAACGCTCAAATCATACACAGTATGAAGACTCAGTGTTCCTGTACTTAAGTCGGCATTATGTCTCTTATATTTAATTCCGATGGAATTTCTGTGTTTCATCGTCAATGGGAGGGTCCAAGGGATACAGTTAACCTGCAGAGGTGCATCGGAATGTAAAACTGGTGACACAGGAAACGCTCAAAACATAGACAGTAGGAAGACTCTGTCACTCTGTACTTAAGTCGGCATTGTGTCTCTTATATTTAATTTCGATGCAATTTGTGTGTTTCATCGCCAATGGGAAGTTCCAGGGGATACAGTAAACCTGCATAGGTGCATCGGAATGTAAAACTGGTGACACAGGAAACGCTCAAAACATTGACTGTAAGAAGACTGTTTTCTTGTACTTAAGTCGGCATTGTGTCTCTTAAATATTAATTCCGATGCAATTTCTGTGTTTCATCGTCAATGGGAAGGTCCAAGGGATACAGTAAACCTGCAGAGGTGCATCAGAATGTAAAACTGGTGACAGAGGAATCGCTCAAAACATAGACAGTAGGAAGACCTAGTCTTCCTGTACTTAAGTCGGCATTGTGTCTCTTATATTTAATTCCGATGCAATTTCTGTGTTTCATCGTCAATGGGAAGGTCCAAGGGATACAGTAAACCGGCAGAGGTGCATCGGAATGTAAAACTCTTGACACAGGAAACGCTCAAAACATAGACCGTAAGAAGACTCATTTTTCTTGTGCTTAAGTCGGCGTTGTGTCTCTTATATTTCATTCCGTTGCAATTTCTGTGTTTCATCGTCAATGGGAAGGTCCTATGGATATAGTAAACCTGCAGAGGTCCAACGGAATGTAAAACTGGTGACACAGGAAGCGCTCAAAACAAAGACTGTAGGAAGACTCAGTCTTCCTGTACTTAAGTCGGCATTGTGTCTCTTATATTTAATTCCGATGCAATTTCTGTGTTTCATCGTCAATGGGAAGGTCCAAGGGATACAATAAACCTGCAGAGGTGCATCGGAATGTAAAACTAGTGACACATGAAACGCTCAAATCATAGACAGTAAGAAGACTCAGTCATCCTGTTCTTAAGTCGGCAGTGTGTCTCTAATATTTAATTCCGATGCAGTTTCTGTGTTTCATCGTCAATGGGAAGTTCCAAGGGATACAGTAAACCTGCCGAGGTGCATCGGAATTTAAACCTGGTGACACAGGAAACGCTCAAAACATAGACCGTATGAAGTCTGAGTTTTCATGTACTTAAGTCGGCGTTGTGTCTCTTATATATAATTCTGATGCAATTTCTGATTTTCATCGTTAATGGGAAGGTCCGAGGGATACAATAAACCTGCAGAGGTGCATCGGAATGTAAAACTGGTGACACAGGAAACGCTCTAAACATAGACTGTACTAAGACTGTCTTCCTGTACTTAAGACGGCACTGTGTCTCTTATATTTAATTCCGAAGCAATTTCTGTGATTCATCGTCACTGTGAAGGTCCAAGGGATATAGTAAACCTGCAGAGGTGCATCGGAATGTAAAACTAGTGACACAGGAAACGCTCAAAAAATAGACAGTAGGAAGACTCAGTCTTCCTGTACTTAAGTCGGCATTGTGTATCTTATATTTAATTCCGATGCAATTTCTGTGTTACATCGTCAATGGGAAGGTCCAAGGGATACAATAAACCTGCAGAGGTGCATCGGAATGTAAAACTAGTGACACATGAAACGCTCAAATCATAGACAGTAAGAAGACTCAGTCATCCTGTTCTTAAGTCGGCAGTGTGTCTCTAATATTTAATTCCGATGCAGTTTCTGTGTTTCATCGTCAATGGGAAGTTCCAAGGGATACAGTAAACCTGCCGAGGTGCATCGGAATTTAAACCTGGTGACACAGGAAACGCTCAAAACATAGACCGTATGAAGTCTGAGTTTTCATGTACTTAAGTCGGCGTTGTGTCTCTTATATATAATTCTGATGCAATTTCTGATTTTCATCGTTAATGGGAAGGTCCGAGGGATACAATAAACCTGCAGAGGTGCATCGGAATGTAAAACTGGTGACACAGGAAACGCTCTAAACATAGACTGTACTAAGACTGTTTTCCTGTACTTAAGACGGCACTGTGTCTCTTATATTTAATTCCGAAGCAATTTCTGTGATTCATCGTCACTGTGAAGGTCCAAGGGATACAGTAAACCTGCAGAGGTGCATCGGAATGTAAAACTAGTGACACAGGAAGCGCTCAAAACATAGACAGTAAGAAGACCCAGTCTTCCTGTACTTAAGTCGGCATTGTGTCTCTTATATTTAATTCCGATGCTATTTCTGTGTTTCATCGTTACTGTGAAGGTCCAAGGGATACAGTAAACCTGCAGAGGTGCATCGGTATGTAAAACTGGTGACAGAGGAATCGCTCAAAACATAGACAGTAGGAAGACCTAGTCTTCCTGTACTTAAGTAGGCATTGTGTCTCTTATATTTAATTCCGATGCAATTTCTGTGTTTCATCGCTAATGGGAAGGTCCGGGGGATACAGTAAACCTGCAGAGGTGCATCGGAATGTAACACTGGTGACACAGGAAACGCTCAAACATTGACTGTAAGAAGACTGTTTTCTTGTACTTAAGTCGGCATTGTGTCTCTTATATTTAATTCCGGTGCGATTTCTGTGTTTCATCGACAATGGGAAGGTCCAAGGCATACAGTAAACCTGCAGAGGTGCATCGGAATGTAAAACTGGTGACACAGGAAACGCTCAAATCATAGACAGTAGGAAGACTCAGTCATCCTGTACTTAAGTCGGCATTGTGTCTCTTATATTTATTTCCGATGAAATTTCTGTTTTTCATCGTGAATGGGAAGGTCCAATGGATATAGTAAACAAGCAGAGGTGCATCGGAAAGTAAATCTGATGACACAGGAAACGCTCAAAACATAGACAGTAGGAAGACTCAATCTTCCTGTACTTAAGTCGGCATTGTGTCTCTTATATTTATTTCCGATGAAATTTCTGTTTTTCATCGTGAATGGGAAGGTCAAATGGATATAGTAAACAAGCAGAGGTGCATCGGAAAGTAAAACTGATGACACAATAAACGCTCAAAACATAGACAGTAGGAAGACTCAGTCTTCCTGTACTTAAGTCGGCATTGTGTCTCTTATATTTAATTCCGAAGCAATTTCTGTGTTTCATCGTCAATGGGAAGGTCCAAAGGATACAGTAAACCTGCAGAGGTGCATCAGAATGTAAAACTGGTGACACAGGAAACGCTCAAAAAATAGACAGTAGGAAGACTCAGTCTTCCTGTACTTAAGTCGGCATTGTGTCTCTAATATTTAATTCCGATGCAATTTCAGTGTTTCATCGTCAATGGGAAGGTCCAAGGGATACAATAAACCTGCAGAGGTGCATCAGAATGTAAAACTAGTGACACAGGAAACGCTCGAAACATAGACAGTAAGAAGACTCAGTCATCCTGTACTTAAGTCGGCACTGTGTCTCTAATATTTAATTCCGATGCAATTTCTGTGTTTCATCGTCAATGGGAAGTTCCAAGGGATACCGTAAACCTTCAGAGGTGCATCGGAATTTAAACCTGGTGACACAGGAAACGCTCAAACCATAGACCGTATGAAGTCTCAGTTTTCATGTACTTAAGTCGGCGTTGTGTCTCTTATATATAATTCCGATGCAATTTCGGATTTTCATCGTCAATGGGAAGGTCCAAGGGATACAGTAAACCTGCAGAGGTGCATCGGAATGTATATCTGATGACACAGGAAACGCTCAAATCATAGACAGTATGAAGACTCAGTGTTCCTGTACTTAAGTCGGCATTATGTCTCTTATATTTAATTCCGATGCAATTTCTGTGTTTCATCGTCAATGGGAGGGTCCAAGGGATACAGTTAACCTGCAGAGGTGCATCGGAATGTAAAACTGGTGACACAGGAAACGCTCAAAACATAGACAGTAGGAAGACTCAGTCTTCCTGTACTTAAGTCGGCATTGTGTCTCTCATATTTAATTCCGATGCGATTTCTGTGTTTCATCGACAATGGGAAGGTCCAAGGGATACCGTAAACCGACAGAGGTGCATCGGAATGTAAAACTGGTGACACAGGAAACGCTCAAAGCATAGACCGTAAAAAGACTCAGTTTTCTTGTACTCTAGTCGGCGTTGTGTCTCTTATATTTAATTCTGATGCAATTTCTGTGTTTCATCGTCAATGGGAAGGTCCAAGGGATATAATAAACAAGCAGAGGTGCATCGGAAAGTAAAACTGATGACACAGGAAACGCTCAAAAAATAGACAGTAGGAAGACTGAGTCTTCCTGTACTTAAGTCGGCATTGTGTCTCTAATATTTAATTCCGATGCAATTTCAGTGTTTCATCGTCAATGGGAAGGTCAAAGGGATACAATAAACCTGCAGAGGTGCATCGGAATGTAAAACTAGTGACACAGGAAACGCTCAAAACATAGACAGTAAGAAGACTCAGTCATCCTGTACTTAAGTCGGCACTGTGTCTCTAATATTTAATTCCGATGCAATTTCTGTGTTTCATCGTCAATGGGAACTTCCAAGGGATACAGTAAACCTGCAGAGGTGCATCGGAATTTAAACCTGGTGACACAGGAAAGGCTCAAACCATAGACCGTATGAAGTCTCAGTTTTCATGTACTTAAGTCGGCGTTGTGTCTCTTATATATAATTCCGATGCAATTTCGGATTTTCATCGTCAATGGGAAGGTCCAAGGGATACAGTAAACCTGCAGAGGTGCATCGGAATGTATAACTGATGACACAGGAAACGCTCAAATCATACACAGTATGAAGACTCAGTGTTCCTGTACTTAAGTCGGCATTATGTCTCATATATTTAATTCCGATGCAATTTCTGTGTTTCATCGTCAATGGGAGGGTCCAAGGGATACAGTTAACCTGCAGAGGTGCATCGGAATGTAAAACTGGTGACACAGGAAACGCTCAAAGCATAGACAGTAGGAAGACTCAGTCTTCCTGTACTTAAGTCGGCATTGTGTCTCTTATATTTAATTCCGATGCGATTTCTGTGTTTCATCGACAATGGGAAGGTCCCAGGGATACCGTAAACCGTCAGAGGGGTATCGGAATGTAAAACTGGTGACACAGGAAACGCTCAAAACATAGACCGTAAGAAGACACAGTTTTCTTGCACTTAAGTCGGCATTGTGTCTCTTATATTTAATTCCGATGCAATTTCTGTGTTTCATCGTCAATGGGAAGGTCCAAGGGATACAGTAAACCTGCAGAGGTGCATCAGAATGTAAAACTGGTGACAGAGGAAACGCTCCACGCATAGACAGTAGGAAGACCTAGTCTTCCTGTACTTAAGTCGGCATTGTGTCTCTTATATTTAATTCCGATGCAGTTTCTGTGTTTCATCGTCAATGGGAAGGACCATGAGATACAGTAAACCTGCAGAGGTGCATCCGAATGTAAAACTGGTGACACAGGAAACGCTCAAAACATAGACACTAGGAAGTCTCAGTCTTCCTGTACTTAAGCCGGCATTGTGTCTGTTATATTTAATTCCGATGCGATTTCTGTGTTTCATCGACAATGGGAAGGTGCAAGGGATGCAGTAAACCGACAGAGGTGCATCGGAATGTAAAACTGGTGACACAGGAAACGCTCAAAGCATAGACCGTAAAAAGACTCAGTTTTCTTGTACTTAAGTCGGCGTTGTGTCTCTTATATTTAATTCCGATGCAATTTCTGTGTTTCATCGTCAATGGGAAGGTCCAAGGGATACAGTAAACCTGCAGAGGTCCATCGGAATGTAAAACTAGTGACACAGGAAACGCTCAAAACATAGACAGTAAGAAGACTCAGTCATCCTGTTCTTAAGTCGGCACTGTGTCTGTAATATTTAATTCCGATGCAATTTCTGTGTTTCATCGTCAATGGGAAGTTGCAAGGGATACAGTAAACCTGCAGAGGTGCATCGGAATTCAAACCTGGTGACACAGGAAACGCTCAAACAGAGACCGTATGAAGTCTCAGTTTTCATGTACTTAAGTCGGCGTTGTGTCTCTTATATATAATTCCGATGCAATTTCTGATTTTCATCGTCAATGGGAAGGTCCAAGGGATACAGTAAACATGCAGAGGTGCATCGGAATGTAAAACTGATGACACAGGAAACGCTCAAATCATAGACAGTATGAAAACCCAGTGTTCCTGTACTTAAGTCGCATTATGACTCTTATATTTAATTCCCATGCAATTCCTGTGTTTCATCGTCAATGGGAAGGTCCAATGGATACAGTAAACCTGCAGAGGTCCATCGGAATGTAAAACTGGTGACACAGGGAACGCTCAAAACATAGACAGTAGGAAGACTCTGTCTTCCTGTACTTAAGTCGGCATTGTGTCTCTTATATTTAATTTCGATGTAATTTCTGTGTTTCATCGTCAATGGGAAGGTCCAGGGGATACAGTAAACCTGCAGAGGTGCATCAGAATGTAAAATTGGTGACACAGGAAACGCTCAAAACATAGACAGTAGGAAGACTCAGTATTCCTGTACTTAAGTCGGCATTGTGTCTCCTATATTTAATTCCGGTGCGATTTCTGTGTTTCATCGACAATGGGAAGGTCCAAGGGATACAGTAAACCGGCCGAGGTGCATCGGAATGTAAAACTGGTGACACAGGAAACGCTCAAAACATAGACCGTAAGAAGACTCAGTTTTCTTGTGCTTATGTCGGCGTTGTGTCTCTTATATTTAATTCCGATGCAATTTCTGTGTTTCATCGTCAATGGGAAGGTCCAATGGATACAGTAAACCTGCAGAGGCACATCGGAATGTAAAACTGGTGACACAGGAAACGCTCAAAACATAGACAGTAGGAAGACTCAGTCATCCTTCACTTAAGTCGGCATTGTGTCTCTTATATTTAATTCCGATGCAATTTCTGTGTTTCATCGTCAATGGGAAGGTCCAAGGGATACAGTAAACCTGCAGAGGTGCATCTGAATGTAAAACTGGTGACACAGGAAACGCTCAAAACATATACCGTAAGAAGAATCAGTTTTCTTGTGCTTAAGTCGGCGTTGTGTCTCTTATATTTAATTCCGATGCAATTTCTGTGTTCCATCGTCAATGGGAAGGTCCAATGGATACAGTAAACCTGCAGAGGCACATCGGTATGTAAAACTGGTGATACAGGAAACGCTCAAAACATAGACAGTAGGAAGACTCAGTCTTCCTGTACTTAAGTCGGCATTGTGTCTCTTATATTTAATTCCGATGCAATTTCTGTGTTTCATCGTCAATGGGAAGGTCCAAGGGATACAGTAAACCTGCAAAGGTGCATCGGAATGTAAAACTAGTGACACAGGAAACGCTCAATACATAGACAGTAAGAAGACTCAGTCATCCTGTTCTTAAGTCGGCACTGTGTCTCTAATATTTAATTCCGATGCAATTTCTGTGTTTCATTGTCAATGGGAAGTTCCAAGGGATACAGTAAACCTGCAGAGGTGCATCGGAATTTAAACCTGGTGACACAGGAAACGCTCAAAACATAGACCGTATGAAGTCTCAGTTTTCTTGTACTTAAGTCGGCGTTGTGTCTCTTATATATAATTCCGATGCAATTTCTGATTTTCATCGTCAATGGGAAGGTCCAAGTGATACAGTAAACATGCAGAGGTGCATCGGAATGTAAAACTGATGACACAGGAAACGCTCAAATCATAGACAGTATGAAGACTCAGTGTTCCTGTACTTAAGTCGGCATTATGTCTCTTATATTTAATTCCGATGCAATTTCTGTGTTTGATCGACAATGGGAGGGTCCAAGTGATACAGTAAACCTGCAGAGGTGCATCGGAATGTAAAACTGGTGACACAGGAAACGCTCAAAACATAGACAGTAGGAAGACTCAATCTTCCTGTACTTAAGTCGGCATTGTGTCTCTTATATTTAATTCCGATGCGATTTCTGTGTTTCATCGACAATGGGAAGGTCCAAGGGATACCGTAAACCGGCAGAGGGCATCGGAATGTAAAACTGGTGACACAGGAAACGCACAAAACATAGACCGTAGGAAGACACAGTTTTGTTGTACTTAAGTCGGCGTTGTGTCTCCTATATTTAATTCCGGTGCGATTTCTGTGTTTCATCGACAATGGGAAGGTCCAAGGGATACAGTAAACCGGCCGAGGTGCATCGGAATGTGAAACTGGTGACACAGGAAACGCTCAAAACATAGACCGTAAGAAGACTCAGTTTTCTTGTGCTTATGTCGGCGTTGTGTCTCTTATATTTAATTCCGATGCAATTTCTGTGTTTCATCGTCAATGGGAAGGTCCAATGGATACAGTAAACCTGCAGAGGCACATCGGAATGTAAAACTGGTGACACAGGAAACGCTCAAATCATAGACAGTAGGAAGACTCAGTCTTCCTTCACTTAAGTCGGCATTGTGTCTCTTATATTTAATTCCGATGCAATTTCTGTGTTTCATCGTCAATGGGAAGGTCCAAGGGATACAGTAAACCTGCAGAGGTGCATCAGAATGTAAAACTGGTGACACAGGAAACGCTCAAAACATATACCGTAAGAAGAATCAGTTTTCTTGTGCTTAAGTCGGCGTTGTGTCTCTTATATTTAATTCCGATGCAATTTCTGTGTTCCATCGTCAATGGGAAGGTCCAATGGATACAGTAAACCTGCAGAGGCACATCGGTATGTAAAACTGGTGATACAGGAAACGCTCAAAACATAGACAGTAGGAAGACTCAGTCTTCCTGTACTTAAGTCGGCATTGTGTCTCTTATATTTAATTCCGATGCAATTTCTGTGTTTCATCGTCAATGGGAAGGTCCAAGGGATACAGTAAACCTGCAAAGGTGTATCGGAATGTAAAACTAGTGACACAGGAAACGCTCAATACATAGACAGTAAGAAGACTCAGTCATCCTGTTCTTAAGTCGGCACTGTGTCTCTAATATTTAATTCCGATGCAATTTCTGTGTTTCATCGTCAATGGGAAGTTCCAAGGGATACAGTAAACCTGCAGAGGTGCATCGGAATTTAAACCTGGTGACACAGGAAACGCTCAAAACATAGACCGTATGAAGTCTCAGTTTTCTTGTACTTAAGTCGGCGTTGTGTCTCTTATATATAATTCCGATGCAATTTCTGATTTTCATCGTCAATGGGAAGGTCCAAGTGATACAGTAAACATGCAGAGGTGCATCGGAATGTAAAACTGATGACACAGGAAACGCTCAAATCATAGACAGTATGAATACTCAGTGTTCCTGTACTTAAGTCGGCATTATGTCTCTTATATTTAATTCCGATGCAATTTCTGTGTTTGATCGACAATGGGAGGGTCCAAGTGATACAGTAAACCTGCAGAGGTGCATCGGAATGTAAAACTGGTGACACAGGAAACGCTCAAAACATAGACAGTAGGAAGACTCAATCTTCCTGTACTTAAGTCGGCATTGTGTCTCTTATATTTAATTCCGATGCGATTTCTGTGTTTCATCGACAATGGGAAGGTCCAAGGGATACCGTAAACCGGCAGAGGGCATCGGAATGTAAAACTGGTGACACAGGAAACGCTCAAAACATAGACCGTAGGAAGACACAGTTTTGTTGTACTTAAGTCGGCGTTGTGTCTCTTATATTTAATTCCGATGCAATTTCTGTGTTTCATCGTCAATGGGAAGGTCCAATGGATACAGTAAACCTGCAGAGGTCCATCGGAATGTAAAACTGGTGACACAGGGAACGCTCAAAACATAGACATTAGGAAGACTCTGTCTTCCTGTACAAAAGTCGGCATTGTGTCTCTTATATTTAATTTCGATGCAATGTCTGTGTTTCATCGTTAATGGGAAGGTCCAAGGGATACAGTAAACCTGCAGAGGTGCATCAGAATGTAAAACTGGTGACACAGGAAACGCTCAAAACATAGACAGTAGGAAGACTCAGTATTCCTGTACTTAAGTCGGCATTGTGTCTCCTATATTTAATTCCGGTGCGATTTCTGTGTTTCATCGACAATGGGAAGGTCCAAGGGATACAGTAAACCGGCCGAGGTTCATCGGAATGTAAAACTGGTGACACAGGAAACGCTCAAAACATAGACCGTAAGAAGACTCAGTTTTCTTGTGCTTATGTCGGCGTTGTGTCTCTTATATTTAATTCCGATGCAATTTCTGTGTTTCATCGTCAATGGGAAGGTCCAATGGATACAGTAAACCTGCAGAGGCACATCGGAATGTAAAACTGGTGACACAGGAAACGCTCAAAACCTAGACAGTAGGAAGACTCAGTCTTCCTTTACTTAAGACGGCATTGTGTCTCTTATATTTAATTCCGATGCAATTTCTGTGTTTCATCGTCAATGGGAAGGTCCAAGGGATACAGTAAACCTGCAGAGGTGCATCAGAATGTAAAACTGGTGACACAGGAAACTCACAAAAAATAGACAGTAGGAAGACTCAGTCTTCCTGTACTTAAGTCGGCATTGTGTCTCTTATATTTAATTCCGATGCAATTTCTGTGATTCATCGTCAATGGGAGGGTCCAAGGGATACAGTTAACCTGCAGAGGTGCATCGGAATGTAAAACTGGTGACACAGGAAACGCTCAAAACATAGACAGTAGGAAGACTCTGTCACTCTGTACTTAAGTCGGCATTGTGTCTCTTATATTTAATTTCGATGCAATTTGTGTGTTTCATCGCCAATGGGAAGTTCCAGGGGATACAGTAAACCTGCATAGGTGCATCGGAATGTAAAACTGGTGACACAGGAAACGCTCAAAACATTGACTGTAAGAAGACTGTTTTCTTGTACTTAAGTCGGCATTGTGTCTCTTAAATATTAATTCCGATGCAATTTCTGTGTTTCATCGTCAATGGGAAGGTCCAAGGGATACAGTAAACCTGCAGAGGTGCATCAGAATGTAAAACTGGTGACAGAGGAATCGCTCAAAACATAGACAGTAGGAAGACCTAGTCTTCCTGTACTTAAGTCGGCATTGTGTCTCTTATATTTAATTCCGATGCAATTTCTGTGTTTCATCGTCAATGGGAAGGTCCAAGGGATACAGTAAACCGGCAGAGGTGCATCGGAATGTAAAACTCTTGACACAGGAAACGCTCAAAACATAGACCGTAAGAAGACTCATTTTTCTTGTGCTTAAGTCGGCGTTGTGTCTCTTATATTTCATTCCGTTGCAATTTCTGTGTTTCATCGTCAATGGGAAGGTCCTATGGATATAGTAAACCTGCAGAGGTCCATCGGAATGTAAAACTGGTGACACAGGAAGCGCTCAAAACAAAGACTGTAGGAAGACTCAGTCTTCCTGTACTTAAGTCGGCATTGTGTCTCTTATATTTAATTCCGATGCAATTTCTGTGTTTCATCGTCAATGGGAAGGTCCAAGGGATACAATAAACCTGCAGAGGTGCATCGGAATGTAAAACTAGTGACACATGAAACGCTCAAATCATAGACAGTAAGAAGACTCAGTCATCCTGTTCTTAAGTCGGCAGTGTGTCACTAATATTTAATTCCGATGCAGTTTCTGTGTTTCATCGTCAATGGGAAGTTCCAAGGGATACAGTAAACCTGCCGAGGTGCATCGGAATTTGAACCTGGTGACACAGGAAACGCTCAAACATAGACCGTATGAAGTCTGAGTTTTCATGTACTTAAGTCGGCGTTGTGTCTCTTATATATAATTCTGATGCAATTTCTGATTTTCATCGTTAATGGGAAGGTCCGAGGGATACAATAAACCTGCAGAGGTGCATCGGAATGTAAAACTGGTGACACAGGAAACGCTCTAAACATAGACTGTACTAAGACTGTCTTCCTGTACTTAAGACGGCACTGTGTCTCTTATATTTAATTCCGAAGCAATTTCTGTGATTCATCGTCACTGTGAAGGTCCAAGGGATACAGTAAACCTGCAGAGGTGCATCGGAATGTAAAACTAGTGACACAGGAAACGCTCAAAAAATAGATAGTAGGAAGACTCAGTCTTCCTGTACTTAAGTCGGCATTGTGTCTCTTATATTTAATTCCGATGCAATTTCTGTGTTTCATCGTCAATGGGAAGGTCCAAGGGATACAATAAACCTGCAGAGGTGCATCGGAATGTAAAACTAGTGACACATGAAACGCTCAAATCATAGACAGTAAGAAGACTCAGTCATCCTGTTCTTAAGTCGGCAGTGTGTCTCTAATATTTAATTCCGATGCAGTTTCTGTGTTTCATCGTCAATGGGAAGTTCCAAGGGATACAGTAAACCTGCCGAGGTGCATCGGAATTTAAACCTGGTGACACAGGAAACGCTCAAAACATAGACCGTATGAAGTCTGAGTTTTCATGTACTTAAGTCGGCGTTGTGTCTCTTATATATAATTCTGATGCAATTTCTGATTTTCATCGTTAATGGGAAGGTCCGAGGGATACAATAAACCTGCAGAGGTGCATCGGAATGTAAAACTGGTGACACAGGAAACGCTCTAAACATAGACTGTACTAAGACTGTTTTCCTGTACTTAAGACGGCACTGTGTCTCTTATATTTAATTCCGAAGCAATTTCTGTGATTCATCGTCACTGTGAAGGTCCAAGGGATACAGTAAACCTGCAGAGGTGCATCGGAATGTAAAACTAGTGACACAGGAAACGCTCAAAACATAGACAGTAAGAAGACTCAGTCTTCCTGTACTTAAGTCGGCATTGTGTCTCTTATATTTAATTCCGATGCTATTTCTGTGTTTCATCGTTACTGTGAAGGTCCAAGGGATACAGTAAACCTGCAGAGGTGCATCGGTATGTATAACTGGTGACAGAGGAATCGCTCAAAACATAGACAGTAGGAAGACCTAGTCTTCCTGTACTTAAGTAGGCATTGTGTCTCTTATATTTAATTCCGATGCAATTTCTGTGTTTCATCGCTAATGGGAAGGTCCGGGGGATACAGTAAACCTGCAGAGGTGCATCGGAATGTAACACTGGTGACACAGGAAACGCTCAAACATTGACTGTAAGAAGACTGTTTTCTTGTACTTAAGTCGGCATTGTGTCTCTTATATTTAATTCCGGTGCGATTTCTGTGTTTCATCGACAATGGGAAGGTCCAAGGCATACAGTAAACCTGCAGAGGTGCATCGGAATGTAAAACTGGTGACACAGGAAACGCTCAAATCATAGACAGTAGGAAGACTCAGTCATCCTGTACTTAAGTCGGCATTGTGTCTCTTATATTTATTTCCGATGAAATTTCTGTTTTTCATCGTGAATGGGAAGGTCCAATGGATATAGTAAACAAGCAGAGGTGCATCGGAAAGTAAATCTGATGACACAGGAAACGCTCAAAACATAGACAGTAGGAAGACTCAGTCTTCCTGTACTTAAGTCGGCATTGTGTCTCTTATATTTATTTCCGATGAAATTTCTGTTTTTCATCGTGAATGGGAAGGTCAAATGGATATAGTAAACAAGCAGAGGTGCATCGGAAAGTAAAACTGATGACACAATAAACGCTCAAAACATAGACAGTAGGAAGACTCAGTCTTCCTGTACTTAAGTCGGCATTGTGTCTCTTATATTTAATTCCGAAGCAATTTCTGTGTTTCATCGTCAATGGGAAGGTCCAAAGGATACAGTAAACCTGCAGAGGTGCATCAGAATGTAAAACTGGTGACACAGGAAACGCTCAAAAAATAGACAGTAGGAAGACTCAGTCTTCCTGTACTTAAGTCGGCATTGTGTCTCTAATATTTAATTCCGATGCAATTTCAGTGTTTCATCGTCAATGGGAAGGTCCAAGGGATACAATAAACCTGCAGAGGTGCATCAGAATGTAAAACTAGTGACACAGGAAACGCTCGAAACATAGACAGTAAGAAGACTCAGTCATCCTGTACTTAAGTCGGCACTGTGTCTCTAATATTTAATTCCGATGCAATTTCTGTGTTTCATCGTCAATGGGAAGTTCCAAGGGATACCGTAAACCTTCAGAGGTGCATCGGAATTTAAACCTGGTGACACAGAAAACGCTCAAACCATAGACCGTATGAAGTCTCAGTTTTCATGTACTTAAGTCGGCGTTGTGTCTCTTATATATAATTCCGATGCAATTTCGGATTTTCATCGTCAATGGGAAGGTCCAAGGGATACAGTTAACCTGCAGAGGTGCATCGGAATGTAAAACTGGTGACACAGGAAACGCTCAAAACATAGACAGTAGGAAGACTCAGTCTTCCTGTACTTAAGTCGGCATTGTGTCTCTCATATTTAATTCCGATGCGATTTCTGTGTTTCATCGACAATGGGAAGGTCCAAGGGATACCGTAAACCGACAGAGGTGCATCGGAATGTAAAACTGGTGACACAGGAAACGCTCAAAGCATAGACCGTAAAAAGACTCAGTTTTCTTGTACTCTAGTCGGCGTTGTGTCTCTTATATTTAATTCTGATGCAATTTCTGTGTTTCATCGTCAATGGGAAGGTCCAAGGGATATAATAAACAAGCAGAGGTGCATCGGAAAGTAAAACTGATGACACAGGAAACGCTCAAAAAATAGACAGTAGGAAGACTGAGTCTTCCTGTACTTAAGTCGGCATTGTGTCTCTAATATTTAATTCCGATGCAATTTCAGTGTTTCATCGTCAATGGGAAGGTCCAAGGGATACAATAAACCTGCAGAGGTGCATCGGAATGTAAAACTAGTGACACAGGAAACGCTCAAAACATAGACAGTAAGAAGACTCAGTCATCCTGTACTTAAGTCGGCACTGTGTCTCTAATATTTAATTCCGATGCAATTTCTGTGTTTCATCGTCAATGGGAACTTCCAAGGGATACAGTAAACCTGCAGAGGTGCATCGGAATTTAAACCTGGTGACACAGGAAACGCTCAAACCATAGACCGTATGAAGTCTCAGTTTTCATGTACTTAAGTCGGCGTTGTGTCTCTTATATATAATTCCGATGCAATTTCGGATTTTCATCGTCAATGGGAAGGTCCAAGGGATACAGTAAACCTGCAGAGGTGCATCGGAATGTATAACTGATGACACAGGAAACGCTCAAATCATACACAGTATGAAGACTCAGTGTTCCTGTACTTAAGTCGGCATTATGTCTCATATATTTAATTCCGATGCAATTTCTGTGTTTCATCGTCAATGGGAGGGTCCAAGGGATACAGTTAACCTGCAGAGGTGCATCGGAATGTAAAACTGGTGACACAGGAAACGCTCAAAGCATAGACAGTAGGAAGACTCAGTCTTCCTGTACTTAAGTCGGCATTGTGTCTCTTATATTTAATTCCGATGCGATTTCTGTGTTTCATCGACAATGGGAAGGTCCCAGGGATACCGTAAACCGTCAGAGGGGTATCGGAATGTAAAACTGGTGACACAGGAAACGCTCAAAACATAGACCGTAAGAAGACACAGTTTTCTTGCACTTAAGTCGGCATTGTGTCTCTTATATTTAATTCCGATGCAATTTCTGTGTTTCATCGTCAATGGGAAGGTCCAAGGGATACAGTAAACCTGCAGAGGTGCATCAGAATGTAAAACTGGTGACAGAGGAAACGCTCCACGCATAGACAGTAGGAAGACCTAGTCTTCCTGTACTTAAGTCGGCATTGTGTCTCTTATATTTAATTCCGATGCAGTTTCTGTGTTTCATCGTCAATGGGAAGGACCATGAGATACAGTAAACCTGCAGAGGTGCATCCGAATGTAAAACTGGTGACACAGGAAACGCTCAAAACATAGACACTAGGAAGTCTCAGTCTTCCTGTACTTAAGCCGGCATTGTGTCTGTTATATTTAATTCCGATGCGATTTCTGTGTTTCATCGACAATGGGAAGGTGCAAGGGATGCAGTAAACCGACAGAGGTGCATCGGAATGTAAAACTGGTGACACAGGAAACGCTCAAAGCATAGACCGTAAAAAGACTCAGTTTTCTTGTACTTAAGTCGGCGTTGTGTCTCTTATATTTAATTCCGATGCAATTTCTGTGTTTCATCGTCAATGGGAAGGTCCAAGGGATACAGTAAACCTGCAGAGGTCCATCGGAATGTAAAACTAGTGACACAGGAAACGCTCAAAACATAGACAGTAAGAAGACTCAGTCATCCTGTTCTTAAGTCGGCACTGTGTCTGTAATATTTAATTCCGATGCAATTTCTGTGTTTCATCGTCAATGGGAAGTTGCAAGGGATACAGTAAACCTGCAGAGGTGCATCGGAATACAAACCTGGTGACACAGGAAACGCTCAAAACAGAGACCGTATGAAGTCTCAGTTCTCATGTACTTAAGTCGGCGTTGTGTCTCTTATATATAATTCCGATGCAATTTCTGATTTTCATCGTCAATGGGAAGGTCCAAGGGATACAGTAAACATGCAGAGGTGCATCGGAATGTAAAACTGATGACACAGGAAACGCTCAAATCATAGACAGTATGAAAACCCAGTGTTCCTGTACTTAAGTCGCATTATGACTCTTATATTTAATTCCCATGCAATTCCTGTGTTTCATCGTCAATGGGAAGGTCCAATGGATACAGTAAACCTGCAGAGGTCCATCGGAATGTAAAACTGGTGACACAGGGAACGCTCAAAACATAGACAGTAGGAAGACTCTGTCTTCCTGTACTTAAGTCGGCATTGTGTCTCTTATATTTAATTTCGATGTAATTTCTGTGTTTCATCGTCAATGGGAAGGTCCAGGGGATACAGTAAACCTGCAGAGGTGCATCAGAATGTAAAATTGGTGACACAGGAAACGCTCAAAACATAGACAGTAGGAAGACTCAGTATTCCTGTACTTAAGTCGGCATTGTGTCTCCTATATTTAACTCCGGTGCGATTTCTGTGTTTCATCGACAATGGGAAGGTCCAAGGGATACAGTAAACCGGCCGAGGTGCATCGGAATGTAAAACTGGTGACACAGGAAACGCTCAAAACATAGACCGTAAGAAGACTCAGTTTTCTTGTGCTTATGTCGGCGTTGTGTCTCTTATATTTAATTCCGATGCAATTTCTGTGTTTCATCGTCAGTGGGAAGGTCCAATGGATACAGTAAACCTGCAGAGGCACATCGGAATGTAAAACTGGTGACACAGGAAACGCTCAAAACATAGACAGTAGGAAGACTCAGTCTTCCTGCACTTAAGTCGGCATTGTGTCTCTTATATTTAATTCCGATGCAATTTCTGTGTTTCATCGTCAATGGGAAGGTCCAAGGGATACAGTAAACCTGCAGAGGTGCATCAGAATGTAAAACTGGTGACACAGGAAACGCTCAAAACATATACCGTAAGAAGAATCAGTTTTCTTGTGCTTAAGTCGGCGTTGTGTCTCTTATATTTAATTCCGATGCAATTTCTGTGTTCCATCGTCAATGGGAAGGTCCAATGGATACAGTAAACCTGCAGAGGCACATCGGTATGTAAAACTGGTGATACAGGAAACGCTCAAAACATAGACAGTAGGAAGACTCAGTCTTCCTGTACTTAAGTCGGCATTGTGTCTCTTATATTTAATTCCGATGCAATTTCTGTGTTTCATCGTCAATGGGAAGGTCCAAGGGATACAGTAAACCTGCAAAGGTGCATCGGAATGTAAAACTAGTGACACAGGAAACGCTCAATACATAGACAGTAAGAAGACTCAGTCATCCTGTTCTTAAGTCGGCACTGTGTCTCTAATATTTAATTCCGATGCAATTTCTGTGTTTCATCGTCAATGGGAAGTTCCAAGGGATACAGTAAACCTGCAGAGGTGCATCGGAATTTAAACCTGGTGACACAGGAAACGCTCAAAACATAGACCGTATGAAGTCTCAGTTTTCTTGTACTGAAGCCGGCGTTGTGTCCCTTATATATAATTCCGATGCAATTTCTGATTTTCATCGTCAATGGGAAGGTCCAAGTGATACAGTAAACATGCAGAGGTGCATCGGAATGTAAAACTGATGACACAGGAAACGCTCAAATCATAGACAGTATGAAGACTCAGTGTTCCTGTACTTAAGTCGGCATTATGTCTCTTATATTTAATTCCGATGCAATTTCTGTGTTTGATCGACAATGGGAGGGTCCAAGTGATACAGTAAACCTGCAGAGGTGCATCGGAATGTAAAACTGGTGACACAGGAAACGCTCAAAACATAGACAGTAGGAAGACTCAATCTTCCTGTACTTAAGTCGGCATTGTGTCTCTTATATTTAATTCCGATGCGATTTCTGTGTTTCATCGACAATGGGAAGGTCCAAGGGATACCGTAAACCGGCAGAGGGCATCGGAATGTAAAACTGGTGACACAGGAAACGCTCAAAACATAGACCGTAGGAAGACACAGTTTTGTTGTACTTAAGTCGGCGTTGTGTCTCTTATATTTAATTCCGATGCAATTTCTGTGTTTCATCGTCAATGGGAAGGTCCAATGGATACAGTAAACCTGCAGAGGTCCATCGGAATGTAAAACTGGTGACACAGGGAACGCTCAAAACATAGACATTAGGAAGACTCTGTCTTCCTGTACTTAAGTCGGCATTGTGTCTCTTATATTTAATTTCGATGCAATGTCTGTGTTTCATCGTCAATGGGAAGGTCCAAGGGATACAGTAAACCTGCAGAGGTGCATCAGAATGTAAAACTGGTGACACAGGAAACGCTCAAAACATAGACAGTAGGAAGACTCAGTATTCCTGTACTTAAGTCGGCATTGTGTCTCCTATATTTAATTCCGGTGCGATTTCTGTGTTTCATCGACAATGGGAAGGTCCAAGGGATACAGTAAACCGGCCGAGGATCATCGGAATGTAAAACTGGTGACACAGGAAACGCTCAAAACATAGACCGTAAGAAGACTCAGTTTTCTTGTGCTTATGTCGGCGTTGTGTCTCTTATATTTAATTCCGATGCAATTTCTGTGTTTCATCGTCAATGGGAAGGTCCAATGGATACAGTAAACCTGCAGAGGCACATCGGTATGTAAAACTGGTGACACAGGAAACGCTCAAAACCTAGACAGTAGGAAGACTCAGTCTTCCTTTACTTAAGACGGCATTGTGTTTCTTATATTTAATTCCGATGCAATTTCTGTGTTTCATCGTCAATGGGAAGGTCCAAGGGATACAGTAAACCTGCAGAGGTGCATCAGAATGTAAAACTGGTGACACAGGAAACTCACAAAAAATAGACAGTAGGAAGACTCAGTCTTCCTGTACTTAAGTCGGCATTGTGTCTCTTATATTTAATTCCGATGCAATTTCTGTGATTCATCGTCAATGGGAAGGTCCAAGGGATACAATAAACCTGCAGAGGTGCATCGGAATGTAAAACTAGTGACACAGGAAACGCTCAAATCATAGACAGTAAGAAGACTCAGTCATCCTGTTCTTAAGTCGGCACTGTGTCTCTAATATTTAATTCCGATGCAATTTCTGTGTTTCATCGTCAATGGGAAGTTCCAAGGGATACAGTAAACCTGCAGAGGTGCATCAGAATGTAAAACTGGTGACAGAGGAAACGCTCAAAACATAGACAGTAGGAAGACCTAGTCTTCCTGTACTTAAGTCGGCATTGTGTCTCTTATATTAAATTCCGATGCAATTTCTGTGTTTCATCGTCAATGGGAAGGTCCATGGGATACAGTAAACCTGCAGAGGTGCATCAGAATGTAAAACTGGTGATACAGGAAACGCTCAAACATAGACAGTAGGAAGACTCAGTATTCCTGTACTTAAGTCGGCATTGTGTCTCCTATATTTAATTCCGGTGCTATTTCTGTGTTTCATCGACAATGGCAAGGTCCATGGGTTACAGTAAACCTGCAGAGGTGCATCGGAATGTAAAACTGGTGACACATTAAACGCTCAAATTATAGACAGTAGGAAGACTTAGTCTTCCTGTACTTAAGTCGGCATTGTGTCTCTTATAATTCATTCCGATGAAATTTCTGTGCTTCATCGTCTACGGGAAGGTCCAAGGGATATAATAAACAAGCAGAAGTGCATCGGAAAGTAAAACTGATGACACAGGAAACGCTCAAAACATAGACAGTAGGAAGACTCAGTCTTCCTTTACTTAAGTCTGCATTGTGTCTCTTATATTTAATTCCGATGCAATTTCTGTGTTTCATCGTCAATGGGAAGGTCCCAGGGATACAGTAAAACTTCAGAGGTGCATCAGAATGTAAAACTGGTGACACAGGAAACGCTCGAAACATAGACAGTAGGAAGACTCAGTCTTCCTGTACTTAAGTCGGCATTGCGTCTCTTATATTTAATTCCGATGCAATTTCTGTGTTTCATCGTCAATGGGAAGGTCCAATGGATACAGTAAACCTGCAGAGGAACATCGGAATGTAAAACTGGTGACACAGGAAACGCTCAAAACATAGACAGTAGGAAGACTCAGTCTTCCTGTACTTAAGTCGGCATTGTGTTTCTTATATTTAATTTCGATGCAATTTCTGTGTTTCATCGCCAATGGGAAGGTCCAGGGGATACAGTAAACCTGCAGAGGTGCATCGGAATGTAAAACTGGTGACACAGGAAACGCTCAAAACATTGACTGTAAGAAGACTGTTTTCTTGTACTTAAGTCGGCATTGTGTCTCTTATATTTAATTCCGATGCAATTTCTGTGTTTCATCGTCACTGTGAAGGTCCAAGGGATACAGTAAACCTGTAGAGGTGCATCGGAATGTAAAACCGGTGACACAGGAAACGCTCAAATTATAGACAGTAGGGAGACTCAGCCTTCCTGTACTTAAGTCGGCATTGTGTCTCTTAAATTTAATTCCGATGCAATTTCTGTGTTTCATCGTCAATGGGAAAGTCCAAGGGATATAGTAAACCTGAAGAGGTGCATCAGAATGTAAAACTGTTGACACAGGAAACGCTCAAAACATAGACAGTAGGAAGACTCAGTCTTCCTGTACTTAAGTCGGCATTGTGTCTCTTACATTTAATTCCCATGCAATTTCTGTGTTTCATCGTCAACGGGAAGGTCCAAAGGATATAATAAACAAGCAGAGATGCATCGGAAAGTAAAACTGATGACACAGGAAACGCTCAAAACATAGACAGTAGGAAGACTTAGTCTTCCTGTACTTAAGTCGGCATTGTGTCTCTTATATTTAATTCCGATGCAATTTCTGTTTTCCATCGTCAATGGGAAGGCCCAGGGGATACAGTAAACCTTCAGAGGTGCATCGGAATGTAAAACCGATGACACAGGAAACGCTCAAAACATAGACAGTAGGTAGACTCAGTCTTCCTGTACTTAAGTCGGCATTGGAACTCTTATATTTATTTCCGATTAAATTTCTGTGTTTCGTCGTGAATGGGAAGGTCCAAGGGATATAGTAACCATGCAGAGGTGCATCGGAAAGTAAAACTGATGACACAGGAAACGCTCAAAACATAGACAGTAGGAAGACTTAGTCTTCCTGTACTTAAGTCGGCATTGTGTCTCTTATATTTAATTCCGATACATTTTCTGTTTTTCATCGTCAATGGGAAGGTCCAAGGGATACAGTAAACCTGCAGAGGTGCATCGGAATGTAAAACTGATGACTCAGGAAACGCTCTAAACATAGACAGTAGCAAGACTCAGTCTTCCTGTTCTTAAGTCGGCATTGTGTCTCTTATATTTAATTTCGATGCAATTTGTGTGTTTCATCACCAATGGGAAGGTCCAAGGGATACAGTAAACCTGCAGAGGTGCATCGGAATGTAAAACTGATGATACAGGAAACGCTCAAAACATAGACAGTAGGGAGACTTAGTCTTCCTGTACCTAAGTCGGCATTGTGTCTCTTATTTTTAATTCCGGTGCAATTTCTGTGTTTTATCGTCAATGGGAAGGTCCAAGGGATACAATAAACCTGCAGAGGTGCATCGGAATGTAAAACTGGTGACACAGGAAACGCTCAAAACATTGACTGTAAGAAGACAGTTTTCTTGTACTTAAGTCTGCATTGTGTCTCTTATATTTAATTCCGATGCAATTTCTGTGTTTCATCGTCACTGTGAAGTCCATGGGATAAAGTAAACCTGTAAAGGTGCATCGGAATGTAAAACGGGTGACACAGGAAACGCTCAAATTATAGACAGTAGTAAGACTCAGATTTCCTGTACTTAAGTCTGCATTGTGTCTCTTATATTTAATTCCGATGCAATTTCTGTGTTTCATCGTCACTGTGAAGTCCAAGGGATAAAGTAAACCTGTAAAGGTGCATCGGAATGTAAAACGGGTGACACAGGAAACGCTCAAATTATAGACAGTAGTAAGACTCAGATTTCCTGTACTTAAGTCGGCATTGTGTCTCTTATATTTATTTCCGATGAAATTTCTGTGTTTCATCGTGAATGGGAAAGTCAAAGGGATATAATAAACAAACAGATGTGCATCGGAAAGTAAAACTGATGACACAGGAAACGCTCAAAACATAGAAAGTAGGAAGACTCAGTCTTCCTGTACTTAAGTCTGCATTATGCTTCTTATATTTAATTCCGATGCAATTTCTGTGTTTCATCGTCAATGGGAAGGTCTAAGGGATACAGTAAACCTGCACAAGTGCATCGGAATGTAAAACTGGTGACACATGAAACGCTCAAAACATTGACTGTGAGAAGACTGTTTTCTTGTACTTAAGTCGGCATTGTGTCTCTTATATTTAATTCCGATGCCATTTCTGTGTTTCGTCGTGAATGGGAAGGTCCAAGGAATATAATAAACAAGCAAAGGTGCATCGGAAAGTAAAACTGATGACACAGAAAACGCTCAAAACATAGACAGTAGGAAGACTTAGTCTTCCTTTACTCAAGTCGGCGTTGTGTCTCTTATATTTAATTCCGATGCAATTTCTGTTTTCCTTCGTCAATGGGAAGGTCCAAGGGATACAGTAAACCTGCAGAGTTGCATCGGAATGTAAAACTGATGACACAGGAAACGCTCAAAACATAGAAAGTAGGAAGACTCAGTCTTGCTGTACTTAAGTCTGCATTGTGTCTCTTATATTTAATTCCGATGCCATTTCTGTGTTTCATCGTGAATGGGAAGGTCCAATGGTTACAGTAAACCTGCAGAGGTCCATCGGAATGTAAAACTGGTGACACAGGAAACGCTCAAATCATAGACAGTAGGAACACACAGTCTTCCAGTACTTAAGTCGGCATTGTGTCCCTTATATTTAATTTCGATGCAATTTGTGTGTTTCATCGCCAATGGGAAGGTCCAGGGGATACAGTAAACCTGCAGAGGTGCATCTGAATGTAAAACTGGTGACACAGGAAACGCTCAAAACATTGACCGTAAGAAGACTGTTTTCTTGTACTTAAGTCGGCCTTGAGTCTCTTATATTTAATTCCGATGCAATTTCTGTGTTTCATCGTCACTCTGAAGGTCCAAGGGATACAGTAAACCTGTAGAGGTGCATCGGAATGTAAACTGGTGACACAGGAAACACTCAAATTATAGACAGTAGGAAGACTCAGTCTTCCTGTACTTAAATCGGCATTGTGCCTCTTACATTTAATTCCGATGCAATTTCTGTGTTTCATCGTCAATGGGAAGGTCCAAGGGACACAGTAAACCTGCAGAGGTGCATCAGAATGTAAAACTGGTGACACAGGAATCGATCAAAACATAGACAGTAGGAAGACTCAGTCTTCCTGTACTTAAGTCGGCATTGTGTCTCTTATATTTATTTCCTATGAAATTTCTGTGTTTCATCGTAAACGGTAAGGTCCAAGGGATATAATAAACAAGCAGAGGTGCATCGGAAAGTCAAACTGATGACACAGGAAACGCTCAAAACATAGACAGTAGGAAGACATAGTCTTCCTGTACTTAAGTCGGCATTGTGTCTCTTATATTTATTTCCGATGTAATTTCTGTTTTCCATCGTCAATGGGAAGGTCCAAGGGATACAGTAAACCTGCAGAGGTGCATCGGAATGTAAAACTAATGACACAGGAAACGCTCAAAACATAGACAGTAGGAAGACTCAGTCTTCCTGTACTTACGTCTGCATTGTGTCTCTTATATTTAATTCCGATGCAGTTTCTGTGTTTCATCGTCTATGGGAAGGTCCAAGGGATACAGTAAACCTGCAGAGGTGCATCAGAATGTAAAACTGGTGACACAGGAAACGCTCAAAACATAGACAGTAGGAAGACTCAGTCATCCTGTTCTTAACTCGGCACTGTGTCTCTAATATTTAATTCCGATGCAATTTGTGTGTTTCATCGTCAATGGGAAGTTCCATGGGATACAGTAAACCTGCAGACGTGCATCGGAATTTAAACCTGGTGACACAGGAAACGCTCAAAACATAGACCGTAAGAAGACTCAGTTTTCATGTACTTAAATCGGCGTTGTGTCTCTTATATTTAATTCCGATGCAATTTCTGTGTTTCATCGTCAATGGGAAGGTCCAATGGATACAGTAAACCTGCAGAGGCACATCGGTATGTAAAACTGGTGACACAGGAAACGCTCAAAACCTAGACAGTAGGAAGACTCAGTCTTCCTTTACTTAAGACGGCATTGTGTTTCTTATATTTAATTCCGATGCAATTTCTGTGTTTCATCGTCAATGGGAAGGTCCAAGGGATACAGTAAACCTGCAGAGGTGCATCAGAATGTAAAACTGGTGACACAGGAAACTCACAAAAAATAGACAGTAGGAAGACTCAGTCTTCCTGTACTTAAGTCGGCATTGTGTCTCTTATATTTAATTCCGATGCAATTTCTGTGATTCATCGTCAATGGGAAGGTCCAAGGGATACAATAAACCTGCAGAGGTGCATCGGAATGTAAAACTAGTGACACAGGAAACGCTCAAATCATAGACAGTAAGAAGACTCAGTCATCCTGTTCTTAAGTCGGCACTGTGTCTCTAATATTTAATTCCGATGCAATTTCTGTGTTTCATCGTCAATGGGAAGTTCCAAGGGATACAGTAAACCTGCAGAGGTGCATCAGAATGTAAAACTGGTGACAGAGGAAACGCTCAAAACATAGACAGTAGGAAGACCTAGTCTTCCTGTACTTAAGTCGGCATTGTGTCTCTTATATTAAATTCCGATGCAATTTCTGTGTTTCATCGTCAATGGGAAGGTCCATGGGATACAGTAAACCTGCAGAGGTGCATCAGAATGTAAAACTGGTGATACAGGAAACGCTCAAACATAGACAGTAGGAAGACTCAGTATTCCTGTACTTAAGTCGGCATTGTGTCTCCTATATTTAATTCCGGTGCTATTTCTGTGTTTCATCGACAATGGCAAGGTCCATGGGTTACAGTAAACCTGCAGAGGTGCATCGGAATGTAAAACTGGTGACACATTAAACGCTCAAATTATAGACAGTAGGAAGACTTAGTCTTCCTGTACTTAAGTCGGCATTGTGTCTCTTATAATTCATTCCGATGAAATTTCTGTGCTTCATCGTCTACGGGAAGGTCCAAGGGATATAATAAACAAGCAGAAGTGCATCGGAAAGTAAAACTGATGACACAGGAAACGCTCAAAACATAGCCAGTAGGAAGACTCAGTCTTCCTTTACTTAAGTCTGCATTGTGTCTCTTATATTTAATTCCGATGCAATTTCTGTGTTTCATCGTCAATGGGAAGGTCCCAGGGATACAGTAAAACTTCAGAGGTGCATCAGAATGTAAAACTGGTGACACAGGAAACGCTCGAAACATAGACAGTAGGAAGACTCAGTCTTCCTGTACTTAAGTCGGCATTGCGTCTCTTATATTTAATTCCGATGCAATTTCTGTGTTTCATCGTCAATGGGAAGGTCCAATGGATACAGTAAACCTGCAGAGGAACATCGGAATGTAAAACTGGTGACACAGGAAACGCTCAAAACATAGACAGTAGGAAGACTCAGTCTTCCTGTACTTAAGTCGGCATTGTGTTTCTTATATTTAATTTCGATGCAATTTCTGTGTTTCATCGCCAATGGGAAGGTCCAGGGGATACAGTAAACCTGCAGAGGTGCATCGGAATGTAAAACTGGTGACACAGGAAACGCTCAAAACATTGACTGTAAGAAGACTGTTTTCTTGTACTTAAGTCGGCATTGTGTCTCTTATATTTAATTCCGATGCAATTTCTGTGTTTCATCGTCACTGTGAAGGTCCAAGGGATACAGTAAACCTGTAGAGGTGCATCGGAATGTAAAACCGGTGACACAGGAAACGCTCAAATTATAGACAGTAGGGAGACTCAGCCTTCCTGTACTTAAGTCGGCATTGTGTCTCTTAAATTTAATTCCGATGCAATTTCTGTGTTTCATCGTCAATGGGAAAGTCCAAGGGATATAGTAAACCTGAAGAGGTGCATCAGAATGTAAAACTGTTGACACAGGAAACGCTCAAAACATAGACAGTAGGAAGACTCAGTCTTCCTGTACTTAAGTCGGCATTGTGTCTCTTACATTTAATTCCCATGCAATTTCTGTGTTTCATCGTCAACGGGAAGGTCCAAAGGATATAATAAACAAGCAGAGATGCATCGGAAAGTAAAACTGATGACACAGGAAACGCTCAAAACATAGACAGTAGGAAGACTTAGTCTTCCTGTACTTAAGTCGGCATTGTGTCTCTTATATTTAATTCCGATGCAATTTCTGTTTTCCATCGTCAATGGGAAGGCCCAGGGGATACAGTAAACCTGCAGAGGTGCATCGGAATGTAAAACCGATGACACAGGAAACGCTCAAAACATAGACAGTAGGTAGACTCAGTCTTCCTGTACTTAAGTCGGCATTGGAACTCTTATATTTATTTCCGATTAAATTTCTGTGTTTCGTCGTGAATGGGAAGGTCCAAGGGATATAGTAACCATGCAGAGGTGCATCGGAAAGTAAAACTGATGACACAGGAAACGCTCAAAACATAGACAGTAGGAAGACTTAGTCTTCCTGTACTTAAGTCGGCATTGTGTCTCTTATATTTAATTCCGATACATTTTCTGTTTTTCATCGTCAATGGGAAGGTCCAAGGGATACAGTAAACCTGCAGAGGTGCATCGGAATGTAAAACTGATGACTCAGGAAACGCTCTAAACATAGACAGTAGCAAGACTCAGTCTTCCTGTTCTTAAGTCGGCATTGTGTCTCTTATATTTAATTTCGATGCAATTTGTGTGTTTCATCACCAATGGGAAGGTCCAAGGGATACAGTAAACCTGCAGAGGTGCATCGGAATGTAAAACTGATGATACAGGAAACGCTCAAAACATAGACAGTAGGGAGACTTAGTCTTCCTGTACCTAAGTCGGCATTGTGTCTCTTATCTTTAATTCCGGTGCAATTTCTGTGTTTTATCGTCAATGGGAAGGTCCAAGGGATACAATAAACCTGCAGAGGTGCATCGGAATGTAAAACTGGTGACACAGGAAACGCTCAAAACATTGACTGTAAGAAGACAGTTTTCTTGTACTTAAGTCTGCATTGTGTCTCTTATATTTAATTCCGATGCAATTTCTGTGTTTCATCGTCACTGTGAAGTCCATGGGATAAAGTAAACCTGTAAAGGTGCATCGGAATGTAAAACGGGTGACACAGGAAACGCTCAAATTATAGACAGTAGTAAGACTCAGATTTCCTGTACTTAAGTCTGCATTGTGTCTCTTATATTTAATTCCGATGCAATTTCTGTGTTTCATCGTCACTGTGAAGTCCAAGGGATAAAGTAAACCTGTAAAGGTGCATCGGAATGTAAAACGGGTGACACAGGAAACGCTCAAATTATAGACAGTAGTAAGACTCAGATTTCCTGTACTTAAGTCGGCATTGTGTCTCTTATATTTATTTCCGATGAAATTTCTGTGTTTCATCGTGAATGGGAAAGTCAAAGGGATATAATAAACAAACAGATGTGCATCGGAAAGTAAAACTGATGACACAGGAAACGCTCAAAACATAGAAAGTAGGAAGACTCAGTCTTCCTGTACTTAAGTCTGCATTATGCTTCTTATATTTAATTCCGATGCAATTTCTGTGTTTCATCGTCAATGGGAAGGTCTAAGGGATACAGTAAACCTGCACAAGTGCATCGGAATGTAAAACTGGTGACACATGAAACGCTCAAAACATTGACTGTGAGAAGACTGTTTTCTTGTACTTAAGTCGGCATTGTGTCTCTTATATTTAATTCCGATGCCATTTCTGTGTTTCGTCGTGAATGGGAAGGTCCAAGGAATATAATAAACAAGCAAAGGTGCATCGGAAAGTAAAACTGATGACACAGAAAACGCTCAAAACATAGACAGTAGGAAGACTTAGTCTTCCTTTACTCAAGTCGGCGTTGTGTCTCTTATATTTAATTCCGATGCAATTTCTGTTTTCCTTCGTCAATGGGAAGGTCCAAGGGATACAGTAAACCTGCAGAGTTGCATCGGAATGTAAAACTGATGACACAGGAAACGCTCAAAACATAGAAAGTAGGAAGACTCAGTCTTGCTGTATTTAAGTCTGCATTGTGTCTCTTATATTTAATTCCGATGCCATTTCTGTGTTTCATCGTGAATGGGAAGGTCCAATGGTTACAGTAAACCTGCAGAGGTCCATCGGAATGTAAAACTGGTGACACAGGAAACGCTCAAATCATAGACAGTAGGAACACACAGTCTTCCAGTACTTAAGTCGGCATTGTGTCCCTTATATTTAATTTCGATGCAATTTGTGTGTTTCATCGCCAATGGGAAGGTCCAGGGGATACAGTAAACCTGCAGAGGTGCATCTGAATGTAAAACTGGTGACACAGGAAACGCTCAAAACATTGACCGTAAGAAGACTGTTTTCTTGTACTTAAGTCGGCCTTGAGTCTCTTATATTTAATTCCGATGCAATTTCTGTGTTTCATCGTCACTCTGAAGGTCCAAGGGATACAGTAAACCTGTAGAGGTGCATCGGAATGTAAACTGGTGACACAGGAAACACTCAAATTATAGACAGTAGGAAGACTCAGTCTTCCTGTACTTAAATCGGCATTGTGCCTCTTACATTTAATTCCGATGCAATTTCTGTGTTTCATCGTCAATGGGAAGGTCCAAGGGACACAGTAAACCTGCAGAGGTGCATCAGAATGTAAAACTGGTGACACAGGAATCGATCAAAACATAGACAGTAGGAAGACTCAGTCTTCCTGTACTTAAGTCGGCATTGTGTCTCTTATATTTATTTCCTATGAAATTTCTGTGTTTCATCGTAAACGGTAAGGTCCAAGGGATATAATAAACAAGCAGAGGTGCATCGGAAAGTCAAACTGATGACACAGGAAACGCTCAAAACATAGACAGTAGGAAGACATAGTCTTCCTGTACTTAAGTCGGCATTGTGTCTCTTATATTTATTTCCGATGTAATTTCTGTTTTCCATCGTCAATGGGAAGGTCCAAGGGATACAGTAAACCTGCAGAGGTGCATCGGAATGTAAAACTAATGACACAGGAAACGCTCAAAACATAGACAGTAGGAAGACTCAGTCTTCCTGTACTTACGTCTGCATTGTGTCTCTTATATTTAATTCCGATGCAGTTTCTGTGTTTCATCGTCTATGGGAAGGTCCAAGGGATACAGTAAACCTGCAGAGGTGCATCAGAATGTAAAACTGGTGACACAGGAAACGCTCAAAACATAGACAGTAGGAAGACTCAGTCATCCTGTTCTTAACTCGGCACTGTGTCTCTAATATTTAATTCCGATGCAATTTGTGTGTTTCATCGTCAATGGGAAGTTCCATGGGATACAGTAAACCTGCAGACGTGCATCGGAATTTAAACCTGGTGACACAGGAAACGCTCAAAACATAGACCGTAAGAAGACTCAGTTTTCATGTACTTAAATCGGCGTTGTGTCTCTTATATATAATTCCGATGCAATTTCTGATTTTCATCGTTAATGGGAAGGTCCAAGGGATATAGTAAACCTGCAGAGGTGCATCGGAATGTGAAACTGATAACACAGGAAACGCTCAAATCATAGACAGTAGGAAGACTCAGTTTTCTTGTACTTAAGTCGGCGTTATTTCTCATATATTTAATTCCGATGCACTTTCTGTGTTTCATCGTGAATGGTAGGTCCAATGGATACAGTAAACCTATAGAGGTCCATCGGAATGTAAAACTGGTGACACAGGAAACGCTCAAAACATTGACTGTAAGAAGAGTGCTTTCTTGTACTTAAGTCGGCCTTGTGTCTCTTATATTTAATTCCGATGCAATTTCTGTGTTTCATCGTCACTCTGAAGGTCCAAGGGATACAGTAAACCTGTAGAGGTGCATCGGAATGTAAAACTGGTGACACAGGAGACGCTCAAAGCATAGACAGTAGGAAGACTCAGTCTTCCTGTACTTAAGTCGGCATTGTGTCTCTTATATTTATTTCCTATGAAATTTCTGTGTTTCATCGTAAACGGGAAGGTCCAAGGGATATAATAAACAAGCAGAGATGCATCGGAAAGTAGAACTGATGACACAGGAAACGCTCAAAACATAGACAGTAGGAAGACTTAGTCTTCCTGTACTTAAGTCGGCATTGTGTCTCTTATATTTAATTCCGATGCAATTTCTGTGTTTCATCGTCAATGGGAAGGTCCAAGGGATACAGTAAACCTGCAGAGGTGCATCGGAATGTAAAACTGGTGACACAGGAAACGCTCAAAACATAGACAGTAGGAAGACTCAGTCTTCCTGTACTTAAGATGGCATTGTGTATCTTATATTTATTTCCTATGAAATTTATGTGTTTCATCGTCAACGGGAAGGTCCAAGGGATATAGTGAACCTGCAGAGGTGCATCGGAAAGTAAAACTGATGACACAGGAAACGCTCAAAACATAGACAGTAGGAAGACTTAGTCTTCCTGTACTTAAGTCGGCATTGTGTCTCTTATATTTTATTCCGATGCAATTCCTGTGTTTCTTCGTCACTGTGAAGGTCCAAGGGATACAGTAAACCTGTAGGGGTGCATCGGAATGTAAAACTGGTGACACAGGAAACGCTCAAAACATTGACTGTAAGAAGACTGTTTTCTTGTACTTAAGTCTGCATTGTGTCTCTTATATTAAATTCCGATGCAATTTCTGAGTTTCATCGTCACTGTGAAGGTCCAAGGGATACAGTAAACCTGTAGAGGTGCATCGCAATGTAAAACTGGTGACACAGGAAACGCTCAAATTATAGACAGTAGGAAGACACAGTCTTCCTGTACTTAAGTCGGCATTGTGTCTCTTATATTTAATTCCGATGCAATTTCTGTGTTTCATCGTCAATGGGAAGGTCGAAGGGATACAGTAAACCTGCAGAGGTGCATCAGAATGTAAAACGGTGACACAGGAAACGCTCAAAACATAGACAGTAGGAAGACTCAGTCTTCCTGTACTTAAGTCGGCATTGTGTCTGTTATATTTATTTCCTATGAAATTTCTGTGTTTCATCGTTAACGGGAAGGTCCAAGGGATATAATAAACAAGCAGAAGTGCATCGGAAAGTAAAACTGATGACACAGAAAACGCTCAAAACATAGACAGTAGGAAGACTCAGTCTTCCTGTACTTAAGTCTGCATTGTGTCTCTTACATTTAATTCCGATGCAATTTCTGTGTTTCATCGTCAATGGGAAGGTCCAAGGGATACAGTAAAACTGCAGAGGTGCATCAGAATGTAAAACTCGTGACTCAGGAAACGCTCAAAGCATTGACTGTAAGAAGACTTTTTTCTTGTACTTAAGTCTATATTGTGTCTCTTATATTTAATTCCGATGCAATTTCTGTGTTTCATCGTCACTGTGACGTCCAAGGGATACAGTAAACCTGTAAAGGTGCATCGGAATGTAAAACGGGTGACACAGGAAACGCTCAAACTATAGACAGTAGTAAGACTCAGATTTCCTGTACTTAGGTCGGCATTGTGTCTCTTATATTTAATTCCGATGCAATTTCTGTGTTTCATCGTCAATGGGAAGGTCCAAGGGATACAGTAAACCTGCAGAGGTGCATCGGAATGTAAAACTGATGATACAGGAAACGCTCAAAACATAGACAGTAGGAAGACTTAGTCTTCCTGTACTTAAGTCGGCATTGTGTCTCTTATATTTAATTCCGATGCAATTTCTGTTTTCCTTCGTCAATGGGAAGGTCCAAGGGATACAGTAAACCTGCAGAGTTGCATCGGAATGTAAAACTGATGACACAGGAAACGCTCAAAACATAGAAAGTAGGAAGACTCAGTCTTGCTGTACTTAAGTCTGCATTGTGTCTCTTATATTTAATTCCGATGCCATTTCTGTGTTTCATCGTGAATGGGAAGGTCCAATGGTTACAGTAAACCTGCAGAGGTCCATCGGAATGTAAAACTGGTGACACAGGAAACGCTCAAATCATAGACAGTAGGAACACACAGTCTTCCAGTACTTAAGTCGGCATTGTGTCCCTTATATTTAATTTCGATGCAATTTGTGTGTTTCATCGCCAATGGGAAGGTCCAGGGGATACAGTAAACCTGCAGAGGTGCATCTGAATGTAAAACTGGTGACACAGGAAACGCTCAAAACATTGACCGTAAGAAGACTGTTTTCTTGTACTTAAGTCGGCCTTGAGTCTCTTATATTTAATTCCGATGCAATTTCTGTGTTTCATCGTCACTCTGAAGGTCCAAGGGATACAGTAAACCTGTAGAGGTGCATCGGAATGTAAACTGGTGACACAGGAAACACTCAAATTATAGACAGTAGGAAGACTCAGTCTTCCTGTACTTAAATCGGCATTGTGCCTCTTACATTTAATTCCGATGCAATTTCTGTGTTTCATCGTCAATGGGAAGGTCCAAGGGACACAGTAAACCTGCAGAGGTGCATCAGAATGTAAAACTGGTGACACAGGAATCGATCAAAACATAGACAGTAGGAAGACTCAGTCTTCCTGTACTTAAGTCGGCATTGTGTCTCTTATATTTATTTCCTATGAAATTTCTGTGTTTCATCGTAAACGGTAAGGTCCAAGGGATATAATAAACAAGCAGAGGTGCATCGGAAAGTCAAACTGATGACACAGGAAACGCTCAAAACATAGACAGTAGGAAGACATAGTCTTCCTGTACTTAAGTCGGCATTGTGTCTCTTATATTTATTTCCGATGTAATTTCTGTTTTCCATCGTCAATGGGAAGGTCCAAGGGATACAGTAAACCTGCAGAGGTGCATCGGAATGTAAAACTAATGACACAGGAAACGCTCAAAACATAGACAGTAGGAAGACTCAGTCTTCCTGTACTTACGTCTGCATTGTGTCTCTTATATTTAATTCCGATGCAGTTTCTGTGTTTCATCGTCAATGGGAAGGTCCAAGGGATACAGTAAACCTGCAGAGGTGCATCAGAATGTAAAACTGGTGACACAGGAAACGCTCAAAACATAGACAGTAGGAAGACTCAGTCATCCTGTTCTTAACTCGGCACTGTGTCTCTAATATTTAATTCCGATGCAATTTGTGTGTTTCATCGTCAATGGGAAGTTCCATGGGATACAGTAAACCTGCAGACGTGCATCGGAATTTAAACCTGGTGACACAGGAAACGCTCAAAACATAGACCGTAAGAAGACTCAGTTTTCATGTACTTAAATCGGCGTTGTGTCTCTTATATATAATTCCGATGCAATTTCTGATTTTCATCGTTAATGGGAAGGTCCAAGGGATATAGTAAACCTGCAGAGGTGCATCGGAATGTGAAACTGATAACACAGGAAACGCTCAAATCATAGACAGTAGGAAGACTCAGTTTTCTTGTACTTAAGTCGGCGTTATTTCTCATATATTTAATTCCGATGCAATTTCTGTGTTTCATCGTGAATGGTAGGTCCAATGGATACAGTAAACCTATAGAGGTCCATCGGAATGTAAAACTGGTGACACAGGAAACGCTCAAAACATTGACTGTAAGAAGAGTGTTTTCTTGTACTTAAGTCGGCCTTGTGTCTCTTATATTTAATTCCGATGCAATTTCTGTGTTTCATCGTCACTCTGAAGGTCCAAGGGATACAGTAAACCTGTAGAGGTGCATCGGAATGTAAAACTGGTGACACAGGAGACGCTCAAAGCATAGACAGTAGGAAGACTCAGTCTTCCTGTACTTAAGTCGGCATTGTGTCTCTTATATTTATTTCCTATGAAATTTCTGTGTTTCATCGTAAACGGGAAGGTCCAAGGGATATAATAAACAAGCAGAGATGCATCGGAAAGTAGAACTGATGACACAGGAAACGCTCAAAACATAGACAGTAGGAAGACTTAGTCTTCCTGTACTTAAGTCGGCATTGTGTCTCTTATATTTAATTCCGATGCAATTTCTGTGTTTCATCGTCAATGGGAAGGTCCAAGGGATACAGTAAACCTGCAGAGGTGCATCGGAATGTAAAACTGGTGACACAGGAAACGCTCAAAACATAGACAGTAGGAAGACTCAGTCTTCCTGTACTTAAGATGGCATTGTGTATCTTATATTTATTTCCTATGAAATCTATGTGTTTCATCGTCAACGGGAAGGTCCAAGGGATATAGTGAACCTGCAGAGGTGCATCGGAAAGTAAAACTGATGACACAGGAAACGCTCAAAACATAGACAGTAGGAAGACTTAGTCTTCCTGTACTTAAGTCGGCATTGTGTCTCTTATATTTTATTCCGATGCAATTCCTGTGTTTCTTCGTCACTGTGAAGGTCCAAGGGATACAGTAAACCTGTAGGGGTGCATCGGAATGTAAAACTGGTGACACAGGAAACGCTCAAAACATTGACTGTAAGAAGACTGTTTTCTTGTACTTAAGTCTGCATTGTGTCTCTTATATTTAATTCCGATGCAATTTCTGAGTTTCATCGTCACTGTGAAGGTCCAAGGGATACAGTAAACCTGTAGAGGTGCATCGCAATGTAAAACTGGTGACACAGGAAACGCTCAAATTATAGACAGTAGGAAGACACAGTCTTCCTGTACTTAAGTCGGCATTGTGTCTCTTATATTTAATTCCGATGCAATTTCTGTGTTTCATCGTCAATGGGAAGGTCGAAGGGATACAGTAAACCTGCAGAGGTGCATCAGAATGTAAAACGGTGACACAGGAAACGCTCAAAACATAGACAGTAGGAAGACTCAGTCTTCCTGTACTTAAGTCGGCATTGTGTCTGTTATATTTATTTCCTATGAAATTTCTGTGTTTCATCGTTAACGGGAAGGTCCAAGGGATATAATAAACAAGCAGAAGTGCATCGGAAAGTAAAACTGATGACACAGAAAACGCTCAAAACATAGACAGTAGGAAGACTCAGTCTTCCTGTACTTAAGTCTGCATTGTGTCTCTTACATTTAATTCCGATGCAATTTCTGTGTTTCATCGTCAATGGGAAGGTCCAAGGGATACAGTAAAACTGCAGAGGTGCATCAGAATGTAAAACTCGTGACTCAGGAAACGCTCAAAGCATTGACTGTAAGAAGACTTTTTTCTTGTACTTAAGTCTGTATTGTGTCTCTTATATTTAATTCCGATGCAATTTCTGTGTTTCATCGTCACTGTGACGTCCAAGGGATACAGTAAACCTGTAAAGGTGCATCGGAATGTAAAACGGGTGACACAGGAAACGCTCAAACTATAGACAGTAGTAAGACTCAGATTTCCTGTACTTAGGTCGGCATTGTGTCTCTTATGTTTAATTCCGATGCAATTTCTGTGTTTCATCGTCAATGGGAAGGTCCAAGGGATACAGTAAACCTGCAGAGGTGCATCGGAATGTAAAACTGATGATACAGGAAACGCTCAAAACATAGACAGTAGGGAGACTTAGTCTTCCTGTACCTAAGTCGGCATTGTGTCTCTTATTTTTAATTCCGATGCAATTTCTGTGTTTTATCGTCAATGGGAAGGTCCAAGGGATACAATAAACCTGCAGAGGTGCATCGGAATGTAAAACTGGTGACACAGGAAACGCTCAAAACATTGACTGTAAGAAGACAGTTTTCTTGTACTTAAGTCTGCATTGTGTCTCTTATATTTAATTCCGATGCAATTTCTGTGTTTCATCGTCACTGTGAAGTCCATGGGATAAAGTAAACCTGTAAAGGTGCATCGGAATGTAAAACGGGTGACACAGGAAACGCTCAAATTGTAGACAGTAGTAAGACTCAGATTTCCTGTACTTAAGTCTGCATTGTGTCTCTTATATTTAAATCCGATGCAATTTCTGTGTTTCATCGTCACTGTGAAGTCCAAGGGATAAAGTAAACCTGTAAAGGTGCATCGGAATGTAAAACGGGTGACACAGGAAACGCTCAAATTATAGACAGTAGTAAGACTCAGATTTCCTGTACTTAAGTCGGCATTGTGTCTCTTATATTTATTTCCGATGAAATTTCTGTGTTTCATCGTGAATGGGAAAGTCAAAGGGATATAATAAACAAACAGATGTGCATCGGAAAGTAAAACTGATGACACAGGAAACGCTCAAAACATAGAAAGTAGGAAGACTCATTCTTCCTGTTCTTAAGTCTGCATTATGCTTCTTATATTTAATTCCGATGCAATTTCTGTGTTTCATCGTCAATGGGAAGGTCTAAGGGATACAGTAAACCTGCACAGGTGCATCGGAATGTAAAACTGGTGACACATGAAACGCTCAAAACATTGACTGTGAGAAGACTGTTTTCTTGTACTTAAGTCGGCATTGTGTCTCTTATATTTAATTCCGATGCCATTTCTGTGTTTCGTCGTGAATGGGAAGGTCCAAGGAATATAATAAACAAGCAAAGGTGCATCGGAAAGTAAAACTGATGACACAGAAAACGCTCAAAACATAGACAGTAGGAAGACTTAGTCTTCCTTTACTCAAGTCGGCGTTGTGTCTCTTATATTTAATTCCGATGCAATTTCTGTTTTCCTTCGTCAATGGGAAGGTCCAAGGGATACAGTAAACCTGCAGAGTTGCATCGGAATGTAAAACTGATGACACAGGAAACGCTCAAAACATAGAAAGTAGGAAGACTCAGTCTTGCTGTACTTAAGTCTGCATTGTGTCTCTTATATTTAATTCCGATGCCATTTCTGTGTTTCATCGTGAATGGGAAGGTCCAATGGTTACAGTAAACCTGCAGAGGTCCATCGGAATGTAAAACTGGTGACACAGGAAACGCTCAAATCATAGACAGTAGGAACACACAGTCTTCCAGTACTTAAGTCGGCATTGTGTCCCTTATATTTAATTTCGATGCAATTTGTGTGTTTCATCGCCAATGGGAAGGTCCAGGGGATACAGTAAACCTGCAGAGGTGCATCTGAATGTAAAACTGCTGACACAGGAAACGCTCAAAACATTGACCGTAAGAAGACTATTTTCTTGTACTTAAGTCGGCCTTGAGTCTCTTATATTTAATTCCGATGCAATTTCTGTGTTTCATCGTCACTCTGAAGGTCCAAGGGATACAGTAAACCTGTAGAGGTGCATCGGAATGTAAACTGGTGACACAGGAAACACTCAAATTATAGACAGTAGGAAGACTCACTCTTCCTGTACTTAAATCGGCATTGTGCCTCTTACATTTAATTCCGATGCAATTTCTGTGTTTCATCGTCAATGGGAAGGTCCAAGGGATATAATAAACAAGCAGAGGTGCATCGGAAAGTCAAACTGATGACACAGGAAACGCTCAAAACATAGACAGTAGGAAGACATAGTCTTCCTGTACTTAAGTCGGCATTGTGTCTCTTATATTTATTTCCGATGTAATTTCTGTTTTCCATCGTCAATGGGAAGGTCCAAGGGATACAGTAAACCTGCAGAGGTGCATCGGAATGTAAAACTGATGACACAGGAAACGCTCAAAACATAGACAGTAGGAAGACTCAGTCTTCCTGTACTTACGTCTGCATTGTGTCTCTTATATTTAATTCCGATGCAGTTTCTGTGTTTCATCGTCAATGGGAAGGTCCAAGGGATACAGTAAACCTGCAGAGGTGCATCAGAATGTAAAACTGGTGACACAGGAAACGCTCAAAACATAGACAGTAGGAAGACTCAGTCATCCTGTTCTTAACTCGGCACTGTGTCTCTAATATTTAATTCCGATGCAATTTGTGTGTTTCATCGTCAATGGGAAGTTCCATGGGATACAGTAAACCTGCAGACGTGCATCGGAATTTAAACCTGGTGACACAGGAAACGCTCAAAACATAGACCGTAAGAAGACTCAGTTTTCATGTACTTAAATCGGCGTTGTGTCTCTTATATATAATTCCGATGCAATTTCTGATTTTCATCGTTAATGGGAAGGTCCAAGGGATATAGTAAACCTGCAGAGGTGCATCGGAATGTGAAACTGATAACACAGGAAACGCTCAAATCATAGACAGTAGGAAGACTCAGTTTTCTTGTACTTAAGTCGGCGTTATTTCTCATATATTTAATTCCGATGCAATTTCTGTGTTTCATCGTGAATGGTAGGTCCAATGGATACAGTAAACCTATAGAGGTCCATCGGAATGTAAAACTGGTGACACAGGAAACGCTCAAAACATTGACTGTAAGAAGAGTGTTTTCTTGTACTTAAGTCGGCCTTGTGTCTCTCATATTTAATTCCGATGCAATTTCTGTGTTTCATCGTCACTCTGAAGGTCCAAGGGATACAGTAAACCTGTAGAGGTGCATCGGAATGTAAAACTGGTGACACAGGAGACGCTCAAAGCATAGACAGTAGGAAGACTCAGTCTTCCTGTACTTAAGTCGGCATTGTGTCTCTTATATTTATTTCGTATGAAATTTCTGTGTTTCATCGTAAACGGGAAGGTCCAAGGGATATAATAAACAAGCAGAGATGCATCGGAAAGTAGAACTGATGACACAGGAAACGCTCAAAACATAGACAGTAGGAAGACTTAGTCTTCCTGTACTTAAGTCGGCATTGTGTCTCTTATATTTAATTCCGATGCAATTTCTGTGTTTCATCGTCAATGGGAAGGTCCAAGGGATACAGTAAACCTGCAGAGGTGCATCGGAATGTAAAACTGCTGACACAGGAAACGCTCAAAACATAGACAGTAGGAAGACTCAGTCTTCCTGTACTTAAGATGGCATTGTGTATCTTATATTTATTTCCTATGAAATTTATGTGTTTCATCGTCAACGGGAAGGTCCAAGGGATATAGTGAACCTGCAGAGGTGCATCGGAAAGTAAAACTGATGACACAGGAAATGCTCAAAACATAGACAGTAGGAAGACTTACTCTTCCTGTACTTAAGTCGGCATTGTGTCTCTTATATTTTATTCCGATGCAATTCCTGTGTTTCTTCGTCACTGTGAAGGTCCAAGGGATACAGTAAACCTGTAGGGGTGCATCGGAATGTAAAACTGGTGACACAGGAAACGCTCAAAACATTGACTGTAAGAAGACTGTTTTCTTGTACTTAAGTCTGCATTGTGTCTCTTATATTTAATTCCGATGCAATTTCTGAGTTTCATCGTCACTGTGAAGGTCCAAGGGATACAGTAAACCTGTAGAGGTGCATCGCAATGTAAAACTGGTGACACAGGAAACGCTCAAATTATAGACAGTAGGAAGACTCAGTCTTCCTGTACTTAAGTCGGCATTGTGTCTCTTATATTTAATTCCGATGCAATTTCTGTGTTTCATCGTCAATGGGAAGGTCGAAGGGATACAGTAAACCTGCAGAGGTGCATCAGAATGTAAAACGGTGACACAGGAAACGCTCAAAACATAGACAGTAGGAAGACTCAGTCTTCCTGTACTTAAGTCGGCATTGTGTCTGTTATATTTATTTCCTATGAAATTTCTGTGTTTCATCGTTAACGGGAAGGTCCAAGGGATATAATAAACAAGCAGAAGTGCATCGGAAAGTAAAACTGATGACACAGAAAACGCTCAAAACATAGACAGTAGGAAGACTCAGTCTTCCTGTACTTAAGTCTGCATTGTGTCTCTTATATTTAATTCCGATGCAATTTCTGTGTTTCATCGTCAATGGGAAGGTCCAAGGGATACAGTAAAACTGCAGAGGTGCATCAGAATGTAAAACTCGTGACTCAGGAAACGCTCAAAGCATTGACTGTAAGAAGACTTTTTTCTTGTACTTAAGTCTGTATTGTGTCTCTTATATTTAATTCCGATGCAATTTCTGTGTTTCATCGTCACTGTGACGTCCAAGGGATACAGTAAACCTGTAAAGGTGCATCGGAATGTAAAACGGGTGACACAGGAAACGCTCAAACTATAGACAGTAGTAAGACTCAGATTTCCTGTACTTAGGTCGGCATTGTGTCTCTTATATTTAATTCCGATGCAATTTCTGTGTTTCATCGTCAATGGGAAGGTCCAAGGGATACAGTAAACCTGCAGACGTGCATCGGGATGTAAAACTAGTGACACAGGAAACGCTCAAAACATAGACAGTAGGAAGAATCAGTCTTCCTGTGCTTAAGTCGGCATTGCGTCTCTTATCTTTATTTCCGATGAAATTTCTGCGTTTCATCGTGAATGGGAAGGTCCAAGGAATATAATAAACAAGCAAAGGTGCATCGGAAAGTAAAACTGGTGACACAGGAAACGCTCAAAACATAGACAGTAGGAAGACTCAGGCTTCCTGTACTTAAGTCGGCATTGCGTCTCTTATATTTAATTCCGATGCAATTTCTGTGTTTCATCGTGAATGGGAAGGTCCAATGGATACAGTAAACCTGCAGAGGACCATCGGAATGTAAAACTGGTGACACAGGAAACGCTCAAAACATAGACAGTAAGAAGACTGTTTTCTTGTACTTAAGTCGGCATTGTGTCTCTTATATTTAATTCCGATGCAATTTCTGTGTTTCATCGTCACTGTGAAGGTCCAAGGGATACAGTAAACCTGTAGAGGTGCATCGGAATGTAAAACTGGTGACACAGGAAACGCTCAAATTATAGACAGTAGGGAGCCTCAGTCTTCCTGTACTTAAGTCGGCATTGTGTCTCTTAAATTTAATTCCGATGCAATTTCTGTGTTTCATCGTCAATGGGAAGGTCCAAGGGATATAGTAAACCTGCAGAGGTGCATCAGAATGTAAAACTGGTGACACAGGAAACGCTCAAAACATAGACAGTAGGAAGACTCAGTCTTCCTGTACTTAAGTCGGCATTGTGTCTCTTACATTTAATTCCCATGCAATTTCTGATTTTCATCGTTAATGGGAAGGTCCAAGGGATATAGTAAACATGCAGAGGTGCATCGGAATGTGAAACTGATAACACAGGAAACGCTCAAATCATAGACAGTAGGAAGACTCAGTTTTCTTGTACTTAAGTCGGCGTTATTTCTCATATATTTAATTCCGATGCAATTTCTGTGTTTCATCGTGAATGGTAGGTCCAATGGATACAGTAAACCTATAGAGGTCCATCGGAATGTAAAACTGGTGACACAGGAAACGCTCAAAACATTGACTGTAAGAAGAGTGTTTTCTTGTACTTAAGTCGGCCTTGTGTCTCTCATATTTAATTCCGATGCAATTTCTGTGTTTCATCGTCACTCTGAAGGTCCAAGGGATACAGTAAACCTGTAGAGGTGCATCGGAATGTAAAACTGGTGACACAGGAGACGCTCAAAGCATAGACAGTAGGAAGACTCAGTCTTCCTGTACTTAAGTCGGCATTGTGTCTCTTATATTTATTTCGTATGAAATTTCTGTGTTTCATCGTAAACGGGAAGGTCCAAGGGATATAATAAACAAGCAGAGATGCATCGGAAAGTAGAACTGATGACACAGGAAACGCTCAAAACATAGACAGTAGGAAGACTTAGTCTTCCTGTACTTAAGTCGGCATTGTGTCTCTTATATTTAATTCCGATGCAATTTCTGTGTTTCATCGTCAATGGGAAGGTCCAAGGGATACAGTAAACCTGCAGAGGTGCATCGGAATGTAAAACTGCTGACACAGGAAACGCTCAAAACATAGACAGTAGGAAGACTCAGTCTTCCTGTACTTAAGATGGCATTGTGTATCTTATATTTATTTCCTATGAAATTTATGTGTTTCATCGTCAACGGGAAGGTCCAAGGGATATAGTGAACCTGCAGAGGTGCATCGGAAAGTAAAACTGATGACACAGGAAATGCTCAAAACATAGACAGTAGGAAGACTTAGTCTTCCTGTACTTAAGTCGGCATTGTGTCTCTTATATTTTATTCCGATGCAATTCCTGTGTTTCTTCGTCACTGTGAAGGTCCAAGGGATACAGTAAACCTGTAGGGGTGCATCGGAATGTAAAACTGGTGACACAGGAAACGCTCAAAACATTGACTGTAAGAAGACTGTTTTCTTGTACTTAAGTCTGCATTGTGTCTCTTATATTTAATTCCGATGCAATTTCTGAGTTTCATCGTCACTGTGAAGGTCCAAGGGATACAGTAAACCTGTAGAGGTGCATCGCAATGTAAAACTGGTGACACAGGAAACGCTCAAATTATAGACAGTAGGAAGACTCAGTCTTCCTGTACTTAAGTCGGCATTGTGTCTCTTATATTTAATTCCGATGCAATTTCTGTGTTTCATCGTCAATGGGAAGGTCGAAGGGATACAGTAAACCTGCAGAGGTGCATCAGAATGTAAAACGGTGACACAGGAAACGCTCAAAACATAGACAGTAGGAAGACTCAGTCTTCCTGTACTTAAGTCGGCATTGTGTCTGTTATATTTATTTCCTATGAAATTTCTGTGTTTCATCGTTAACGGGAAGGTCCAAGGGATATAATAAACAAGCAGAAGTGCATCGGAAAGTAAAACTGATGACACAGAAAACGCTCAAAACATAGACAGTAGGAAGACTCAGTCTTCCTGTACTTAAGTCTGCATTGTGTCTCTTATATTTAATTCCGATGCAATTTCTGTGTTTCATCGTCAATGGGAAGGTCCAAGGGATACAGTAAAACTGCAGAGGTGCATCAGAATGTAAAACTCGTGACTCAGGAAACGCTCAAAGCATTGACTGTAAGAAGACTTTTTTCTTGTACTTAAGTCTGTATTGTGTCTCTTATATTTAATTCCGATGCAATTTCTGTGTTTCATCGTCACTGTGACGTCCAAGGGATACAGTAAACCTGTAAAGGTGCATCGGAATGTAAAACGGGTGACACAGGAAACGCTCAAACTATAGACAGTAGTAAGACTCAGATTTCCTGTACTTAGGTCGGCATTGTGTCTCTTATATTTAATTCCGATGCAATTTCTGTGTTTCATCGTCAATGGGAAGGTCCAAGGGATACAGTAAACCTGCAGACGTGCATCGGGATGTAAAACTAGTGACACAGGAAACGCTCAAAACATAGACAGTAGGAAGAATCAGTCTTCCTGTGCTTAAGTCGGCATTGCGTCTCTTATATTTATTTCCGATGAAATTTCTGCGTTTCATCGTGAATGGGAAGGTCCAAGGAATATAATAAACAAGCAAAGGTGCATCGGAAAGTAAAACTGGTGACACAGGAAACGCTCAAAACATAGACAGTAGGAAGACTCAGGCTTCCTGTACTTAAGTCGGCATTGCGTCTCTTATATTTAATTCCGATGCAATTTCTGTGTTTCATCGTGAATGGGAAGGTCCAATGGATACAGTAAACCTGCAGAGGACCATCGGAATGTAAAACTGGTGACACAGGAAACGCTCAAAACATAGACAGTAAGAAGACTGTTTTCTTGTACTTAAGTCGGCATTGTGTCTCTTATATTTAATTCCGATGCAATTTCTGTGTTTCATCGTCACTGTGAAGGTCCAAGGGATACAGTAAACCTGTAGAGGTGCATCGGAATGTAAAACTGGTGACACAGGAAACGCTCAAATTATAGACAGTAGGGAGCCTCAGTCTTCCTGTACTTAAGTCGGCATTGTGTCTCTTAAATTTAATTCCGATGCAATTTCTGTGTTTCATCGTCAATGGGAAGGTCCAAGGGATATAGTAAACCTGCAGAGGTGCATCAGAATGTAAAACTGGTGACACAGGAAACGCTCAAAACATAGACAGTAGGAAGACTCAGTCTTCCTGTACTTAAGTCGGCATTGTGTCTCTTACATTTAATTCCCATGCAATTTCTGTGTTTCTTCGTCAGCGGGAAGGTCCAAAGGATATAATAAACAAGCAGAGATGCATCAGAAAGTAAAACTGATGACACAGGAAACGCTCAAAACATAGACAGTAGGAAGACTTAGTCTTCCTGTACTTAAGTCGGCATTGTGTCTCTTATATTTAATTCCGATGCAATTTCTGTTTTCCATCGTCAATGGGAAGGCCCAAGGGATACAGTAAACCTGCAGAGGTGCATCGGAATGTAAAACCGATGACACAGGAAACGCTCAAAACATAGACAGTAGGAAGACTCAGTCTTCCTGTACTTAATTCGGCATTGTGTCTCTTATATTTAATTCCGATGCAATTTCTGTGTTTCATCGTCAATAGGAAGTTCCAAGGGATACAGTAAACCTGCAGAGGTGCATCGGAATTTAAACCTTTTGACACAGGAAACGCTCAAAGCATAGACCGTAAAAAGACTCAGTTTTCATGTACTTAAGTCGGCGTTGTGTCTCTTATATATAATTCCGATGCAATTCCTGATTTTCGTCAACAATGTGAATGTCTAAGGTATATAGTAAACCTGCAGAGGTGCATCGGAATGTAAAACTGATGACACAGGAAACGCTCAAATCATAGACAATAGGAAGACTCAGCCTTCCTGTACTCAAGTCGGCATTGTGTCTCTTATATTTAATTTCGATACAATTTGTGTGTTTCATCGTCAATGGGAAGGTCCAAGGGATACAGTAAACATGCAGAGGTGCATCGGAATGTAAAACTGGTGACACAGGAAACGCTCAAATCATTGACTGTAAGAAGACTGTTTTCTTGAACTTAAGTCGGCATTGTGTCTCTTATATTTAATTCCGATGTAATCTCTGTGTTTCATCGTCACTGTGAAGGTCCAAGGGATACAGTAAACCTGTAGAGGTGCATCGGAATGTAAAACTGGTGACGCAGGAAACGCTCAAAACATAGACAGTAGGAAGACTCAGTCTTCCTGTACTTAAGTCGGCATTGTGTCTCTTATATTTAATTCCGATGCAATTTCTGTGTTTCATCGTCAGCGTGAAGGTCCAAGGGATACAGTCAACGTGTAGAGGTGCATCGGAATGTAAAATTCGTGACTCAGGAAACGCTCAAATTATAGACAGTAGGAAGACTCAGTCTTCCTGTACTTAAGTCGGCATTGTGTCTCTTATATTTAATTCCGATGCAATTTCTGTGTTTCATCGTCAATGGGAAGGTCCAAGGGATACAGTAAACCTGCAGAGGTGCATCAGAATGTAAAACTGGTGACACAGGAAACGCTCAAAACATAGACAGTAGGAAGACTCAGTCTTCCTGTACTTAAGTCCGCATTGTGTCTCTTATATTTAATTCCGATGCAATTTCTGATTTTCATCGTCAATGGGAAGGTCCAAGGGATATAATAAACCTGCAGAGGTGCATCGGAATGTAAAACTGATGACACAGGAAACGCTCAAATCATAGAAAGTAGGAAGACTCAGTCATCCTGTTCTTAATTCGGCATTGTGTCTCTTATATTTAATTCCAATGCAATTTCTGTGTTTCATCGTCAATGGGAAGGTCCAATGGATACAGTAAACCTGCAGAGGTCCATCGGAATGTAAAACTGGTGACACGGGAAACGCTCAAAACATAGACAGTAGGAAGACTCAGTCTTCCTCTACTTAAGTCGGCATTGTGTCTCTTATATTTAATTTCGGTGCAATTTGTGTGTTTCATCGACAATGGGAAGGTCCATGGGATACAGTAAACCTGCAGAGGATCATCGGAATGTAAAACTGGTGACACAGGAGACGCTCAAAACATTGACTGTAAGAAAACTGTTTTCTTAAACTCAAGTCGGCATTGTGTCTCTTATATTTAATTCCGATACAATTTCTGAGTTTCATCGTCACTGTGAAGGTCCAAGGGATACAGTAAACCTGTAGAGGTGCATCGGAATGTAAAACTGGTGACACAGGAAACGCTCAAATTATAGACAGTAGGAAGACTCAGTCTTCCTGTACTTAAGTCGGCATTGTGTCTCTTATATTTAATTCCGATGCAATTTCTGTGTTTCATCGTCAATGGGAAGGTCCAAGGGTAACAGTAAACATGCAGAGGTGCATCAGAATGTAAAACTGGTGACACAGGAAACGCTCAAAGCATGGACAGTAGGAAGACTCAGTCTTCCTGTACTTAAGTCAGCATTGTGTCTCTTATATTTAATTCCGATGCAATTTCTGTGTTTCATCGTCAATGGGAAGGTCCAAGGGATACAGTAAACCTGCAGAGGTGCATCGGAATGTAAAACTAGTGACACAGGGAACGCTCAAAACATAGACAGTAGGAAGACTCAGTCTTCCTGTACTTAAGTCGGCATTGTGTCTCTTACATTTAATTCAGATGCAATTTCTGTGTTTCATCGTCAATGGGAAGGTCCAAGGGATACAGTAAACCTGCAGAGGTGCATCGGAATGTAAAACTGGTGACACAGGAAACGCTCAAAACATAGACAGTAGGAAGACTCAGTCTTCCAGTACTTAAGTCGGCATTGTGTCTCTTATATTTATTTCCGATGAAATTTCTGTGTTTCATCGTGAATGGGAAGGTCCAAGGGATATAGTAAACCTGCAGAGGTGCATCGGAAAGTAAAACTGATGACACAGGACACGCTCAAAGCATAGACAGTAGGAAGACTTAGTCTGTTTGTACTTAAGTCGGCATTGTGTCTCTTATATTTAATTCCGATGCAATTTCTGTGTTTCATCGTCAGTGTGAAGGTCCAAGGGATACAGTCAACCTGAAGAGGTGCATCGGAATGTAAAACTGGTGACACAGGAAACGCTCAAATTATAGACAGTAGGAAGACTCAGTCTTCCTGTACTTAAGTCGGCATTGTGTCTCTTATATTTAATTCCGATGCAATTTCTGTGTTTCATCGTCCATGGGAAGGTCCAAGGGATACAGTAAACCTGCAGAGGTGCATCGGAATGTAAAACTGGTGAGACAGGAGACGCTCAAAACATAGACCGTAAGAAGACTCAGTTTTCTTGTACTTAAGTCGGCGTTGTGTCTCTTATATTTAATTCCGATGCAATTTCTGTGTTTCATAGTCAATGGGAAGGTCCAATGGATACAGTAAACCTGCAGAGGCCCATCGGAATGTAAAACTGGTGACACAAGACACGCTCAAAACATAGACAGTGGGAAGACTCAGTCTTCCTCTACTTAAGTCGGCATTGTGTCTCTTATATTTAATTTCGATGCAATTTGTGTGTATCATCGCCAATTGGAAGGTCCATGGGATACAGTAAACCTGCAGAGGTGCATCGGAATGTAAAACTGGTGACACAGGAAACGCTCAAATCATTGACTGTAAGAAGACTGTTTTCTTGAACTTATGTCGGCATTGTGTCTCTTATATTTAATTCCGATGTAATCTCTGTGTTTCATCGTCACTGTGAAGGTCCAAGGGATACAGTAAACCTGTAGAGGTGCATCGGAATGTAAAACTGGTGACGCAGGAAACGCTCAAATTATAGACAGCAGGAAGACTCTTCTTCCTGTACTTAAGTCGGCATTGTGTCTCTTATATTGAATTCCGATGCAAATTCTGTGTTTCATCGTCAATGGGAAGGTCCAAGGGTAACAGTAAACCTGCAGAGGTGCATCAGAATGTAAAACTGGTGACACAGGAAACGCTCAAAACATAGACAGTTGGAAGACCCAGTCTTCCTGTACTTAAGTCAGCATTGTGTCTCTTATATTTAATTCCGATGCAATTTCTGTGTTTCATCGTCAATGGGAAGGTCCTAGGGATACAGTAAACCTGCAGAGGTGCATCGGAATGTAAAACTGGTGACACAGGAAACGCTCATAACATAGACAGTAGGACGACTCAGTCTTCCTGTACTTAAGTCGGCATTGTGTCTCTTATATTTAATTCCGATGCAATTTCTGTGTTTCATCGTCAGCGTGAAGGTCCAAGGGATACAGTCAACGTGTAGAGGTGCATCGGAATGTAAAAGTCGTGACTCAGGAAACGCTCAAATTATAGACAGTAGGAAGACTCAGTCTTCCTGTACTTCAGTCGGCATTGTGTCTCTTATATTTAATTCCGATGCAATTTCTGTGTTTCATCGTCAATGGGAAGGTCCAAGGGATACAGTAAACCTGCAGAGGTGCATCAGAATGTAAAACTGGTGACACAGGAAACGCTCAAAACATAGACAGTAGGAAGACTCAGTCTTCCTGTACTTAAGTCCGCATTGTGTCTCTTATATTTAATTCCGATGCAATTTCTGATTTTCATCGTCAATGGGAAGGTCCAAGGGATATAATAAACCTGCAGAGGTGCATCGGAATGTAAAACTGATGACACAGGAAACGCTCAAATCATAGACAGTAGGAAGACTCAGTCTTCCTGTACTTAATTCGGCATTGTGTCTCTTATATTTAATTCCGATGCAATTTCTGTGTTTCATCGTCACTGTGAAGGTCCAAGGGATACAGTAAACCTGTAGAGGAGCATCGGAATGTAAAACTGGTGACACAGGAAACGCTCAAATTATAGACAATAGGGAGCCTCAGTCTTCCTGTACTTAAGTCGGCATTGTGTCTCTTAAATTTAATTCCGATGCAATTTCTGTGTTTCATCGTCAATGGGAAGGTCCAAGGGATATAGTAAACCTGCAGAGGTGCATCAGAATGTAAAACTGGTGACACAGGAAACGCTCAAAACATAGACAGTAGGAAGACTCAGTCTTCCTGTACTTAAGTCGGCATTGTGTCTCTTACATTTAATTCCCATGCAATTTCTGTGTTTCTTCGTCAACGGGAAGGTCCAAAGGATATAATAAACAAGCAGAGATGCATCGGAAAGTAAAACTGATGACACAGGAAACGCTCAAAACATAGACAGTAGGAAGACTTAGTCTTCCTGTACTTAAGTCGGCATTGTGTCTCTTATATTTAATTCCGATGCAATTTCTGTTTTCCATCGTCAATGGGAAGGCCCAAGGGATACAGTAAACCTGCAGAGGTGCATCGGAATGTAAAACCGATGACACAGGAAACGCTCAAAACATAGACAGTAGGAAGACTCAGTCTTCCTGTACTTAATTCGGCATTGTGTCTCTTATATTTAATTCCGATGCAATTTCTGTGTTTCATCGTCAATGGGAAGTTCCAAGGGATACAGAAAACCTGCAGAGGTGCATCGGAATTTAAACCTTTTGACACAGGAAACGCTCAAAGCATAGACCGTAAAAAGACTCAGTTTTCATGTACTTAAGTCGGCGTTGTGTCTCTTATATATAATTCCGATGCAATTTCTGATTTTCGTCAACAATTTGAATGTCTAAGGTATATAGTAAACCTGCAGAGGTGCATCGGAATGTAAAACTGATGACACAGGAAACGCTCAAATCATAGACAGTAGGAAGACTCAGCCTTCCTGTACTCAAGTCGGCATTGTGTCTCTTATATTTAATTTCGATGCAATTTGTGTGTTTCATCGTCAATGGGAAGGTCCAAGGGATACAGTAAACCTGCAGAGGTGCATCGGAATGTAAAACTGGTGACACAGGAAACGCTCAAATCATTGACTGTAAGAAGACTGTTTTCTTGAACTTAAGTCGGCATTGTGTCTCTTATATTTAATTCCGATGTAATCTCTGTGTTTCATCGTCACTGTGAAGGTCCAAGGGATACAGTAAACCTGTAGAGGTGCATCGGAATGTAAAACTGGTGACGCAGGAAACGCTCAAATTATAGACAGCAGGAAGACTCTTCTTCCTGTACTTAAGTCGGCATTGTGTCTCTTATATTTAATTCCGATGCAATTTCTGTGTTTCATCGTCAATGGGAAGGTCCAAGGGATATAGTAAACCTGCAGAGGTGCATCAGAATGTAAAACTGGTGACACAGGAAACGCTCAAAACATAGACAGTAGGAAGACTCAGTCTTCCTGTACTTAAGTCGGCATTGTGTCTCTTACATTTAATTCCCATGCAATTTCTGTGTTTCTTCGTCAACGGGAAGGTCCAAAGGATATAATAAACAAGCAGAGATGCATCGGAAAGTAAAACTGATGACACAGGAAACGCTCAAAACATAGACAGTAGGAAGACTTAGTCTTCCTGTACTTAAGTCGGCATTGTGTCTCTTATATTTAATTCCGATGCAATTTCTGTTTTCCATCGTCAATGGGAAGGCCCAAGGGATACAGTAAACCTGCAGAGGTGCATCGGATTGTAAAACCGATGACACAGGAAACGCTCAAAACATAGGCAGTAGGAAGACTCAGTCTTCCTGTACTTAATTCGGCATTGTGTCTCTTATATTTATTTCCGATGCTATTTCTGTGTTTCATCGTCAATAGGAAGTTCCAAGGGATACAGTAAACCTGCAGAGGTGCATCGGAATTTAAACCTTTTGACACAGGAAACGCTCAAAGCATAGACCGTAAAAAGACTCAGTTTTCATGTACTTAAGTCGGCGTTGTGTCTCTTATATATAATTCCGATGCAATTTCTGATTTTCGTCAACAATGTGAATGACTAAGGTATATAGTAAACCTGCAGAGGTGCATCGGAATGTAAAACTGATGACACAGGAAACGCTCAAATCATAGACAGTAGGAAGACTCAGCCTTCCTGTACTCAAGTCGGCATTGTGTCTCTTATATTTAATTTCGATGCAATTTGTGTGTTTCATCGTCAATGGGAAGGTCCAAGGGATACAGTAAACCTGCAGAGGTGCATCGGAATGTAAAACTGGTGACACAGGAAACGCTCAAATCATTGACTGTAAGAAGACTGTTTTCTTGAACTTAAGTCGGCATTGTGTCTCTTATATTTAATTCCGATGTAATCTCTGTGTTTCATCGTCACTGTGAAGGTCCAAGGGATACAGTAAACCTGTAGAGGTGCATCGGAATGTAAAACTGGTGACGCAGGAAACGCTCAAATTATAGACAGCAGGAAGACTCTTCTTCCTGTACTTAAGTCGGCATTGTGTCTCTTATATTTAATTCCGATGCAATTTCTGTGTTTCATCGTCAATGGGAAGGTCCAAGGGTAACAGTAAACCTGCAGAGGTGCATCAGAATGTAAAACTGGTGACACAGGAAACGCTCAAAACATAGACAGTTGGAAGACCCAGTCATCCTGTACTTAAGTCAGCATTGTGTCTCTTATATTTAATTCCGATGCAATTTCTGATTTTCATCGTCAATGGGAAGGTCCAAGGGATATAATAAACCTGCAGAGGTGCATCGGAATGTAAAACTGATGACACAGGAAACGCTCAAATCATAGACAGAAGGAAGACTCAGTCATCCTGTTCTTAATTCGGCATTGCGTCTCTTATATTTAATTGCAATGCAATTTCTGTGTTTCATCGTCAATGGGAAGGTCCAATGGATACAGTAAACCTGCAGAGGTCCATCGGAATGTAAAACTGGTGACACGGGAAACTCTCAAAACATAGACAGTAGGAAGACTCAGTCTTCCTCTACTTAAGTCGGCATTGTGTCTCTTATATTTAATTTCGGTGCAATTTGTGTGTTTCATCGACAATGGGAAGGTCCATGGGATGCAGTAAACCTGCAGAGGATCATCGGAATGTAAAACTGGTGACACAGGAGACGCTCAAAACATTGACTGTAAGAAAACTGTTTTCTTAAACTCAAGTCGGCATTGTGTCTCTTATATTTAATTCCGATACAATTTCTGAGTTTCATCGCCACTGTGAAGGTCCAAGGGATACAGTAAACCTGTAGAGGTGCATCGGAATGTAAAACTGGTGACACAGGAAACGCTCAAATTATAGACAGTAGGAAGACTCAGTCTTCCTGTACTTAAGTCGGCATTGTGTCTCTTATATTTACTTCCGATGCAATTTCTGTGTTTCATCGTCAATGGGAAGGTCCAAGGGATACAGTAAACCTGCAGAGGTGCATCGGAATGTAAAACTAGTGACACAGGCAACGCTCAAAACATAGACAGTAGGAAGACTCAGTCTTCCTGTACTTAAGTCAGCATTGTGTCTCTTATATTTAATGCCGATGCAATTTCTGTTTTTCATCGTCAATGGGATGGTCCAAGGGATACAGTAAACCTGCAGAGGTGCATCGGAATGTAAAACTGGTGACACAGGAAACGCTCATAACATAGACAGTAGGACGACTCAGTCTTCCTGTACTTAAGTCGGCATTGTGTCTCTTATATTTAATTCCGATGCAATTTCTGTGTTTCATCGTCAGCGTGAAGGTCCAAGGGATACAGTCAACGTGTAGAGGTGCATCGGAATGTAAAAGTCGTGACTCAGGAAACGCTCAAATTATAGACAGTAGGAAGACTCAGTCTTCCTGTACTTCAGTCGGCATTGTGTCTCTTATATTTAATTCCGATGCAATTTCTGTGTTTCATCGTCAATGGGAAGGTCCAAGGGATACAGTAAACCTGCAGAGGTGCATCAGAATGTAAAACTGGTGACACAGGAAACGCTCAAAACATAGACAGTAGGAAGACTCAGTCTTCCTGTACTTAAGTCCGCATTGTGTCTCTTATATTTAATTCCGATGCAATTTCTGATTTTCATCGTCAATGGGAAGGTCCAAGGGATATAATAAACCTGCAGAGGTGCATCGGAATGTAAAACTGATGACACAGGAAACGCTCAAATCATAGACAGTAGGAAGACTCAGTCTTCCTGTACTTAATTCGGCATTGTGTCTCTTATATTTAATTCCGATGCAATTTCTGTGTTTCATCGTCACTGTGAAGGTCCAAGGGATACAGTAAACCTGTAGAGGAGCATCGGAATGTAAAACTGGTGACACAGGAAACGCTCAAATTATAGACAATAGGGAGCCTCAGTCTTCCTGTACTTAAGTCGGCATTGTGTCTCTTAAATTTAATTCCGATGCAATTTCTGTGTTTCATCGTCAATGGGAAGGTCCAAGGGATATAGTAAACCTGCAGAGGTGCATCAGAATGTAAAACTGGTGACACAGGAAACGCTCAAAACATAGACAGTAGGAAGACTCAGTCTTCCTGTACTTAAGTCGGCATTGTGTCTCTTACATTTAATTCCCATGCAATTTCTGTGTTTCTTCGTCAACGGGAAGGTCCAAAGGATATAATAAACAAGCAGAGATGCATCGGAAAGTAAAACTGATGACACAGGAAACGCTCAAAACATAGACAGTAGGAAGACTTAGTCTTCCTGTACTTAAGTCGGCATTGTGTCTCTTATATTTAATTCCGATGCAATTTCTGTTTTCCATCGTCAATGGGAAGGCCCAAGGGATACAGTAAACCTGCAGAGGTGCATCGGAATGTAAAACCGATGACACAGGAAACGCTCAAAACATAGACAGTAGGAAGACTCAGTCTTCCTGTACTTAATTCGGCATTGTGTCTCTTATATTTAATTCCGATGCAATTTCTGTGTTTCATCGTCAATGGGAAGTTCCAAGGGATACAGAAAACCTGCAGAGGTGCATCGGAATTTAAACCTTTTGACACAGGAAACGCTCAAAGCATAGACCGTAAAAAGACTCAGTTTTCATGTACTTAAGTCGGCGTTGTGTCTCTTATATATAATTCCGATGCAATTTCTGATTTTCGTCAACAATTTGAATGTCTAAGGTATATAGTAAACCTGCAGAGGTGCATCGGAATGTAAAACTGATGACACAGGAAACGCTCAAATCATAGACAGTAGGAAGACTCAGCCTTCCTGTACTCAAGTCGGCATTGTGTCTCTTATATTTAATTTCGATGCAATTTGTGTGTTTCATCGTCAATGGGAAGGTCCAAGGGATACAGTAAACCTGCAGAGGTGCATCGGAATGTAAAACTGGTGACACAGGAAACGCTCAAATCATTGACTGTAAGAAGACTGTTTTCTTGAACTTAAGTCGGCATTGTGTCTCTTATATTTAATTCCGATGTAATCTCTGTGTTTCATCGTCACTGTGAAGGTCCAAGGGATACAGTAAACCTGTAGAGGTGCATCGGAATGTAAAACTGGTGACGCAGGAAACGCTCAAATTATAGACAGCAGGAAGACTCTTCTTCCTGTACTTAAGTCGGCATTGTGTCTCTTATATTTAATTCCGATGCAATTTCTGTGTTTCATCGTCAATGGGAAGGTCCAAGGGATATAGTAAACCTGCAGAGGTGCATCAGAATGTAAAACTGGTGACACAGGAAACGCTCAAAACATAGACAGTAGGAAGACTCAGTCTTCCTGTACTTAAGTCGGCATTGTGTCTCTTACATTTAATTCCCATGCAATTTCTGTGTTTCTTCGTCAACGGGAAGGTCCAAAGGATATAATAAACAAGCAGAGATGCATCGGAAAGTAAAACTGATGACACAGGAAACGCTCAAAACATAGACAGTAGGAAGACTTAGTCTTCCTGTACTTAAGTCGGCATTGTGTCTCTTATATTTAATTCCGATGCAATTTCTGTTTTCCATCGTCAATGGGAAGGCCCAAGGGATACAGTAAACCTGCAGAGGTGCATCGGATTGTAAAACCGATGACACAGGAAACGCTCAAAACATAGGCAGTAGGAAGACTCAGTCTTCCTGTACTTAATTCGGCATTGTGTCTCTTATATTTATTTCCGATGCTATTTCTGTGTTTCATCGTCAATAGGAAGTTCCAAGGGATACAGTAAACCTGCAGAGGTGCATCGGAATTTAAACCTTTTGACACAGGAAACGCTCAAAGCATAGACCGTAAAAAGACTCAGTTTTCATGTACTTAAGTCGGCGTTGTGTCTCTTATATATAATTCCGATGCAATTTCTGATTTTCGTCAACAATGTGAATGACTAAGGTATATAGTAAACCTGCAGAGGTGCATCGGAATGTAAAACTGATGACACAGGAAACGCTCAAATCATAGACAGTAGGAAGACTCAGCCTTCCTGTACTCAAGTCGGCATTGTGTCTCTTATATTTAATTTCGATGCAATTTGTGTGTTTCATCGTCAATGGGAAGGTCCAAGGGATACAGTAAACCTGCAGAGGTGCATCGGAATGTAAAACTGGTGACACAGGAAACGCTCAAATCATTGACTGTAAGAAGACTGTTTTCTTGAACTTAAGTCGGCATTGTGTCTCTTATATTTAATTCCGATGTAATCTCTGTGTTTCATCGTCACTGTGAAGGTCCAAGGGATACAGTAAACCTGTAGAGGTGCATCGGAATGTAAAACTGGTGACGCAGGAAACGCTCAAATTATAGACAGCAGGAAGACTCTTCTTCCTGTACTTAAGTCGGCATTGTGTCTCTTATATTTAATTCCGATGCAATTTCTGTGTTTCATCGTCAATGGGAAGGTCCAAGGGTAACAGTAAACCTGCAGAGGTGCATCAGAATGTAAAACTGGTGACACAGGAAACGCTCAAAACATAGACAGTTGGAAGACCCAGTCATCCTGTACTTAAGTCAGCATTGTGTCTCTTATATTTAATTCCGATGCAATTTCTGATTTTCATCGTCAATGGGAAGGTCCAAGGGATATAATAAACCTGCAGAGGTGCATCGGAATGTAAAACTGATGACACAGGAAACGCTCAAATCATAGACAGAAGGAAGACTCAGTCATCCTGTTCTTAATTCGGCATTGCGTCTCTTATATTTAATTGCAATGCAATTTCTGTGTTTCATCGTCAATGGGAAGGTCCAATGGATACAGTAAACCTGCAGAGGTCCATCGGAATGTAAAACTGGTGACACGGGAAACTCTCAAAACATAGACAGTAGGAAGACTCAGTCTTCCTCTACTTAAGTCGGCATTGTGTCTCTTATATTTAATTTCGGTGCAATTTGTGTGTTTCATCGACAATGGGAAGGTCCATGGGATGCAGTAAACCTGCAGAGGATCATCGGAATGTAAAACTGGTGACACAGGAGACGCTCAAAACATTGACTGTAAGAAAACTGTTTTCTTAAACTCAAGTCGGCATTGTGTCTCTTATATTTAATTCCGATACAATTTCTGAGTTTCATCGCCACTGTGAAGGTCCAAGGGATACAGTAAACCTGTAGAGGTGCATCGGAATGTAAAACTGGTGACACAGGAAACGCTCAAATTATAGACAGTAGGAAGACTCAGTCTTCCTGTACTTAAGTCGGCATTGTGTCTCTTATATTTACTTCCGATGCAATTTCTGTGTTTCATCGTCAATGGGAAGGTCCAAGGGTAACAGTAAACATGCAGAGGTGCATCAGAATGTAAAACTGGTGACACAGGAAACGCTCAAAGCATGGACAGTAGGAAGACTCAGTCTTCCTGTACTTAAGTCAGCATTGTGTCTCTTATATTTAATTCCGATGCAATTTCTGATTTTCATCGTCAATGGGAAGGTCCAAGGGATATAATAAACCTGCAGAGGTGCATCGGAATGTAAAACTGGTGACACAGGAAACGCTCAAAACATAGACAGTAGGAAGACTCAGTCTTCCTGTACTTAAGTCGGCATTGTGTCTCTTATATTTAATTCCGATGCAATTTCTGTGTTTCATCGTCAATGGAAAGGTCCAAGGGTAACAGTAAACCTGCAGAGGTGCATCAGAATGTAAAACTGGTGACACAGGAAACGCTCAAAACATAGACAGTTGGAAGACCCAGTCATCCTGTACTTAAGTCAGCATTGTGTCTCTTATATTTAATTCCGATGCAATTTCTGTGTTTCATCGTCAATGGGAAGGTCCAAGGGATACAGTAAACCTGCAGAGGTGCATCAGAATGTAAAACTGGTGACACAGGAAACGCTCAAAACATAGACAGTAGGAAGACTCAGTCTTCCTGTACTTAAGTCCGCATTGTGTCTCTTATATTTAATTCCGATGCAATTTCTGATTTTCATCGTCAATGGGAAGGTCCAAGGGATATAATAAACCTGCAGAGGTGCATCGGAATGTAAAACTGATGACACAGGAAACGCTCAAATCATAGACAGTAGGAAGACTCAGTCATCCTGTTCTTAATTCGGCATTGTGTCTCTTATATTTAATTCCAATGCAATTTCTGTGTTTCATCGTCAATGGGAAGGTCCAATGGATACAGTAAACCTGCAGAGGTCCATCGGAATGTAAAACTGGTGACACGGGAAACGCTCAAAACATAGACAGTAGGAAGACTCAGTCTTCCTCTACTTAAGTCGGCATTGTGTCTCTTATATTTAATTTCGGTGCAATTTGTGTGTTTCATCGACAATGGGAAGGTCCATGGGATACAGTAAACCTGCAGAGGATCATCGGAATGTAAAACTGGTGACACAGGAGACGCTCAAAACATTGACTGTAAGAAAACTGTTTTCTTAAACTCAAGTCGGCATTGTGTCTCTTATATTTAATTCCGATACAATTTCTGAGTTTCATCGTCACTGTGAAGGTCCAAGGGATACAGTAAACCTGTAGAGGTGCATCGGAATGTAAAACTGGTGACACAGGAAACGCTCAAATTATAGACAGTAGGAAGACTCAGTCTTCCTGTACTTAAGTCGGCATTGTGTCTCTTATATTTAATTCCGATGCAATTTCTGTGTTTCATCGTCAATGGGAAGGTCCAAGGGTAACAGTAAACATGCAGAGGTGCATCAGAATGTAAAACTGGTGACACAGGAAACGCTCAAAGCATGGACAGTAGGAAGACTCAGTCTTCCTGTACTTAAGTCAGCATTGTGTCTCTTATATTTATTTCCGATGCAATTTCTGTGTTTCATCGTCAATGGGAAGGTCCAAGGGATACAGTAAACCTGCAGAGGTGCATCGGAATGTAAAACTGGTGACACAGGAAACGCTCAAAACATAGACAGTAGGAAGACTCAGTCTTCCTGTACTTAAGTCGGCATTGTGTCTCTTATATTTAATTTCGGTGCAATTTGTGTGTTTCATCGACAATGGGAAGGTCCATGGGATACAGTAAACCTGCAGAGGTGCATCAGAATGTAAAACTGGTGACACAGGAAACGCTCAAAACATAGACAGAAGGAAGACTCAGTCTTCCTGTACTTAAGTCCGCATTGTGTCTCTTATATTTAATTCCGATGCAATTTCTGATTTTCATCGTCAATGGGAAGGTCCAAGGGATATAATAAACCTGCAGAGGTGCATCGGAATGTAAAACTGATGACACAGGAAACGCTCAAATCATAGACAGTAGGAAGACTCAGTCATCCTGTTCTTAATTCGGCATTGTGTCTCTTATATTTAATTCCAATGCAATTTCTGTGTTTCATCGTCAATGGGAAGGTCCAATGGATACAGTAAACCTGCAGAGGTCCATCGGAATGTAAAACTGGTGACACGGGAAACGCTCAAAACATAGACAGTAGGAAGACTCAGTCTTCCTCTACTTAAGTCGGCATTGTGTCTCTTATATTTAATTTCGGTGCAATTTGTGTGTTTCATCGACAATGGGAAGGTCCATGGGATACAGTAAACCTGCAGAGGATCATCGGAATGTAAAACTGGTGACACAGGAAACGCTCAAAACATAGACAGAAGGAAGACTCAGTCTTCCAGTACTTAAGTCGGCATTGTGTCTCTTATATTTATTTCCGATGAAATTTCTGTGTTTCATCGTGAATGGGAAGGTCCAAGGGATGTAGTAAACCTGCAGAGGTGCATCGGAAAGTAAAACTGATGACACAGGACACGCTCAAAGCATAGACAGTAGGAAGACTTAGTCTGTCTGTACTTAAGTCAGCATTGTGTCTCTTATATTTAATTCCGATGCAATTTCTGTGTTTCATCGTCAATGGGAAGGTCCAAGGGATACAGTAAACCTGCAGAGGTGCATCGGAATGTAAAACTGGTGACACAGGAAACGCTCAAAACATAGACAGTAGGAAGACTCAGTCTTCCAGTACTTAAGTCGGCATTGTGTCTCTTATATTTATTTCCGATGAAATTTCTGTGTTTCATCGTGAATGGGAAGGTCCAAGGGATGTAGTAAACCTGCAGAGGTGCATCGGAAAGTAAAACTGATGACACAGGACACGCTCAAAGCATAGACAGTAGGAAGACTTAGTCTGTCTGTACTTAAGTCGGCGTTGTGTCTCTTATATTTAATTCCGATGCAATTTCTGTGTTTCATAGTCAATGGGAAGGTCCAATGGATACAGTAAACCTGCAGAGGCCCATCGGAATGTAAAACTGGTGACACAGGAAACGCTCAAAACATAGACAGTGGGAAGACTCAGTGTTCCTCTACTTAAGTCGGCATTTTGTCTCTTATATTTAATTTCGATGCAATTTGTGTGTATCATCGCCAATTGGAAGGTCCATGGGATACAGTAAACCTGCAGAGGTGCATCGGAATGTAAAACTGGTGACACAGGAAACGCTCAAATCATTGACTGTAAGAAGACTGTTTTCTTGAACTTAAGTCGGCATTGTGTCTCTTATATTTAATTCCGACGTAATCTCTGTGTTTCATCGTCACTGTGAAGGTCCAAGGAATACAGTAAACCTGTAGAGGTGCATCGGAATGTAAAACTGGTGACGCAGGAAACGCTCAAATTATAGACAGCAGGAAGACTCTTCTTCCTGTACTTAAGTCGGCATTGTGTCTCTTATATTGAATTCCGATGCAATTTCTGTGTTTCATCGTCAATGGGGAGGTCCAAGGGTAACAGTAAACCTGCAGAGGTGCATCAGAATGTAAAACTGGTGACACAGGAAACGCTCAAAACATAGACAGTTGGAAGACCCAGTCTTCCTGTACTTAAGTCAGCATTGTGTCTCTTATATTTAATTCCGATGCAATTTCTGTGTTTCATCGTCAATGGGAAGGTCCTAGGGATACAGTAAACCTGCAGAGGTGCATCGGAATGTAAAACTGGTGACACAGGAAACGCTCATAACATAGACAGTAGGAAGACTCAGTCTTCCTGTACTTAAGTCGGCATTGTGTCTCTTATATTTAATTCCGATGCAATTTCTGTGTTTCATCGTCAGCGTGAAGGTCCAAGGGATACAGTCAACGTGTAGAGGTGCATCGGAATGTAAAAGTCGTGACTCAGGAAACGCTCAAATTATAGACAGTAGGAAGACTCAGTCTTCCTGTACTTCAGTCGGCATTGTGTCTCTTATATTTAATTCCGATGCAATTTCTGTGTTTCATCGTCAATGGGAAGGTCCAAGGGATACTGTAAACCTGCAGAGGTGCATCAGAATGTAAAACTGGTGACACAGGAAACGCTCAAAACATAGACAGTAGGAAGACTCAGTCTTCCTGTACTTAAGTCCGCATTGTGTCTCTTATATTTAATTCCGATGCAATTTCTGATTTTCATCGTCAATGGGAAGGTCCAAGGCATATAATAAACCTGCAGAGGTGCATCGGAATGTAAAACTGATGACACAGGAAACGCTCAAATCATAGACAGTAGGAAGACTCAGTCTTCCTGTACTTAATTCGGCATTGTGTCTCTTATATTTAATTCCGATGCAATTTCTGTGTTTCATCGTCAATGGGAAGGTCCAATGGATACAGTAAACCTGCAGAGGTCCATCGGAATGTAAAACTGGTGACACGGGAAACGCTCAAAACATAGACAGTAGGAAGACTCAGTCTTCCTCTACTTAAGTCGGCATTGTGTCTCTTATATTTAATTTCGGTGCAATTTGTGTGTTTCATCGACAATGGGAAGGTCCATGGGATACAGTAAACCTGCAGAGGACCATCGGAATGTAAAACTGGTGACACAGGAAACGCTCAAAACATAGACAGTAAGAAGACTGTTTTCTTGTACTTAAGTCAGCATTGTGTCTCTTATATTTAATTCCGATGCAATTTCTGTGTTTCATCGTCACTGTGAAGGTCCAAGGGATACAGTAAACCTGTAGAGGTGCATCGGAATGTAAAACTGGTGACTCAGGAAACGCTCAAATTATAGACAGTAGGGAGCCTCAGTCTTCCTGTACTTAAGTCGGCATTGTGTCTCTTAAATTTAATTCCGATGCAATTTCTGTGTTTCATCGTCAATGGGAAGGTCCAAGGGATATAGTAAACCTGCAGAGGTGCATCAGAATGTAAAACTGGTGACACAGGAAACGCTCAAAACATAGACAGTAGGAAGACTCAGTCTTCCTGTACTTAAGTCGGCATTGTGTCTCTTACATTTAATTCCCATGCAATTTCTGTGTTTCTTCGTCAACGGGAAGGTCCAAAGGATATAATAAACAAGCAGAGATGCATCGGAAAGTAAAACTGATGACACAGGAAACGCTCAAAACATAGACAGTAGGAAGACTTAGTCTTCCTGTACTTAAGTCGGCATTGTGTCTCTTATATTTAATTCCGATGCAATTTCTGTTTTCCATCGTCAATGGGAAGGCCCAAGGGATACAGTAAACCTGCAGAGGTGCATCGGAATGTAAATCCGATGACACAGGAAACGCTCAAAACATAGACAGTAGGAAGACCCAGTCTTCCTGTACGTAAGTCGGCATTGTGTCTCTTATATTTAATTCCGATGCAATTTCTGTGTTTCATCGTCAATGGGAAGTTCCAAGGGATACAGTAAACCTGCAGAGGTGCATCGGAATTTAAACCTTTTGACACAGGAAACGCTCAAAGCATAGACCGTAAAAAGACTCAGTTTTCATGTACTTAAGTCGGCATTGTGTCTCTTATATTTAATTCCGATGCAATTTCTGTTTTCCATCGTCAATGGGAAGGCCCAAGGGATACAGTAAACCTGCAGAGGTGCATCGGAATGTAAATCCGATGACACAGGAAACGCTCAAAACATAGACAGTAGGAAGACTCAGTCATCCTGTTCTTAATTCGGCATTGTGTGTCTTATATTTAATTCCGATGCAATTTCTGTGTTTCATCGTCAATGGGAAGGTCCAATGGATACAGTAAACCTGCAGAGGTCCATCGGAATGTAAAACTGGTGACACGGGAAACGCTCAAAACATAGACAGTAGGAAGACTCAGTCTTCCTCTACTTAAGTCGGCATTGTGTCTCAAATATTTAATTTCGGTGCAATTTGTGTGTTTCATCGACAATGGGAAGGTCCATGGGACACAGTAAACCTGCAGAGGATCATCGGAATGTAAAACTGGTGACACAGGAGACGCTCAAAACATTGACTGTAAGAAAACTGTTTTCTTAAACTCAAGTCGGCATTGTGTCTCTTATATTTAATTCCGATGCAATTTCTGAGTTTCATCGTCACTGTGAAGGTCCAAGGGATACAGTAAACCTGTAGAGGTACATCGGAATGTAAAACTGGTGACACAGGAAACGCTCAAATTATAGACAGTAGGAAGACTCAGTCTTCCTGTACTTAAGTCGGCATTGTGTCTCTTATATTTAATTCCGATGCAATTTCTGTGTTTCATCGTCAATGGGAAGGTCCAAGGGTAACAGTAAACATGCAGAGGTGCATCAGAATGTAAAACTGGTGACACAGGAAACGCTCAAAGCATGGACAGTAGGAAGACTCAGTCTTCCTGTACTTAAGTCAGCATTGTGTCTCTTATATTTAATTCCGATGCAATTTCTGTGTTTCATCGTCAATGGGAAGGTCCAAGGGATACAGTAAACCTGCAGAGGTGCATCGGAATGTAAAACTAGTGACACAGGGAACGCTCAAAACATAGACAGTAGGAAGACTCAGTCTTCCTGTACTTAAGTCGGCATTGTGTCTCTTACATTTAATTCAGATGCAATTTCTGTGTTTCATCGTCAATGGGAAGGTCCAAGGGATACAGTAAACCTGCAGAGGTGCATCGGAATGTAAAACTGGTGACACAGGAAACGCTCAAAACATAGACAGTAGGAGGACCCAGTCTTCCAGTACTTAAGTCGGCATTGTGTCTATATTTATTTCCGATGAAATTTCTGTGTTTCATCGTGAATGGGAAGGTCCTAGGGATACAGTAAACCTGCAGAGGTGCATCGGAATGTAAAACTGGTGACACAGGAAACGCTCAAAACATAGACAGTAGGAAGACTCAGTCTTCCTGTACTTAAGTCGGCATTGTGTCTCTTATATTTAATTCCGATGCAATTTCTGTGTTTCATCGTCAGCGTGAAGGTCCAAGGGATACAGTCAACGTGTAGAGGTGCATCGGAATGTAAAAGTCGTGACTCAGGAAACGCTCAAATTATAGACAGTAGGAAGACTCAGTCTTCCTGTACTTAAGTCGGCATTGTGTCTCTTATATTTAATTCCGATGCAATTTCTGTGTTTCATCGTCAATGGGAAGGTCCAAGGGATACAGTAAACCTGCAGAGGTGCATCAGAATGTAAAACTGGTGACACAGGAAACGCTCAAAACATAGACAGTAGGAAGACTCAGTCTTCCTGTACTTAAGTCCGCATTGTGTCTCTTATATTTAATTCCGATGCAATTTCTGATTTTCATCGTCAATGGGAAGGTCCAAGGGATATAATAAACCTGCAGAGGTGCATCGGAATGTAAAACTGATGACACAGGAAACGCTCAAATCATAGACAGTAGGAAGACTCAGTCATCCTGTTCTTAATTCGGCATTGTGTGTCTTATATTTAATTCCGATGCAATTTCTGTGTTTCATCGTCAATGGGAAGGTCCAAGGGATACAGTAAACCTGCAGAGGTGCATCGGAATGTAAAACTAGGGACACAGGGAACGCTCAAAACATAGACAGTAGGAAGACTCAGTCTTCCTGTACTTAAGTCGGCATTGTGTCTCTGACATTTAATTCAGATGCAATTTCTGTGTTTCATCGTCAATGGGAAGGTCCAAGGGATACAGTAAACCTGCAGAGGTGCATCAGAATGTAAAACTGGTGACACAGGAAACGCTCAAAACATAGACAGTAGGAAGACTCAGTCTTCCTCTACTTAAGTCGGCATTGTGTCTCTTATATTTAATTTCGGTGCAATTTGTGTGTTTCATCGACAATGGGAAGGTCCATGGGATACAGTAAACCTGCAGAGGATCATCGGAATGTAAAACTGGTGACACAGGAGACGCTCAAAACATTGACTGTAAGAAAACTGTTTTCTTAAACTCAAGTCGGCATTGTGTCTCTTATATTTAATTCCGATGCAATTTCTGAGTTTCATTGTCACTGTGAAGGTCCAAGGGATACAGTAAACCTGTAGAGGTGCATCGGAATGTAAAACTGGTGACACAGGAAACGCTCAAATTATAGACAGTAGGAAGACTCAGTCTTCCTGTACTTAATTCGGCATTGTGTCTCTTATATTTAATTCCGATGCAATTTCTGTGTTTCATCGTCAATGGGAAGGTCCAAGGGTAACAGTAAACATGCAGAGGTGCATCAGAATGTAAAACTGGTGACACAGGAAACGCTCAAAGCATGGACAGTAGGAAGACTCAGTCTTCCTGTACTTAAGTCAGCATTGTGTCTCTTATATTTAATTCCGATGCAATTTCTGTGTTTCATCGTCAATGGGAAGGTCCAAGGGATACAGTAAACCTGCAGAGGTGCATCGGAATGTAAAACTAGGGACACAGGGAACGCTCAAAACATAGACAGTAGGAAGACTCAGTCTTCCTGTACTTAAGTCGGCATTGTGTCTCTGACATTTAATTCAGATGCAATTTCTGTGTTTCATCGTCAATGGGAAGGTCCAAGGGATACAGTAAACCTGCAGAGGTGCATCGGAATGTAAAACTGGTGACACAGGAAACGCTCAAAACATAGACAGTAGGAGGACTCAGTCTTCCAGTACTTAAGTCGGCATTGTGTCTCTTATATTTATTTCCGATGAAATTTCTGTGTTTCATCGTGATTGGGAAGGTGCAAGGGATATAGTAAACCTGCAGAGGTGCATCGGAAAGTAAAACTGATGACACAGGACACGCTCAAAGCATAGACAGTAGGAAGACTTAGTCTGTCTGTACTTAAGTCGGCATTGTGTCTCTTATATTTAATTCCGATGCAATTTCTGTGTTTCATCGTCAGTGTGAAGGTCCAAGGGATACAGTCAACCTGTAGAGATGCATCGGAATGTAAAACTGGTGACACAGGAAACGCTCAAATTATAGACAGTAGGAAGACTCAGTCTTCCTGTACTTAAGTCGGCATTGTGTCTCTTATACTTATTTCCGATGCAATTTCTGTGTTTCATCGTCAATGGGAAGGTCCAAGGGATACAGTAAACCTGCAGAGGTGCACCGGAATGTAAAACTGGTGAGACAGGAGACGCTCAAAACATAGACCGTAAGAAGACTCAGTTTTCTTGTACTTAAGTCGGCGTTGTGTCTCTTATATTTAATTCCGATGCAATTTCTGTGTTTCATAGTCAATGGGAAGGTCCAATGGATACAGTAAACCTGCAGAGGTCCATCGGAATGTAAAACTGGTGACACAGGAAACGCTCAAAACATAGACAGTGGGAAGACTCAGTCTTCCTCTACTTAAGTCGGCATTGTGTCTCTTATATTTAATTTCGATGCAATTTGTGTGTATCATCGCCAATTGGAAGATCCATGGGATACAGTAAACCTGCAGAGGTGCATCGGAATGTAAAACTGGTGACACAGGAAACGCTCAAATCATTGACTGTAAGAAGACTGTTTTCTTGAACTTAAGTCGGCATTGTGTCTCTTATATTTAATTCCGATGTAATCTCTGTGTTTCATCGTCACTGTGAAGGTCCAAGGGATACAGTAAACCTGTAGAGGTGCATCGGAATGTAAAACTGGTGACGCAGGAAACGCTCAAATTATAGACAGCAGGAAGACTCTTCATCCTGTACTTAAGTCGGCATTGTGTCTCTTATATTGAATTCCGATGCAATTTCTGTGGTTCATCGTCAATGGGAAGGTCCAAGGGTAACAGTAAACCTGCAGAGGTGCATCAGAATGTAAAACTGGTGACACAGGAAACGCTCAAAACATAGACAGTTGGAAGACCCAGTCTTCCTGTACTTAAGTCCGCATTGTGTCTCTTATATTTAATTCCGATGCAATTTCTGATTTTCATCGTCAATGGGAAGGTCCAAGGGATATAATAAACCTGCAGAGGTGCATCGGAATGTAAAACTGATGACACAGGAAACGCTCAAATCATAGACAGTAGGAAGACTCAGTCTTCCTGTACTTAATTCGGCATTGTGTCTCTTATATTTAATTCCGATGCAATTTCTGTGTTTCATCGTCAATGGGAAGGTCCAATGGATACAGTAAACCTGCAGAGGTCCATCGGAATGTAAAACTGGTGACACGGGAAACGCTCAAAACATAGACAGTAGGAAGACTCAGTCTTCCTCTACTTAAGTCGGCATTGTGTCTCTTATATTTAATTTCGGTGCAATTTGTGTGTTTCATCGACAATGGGAAGGTCCATGGGATACAGTAAACCTGCAGAGGATCATCGGAATGTAAAACTGGTGACACAGGAGACGCTCAAAACATTGACTGTAAGAAGACTGTTTTCTTAAACTCAAGTCGGCATTGTGTCTCTTATATTTAATTCCGATGCAATTTCTGAGTTTCATCGTCACTGTGAAGGTCCAAGGGATACAGTAAACCTGTAGAGGTGCATCGGAATGTAAAACTGGTGACACAGGAAACGCTCAAATTATAGACAGTAGGAAGACTCAGTCTTCCTGTACTTAAGTCGGCATTGTGTCTCTTATATTTAATTCCGATGCAATTTCTGTGTTTCATCGTCAATGGGAAGGTCCACGGGTAACAGTAAACATGCAGAGGTGCATCAGAATGTAAAACTAGTGACACAGGGAACGCTCAAAACATAGACAGTAGGAAGACTCAGTCTTCCTGTACTTAAGTCGGCATTGTGTCTCTTACATTTAATTCAGATGCAATTTCTGTGTTTCATCGTCAATGGGAAGGTCCAAGGGATACAGTAAACCTGCAGAGGTGCATCGGAATGTAAAACTGGTGACACAGGAAACGCTTAAAACATAGACAGTAGGAAGACTCAGTCTTCCAGTACTTAAGTCGGCATTGTGTCTCTTATATTTATTTCCGATGAAATTTCTGTGTTTCATCGTGAATGGGAAGGTCCAAGGGATATAGTAAACCTGCAGAGGTGCATCGGAAAGTAAAACTGATGACACAGGACACGCTCAAAACAGAGACAGTAGGAAGACTTAGTCTGTCTGTACTTAAGTCGGCATTGTGTCTCTTATATTTAATTCCGATGCAATTTCTGCGTTTCATCGTCAGTGTGAAGGTCCAAGGGATACAGTCAACCTGCAGAGGTGCATCGGAAAGTAAAACTGATGACACAGGACACGCTCAAAACAGAGACAGTAGGAAGACTTAGTCTGTCTGTACTTAAGTCGGCATTGTGTCTCTTATATTTAATTCCGATGCACTTTCTGTGTTTCATCGTCAATGGGAAGGTCCAAGGGATACAGTAAACCTGCAGAGGTGCATCGGAATGTAAAACTGGTGACACAGGACACGCTCAAAACTTAGACAGTAGGAAGACTCAGTCTTCCTCTACTTAAGTCGGCATTGTGTCTCTTATATTTAATTTGGGTGCAATTTGTGTGTTTCATCGACAATGGGAAGGTCCATGGGATACAGTAAACCTGCAGAGGATCATCGGAATGTAAAACTGGTGACACAGGAGACGCTCAAAACATTGACTGTAAGAAGACTGTTTTCTTAAACTCAAGTCGGCATTGTGTCTCTTATATTTAATTCCGATGAAATTTCTGTGTTTCATCGTGAATGGGAAGGTCCAAGGGATATAGTAAACCTGCAGAGGTGCATCGGAAAGTAAAACTGATGACACAGGACACGCTCAAAGCATAGACAGTAGGAAGACTTAGTCTGTCTGTACTTAAGTCGGCATTGTGTCTCTTATATTTAATTCCGATGCAATTTCTGTGTTTCATCGTCAGTGTGAAGGTCCAAGGGATACAGTCAACCTGTAGATGTGCATCGGAATGTAAAACTGGTGACACAGGAAACGCTCAAATTATAGACTCAGTCTTCCTGTACTTAAGTCGGCATTGTGTCTCTTATATTTAATTCCGATGCAATTTCTGTGTTTCATCGTCAATGGGAAGGTCCAAGGGATACAGTAAGCCTGCAGAGGTGCATCGGAATGTAAAACTGGTGAGACAGGAGACGCTCAAAACATAGACCGTAAGAAGACTCAGTTTTCTTGTACTTAAGTCGGCGTTGTGTCTCTTATATTTAATTCCGATGCAATTTCTGTGTTTCATAGTCAATGGGAAGGTCCAATGGATACAGTAAACCTGCAGAGGTCCATCGGAATGTAAAACTGGTGACACAGGAAACGCTCAAAACATAGACAGTGGGAAGACTCAGTCTTCCTCTACTTAAGTCGGCATTGTGTCTCTTATATTTAATTTCGATGCAATTTGTGTGTATCATCGCCAATTGGAAGGTCCATGGGATACAGTAAACCTGCAGAGGTGCATCGGAATGTAAAACTGGTGACACAGGAAACGCTTAAAACATAGACAGTAGGAAGACTCAGTCTTCCAGTACTTAAGTCGGCATTGTGTCTCTTATATTTATTTCCGATGAAATTTCTGTGTTTCATCGTCAATGGGAAGGTCCAAGGGATACAGTAAACCTGCAGAGGTCCATCGGAATGTAAAACTGGTGACACGGGAAACGCTCAAAACATAGACAGTAGGAAGACTCAGTCTTCCTCTACTTAAGTCGGCATTGTGTCTCTTATATTTAATTTCGGTGCAATTTGTGTGTTTCATCGACAATGGGAAGGTCCATGGGATACAGTAAACCTGCAGAGGATCATCGGAATGTAAAACTGGTGACACAGGAGACGCTCAAAACATTGACTGTAAGAAGACTGTTTTCTAAAACTCAAGTCGGCATTGTGTCTCTTATATTTAATTCCGATGCAATTTCTGAGTTTCATCGTCACTGTGAAGGTCCAAGGGATACAGTAAACCTGTAGAGGTGCATCGGAATGTAAAACTGGTGACGCAGGAAACGCTCAAATTATAGACAGCAGGAAGACTCTTCATCCTGTACTTAAGTCGGCATTGTGTCTCTTATATTGAATTCCGATGCAATTTCTGTGGTTCATCGTCAATGGGAAGGTCCAAGGGTAACAGTAAACCTGCAGAGGTGCATCAGAATGTAAAACTGGTGACACAGGAAACGCTCAAAACATAGACAGTTGGAAGACCCAGTCTTCCTGTACTTAAGTCCGCATTGTGTCTCTTATATTTAATTCCGATGCAATTTCTGATTTTCATCGTCAATGGGAAGGTCCAAGGGATATAATAAACCTGCAGAGGTGCATCGGAATGTAAAACTGATGACACAGGAAACGCTCAAATCATAGACAGTAGGAAGACTCAGTCTTCCTGTACTTAATTCGGCATTGTGTCTCTTATATTTAATTCCGATGCAATTTCTGTGTTTCATCGTCAATGGGAAGGTCCAATGGATACAGTAAACCTGCAGAGGTCCATCGGAATGTAAAACTGGTGACACGGGAAACGCTCAAAACATAGACAGTAGGAAGACTCAGTCTTCCTCTACTTAAGTCGGCATTGTGTCTCTTATATTTAATTTCGGTGCAATTTGTGTGTTTCATCGACAATGGGAAGGTCCATGGGATACAGTAAACCTGCAGAGGATCATCGGAATGTAAAACTGGTGACACAGGAGACGCTCAAAACATTGACTGTAAGAAGACTGTTTTCTTAAACTCAAGTCGGCATTGTGTCTCTTATATTTAATTCCGATGCAATTTCTGAGTTTCATCGTCACTGTGAAGGTCCAAGGGATACAGTAAACCTGTAGAGGTGCATCGGAATGTAAAACTGGTGACACAGGAAACGCTCAAATTATAGACAGTAGGAAGACTCAGTCTTCCTGTACTTAAGTCGGCATTGTGTCTCTTATATTTAATTCCGATGCAATTTCTGTGTTTCATCGTCAATGGGAAGGTCCACGGGTAACAGTAAACATGCAGAGGTGCATCAGAATGTAAAACTAGTGACACAGGGAACGCTCAAAACATAGACAGTAGGAAGACTCAGTCTTCCTGTACTTAAGTCGGCATTGTGTCTCTTACATTTAATTCAGATGCAATTTCTGTGTTTCATCGTCAATGGGAAGGTCCAAGGGATACAGTAAACCTGCAGAGGTGCATCGGAATGTAAAACTGGTGACACAGGAAACGCTTAAAACATAGACAGTAGGAAGACTCAGTCTTCCAGTACTTAAGTCGGCATTGTGTCTCTTATATTTATTTCCGATGAAATTTCTGTGTTTCATCGTGAATGGGAAGGTCCAAGGGATATAGTAAACCTGCAGAGGTGCATCGGAAAGTAAAACTGATGACACAGGACACGCTCAAAACAGAGACAGTAGGAAGACTTAGTCTGTCTGTACTTAAGTCGGCATTGTGTCTCTTATATTTAATTCCGATGCAATTTCTGCGTTTCATCGTCAGTGTGAAGGTCCAAGGGATACAGTCAACCTGCAGAGGTGCATCGGAAAGTAAAACTGATGACACAGGACACGCTCAAAACAGAGACAGTAGGAAGACTTAGTCTGTCTGTACTTAAGTCGGCATTGTGTCTCTTATATTTAATTCCGATGCACTTTCTGTGTTTCATCGTCAATGGGAAGGTCCAAGGGATACAGTAAACCTGCAGAGGTGCATCGGAATGTAAAACTGGTGACACAGGACACGCTCAAAACTTAGACAGTAGGAAGACTCAGTCTTCCTCTACTTAAGTCGGCATTGTGTCTCTTATATTTAATTTGGGTGCAATTTGTGTGTTTCATCGACAATGGGAAGGTCCATGGGATACAGTAAACCTGCAGAGGATCATCGGAATGTAAAACTGGTGACACAGGAGACGCTCAAAACATTGACTGTAAGAAGACTGTTTTCTTAAACTCAAGTCGGCATTGTGTCTCTTATATTTAATTCCGATGAAATTTCTGTGTTTCATCGTGAATGGGAAGGTCCAAGGGATATAGTAAACCTGCAGAGGTGCATCGGAAAGTAAAACTGATGACACAGGACACGCTCAAAGCATAGACAGTAGGAAGACTTAGTCTGTCTGTACTTAAGTCGGCATTGTGTCTCTTATATTTAATTCCGATGCAATTTCTGTGTTTCATCGTCAGTGTGAAGGTCCAAGGGATACAGTCAACCTGTAGATGTGCATCGGAATGTAAAACTGGTGACACAGGAAACGCTCAAATTATAGACTCAGTCTTCCTGTACTTAAGTCGGCATTGTGTCTCTTATATTTAATTCCGATGCAATTTCTGTGTTTCATCGTCAATGGGAAGGTCCAAGGGATACAGTAAGCCTGCAGAGGTGCATCGGAATGTAAAACTGGTGAGACAGGAGACGCTCAAAACATAGACCGTAAGAAGACTCAGTTTTCTTGTACTTAAGTCGGCGTTGTGTCTCTTATATTTAATTCCGATGCAATTTCTGTGTTTCATAGTCAATGGGAAGGTCCAATGGATACAGTAAACCTGCAGAGGTCCATCGGAATGTAAAACTGGTGACACAGGAAACGCTCAAAACATAGACAGTGGGAAGACTCAGTCTTCCTCTACTTAAGTCGGCATTGTGTCTCTTATATTTAATTTCGATGCAATTTGTGTGTATCATCGAAAATTGGAAGGTCCATGGGATACAGTAAACCTGCAGAGGTGCATCGGAATGTAAAACTGGTGACACAGGAAACGCTTAAAACATAGACAGTAGGAAGACTCAGTCTTCCAGTACTTAAGTCGGCATTGTGTCTCTTATATTTATTTCCGATGAAATTTCTGTGTTTCATCGTCAATGGGAAGGTCCAAGGGATACAGTAAACCTGCAGAGGTGCATCGGAATGTAAAACTGGTGACACAGGAAACTCTTAAAACATAGACAGTAGGAAGATTCAGTCTTCCAGTACTTATGTCGGCATTGTGTCTCTTATATTTATTTCCGATGAAATTTCTGTGTTTCATCGTGAATGGGAAGGTCCAAGGGATATAGTAAACCTGCAGAGGTGCATCGGAAAGTAAAACTGATGACACAGGACACGCTCAAAGCATAGACAGTAGGAAGACTTAGTCTGTCTGTACTTAAGTCGGCATTGTGTCTCTTATATTTAATTCCGATGCAATTTCTGTGTTTCATCGTCAATGGGAAGGTCCTAGGGATACAGTAAACCTGCAGAGGTGCATCGGAATGTAAAACTGGTGACACAGGAAACGCTCAAAACATAGACAGTAGGAAGACTCAGTCTTCCTGTACTTAAGTCGGCATTGTGTCTCTTATATTTAATTCCGATGCAATTTCTGTGTTTCATCGTCAGCGTGAAGGTCCAAGGGATACAGTCAACGTGTAGAGGTGCATCGGAATGTAAAAGTCGTGACTCAGGAAACGCTCAAATTATAGACAGTAGGAAGACTCAGTCTTCCTGTACTTAAGTCGGCATTGTGTCTCTTATATTTAATTCCGATGCAATTTCTGTGTTTCATCGTCAATGGGAAGGTCCAAGGGATACAGTAAACCTGCAGAGGTGCATCAGAATGTAAAACTGGTGACACAGGAAACGCTCAAAACATAGACAGTAGGAAGACTCAGTCTTCCTGTACTTAAGTCCGCATTGTGTCTCTTATATTTAATTCCGATGCAATTTCTGATTTTCATCGTCAATGGGAAGGTCCAAGGGATATAATAAACCTGCAGAGGTGCATCGGAATGTAAAACTGATGACACAGGAAACGCTCAAATCATAGACAGTAGGAAGACTCAGTCTTCCTGTACTTAATTCGGCATTGTGTCTCTTATATTTAATTCCGATGCAATTTCTGTGTTTCATCGTCAATGGGAAGGTCCAATGGATACAGTAAACCTGCAGAGGTCCATCGGAATGTAAAACTGGTGACACAGGAAACGCTCAAAACATAGACAGTAGGAAGACTCAGTCTTCCTGTACTTAAGTCGGCATTGTGTCTCTTATATTTAATTTCGGTGCAATTTGTGTGTTTCATCGACAATGGGATGGTCCATGGGATACAGTAAACCTGCAGAGGATCATCGGAATGTAAAACTGGTGACACAGGAGACGCTCAAAACATTGACTGTAAGAAGACTGTTTTCTTAAACTCAAGTCGGCATTGTGTCTCTTATATTTAATTCCGATGCAATTTCTGAGTTTCATCGTCACTGTGAAGGTCCAAGGGATACAGTAAACCTGTAGAGGTGCATCGGAATGTAAAACTGGTGACACAGGAAACGCTCAAATTATAGACAGTAGGAAGACTCAGTCTTCCTGTACTTAAGTCGGCATTGTGTCTCTTATATTTAATTCCGATGCAATTTCTGTGTTTCATCGTCAATGGGAAGGTCCACGGGTAACAGTAAACATGCAGAGGTGCATCAGAATGTAAAACTAGTGACACAGGGAACGCTCAAAACATAGACAGTAGGAAGACTCAGTCTTCCTGTACTTAAGTCGGCATTGTGTCTCTTACATTTAATTCAGATGCAATTTCTGTGTTTCATCGTCAATGGGAAGGTCCAAGGGATACAGTAAACCTGCAGAGGTGCATCGGAATGTAAAACTGGTGACACAGGAAACGCTTAAAACATAGACAGTAGGAAGACTCAGTCTTCCAGTACTTAAGTCGGCATTGTGTCTCTTATATTTATTTCCGATGAAATTTCTGTGTTTCATCGTGAATGGGAAGGTCCAAGGGATATAGCAAACCTGCAGAGGTGCATCGGAAAGTAAAACTGATGACACAGGACACGCTCAAATCATAGACAGTAGGAAGACTTAGTCTGTCTGTACTTAAGTCGGCATTGTGTCTCTTATATTTAATTCCGATGCAATTTCTGCGTTTCATCGTCAGTGTGAAGGTCCAAGGGATACAGTCAACCTGTAGAGGTGCATCGGAATGTAAAACTGGTGACACGGGAAACGCTCAAATTATAGACAGTAGGCCGGCCGCGGTGGTCTAGCGGTTCTATGCGCGCAGTCCGGAACCGCGCGACTGCTACGGTCGCAGGTTCGAATCCTGCCTCGGGCATGGATGTGTGTGATGTCCTTAGGTTAGTTAGGTTTAAGTAGTTCTAAGTTCTAGGGGACTGATGACCACAGATGTTAAGTCCCATAGTGCTCAGAACCATTTTATAGCCCGCATCTCGTGGTCGTGCGGTAGCGTTCTCGCTTCCCACGCCCGGGTTCCCGGGTTCGATTCCCGGCGGGGTCAGGGATTTTCTCTGCCTCGTGATGGCTGGGTGTTGTGTGCTGTCCTTAGGTTAGTTAGGTTTAAGTAGTTCTAAGTTCTAGGGGACTTATGACCACAGCAGTTGAGTCCCATAGTGCTCAGAGCCATTTGAACCATTTTATAGACAGTAGGAAGACTCAGTCTTCCTGTACTTAAGTCGGCATTGTGTCTCTTATATTTAATTCCGATGCACTTTCTGAGTTTCATCGTCAATGGGAAGGTCCAAAGGATACAGTAAACCTGCAGAGGTGCATCGGAATGTAAAACTGGTGAGACAGGAGACGCTCAAAGCATAGACCGTAAGAAGACTCAGTTTTCTTGTACTTAAGTCGGCGTTGTGTCTCTTATATTTAATTCCGATGCAATTTCTGTGTTTCATAGTCAATGGGAAGGTCCAATGGATACAGTAAACCTGCAGAGGTCCATCGGAATGTAAAACTGGTGACACAGGACACGCTCAAAACTTAGACAGTAGGAAGACTCAGTCTTCCTCTACTTAAGTCGGCATTGTGTCTCTTATATTTAATTTGGGTGCAATTTGTGTGTTTCATCGACAATGGGAAGGTCCATGGGATACAGTAAACCTGCAGAGGATCATCGGAATGTAAAACTGGTGACACAGGAGACGCTCAAAACATTGACTGTAAGAAGACTGTTTTCTTAAACTCAAGTCGGCATTGTGTCTCTTATATTTAATTCCGATGAAATTTCTGTGTTTCATCGTGAATGGGAAGGTCCAAGGGATATAGTAAACCTGCAGAGGTGCATCGGAAAGTAAAACTGATGACACAGGACACGCTCAAAGCATAGACAGTAGGAAGACTTAGTCTGTCTGTACTTAAGTCGGCATTGTGTCTCTTATATTTAATTCCGATGCAATTTCTGTGTTTCATCGTCAATGGGAAGGTCCTAGGGATACAGTAAACCTGCAGAGGTGCATCGGAATGTAAAACTGGTGACACAGGAAACGCTCAAAACATAGACAGTAGGAAGACTCAGTCTTCCTGTACTTAAGTCGGCATTGTGTCTCTTATATTTAATTCCGATGCAATTTCTGTGTTTCATCGTCAGCGTGAAGGTCCAAGGGATACAGTCAACGTGTAGAGGTGCATCGGAATGTAAAAGTCGTGACTCAGGAAACGCTCAAATTATAGACAGTAGGAAGACTCAGTCTTCCTGTACTTAAGTCGGCATTGTGTCTCTTATATTTAATTCCGATGCAATTTCTGTGTTTCATCGTCAATGGGAAGGTCCAAGGGATACAGTAAACCTGCAGAGGTGCATCAGAATGTAAAACTGGTGACACAGGAAACGCTCAAAACATAGACAGTAGGAAGACTCAGTCTTCCTGTACTTAAGTCCGCATTGTGTCTCTTATATTTAATTCCGATGCAATTTCTGTGTTTCATCGTCAATGGGAAGGTCCAATGGATACAGTAAACCTGCAGAGGTCCATCGGAATGTAAAACTGGTGACACAGGAAACGCTCAAAACATAGACAGTAGGAAGACTCAGTCTTCCTCTACTTAAGTCGGCATTGTGTCTCTTATATTTAATTTCGGTGCAATTTGTGTGTTTCATCGACAATGGGATGGTCCATGGGATACAGTAAACCTGCAGAGGATCATCGGAATGTAAAACTGGTGACACAGGAGACGCTCAAAACATTGACTGTAAGAAGGCTGTTTTCTTAAACTCAAGTCGGCATTGTGTCTCTTATATTTAATTCCGATGAAATTTCTGTGTTTCATCGTGAATGGGAAGGTCCAAGGGATATAGTAAACCTGCAGAGGTGCATCGGAAAGTAAAACTGATGACACAGGACACGCTCAAAGCATAGACAGTAGGAAGACTTAGTCTGTCTGTACTTAAGTCGGCATTGTGTCTCTTATATTTAATTCCGATGCAATTTCTGTGTTTCATCGTCAGTGTGAAGGTCCAAGGGATACAGTCAACCTGTAGATGTGCATCGGAATGTAAAACTGGTGACACAGGAAACGCTCAAATTATAGACTCAGTCTTCCTGTACTTAAGTCGGCATTGTGTCTCTTATATTTAATTCCGATGCAATTTCTGTGTTTCATCGTCAATGGGAAGGTCCAAGGGATACAGTAAGCCTGCAGAGGTGCATCGGAATGTAAAACTGGTGAGACAGGAGACGCTCAAAACATAGACCGTAAGAAGACTCAGTTTTCTTGTACTTAAGTCGGCGTTGTGTCTCTTATATTTAATTCCGATGCAATTTCTGTGTTTCATAGTCAATGGGAAGGTCCAATGGATACAGTAAACCTGCAGAGGTCCATCGGAATGTAAAACTGGTGACACAGGAAACGCTCAAAACATAGACAGTGGGAAGACTCAGTCTTCCTCTACTTAAGTCGGCATTGTGTCTCTTATATTTAATTTCGATGCAATTTGTGTGTATCATCGCCAATTGGAATGTCCATGGGATACAGTAAACCTGCAGAGGTGCATCGGAATGTAAAACTGGTGACACAGGAAACGCTTAAAACATAGACAGTAGGAAGACTCAGTCTTCCAGTACTTAAGTCGGCATTGTGTCTCTTATATTTATTTCCGATGAAATTTCTGTGTTTCATCGTCAATGGGAATGTCCAAGGGATACAGTAAACCTGCAGAGGTGCATCGGAATGTAAAACTGGTGACACAGGAAACTCTTAAAACATAGACAGTAGGAAGATTCAGTCTTCCAGTACTTATGTCGGCATTGTGTCTCTTATATTTATTTCCGATGAAATTTCTGTGTTTCATCGTGAATGGGAAGGTCCAAGGGATATAGTAAACCTGCAGAGGTGCATCGGAAAGTAAAACTGATGACACAGGACACGCTCAAAGCATAGACAGTAGGAAGACTTAGTCTGTCTGTACTTAAGTCGGCATTGTGTCTCTTATATTTAATTCCGATGCAATTTCTGTGTTTCATCGTCAATGGGAAGGTCCTAGGGATACAGTAAACCTGCAGAGGTGCATCGGAATGTAAAACTGGTGACACAGGAAACGCTCAAAACATAGACAGTAGGAAGACTCAGTCTTCCTGTACTTAAGTCGGCATTGTGTCTCTTATATTTAATTCCGATGCAATTTCTGTGTTTCATCGTCAGCGTGAAGGTCCAAGGGATACAGTCAACGTGTAGAGGTGCATCGGAATGTAAAAGTCGTGACTCAGGAAACGCTCAAATTATAGACAGTAGGAAGACTCAGTCTTCCTGTACTTAAGTCGGCATTGTGTCTCTTATATTTAATTCCGATGCAATTTCTGTGTTTCATCGTCAATGGGAAGGTCCAAGGGATACAGTAAACCTGCAGAGGTGCATCAGAATGTAAAACTGGTGACACAGGAAACGCTCAAAACATAGACAGTAGGAAGACTCAGTCTTCCTGTACTTAAGTCCGCATTGTGTCTCTTATATTTAATTCCGATGCAATTTCTGATTTTCATCGTCAATGGGAAGGTCCAAGGGATATAATAAACCTGCAGAGGTGCATCGGAATGTAAAACTGATGACACAGGAAACGCTCAAATCATAGACAGTAGGAAGACTCAGTCTTCCTGTACTTAATTCGGCATTGTGTCTCTTATATTTAATTCCGATGCAATTTCTGTGTTTCATCGTCAATGGGAAGGTCCAATGGATACAGTAAACCTGCAGAGGTCCATCGGAATGTAAAACTGGTGACACAGGAAACGCTCAAAACATAGACAGTAGGAAGACTCAGTCTTCCTCTACTTAAGTCGGCATTGTGTCTCTTATATTTAATTTCGGTGCAATTTGTGTGTTTCATCGACAATGGGATGGTCCATGGGATACAGTAAACCTGCAGAGGATCATCGGAATGTAAAACTGGTGACACAGGAGACGCTCAAAACATTGACTGTAAGAAGACTGTTTTCTTAAACTCAAGTCGGCATTGTGTCTCTTATATTTAATTCCGATGCAATTTCTGAGTTTCATCGTCACTGTGAAGGTCCAAGGGATACAGTAAACCTGTAGAGGTGCATCGGAATGTAAAACTGGTGACACAGGAAACGCTCAAATTATAGACAGTAGGAAGACTCAGTCTTCCTGTACTTAAGTCGGCATTGTGTCTCTTATATTTAATTCCGATGCAATTTCTGTGTTTCATCGTCAATGGGAAGGTCCACGGGTAACAGTAAACATGCAGAGGTGCATCAGAATGTAAAACTAGTGACACAGGGAACGCTCAAAACATAGACAGTAGGAAGACTCAGTCTTCCTGTACTTAAGTCGGCATTGTGTCTCTTACATTTAATTCAGATGCAATTTCTGTGTTTCATCGTCAATGGGAAGGTCCAAGGGATACAGTAAACCTGCAGAGGTGCATCGGAATGTAAAACTGGTGACACAGGAAACGCTTAAAACATAGACAGTAGGAAGACTCAGTCTTCCAGTACTTAAGTCGGCATTGTGTCTCTTATATTTATTTCCGATGAAATTTCTGTGTTTCATCGTGAATGGGAAGGTCCAAGGGATATAGTAAACCTGCAGAGGTGCATCGGAAAGTAAAACTGATGACACAGGACACGCTCAAATCATAGACAGTAGGAAGACTTAGTCTGTCTGTACTTAAGTCGGCATTGTGTCTCTTATATTTAATTCCGATGCAATTTCTGCGTTTCATCGTCAGTGTGAAGGTCCAAGGGATACAGTCAACCTGTAGAGGTGCATCGGAATGTAAAACTGGTGACACGGGAAACGCTCAAATTATAGACAGTAGGCCGGCCGCGGTGGTCTAGCGGTTCTATGCGCGCAGTCCGGAACCGCGCGACTGCTACGGTCGCAGGTTCGAATCCTGCCTCGGGCATGGATGTGTGTGATGTCCTTAGGTTAGTTAGGTTTAAGTAGTTCTAAGTTCTAGGGGACTGATGACCACAGATGTTAAGTCCCATAGTGCTCAGAACCATTTTATAGACAGTAGGAAGACTCAGTCTTCCTGTACTTAAGTCGGCATTGTGTCTCTTATATTTAATTCCGATGCACTTTCTGAGTTTCATCGTCAATGGGAAGGTCCAAAGGATACAGTAAACCTGCAGAGGTGCATCGGAATGTAAAACTGGTGAGACAGGAGACGCTCAAAGCATAGACCGTAAGAAGACTCAGTTTTCTTGTACTTAAGTCGGCGTTGTGTCTCTTATATTTAATTCCGATGCAATTTCTGTGTTTCATAGTCAATGGGAAGGTCCAATGGATACAGTAAACCTGCAGAGGTCCATCGGAATGTAAAACTGGTGACACAGGACACGCTCAAAACTTAGACAGTAGGAAGACTCAGTCTTCCTCTACTTAAGTCGGCATTGTGTCTCTTATATTTAATTTGGGTGCAATTTGTGTGTTTCATCGACAATGGGAAGGTCCATGGGATACAGTAAACCTGCAGAGGATCATCGGAATGTAAAACTGGTGACACAGGAGACGCTCAAAACATTGACTGTAAGAAGACTGTTTTCTTAAACTCAAGTCGGCATTGTGTCTCTTATATTTAATTCCGATGAAATTTCTGTGTTTCATCGTGAATGGGAAGGTCCAAGGGATATAGTAAACCTGCAGAGGTGCATCGGAAAGTAAAACTGATGACACAGGACACGCTCAAAGCATAGACAGTAGGAAGACTTAGTCTGTCTGTACTTAAGTCGGCATTGTGTCTCTTATATTTAATTCCGATGCAATTTCTGTGTTTCATCGTCAATGGGAAGGTCCTAGGGATACAGTAAACCTGCAGAGGTGCATCGGAATGTAAAACTGGTGACACAGGAAACGCTCAAAACATAGACAGTAGGAAGACTCAGTCTTCCTGTACTTAAGTCGGCATTGTGTCTCTTATATTTAATTCCGATGCAATTTCTGTGTTTCATCGTCAGCGTGAAGGTCCAAGGGATACAGTCAACGTGTAGAGGTGCATCGGAATGTAAAAGTCGTGACTCAGGAAACGCTCAAATTATAGACAGTAGGAAGACTCAGTCTTCCTGTACTTAAGTCGGCATTGTGTCTCTTATATTTAATTCCGATGCAATTTCTGTGTTTCATCGTCAATGGGAAGGTCCAAGGGATACAGTAAACCTGCAGAGGTGCATCAGAATGTAAAACTGGTGACACAGGAAACGCTCAAAACATAGACAGTAGGAAGACTCAGTCTTCCTGTACTTAAGTCCGCATTGTGTCTCTTATATTTAATTCCGATGCAATTTCTGATTTTCATCGTCAATGGGAAGGTCCAAGGGATATAATAAACCTGCAGAGGTGCATCGGAATGTAAAACTGATGACACAGGAAACGCTCAAATCATAGACAGTAGGAAGACTCAGTCTTCCTGTACTTAATTCGGCATTGTGTCTCTTATATTTAATTCCGATGCAATTTCTGTGTTTCATCGTCAATGGGAAGGTCCAATGGATACAGTAAACCTGCAGAGGTCCATCGGAATGTAAAACTGGTGACACAGGAAACGCTCAAAACATAGACAGTAGGAAGACTCAGTCTTCCTCTACTTAAGTCGGCATTGTGTCTCTTATATTTAATTTCGGTGCAATTTGTGTGTTTCATCGACAATGGGATGGTCCATGGGATACAGTAAACCTGCATAGGATCATCGGAATGTAAAACTGGTGACACAGGAGACGCTCAAAACATTGACTGTAAGAAGACTGTTTTCTTAAACTCAAGTCGGCATTGTGTCTCTTATATTTAATTCCGATGCAATTTCTGAGTTTCATCGTCACTGTGAAGGTCCAAGGGATACAGTAAACCTGTAGAGGTGCATCGGAATGTAAAACTGGTGACACAGGAAACGCTCAAATTATAGACAGTAGGAAGACTCAGTCTTCCTGTACTTAAGTCGGCATTGTGTCTCTTATATTTAATTCCGATGCAATTTCTGTGTTTCATCGTCAATGGGAAGGTCCACGGGTAACAGTAAACATGCAGAGGTGCATCAGAATGTAAAACTAGTGACACAGGGAACGCTCAAAACATAGACAGTAGGAAGACTCAGTCTTCCTGTACTTAAGTCGGCATTGTGTCTCTTACATTTAATTCAGATGCAATTTCTGTGTTTCATCGTCAATGGGAAGGTCCAAGGGATACAGTAAACCTGCAGAGGTGCATCGGAATGTAAAACTGGTGACACAGGAAACTCTTAAAACATAGACAGTAGGAAGATTCAGTCTTCCAGTACTTATGTCGGCATTGTGTCTCTTATATTTATTTCCGATGAAATTTCTGTGTTTCATCGTGAATGGGAAGGTCCAAGGGATATAGTAAACCTGCAGAGGTGCATCGGAAAGTAAAACTGATGACACAGGACACGCTCAAAGCATAGACAGTAGGAAGACTTAGTCTGTCTGTACTTAAGTCGGCATTGTGTCTCTTATATTTAATTCCGATGCAATTTCTGTGTTTCATCGTCAATGGGAAGGTCCAAGGGATACAGTAAACCTGCAGAGGTCCATCGGAATGTAAAACTGGTGACACAGGACACGCTCAAAACTTAGACAGTAGGAAGACTCAGTCTTCCTCTACTTAAGTCGGCATTGTGTCTCTTATATTTAATTTCGGTGCAATTTGTGTGTTTCATCGACAATGGGAAGGTCCATGGGATACAGTAAACCTGCAGAGGATCATCGGAATGTAAAACTGGTGACACAGGAGACGCTCAAAGCATTGACTGTAAGAAGACTCAGTCTTCCAGTACTTAAGTCGGCATTGTGTCTCTTATATTTATTTCCGATGAAATTTCTGTGTTTCATCGTGAATGGGAAGGTCCAAGGGATATAGTAAACCTGCAGAGGTGCATCGGAAAGTAAAACTGATGACACAGGACACCCTCAAAGCATAGACAGTAGGAAGACTTAGTCTGTCTGTACTTAAGTCGGCATTGTGTCTCTTATATTTAATTCCGATGCAATTTCTGTGTTTCATCGTCAGTGTGAAGGTCCAAGGGATACAGTAAACCTGTAGAGGTGCATCGGAATGTAAAACTGGTGACACAGGAAACGCTCAAATTATAGACAGTAGGAAGACTCAGTCTTCCTGTACTTAAGTCGGCATTGTGTCTCTTATATTTAATTCCGATGCAATTTCTGTGTTTCATCGTCAATGGGAAGGTCCAAGGGTAACAGTAAACATGCAGAGGTGCATCGGAATGTAAAACTGGTGACACAGGAAACGCTCAAAGCATGGACAGTAGGAAGACTCAGTCTTCCTGTACTTAAGTCAGCATTGTGTCTCTTATATTTAATTCCGATGCAATTTCTGTGTTTCATCGTCAATGGGAAGGTCCAAGGGATACAGTAAACCTGCAGAGGTGCATCGGATTGTAAAACTAGTGACACAGGGAACGCTCAAAACATAGACAGTAGGAGGACTCAGTCTTCCTGTACTTAAGTCGGCATTGTGTCTCTTACATTTAATTCAGATGCAATTTCTGTGTTTCATCGTCAATGGGAAGGTCCAATGGATACAGTAAACCTGCAGAGGTGCATCGGAATGTAAAACTGGTGACACAGGAAACGCTCAAAACATAGACAGTAGGAAGACTCAGTCTTCCAGTACTTAAGTCGGCATTGTGTCTCTTATATTTATTTCCGATGAAATTTCTGTGTTTCATCGTGAATGGGAAGGTCCAAGGGATATAGTAAACCTGCAGAGGTGCATCGGAATGTAAAACTGGTGACACAGGAAACGCTCAAATCATAGACAGTAGGAAGACTCAGTCTTCCAGTACTTAAGTCGGCATTGTGTCTCTTATATTTATTTCCGATGAAATTTCTGTGTTTCATCGTGAATGGGAAGGTCCAAGGGATATAGTAAACCTGCAGAGGTGCATCGGAAAGTAAAACTGATGACACAGGACACCCTCAAAGCATAGACAGTAGGAAGACTTAGTCTGTCTGTACTTAAGTCGGCATTGTGTCTCTTATATTTAATTCCGATGCAATTTCTGTGTTTCATCGTCAGTGTGAAGGTCCAAGGGATACAGTCCACCTGTAGAGGTGCATCGGAATGTAAAACTGGTGACACAGGAAACGCTCAAATTATAGACAGTAGGAAGACTCAGTCTTCCTGTACTTAAGTCGGCATTGTGTCTCTTATATTTAATTCCGATGCAATTTCTGTGTTTCATCGTCAATGGGAAGGTCCAAGGGATACAGTAAACCTGCAGAGGTGCATCGGAATGTAAAACTGGTGAGACAGGAGACGCTCAAAACATAGACCGTAAGAAGACTCAGTTTTCTTGTACTTAAGTCGGCATTGTGTCTCTTATATTTAATTCCGATGCAATTTCTGTGTTTCATAGTCAATGGGAAGGTCCAATGGATACAGTAAACCTGCAGAGGTCCATCGGAATGTAAAACTGGTGACACAGGAAACGCTCAAAACATAGACAGTGGGAAGACTCAGTCTTCCTCTACTTAAGTCGGCATTGTGTCTCTTATTTTTAATTTCGATGCAATTTGTGTGTATCATCGCCAATTGGAAGGTCCATGGGATACAGTAAACCTGCAGAGGTGCATCGGAATGTAAAACTGGTGACACAGGAAACGCTCAAATCATTGACTGTAAAAAGACTGTTTTCTTGAACTTAAGTCGGCATTGTGTCTCTTATATTTAATTCCGATGTAATCTCTGTGTTTCATCGTCACTGTGAAGGTCCAAGGGATACAGTAAACCTGCAGAGGTGCATCGGAATGTAAAACTGGTGACACAGGAAACGCTCAAAACATAGACAGTAGGAAGACTCAGTCTTCCAGTACTTAAGTCGGCATTGTGTCTCTTATATTTATTTCCGATGAAATTTCTGTGTTTCATCGTGAATGGGAAGGTCCAAGGGATATAGTAAAACTGCAGAGGTGCATTGGAAAGTAAAACTGATGACACAGGACACGCTCAAAGCATAGACAGTAGGAAGACTTAGTCTGTCTGTACTTAAGTCGGCATTGTGTCTCTTATATTTAATTCCGATGCAATTTCTGTGTTTCATCGTCAGTGTGAAGGTCCAAGGGATACAGTCAACCTGTAGAGGTGCATCGGAATGTAAAAATGGTGACACAGGAAACGCTCAAATTATAGACAGTAGGAAGACTCAGTCTTCCTGTACTTAAGTCGGCATTGTGTCTCTTATATTTAATTCCGATGCAATTTCTGTGTTTCATCGTCAATGGGAAGGTCCAAGGGTTACAGTAAACCTGCAGAGGTGCATCGGAATGTAAAACTGGTGAGACAGGAGACGCTCAAAACATAGACCGTAAGAAGACTCAGTTTTCTTGTACTTAAGTCGGCGTTGTGTCTCTTATATTTAATTCCGATGCAATTTCTGTGTTTCATAGTCAATGGGAAGGTCCAATGGATACAGTAAACCTGCAGAGGTCCATCGGAATGTAAAACTGGTGACACAGGAAACGCTCAAAACATAGACAGTGGGAAGACTCAGTCTTCCTCTACTTAAGTCGGCATTGTGTCTCTTATACTTAATTTCGATGCAATTTGTGTGTATCATCGCCAATTGGAAGGTCCATGGGATGCAGTAAACCTGCAGAGGTGCATCGGAATGTAAAACTGGTGACACAGGAAACGCTCAAATCATTGACTGTAAGAAGACTGTTTTCTTGAACTTAAGTCGGCATTGTGTCTCTTATATTTAATTCCGATGTAATCTCTGTGTTTCATCGTCACTGTGAAGGTCCAAGGGATACAGTAAACCTGTAGAGGTGCATCGGAATGTAAAACTGGTGACGCAGGAAACGCTCAAATTATAGACAGCAGGAAGACTCTTCTTCCTGTACTTAAGTCGGCATTGTGTCTCTTATATTTAATTCCGATGCAATTTCTGTGTTTCATCGTCAATGCGAAGGTCCAAGGGTAACAGTAAACCTGCAGAGGTGCATCAGAATGTAAAACTGGTGACACAGGAAACGCTCAAAACATAGACAGTTGGAAGACCCAGTCTTCCTGTACTTAAGTCAGCATTGTGTCTCTTATATTTAATTCCGATGCAATATCTGTGTTTCATCGTCAATGGGAAGGTCCTAGGGATACAGTAAACCTGCAGAGGTGCATCGGAATGTAAAACTGGTGACACAGGAAACGCTCAAAACATAGACAGTAGGAAGACTCAGTCTTCCTGTACTTAAGTCGGCATTGTGTCTCTTATATTTAATTCCGATGCAATTTCTGTGTTTCATCGTCAGCGTGAAGGTCCAAGGGATACAGTCAACGTGTAGAGGTGCATCGGAATGTAAAAGTCGTGACTCAGGAAACGCTCAAATTATAGACAGTAGGAAGACTCGGTCTTCCTGTACTTAAGTCGGCATTGTGTCTCTTATATTTAATTCCGATGCAATTTCTGTGATTCATCGTCAATGGGAAGGTCCAAGGGATACAGTAAACCTGCAGAGGTGCATCAGAATGTAAAACTGGTGACACAGGAAACGCTCAAAACATAGAGAGTAGGAAGACTCAGTCTTCCTGTACTTAAGTCCGCATTGTGTCTCTTATATTTAATTCCGATGCAATTTCTGATTTTCATCGTCAATGGGAAGGTCCAAGGGATATAATAAACCTGCAGAGGTGCATCGGAATGTAAAACTGATGACACAGGAAACGCTCAAATCATAGGCAGTAGGAAGACTCAGTCTTCCTGTACTTAATTCGGCATTGTGTCTCTTATATTTAATTCCGATGCAATTTCTGTGTTTCATCGTCAATGGGAAGGTCCAATGGATACAGTAAACCTGCAGAGGTCCATCGGAATGTAAAACTGGTGACACAGGAAACGCTCAAAACATAGACAGTAGGAAGACTCAGTCTTCCTCTACTTAAGTCGGCATTGTGTCTCTTATATTTAATTTCGGTGCAATTTGTGTGTTTCATCGACAATGGGAAGGTCCATGGGATACAGTAAACCTGCAGAGGATCATCGGAATGTAAAACTGGTGACACAGGAGACGCTTAAAACATTGACTGTAAGAAGACATTCTCTTAAACTCAAGTCGGCATTGTGTCTCTTATATTTAATTCCGATGCAATTTCTGAGTTTCATCGTCACTGTGAAGGTCCAAGGGATACAGTAAACCTGTAGAGGTGCATCGGAATGTAAAACTGGTGACACAGGAAACGCTCAAATTATAGACAGTAGGAGGACTCAGTCTTCCTGTACTTAAGTCGGCATTGTGTCTCTTATATTTAATTCCGATGCAATTTCTGTGTTTCATCGTCAATGGGAAGGTCCAAGGGTAACAGTAAACATGCAGAGGTGCATCAGAATGTAAAACTGGTGACACAGGAAACGCTCACGGCATGGACAGTAGGAAGACTCAGTCTTCCTGTACTTAAGTCAGCATTGTGTCTCTTATATTTAATTCCGATGCAATTTCTGTGTTTCATCGTCAATGGGAAGGTCCAAGGGATACAGTAAACCTGCACAGGCGCATCGGAATGTAAAACTAGTGACACAGGGAACGCTCAAAACATAGACAGTAGGAAGACTCAGTCTTCCTGTACTTAAGTCGGCATTGTGTCTCTTACATTTAATTCAGATGCAATTTCTGTGTTTCATCGTCAATGGGAAGGTCCAAGGGATACAGTAAACCTGCAGAGGTGCATCGGAATGTAAAACTGGTGACACAGGAAACGCTTAAAACATAGACAGTAGGAAGAATCAGTCTTCCAGTACTTAAGTCGGCATTGTGTATCTTATATTTATTTCCGATGAAATTTCTGTGTTTCATCGTGAATGGGAAGGTCCAAGGGATATAGTAAACCTGCAGAGGTGCATCGGAAAGTAAAACTGATGACACAGGACACGCTCAAAGCATAGACAGTAGGAAGTCTTAGTCTGTCTGTACTTAAGTCGGCATTGTGTCTCTTATATTTAATTCCGATGCAATTTCTGTGTTTCATCGTCAGTGTGAAGGTCCAAGGGATACAGTCAACCTGTAGAGGTGCATCGGAATGTAAAACTGGTGACACAGGAAACGCTCAAATTATAGACAGTAGGAAGACTCAGTCTTCCTGTACTTAAGTCGGCATTGTGTCTCTTATATTTAATTCCGATGCACTTTCTGTGTTTCATCGTCAATGGGAAGGTCCAAGGGATACAGTAAACCTGCAGAGGTGCATCGGAATGTAAAACTGGTGAGACAGGAGACGCTCAAAGCATAGACCGTACGAAGACTCAGTTTTCTTGTACTTAAGTCGGCGTTGTGTCTCTTATATTTAATTCCGATGCAATTTCTGTGTTACATAGTCAATGGGAAGGTCCAATGGATACAGTAAACCTGCAGAGGTCCATCGGAATGTAAAACTGGTGACACAGGAAACGCTCAAACATAGACAGTAGGAAGACTCAGTCTTCATCTACTTAAGTCGGCATTGTGTCTCTTATATTTAATTTCGACGCAATTTGTGTGTATCATCGCCAATTGGAAGGTCCATGGGATACAGTAAACCTGCAGAGGTGCATCGGAATGTAAAACTGGTGACACAGGAAACGCTCAAATCATTGACTGTAAGAAGACTGTTTTCTTGAACTTAAGTCGGCATTGTGTCTCTTATATTTAATTCCGATGTAATCTCTGTGTTTCATCGTCACTGTGAAGGTCCAAGGGATACAGTAAACCTGTAGAGGTGCATCGGAATGTAAAACTGGTGACGCAGGAAACGCTCAAATTATAGACAGCAGGAAGACTCAGTCTTCCTGTACTTAAGTCGGCATTGTGTCTCTTATATTTAATTCCGATGCAATTTCTGTGTTTCATCGTCAATGGGAAGGTCCAAGGGTAACAGTAAACCTGCAGAGGTGCATCAGAATGTAAAACTGGTGACACAGGAAACGCTCAAAACATAGACAGTTGGAAGACCCAGTCTTCCAGTACTTAAGTCAGCATTGTGTCTCTTATATTTAATTCCGATGCAATTTCTGTGTTTCATCGTCAATGGGAAGGTCCTAGGGATACAGTAAACCTGCAGAGGTGCATCGGAACGTAAAACTGGTGACACAGGAAACGCTCAAAACATAGACAGTAGGAAGACTCAGTCTTCCTGTACTTAAGTCGGCATTGTGTCTCTTATATTTATTTCCGATGAAATTTCTGTGTTTCATCGTGAATGGGAAGGTCCAAGGGATATAGTAAACCTGCAGAGGTGCATCGGAAAGTAAAACTGATGACACAGGACACGCTCAAAACATGGACAGTAGGAAGACTTAGTCTTCCTGTACTTATGTTTGCATTGTGTCTCTTATATTTAATTCCGATGCAATTTCTGTGTTTCATGGTCAGCGTGAAGGTCCAAGGGATACAGTCAACGTGTAGAGGTGCAACGGAATGTAAAAGTGGTGACACAGGAAACGCTCAAATTATAGACAGTAGGAAGACTCAGTCTTCCTGTACTTAAGTCGGCATTGTGTCTCTTATATTTAATTCCGATGCAATTTCTGTGTTTCATTATCAATGGGAAGGTCCAAGGGATACAGTAAACCTGCAGAGGTGCATCAGAATGTAAAACTGGTGACACAGGAAACGCTCAAAACATAGACAGTAGGAAGACTCAGTCTTCCTGTACTTAAGTCCGCATTGTGTCTCTTATATTTAATTCCGATACAATTTCTGATTTTCTTCGTCAATGGGAAGGTCCAAGGGATAATGTAAACCTGCAGAGGTGCATCGGAATGTAAAACGGATGACACACGAAACGCTCAAATCATACACAGTAGGAAGACTCAGTCTTCCTCTACTTAAGTCGGCATTGTGTCTCTTATATTTAATTTCGATGCAATTTGTGTGTTTCATCGACAATGGGAAGGTCCATGGGATACAGTAAACCTGCAGAGGATCATCGGAATGTAAAACTGGTGACACAGGAAACGCTCAAAACATTGACTGTAAGAAGACTGTTTTCTTAAACTCAAGTCAGCATTGTGTCTCTTATATTTAATTCCGGTGCGATTTCTGTGTTTCATCGACAATGGGAAGGTCCAAGGCATACAATAAACCTGCAGAGGTGCATCGGAATGTAAAACTGGTGACACAGGAAACGCTCAAATTATAGACAGTAGGAAGACTCAGTCTTCCTGTACTTAAGTCGGCATTGTGTCTCTTACGTTTAATTCAGTTGCAATCTCTGTGTTTCATCGTCAATGGGAAGGTCCAAGGGATACAGTAAACCTGCAGAGGTGCATCGGAATGTAAAACTGGTGACACAGGAAACGCTCAAAGCATAGACAGTAGGAAGACTCAGTCTTCCTGTACTTAAGTCGGCATTGTGTCTCTTATATTTATTTCCGATGAAATTTTTGTGTTTCATCGTGAATGGGAAGGTCCAAGGGATATAGTAAACCTGCAGAGGTGCATCGGAAAGTAAAACTGATGACACAGGACACGCTCAAAACATAGACAGTAGGAAGACTTAGTCTTCCTGTACTTAAGTCGGCATTGTGTCTCTTATATTTAATTCCGATGCAATTTCTGTGTTTCATCGTCAGTGTGAAGGTCCAAGGGATACAGTCAACCTGTAGAGGTGCATCGGAATGTAAAACTGGGGACACAGGAAACGCTCAAATTATAGACAGTAGGAAGACTTGGTCTTCCTGTACTTAAGTCGGCATTCTGTCTCTTATATTTAATTCCGATGGAATTTCTGTGTTTCATCGTCAATGGGAAGGTCCAAGGGATACAGTAAACCTGCAGAGGTGCATCGGAATGTAAAACTAGTGACACAGGAAACGCTCAAAATATAGACAGTAGGAAGACTCAGTCTCCCTGTATTTAAGTCGGCATTGTGTCTCTTTAATTTATTTCCGATGAAATTTCTGTATTTCATCGTGAATGGGAAGGTCCAAGGGATATAATAAACAAGCAGAGGTGCATCGGAAAGTAAAACTGATGACACAGGAAACGCTCAAAACATAGACAGTAGGAAGACTTAGTCTTCCTGTACTTAAGTCAGCATTGCGTCTGTTATTTTTAATTCCGATGCCATTTCTGTGTTTCATCGTCATTGGGAAGGTCCAAAGGATACAATAAACCAGCAGAGGTTCATCGGAATGCAAAACTGGTGACACAGGAAACGCTCAAAACATAGACAGTACTGAGACTCAGCCTTCCTGTACTTAAGTCGGCACTGTGTCTCTTATATTTAATTCCGATGCAATTTCTGTGATTCATCGTCACTGTGACGGTCCAAGGGATACAATAATCCTGCTGAGGTGCATCGGAATGTGAAACTGGTGACACAGGAAACGCTCAAAACGTTGAGAGTAGGAAGACTCAGTCTTCCTGTGCTTAAGTCGGCATTGTGTCTCTTACATTTAATTCCGATGCAATTTCTGTATTTCATCGTCAATGGGAAGGTCCAATGGATACAGTAAACCTGCAAAGGTCCATCGGAATGTAAAACTGGTGACACAGGAAACGCTCAAAACATAGACAGTAGGAAGAGTCAGTCTTCCTCTTTTTAAGTCGGCATTGTGTCTCTTATATTTAATTTCGATGCAATTTGCGTATTTCATCGCCAATTGGAAGGCCCATGGGATACAGTAAACCTGCAGAGGTGCATCGGAATGTAAAACTGGTGACACAGGAAACGCTCAAAACATTGACTGTAAGAAGACTGTTTTCTTAAACTTAAGTCGGCATTGTGTCTCTTATATTTAATTGCGATGTAATCTCTGTGTTTCATCGTCACTGTGAAGGTCCAAGGGATACAGTAAACCTGTAGAGGTGCATCGGAATGTAAAACTGGTGACGCAGGAAACGCTCAAATTATAGACAGTAAGAAGACTCAGTCTTCCTGTACTTAAGTCGGCATTGTGTGTCTTATATTTAATTCCCATGCAATTTCTGTGTTTCATCGTCAATGGGAAGGTCAAAGGGTAACAGTAAAGCTGCAGAGGTGCATCAGAATGTAAAACTGGTGACACAGGAAACGCTCAAAACATAGACAGTAGGAAGACCCAGTCTTCCTGTACTTAAGTCAGCATTGTGTCTCTTATATTTAATTCCGATGCAATTTCTGTGTTTCATCGTCAATGGGAAGGTACAAGGGATACAGTAAACCTGCAGAGGTGCATCGGAATGTAAAACTGGTGACACAGGAAACGCTCAAAACATGGACAGTAGGAAGACTCAGTCTTCCTGTACTTAAGTCGGCATTGTGTCTCTTATATTTATTTCCGATGAAATTTCTGTGTTTCATCGTAAATGGGAAGTTCCAAGGGATATAGTAAACCTGCAGAGGTGCATCGGAATGTAAAACTGATGACACAGGACACGCTCAAAACATGGACAGTAGGAAGACTTAGTCTTCCTGTACGTAAGTTTGCATTGTGTCTCTTATATTTAATTCCGATGCAATTTCTGTGTTTCATCGTCAGCGTGAAGGTCCAAGGGATACAGTCAACGTGTAGAGGTGCATCGGAATGTAAAAGTGGTGACACAGGAAACGCTCAAATTATAGACAGTAGGAAGACTCAGTCTTCCTGTACTTAAGTCGGCATTGTGTCTCTTATATTTAATTCCAATGCAATTTCTGTGTTTCATCGTCAATGGGAAGGTCCAAGGGATACAGTAAACCTGCAGAGGTGCATCAGAATGTAAAACTGGTGACACAGGAAACGCTCAAAACATAGACAGTAGGAAGACTCAGTTTTCCTGTACTTAAGTCCGCATTGTGTCTCTTATATTTAATTCCGATGCAATTTCTGATTTTCATCGACAATGGGAAGGTCCAAGGGATATAGTAAACCTGCAGAGGTGCATCGGAATGTAAAACTGATGACACAGGAAACGCTCAAATCATAGACAGTAGGAAGACTCAGTCTTCCTGTACTTAATTCGTCATTGTGTCTCTTATATTTAATTCCGATGCAATTTCTGTGTTTCATCGTCAATGGGAAGGTCCAATGGATACAGTAAATCTGCAGAGGTTTATCGGAATGTAAAACTGGTGACACAGGAAACGCTCAAAACATAGACAGTAGGAAGACTCAGACTTCCTCTACTTAAGTCGCCATTGTGTCTCTTATATTTAATTTCGATGCAATTTGTGTGTTTCATCGACAATGGGAAGGTCCATTGGATACAGTAAACCTGCAGAGGATCATCGGAATGTAAAACTGGTGACACAGGAAACGCTCAAAACATTGACTGTAAGAAGACTGTTGTCTTAAACTCAAGTCGGCATTGTGTCTCTTATATTTAATTCCGGTGCAATTTCTGTGTTTCATCGTCACTGTGAAGGTCCAAGGGATACAGTAAACCTGTAGAGGTGCATCGGAATGTAAAACTGGTGACACAGGAAACGCTCAAATTATAGACAGTAGGAAGACTCAGTCTTCCTGTACTTAAGTCGGCTTTGTGTCTCTTATAATTACTTCCGATGCAATTTCTGTGTTTCATCGTCAATGGGAAGGTCCAAGGGTAACAGTAAACATGCAGAGGTGCATCAGAATGTAAAACTGGTGACACAGGAAACGCTCAAAACATAGACAGTAGGAAGACTCAGTCTTCCTGTACTTAAGTCCGCATTGTGTCTCTTATTTTTAATTCCGATGCAATTTCTGTGTTTCATCGTCAATGGGAAGGTCCAAGAGATACAGTAAACCTGCAGAGGTGCATCGGAATGTAAAACTAGTGACACAGGAAACGCTCAAAACATAGACAGTAGGAAGACTCAGTCTTCCTGTACTTAAGTCGGCATTCTGTCTCTTACATTTAATTCAGATGCAATTTCTGTGTTTCATCGTCAATGGGAAGGTCCAAGGGATACAGTAAACCTGCAGAGGTGCATCGGAATGTAAAACTGGTGACACAGGAAACGCTCAAAACATAGACAGTAGGAAGACTCAGTCTTCCTGTACTTAAGTCGGCATTGTGTCTCTTATATTTATTTCCGATGAAATTTCTGTGTTTCATCGTGAATGGGAAGGTCCAAGGGATATAGTAAACCTGCAGAGATGCATCGGAAAGTAAACCTGATGACACAGGACACGCTCACAACATAGACAGTAGGAAGACTTAGTCTTCCTGTACTTAAGTCGGCATTGTGTCTCTTATATTTAATTCGGATGCAATTTCTGTGTTTCATCGTCAGTGTGAAGGTCCAAGGTATACAGTCAACCTGTAGAGGTGCATCGGAATGTAAAACTGGGGACACAGGAAACGCTCAAATTATAGACAGTAGGAAGACTTGGTCTTCCTGTACTTAAGTCGGCATTCTGTCTCTTATATTTAATTCCGATGGAATTTCTGTGTTTCATCGTCAATGGCAAGGTCCAAGGGATACAGTAAACCTGCAGAGGTGCATCGGAATGTAAAACTAGTGACAAAGTAAACGCTCAAAACATAGACAGTAGGAAGACTCAGTCTCTCTGTATTTAAGTCGGCATTGTGTCTCTTTAATTTATTTCCAATGAAATTTCTGTATTTCATTGTGAATGGGAAGGTACAAGGGATATAATAAACAAGCAGAGGTGCATCGGAAAGTAAAACTGATGACACAGGAAACGCTCAAAACATAGACAGTAGGAAGACTTAGTCTTCCTGTACTTAAGACGGCATTGTGTGTCTTATATTTAATTCAGATGCAATTTCTGTTTTCCATCGTCAATGGGAAGGTCCAAGGGATACAGTAAACCTGCAGAGGTGCATCGGAATGTAAAACTGATGACACAGGAATCGCTCGAAACATAGACAATAGGAAGACTCAGTCTTCCTGTACTTAAGTCTGCATTGTGTCTCTTATATTTAATTCCGATGCAATATCTGTGTTTCATCGTCAGTGGGAAGGTCTTAGGGATACAGTAAACCTGCACAGGTGCATCGGAATGAAATCTGATGACACAGGAAACGCTCAAAACATAGACAGTAGCGAGACTTAGTCTTCCTGTACTTATGTCAGCATTGTGTCTGTTATTTTTAATTCCGATTCCATTTCTGTGTTTCATCGTCAATGGGAAGGTCCAAGGGATACAATAAACCTGAGGAGGTGCATCGGAATGCAAAACTGGTGACACAGGAAACGCTCAAAACATAGACAGTACTGAGACTCAGCCTTCCTGTACTTAAGTCTTCACTGTGTCTCTTATATTTAATTCCGATGCAATTTCTGTGATTCATCGTCACTGTGAAGGTCCAAGGGATACAGTAATCCTGCTGAGGTGCATCGGAATGTGAAACTTGTGACACAGGAAGCGCTCAAAACATAGAGAGTAGGAAGACTCAGTCTTCCTGTACTTAAGTCGGCATTGTGTCTCTTATATTTAATTTCGATGCAATTTTTGTGTTTCATCGCCAATGGGAAGGTCCAAGGGATACAATAAACCTGAGGAGGTGCATCGGAATGCAAAACTGGTGACACAGGAAACGCTCAAAACATAGACAGTACTGAGACTCAGCCTTCCTGTACTTAAGTCGTCACTGTGTCTCTTATATTTAATTCCGATGCAATTTCTGTGTTTCATCGTCACTGTGAAGGTCCAAGGGATTCAGTAAACCTGTAGAGGTGCATCGGAATGTAAAACTGGTGACACAGGAAACGCTCAAATTATAGACAGTAGGAAGACTCAGTCTTCCTGTACTTAAGTCGGCATTGTGTCTCTTATATTTAATTCCGATGCAATATCTGTGTTTCATCGCCAATTGGAAGGTCCATGGGATACAGTAAACCTGCAGAGGTGCATCGGAATGTAAAACTGGTGACACAGGAAACGCTCAAACCGTTGACTGTGAGAAGATTATTTTCTTAAACTTAAGTCGGCATTGTGTCTCTTATATTTAATTTCGATGCAATTTGTGTGTATCATCGCCAATTGGAAGGTCCATGGGATACAGTAAACCTGCAGAGGTGCATCGGAATGTAAAACTGGTGACACAGGAAACGCTCAAAACATTGACTGTAAGAAGACTGTTTTCTTAAACTTAAGTCGGCCTTGTGTCTCTTATATTTAATTCCGATGTAATCTCTGTGTTTCATCGTCACTGTGAAGGTCCAAGGGATACAGTAAACCTGTAGAGGTGCATCGGAATGTAAAACTGGTGACGCAGGAAACGCTCAAATTATAGACAGCAGGAAGACTCAGTCTTCCTGTACTTAAGTCGGCATTGTGTCTCTTATATTTAATTCCGATGCAATTTCTGTGTTTCATCGTCAATGGGAAGGTCCAAGGGTAACAGTAAACCTGCAGAGGTGCATCAGAATGTAAAACTGGTGACACAGGAAACGCTCAAAACATAGACAGTTGAAAGACCCAGTCGTCCTGTACTTAAGTCAGCATTGTGCCTCTTATATTTAATTCCGATGCAATTTCTGTGTTTCATCGTCAATGGGAAGGTCCTAGGGATACAGTATACCTGCAGAGGTGCATCGCAATGTAAAACTGGTGACACAGGAAACGCTCAAAACATAGACAGTAGGAAGACTCAGTCTTCCTGTACTTAAGTCGGCATTGTGTCTCTTATATTTATTTCCGATGAAATTTCTGTGTTTCATCGTGAATGGGAAGGTCCAAGGGATTTAGTAAACCTGCAGAGGTGAATCGGAAAGTAAAACTGATGACACAGGACACGCTCAAAACATGGACAGTAGGAAGACTTAGTCTTCCTGTACTTAAGTTTGCATTGTGTCTCTTATATATAATTCCGATGCAATTTCTGTGTTTCATCGTCAGCGTGAAGGTCCAAGGGATACAGTCAACGTGTAGAGGTGCATCGGAATGTAAAAGTGGTGACACAGGAAACGCTCAAATTATAGACAGTAGGAAGACTCAGTCTTCCTTTACTTAAGTCGGCATTGTGTCTCTTATATTCAACTCCGATGCAATCTCTGTGTTTCATCATCAATGGGAAGGTCCAAATGATACAGTAAACCTGCAGAGGTGGATCAGAATGTTAAACTGGTGACACAGGAAACGCTCAAAACATAGACAGTAGGAAGACTCAGTCTTCCTGTACTTAAGTCCGCATTGTGTCTCTGATATTTAATTCCGATACAAATTCTGATTTTCATCGTCAATGGGAAGGTCCAAGGGATAAAGTAAACCTGCAGAGGTGCATCGGCATGTGAAACGGATGACACAGGAAACGCTCAAATTATAGACAGTAGGAAGACTCAGTCTTCTTGTACTTAAGTCGGCATTGTGTCTCTTATAATTAATTTCGATGCAATTTCTGTGTTTCATCGTCAGTGGGGAAGGTCCAAGGGTAACAGTAAACATGCAGAGGTGCATCAGAATGTAAAACTGGTGACACAGGAAACGCTCAAAACATAGACAGTAGGAAGACTCAGTCTTCCTGTACTTAAGTCAGCATTGTGTCTCTTATATTTAATTCCGATGCAATTTCTGTGTTTCATCGTCAATGGGAAGGTCCAAGGGATACAGTAAACCTGCAGAGGTGCATCGGAATGTAAAACTAGTGACACAGGAAACGCTCAAAACATAGACAGTAGGAAGACTCAGTCTTCCTGTACTTAAGTCGGCATTGTGTCTCTTATATTTAATTCCGATGCAATTTCTGTGTTTCATCGTTAGTGTGAAGGTCCAAGGTATACAGTCAACCTGTAGAGGTGCATCGGAATGTAAAACTGGGGACACAGGAAACGCTCAAATTATAGACAGTAGGAAGACTTGGTCTTCCTGTACTTAAGTCGGCATTCTGTCTCTTATATTTAATTCCGATGGAATTTCTGTGTTTCATCGTCAATGGCAAGGTCCAAGGGATACAGTAAACCTGCAGAGGTGCATCGGAATGTAAAACTAGTGACACAGGAAACGCTCAAAACATAGACAGTAGGAAGACTCAGTCTCTCTGTATTTAAGTCGGCATTGTGTCTCTTTAATTTATTTCCGATGAAATTTCTGTATTTCATCGTGAATGGGAAGGTCCAAGGGATATAATAAACAAGCAGAGGTGCATCGGAAAGTAAAACTGATGACACAGGAAACGCTCAAAACATAGACAGTAGGAAGACTTAGTCTTCCTGTACTTAAGACGGCATTGTGTCTCTTATATTTAATTCAGATGCAATTTCTGTTTTCCATCGTCAATGGGAAGGTCCAAGGGATACAGTAAACCTGCAGAGGTGCATCGGAATGTAAAACTGATGACACAGGAATCGCTCGAAACATAGACAGTAGGAAGACTCAGTCTTCCTGTACTTAAGTCTGCATTGTGTCTCTTATATTTAATTCCGATGCAATATCTGTGTTTCATCGTCAATGGGAAGGTCTTAGGGATACAGTAAACCTGCACAGGTGCATCGGAATGTAAAACTGATGACACAGGAAACGCTCAAAACATAGACAGTAGCGAGACTTAGTCTTCCTGTACTTAAGTCAGCATTGTGTCTGTTATTTTTAATTCCGATGCCATTTCTGTGTTTCATCGTCAATGGGAAGGTCCAAGGGATACAATAAACCTGAGGAGGTGCATCGGAATGCAAAACTGGTGACACAGGAAACGCTCAAAACATAGACAGTACTGAGACTCAGCCTTCCTGTACTTAAGTCGGCACTGTGTCTCTTATATTTAATTCCGATGCAATTTCTGTGATTCATCGTCACTGTGAAGGTCCAAGGGATACAGTAATCCTGCTGAGGTGCATCGGAATGTGAAACTGGTGACACAGGAAAAGCTCAAAACATAGAGAGTAGGAAGACTCAGTCTTCCTGTACTTAAGTCGGCATTGTGTCTCTTATATTTAATTTCGATGCAATTTTTGTGTTTCATCGCCAATGGGAAGTTCCAGGGGATACAGTAAACCTGCAGAGGTGCATCGGAATGTAAAACTGGTGACACAGGAAACGCTCAAATTATAGACAGTAGGAAGACTCAGTCTTCCTGTACTTAAGTCGGCATTGTGTCCCTTATATTTAATTCCGATGCAATTTCTGTGTTTCATCGCCAATTGGAAGGTCCATGGGATACAGTAAACCTGCAGAGGTGCATCGGAATGTAAACCTGGTGACACAGGAAACGCTCAAACCATTGACTGTGAGAAGATTGTTTTCTTAAACTTAAGTCGGCATTGTGTCTCTTATATTTAATTCCGATGTAATCTCTGTGTTTCATCGTCACTGTGAAGGACCAAGGGATACAGTAAACCTGTAGAGGTGCATCGGAATGTAAAACTGGTGACGCAGGAAACGCACAAAACATAGACAGTAGGAAGACCCAGTCTTCCTGTACTTAAGTTAGCATTGTGTCTCTTATATTTAATTCCGATGCAATTTCTGTGTTTCATCGTCAATGGGAAGGTCCAAGGGATACAGTAAACCTGCAGAGGTGCATCGGAATGTAAAACTGGTGACACAGGAAACGCTCAAAACATAGACAGTAGGAAGACTCAGTCTTCCTCTACTTAAGTCGGCATTGTGTCTCTTATAATTATTTCCGATGAAATTTCTGTGTTTCATCGTGAATGGGAAGGTCCAAGGGATATAGTAAACCTGCAGAGGTGCATCGGAATGTAAAACTGGTAACACAGGAAACGCTCAAAACATAGACAGTAGGAAGACTCAGTCTTCCTGTACTTAAGTCGGCATTGTGTCTCTTATATTTATTTTCGATGAAATTTCTGTGTTTCATCGTGAATGGGAAGGTCCAAGGGATATAGTAAACCTGCAGAGATGCATCGGAAAGTAAAACTGATGACACAGGAAACGCTCAAAACATAGACAGTAGGAAGACTCAGTCTTCCTCTACGTAAGTCGGCATTGTGTCTCTTATATTTAATTTCGATGCAATTTGTGTGTATCATCGCCAATTGGAAGGTCCATGGGATAGAGTAAACCTGCAGAGGTGCATCGGAATGTAAAACTGGTGACACAGGAAACGCTCAAAACATTGACTGTAAGAAGACTGTTTTCTTAAACTTAAGTCGGCATTGTGTCTCTTATATTTAATTCCGATGTAATCTCTGTGTTTCATCGTCACTGTGAAGGTCCAAGGGATACAGTAAACCTGTAGAGGTGCATCGGAATGTAAAACTGGTGACGCAGGAAACGCTCAAATTATAGACAGCAGGAAGACTCAGTCTTCCTGTACTTAAGTCGGCATTGTGTCTCTTATATTTAATTCCGATGCAATTTCTGTGTTTCATCGTCAATGGGAAGGTCCAAGGGTAACAGTAAACCTGCAGAGGTGCATCAGAATGTAAAACTGGTGACACAGGAAACGCTCAAAACATAGACAGTTGGAAGACCCAGTCGTCCTGTACTTAAGTCAGCATTGTGTCTCTTATATTTAATTCCGATGCAATTTCTGTGTTTCATCGTCAATGGGAAGGTCCTAGGGATACAGTATACTTGCAGAGGTGCATCGCAATGTAAAACTGGTGACACAGGAAACGCTCAAAACATAGACAGTAGGAAGACTCAGTCTTCCTGTACTTAAGTCGGCATTGTGTCTCTTATATTTATTTCCGATGAAATTTCTGTGTTTCATCGTGAATGGGAAGGTCCAAGGGATATAGTAAACCTGCAGAGGTGCATCGGAAAGTAAAACTGATGACACAGGACACGCTCAAAACATGGACAGTAGGAAGACTTAGTCTTCCTGTACTTAAGTTTGCATTGTGTCTCTTATATTTAATTCCGATGCAATTTCTGTGTTTCATCGTCAGCGTGAAGGTCCAAGGGATACAGTCAACGTGTAGAGGTGCATCGGAATGTAAAAGTGGAGACACAGGAAACGCTCAAATTATAGACAGTAGGAAGACTCAGTCTTCCTGTACTTAAGTCGGCATTGTGTCTCTTATATTTATTTCCGATGCAATTTCTGTGTTTCATCATCAATGGGAAGGTCCAAATGATACAGTAAACCTGCAGAGGTGCATCAGAATGTAAAACTGGTGACACAGGAAACGCTCAAAACATAGACAGTAGGAAGACTCAGTCTTCCTGTACTTAAGTCCGCATTGTGTCTCTTATATTTAATTCCGATACAAATTCTGATTTTCATCGTCAATGGGAAGGTCCAAGGGATAAAGTAAACCTGCAGAGGTGCATCGGAATGTGAAACGGATGACACAGGGAACGCTCAAATCATAGACAGTAGGAAGACTCAGTCTTCCTGTACTTAATTTGGAATTGTGTCTCTTATATTTAATTCCGATGCAATTTCTGTGTTTCATCGTCAATGGGAAGGTCCAATGGATACAGTAAACCTGCAGAGGTCCATCGGAATGTAAAACTGGTGACACAGGAAACGCTCAAAACATAGACAGTAGGAAGACTCAGTCTTCCTCTACTTAAGTCGGCATTGTGTCTCTTATATTTAATTTCGATGCAATTTCTGTGTTTCATCGACAATGGGAAGGTCCATGGGATACAGTAAACCTGCAGAGGATCATCGGAATGTAAAACTGGTGACACAGGAAACGCTCAAAACATTGACTGTAAGAAGACCGTTTTCTTAAACTCAAGTCGGCATTGTGTCTCTTATATTTAATTCCGATGCAATTTCTGTGTTTCATCGTCACTGTGAAGGTCCAAGGGATACAGTAAACCTGTAGAGGTGCATCGGAATGTAAAACTGGTGACACAGGAAACGCTCAAATTATAGACAGTAGGAAGACTCAGTCTTCCTGTACTTAAGTCGGCATTGTGTCTCTTATATTTAATTCCGATGCAATTTTTGTGTTTCATCGCCAATGGGAAGGTCCAGGGGATACAGTAAACCTGCAGAGGTGCATCGGAATGTAAAACTGGTGACACAGGAAACGCTCAAATTATAGACAGTAGGAAGACTCAGTCTTCCTGTACTTAAGTCGGCATTGTGTCTCTTATATTTAATTCCGATGCAATTTCTGTGTTTCATCGCCAATTGGAAGGTCCATGGGATACAGTAAACCTGCAGAGGTGCATCGGAATGTAAACCTGGTGACACAGGAAACGCTCAAACCATTGACTGTGAGAAGATTGTTTTCTTAAACTTAAGTCGGCATTGTGTCTCTTATATTTAATTCCGATGTAATCTCTGTGTTTCATCGTCACTGTGAAGGACCAAGGGATACAGTAAACCTGTAGAGGTGCATCGGAATGTAAAACTGGTGACGCAGGAAACGCTCAAAACATAGACAGTAGGAAGACCCAGTCTTCCTGTACCTAAGTTAGCATTGTGTCTCTTATATTTAATTCCGATGCAATTTCTGTGTTTCATCGTCAATGGGAAGGTCCAAGGGATACAGTAAACCTGCAGAGGTGCATCGGAATGTAAAACTGGTGACACAGGAAACGCTCAAAACATAGACAGTAGGAAGACTCAGTCTTCCTCTACTTAAGTCGGCATTGTGTCTCTTATATTTATTTCCGATGAAATTTCTGTGTTTCATCGTGAATGGGAAGGTCCAAGGGATATAGTAAACCTGCAGAGGTGCATCGGAAAGTAAAACTGATGACACAGGAAACGCTCAAAACATAGACAGTAGGAAGACTCAGTCTTCCTCTACGTAAGTCGGCATTGTGTCTCTTATATTTAATTTCGATGCAATTTGTGAGTATCATCGCCAATTGGAAGGTCCATGGGATACAGTAAACCTGCAGAGGTGCATCGGAATGTAAAACTGGTGACACAGGAAACGCTCAAAACATTGACTGTAAGAAGACTGTTTTCTTAAACTTAAGTCGGCATTGTGTCTCTTATATTTAATTCCGATGTAATCTCTGTGTTTCATCGTCACTGTGAAGGTCCAAGGGATACAGTAAACCTGTAGAGGTGCATCGGAATGTAAAACTGGTGACGCAGGAAACGCTCAAATTATAGACAGCAGGAAGACTCAGTCTTCCTGTACTTAAGTCGGCATTGTGTCTCTTATATTTAATTCCGATGCAATTTCTGTGTTTCATCGTCAATGGGAAGGTCCAAGGGTAACAGTAAACCTGCAGAGGTGCATCAGAATGTAAAACTGGTGACACAGGAAACGCTCAAAGCATAGACAGTTGGAAGACCCAGTCGTCCTGTACTTAAGTCAGCATTGTGTCTCTTATATTTAATTTCGATGCAATTTGTGTGTTTCATCGACAATGGGAAGGTCCATGGGATACAGTAAACCTGCAGAGGATCATCGGAATGTAAAACTGGTGACACAGGAAACGCTCAAAACATTGACTGTAAGAAGACCGTTTTCTTAAACTCAAGTCGGCATTGTGTCTCTTATATTTAATTCCGATGCAATTTCTGTGTTTCATCGTCACTGTGAAGGTCCAAGGGATACAGTAAACCTGTAGAGGTGCATCAGAATGTAAAACTGGTGACACAGGAAACGCTCAAAGCATAGACAGTTGGAAGACCCAGTCGTCCTGTACTTAAGTCAGCATTGTGTCTCTTATATTTAATTTCGATGCAATTTGTGTGTTTCATCGACAATGGGAAGGTCCATGGGATACAGTAAACCTGCAGAGGTGCATCAGAATGTAAAACTGGTGACACAGGAAACGCTCAAAACATAGACAGTTGAAAGACCCAGTCGTCCTGTACTTAAGTCAGCATTGTGCCTCTTATATTTAATTCCGATGCAATTTCTGTGTTTCATCGTCAATGGGAAGGTCCTAGGGATACAGTATACCTGCAGAGGTGCATCGCAATGTAAAACTGGTGACACAGGAAACGCTCAAAACATAGACAGTAGGAAGACTCAGTCTTCCTGTACTTAAGTCGGCATTGTGTCTCTTATATTTATTTCCGATGAAATTTCTGTGTTTCATCGTGAATGGGAAGGTCCAAGGGATTTAGTAAACCTGCAGAGGTGAATCGGAAAGTAAAACTGATGACACAGGACACGCTCAAAACATGGACAGTAGGAAGACTTAGTCTTCCTGTACTTAAGTTTGCATTGTGTCTCTTATATATAATTCCGATGCAATTTCTGTGTTTCATCGTCAGCGTGAAGGTCCAAGGGATACAGTCAACGTGTAGAGGTGCATCGGAATGTAAAAGTGGTGACACAGGAAACGCTCAAATTATAGACAGTAGGAAGACTCAGTCTTCCTTTACTTAAGTCGGCATTGTGTCTCTTATATTCAATTCCGATGCAATCTCTGTGTTTCATCATCAATGGGAAGGTCCAAATGATACAGTAAACCTGCAGAGGTGGATCAGAATGTTAAACTGGTGACACAGGAAACGCTCAAAACATAGACAGTAGGAAGACTCAGTCTTCCTGTACTTAAGTCCGCATTGTGTCTCTGATATTTAATTCCGATACAAATTCTGATTTTCATCGTCAATGGGAAGGTCCAAGGGATAAAGTAAACCTGCAGAGGTGCATCGGCATGTGAAACGGATGACACAGGAAACGCTCAAATTATAGACAGTAGGAAGACTCAGTCTTCTTGTACTTAAGTCGGCATTGTGTCTCTTATAATTAATTTCGATGCAATTTCTGTGTTTCATCGTCAGTGGGGAAGGTCCAAGGGTAACAGTAAACATGCAGAGGTGCATCAGAATGTAAAACTGGTGACACAGGAAACGCTCAAAACATAGACAGTAGGAAGACTCAGTCTTCCTGTACTTAAGTCAGCATTGTGTCTCTTATATTTAATTCCGATGCAATTTCTGTGTTTCATCGTCAATGGGAAGGTCCAAGGGATACAGTAAACCTGCAGAGGTGCATCGGAATGTAAAACTAGTGACACAGGAAACGCTCAAAACATAGACAGTAGGAAGACTCAGTCTTCCTGTACTTAAGTCGGCATTGTGTCTCTTATATTTAATTCCGATGCAATTTCTGTGTTTCATCGTTAGTGTGAAGGTCCAAGGTATACAGTCAACCTGTAGAGGTGCATCGGAATGTAAAACTGGGGACACAGGAAACGCTCAAATTATAGACAGTAGGAAGACTTGGTCTTCCTGTACTTAAGTCGGCATTCTGTCTCTTATATTTAATTCCGATGGAATTTCTGTGTTTCATCGTCAATGGCAAGGTCCAAGGGATACAGTAAACCTGCAGAGGTGCATCGGAATGTAAAACTAGTGACACAGGAAACGCTCAAAACATAGACAGTAGGAAGACTCAGTCTCTCTGTATTTAAGTCGGCATTGTGTCTCTTTAATTTATTTCCGATGAAATTTCTGTATTTCATCGTGAATGGGAAGGTCCAAGGGATATAATAAACAAGCAGAGGTGCATCGGAAAGTAAAACTGATGACACAGGAAACGCTCAAAACATAGACAGTAGGAAGACTTAGTCTTCCTGTACTTAAGACGGCATTGTGTCTCTTATATTTAATTCAGATGCAATTTCTGTTTTCCATCGTCAATGGGAAGGTCCAAGGGATACAGTAAACCTGCAGAGGTGCATCGGAATGTAAAACTGATGACACAGGAATCGCTCGAAACATAGACAGTAGGAAGACTCAGTCTTCCTGTACTTAAGTCTGCATTGTGTCTCTTATATTTAATTCCGATGCAATATCTGTGTTTCATCGTCAATGGGAAGGTCTTAGGGATACAGTAAACCTGCACAGGTGCATCGGAATGTAAAACTGATGACACAGGAAACGCTCAAAACATAGACAGTAGCGAGACTTAGTCTTCCTGTACTTAAGTCAGCATTGTGTCTGTTATTTTTAATTCCGATGCCATTTCTGTGTTTCATCGTCAATGGGAAGGTCCAAGGGATACAATAAACCTGAGGAGGTGCATCGGAATGCAAAACTGGTGACACAGGAAACGCTCAAAACATAGACAGTACTGAGACTCAGCCTTCCTGTACTTAAGTCGGCACTGTGTCTCTTATATTTAATTCCGATGCAATTTCTGTGATTCATCGTCACTGTGAAGGTCCAAGGGATACAGTAATCCTGCTGAGGTGCATCGGAATGTGAAACTGGTGACACAGGAAAAGCTCAAAACATAGAGAGTAGGAAGACTCAGTCTTCCTGTACTTAAGTCGGCATTGTGTCTCTTATATTTAATTTCGATGCAATTTTTGTGTTTCATCGCCAATGGGAAGTTCCAGGGGATACAGTAAACCTGCAGAGGTGCATCGGAATGTAAAACTGGTGACACAGGAAACGCTCAAATTATAGACAGTAGGAAGACTCAGTCTTCCTGTACTTAAGTCGGCATTGTGTCCCTTATATTTAATTCCGATGCAATTTCTGTGTTTCATCGCCAATTGGAAGGTCCATGGGATACAGTAAACCTGCAGAGGTGCATCGGAATGTAAACCTGGTGACACAGGAAACGCTCAAACCATTGACTGTGAGAAGATTGTTTTCTTAAACTTAAGTCGGCATTGTGTCTCTTATATTTAATTCCGATGTAATCTCTGTGTTTCATCGTCACTGTGAAGGACCAAGGGATACAGTAAACCTGTAGAGGTGCATCGGAATGTAAAACTGGTGACGCAGGAAACGCACAAAACATAGACAGTAGGAAGACCCAGTCTTCCTGTACTTAAGTTAGCATTGTGTCTCTTATATTTAATTCCGATGCAATTTCTGTGTTTCATCGTCAATGGGAAGGTCCAAGGGATACAGTAAACCTGCAGAGGTGCATCGGAATGTAAAACTGGTGACACAGGAAACGCTCAAAACATAGACAGTAGGAAGACTCAGTCTTCCTCTACTTAAGTCGGCATTGTGTCTCTTATAATTATTTCCGATGAAATTTCTGTGTTTCATCGTGAATGGGAAGGTCCAAGGGATATAGTAAACCTGCAGAGGTGCATCGGAATGTAAAACTGGTAACACAGGAAACGCTCAAAACATAGACAGTAGGAAGACTCAGTCTTCCTGTACTTAAGTCGGCATTGTGTCTCTTATATTTATTTTCGATGAAATTTCTGTGTTTCATCGTGAATGGGAAGGTCCAAGGGATATAGTAAACCTGCAGAGATGCATCGGAAAGTAAAACAGATGACACAGGAAACGCTCAAAACATAGACAGTAGGAAGACTCAGTCTTCCTCTACGTAAGTCGGCATTGTGTCTCTTATATTTAATTTCGATGCAATTTGTGTGTATCATCGCCAATTGGAAGGTCCATGGGATAGAGTAAACCTGCAGAGGTGCATCGGAATGTAAAACTGGTGACACAGGAAACGCTCAAAACATTGACTGTAAGAAGACTGTTTTCTTAAACTTAAGTCGGCATTGTGTCTCTTATATTTAATTCCGATGTAATCTCTGTGTTTCATCGTCACTGTGAAGGTCCAAGGGATACAGTAAACCTGTAGAGGTGCATCGGAATGTAAAACTGGTGACGCAGGAAACGCTCAAATTATAGACAGCAGGAAGACTCAGTCTTCCTGTACTTAAGTCGGCATTGTGTCTCTTATATTTAATTCCGATGCAATTTCTGTGTTTCATCGTCAATGGGAAGGTCCAAGGGTAACAGTAAACCTGCAGAGGTGCATCAGAATGTAAAACTGGTGACACAGGAAACGCTCAAAACATAGACAGTTGGAAGACCCAGTCGTCCTGTACTTAAGTCAGCATTGTGTCTCTTATATTTAATTCCGATGCAATTTCTGTGTTTCATCGTCAATGGGAAGGTCCTAGGGATACAGTATACTTGCAGAGGTGCATCGCAATGTAAAACGTGTGACACAGGAAACGCTCAAAACATAGACAGTAGGAAGACTCAGTCTTCCTGTACTTAAGTCGGCATTGTGTCTCTTATATTTATTTCCGATGAAATTTCTGTGTTTCATCGTGAATGGGAAGGTCCAAGGGATATAGTAAACCTGCAGAGGTGCATCGGAAAGTAAAACTGATGACACAGGACACGCTCAAAACATGGACAGTAGGAAGATTTAGTCTTCCTGTACTTAAGTTTGCATTGTGTCTCTTATATTTAATTCCGATGCTATTTCTGTGTTTCATCGTCAGCGTGAAGGTCCAAGGGATACAGTCAACGTGTAGAGGTGCATCGGAATGTAAAAGTGGAGACACAGGAAACGCTCAAATTATAGACAGTAGGAAGACTCAGTCTTCCTGTACTTAAGTCGGCATTGTGTCTCTTATATTTATTTCCGATGCAATTTCTGTGTTTCATCATCAATGGGAAGGTCCAAATGATACAGTAAACCTGCAGAGGTGCATCAGAATGTAAAACTGGTGACACAGGAAACGCTCAAAACATAGACAGTAGGAAGACTCAGTCTTCCTGTACTTAAGTCCGCATTGTGTCTCTTATATTTAATTCCGATACAAATTCTGATTTTCATCGTCAATGGGAAGGTCCAAGGGATAAAGTAAACCTGCAGAGGTGCATCGGAATGTGAAACGGATGACACAGGGAACGCTCAAATCATAGACAGTAGGAAGACTCAGTCTTCCTGTACTTAATTCGGAATTGTGTCTCTTATATTTAATTCCGATGCAATTTCTGTGTTTCATCGTCAATGGGAAGGTCCAATGGATACAGTAAACCTGCAGAGGTCCATCGGAATGTAAAACTGGTGACACAGGAAACGCTCAAAACATAGACAGTAGGAAGACTCAGTCTTCCTCTACTTAAGTCGGCATTGTGTCTCTTATATTTAATTTCGATGCAATTTGTGTGTTTCATCGACAATGGGAAGGTCCATGGGATACAGTAAACCTGCAGAGGATCATCGGAATGTAAAACTGGTGACACAGGAAACGCTCAAAACATTGACTGTAAGAAGACCGTTTTCTTAAACTCAAGTCGGCATTGTGTCTCTTATATTTAATTCCGATGCAATTTCTGTGTTTCATCGTCACTGTGAAGGTCCAAGGGATACAGTAAACCTGTAGAGGTGCATCGGAATGTAAAACTGGTGACACAGGAAACGCTCAAATTATAGACAGTAGGAAGACTCAGTCTTCCTGTACTTAAGTCGGCATTGTGTCTCTTATATTTAATTCCGATGCAATTTTTGTGTTTCATCGCCAATGGGAAGGTCCAGGGGATACAGTAAACCTGCAGAGGTGCATCGGAATGTAAAACTGGTGACACAGGAAACGCTCAAATTATAGACAGTAGGAAGACTCAGTCTTCCTGTACTTAAGTCGGCATTGTGTCTCTTATATTTAATTCCGATGCAATTTCTGTGTTTCATCGCCAATTGGAAGGTCCATGGGATACAGTAAACCTGCAGAGGTGCATCGGAATGTAAACCTGGTGACACAGGAAACGCTCAAACCATTGACTGTGAGAAGATTGTTTTCTTAAACTTAAGTCGGCATTGTGTCTCTTATATTTAATTCCGATGTAATCTCTGTGTTTCATCGTCACTGTGAAGGACCAAGGGATACAGTAAACCTGTAGAGGTGCATCGGAATGTAAAACTGGTGACGCAGGAAACGCTCAAAACATAGACAGTAGGAAGACCCAGTCTTCCTGTACCTAAGTTAGCATTGTGTCTCTTATATTTAATTCCGATGCAATTTCTGTGTTTCATCGTCAATGGGAAGGTCCAAGGGATACAGTAAACCTGCAGAGGTGCATCGGAATGTAAAACTGGTGACACAGGAAACGCTCAAAACATAGACAGTAGGAAGACTCAGTCTTCCTCTACTTAAGTCGGCATTGTGTCTCTTATATTTATTTCCGATGAAATTTCTGTGTTTCATCGTGAATGGGAAGGTCCAAGGGATATAGTAAACCTGCAGAGGTGCATCGGAAAGTAAAACTGATGACACAGGAAACGCTCAAAACATAGACAGTAGGAAGACTCAGTCTTCCTCTACGTAAGTCGGCATTGTGTCTCTTATATTTAATTTCGATGCAATTTGTGAGTATCATCGCCAATTGGAAGGTCCATGGGATACAGTAAACCTGCAGAGGTGCATCGGAATGTAAAACTGGTGACACAGGAAACGCTCAAAACATTGACTGTAAGAAGACTGTTTTCTTAAACTTAAGTCGGCATTGTGTCTCTTATATTTAATTCCGATGTAATCTCTGTGTTTCATCGTCACTGTGAAGGTCCAAGGGATACAGTAAACCTGTAGAGGTGCATCGGAATGTAAAACTGGTGACGCAGGAAACGCTCAAATTATAGACAGCAGGAAGACTCAGTCTTCCTGTACTTAAGTCGGCATTGTGTCTCTTATATTTAATTCCGATGCAATTTCTGTGTTTCATCGTCAATGGGAAGGTCCAAGGGTAACAGTAAACCTGCAGAGGTGCATCAGAATGTAAAACTGGTGACACAGGAAACGCTCAAAGCATAGACAGTTGGAAGACCCAGTCGTCCTGTACTTAAGTCAGCATTGTGTCTCTTATATTTAATTTCGATGCAATTTGTGTGTTTCATCGACAATGGGAAGGTCCATGGGATACAGTAAACCTGCAGAGGATCATCGGAATGTAAAACTGGTGACACAGGAAACGCTCAAAACATTGACTGTAAGAAGACCGTTTTCTTAAACTCAAGTCTGCATTGTGTCTCTTATATTTAATTCCGATGCAATTTCTGTGTTTCATCGTCACTGTGAAGGTCCAAGGGATACAGTAAACCTGTAGAGGTGCATCGGAATGTAAAACTGGTGACACAGGAAACGCTCAAATTATAGACAGTAGGAAGACTCAGTCTTCCTGTACTTAAGTCGGCATTGTGTCTCTTATATTTAATTCCGATGCAATTTTTGTGTTTCATCGCCAATGGGAAGGTCCAGGCGATACAGTAAACCTGCAGAGGTGCATCGGAATGTAAAACTGGTGACACAGGAAACGCTCAAATTATAGACAGTAGGAAGACTCAGTCTTCCTGTACTTAAGTCGGCATTGTGTCTCTTATATTTAATTCCGATGCAATTTCTGTGTTTCATCGCCAATTGGAAGGTCCATGGGATACAGTAAACCTGCAGAGGTGCATCGGAATGTAAACCTGGTGACACAGGAAACGCCAAACCATTGACTGTGAGAAGATTGTTTTCTTAAACTTAAGTCGGCATTGTGTCTCTTATATTTAATTCCGATGTAATCTCTGTGTTTCATCGTCACTGTGAAGGACCAAGGGATACAGTAAACCTGTAGAGGTGCATCGGAATGTAAAACTGGTGACGCAGGAAACGCTCAAAACATAGACAGTAGGAAGACCCAGTCTTCCTGTACCTAAGTTAGCATTGTGTCTCTTATATTTAATTCCGATGCAATTTCTGTGTTTCATCGTCAATGGGAAGGTCCAAGGGATACAGTAAACCTGCAGAGGTGCATCGGAATGTAAAACTGGTGACACAGGAAACGCTCAAAACATAGACAGTAGGAAGACTCAGTCTTCCTCTACTTAAGTCGGCATTGTGTCTCTTATATTTATTTCCGATGAAATTTCTGTGTTTCATCGTGAATGGGAAGGTCCAAGGGATATAGTAAACCTGCAGAGGTGCATCGGAAAGTAAAACTGATGACACAGGAAACGCTCAAAACATAGACAGTAGGAAGACTCAGTCTTCCTCTACGTAAGTCGGCATTGTGTCTCTTATATTTAATTTCGATGCAATTTGTGTGTATCATCGCCAATTGGAAGGTCCATGGGATACAGTAAACCTGCAGAGGTGCATCGGAATATAAAACTGGTGACACAGGAAACGCTCAAAACATTGACTGTAAGAAGACTGTTTTCTTAAACTTAAGTCGGCATTGTGTCTCTTATATTTAATTCCGATGTAATCTCTGTGTTTCATCGTCACTGAGAAGGTCCAAGGGATACAGTAAACCTGTAGAGGTGCATCGGAATGTAAAACTGGTGACGCAGGAAACGCTCAAATTATAGACAGCAGGAAGACTCAGTCTTCCTGTACTTAAGTCGGCATTGTGTCTCTTATATTTAATTCCGATGCAATTTCTGTGTTTCATCGTCAATGGGAAGGTCCAAGGGTAACAGTAAACCTGCAGAGGTGCATCAGAATGTAAAACTGGTGACACAGGAAACGCTCAAAGCATAGACAGTTGGAAGACCCAGTCGTCCTGTACTTAAGTCAGCATTGTGTCTCTTATATTTAATTCCGATGCAATTTCTGTGTTTCATCGTCAATGGGTAGGTCCTAGGGATACAGTATACCTGCAGAGGTGCATCGCAATGTAAAACTGGTGACACAGGAAACGCTCAAAACATAGACAGTAGGAAGACTCAGTCTTCCTGTACTTAAGTCGGCATTGTGTCTCTTATATTTATTTCCGATGAAATTTCTGTGCTTCATCGTGAATGGGAAGGTCCAAGGGATATAGTAAACCTGCAGAGGTGCATCGGAAAGTAAAACTGATGACACAGGACACGCTCAAAACATGGACAGTAGGAAGACTTAGTCTTCCTGTACTTAAGTTTGCATTGTGTCTCTTATATTTAATTCCGATGCAATTTCTGTGTTTTATCGTCAGCGTGAAGGTCCAAGGGATACAGTCAACGTGTAGAGGTGCATCGGAATGTAAAAGTGGTGACACAGGAAACGCTCAAATTATAGACAGTAGGAAGACTCAGTCTTCCTGTACTTAAGTCGGCATTGTGTCTCATATTCAATTCCGATGCAATTTCTGTGTTTCATCATCAATGGGAAGGTCCAAATGATACAGTAAACCTGCAGAGGTGCATCAGAATGTAAAACTGGTGACACAGGAAACGCTCAAAACATAGACAGTAGGAAGACTCAGTCTTCCTGTACTTAAGTCCGCATTGTGTCTCTTATATTTAATTCCGATACAAATTCTGATTTTCATCGTCAATGGGAAGGTCCAAGGGATAAAGTAAACCTGCAGAGGTGCATCGGAATGTGAAACGGATGACACAGGAAACGCTCAAATCATAGACAGTAGGAAGACTCAGTCTTCCTGTACTTAATTCGGCATTGTGTCTCTTATATTTAATTCCGATGCAATTTCTGTGTTTCATCGTCAATGGGAAGGTCCAATGGATACAGTAAACCTGCAGAGGTCCATCGGAATGTAAAACTGGTGACACAGGAAACGCTCAAAACATAGACAGTAGGAAGACTCAGTCTTCCTCTACTTAAGTCGGCATTGTGTCTCTTATATTTAATTTCGATGCAATTTGTGTGTTTCATCGACAATGGGAAGGTCCATGGGATACAGTAAACCTGCAGAGGATCATCGGAATGTAAAACTGGTGACACAGGAAACGCTCAAAACATTGACTGTAAGAAGACCGTTTTCTTAAACTCAAGTCGGCATTGTGTCTCTTATATTTAATTCCGATGCAATTTCTGTGTTTCATCGTCACTGTGAAGGTCCAAGGGATACAGTAAACCTGTAGAGGTGCATCGGAATGTAAAACTGGTGACACAGGAAACGCTCAAATTATAGACAGTAGGAAGACTCAGTCTTCCTGTACTTAAGTCGGCATTGTGTCTCTTATATTTAATTCCGATGCAATTTCTGTGTTTCGTCGTCAATGGGAAGGTCCAAGGGTAACAGTAAACGTGCAGATGTGCATCAGAATGTAAAACTGGTGACACAGGAAACGCTAAAAACATAGACAGTAGGAAGACTCAGTCTTCCTGTACTTAAGTCAGCATTGAGTGTCTTATATTTAATTCCGATGCAATTTCTGTGTTTCATCGTCAATGGGAAGGTCCAACGGATACAGTAAACCTGCAGAGGTGCATCGGAATGTAAAACTAGTGACACAGGAGAGGCTCAAAACATAGACAGTAGGAAGACTCTGTCTTCCTGTACTTATGTCGGCATTGTGTCTCTTACATTTAATTCAGATGCAATTTCTGTGTTTCATCGTCAAGGGGAAGGGCCAAGGGATACAGTAAACCTGCAGAGGTGCATCGGAAAGTAAAACTGATGACACAGGACACGCTCAAAACATAGACAGTAGGAAGACTTAGTCTTCCTGTAGTTAAGTCGGCATTGTTTCTCTTATATTTAATTCCGATGCAATTTCTGTGTTTCATCGTCAGTGTGAAGGTCCAAGGGATACAGTCAACCTGTAGAGGTGCATCGGAATGTAAAACTGGGGACACAGGAAACGCTCAAAACATAGACAGTAGCGAGACTTAGTCTTCCTGTACTTAAGTCAGCATTGCATCTGTTATTTTTAATTCCGATGCCATTTCTGTGTTTCATTGTCAATGGGAAGGTCCAAGGGATACAATAAACCTGCAGAGGTGCATCGGAATGCAAAACTGGTGACACAGGAAACGCTCAAAACATAGACAGTACTGATACTCAGCCTTCCTGTACTTAAGTCGGCACTGTGTCTCTTATATTTAATTCCGATGCAATTTCTGTGATTCATCGTCACTGTGTAGGTCCAAGGGATACAGTAATCCTGCTGAGGTGCATCGGAATGTGAAACTGGTGACACAGGAAACGCTCAAAACATAGACAGTAGGAAGACTCAGTCTTCCTCTACTTAAGTCGGCATTGTGTCTCTTATATTTAAATTCGATGCAATTTTTGTGTTTCATCGCCAATGGGAAGGTCCAGGGGATACAGTAAACCTGCAGAGGTGCATCGGAATGTAAAACTGGTGACACAGGAAACGCTCAAACCATTGACTGTAAGAAGATTGTTTTCTTGTACTTAAGTCGGCATTGTGTCTCTTATATTTAATTCCGATGCAATTTCTGTATTTCATCGTCAATGGGAAGGTCCAATGGATACAGTAACCCTGCAGAGGTCCATCGGAATGTATAACTGGTGAGACAGGAAACGCTCAAAACATTGACTGTAAGAAGACGGTTTTCTTAAACTTAAGTCGGCATTGTGTCTCTTATATTTAATTTCGATGCAATTTCTGTGTTTCATCGTCAGCGTGAAGGTCCAAGGGATACAGTCAACGTGTAGAGGTGCATCGGAATGTAAAAGTGGTGACACAGGAAACGCTCAAAATATAGACAGTAGGAAGACTCAGTCTTCCTGTACTTAAGTCGGCATTGTGTCTCTTATATTTAATTCCAATGCAATTTCTGTGTTTCATCGTCAATGGGAAGGTACAAGGGATACAGTAAACCTGCAGAGGTGCATCAGAATGTAAAACTGGTGACACAGGAAACGCTCAAAACATAGACAGTAGGAAGACTCAGTTTTCCTGTACTTAAGTCCGCATTGTGTCTCTTATATTTAATTCCGATGCAATTTCTGAATTTCATCGTTAATGGGAAGGTCCAAGGGATATAGTAAACCTGCAGAGGTGCATCGGAATGTAAAACATATGACACAGGAAACGCTCAAATCATAGACAGTAGGAAGACTCAGTCTTCCTGTACTTAATTCGGCATTGTGTCTCTTATATTTAATTCCGACGCAATTTCTGTGTTTCATCGTCAATGGGAAGGTCCAATGGATACAGTAAACCTGCAGAGGTCCATCGGAATGTAAAACTGGTGACACAGGAAACGCTCAAAACATAGACAGTAGGAAGACTCAGACTTCCTCTACTTAAGTCGGCATTGTGTCTCTTATATTTAATTTCGATGCAATTTGTGTGTTTCATCGACAATGGGAAGGTCCATGGGATACAGTAAACCTGCAGAGGATCATCGGAATGTAAAACTGGTGACACAGGAAACGCTCAAAACATTGACTGTAAGAAGACTGTTGTCTTAAACTCAAGTCGGCATTGTGTCTCTTATATTTAATTCCGATGCAATTTCTGTGTTCCATCGTCACTGTGAAGGTCCAAGGGATACAGTAAACCTGTAGAAGTGCATCGGAATGTAAAACTGGTGACACAGGAAACGCTCAAATTATAGACAGCAGGAAGACTCAGTCTTCGTGTACTTAAGTCGGCATTGTGTCTCTTATAATTAATTCTGATGCAATTTCTGTGTTTCATCGTCAATGGGAAGGTCCAAGGGTAACAGTAAACATGCAGAAGTGCATCAGAATGTAAAACTGGTGACACAGGAAACGCTCAAAACATAGACAGTAGGAAGACTCAGTCTTCCTGTACTTAAGTCAGCATTGTGTCTCTTATATTTATTTCCGATGAAATTTCTGTGTTTCATCGTGAATGGGAAGGTCCAAGGGATATAGTAAACCTGCAGAGGTCAATCGGAAAGTAAAACTGATGACACAGGACACGCTCACAACATAGACAGTAGGAAGACTTAGTCTTCCTGTACTTAAGTCGGCATTGTGTCTCTTATATTTAATTCCGATGCAATTTCTGTGTTTCATCGTCAGTGTGAAGGTCCAAGGTATACAGTCAACCTGTAGAGGTGCATCGGAATGTAAAACTGGGGACACAGGAAACGCTCAAATTATAGACAGTAGGAAGACTTGGTCTTCCTGTACTTAAGTCGGCATTCTGTCTCTTATATTTAATTCCGATGGAATTTCTGTGTTTCATCGTCAATGGGAAGGTCCAAGGGATACAGTAACCTGCAGAGGTTCATCGGAATGTAAAACTAGTGACACAGGAAACGCTCAAAACATAGACAGTAGGAAGACTCAGTCTCCCTGTATTTAAGTCGACATTGTGTCTCTTTAATTTATTTCCGATGAAATTTCTGTATTTCATCGTGAATGGGAAGGTCCAAGGGATATAATAAACAAGCAGAGGTGCATCGGAAAGTAAAACTGATGACACAGGAAACGCTCAAAACATAGACAGTAGGAACACTTAGTCTTCCTGCACTTTAGTCGGCATTGTGTCTCTTATATTTAATTCAGATGCAATTTCTGTTTTCCATCGTCAATGGGAAGGTTCAAGGGATACAGTAAACCTGCAGAGGTGCATCGGAATGTAAAACTGATGACACAGGAATCGCTCGAAACATATACAGTAGGAAGACTCAGTCTTCCTGTACTTAAGTCTGCATTGTGACTCTTATATTTAATTCCGATGCAATATCTGTGTGTCATCGTCAATGGGAAGGTCGTAGGGATACAGTAAACCTGCACAGGTGCATCGGAATGTAAAACTGATGACACAGGAAACGCTGAAAACATAGACAGTAGCGAGACTTAGTCTTCCTGTACTTAAGTCAGCATTGTGTCTGTTATTTTTAATTCCGATGCCATTTCTGTGTTTCATCGTCAATGGGAAGATCCAAGGGATACAATAAACATGCAGAGGTGCATCGGAATGCAAAACTGGTGACACAGGAAACGCTCAAAACATAGACAGTACTGAGGCTCAGCCTTCCTGTACTTAAGTCGGCACTGTGTCTCTTATATTTAATTCCGATGCAATTTCTGTGATTCATCATCACTGTGAAGGTCCATGGGATACAGTAATCCTGCTGAGGTGCATCGGAATGTGAAACTGGTGACACAGGAAACGCTCAAAACATAGAGAGTAGGAAGACTCAGTCTTCCTGTACTTAAGTCGGCATTGTGTCTCTTATATTTAATTTCGATGCAATTTTTGTGTTTCATCGCCAATGGGAAGGTCCAGGGGTTACAGTAAACCTGCAGAGGTGCATCGGAATGTAAAACTGGTGACACAGGAAACGCTCAAATCATTGACTGTAAGAAGATTGTTTTCTTGTACTTAAGTCGGCATTCTGTCTCTTATATTTAATTCCGATGCAATTTCTGTGTTTCATCGTCAATGGGAAGGTCCAAGGGTAACAGTAAAACTGGTGACACAGGAAACGCTCGAAACATAGACAGTAGGAAGACCCAGTCTTCCTGTACTTAAGTTAGCATTGTGTCTCTTATATTTAATTCCGATGCAATTTCTGTGTTTCATCGTCAATGGGAAGGTCCAAGGGATACAGTAAACCTGCAGAGGTGCATCGGAATGTAAAACTGGTGACACAGGAAACGCTCAAAACATAGACAGTAGGAAGACTCAGTCTTCCTGTACTTAAGTCGGCATTGTGTCTCTTATATTTATTTCCGATGAAATTTCTGTGCTTCATCGTGAATGGGAAGGTCCAAGGGATATAGTAAACCTGCAGAGGTGCATCGGAAAGTAAAACTGATGACACAGGACACGCTCAAAACATGGACAGTAGGAAGACTTAGTCTTCCTGTACTTAAGTTTGCATTGTGTCTCTTATATTTAATTCTGATGCAATTTCTGTGTTTCATCGTCAGCGTGAAGGTCCAAGGGATACAGTCAACATGTAGAGGTGCATCGGAATGTAAAAGTGGTGACACAGGAAACGCTCAAATTATAGACAGTAGGAAGACTCAGTCTTCCTGTACTTAAGTCGGCATTGTGTCTCTTATATTTAATTCCAATGCAATTTCTGTGTTTCATCGTCAATGGGAAGGTCCAAGGGATACAGTAAACCTGCAGAGGTGCATCAGAATGTAAAACTGGTGACACAGGAAACGCTCAAAACATAGACAGTAGGAAGACTCAGTTTTCCTGTACTTAAGTCCGCATTGTGTCTCTTATATTTAATTCCGATGCAATTTCTGACTTTCATCGTCAATGGGAAGGTCCAAGGGATATAGTAAACCTGCAGAGGTGCATCGGAATGTAAAACTGATGACACAGGAAACGCTCAAATCATAGACAGTAGGAAGACTCAGTCTTCCTGTACTTAATTCGGCATTGTGTCTCTTATATTTAATTCCGATGCAATTTCTGTGTTTCATCGTCAATGGGAAGGTCCAATGGATACAGTAAACCTGCAGAGGTCCATCGGAATGTAAAACTGGTGACACAGAAACGCTCAAAACATAGACAGTAGGAAGACTCAGACTTCCTCTACTTAAGTCGGCATTGTGTCTCTTATATTTAATTTCGATACAATTTGTGTGTTTCATCGACAATGGGATGGTCCATGGGATACAGTAAACCTGCAGAGGATCATCGGAATGTAAAACTGGTGACACAGGAAACCCTCAAAACATTGACTGTAAGAAGACTTTCTTAAACTCAAGTCGGCATTGTGTCTCTTATATATAATTCCGATGCAATTTCTGTGTTTCATCGTGACTGTGAAGGTCCAAGGGATACAGTAAACCTGTAGAGGTGCATCGGAATGTAAAACTGGTGACACAGGAAACGCTCAAATTATAGACAGTAGGAAGACTCAGTCTTCCTGTACTTAAGTCGGCATTGTGTCTCTTATAATTAATTCCGATGCAATATCTGTGTTTCATCGTCAATGGGAAGGTCCAAGGGTAACAGTAAACATGCAGAGGTGCATCAGAATGTAAAACTGGTGACACAGGAAACGCTCAAAACATAGACAGTAGGAAGACTCAGTCTTCCTGTACTTAAGTCAGCATTGTGTCTCTTATATTTAATTCCGATGCAATTTCTGTGTTTCATCGTCAATGGGAAGGTCCAAGGGATACAGTAAACCTGCAGAGGTGCATCGGAATGTAAAACTAGTGACACAGGAAACGCTCAAAACATAGACAGTGGGAAGACTCAGTCTTCCTGTACTTATGTCGGCATTGTGTATCTTATATTTAATTCCGATGCAATATCTGTGTTTCATCGTCAATGGGAAGGTCTTAGGGATACAGTAAACCTGCACAGGTGCATCGGAATGTAAAACTGATGACACAGGAAACGCTCAAAACATAGACAGTAGCGAGACTTAGTCTTCCTGTACTTAAGTCAGCATTCTGTCTGTTATTTTTAATTCCGATGCCATTTCTGTGTTTCATCGTCAATGGGAAGGTCCAAGGGATACAATAAACCTGCAGAGGTGCATCGGTTTGTAAAACTGGTGACACAGGAAACGCTCAAAACATAGACAGTACTGAGACTTAGCCTTCCTGTACTTAAGTCGGCACTGTGTCTCTTAAATTTAATTCCGATGCAATTTCTGTGATTCATCGTCACTGTGAAGGTCCAAGGGATACAGTAATCCTGCTGAGGTGCATCGGTATGTGAAACTGGTGACACAGGAAACGCTCAAAACATAGAGAGGAGGAAGACTCAGTCTTCCTGTACTTAAGTCGGCATTGTGTTTCTTATATTTAATTTCGATGCAATTTTTGTGTTTCATCGCCAATGCTAAGGTCGAGGGGATACAGTAAACCTGTAGAAGTGCAGCAGAATGTATAACTGGTGACACAGGAAACGCTCAAAACATAGACAGTAGGAAGACTCAGTCTACCTGTACTTAAGTCGGCATTGTGCCTCTTATATTTAATTCCATGCAATTTCTGTGTTTCATCGTCAATGGGAAGGTCCAAGGGATACAGTAACCCTGCAGAGGTGCATCGGAATGTAAAACTAGTCACACAGGAAACGCTCAAAACATAGACAGTAGGAAGACTTAGTCTTCCTGTACTTAAGTCGGCATTGTGTCTCTTATATATAATTCCGATGCAATTTCTGATTTTCATCGTCAATGGGAAGGTCCAAGGGATATAGTAAACCTGCAGAGGTGCATCGAAATGTAAAACTGATGACACAGGAAACGCTCAAATCATAGACAGTAGGAAGACTCAGTCTTCCTGTACTTAAGTCGGCATTGTGTATCATATATTTAATTCCGATGCAATTTCTGTGTTTCATCGTCTATCGGAAGGTCCAAGGGATACAGTAAACCTGCAGAAGTGCATCGGAATGTAAAACTGGTGACACAGGAATCGCTCAAAACATAGACCGTAAGAAGACTCAGTTTTCTTGTACTTAATTCGGCGTTGTGTCTCTTATATTCAATTCCGATGCAATTTCTGTGTTTCATCGTCAATGGGAAGGACCAATGGATACAGTAAACCTGCAGAGGTCCATCGGAATGTAGAACTGGTGACACCGGAAACGCTCAAAACATACAAAGTAGGAAGACTCAGTCTTCCTGTACTTAAGTCGGCATTGTGTCTCTTATATTTAATTTCGATGCAATTTGTGTGTTTCATCGCCAATGGGAAGGTCCAGGGGATACAGTAATCCTGTAGAGGTGCATCGGAATGTAAAACTGGTGACACACGAAACGCTCAAATTATAGACAGTAGGAAGACTCAGTCTTCCTGTACATAGGTCGGCATTGTGTCTCTTATATTTAATTCCGATGCAATTTCTGTATTTCATCGTCAATGGGAAGGTCCAAGGGTTATATTAAACAAGCAGAGGTGCATCGGAAAATAAAACTGATGACACAGGAAACGCTCAAAACATAGACAGTAGGAAGACTCAGTCTTCCTGTACTTAAGTCTCTTATATTTAATTCCGATGCAATATCTGTGTTTCATCGTCAATGGGAAGGTCCACGGGATACAGTAAGCCTGCACAGGTGCATCGGAATATAAAACTGATGACACAGGAAACGCTCAAAACATAGACAGTAGCGAGACTTAGTCTTCCAGTACTTAAGTCAGCATTGTGTCTCTTATTTTTAATTCCGATGCCATTTCTGTGTTTCATCGTCAATGGGAAGGTCCAAGGGATACAATAAACCTGCAGAGGTGCATCGGAATGTAAAACTGGTGACACAGGAAACGCTCAAAACATAGACAGTACTGAGACTCAGCCTTCCTGTACCTAAGTCGGCACTGTCTCATTTATATTTAATTCCGATGCAATTTCTGTGATTCATCGTCACTGTGAAGGTCCAAGGGATACAGTAATCCTGCTGAGGTGCATCGGAATGTAAAACTGGTGACACAGGAAACGCTCAAAACATAGACAGGAGGGAGACTCAGTCTTCCAGTACTTAAGTCGGCATTGTGTCTCTTATATTTAATTCCGATGCAATTTGAGTGTTCATCGTCAATGGGAAGGTCCAAGGGTAACAGTAAACCTGCAGAGGTGCATCGGAATGTAAAACTGGTGACGCAGGAAACGCTCAAATTATAGACAGCAGGAAGACTCAGTCTTCCTGTACTTATGTCGGCATTGTGTCTCTTATATTTAATTCCGATGCGATTTCTGTGTTTCATCGTCAATGGGAAGGTCCAAGGGATACAGTAAAGCTGCAGAGGTGCATCAGAATGTAAAACTGGTGACACAGGAAACGCTCAAAACATAGACAGTAGGAAGACTCAGTCTTCCTGTACTTAAGTCCGCATTGTGTCTCTTATATTTAATTCCGATGCAATTTCTGATTTTCATCGTCAATGGGAAGGTCCAAGCGATATAATAAACCTGCAGAGGTGCATCGGAATGTAAAACTGATGACACAGGAAACGCTCAAATCATAGACAGTAGGAAGACTCAGTCTTCCTGTACTTAATTCGGCATTGTGTCTCTTATATTTAATTCCGATGCAATTTCTGTGTTTCATCGTCAATGGGAAGGTCCAATGGATACAGTAAACCTGCAGAGGTCCATCGGAATGTAAAACTGGTGACACAGGAAACGCTCAAAACATAGACAGTAGGAAGACTCAGTCTTCCTCTACTTAAGTCGGCATTGTGTCTCTTATATTTAATTTCGGTGCAATTTGTGTGTTTCATCGACAATGGGAAGGTCCATGGGATACAGTAAACCTGCAGAGGATCATCGGAATGTAAAACTGGTGACACAGGAAACGCTCAAAACATTGACTGTAAGAAGACTGTTTTCTTAAACTCAAGTCGGCATTGTGTCTCTTATATTTAATTCCGATGCCATTTCTGAGTTACATCGTCACTGTGAATGTCCAAGGGATACAGTAAATCTGTAGAGGTGCATCGGAATGTAAAACTGGTGACACAGGAAACGCTCAAATTATAGACAGTAGGAAGACTCAGTCTTCCTGTACTTAAGTCGGCATTGTGTCTCTTATATTTAATTCCGATGCAATTTCTGTGTTTCATCGTCAATGGGAAGTTCCAAGGGTAACAGTAAACATGCAGAGGTGCATCAGAATGTAAAACTGGTGACACAGGAAACGCTCAAAACATGGACAGTAGGAAGACTCAGTCTTCCTGTACTTAAGTCGGCATTGTGTCTCTTATATTTAATTCCGATGCAATTTCTGTGTTTCATCGTCAATGGGAAGGTCCAAGGGATACAGTAAACCTGCAGAGGTGCATCGGAATGTAAAACTAGTGACACAGGAAACGCTCAAAACATAGACAGTAGGAAGACTCAGTCTTCCTGTACTTAAGTCGGCATTGTGTCTCTTACATTTAATTCAGATGCAATATCTGGGTTTCATCGTCAATGGGAAGGTCCAAGGGATACAGTATACCTGCAGAGGTGCATCGGAATGTAAAACTGGTGACACAGGAAACGCTCAGATCATAGACAGTAGGAAGACTCAGTCTTCCAGTACTTAAGTCGGCATTGTGTCTCTTATATTTATTTCCGATGAAATTTCTGTGTTTCATCGTGAATGGGAAGGTCCAAGGGATATAGTAAACCTGCAGAGGTGCATCGGAAAGTAAAACTGATGACACAGGACACGCTCAAAGCATAGACAGTAGGAAGACTTATTCTGTCTGTACTTAAGTCGGCATTGTGTCTCTTATATTTAATTTCGATGCAATTTGTGTGTATCATCGCCAATTGGAAAGTCCATGGGATACAGTAAACCTGCAGAGGTGCATCGGAATGTAAGACTGGTGACACACGAAACGCTCAAATTATAGACAGTAGGAAGACTGTTTTCTTAAACTTAAGTCGGCATTGTGTCTCTTACATTTAATTCCGATGTAATCTCTGTGTTTCATCGTCACTGTGAAGGTCCAAGGGATACAGTAAACCTGTAGAGGTGCATCGGAATGTAAAACTGGTGACGCAGGAAACGCTCAAATTATAGACAGCAGGAAGACTCAGTCTTCCTGTACTTATGTCGGCATTGTGTCTCTTATATTTAATTCCGATGCAATTTCTGTGTTTCATCGTCAATGGGAAGGTCCAAGGGTAACAGTAAACCTGCAGAGGTGCATCAGAATGTAAAACTGGTGACACAGGAAACGCTCAAAACATAGACAGTTGAAAGACCCAGTCGTCCTGTACTTAAGTCAGCATTGTGCCTCTTATATTTAATTCCGATGCAATTTCTGTGTTTCATCGTGAATGGGAAGGTCCAAGGGGTATAGTAAACCTGCAGAGGTGCATCGGAAAGTAAAACTGATGACACAGGACACGCTCAAAACATAGACAGTTGAAAGACCCAGTCGTCCTGTACTTAAGTCGGCATTGTGTCTCTTATATTTATTTCCGATGAAATTTCTGTGTTTCATCGTGAATGGGAAGGTCCAAGGGGTATAGTAAACCTGCAGAGGTGCATCGGAAAGTAAAACTGATGACACAGGACACGCTCAAAACATGGACAGTATAAAAACTTAGTCTTCCTGTACTTAAGTTTGCATTGTGTCTCTTATATATAATTCCGATGCAATTTCTGTGTTTCATCGTCAGCGTGAAGGTCCAAAGGATACAGTCATCGTGTAGAGGTGCATCGGAATGTAAAAGTGGTGACACAGGAAACGCTCAAATTATAGACAGTAGGAAGACTCAGTCTTCCTGTACTTAAGTCGGCATTGTGTCTCTTATATTTAATACCGATGCAAATTCTGTGTTTCATCGTCAATGGGAAGGTCCAAGGGATACAGAAAACCTGCAGAGGTGCATCAGAATGTAAAACTGGTGACACAGGAAACGCTGAAAACATAGACAGTAGGAAGACTCAGTCTTCCTGTACTTAAGTCCGCATTGTGTCTCTTATATTTAATTACGATACAATTTCTGATTTTCATCGTCAATGGGAAGGTCCAAGGGATAAAGTAAACCTGCAGAGGTGCTTCGGAATGTAAAACGGATGACACAGGAAACGCTCAAATCATAGACAGTAGGAAGACTCAGTCTTCCTGTACTTAATTCGGCATTGTGTCTCTTATATTTAATTCCGATGCAATTTCTGTGTTTCATCGTCAATGGGAAGGTCCAATGGATACAGTAAACCTGCAGAGGTCCATCGGAATGTAAAACTGGTGACACAGGAAACGCTCTAAACATAGACAGTAGGAAGACTCAGTCTTCCTCTACTTAAGTCGGCATTGTGTCTCTTATATTTAATTTCGATGCAATTTGTGTGTTTCATCGACAATGGGAAGGTCCATGGGATACAGTAAACCTGCAGAGGATCATCGGAATGTAAAACTGGTGACACAGGAAACGCTCAAAATATTGACTGTAAGAAGACTGTTTTCTTAAACTCAAGTCGGCATTGTGTCTCTTATATTTATTTCCGATGAAATTTCTGTGTTTCATCGTCACTGTGAATGTCCAAGGGATACAGTAAACCTGTAGAGGTGCATCGGAATGTAAAACTGGTGACACAGGAAACGCTCAAATTATAGACAGTAGGAAGACTCAGTCTTCCTGTACTTAAGTCGGCATTGTGTCTCTTATATTTAACTCCGATGCAATTTCTGTGTTTCATCGTCAATGGGAAGGTCCAAGGGTAACAGTAAACGTGCAGAGGTGCATCAGAATGTAAAACTGGTTACACAGGAAACGCTCAAAACATAGACAGTAGGAAGACTCAGTCTTCCTGTACTTAAGTCAGCATTGAGTCTCTTATATTTAATTCAGATGCAATTTCTGTGTTTCATCGCCAATGGGAAGGTCCAAGGGATACGGTAAACCTGCAGAGGTGCATCGGAATGTAAAACTGGTGACACAGGAAACGCTCAAAACATAGACAGTAGGAAGACTCAGTCTTCCTCTTTTTAAGTCGGCATTGTGACTCTTATATTTAATTTCGATGCAATTTGTGTGTTTCATCGCCAATTGGAAGGTCCATGGGATACAGTAAACCTGCAGAGGTGCATCGGAATGTAAAACTGGTGACACAGGAAACGCTCAAACATTGACTGTAAGAAGACTGTTTTCTTAAACTTAAGTCGGCATTGTGTCTCTTATATTTAATTCCGATGTAATCTCTGTGTTTCATCGTCACTGTGAAGGTCCAAGGGATACAGTAAACCTGTAGAGGTGCATCGGAATGTAAAAGTGGTGACACAGGAAACGCTCAAATTATAGACAGTAGGAAGACTCAGTCTTCCTGTACTTAAGTCGGCATTGTGTCTCTTATATTTAATTCCAATGCAATTTCAGTGTTTCATCGTCAATGGGAAGGTCCAAGGGATACAGAAAACCTGCAGAGGTGCATCAGAATGTAAAACTGGTGACACACGAAACGCTCAAAACATAGACAGTAGGAAGACTCAGTTTTCGTGTACTTAAGTCCGCATTGTGTCTCTTATATTTAATTCCGATGCAATTTCTGATTTTCATCGTCAATGGGAAGGTCCAAGGGATATAGTAAACGTGCAGAGGTGCATCGGAATGTAAAACTGATGACACAGGAAACGCTCAAATCATAGACAGTAGGAAGACTCAGTTTTCCTGTACTTAATTCGGCATTGTGTCTCTTATATTTAATTCCGATGCAATTTCTGTATTTCATCGTCAATGGGAAGGTCCAATGGATACAGTAAACCTGCAGAGGTCCATCGGAATGTAAAACTGGTGACACAGGAAACGCTCAAAACATAGACAGTAGGAAGACTCAGTCTTCCTCTTTTTAAGTCGGCATTGTGTCTCTTATATTTAATTTCGATGCAATTTGTGTGTTTCATCGCCAATTGGAAGGTCCATGGGATACAGTAAACCTGCAGAGGTGCATCGGAATGTAAAACTGGTGACACAGGAAACGCTCAAACATTGACTGTAAGAAGACAGTTTTCTTAAACTTAAGTCGGCATTGTATCTCTTATATTTAATTCCGATGTAATCTCTGTGTTTCATCGTCACTGTGAAGGTCCAAGGGATACAGTAAACCTGTAGAGGTGCATCGGAACGTAAAAGTGGTGACACAGGAAACGCTCAAATTATAGACAGTAGGAAGACTCAATCTTCCTGTACTTAAGTCGGCATTGTGTCTCTTATATTTAATTCCAATGCAATTTCAGTGTTTCATCGTCAATGGGAAGGTCCAAGGGATACAGTAAACGTGCAGAGGTGCATCAGAATGTAAAACTGGTGACACACGAAACGCTCAAAACATAGACAGTAGGAAGACTCAGTTTTCCTGTACTTAAGTCCGCATTGTGTCTCTTATATTTAATTCCGATGCAATTTCTGATTTTCATCGTCAATGGGAAGGTCCAAGGGATATAGTAAACCTGCAGAGGTGCATCGGAATGTAAAACTGATGACACAGGAAACGCTCAAATCATAGACAGTAGGAAGACTCAGTCTTCCTGTACTTAATTCGGCATTGTGTCTCTTATATTTAATTCCGATGCAATTTCTGTGTTTCATCGTCAATGGGAAGGTCCAATGGATACAGTAAACCTGCAGAGGTCCATCGTAATGTAAAACTGGTGACACAGGAAACGCTCAAAACATAGACAGTAGGAAGACTCAGACTTCCTCTACTTAAGTCGGCATTGTGTCTCTTATATTTAATTACGATGCAATTTGTGTGTTTCATCGACAATGGGAAGGTCCAAGGGATACAGTATACCTGCAGAGGATCATCGGAATGTAAAACTGGTGACACAGGAAACGCTCAAATTATAGACAGTAGGAAGACTCAGTCTTCTTGTACTTAAGTCGGCATTGTGTCTCTTATAATTAATTCCGATGCAATTTCTGTGTTTCATCGTCAATGGGAAGGTCCAAGGGTATCAGTAAACATGCAGAGGTGCATCAGAATGTAAAACTGGTGACACAGGAAACGCTCAAAACATAGACAGTAGGAAGACTCAGTCTTCCTGTACTTAAGTCAGCATTGTGCCTCTTATATTTAATTCCGATGCAATATCTGTGTTTCATCGTCAATGGGAAGGTCTTACGCATACAGTAAACCTGCACAGGTGCATCGGAATTTAAAACTGATGACACAGGAAACGCTCAAAACATAGACAGTAGCGAGACTTAGTCTTCCTGTACTTAAGTCAGCATTCTGTCTGTTATTTTTAATTCCGATGCCATTTCTGTGTTTCATCGTCAATGGGAAGGTCCAGGGGATACAGTAATCCTGCTGAGGTGCATCGGAATGTGAAACTGTTGACACAGGAAACGCTCAAAACATAGAGAGTAGGAAGACTCAGTCTTCCTGTACTTAAGTCGGCATTGTGTCTCTTATATTTAATTTCGATGCAATTTTTGTGTTTCATCGCCAATGGGAAGGTCCAGGGGATACAGTAAACCTGCACAGGTGCATCGGAATGTAAAACTGGTGACACAGGAAACGCTCATATCATTTACTGTAAGAAGACTGTTTTCTTGTACTTAAGTCGGCATTGTGTCTCTTATATTTAATCCGATGCAATTTCTGTGTTTCATCGTCAATGGGAAGGTCCAAGGGATACAGTAAACCTGCAGAGGTGCATCGGAATGTAAAACTGGTGACACAGGAAACGCTCAAAACATAGACAGTAGAAAGACTCAGTCTTCCTGTACTTAAGTCGGCATTGTGTCTCTTATATTTATTTCCGATGAAATTTCTGTGTTTCATCGTGAATGGGAAGGTCCAAGGGATATAGTAAACCTGCAGAGGTGCATCGGAAAGTAAAACTGATGACACAGGACACGCTCAAAACATGGACAGTAGGAAGACTTAGTCTTCCTGTACTTAAGTTTGCATTGTGTCTCTTATATTTAATTCCGATGCAATTTCTGTGTTTCATCGTCAGCGTGAAGGTCCAAGGGATACAGTCAACGTGTAGAGGTGCATCGGAATGTAAAAGTGGTGGCACAGGAAACGCTCAAATTATAGACAGTAGGAAGACTCAGTCTTCCTGTACTTAAGTCGGCATTGTGTCTCTTATATTTAATTCCGATGCAATTTCTGTGTTCCATCGTCAATGGGAAGGTCCAAGGGATACAGTAAACCTGCAGAGGTGCATCAGAATGTAAAACTGGTGACACAGGAAACGCTCAAAACATAGACAGTAGGAAGACTCAGACTTGTTGTACTTAAGTCCGCATTGTGTCTCTTATATTTAATTCCGATGCAATTTCTGATTTTCATCGTCAATGGGAAGGTCCAAGGGATATAGTAAACCTGCAGAGGTGCATCGGAATGTAAAACTGATGACACAGGAAACGCTCAAATCATAGACAGTAGGAAGACTCAGTCCTCCTGTACTTAGTTCGGCATTGTGTCTCTTATATTTAATTCCGATGCAATTTCTGTGTTTCATCGTCAATGGGAAGGTCCAATGGATACAGTAAACCTGCAGAGGTCCATCGGAATGTAAAACTGGTGACACAGGTAACGCTCAAAACATAGACAGTAGGAAGAATCAGTCTTCCTCTACTTAAGTCGGCATTGTGTCTCTTATATTTAATTTCGATGCAATTTGTGTGTTTCATCGTCAATGGGAAAGTCCAAGGGTAACAGTAAACATGCAGAGGTGCATCAGAATGTAAAACTGGTGACACAGGAAACGCTCAAAACATTGACTGTAAGAAGACTGTTTTCTTGTACTTAAGTCGGCATTGTGTCTCTTATATTTAATTCCGATGTAATCTCTGTGTTTCATAGTAACTGTGAAGGTCCAAGGGATACAGTAAACCTCTAGAGGTTCATCGGAATGTAAAACTGGTGACACAGGAAACGCTCAAATTATAGACAGTAGGAAGACTCAGTCTTCCTGTACTTAAGTCGGCATTGTGTCTCTTATATTTAATTCCGATGCAATTTCTGTGTTTCATCGTCAATGGGAAAGTCCAAGGGTAACAGTAAACATGCAGAGGTGCATCAGAATGTAAAACTGGTGACACAGGAAAAGCTCAAAACATACACAGTAGGAAGACTCAGTCTTCCAGTACTGATCGGCATTGTGTCTCTTATATTTAATTCCGATGCAATTTCTGTGTTTCATCGTCACTGTGAAGGTCCAAGGGATACAGTAAACCTGTAGAGGTGCATCGGAATGTAAAACTGGTGACACAGGAAACGCTCAAATTATAGACAGTAGGAAGACTCAGTCTTCCTGTACTTAAGTCGGCATTGTGTCTCTTATATTTAATTCCGATGCAATTTCTGTGTTTCATCGTCAATGGGAAAGTCCAAGGGTAACAGTAAACATGCAGAGGTGCATCAGAATGTAAAACTGGTGACACAGGAAACGCTAAAAACATAGACAGTAGGAAGACTCAGTCTTCCTGTACTGATCGGCATTGTGTCTCTTATATTTAATTCCGATGCAATTTCTGTGTTTCATCGTCAATGGGAAGGTCCAAGGGATACAGGAACCCTGCATAGGTGCATCGGAAAGTAAAACTGATGACACAGGAAACGCTCAAAGCATAGACAGTAGGAAGACTTAGTCTTCCTGTACTTAAGTCGGCATTGTGTCTCTTATATTTAATTTCGATGCAATTTGTGTTTCATCGTGGATGGAAAGGTCCAAGGGATACAGTAAACATGCAGAGGTGCATCGAAATGTAAAACTGGTGACACAGGAAACGCTCAAAACATTGACTGTAAGAAGACTGTTTTCTTGTACTTAAGTCGGCATTGTGTCTCTTATATTTAATTCCGATGCAATTTCTGATTTTCATCGTCAATGGGAAGGTCCAAGGGATATAGTAAACCTGCAGAGGTGCATCGGAATGTAAAACTGATGACACAGGAAACGCTCAAATCATAGACAGTAGGAAGACTCACTCCTCCTGTACTTAATTCGGCATTGTGTCTCCTATATTTAATTCCGATGCAATTTCTGTGTTTCATCGTCAATGGGAAGGTCCAATGGATACAGTAAACCTGCAGAGGTCCATCGGAATGTAAAACTGGTGACACAGGTAACGCTCAAAACATAGACAGTAGGAAGAATCAGTCTTCCTCTACTTAAGTCGGCATTGTGTCTCTTATATTTAATTTCGATGCAATTTGTGTGTTTCATCGACAATGGGAAGGTCCATGGAATACAGTAAACCTGCAGAGTATCATCGGAATGTAAAACTGGTGACACAGGAAACGCTCAAAACATTGACTGTAAGAAGACTGTTTTCTTGTACTTAAGTCGGCATTGTGTCTCTTATATTTAATTCCGATGTTATTTCTGTGTTTCATAGTAACTGTGAAGGTCCAAGGGATAAAGTAAACCTCTAGAGGTGCATCGGAATGTAAAACTGGTGACACAGGAAACGCTCAAATTATAGACAGTAGGAAGACTCAGTCTTCCTGTACTTAAGTCGGCATTGTGTCTCTTATATTTAATTCCGATGCAATTTCTGTGTTTCATCGTCAATGGGAAAGTCCAAGGGTAACAGTAAACATCCAGAGGTGCATCAGAATGTAAAACTGGTGACACAGGAAACGCTCAAAACATACACAGTAGGAAGACTCAGTCTTCCTGTACTGATCGGCATTGTGTCTAATTCCGATGCAATTTCTGTGTTTCATCGTCACTGTGAAGGTCCAAGGGATACAGTAAACCTGTAGAGGTGCATCGGAATGTAAAACTGGTGACACAGGAAACGCTCAAATTATAGACAGTAGGAAGACTCAGTCTTCCTGTACTTAAGTCGGCATTGTGTCTCTTATATTTAATTCCGATGCAATTTCTGTGTTTCATCGTCAATGGGAAAGTGAAAGGGTAACAGTAAACATGCAGAGGTGCATCGGAATGTAAAACTGGTGACACAGGAAACGCTCAAATCATAGACAGTAGGAAGACTCAGTCTTCCTGTACTTAAGTCGGCATTGTGTCTCTTATATTTAATTCCGATGCAATTTCTGTGTTTCATCGTCAATGGGAAGGTCCAAGGGATACAGGAAACCTGCATAGGCGCATCGGAAAGTAAAACTGATGACACAGGAAACGCTCAAAACATAGACAGTAGGAAGACTTAGTCTTCCTGTACTTAAGTCGGCATTGTGTCTCTTATATTTAATTTCGATGCAATTTGTGTTTCATCGTGAATGGAAAGGTCCAAGGGATACAGTAAACATGCAGAGGTGCATCGAAATGTAAAACTGGTGACACAGGAAACGCTCAAAACATTGACTGTAAGAAGACTGTTTTCTTGTACTTAAGTCGGCATTGTGTCTCTTATATTTAATTCCGATGCAATTTTTGTGTTTCATAGTAACTGTGAAGGTCCAAGGGATACAGTAAACCTCTAGAGGTGCGTCGGAACGTAAAACTGGTGGCACAGGAAACGCTCAAATTATAGACAGTAGGAAGACTCAGTCATCCTGTACTTAATTCGGCATTGTGTCTCTTATATTTAATTCCGATGCAATTTCTGTGTTTCATCGTCAATGGGAAGGTCCAAGGGATACAGTAAACCTGCAGAAGTGCATCGGAATGTAAAACTGGTGACACAGGAAACGTTCAAAACATAGACAGTAGGAAGACTCAGTCTTCCTGTACTTAATTGGGTATTGTGTCTCTTACATTTATTTCCGATGAAATTTCTGTGTTTCATCGTGGATGGGAAGGTCTAAGGGATATAGTAAACCTGCAGAGGTGCATCGGAAAGTAAAACTGATGAAACAGGAAACGCTCAAAACATAGACAGTAGGAAGACTAGTCTTCCTGTACCTAAGTCGGCATTGTGTCTCTTATATTTAATTCCGATGCAATTTCTGTGTTTCATCGTCAATGGGAAGGTCCAAGGGATACAGGAACCCTGCATAGGTGCATCGGAAAGTAAAACTGATGACACAGGAAACGCTCAAAGCATAGACAGTAGGAAGACTTAGTCTTCCTGTACTTAAGTCGGCATTGTGTCTCTTATATTTAATTTCGATGCAATTTGTGTTTCATCGTGGAGGGAAAGGTCCAAGGGATACAGTAAACATGCAGAGGTGCATCGAAATGTAAAACTGGTGACACAGGAAACGCTCAAAACATTGACTGTAAGAAGACTGTTTTCTTGTACTTAAGTCGGCATTGTGTCTCTTATATTTAATTCCGATGCAATTTCTGATTTTCATCGTCAATGGGAAGGTCCAAGGGATATAGTAAACCTGCAGAGGTGCATCGGAATGTATAACTGATGACACAGGAAACGCTCAAATCATAGACAGTAGGAAGACTCACTCCTCCTGTACTTAATTCGGCATTGTGTCTCCTATATTTAATTCCGAAGCAATTTCTGTGTTTCATCGTCAATGGGAAGGTCCAATGGATACAGTAAACCTGCAGAAGTCCATCGGAATGTAAAACTGGTGACACAGGTAACGCTCAAAACATAGACAGTAGGAAGAATCAGTCTTCCTCTACTTAAGTCGGCATTGTGTCTCTTATATTTAATTTCGATGCAATTTGTGTGTTTCATCGACAATGGGAAGGTCCATGGAATACAGTAAACCTGCAGAGGATCATCGGAATGTAAAACTGGTGACACAGGAAACGCTCAAAACATTGACTGTAAGAAGACTGTTTTCTTGTACTTAAGTCGGCATTGTGTCTCTTATATTTAATTCCGATGCAATTTTTGTGTTTCATAGTAACTGTGAAGGTCCAAGGGATACAGTAAACCTCTAGAGGTGCGTCGGAACGTAAAACTGGTGGCACAGGAAACGCTCAAATTATAGACAGTAGGAAGACTCAGTCATCCTGTACTTAAGTCGGCATTGTGTCTCTTATATTTAATTCCGATGCAATTTCTGTGTTTCATCGTCAATGGGAAGGTCCAAGGGATACAGTAAACCTGCAGAAGTGCATCGGAATGTAAAACTGGTGACACAGGAAACGTTCAAAACATAGACAGTAGGAAGACTCAGTCTTCCTGTACTTAATTGGGTATTGTGTCTCTTACATTTATTTCCGATGAAATTTCTGTGTTTCATCGTGGATGGGAAGGTCTAAGGGATATAGTAAACCTGCAGAGGTGCATCGGAAAGTAAAACTGATGAAACAGGAAACGCTCAAAACATAGACAGTAGGAAGACTAGTCTTCCTGTACCTAAGTCGGCATTGTGTCTCTTATATTTAATTCCGATGCAATTTCTGTGTTTCATCGTCACTGTGAAGGTCCAAGGGATACAGTAAACCTGTAGAGGTGCATCGGAATGTAAAACTGGTGACACACGAAACGTTCAAATTATAGACAGTAGGAAGACACAGTCTTCCTGTACTTATGTCGGCATTTTGTCACTTATAATTAATTCCGATGCAATTTCTGTATTTCATCGTCAGTGGGAAGGTCCAAGGGATACAGTAAACCTGCAGCGGTGCATCTGAATTTAAAACTGGTGACACAGGAAATGCTCAACACATAGACAGTAGGAAGACTCATTCTTCCTGTACTTAAGTCGGCATTGTGTCTCTTATATTTAATTCCGATGCAATTTCTGTGTTTTATCGTCAACGGGAAGGTCCAAGAAATACAGTAAACCTGCAGAGGTGTATCGGAATGTAAAACTGATGACACAGGAAACGCTCAAAACATAGACAGTAGGAAGACACAGTCTTCCAGTACTGATCGGCATTGTGTCTCTTATATTTAATTCCGATGCAATTTCTGTGTTTCATCGCCAATGGGAAGGTCCAAGGGATACAGAAAACCTGCAGAGGTGCATCAGAATGTAAAACTGGTGACAAAGGAAACGCTCAAAACATAGACAGTAGGAAGACTCAGTCTTCCTGTACTTAAGTCGGCATTGTGTCACTTATATTTATTTCCGATGAAATTTCTGTGTTTCATCGTCAATGGGAATGTCCAAGGGATACAGTAAGCCTGCAGAGGTGCATCAGAATGTAAAACTGGAGACACAGGAAACGCTCAACACATAGACAGTAGGAAGACTCAGTCTTCCTGTACTTAAGTCGGCATTGTGTCTCTTATATTTAATTCCGATGCAATTTCTGTGTTTCATCGTCAATGGGAAGGTCCAAGGGATACAGTAAACCTGCAGAAGTGCATCGGAATGTAAAACTGGTGACACAGGAAACGTTCAAAACATAGACAGTAGGAAGACTCAGTCTTCCTGTACTTAATTGGGTATTGTGTCTCTTACATTTATTTCCGATGAAATTTCTGTGTTTCATCGTGGATGGGAAGGTCTAAGGGATATAGTAAACCTGCAGAGGTGCATCGGAAAGTAAAACTGATGAAACAGGAAACGCTCAAAACATAGACAGTAGGAAGACTAGTCTTCCTGTACCTAAGTCGGCATTGTGTCTCTTATATTTAATTCCGATGCAATTTCTGTGTTTCATCGTCACTGTGAAGGTCCAAGGGATACAGTAAACCTGTAGAGGTGCATCGGAATGTAAAACTGGTGACACACGAAACGTTCAAATTATAGACAGTAGGAAGACACAGTCTTCCTGTACTTATGTCGGCATTTTGTCACTTATAATTAATTCCGATGCAATTTCTGTATTTCATCGTCAGTGGGAAGGTCCAAGGGATACAGTAAACCTGCAGCGGTGCATCTGAATTTAAAACTGGTGACACAGGAAATGCTCAACACATAGACAGTAGGAAGACTCATTCTTCCTGTACTTAAGTCGGCATTGTGTCTCTTATATTTAATTCCGATGCAATTTCTGTGTTTTATCGTCAACGGGAAGGTCCAAGAAATACAGTAAACCTGCAGAGGTGTATCGGAATGTAAAACTGATGACACAGGAAACGCTCAAAACATAGACAGTAGGAAGACACAGTCTTCCAGTACTGATCGGCATTGTGTCTCTTATATTTAATTCCGATGCAATTTCTGTGTTTCATCGCCAATGGGAAGGTCCAAGGGATACAGAAAACCTGCAGAGGTGCATCAGAATGTAAAACTGGTGACAAAGGAAACGCTCAAAACATAGACAGTAGGAAGACTCAGTCTTCCTGTACTTAAGTCGGCATTGTGTCACTTATATTTATTTCCGATGAAATTTCTGTGTTTCATCGTCAATGGGAATGTCCAAGGGATACAGTAAGCCTGCAGAGGTGCATCAGAATGTAAAACTGGAGACACAGGAAACGCTCAACACATAGACAGTAGGAAGACTCAGTCTTCCTGTACTTAAGTCGGCATTGTGTCTCTTATATTTAATTCCGATGCAATTTCTGTGTTTCATCGTCAATGGGAAGGTCCAAGGGATACAGTAAACCTGCAGAAGTGCATCGGAATGTAAAACTGGTGACACAGGAAACGTTCAAAACATAGACAGTAGGAAGACTCAGTCTTCCTGTACTTAATTGGGTATTGTGTCTCTTACATTTATTTCCGATGAAATTTCTGTGTTTCATCGTGGATGGGAAGGTCTAAGGGATATAGTAAACCTGCAGAGGTGCATCGGAAAGTAAAACTGATGAAACAGGAAACGCTCAAAACATAGACAGTAGGAAGACTAGTCTTCCTGTACCTAAGTCGGCATTGTGTCTCTTATATTTAATTCCGATGCAATTTCTGTGTTTCATCGTCACTGTGAAGGTCCAAGGGATACAGTAAACCTGTAGAGGTGCATCGGAATGTAAAACTGGTGACACACGAAACGTTCAAATTATAGACAGTAGGAAGACACAGTCTTCCTGTACTTATGTCGGCATTGTGTCACTTATAATTAATTCCGATGCAATTTCTGTATTTCATCGTCAGTGGGAAGGTCCAAGGGATACAGTAAACCTGCAGCGGTGCATCTGAATTTAAAACTGGTGACACAGGAAATGCTCAACACATAGACAGTAGGAAGACTCATTCTTCCTGTACTTAAGTCGGCATTGTGTCTCTTATATTTAATTCCGATGCAATTTCTGTGTTTTATCGTCAACGGGAAGGTCCAAGAAATACAGTAAACCTGCAGAGGTGTATCGGAATGTAAAACTGATGACACAGGAAACGCTCAAAACATAGACAGTAGGAAGACACAGTCTTCCAGTACTGATCGGCATTGTGTCTCTTATATTTAATTCCGATGCAATTTCTGTGTTTCATCGCCAATGGGAAGGTCCAAGGGATACAGAAAACCTGCAGAGGTGCATCAGAATGTAAGACTGGTGACAAAGGAAACGCTCAAAACATAGACAGTAGGAAGACTCAGTCTTCCTGTACTTAAGTCGGCATTGTGTCACTTATATTTATTTCCGATGAAATTTCTGTGTTTCATCGTCAATGGGAATGTCCAAGGGATACAGTAAGCCTGCAGAGGTGCATCAGAATGTAAAACTGGAGACACAGGAAACGCTCAACACATAGACAGTAGGAAGACTCATTCTTCCTGTACTTAAGTCGGCATTGTGTCTCTTATATTTAATTCCGACGCAATTTCTGTGTTTCATCGTCAATGGGAAGGTCCAAGGGATACAGTAAACCTGCAGAGGTGCATCGGAATGTAAAAGTAGTGACACAGGAAACGCTGAAATTATAGACAGTAGGAAGACTCAGTCTTCCTGTACTTAGGTCGGCATTGTGTCTCTTATATTTAATTTCCGATGCAATTTCTGTTTCATCGTCAACGGGAAAGTCCAAGGGATACGGTAAACCTGCAGAGGTGCATCAGAATGTAAAACTGGTGACACAGGAAACGCTCAAAACATAGACAGTAGGAAGATTCAGTCTTCCTGTACTTAAGTCGGCATTGTGTCTCTTATATTTAATTCTGATGCAATTTCTGTGTTTCATCGTCAAGGGGAAGGTCCAAAGGATACAGTAAACCTGCAGAGGTGAATCGGAATGTAAAACTAGTGACACAGGAAACGCTCAAAACATAGACAGTAGGAAGACTCAGTCTTCCTGTACTTAAGTCGGCATTGTGTCTCTTATATTTAATTCCGATGCAATTTCTGTATTTCATCGTCAATGGGAAGGTCCAAGGGATACAGTAAACCTGCAGAGGTGCATCGTAATGTAAAACTGGTGACACAGGAAACGCTCAAAACATAGACATTAGGAAGACTCAGTCTTCCTGTACTTAAGTCGGCATTGTGTCTCTTATATTTATTTCCGATGATATTTCTGTGTTTCATCGTGAATGGGAATGTCCAAGGGATATAGGAAACCTGCAGAGGTGCATCGGAAAGTAAAACTGATGACACAGGAAACGCTCAAAACATAGACACTAGGAAGACTTAGTCTTCCTGTACTTAAGTCGGCATTGTGTTTCTTATATTTAATTCCGATGCAATTCCTGTGTTTCATCGTCACTGTGAAGGTCCAAGGGATACAGCAAACCTGTAGAGGTGCATCGGAATGTATAACTGGTGACACAGGAAACGCTCAAATTATAGACAGTAGGAAGACTTAGTCTTCCTGTAGTTAAGTCGGCATTGTGTCTCTTATATTTAATTCCGATGCAATTTCTGTGTTTCATCGTCAATGGGAAGGTCCAAGGGATACAGTAAACCTGCAGAGGTGCATCACAATGTAAAACTGGTGACACAGGAAACGCTCAACACATAGACAGTAGCAAGACTCATTCTTCCTGTACCTAAGTCGGCTTTGTGTCTCTTATATTTAATTCCGATGCAATTTCTGTGTTTCATCGTCAATGGGAAGGTCCAAGGGATACAGGAAACCTGCAGAGGTGCATCGGAATGTAAAACTACTGACACAGGAAACGCTCAAAACATAGACAGTAGGAAGACTCAGTCTTCCTGTACTTAGGTCAACATTATGTCTCTTATATTTAATTCCGATGCAATTTCTGTGTTTCATCGTCAATGGGAAGGTCCAAGGGTAACAGTAAACATGCAGAGGTGCATCAGAATGTAAAACTGGTGACACAGGAAACGCTCAAAACATAGACAGTAGGAAGACTCAGTCTTCCTGTACTTAAGTCAGCATTGTGTCTCTTATATTTAATTCCGATGCAATTTCTGTGTTTCATCGTCAATGGGAAGGTCCAAGGGATACAGTAAACCTGCGGAGGTGCATCGGAATGTAAAACTAGTGACACAGGAAACGCTCAAAACATAGACAGTAGGAAGACTCAGTCTTCCTGTACTTAAGTCGGCATTGTGTCACTTATATTTATTTCCGATGAAATTTCTGTGTTTCATCGTCAATGGGAATGTCCAAGGGATACAGTAAGCCTGCAGAGGTGCATCAGAATGTAAAACTGGTGACACAGGAAACGCTCAACCCATAGACAGTAGGAAGACTCATTCTTCCTGTACTTAAGTCGGCATTGTGTCTCTTATATTTAATTCCGACGCAATTTCTGTGTTTCATCGTCAATGGGAAGGTCCAAGGGATACAGTAAACCTGCAGAGGTGCATCGGAATGTAAAACTAGTGACACAGGAAACGCTGAAATTATAGACAGTAGGAAGACTCAGTCTTCCTGTACTTAAGTCGGCATTGTGTCTCTTATATTTAATTTCCGATGCAATTTCTGTTTCATCGTCAACGGGAAAGTCCAAGGGATACGGTAAACCTGCAGAGGTGCATCAGAATGTAAAACTGGTGACACAGGAAACGCTCAAAACATAGACAGTAGGAAGATTCAGTCTTCCTGTACTTAAGTCGGCATTGTGTCTCTTATATTTAATTCCGATGCAATTTCTGTGTTTCATCGTCAATGGGAAGGTCCAAGGGATACAGTAAACCTGCAGAGGTGCATCGTAATGTAAAACTGGTGACACAGGAAACGCTCAAAACATAGACATTAGGAAGACTCAGTCTTCCTGTACTTAAGTCGGCATTGTGTCTCTTATATTTATTTCCGATGATATTTCTGTGTTTCATCGTGAATGGGAATGTCCAAGGGATATAGTAAACCTGCAGATGTGCATCGGAAAGTAAAACTGATGACACAGGAAACGCTCAAAACATAGACACTAGGAAGACTTAGTCTTCCTGTACTTAAGTCGGCATTGTGTTTCTTATATTTAATTCCGATGCAATTCCTGTGTTTCATCGTCACTGTGAAGGTCCAAGGGATACAGCAAACCTGTAGAGGTGCATCGGAATGTATAACTGGTGACACAGGAAACGCTCAAATTATAGACAGTAGGAAGACTTAGTCTTCCTGTAGTTAAGTCGGCATTGTGTCTCTTATATTTAATTCCGATGCAATTTCTGTGTTTCATCGTCAATGGGAAGGTCCAAGGGTAACAGTAAACATGCAGAGGTGCATCAGAATGTAAAACTGGTGACACAGGAAACGCTCAAAACATAGACAGTAGGAAGACTCAGTCTTCCTGTACTTAAGTCAGCATTGTGTCTCTTATATTTAATTCCGATGCAATTTCTGTGTTTCATCGTCAATGGGAAGGTCCAAGGGATACAGTAAACCTGCGGAGGTGCATCGGAATGTAAAACTAGTGACACAGGAAACGCTCAAAACATAGACAGTAGGAAGACTCAGTCTTCCTGTACTTAAGTCGGCATTGTGTCTCTTACATTTAATTCAGATGCAATTTCTGTGTTTCATCGTCAATGGGAATGTCCAAGGGATACAGTAAACCTGCAGAGGTGCATCGGAATGTAAAACTGGTGACACAGGAAAGGCTCAAAACATAGACAGTAGGAAGACTCAGTCTTCCTGTACTTATGTCGGCATTGTGTCTCTTATATTTATTTCCGATGAAATTTCTGTGTTTCATCGTGAATGGGACGGTCCAAGGGATATAGTAAACCTGCAGAGGTGCATCGGAAAGTAAAACTGATGACACAGGACACGCTCAAAACGTAGACAGTAGGAAGACTTAGTCTTCCTGTACTTAAGTCGGCATTGTGTCTCTTATATTTAATTGCGATGCAATTTCTGTGTTTCATCGTCAGTGTGAAGGTCCAAGGGATACAGTCAACCTGTAGAGGTGCATCGGAATGTAAAACTGGTGACACAGGAAACGCTCAAATTATAGATAGTAGGAAGACTCAGTCTTCCTGTACTTAAGTCGGCATTGTGTCTCTTATATTTAATTCCGATGCAATTTCTGTGTTTCATCGTCAATGGGAAGGTCCAAGGGATACAGTAAACCTGCAGAGGTGCATCAGAATGTAAAACTGGTGACACAGGAAACGCTCAAAACATTGACTGTAAGAAGACTGTTTTCTTGTACTTAAGTCGGCATTGTGTCTCTTATATTTAATTCCGATGTAATCTCTGTGTTTCATAGTAACTGTGAAGGTCCAAGGGATACAGTAAACCTGCAGAGGTGCATCTGAATTTAAAACTGGTGACACAGGAAACGCTCAACACATAGACAGTAGGAAGACTCAGTCTTCCTGTACTTAAGTCGGCATTGTGTCTCTTATATTTAATTCCGATGCAATTTCTGTGTTTCATCGTCAATGGGAAGGTCCAAGGGATACAGTAAACCTGCAGAGGTGTATCGGAATGTAAAACTGATGACACAGGAAACGCTCAAAACATAGACAGTAGGAAGACTCAGTCTTCCTGTACAGATCGGCATTGTGTCTCTTATATTTAATTCCGATGCAATTTCTGTGTTTCATCGTCAATGGGAAGGTCCAAGGGATACAGGAAACCTGCATAGGTGCATCGGAAAGTAAAACTGATGACACAGGAAACGCTCAAAACATAGACAGTAGGAAGCCTTAGTCTTCCTGTACTTAAGTCGGCATTGTGTCTCTTATATTTAATTTCGATGCAATTTGTGTTTCATCGTGAATGGAAAGGTCCAAGGGATACAGTAAACATGCAGAGGTGCATCGAAATGTAAAACTGGTGACACAGGAAACGCTCAAAACATTGACTGTAAGAAGACTGTTTTCTTGTACTTAAGTCGGCATTGTGTCTCTTATAGTTATTTCCGATGTAATTTCTGTGTTTCATAGTTACTGTGAAGGTCCAAGGGATACAGTAAACCTCTAGAGGTGCATCGGAATGTAAATCTGGTGACACAGGAAACGCTCAAATTATAGACAGTAGGAAGACTCAGTCTTCCTGTACTTAAGTCGGCATTGTGTCACTTAAATTTAATTCCGATGCAATTTCTGTTTTTCATCGTCAATGGGAAGGTCCAAGGGATACAGTAAACCTTGCAGAGGTGCATCAGAATGGAAAACTGGTGACACAGGAAACGCTCAAAACATAGACATTAGGAAGACTCAGTCTTCCTGTACTTAAGTCGGCATTGTGTCTCTTATATTTAATTCCGATGCAATTTCTGTGTTTCATCGTCAAAGGCAAGGTCCAAGGGATACAGTAAACCTGCAGAGGTGCATCGGAATGTAAAACTAGTGACACAGGAAACGCTCAAAACATAGACAGTAGGAAGACTCAGTCTTCCTGTACTTAAGTCGGCATTGTGTCTCTTATATTTAATTCCGATGCAATTTCTGTGTTTCATCGTCAATGGGAAGGTCCAAGGGATACAGTAAACCTGCAGAAGTGCATCGGAATGTAAAACTGGTGACACAGGAAACGTTCAAAACATAGGCAGTAGGAAGACTCAGTCATCCTGTACTTAATTGGGTATTGTGTCTCTTATATTTATTTCCGATGAAATTTCTATGTTTCATCGTGGATGGGAAGGTCTAAGGGATATAGTAAACCTGCGGAGGTGCATCGGAAAGTAAAACTGATGACACAGGAAACGCTCAAAACATAGACAGTAGGAAGACTAGTCTTCCTGTACCTAAGTCGGCATTGTGTCTCTTATATTTAATTCCGATGCAATTTCTGTGTTTCATCGTCACTGTGAAGGTCCAAGGGATACAGTAAACCTGTAGAGGTGCATCGGAATGTAAAACTGGTGACACACGAAACGTTCAAATTATAGACAGTAGGAAGACAGAGTCTTCCTGTACTTATGTCGGCATTGTGTCACTTATAATTAATTCCGATGCAATTTCTGTATTTCATCGTCAGTGGGAAGGTCCAAGGGATACAGTAAACCTGCAGCCGTGCATCTGAATTTAAAACTGGTGACACAGGAAATGCTCAACACATAGACAGTAGGAAGACTCATTCTTCCTGTACTTAAGTCGGCATTGTGTCTCTTATATTTATTTCCGATGAAATTTCTGTGTTTCATCGTGAATGGGACGGTCCAAGGGATATAGTAAACCTGCAGAGGTGCATCGGAAAGTAAAACTGATGACACAGGACACGCTCAAAACATAGACAGTAGGAAGACTTAGTCTTCCTGTACTTAAGTCGGCATTGTGTCTCTTATATTTAATTGCGATGCAATTTCTGTGTTTCATCGTCAGTGTGAAGGTCCAAGGGATACAGTCAACCTGTAGAGGTGCATCGGAATGTAAAACTGGTGACACAGGAAACGCTCAAATTATAGATAGTAGGAAGACTCAGTCTTCCTGTACTTAAGTCGGCATTGTGTCTCTTATATTTAATTCCGATGCAATTTCTGTGTTTCATCGTGAATGGGAAGGTCCAAGGGATACAGTAAACCTGCAGAGGTGCATCAGAATGTAAAACTGGTGACACAGGAAACGCTCAAAACATTGACTGTAAGAAGACTGTTTTCTTGTACTTAAGTCGGCATTGTGTCTCTTATATTTAATTCCGATGTAATTTCTGTGTTTCATAGTAACTGAGAAGGTCCAAGGGATACAGTAAACCTGCAGAGGTGCATCTGAATTTAAAACTGGTGACACAGGAAACGCTCAACACATAGACAGTAGGAAGACTCAGTCTTCCTGTACTTAAGTCGGCATTGTGTCTCTTATATTTAATTCCGATGCAATTTCTGTGTTTCATCGTCAATGGGAAGGTCCAAGGGATACAGTAAACCTGCAGAGGTGTATCGGAATGTAAAACTGATGACACAGGAAACGCTCAAAACATAGACAGTAGGAAGACTCAGTCTTCCTGTACTGATCGGCATTGTGTCTCTTATATTTAATTCCGATGCAATTTCTGTGTTTCATCGTCAATGGGAAGGTCCAAGGGATACAGGAAACCTGCATAGGTGCATCGGAAAGTAAAACTGATGACACAGGAAACGCTCAATACATAGACAGTAGGAAGCCTTAGTCTTCCTGTACTTAAGTCGGCATTGTGTCTCTTATATTTAATTTCGATGCAATTTGTGTTTCATCGTGAATGGAAAGGTCCAAGGGATACAGTAAACATGCAGAGGTGCATCGGAATGTAAAACTAGTGATACAGGAAACGCTCAAAACATAGACAGTAGGAAGACTCAGTCTTCCTGTACTTAAGTCGGCATTGTGTCTCTTATATTTAATTCCGATGCAATTTCTGTGTTTCATCGTCAATGGGAAGGTCCAAGGGATACAGTAAACCTGCAGAAGTGCATCGGAATGTAAAACTGGTGACACAGGAAACGTTCAAAACATAGGCAGTAGGAAGACTCAGTCATGCTGTACTTAATTGGGTATTGTGTCTCTTATATTTATTTCCGATGAAATTTCTATGTTTCATCGTGGATGGGAAGGTCTAAGGGATATAGTAAACCTGCAGAGGTGCATCGGAAAGTAAAACTGATGACACAGGAAACGCTCAAACATAGACAGTAGGAAGACTAGTCTTCCTGTACCTAAGTCGGCATTGTGTCTCTTATATTTAATTCCGATGCAATTTCTGTGTTTCATCGTCACTGTGAAGGTCCAAGGGATACAGTAAACCTGTAGAGGTGCATCGGAATGTAAAACTGGTGACACACGAAACGTTCAAATTATAGACAGTAGGAAGACACAGTCTTCCTGTACTTATGTCGGCATTGTGTCACTTATAATTAATTCCGATGCAATTTCTGTATTTCATCGTCAGTGGGAAGGTCCAAGGGATACAGTAAACCTGCAGCCGTGCATCTGAATTTAAAACTGGTGACACAGGAAATGCTCAACACATAGACAGTAGGAAGACTCATTCTTCCTGTACTTAAGTCGGCATTGTGTCTCTTATATTTAATTCCGATGCAATTTCTGTGTTTTATCGTCAACGGGAAGGTCCAAGGGATACAGTAAACCTGCAGAGGTGTATCGGAATGTAAAACTGATGACACAGGAAACGCTCAAAACATAGACAGTAGGAAGACTCAGTCTTCCTGTACTGATCGGCATTGTGTCTCTTATATTTAATTCCGATGCAATTTCTGTATTTCATCGCCAATGGGAAGGTCCAAGGGATACAGAAAGCCTGCAGAGGTGCATCAGAATGTAAAACTGGTGACACAGGAAACGCTCAAAACATAGACAGTAGGAAGACTCAGTCTTCCTGTACATAAGTCGGCATTGTGTCACTTATATTTATTTCCGATGAAATTTCTGTGTTTCATCGTCAATGGGAATGTCCAAGGGATACAGTAAGCCTGCAGAGGTGCATCAGAATGTAAAACTGGTGACGCAGGAAACGCTCAACACATAGACAGTAGGAAGACTCATTCTTCTGTACTTAAGTCGGCATTGTGTCTCTTATATTTAATTCCGACGCAATTTCTGTGTTTCATCGTCAATGGGAAGGTCCAAGGGATGCAGTAAACCTGCAGAGGTGCATCGGAATGTAAAACTAGTGACACAGGAAACGCTGAAATTATAGACAGTAGGAAGACTCAGTCTTCCTGTACTTAAGTCGGCATTGTGTCTCTTATATTTAATTTCCGATGCAATTTCTGTGATTCATCGTCAACAGGAAAGTCCAAGGGATACGATAAACCTGCAGAGGTGCATCAGAATGTAAAACTGGTGACACAGGAAACGCTCAAAACATAGACAGTAGGAAGATTCAGTCTTCCTGTACTTAAGTCGGCATTGTGTCTCTTATATTTAATTCCGATGCAATTTCTGTGTTTCATCGTCAATGGGAAGGTCCAAAGGATACAGTAAACCTGCAGAGGTGCATCGGAATGTTAAACTAGTGACACAGGAAACGCTCAAAACATAGACAGTAGGAAGACTCAGTCTTCCTGTACTTAAGTCGGCATTGTGTCTCTTATATTTAATTCCGATGCAATTTCTGTATTTCATCGTCAATGGGAAGGTCCAAGGGATACAGTAAACCTGCAGAGGTGCATCGTACTGTAAAACTGGTGACACAGGAAACGCTCAAAACATAGACATTAGGAAGACTCAGTCTTCCTGTACTTAAGTCGGCATTGTGTCTCTTATATTTATTTCCGATGATATTTCTGTGTTTCATCGTGAATGGGAATGTCCAAGGGATATTGTAAACCTGCAGAAGTGCATCGGAAAGTAAAACTGATGACACAGGAAACGCTCAAAACATAGACACTAGGAAGAATTAGTCTTCCTGTACTTAAGTCGGCATTGTGTTTCTTATATTTAATTGCGATGCAATTTCTGTGTTTCATCGTCAGTGTGAAGGTCCAAGGGATACAGTCAACCTGTAGAAGTGCATCGGAATGTAAAACTGGTGACACAGGAAACGCTCAAATTATAGACAGTAGGAAGACTCAGTCTTCCTGTACTTAAGTCGGCATTGTGTCTCTTATATTTAATTCCGATGCAATTTCTGTGTTTCATCGTCAATGGCAAGGTCCAAGGGATACAGTAAACCTGCAGAGGTGCATCAGAATGAAAAACTGGTGACACAGGAAACGCTCAAAACATTGACTGTAAGAAGACTGTTTTCTTGTACTTATGTCGGCATTGAGTCTCTTATATTTAATTCCGATGTAATTTCTGTGTTTCATAGTAACTGTGAAGGTCCAAGGGATACAGTAAACCTGCAGAGGTGCATCTGAATTTATAACTGGTGACACAGGAAACGCTCAACACATAGACAGTAGGAAGACTCAGTCTTCCTGTACTTAAGTCGGTATTGTGTCTCTTATATTTAATTCCGATGCAATTTCTGTGTTTCATCGGCAATGGGAAGGTCCAAGGGATACAGTAAACCTGCAGAGGTGTATCGGAGTGTAAAACTGATGACACAGGAAACGCTCAAAACATAGACAGTAGGAAGACTCAGTCTTCCTGTACTGATCGGCATTGTGTCTCTTATATTTAATTCCGATGCAATTTCTGTGTTTCATCGTGAATGGGAAGGTCCAAGGGATATAGTAAACCTGCAGAGGTGCATCGGAAATTAAAACTTATGACCAGGGAAACGCTCAAGACATAGACAGTAGGAAGACTTAGTCTTCCTGTACTTATGTCAGCATTGTGTCTCTTATATTTTATGCCGATGCAATTCCTGTGTTTCATCGTCACTGTGAAGGTCCAAGGGATACAGTAAACCTGCAGAGGTGCTTCGGAATGGAAAACTGGTGACACAGGAAACGCTCAAATTATAGACAGTAGGAAGACTCAGTCTTCCCGTACTTATGTCGGCATTGTGTTTCTTATATTTAATTCCGATGCAATTTCTGTGTTTCATCGTCAATGGGAAGGTCCAAGGGATACAGGAAACCTGCAGAGGTGGATCGGAATGTAAAACTAGTGACACAGGAAACGCTCGAAACATAGACAGTAGCAAGACTCAGTCTTCCCGTACTTATGTCTGCATTGTGTCTCTTATATTTAATTCCGATGCAATTTCTGTGTTTCATCGTCAATGGGAAGGTCCAAGGGATACAGGAAACCTGCAGAGGTGGATCGGAATGTAAAACTAGTGACACAGGAAACGCTCGAAACATAGACAGTAGCAAGACTCAGTCTTCCTGTACTTAAGTCAGCATTATGTCTCTTATATTTAATTCCGATGCAATTTCTGTGTTTCATCGTCAATGGGAAGGTCCTAGGGATACACTAAACCTGCAGAGGTGCATCGGAATGTAAAACTGGTGACACAGGAAACGCTCAACACATAGACAGTAGGAAGACTCATTCTTCCTGTACTTAAGTCGGCATTGTGTCTCTTATATTTAATTCCGTTGCAATTTCTGTGTTTCATCGTCACTGTAAAGGTCCAAGGGATACAGTAAACCTGTAGAGGTGCATCGGAATGTAAAACTGGTGACACACGAAACGCTCAAATTATAGACAGTAGGAAGACACAGTCTTCCTGTACTTAAGTCGGCATTGTGTCAATTATAATTAATTCCGATGCAATTTCTCTATTTCATCGTCAACGGGAAGGTCCAAGGGATACAGTAAACCTGCAGAGGTACATCTGAATTTAAAACTGGTGACACAGGAAACGCTCAACACATAGACAGTAGGAAGACTCATTCTTCCTGTACTTAAGTCGGCATTGTGTCTCTTATATTTAATTCCGATGCAATTTCTGTGTTTCATCGTCAATAGGAAGGTTCAAGAGATACAGTAAACCTGCAGAGGTGTATCGGAATGTAAAACTGATGACACAGGAAACGCTGAAAACATAGACGGTAGGAAGACTCAGTCTTCCTGTACTGATCGGCATTGTGTCTCTTATATTTAATTCCGATGCAATTTCTGTGTTTCATCGTCAATGGGAAGGTCCAAGGGATACAGAAAACCTGCAGAGGTGCATCAGAATGTAAAACTGGTGACATAGGAAACGCTCAAAACATAGACAGTAGGAAGACTCAGTCTTCCTGTACTTAAGTCGGCAATGTGTCTCTTATATTTATTTCCGATGAAATTTCTGTGTTTCATCGTCAATGGGAAGGTCCAAGGGATACAGTAAGCCTGCAGAGGTGCATCAGAATGTAAAACTGGTGACACAGGAAACGCTCAACACATAGACAGTGGGAAGACTCATTCTTCCTGTACTTAAGTCGGCATTGTGTCTCTTATATTTAATTCCGACGCAATTTCTGTGTTTCATCGTCAATGGGAAGGACCAAGGGATACAGTAAACCTGCAGAGGTGCATCGGAATGTAAAACTAGTGACACAGGAAACGCTGAAATTATAGACAGTAGGAAGACTCAGTCTTCCTGTACTTAAGTCGGCATTGTGTCTCTTATATTTAATTTCCGATGCAATTTCTGTGATTCATCGTCAACAGGAAAGTCCAAGGGATACGATAAACCTGCAGAGGTGCATCAGAATGTAAAACTGGTGACACAGGAAACGCTCAAAACATAGACAGTAGGAAGATTCAGTCTTCCTGTACTTAAGTCGGCATTGTGTCTCTTATATTTAATTCCGATGCAATTTCTGTGTTTCATCGTCAATGGGAAGGTCCAAAGGATACAGTAAACCTGCAGAGGTGCATCGGAATGTTAAACTAGTGACACAGGAAACGCTCAAAACATAGACAGTAGGAAGACTCAGTCTTCCTGTACTTAAGTCGGCATTGTGTCTCTTATATTTAATTCCGATGCAATTTCTGTATTTCATCGTCAATGGGAAGGTCCAAGGGATACAGTAAACCTGCAGAGGTGCATCGTACTGTAAAACTGGTGACACAGGAAACGCTCAAACATAGACATTAGGAAGACTCAGTCTTCCTGTACTTAAGTCGGCATTGTGTCTCTTATATTTATTTCCGATGATATTTCTGTGTTTCATCGTGAATGGGAATGTCCAAGGGATATTGTAAACCTGCAGAAGTGCATCGGAAAGTAAAACTGATGACACAGGAAACGCTCAAAACATAGACACTAGGAAGAATTAGTCTTCCTGTACTTAAGTCGGCATTGTGTTTCTTATATTTAATTGCGATGCAATTTCTGTGTTTCATCGTCAGTGTGAAGGTCCAAGGGATACAGTCAACCTGTAGAAGTGCATCGGAATGTAAAACTGGTGACACAGGAAACGCTCAAATTATAGACAGTAGGAAGACTCAGTCTTCCTGTACTTAAGTCGGCATTGTGTCTCTTATATTTAATTCCGATGCAATTTCTGTGTTTCATCGTCAATGGGAAGGTCCAAGGGATACAGTAAACCTGCAGAGGTGCATCAGAATGTAAAACTGGTGACACAGGAAACGCTCAAAACATTGACTGTAAGAAGACTGTTTTCTTGTACTTAAGTCGGCATTGAGTCTCTTATATTTAATTCCGATGTAATTTCTGTGTTTCATAGTAACTGTGAAGGTCCAAGGGATACAGTAAACCTGCAGAGGTGCATCTGAATTTATAACTGGTGACACAGGAAACGCTCAACACATAGACAGTAGGAAGACTCAGTCTTCCTGTACTTAAGTCGGCATTGTGTCTCTTATATTTAATTCCGATGCAATTTCTGTGTTTCATCGGCAATGGGAAGGTCCAAGGGATACAGTAAACCTGCAGAGGTGTATCGGAGTGTAAAACTGATGACACAGGAAACGCTCAAAACATAGACAGTAGGAAGACTCAGTCTTCCTGTACTGATCGGCATTGTGTCTCTTATATTTAATTCCGATGCAATTTCTGTGTTTCATCGTGAATGGGAAGGTCCAAGGGATATAGTAAACCTGCAGAGGTGCATCGGAAATTAAAACTGATGACCAGGGAAACGCTCAAGACATAGACAGTAGGAAGACTTAGTCTTCCTGTACTTATGTCAGCATTGTGTCTCTTATATTTTATGCCGATGCAATTCCTGTGTTTCATCGTCACTGTGAAGGTCCAAGGGATACAGTAAACCTGCAGAGGTGCTTCGGAATGGAAAACTGGTGACACAGGAAACGCTCAAATTATAGACAGTAGGAAGACTCAGTCTTCCCGTACTTATGTCGGCATTGTGTCTCTTATATTTAATTCCGATGCAATTTCTGTGTTTCATCGTCAATGGGAAGGTCCAAGGGATACAGGAAACCTGCAGAGGTGGATCGGAATGTAAAACTAGTGACACAGGAAACGCTCGAAACATAGACAGTAGCAAGACTCAGTCTTCCCGTACTTATGTCTGCATTGTGTCTCTTATATTTAATTCCGATGCAATTTCTGTGTTTCATCGTCAATGGGAAGGTCCAAGGGATACAGGAAACCTGCAGAGGTGGATCGGAATGTAAAACTAATGACACAGGAAACGCTCGAAACATAGACAGTAGCAAGACTCAGTCTTCCTGTACTTAAGTCAGCATTATGTCTCTTATATTTAATTCCGATGCAATTTCTGTGTTTCATCGTCAATGGGAAGGTCCTAGGGATACACTAAACCTGCAGAGGTGCATCGGAATGTAAAACTGGTGACACAGGAAACGCTCAACACATAGACAGTAGGAAGACTCATTCTTCCTGTACTTAAGTCGGCATTGTGTCTCTTATATTTAATTCCGTTGCAATTTCTGTGTTTCATCGTCACTGTAAAGGTCCAAGGGATACAGTAAACCTGTAGAGGTGCATCGGAATGTAAAACTGGTGACACACGAAACGCTCAAAATTTAGACAGTAGGAAGACACAGTCTTCCTGTACTTAAGTCGGCATTGTGTCAATTATAATTAATTCCGATGCAATTTCTCTATTTCATCGTCAACGGGAAGGTCCAAGGGATACAGTAAACCTGCAGAGGTACATCTGAATTTAAAACTGGTGACACAGGAAACGCTCAACACATAGACAGTAGGAAGACTCATTCTTCCTGTACTTAAGTCGGCATTGTGTCTCTTATATTTAATTCCGATGCAATTTCTGTGTTTCATCGTCAATAGGAAGGTTCAAGAGATACAGTAAACCTGCAGAGGTGTATCGGAATGTAAAACTGATGACACAGGAAACGCTGAAAACATAGACGGTAGGAAGACTCAGTCTTCCTGTACTGATCGGCATTGTGTCTCTTATATTTAATTCCGATGCAATTTCTGTGTTTCATCGTCAATGGGAAGGTCCAAGGGATACAGAAAACCTGCAGAGGTGCATCAGAATGTAAAACTGGTGACATAGGAAACGCTCAAAACATAGACAGTAGGAAGACTCAGTCTTCCTGTACTTAAGTCGGCATTGTGTCTCTTATATTTATTTCCGATGAAATTTCTGTGTTTCATCGTCAATAAGAAGGTCCAAGGGATACAGTAAGCCTGCAGAGGTGCATCAGAATGTAAAACTGGTGACACAGGAAACGCTCAACACATAGACAGTGGGAAGACTCATTCTTCCTGTACTTAAGTCGGCATTGTGTCTCTTATATTTAATTCCGACGCAATTTCTGTGTTTCATCGTCAATGGGAAGGACCAAGGGATACAGTAAACCTGCAGAGGTGCATCGGAATGTAAAACTAATGACACAGAAAACGCTAAAGCATAGACAGTAAGAAGACTCAGTCTTCCTGTACTTAAGTCGGCATTGTGTCTCTTATATTTATTTCCGATGAAATTTCTGTGTTTCATCGTGAATGGGAAGGTCCAAGGGATATAGTAAACCTGCAGAGGTGCATCGGAAATTAAAACTGATGACCAGGGAAACGCTCAAAACATAGACAGTAGAAAGACTTAGTCTTCCTGTACTTATGTCGGCATAGTGTCTCTTATATTTTATGCCGATGCAATTCCTGTGTTTCATCGTCACTGTGAAGGTCCAAGGGATACAGTAAACCTGCAGAGGTGCTTCGGAATGGAAAACTGGTGACACAGGAAACGCACAAATTATAGACAGTAGGAAGACTCAGTCTTCCCGTACTTATGTCGGAATTGTGTCTCTTATATTTAATTCCGATGCAATTTCTGTGTTTCATCGTCAATGGGAAGGTCCAAGGGATACAGGAAACCTGCAGAGGTGGATCGGAATGTAAAACTAGTGACACAGGAAACGCTCGAAACATAGACAGTAGCAAGACTCAGTCTTCCCGTACTTATGTCGGCATTGTGTCTCTTATATTTAATTCCGATGCAATTTCTGTGTTTCATCGTCAATGGGAAGGTCCAAGGGATACAGGAAACCTGCAGAGGTGGGTCGGAATGTAAAACTAGTGACACAGGAAACGCTCGAAACATAGACATTAGCAAGACTCAGTCTTCCTGTACTTAAGTCAGCATTATGTCTCTTATATTTAATTCCGATGCAATTTCTGTGTTTCATCGTCAATGGGAAGGTCCAAGGGATACACTAAACCTGCAGAGGTGCATCGGAATGTAAAACTGGTGACACAGGAAACGGTCAAAACATAGACAGTAGGAAGACTCAGTCTTCCTGTACTTAAGTCGGCATTGTGTCTCTTATATTTATTTCCTTTGAAATTTCTGTGTTTCATCGTGAGTGGGAAGATCCAAGGGATATAGTAAACCTGCAGAGGTGCATCGGAAAGTAAAACTGATGACACAGGAAACGCTCAAAACATAGACAGTAGGAAGACTTAGTCTTCCTGTACTTATATCGGCATTGTGTCTCTTATATTTTATGCCGATGCAATTCCTGTGTTTCATCGTCACTGTGAAGGTCCAAGGGATACAGTAAACCGGCAGAGGTGCATCGGAATGGAAAACTGGTGACACAGGAAACGCTCAAACATTGACCGTAAGAAGACTGTTTTCTTGTACGTAAGTTGGCATTGTGTCTCTTATATTTAATTTCGATGCAATTTCTGTGTTTCATCATCAATGGGAAGGTCCAAGGAATACAGGAAACCTGCAGAGATGCATCGGAATGTAAAACTGGTGACACAGGAAACGCACAAACATAGCCTGCAGGAAGACTCAGTCTTCCTGTACATAAGTCGGCATTGTGTCTCTTATATTTAATTCCGATGCAATTTCTGTGTTTCATCGTCACTGTGAAGGTCCAAGGGATACAGTAAACCTGTAGAGGTGCATCGGAATGTAAAACTGGTGACACACGAAACGCTCAAATTATAGACAGTAGGAAGACACAGTCTTCCTGTACTTAAGTCGGCATTGTGTCACTTATAATTAATTCCGATGAAATTTCTCTATTTCATCGTCAATGGGAAGGTCCAAGGGATACAGTAAACCTGCAGAGGTGCATCTGAATTTAAAACTGGTGACACAGGAAACGCTCAACACATAGACAGTAGGAAGACTCATTCTTCCTGTACTTAAGTCGGCATTGTGTCTCTTATATTTAATTCCGATGCAATTTCTGTGTTTCATCGTCAATAGGAAGGTCCAAGGGATACAGTAAACCTGCAGAGGTGCATCGGAATGCAAAACTAGTGACACAGGAAACGCTCAAAACATAGACAGTAGGAAGACTCAGTCTTCCTGTACTTAAGTGGGCATTGTGTCTCTTATATTTAATTCCGATGCAATTTCTGTGTTTCATCGTCACTGTGAAGGTCCAAGGGATACAGTAAACCTGTAGAGGTGCATCGGAATGTAAAACTGGTGACACACGAAACGCTCAAATTATAGACAGTAGGAAGACTCAGTCTTCCCGTACTTAAGTCGGAATTGTGTCTCTTATATTTAATTCCGATGCAATTTCTGTGTTTCATCATCAATGGGAAGATCCAAGGGATATAGTAAACCTGCAGAGGTGCATCGGAAAGTAAAACTGATGACACAGGAAACGCTCAAAACATAGTCAGTAGGAAGACTTAGTCTTCCTGTACTTAAGTCGGCATTGTGTCTCTTATATTTAATTCCGATGTAATTTCTGTTTTTCATCGTCAATAGGAAGGTCCAAGGGATACAGTAAACCTGCAGAGGTGCATCGGAATGTAAAACTGATGACACAGTAGACGCTCAAAGCATAGACAGTAGGATGACTCAGTCTTCCTGTACTTAAGTCGGCATTGTGTCTCTTATACTTAATTCCGATGCAATTTCTGTGTTTCATCGTCAATGGGAAGGTCCAAGGGATACAGTAAACCTGCAGAGGTGCATCAGAATGTAAAACTGGTGACACAGGAAACGCTCAAACATTGACCGTACGGAGACTGTTTTCTTGTACTTAAGTTGGCATTGTGTCTCTTATATTTAATTTCGATGCAATTTCTGTGTTTCATCATCAATGGAAAGGTCCAAGGGATACAGGAAACCTGCAGAGGTGCATCGGAATGTAAAACTGGTGACACAGGAAACGCACAAACATAGACAGTAGGAAGACTCAGTCTTCCTGTACTTAAGTCAGCATTGTCTCTCTTATATTTAATTCCGATGCAATTTCTGTGTTTCATCGTCAATGGGAAGGTCCAAGGGATACAGTAAACCTGCAGAGGTGCATCGGAATGCAAAACTAGTGACACAGGAAACGCTCAAAACATAGACAGTAGGAAGACTCAGTCTTCCTGTACTTAAGTCGAGATTTTGTCTCTTATATTTAATTCCGGTGCAATTTCTGTGTTTCATCGTCAATGGGAAGGTCCAAGGGATACAGTAAACCTGCAGAGGTGCATCGGAATGTAAAACTGGTGACACAGGAAACGCTAAAGCATAGACAGTAAGAAGACTCAGTCTTCCTGTACTTAAGTCGGCATTGTGTCTCTTATATTTATTTCCGATGAAATTTCTGTGTTTCATCGTGAATGGGAAGGTCCAAGGGATATAGTAAACCTGCAGAGGTGCATCGGAAAGTAAAACTGATGACCAGGGAAACGCTCAAAACATAGACAGTAGGAAGACTTAGTCTTCCTGTACTTAAGTCGGCATTGTGTCTCTTATATTTAATTCCGATGTAATTTCTGTTTTTCATCGTCAATGGGAAGGTCCAAGGGATACAGTAAACCTGCAGAGGTGCATCGGAATGTAAAACTGATGACACAGAAGACGCTCAAAGCATAGACAGTAGGATGACTCAGTCTTCCTGTACTTAAGTGGGCATTGTGTCTCTTATATTTAATTCCGATGCAATTTCTGTGTTTCATCGTCACTGTGAAGGTCCAAGGGATACAGTAAACCTGTAGAGGTGCATCGGAATGTAAAACTGGTGACACACGAAACGCTCAAATTATAGACAGTAGGAAGACTCTGTCTTCCCGTACTTAAGTCGGCATTGTGTCTCTTATATTTAATTCCGATGCAATTTCTGTGTTTCATCGTCAATGGGAAGATCCAAGGGATATAGTAAACCTGCAGAGGTGCATCGGAAAGTAAAACTGATGACACAGGAAACGCTCAAAACATAGACAGTAGGAAGACTTAGTCTTCCTGTACTTAAGTCGGCATTGTGTCTCTTATATTTAATTCCGATGTAATTTCTGTTTTTCATCGTCAATGGGAAGGTCCAAGGGATACAGTAAACCTGCAGAGGTGCATCGGAATGTAAAACTGATGACACACAAGACGCTCAAAGCATAGACAGTAGGATGACTCAGTCTTCCTGTACTTAAGTCGGCATTGTGTCTCTTATACTTAATTCCGATGCAATTTCTGTGTTTCATCGTCAATGGGAAGGTGCAAGGTATACAGTCAACCTGCAGAGGTGCATCAGAATGTAAAACTGGTGACACAGGAAACGCTCAAACATTGACCGTACGGAGACTGTTTTCTTGTACTTATGTCGGCATTGTGTCTCTTATATTTAATTCCGATGCAATTTCTGTGTTTCATCGTCAATGGGAAGGTCCAAGGGATACAGGAAAGCTGCAGAGGTGGATCGGAATGTAAAACTAGTGACACAGGAAACGCTCGAAACATAGACAGTAGCAAGACTCAGTCTTCCTGTACTTAAGTCAGCATTATGTCTCTTATATTTAATTCCGATGCAATATCTGTGTTTCATCGTCAATGGGAAGGTCCAAGGGATACACTAAACCTGCAGAGGTGCATCGGAATGTAAAACTGGTGACACAGGAAACGCTCAAAACATAGACAGAAGGAAGACTCAGCCTTCCTGTACTTAAGTCGGCATTGTGTCTCTTATATTTATTTCCTTTGAAATTTCTGTGTTTCATCGTGAGTGGGAAGATCCAAGGGATATAGTAAACCTGCAGAGGTGCATCGGAAATTAAAACTGATGACCAGGGAAATGCTCAAAACATAGACAGTAGGAAGACTTAGTCTTCCTGTACTTATGTCGGCATTGTGTCTCTTATATTTTATGCCGATGCAATTCCTGTGTTTCATCGTCACTGTGAAGGTCCAAGGGATACAGTAAACCTGCAGAGGTGCTTCGGAATGGAAAACTGGTGACACAGGAAACGCTCAAATTATAGACAGTAGGAAGACTCAGTCTTCCCGTACTTATGTCGGCATTGTGTCTCTTATATTTAATTCCGATGCAATTTCTGTGTTTCATCGTCAATGGGAAGGTCCAAGGGATACAGGAAACCTGCAGAGGTGGATCGGAATGTAAAACTAGTGACACAGGAAACGCTCGAAAGATAGACAGTAGCAAGACTCAGTCTTCCTGTACTTAAGTCAGCATTATGTCTCTTATATTTAATTCCGATGCAATTTCTGTGTTTCATCGTCAATGGGAAGGTCCAAGGGATACACTAAACCTGCAGAGGTGCATCGGAATGTAAAACTGGTGACACAGGAAACGCTCAAAACATAGACAGTAGGAAGACTCAGTCTTCCTGTACTTAAGTCGGCATTGTGTCTCTTATATTTATTTCCTTTGAAATTTCTGTGTTTCATCGTGAGTGGGAAGATCCAAGGGATATAGTAAACCTGCAGAGGTGCATCGGAAAGTAAAACTGATGACACAGGAAACGCTCAAAACATAGACAGTAGGAAGACTTAGTCTTCCTGTACTTAAGTCGGCATTGTGTCTCTTATATTTAATTCCGATGTAATTTATGTTTTTCATCGTCAATGGGAAGGTGCAAGGGATACAGTAAACCTGCAGAGGTGCATCGGAATGTAAAACTGATGACACAGAAAACTCTCAAAGCATAGACAGTAGGATGACTCAGTCTTCCTGTACTTAAGTCGGCATTGTGTCTCTTATACTTAATTTCGATGCAATTTCTGTGTTTCATTATCAATGGGAAGGTCCAAGGAATACAGGAAACCTGCAGAGATGCATCGGAATGTAAAACTGGTGACACAGGAAACGCACAAACATAGACTGTAGGAAGACTCAGTCTTCCTGTACTTAAGTCAGCATTATGTCTCTTATATTTAATTCCGATGCAATTTCTGTGTTTCATCGTCAATGGGAAGATCCAAGGGATACAGTAAACCTGCAGAGGTGCATCGGAATGCAAAACTAGTGACACAGGAAACGCTCAAAACATAGACAGTAGGAAGGCTCAGTCTTCCTGTACTTAAGTCGGCATTGTGTCTCTTATATTTAATTCCGATGCAATTTCTGTGTTTCATCGTCACTGTGAAGGTCCAAGGGATACAGTAAACCTGTAGAGGTGCATCGGAATGTAAAACTGGTGACACACGAAACGCTCAAATTATAGACAGTAGGAAGACACAGTCTTCCTGTACTTAAGTCGGCATTGTGTCACTTATAATTAATTCCGATGAAATTTCTCTATTTCATCGTCAATGGGAAGGTCCAAAGGATACAGTAAACCTGCAGAGGTGCATCTGAATTTAAAACTGGTGACACAGGAAACGCCCAACACATAGACAGTAGGAAGACTCATTCTTCCTGTACTTAAGTCGGCATTGTGTCTCTTATATTTAATTCCGATGCAATTTCTGTGTTTCATCGTCAATAGGAAGGTCCAAGGGATACAGTAAACCTGCAGAGGTGCATCGGAAAGTAAAACTGACGACACAGGAAACGCTCAAAACATATTAGTCTTCCTGTACTTAAGTCGGCATTGTGTCTCTTATATTTAATTCCGATGTAATTTCTGTTTTTCATCGTCAATGGGAAGGTCCAAGGGATACAGTAAACCTGCAGGGGTGCATCGGAATGTAAAACTGATGACACAGAAAACGCGCAAAGCATAGACAGTAGGATGACTCAGTCTTCCTGTACTTAAGTCGGCATTGTGTCTCTTATACTTAATTCCGATGCAATTTCTGTGTTTCATCGTCAATGGGAAGGTCCAAGGGATACAGTAAACCTGCAGAGGTGCATCAGAATGTAAAACTGGTGACACAGGAAACGCTCAAACATTGACCGTACGGAGACTGTTTTCTTGTACTTAAGTTGGCATTGTGTCTCTTATATTTAATTTCGATGCAATTTCTGTGTTTCATCATCAATGGAAAGGTCCAAGGGATACAGGAAACCTGCAGAGGTGCATCGGAATGTAAAACTGGTGACACAGGAAACGCACAAACATAGACAGTAGGAAGACTCAGTCTTCCTGTACTTAAGTCAGCATTGTCTCTGTTATATTTAATTCCGATGCAATTTCTGTGTTTCATCGTCAATGGGAAGGTCCAAGGGATACAGTAAACCTGCAGAGGTGCATCGGAATGCAAAACTAGTGACACAGGAAACGCTCAAAACATAGACAGTAGGAAGACTCAGTCTTCCTGTACTTAAGTGGAGATTTTGTCTCTTATATTTAATTCCGGTGCAATTTCTGTGTTTCATCGTCAATGGGAAGGTCCAAGGGATACAGTAAACCTGCAGAGGTGCATCGGAATGTAAAACTGGTGACACAGGAAACGCTAAAGCATAGACAGTAAGAAGACTCAGTCTTCCTGTACTTAAGTCGGCATTGTGTCTCTTATATTTATTTCCGATGAAATTTCTGTGTTTCATCGTGAATGGGAAGGTCCAAGGGATATAGTAAACCTGCAGAGGTGCATCGGAAATTAAAACTGATGACCAGGGAAACGCTCAAAACATAGACAGTAGGAAGACTTAGTCTTCCTGTACTTAAGTCGGCATTGTGTCTCTTATATTTAATTCCGATGTAATTTCTGTTTTTCATCGTCAATGGGAAGGTCCAAGGGATACAGTAAACCTGCAGAGGTGCATCGGAATGTAAAACTGATGACACAGAAGACGCTCAAAGCATAGACAGTAGGATGACTCAGTCTTCCTGTACTTAAGTGGGCATTGTGTCTCTTATATTTAATTCCGATGCAATTTCTGTGTTTCATCGTCACTGTGAAGGTCCAAGGGATACAGTAAACCTGTAGAGGTGCATCGGAATGTAAAACTGGTGACACACGAAACGCTCAAATTATAGACAGTAGGAAGACTCAGTCTTCCCGTACTTAAGTCGGCATTGTGTCTCTTATATTTAATTCCGATGCAATTTCTGTGTTTCATCGTCAATGGGAAGATCCAAGGGATATAGTAAACCTGCAGAGGTGCATCGGAAAGTAAAACTGATGACACAGGAAACGCTCAAAACATAGACAGTAGGAAGACTTAGTCTTCCTGTACTTAAGTCGGCATTGTGTCTCTTATATTTAATTCCGATGTAATATCTGTTTTTCATCGTCAATGGGAAGGTCCAAGGGATACAGTAAACCTGCAGAGGTGCATCGGAATGTAAAACTGATGACACAGAAGACGCTCAAAGCATAGACAGTAGGATGACTCAGTCTTCCTGTACTTAAGTCGGCATTGTGTCTCTTATACTTAATTCCGATGCAATTTCTGTGTTTCATCGTCAATGGGAAGGTGCAAGGTATACAGTCAACCTGCAGAGGTGCATCAGAATGTAAAACTGGTGACACAGGAAACGCTCAAACATTGACCGTACGGAGACTGTTTTCTTGTACTTATGTCGGCATTGTGTCTCTTATATTTAATTCCGATGCAATTTCTGTGTTTCATCGTCAATGGGAAGGTCCAAGGGATACAGGAAACCTGCAGAGGTGGATCGGAATGTAAAACTAGTGACACAGGAAACGCTCGAAACATAGACAGTAGCAAGACTCAGTCTTCCTGTACTTAAGTCAGCATTATGTCTCTTATATTTAATTCCGATGCAATATCTGTGTTTCATCGTCAATGGGAAGGTCCAAGGGATACACTAAACCTGCAGAGGTGCATCGGAATGTAAAACTGGTGACACAGGAAACGCTCAAAACATAGACAGAAGGAAGACTCAGCCTTCCTGTACTTAAGTCGGCATTGTGTCTCTTATATTTATTTCCTTTGAAATTTCTGTGTTTCATCGTGAGTGGGAAGATCCAAGGGATATAGTAAACCTGCAGAGGTGCATCGGAAATTAAAACTGATGACCAGGGAAACGCTCAAAACATAGACAGTAGGAAGACTTAGTCTTCCTGTACTTATGTCGGCATTGTGTCTCTTATATTTTATGCCGATGCAATTCCTGTGTTTCATCGTCACTGTGAAGGTCCAAGGGATACAGTAAACCTGCAGAGGTGCTTCGGAATGGAAAACTGGTGACACAGGAAACGCTCAAATTATAGACAGTAGGAAGATTCAGTCTTCCCGTACTTATGTCGGCATTGTGTCTCTTATATTTAATTCCGATGCAATTTCTGTGTTTCATCGTCAATGGGAAGGTCCAAGGGATACAGGAAACCTGCAGAGGTGGATCGGAATGTAAAACTAGTGACACAGGAAACGCTCGAAAGATAGACAGTAGCAAGACTCAGTCTTCCTGTACTTAAGTCAGCATTATGTCTCTTATATTTAATTCCGATGCAATTTCTGTGTTTCATCGTCAATGGGAAGGTCCAAGGGATACACTAAACCTGCAGAGGTGCATCGGAATGTAAAACTGGTGACACAGGAAACGCTCAAAACATAGACAGTAGGAAGACTCAGTCTTCCTGTACTTAAGTCGGCATTGTGTCTCTTATATTTATTTCCTTTGAAATTTCTGTGTTTCATCGTGAGTGGGAAGATCCAAGGGATATAGTAAACCTGCAGAGGTGCATCGGAAAGTAAAACTGATGACACAGGAAACGCTCAAAACATAGACAGTAGGAAGACTTAGTCTTCCTGTACTTAAGTCGGCATTGTGTCTCTTATATTTAATTCCGATGTAATTTATGTTTTTCATCGTCAATGGGAAGGTGCAAGGGATACAGTAAACCTGCAGAGGTGCATCGGAATGTAAAACTGATGACACAGAAAACTCTCAAAGCATAGACAGTAGGATGACTCAGTCTTCCTGTACTTAAGTCGGCATTGTGTCTCTTATACTTAATTTCGATGCAATTTCTGTGTTTCATTATCAATGGGAAGGTCCAAGGAATACAGGAAACCTGCAGAGATGCATCGGAATGTAAAACTGGTGACACAGGAAACGCACAAACATAGACTGTAGGAAGACTCAGTCTTCCTGTACTTAAGTCAGCATTATGTCTCTTATATTTAATTCCGATGCAATTTCTGTGTTTCATCGTCAATGGGAAGATCCAAGGGATACAGTAAACCTGCAGAGGTGCATCGGAATGCAAAACTAGTGACACAGGAAACGCTCAAAACATAGACAGTAGGAAGGCTCAGTCTTCCTGTACTTAAGTCGGCATTGTGTCTCTTATATTTAATTCCGATGCAATTTCTGTGTTTCATCGTCACTGTGAAGGTCCAAGGGATACAGTAAACCTGTAGAGATGCATCGGAATGTAAAACTGGTGACACACGAAACGCTCAAATTATAGACAGTAGGAAGACACAGTCTTCCTGTACTTAAGTCGGCATTGTGTCACTTATAATTAATTCCGATGAAATTTCTCTATTTCATCGTCAATGGGAATGTCCAAGGGATACAGTAAACCTGCAGAGGTGCATCTGAATTTAAAACTGGTGACACAGGAAACGCCCAACACATAGACAGTAGGAAGACTCATTCTTCCTGTACTTAAGTCGGCATTGTGTCTCTTATATTTAATTCCGATGCAATTTCTGTGTTTCATCGTCAATAGGAAGGTCCAAGGGATACAGTAAACCTGCAGAGGTGCATCGGAAAGTAAAACTGACGACACAGGAAACGCTCAAAACATATTAGTCTTCCTGTACTTAAGTCGGCATTGTGTCTCTTATATTTAATTCCGATGTAATTTCTGTTTTTCATCGTCAATGGGAAGGTCCAAGGGATACAGTAAACCTGCAGGGGTGCATCGGAATGTAAAACTGATGACACAGAAAACGCGCAAAGCATAGACAGTAGGATGACTCAGTCTTCCTGTACTTAAGTCGGCATTGTGTCTCTTATACTTAATTCCGATGCAATTTCTGTGTTTCATCGTCAATGGGAAGGTCCAAGGGATACAGTAAACCTGCAGAGGTGCATCAGAATGTAAAACTGGTGACACAGGAAACGCTCAAACATTGACCGTACGGAGACTGTTTTCTTGTACTTAAGTTGGCATTGTGTCTCTTATATTTAATTTCGATGCAATTTCTGTGTTTCATCATCAATGGAAAGGTCCAAGGGATACAGGAAACCTGCAGAGTTGCATCGGAATGTAAAACTGGTGACACAGGAAACGCACAAACATAGACAGTAGGAAGACTCAGTCTTCCTGTACTTAAGTCAGCATTGTCTCTCTTATATTTAATTCCGATGCAATTTCTGTGTTTGATCGTCAATGGGAAGGTCCAAGGGATACAGTAAACCTGCAGAGGTGCATCGGAATGCAAAACTAGTGACACAGGAAACGCTCAAAACATAGACAGTAGGAAGACTCAGTCTTCCTGTACTTAAGTCGGGATTGTGTCTCTTATATTTAATTCCGGTGCAATTTCTGTGTTTCATCGTCAATGGGAAGGTCCAAGGGATACAGTAAACCTGCAGAGGTGCATCGGAATGGAAAACTGGTGACACAGGAAACGCTAAAGCATAGACAGTAAGAAGACTCAGTCTTCCTGTACTTAAGTCGGCATTGTGTCTCTTATATTTATTTCCGATGAAATTTCTGTGTTTCATCGTGAATGGGAAGGTCCAAGGGATATAGTAAACCTGCAGAGGTGCATCGGAAATTAAAACTGATGACCAGGGAAACGCTCAAAACATAGACAGTAGGAAGACTCAGTCTTCCTGTACTTAAGTGGGCGTTGTGTCTCTTATATTTAGTTCCGATGCAATTTCTGTGTTTCATCGTCACTGTGAAGGTCCAAGGGATACAGTAAACCTGTAGAGGTGCATCGGAATGTAAAACTGGTGACACACGAAACGCTCAAATTATAGACAGTAGGAAGACTCAGTCTTCCCGTACTTAAGTCGGCATTGTGTCTCTTATATTTAATTCCGATGCAATTTCTGTGTTTCATCGTCAATGGGAAGGTCCAAGGGATACAGGAAACCTGCAGAGGTGGATCGGAATGTAAAACTAGTGACACAGGAAACGCTCAAAAAATAGACAGTAGGAAGACTCAGTCTTCCTGTACTTAAGTCAGCATTATGTCTCTTATATTTAATTCCGATGCAATTTCTGTGTTTCATCGTGAGTGGGAAGATCCAAGGGATATAGTAAACCTGCAGAGGTGCATCGGAAAGTAAAACTGATGACACAGGAAACGCTCAAAACATATTAGTCTTCCTGTACTTAAGTCGGCATTGTGTCTCTTATATTTAATTCCGATGTAATTTCTGTTTTTCATCGTCAATGGGAAGGTCCAAGGGATACAGTAAACCTGCAGGGGTGCATCGGAATGTAAAACTGATGACACAGAAAACGCTCAAAGCATAGACAGTAGGATGACTCAGTCTCCCTGTACTTAAGTCGGCATTGTGTCTCTTATACTTAATTCCGATGCAATTTCTGTGTTTCATCGTCAATGGGAAGGTCCAAGGGATACAGTAAACCTGCAGAGGTGCATCAGAATGTAAAACTGGTGACACAGGAAACGCTCAAACATTGACCGTACGGAGACTGTTTTCTTGTACTTAAGTCGGCATTGTGTCTCTTTTATTTAATTTCGATGCAATTTCTGTGTTTCATCATCAATGGAAAGGTCCAAGGGATACAGGAAACCTGCAGAGGTGCATCGGAATGTAAAACTGGTGACACAGGAAACGCACAAACATAGACAGTAGGAAGACTCAGTCTTCCTGTACTTAAGTCAGCATTGTCTCTCTTATATTTAATTCCGATGCAATTTCTGTGTTTCATCGTCAATGGGAAGGTCCAAGTGATACAGTAAACCTGCAGAGGTGCATCGGAATGCAAAACTAGTGACACAGGAAACGCTCAAAACATAGACAGTAGGAAGACTCAGTCTTCCTATACTTAAGTCGGGATTGTGTCTCTTATATTTAATTCCGGTGCAATTTCTGTGTTTCATCGTCAATGGGAAGGTCCAAGGGATACTGTAAACCTGCAGAGGTGCATCGGAATGTAAAACTGGTGACACAGGAAACGCTAAAGCATAGACAGTAAGAAGACTCAGTCTTCCTGTACTTAAGTCGGCATTGTGTCTCTTATATTTATTTCCGATGAAATTTCTGTGTTTCATCGTGAATGGGAAGGTCCAAGGGATATAGTAAACCTGCAGAGGTGCATCGGAAATTAAAACTGATGACCAGGGAAACGCTCAAAACATAGACAGTAGGAAGACTCAGTCTTCCTGTACTTAAGTCGGCATTGTGTCTCTTATATTTAATTCCGATGCAATTTCTGTGTTTCATCGTCACTGTGAAGGTCCAAGGGATACAGTAAACCTGTAGAGGTGCATCGGAATGTAAAACTGGTGACACACGAAACGCTCAAATTATAGACAGTAGGAAGACACAGCCTTCCTATACTTAAGTCGGCATTGTGTCTCTTATATTTAATTCCGATGTAATTTCTGTTTTTCATCGTCAATGGGAAGGTCCAAGGGATACAGTAAACCTGCAGGGGTGCTTCGGAATGTAAAACTGATGACACAGAAAACGCTCAAAGCATAGACAGTAGGATGACTCAGTCTTCCTGTACTTAAGTCGGCATTGTGTCTCTTATACTTAATTCCGATGCAATTTCTGTGTTTCATCGTCAATGGGAAGGTCCAAGGGATACAGTAAACCTGCAGAGGTGCATCAGAATGTAAAACTGGTGACACAGGAAACGCTCAAACATTGACCGTACGGAGACTGTTTTCTTGTACTTAAGTTGGCATTGTGTCTCTTATATTTAATTTCGATGCAATTTCTGTGTTTCATCATCAATGGAAATGTCCAAGGGATACAGGAAACCTGCAGAGGTGCATCGGAATGTAAAACTGGTGACACAGGAAACGCACAAACATAGACAGTAGGAAGACTCAGTCTTCCTGTACTTAAGTCGGCATTGTGTCTCTTATATTTAATTCCGATGCAATTTCTGTGTTTCATCGTCACTGTGAAGGTCCAAGGGATACAGTAAACCTGCAGAGGTGCATCGGAATGCAAAACTAGTGACACAGGAAACGCTCAAAACATAGACAGTAGGAAGACTCAGTCTTCCTGTACTTAAGTGGGCATTGTGTCTCTTATATTTAATTCCGATGCAATTTCTGTGTTTCATCGTCACTGTGAAGGTCCAAGGGATACAGTAAACCTGTAGAGGTGCATCGGAATGTAAAACTGGCGACACACGTAACGCTCAAATTATAGACAGTAGGAACACTCAGTCTTTCCGTACTTAAGTCGGCATTGTGTCTCTTATATTTAATTCCGATGCAATTTCTGTGATTCATCGTGAGTGGGAAGATCCAAGGGATATAGTAAACCTGCAGAGGTGCATCGGAAAGTAAAACTGATGACACAGGAAACGCTCAAAACATATTAGTCTTCCTGTACTTAAGTCGGCATTGTGTCTCTTATATTTAATTCCGATGTAATTTCTGTTTTTCATCGTCAATGGGAAGGTCCAAGGGATACAGTAAACCTGCAGAGGTGCATCGGAATGCAAAACTAGTGACACAGGAAACGCTCAAAACATAGACAGTAGGAAGACTCAGTCTTCCTATACTTAAGTCGGGATTGTGTCTCTTATATTTAATTCCGGTGCAATTTCTGTGTTTCATCGTCAATGGGAAGGTCCAAGGGATACAGTAAACCTGCAGAGGTGCATCGGAATGTAAAACTGGTGACACAGGAAACGCTAAAGCATAGACAGTAAGAAGACTCAGTCTTCCTGTACTTAAGTCGGCATTGTGTCTCTTATATTTATTTCCGATGAAATTTCTGTGTTTCATCGTGAATGGGAAGGTCCAAGGGATATAGTAAACCTGCAGAGGTGCATCGGAAATTAAAACTGATGACCAGGGAAACGCTCAAAACATAGACAGTAGGAAGACTCAGTCTTCCTGTACTTAAGTCGGCATTGTGTCTCTTATATTTATTTCCGATGAAATTTCTGTGTTTCATCGTGAATGGGAAGGTCCAAGGGATATAGTAAACCTGCAGAGGTGCATCGGAAATTAAAACTGGTGACACAGGAAACGCACAAACATAGACAGTAGGAAGACTCAGTCTTCCTGTACTTAAGTCGGCATTGTGTCTCTTATATTTAATTCCGATGCAATTTCTGTGTTTCATCGTCACTGTGAAGGTCCAAGGGATACAGTAAACCTGCAGAGGTGCATCGGAATGCAAAACTAGTGACACAGGAAACGCTCAAAACATAGACAGTAGGAAGACTCAGTCTTCCTGTACTTAAGTGGGCATTGTGTCTCTTACATTTAATTCCGATGCAATTTCTGTGTTTCATCGTCACTGTGAAGGTCCAAGGGATACAGTAAACCTGTAGAGGTGCATCGGAATGTAAAACTGGCGACACACGTAACGCTCTAATTATAGACAGTAGGAACACTCAGTCTTTCCGTACTTAAGTCGGGATTGTGTCTCTTATATTTAATTCCGGTGCAATTTCTGTGTTTCATCGTCAATGGGAAGGTCCAAGGGATACAGGAAACCTGCAGAGGTGCATCGGAATGTAAAACTGGTGACACAGGAAACGCACAAACATAGACAGTAGGAAGACTCAGTCTTCCTGTACTTAAGTCAGCATTGTCTCTCTTATATTTAATTCCGATGCAATTTCTGTGGTTCATCGTCAATGGGAAGGTCCAAGGGATACAGTAAACCTGCAAAGGTGCATCGGAATGCAAAACTAGTGACACAGGAAACGCTCAAAACATAGACAGTAGGAAGACTCAGTCTTCATGCACTTAAGTCGGGATTGTGTCTCTTATATTTAATTCCGGTTCAATTTCTGTGTTTCATCGTCAATGGGAAGGTCCAAGGGATACAGTAAACCTGCAGAGGTGCATCGGAATGTAAAACTGGTGACACAGGAAACGCTAAAGCATAGACAGTACGAAGACTCAGTCTTCCCGTACTTATGTCGGTATTGTGTCTCTTATATTTAATTCCGATGCAATTTCTGTGTTTCATCGTCAATGGGAAGGTCCAAGGGATACAGGAAACCTGCAGAGGTGGATCGAAATGTAAAACTAGTGACACAGGAAACGCTCGAAACATAGACAGTAGCAAGACTCAGTCTTCCTGTACTTAAGTCGGCATTGTGTCACTTATAATTAATTCCGATGCAATTTCTGTGTTTCATCGTCAATGGGAAGGTCCAAGGAATACACTAAACCTGCAGAGGTGCATCGGAATGTAAAACTGGTGACACAGGAAACGCTCAAAACATAGACAGTAGGAAGACTCAGTCTTCCTGTACTTAAGTCGGCATTGTGTCTCTTATATTTATTTCCTTTGAAATTTCTGTGTTTCATCGTGAGTGGGAAGATCCAAGGGATATAGTAAACCTGCAGAGGTGCATCGGAAAGTAAAACTGATGACACAGAAAACTCTCAAAGCATAGACAGTAGGATGACTCAGTCTTCCTGTACTTAAGTCGGCATTGTGTCTCTTATACTTAATTCCGATGCAATTTCTGTTTTTCATCGTCAATGGGAAGGTGCAAGGGATACAGTAAACCTGCAGAGGTGCATCGGAATGTAAAACTGATGACACAGAAAACTCTCAAAGCATAGACAGTAGGATGACTCAGTCTTCCTGTACTTAAGTCGGCATTGTGTCTCTTATACTTAATTCCGATGCAATTTCTGTGTTTCATCGTCAATGGGAAGGTCCAAGGGATACAGTAAACCTGCAGAGGTGCATCAGAATGTAAAACTGATGACACAGGAAACGCTCAAAGCATAGACAGTAGGAAGACTCAGTCTTCCTGTACTTCAGTCCGCATTGTGTCTCTTATATTTAATTCCGATGCAATTTCTGTGTTTCATCGTCAATGGGAAGGTCCAATGGATACAGAAAACCTGCAGAGGTGCATCAGAATGTAAAACTGGTGACACAGGAAACGCTCAAAACATAGACAGTAGGAAGACTTAGTCTCTCTGTACTTAAGTCGGCATTGTGTCTCTTATATTTAATTCCGATGCGATTTCTGTGTTACATCGACAATGGGAAGGTCCAAGGGATACAGTAAACCGGCAGAGGTGCATCGGAATGTAAAACTGGTGACACAGGAAACGCTCAAACATTGACCGTACGAAGACTGTTTTCTTGTACTTAAGTTGGCATTGTGTCTCTTATATTTAATTCCGATGCAATTTCTGTGTTTCATCGTCAATAGGAAGGTCCAAGGGATACAGTAAACCTGCAGAGGTGCATCGGAATGCAAAACTAGTGACACAGGAAACGCTCAAAACATAGACAGTAGGAAGACTCAGTCTTCGTGTACTTAAGTGGGCATTGTGTCTCTTATATTTAATTCCGATGCAATTTCTGTGTTTCATCGTCACTGTGAAGGTCCAAGGGATACAGTAAACCTGTAGAGGTGCATCGGAATGTAAAACTGGTGACACACGAAACGCTCAAATTATAGACAGTAGGAAGACTCAGTCTTCCCGTACTTAAGTCGGCATTGTGTCTCTTATATTTAATTCCGATGCAATTTCTGTGTTTCATCGTCAATGGGAAGGTCCAAGGGATACAGGAAACCTGCAGAGGTGGATCGGAATGTAAAACTAGTGACACAGGAAACGCTCAAAACATAGACGGTAGGAAGACTCAGTCTTCCTGTACTTAAGTCAGCATTATGTCTCTTATATTTAATTCCGATGCAATTTCTGTGTTTCATCGTGAGTGGGAAGATCCAAGGGATATAGTAAACCTGCAGAGGTGCATCGGAAAGTAATACTGATGACACAGGAAACGCTCAAAACATATTAGTCTTCCTGTACTTAAGTCGGCATTGTGTCTTTTATATTTAATTCCGATGTAATTTCTGTTTTTATCGTCAATGGGAAGGTCCAAGGGATACAGTAAACCTGCAGAAGTGCATCGGAATGTAAAACTGATGACACAGAAAACGCTCAAAGCATAGACAGTAGGATGACTCAGTCTTCCTGTACTTAAGTCGGCATTGTGTCTCTTATACTTAATTCCGATGCAATTTCTGTGTTTCATCGTCAATGGGAAGGTCCAAGGGATACAGTAAACCTGCAGAGTTGCATCAGAATGTAAAACTGGTGACACAGGAAACGCACAAACATTGGCCGTACGAAGACTGTTTTCTTGTACTTATATTGGCATTGTGTCTCTTATATTTAATTTCGATGCAATTTCTGTGTTTCATCATCAATGGGAAGGTCCAAGGGATACAGGAAACCTGCAGAGGTGCATCGGAATGTTAAACTGGTGACACAGGAAACGCACAAACATAGACAGTAGGAAGACTCAGTCTTCCTGTACTTATGTCGGAATTGTCTCTCTTATATTTAATTCCGATGCAATTTCTGTGTTTCATCGTCAATGGGAAGGTCCAAGGGATACAGTAAACCTGCAGAGGTGCATCGGAATGCAAAACTAGTGACACAGGAAACGCTCAAAGCATAGACAGTAGGAGACTCAGTCTTCCTGTACTTAAGTCGGCATTGTGTCTCTTATATTTAATTCCGATGCAATTTCTGTGTTTCATCGTCAATGGGAAGGTCCAAGGGATACAGTAAACCTGCAGAGGTGCATCGGAATGTAAAACTGGTGACACAGGAAACGCTCAAAACATAGACAGTAGGAAGACTCAGTCTTCCTGTACTTATGTCGGCATTGTGTCTCTTATATTTAATTCCGATGCAATTCCTGTGTTTCATCGTCACTGGGAAGGTCCAAAGGATATAGTAAACCTGCAGAGGTGCATCGGAAAGTAAAACTGATGACACAGGATACGCTCAAAACATAGACAGTAGGAAGACTTAGTATTCCTGTACTTAAGTCAGCATTATGTCTCTTATATTTAATTCCGATGCAATTTCTGTGTTTCATCGTCAATGGGAAGGTCCAAGGGATACACTAAACCTGCACAGGTGCATCGGAATGTAAAACTGGTGACACAGGAAACGCTCAAAACATAGACAGTAGGAAGACTCAGTCTTCCTGTACTTAAGTCGGCATTGTGTCTCTTATATTTATTTCCTTTGAAATTTCTGTGTTTCATCGTGAGTGGGAAGATCCAAGGGATACAGTAAACCTGCAGAGTTGCATCGGAAAGTAAAACTGATGACACAGGAAACGCTCAAAACATAGACAGTAGGAAGACTTAGTCTTCCTGTACTTAAGTCGGCATTGTGTCTCTTATATTTAATTTCGATGCAATTTCTGTGTTTCATCATCAATGGGAAGGTCCAATGGATACAGGAAACCTGCAGAGGTGCATCGGAATGTAAAACTGGTGACACAGGAAACGCACAAACATAGACAGCAGGAAGACTCAGTCTTCCTGTACTTAAGTCAGCATTATGTCTCTTAAATTTAATTCCGATGCAATTTCTGTGTTTCATCGTCACTGTGAAGGTCCAAGGGATACAGTAAACCTGTAGAGGTGCATCGGAATGTAAAACTGGTGACACACGAAACGATCAAATTATAGACAGTAGGAAGACACAGTCTTCCTGTACTTAAGTCGGCATTGTGTCACTTATAATTAATTCCGATGCAATTTCTCTATTTCATCGTCAATGGGAAGGTCCAAGGGATACAGTAAACCTGCAGAGGTGTATCTGAATTTAAAACTGGTGACACAGGAAACGCTCAACACATAGACAGTAGGAAGACTCATTCTTCCTGTACTTAAGCCGGCATTGTGTCTCTTATATTTAATTCCGATGCAATTTCTGTGTTTCATCGTCAATAGGAAGGTCCAAGGGATACAGTAAACCTGCAGAGGTGCATCGGAAAGCAAAAGTAGTGACACAGGAAACGCTCAAAACATAGACAGTAGGAAGACTCAGTCGTCCTGTACTTAAGTGGGCATTGTGTCTCTTATATTTAATTCCGATGCAATTTCTGTGTTTCATCGTCACTGTGAAGGTCCAAGGGAAACAGTAAACCGGTAAAGGTTCATCGGAATGTAAAACTGGTGACACACGAAACGCTCAAATTATAGACAGTAGGAAGACTCAGTCTTCCCGTACTTAAGTCGGCATTGTGTGTCTTATATTTAATTCCGATGCAATTTCTGTGTTTCATCGTCAATGGGAAGGTCCAAGGGATACAGGAAACCTGCAGAGGTGGATCGGAATGTAAAACTAGTGACACAGGAAACGCTCAAAACATAGACAGTAGGAAGACTCAGTCTTCCTGTACTTAAGTCAGCATTATGTCTCTTATATTTAATTCCGATGCAATTTCTGTGTTTCATCGTCAATGGGAAGGTCCAAGGGATACAGTAAACCTGCAGAGGTGCATCGGAATGTAAAACTGATGACACAGGAAACGCTCAAAACATAGACAGTAGGAAGACTCAGTCTTCCTATACTTAAGTCGGCATTGTGTCTCTTATATTTATTTCCGATGCAATTTCTGTGTTTCATCGTGAGTGGGAAGATCCAAGGGATATAGTAAACCTGCAGAGGTGCATCGGAAAGTAAAACTGATGACACAGGAAACGCTCAAAACATATTAGTCTTCCTGTACTTAAGTCGGCATTGTGTCTCTTATATTTAATTCCGATGTAATTTCTGTTTTTCATCGTCCATGGGAAGGTCCAAGGGAAACAGTAAACCTGCAGAAGTGCATCGGAATGTAAAACTGATGACACAGAAAACGCTCAAAGCATAGACAGTAGGATGACTCAGTCTTCCTGTACTTAAGTCGGCATTGTGTCTCTTATACTTAATTCCGATGCAATTTCTGTGTTTCATCGTCAATGGGAAGGTCCAAGGGATACAGTAAACCTGCAGCGTTGCATCAGAATGTAAAACTGGTGACACAGGAAACGCTCAAACATTGACCGTACGAAGACTGTTTTCTTGTACTTATATTGGCATTGTGTCTCTTATATTTAATTTCGATGCAATTTCTGTGTTTCATCATCAGTGGGAAGGTCCAAGGGATACAGGAAACCTGCAGAGGTGCATCGGAATGTTAAACTGGTGACACAGGAAACGCACAAACATAGACAGTAGGAAGACTCAGTCTTCCTGTACTTAAGTCGGAATTGTCTCTCTTATATTTAATTCCGATGCAATTTCTGTGTTTCATCGTCAATGGGAAGGTCCAAGGGATACAGTAAACCTGCAGAGGTGCATCGGAATGCAAAACTAGTGACACAGGAAACGCTCAAAGCATAGACAGTAGGAGACTCAGTCTTCCTGTACTTAAGTCGGCATTGTGTCTCTTATATTTAATTCCGATGCAATTTCTGTGTTTCATCGTCAATGGGAAGGTCCAAGGGATACAGTAAACCTGCAGAGGTGCATCGGAATGTAAAACTGGTGACACAGGAGACGCTCAAAACATAGACAGTAGGAAGACTCAGTCTTCCTGTACTTATGTCGGCATTGTGTCTCTTATATTTAATTCCGATGCAATTCCTGTGTTTCATCGTCACTGGGAAGGTCCAAAGGATATAGTAAACCTGCAGAGGTGCATCGGAAAGTAAAACTGATGACACAGGATACGCTCAAAACATAGACAGTAGGAAGACTTAGTATTCCTGTACTTAAGTCAGCATTATGTCTCTTATATTTAATTCCGATGCAATTTCTGTGTTTCATCGTCAATGGGAAGGTCCAAGGGATACACTAAACCTGCACAGGTGCATCGGAATGTAAAACTGGTGACACAGGAAACGCTCAAAACATAGACAGTAGGAAGACTCAGTCTTCCTGTACTTAAGTCGGCATTGTGTCTCTTATATTTATTTCCTTTGAAATTTCTGTGTTTCATCGTGAGTGGGAAGATCCAAGGGATACAGTAAACCTGCAGAGTTGCATCGGAGAGTAAAACTGATGACACAGGAAACGCTCAAAACATAGACAGTAGGAAGACTTAGTCTTCCTGTACTTAAGTCGGCATTGTGTCTCTTATATTTAATTTCGATGCAATTTCTGTGTTTCATCATCAATGGGAAGGTCCAATGGATACAGGAAACCTGCAGAGGTGCATCGGAATGTAAAACTGGTGACACAGGAAACGCACAAACATAGACAGCAGGAAGACTCAGTCTTCCTGTACTTAAGTCAGCATTATGTCTCTTAAATTTAATTCCGATGCAATTTCTGTGTTTCATCGTCACTGTGAAGGTCCAAGGGATACAGTAAACCTGTAGAGGTGCATCGGAATGTAAAACTGGTGACACACGAAACGATCAAATTATAGACAGTAGGAAGACACAGTCTTCCTGTACTTAAGTCGGCATTGTGTCACTTATAATTAATTCCGATGCAATTTCTCTATTTCATCGTCAATGGGAAGGTCCAAGGGATACAGTAAACCTGCAGAGGTGTATCTGAATTTAAAACTGGTGACACAGGAAACGCTCAACACATAGACAGTAGGAAGACTCATTCTTCCTGTACTTAAGCCGGCATTGTGTCTCTTATATTTAATTCCGATGCAATTTCTGTGTTTCATCGTCAATAGGAAGGTCCAAGGGATACAGTAAACCTGCAGAGGTGCATCGGAAAGCAAAAGTAGTGACACAGGAAACGCTCAAAACATAGACAGTAGGAAGACTCAGTCGTCCTGTACTTAAGTGGGCATTGTGTCTCTTATATTTAATTCCGATGCAATTTCTGTGTTTCATCGTCACTGTGAAGGTCCAAGGGAAACAGTAAACCGGTAAAGGTTCATCGGAATGTAAAACTGGTGACACACGAAACGCTCAAATTATAGACAGTAGGAAGACTCAGTCTTCCCGTACTTAAGTCGGCATTGTGTGTCTTATATTTAATTCCGATGCAATTTCTGTGTTTCATCGTCAATGGGAAGGTCCAAGGGATACAGGAAACCTGCAGAGGTGGATCGGAATGTAAAACTAGTGACACAGGAAACGCTCAAAACATAGACAGTAGGAAGACTCAGTCTTCCTGTACTTAAGTCAGCATTATGTCTCTTATATTTAATTCCGATGCAATTTCTGTGTTTCATCGTCAATGGGAAGGTCCAAGGGATACAGTAAACCTGCAGAGGTGCATCGGAATGTAAAACTGATGACACAGGAAACGCTCAAAACATAGACAGTAGGAAGACTCAGTCTTCCTATACTTAAGTCGGCATTGTGTCTCTTATATTTATTTCCGATGCAATTTCTGTGTTTCATCGTGAGTGGGAAGATCCAAGGGATATAGTAAACCTGCAGAGGTGCATCGGAAAGTAAAACTGATGACACAGGAAACGCTCAAAACATATTAGTCTTCCTGTACTTAAGTCGGCATTGTGTCTCTTATATTTAATTCCGATGTAATTTCTGTTTTTCATCGTCCATGGGAAGGTCCAAGGGAAACAGTAAACCTGCAGAAGTGCATCGGAATGTAAAACTGATGACACAGAAAACGCTCAAAGCATAGACAGTAGGATGACTCAGTCTTCCTGTACTTAAGTCGGCATTGTGTCTCTTATACTTAATTCCGATGCAATTTCTGTGTTTCATCGTCAATGGGAAGGTCCAAGGGATACAGTAAACCTGCAGCGTTGCATCAGAATGTAAAACTGGTGACACAGGAAACGCTCAAACATTGACCGTACGAAGACTGTTTTCTTGTACTTATATTGGCATTGTGTCTCTTATATTTAATTTCGATGCAATTTCTGTGTTTCATCATCAGTGGGAAGGTCCAAGGGATACAGGAAACCTGCAGAGGTGCATCGGAATGTTAAACTGGTGACACAGGAAACGCACAAACATAGACAGTAGGAAGACTCAGTCTTCCTGTACTTAAGTCGGAATTGTCTCTCTTATATTTAATTCCGATGCAATTTCTGTGTTTCATCGTCAATGGGAAGGTCCAAGGGATACAGTAAACCTGCAGAGGTGCATCGGAATGCAAAACTAGTGACACAGGAAACGCTCAAAGCATAGACAGTAGGAGACTCAGTCTTCCTGTACTTAAGTCGGCATTGTGTCTCTTATATTTAATTTCGATGCAATTTCTGTGTTTCATCATCAATGGGAAGGTCCAAGGGATACAGTAAACCTGCAGAGGTGCATCGGAATGTAAAACTGGTGACACAGGAAACGCTCAAAACATAGACAGTAGGAAGACTCAGTCTTCCTGTACTTATGTCGGCATTGTGTCTCTTATATTTAATTCCGATGCAATTCCTGTGTTTCATCGTCACTGGGAAGGTCTAAAGGATATAGTAAACCTGCAGAGGTGCTTCGGAAAGTAAAACTGATGACACAGGATACGCTCAAAACATAGACAGTAGGAAGACTCAGTCTTCCTGTACTTAAGTCGGCATTGTGTCTCTTATATTTATTTCCTTTGAAATTTCTGTGTTTCATCGTGAGTGGGAAGATCCAAGGGATATAGTAAACCTGCAGAGTTGCATCGGAAAGTAAAACTGATGACACAGGAAACGCTCAAAACATAGACAGTAGGAAGACTTAGTCTTCCTGTACTTAAGTCGGCATTGTGTCTCTTATATTTAATTTCGATGCAATTTCTGTGTTTCATCATCAATGGGAAGGTCCAAGGGATACAGTAAACCTGCAGAGGTGCATCGGAATGCAAAACTAGTGACACAGGAAACGCTCAAAACATAGACAGTAGGAAGACTCAGTCTTCCTGTACTTAAGTCGGCATTGTGTCTCTTATATTTAATTCCGATGCAATTTCTGTGGTTCATCGTCACTGTGAAGGTCCAAGGGATACAGTAAACCTGTAGAGGTGCATCGGAATGTAAAACTGGTGACACACGAAACGCTCAAATTATAGACAGTAGGAAGACACAGTCTTCCTGTACTTATGTCGGCATTGTGTCACTTATAATTAATTCCGATGCAATTTCTCTATTTCATCGTCAATGGGAAGGTCCAAGGGATACAGTAAACCTGCTGAGGTGTATCTGAATTTAAAACTGGTGACACAGGAAACGCTCAACACATAGACAGTAGGAAGACTCATTCTTCCTGTACTTAAGCCGGCATTGTGTCTCTTATATTTAATTCCGATGCAATTTCTGTGTTTCATCGTCAATAGGAAGGTCCAAGGGATACAGTAAACCTGCAGAGGTGCATCGGAATGCAAAAGTAGTGACACAGGAAACGCTCAAAACATAGACAGTAGGAAGACTCAGTCGTCCTGTACTTAAGTGGGCATTGTGTCTCTTATATTTAATTCCGATGCAATTTCTGTGTTTCATCGTCACTGTGAAGGTCCAAGGGAAACAGTAAACCTGTAGAGGTTCATCGGAATGTAAAACTGGTGACACACGAAACGCTCAAATTATAGACAGTAGGAAGACTCAGTCTTCCCGTACTTAAGTCGGCATTGTGTCTCTTATATTTAATTCCGATGCAATTTCTGTGTTTCATCGTCAATGGGAAGGTCCAAGGGATACAGGAAACCTGCAGAGGTGGATCGGAATGTAAAACTAGTGACACAGGAAACGCTCAAAACATAGACAGTAGGAAGACTCAGTCTTCCTGTACTTAAGTCAGCATTATGTCTCTTATATTTAATTCCGATGCAATTTCTGTGTTTCATCGTCAATGGGAAGGTCCAAGGGATACAGTAAACCTGCAGAGGTGCATCGGAATGTAAAACTGGTGACACAGGAAACGCTCAAAACATAGACAGTAGGAAGACTCAGTCTTCCTTTACTTAAGTCGGCATTGTGTCTCTTATATTTATTTCCGATGCAATTTCTGTGTTTCATCGTGAGTGGGAAGATCCAAGGGATATAGTAAACCTGCAGAGGTGCATCGGAAAGTAAAACTGATGACACAGGAAACGCTCAAAACATATTAGTCTTCGTGTACTTAAGTCGGCATTGTGTCTCTTATATTTAATTCCGATGTAATTTCTGTTTTTCATCGTCAATGGGAAGGTCCAAGGGAAACAGTAAACCTGCAGAAGTGCATCGGAATGTAAAACTGATGACACAGAAAACGCTCAAAGCATAGACAGTAGGATGACTCAGTCTTCCTGTACTTAAGACGCCATTGTGTCTCTTATACTTAATTCCGATGCAATTTCTGTGTTTCATCGTCAATGGGAAGGTCCAAGGGATACAGTAAACCTGCAGCGTTGCATCAGAATGTAAAACTGGTGACACAGGAAACGCTCAAACATTGACCGTACGAAGACTGTTTTCTTGTACTTATATTGGCATTGTGTCTCTTATATTTAATTTCGATGCAATTTCTGTGTTTCATCGTCAATGGGAAGGTCCAAGGGATACAGTAAACCTGCAGAGGTGCATCGGAATGTAAAATTGGTGACACAGGAAACGCTCAAAACGTAGACAGTAGGAAGACTCAGTCTTCCTGTACTTACGTCGGCATTGTGTCTCTTATATTTATTTCCGATGAAATTTCTGTGTTTCATCGTGAATGGGAAGGTCCAAGGGATATAGTAAACCTGCAGAGGTGCACCGTAAATTAAAACTGATGACACAGGAAACGCTCAAAACATAGACAGTAGGAAGACTTAGTCTTCCTGTACTTATGTCGGCATTGTGTCTCTTATATTTAATTCCGATGCAATTCCTGTGTTTCATCGTCACTGTGAAGGTCCAAGGGATACAGTAAACCTGCAGAGGTGCATCGGAATGAAAAACTGATGACACAGAAAACTCCCAAAGCATAGACAGTAGGATGACTCAGTCTTCCTGTAGTTAAGTAGGCATTGTGTCTCTTATACTTAATTCCGATGCAATTTCTGTGTTTCATCGTCAATGGGAAGGTCCAAGGGATACAGTAAACCTGCAGAGGTGCATCGGAATGCAAAACTAGTGACACAGGAAACGCTCAAAACATAGACAGTAGGAAGGCTCAGTCTTCCTGTACTTAAGTCGGCATTGTGTCTCTTATATTTAATTCCGATGCAATTTCTGTGTTTCATCGTCACTGTGAAGGTCCAAGGGATACAGTAAACCTGCAGAGGTGCATCGGAATGCAAAACTTGTGACACAGGAAACGCTCAACACATTGACAGTAGGAAGACTCATTCTTCCTGTACTTAAGTCGGCATTGTGTCTCTTATATTTAATTCCGATGCAATTTCTGTGTTTCATCGTCAATAGGAAGTTCCAAGGGATACAGTAAACCTGCAGAGGTGCATCGGAAAGTAAAACTGATGACACAGGAAACGCTCAAAACATATTAGTCTTCCTGTACTTAAGTCGGCATTGTGTCTCTTATATTTAATTCCGATGTAATTTCTGTTTTTCATCGTCAATGGGAAGGTCCAAGGGATACAGTAAACCTGCAGGGGTGCATCGGAATGTAAAACTGATGACACAGAAAACGCTCAAAGCATAGACAGTAGGATGACTCAGTCTTCCTGTACTTAAGTCGGCATTGTGTCTCTTATACTTAAATCCGATGCAATTTCTGTGTTTCATCGTCAATGGGAAGGTCCAAGTAATACAGTAAACCTGCAGAGGTGCATCAGAATGTAAAACTGGTGACACAGGAAACGCTCAAACATTGACCGTACGGAGACTGTTTTCTTGTACTTAAGTTGGCATTGTGTCTCTTATATTTAATTTCGATGCAATTTCTGTGTTTCATCATCAATGGAAAGGTCCAAGGGATACAGGAAACCTGCAGAGGTGCATCGGAATGTAAAACTGGTGACACAGGAAACGCACAAACAGAGACAGTAGGAAGACTCAGTCTTCCTGTACTTAAGTCAGCATTGTCTCTCTTATATTTAATTCCGATGCAATTTCTGTGTTTCATCGTCAATGGGAAGGTCCAAGGGATACAGTAATCCTGCAGAGGTGCATCGGAATGCAAAACTAGTGACACAGGAAACGCTCAAATCATAGACAGTAGGAAGACTCAGTCTTCCTGTACTTAAGTCGGGATTGTGTCTCTTATATTTAATTCCGGTGCAATTTCTGTGTTTCATCGTCAATGGGAAGGTCCAAGGGATACAGTAAACCTGCAGAGGTGCATCGGAATGTAAAACTGGTGACACACGAAACGCTAAAGCATAGACAGTAAGAAGACTCAGTCTTCCTGTACTTAAGTCGGCATTGTGTCTCTTATATTTATTTCCGATGAAATTTCTGTGTTTCATCGTGAATGGGAAGTTCCAAGGGATATAGTAAACCTGCAGAGGTGCATCGGAAATTAAAACTGATGACCAGGGAAACGCTAAAAACATAGACAGTAGGAAGACTCAGTCTTCCTGTACTTAAGTGGGCATTCTGTCTCTTATATTTAATTCCGATGCAATTTCTGTGTTTCATCGTCACTGTGAAGGTCCAAGGGATACAGTAAACCTGTAGAGGTGCATCGGAATGTAAAACTGGTGACACACGAAACGCTCAAATTATAGACAGTAGGAAGACTCAGTCTTCCCGTACTTAAGTCGGCATTGTGTCTCTTATATTTAATTCCGATGCAATTTCTGTGTTTCATCGTCAATGGGAAGGTCCAAGGGATACAGGAAACCTGCAGAGGTGGATCGGAATGTAAAACTAGTGACACAGGAAACGCTCAAAACATAGACAGTAGGAAGACTCAGTCTTCCTGTACTTAAGTCAGCATTATGTCTCTTATATTTAATTCCGATGCAATTTCTGTGTTTCATCGTGAGTGGGAAGATCCAAGGGATATAGTAAACCTGCAGAGGTGCATCGGAAAGTAAAACTGATGACACAGGAAACGCTCAAAACATATTAGTCTTCCTGTACTTAAGTCGGCATTGTGTCTCTTATATTTAATTCCGATGTAATTTCTCTTTTTCATCGTCAATGGGAAGGTCCAAGGGATACAGTAAACCTGCAGGGGTGCATCGGAATGTAAAACTGATGACACAGAAAACGCTCAAAGCATAGACAGTAGGATGACTCAGTCTTCCTGTACTTAAGTCGGCATTGTGTCTCTTATACTTAAATCCGATGCAATTTCTGTGTTTCATCGTCAATGGGAAGGTCCAAGGGATACAGTAAACCTGCAGAGGTGCATCAGAATGTAAAACTGGTGACACAGGAAACGCTCAAACATTGACCGTACGGAGACTGTTTTCTTGTACTTAAGTTGGCATTGTGTCTCTTATATTTAATTTCGATGCAATTTCTGTGTTTCATCATCAATGGAAAGGTCCAAGGGATACAGGAAACCTGCAGAGGTGCATCGGAATGTAAAACTGGTGACACAGGAAACGCACAAACAGAGACAGTAGGAAGACTCAGTCTTCCTGTACTTAAGTCAGCATTGTCTCTCTTATATTTAATTCCGATGCAATTTCTGTGTTTCATCGTCAATGGGAAGGTCCAAGGGATACAGTAAACCTGCAGAGGTGCATCGGAATGCAAAACTAGTGACACAGGAAACGCTCAAAACATAGACAGTAGGAAGACTCAGTCTTCCTGTACTTAAGTCGGGATTGTGTCTCTTATATTTAATTCCGGTGCAATTTCTGTGTTTCATCGTCAATGGGAAGGTCCAAGGGATACAGTAAACCTGCAGAGGTGCATCGGAATGTAAAACTGGTGACACAGGAAACGCTAAAGCATAGACAGTAGGAAGACTCAGTCTTCCTGTACTTAAGTCGGCATTGTGTCTCTTATATTTATTTCCGATGAAATTTCTGTGTTTCATCGTGAATGGGAAGGTCCAAGGGATATAGTAAACCTGCAGAGGTGCATCGGAAATTAAAACTGATGACCAGGGAAACGCTCAAAACATAGACAGTAGGAAGACTCAGTCTTCCTGTACTTAAGTGGGCATTCTGTCTCTTATATTTAATTCCGATGCAATTTCTGTGTTTCATCGTCACTGTGAAGGTCCAAGGGATACAGTAAACCTGTAGAGGTGCATCGGAATGTAAAACTGGTGACACACGAAACGCTCAAATTATAGACAGTAGGAAGACTCAGTCTTCCCGTACTTAAGTCGGCATTGTGTCTCTTATATTTAATTCCGATGCAATTTCTGTGTTTCATCGTCAATGGGAAGGTCCAAGGGATACAGGAAACCTGCAGAGGTGGATCGGAATGTAAAACTAGTGACACAGGAAACGCTTAAAACATAGACAGTAGGAAGACTCAGTCTTCCTGTACTTAAGTCAGCATTATGTATCTTATATTTAATTCCGATGCAATTTCTGTGTTTCATCGTGAGTGGGAAGATCCAAGGGATATAGTAAACCTGCAGAGGTGCATCGGAAAGTAAAACTGATGACACAGGAAACGCTCAAAACATATTAGTCTTCCTGTACTTAAGTCGGCATTGTGTCTCTTATATTTAATTCCGATGTAATTTCTGTTTTTCATCGTCAATGGGAAGGTCCAAGGGATACAGTCAACCTGCAGGGGTGCATCGGAATGTAAAACTGATGACACAGAAAACGCTCAAAGCATAGACAGTAGGATGACTCAGTCTTCCTGTACTTAAGTCGGCATTGTGTCTCTTATACTTAATTCCGATGCAATTTCTGTGTTTCATCGTCAATGGGAAGGTCCAAGGGATACAGTAAACCTGCAGAGGTGCATCAGAATGTAAAACTGGTGACACAGGAAACGCTCAAACATTGACCGTACGGAGACTGTTTTCTTGTACTTAAGTTGGCATTGTGTCTCTTATATTTAATTTCAATGCAATTTCTGTGTTTCATCATCAATGGAAAGGTCCAAGGGATACAGGAAACCTGCAGAGGTGCATCGGAATGTAAAACTGGTGACACAGGAAACGCACAAACATAGACAGTAGGAAGACTCAGTCTTCCTGTACTTAAGTCAGCATTGTCTCTCTTATATTTAATTCCGATGCAATTTCTGTGTTTCATCGTCAATGGGAAGATCCAAGGGATACAGTAAACCTGCAGAGGTGCATCGCAATGCAAAACTAGTGACACAGGAAACGCTCAAAACATAGACAGTAGGAAGACTCAGTCTTCCTGTACTTATGTCTTGATTGTGTCTCTTATATTTAATTCCGGTGCAATTTCTGTGTTTCATCGTCAATGGGAAGGTCCAAGGGATACAGTAAACCTGCAGAGGTGCATCGGAATGTAAAACTGGTGACACAGGAAACGCTAAAGCATAGACAGTAAGAAGACTCAGTCTTCCTGTACTTAAGTCGGCATTGTGTCTCTTATATTTATTTCCGATGAAATTTCTGTGTTTCATCGTGAATGGGAAGGTCCAAGGGATATAGTAAACCTGCAGAGGTGCATCGGAAATTAAAACTGATGACCAGGGAAACGCTCAAAACATAGACAGTAGGAAGACTCAGTCTTCCTGTACTTAAGTCGGCATTGTGTCTCTTATATTTAATTCCGATGCAATTTCTGTGTTTCATCGTCACTGTGAAGGTCCAAGGGATACAGTAAACCTGTAGAGGTGCATCGGAATGTAAAACTAGTGACACACGAAACGCTCAAATTATAGACAGTAGGAAGACACAGTCTTCCTGTACTTAAGTCGGCATTGTGTCTCTTATATTTAATTCCGATGCAATTTCTGTTTTTCATCGTCAATAGGAAGGTCCAAGGGATACAGTAAACCTGCAGAGGAGCATCGGAATGCAAAACTAGTGACACAGGAAACGCTCAAAACATAGACAGTAGGAAGACTCAGTCTTCCTGTACTTAAGTGGGCATTGTGTCTCTTATATTTAATTCCGATGCAATTTCTGTGTTTCATCGTCACTGTGAAGGTCCAAGGGATACAGTAAACCTGTAGAGGTGCATCGGAATGTAAAACTGGCGACACACGAAACGCTCAAATTATAGACAGTAGGAAGACTCAGTCTTCCCGTACTTAAGTCGGCATTGTGTCTCTTATATTTAATTCCGATGCAATTTCTGTGATTCATCGTGAGTGGGAAGATCCAAGGGATATAGTAAACCTGCAGAGGTGCATCGGAAAGTAAAACTGATGACACAGGAAACGCTCAAAACATATTAGTCTTCCTGTACTTAAGTCGGCATTGTGTCTCTTATATTTAATTCCGATGTAATTTCTGTTTTTCATCGTCAATGGGAAGGTCCAAGGGATACAGTAAACCTGCAGGGGTGCTTCGGAATGTAAAACTGATGACACAGAAAACGCTCAAAGCATAGACAGTAGGATGACTCAGTCTTCCTGTACTTAAGACGGCATTGTGTCTCTTATACTTAATTCCGATGCAATTTCTGTGTTTCATCGTCAATGGGAAGGTCCAAGGGATACAGTAAACCTGCAGAGGTGCATCAGAATGTAAAACTGGTGACACAGGAAACGCTCAAACATTGACCGTACGGAGACTGTTTTCTTGTACTTAAGTTGGCATTGTGTCTCTTATATTTAATTTCGATGCAATTTCTGTGTTTCATCATCAATGGAAATGTCCAAGGGATACAGGAAACCTGCAGAGGTGCATCGGAATGTAAAACTGGTGACACAGGAAACGCACAAACATAGACAGTAGGAAGACTCAGTCTTCCTGTACTTAAGTCAGCATTGTCTCTCTTATATTTAATTCCGATGCAATTTCTGTGGTTCATCGTCAATGGGAAGGTCCAAGGGATACAGTAAACCTGCAAAGGTGCATCGGAATGCAAAACTAGTGACACAGGAAACGCTCAAAACATAGACAGTAGGAAGACTCAGTCTTCATGTACTTAAGTCGGGATTGTGTCTCTTATATTTAATTCCGGTGCAATTTCTGTGTTTCATCGTCAATGGGAAGGTCCAAGGGATACAGTAAACCTGCAGAGGTGCATCGGAATGTAAAACAGGTGACACAGGAAACGCTAAAGCATAGACAGTAAGAAGACTCAGTCTTCCTGTACTTAAGTCGGCATTGTGTCTCTTATATTAATTTCCGATGAAATTTCTGTGTTTCATCGTGAATGGGAAGGTCCAAGGGATATAGCAAACCTGCAGAGGTGCTTCGGAATGGAAAACTGGTGACACAGGAAACGCTCAAATTATAGACAGTAGGAAGTCTCAGTCTTCCCGTACTTATGTCGGCATTGTGTCTCTTATATTTAATTCCGATGCAATTTCTGTGTTTCATCGTCAATGGGAAGGTCCAAGGGATACAGGAAACCTGCAGAGGTGGATCGAAATGTAAAACTAGTGACACCGGAAACGCTCGAAACATAGACAGTAGCAAGACTCAGTCTTCCTGTACTTAAGTCAGCATTATGTCTCTTATATTTAATTCCGTTGCAATTTCTGTGTTTCATCGTCAATGGGAAGGTCCAAGGAATACACTAAACCTGCAGAGGTGCATCGGAAAGTAAAACTGGTGACACAGGAAACGCTCAAAACATAGACAGTAGGAAGACTCAGTCTTCCTGTACTTAAGTCGGCATTGTGTCTCTTATATTAATTTCCTTTGAAATTTCTGTGTTTCATCGTGAGTGGGAAGATCCAAGGGATATAGTAAACCTGCAGAGGTGCATCGGAAAGTAAAACTGATGACACATAAAACTCTCAAAGCATAGACAGTAGGATGACTCAGTCTTCCTGTACTTAAGTCGGCATTGTGTCTCTTATACTTAATTCCGATGCAATTTCTGTGTTTCATCGTCAATGGGAAGGTCCAAGGGATACAGTAAACCTGCAGAGGTGCATCAGAATGTAAAACTGGTGACACAGGAAACGCTCAAACATTGACCGTACGGAGACTGTTTTCTTGTACTTAAGTTGGCATTGTGTCTCTTATATTTAATTTCGATGCAATTTCTGTGTTTCATCATCAATGGAAAGGTCCAAGGGATACAGGAAACCTGCAGAGTTGCATCGGAATGTAAAACTGGTGACACAGGAAACGCACAAACATAGACAGTAGGAAGACTCAGTCTTCCTGTACTTAAGTCAGCATTGTCTCTCTTATATTTAATTCCGATGCAATTTCTGTGTTTGATCGTCAATGGGAAGGTCCAAGGGATACAGTAAACCTGCAGAGGTGCATCGGAATGCAAAACTAGTGACACAGGAAACGCTCAAAACATAGACAGTAGGAAGACTCAGTCTTCCTGTACTTAAGTCGGGATTGTGTCTCTTATATTTAATTCCGGTGCAATTTCTGTGTTTCATCGTCAATGGGAAGGTCCAAGGGATACAGTAAACCTGCAGAGGTGCATCGGAATGGAAAACTGGTGACACAGGAAACGCTAAAGCATAGACAGTAAGAAGACTCAGTCTTCCTGTACTTAAGTCGGCATTGTGTCTCTTATATTTATTTCCGATGAAATTTCTGTGTTTCATCGTCAATGGGAAGGTCCAAGGGATATAGTAAACCTGCAGAGGTGCATCGGAAATTAAAACTGATGACCAGGGAAACGCTCAAAACATAGACAGTAGGAAGACTCAGTCTTCCTGTACTTAAGTGGGCATTCTGTCTCTTATATTTAATTCCGATGCAATTTCTGTGTTTCATCGTGAGTGGGAAGATCCAAGGGATATAGTAAACCTGCAGAGGTGCATCGGAAAGTAAAACTGATGACACAGGAAACGCTCAAAACATATTAGTCTTCCTGTACTTAAGTCGGCATTGTGTCTCTTATATTTAATTCCGATGTAATTTCTGTTTTTCATCGTCAATGGGAAGGTCCAAGGGATACAGTAAACCTGCAGGGGTGCATCGGAATGTAAAACTGATGACACAGAAAACGCTCAAAGCATAGACAGTAGGATGACTCAGTCTCCCTGTACTTAAGTCGGCATTGTGTCTCTTATACTTAATTCCGATGCAATTTCTGTGTTTCATCGTCAATGGGAAGGTCCAAGGGATACAGTAAACCTGCAGAGCTGCATCAGAATGTAAAACTGGTGACACAGGAAACGCTCAAACATTGACCGTACGGAGACTGTTTTCTTGTACTTAAGTCGGCATTGTGTCTCTTTTATTTAATTTCGATGCAATTTCTGTGTTTCATCATCAATGGAAAGGTCCAAGGGATACAGGAAACCTGCAGAGGTGCATCGGAATGTAAAACTGGTGACACAGGAAACGCACAAACATAGACAGTAGGAAGACTCAGTCTTCCTGTACTTAAGTCAGCATTGTCTCTCTTATATTTAATTCCGATGCAATTTCTGTGTTTCATCGTCAATGGGAAGGTCCAAATGATACAGTAAACCTGCAGAGGTGCATCGGAATGCAAAACTAGTGACACAGGAAACGCTCAAAACATAGACAGTAGGAAGACTCAGTCTTCCTGTACTTAAGTCGGGATTGTGTCTCTTATATTTAATTCCGGTGCAATTTCTGTGTTTCATCGTCAATGGGAAGGTCCAAGGGATACAGTAAACCTGCAGAGGTGCATCGGAATGTAAAACTGGTGACACAGGAAACGCTAAAGCATAGACAGTAAGAAGACTCAGTCTTCCTGTACTTAAGTCGGCACTGTGTCTCTTATATTTATTTCCGATGAAATTTCTGTGTTTCATCGTGAATGGGAAGGTCCAAGGGATATAGTAAACCTGCAGAGGTGCATCGGAAATTAAAACTGATGACCAGGGAAACGCTCAAAACATAGACAGTAGGAAGACTCAGTCTTCCTGTACTTAAGTCGGCATTGTGTCTCTTATATTTAATTCCGATGCAATTTCTGTGTTTCATCGTCACTGTGAAGGTCCAAGGGATACAGTAAACCTGTAGAGGTGCATCGGAATGTAAAACTGGTGACACACGAAACGCTCAAATTATAGACAGTAGGAAGACACAGCCTTCCTGTACTTAAGTCGGCATTGTGTCTCTTATATTTAATTCCGATGTAATTTCTGTTTTTCATCGTCAATGGGAAGGTCCAAGGGATACAGTAAACCTGCAGGGGTGCTTCGGAATGTAAAACTGATGACACAGAAAACGCTCAAAGCATAGACAGTAGGATGACTCAGTCTTCCTGTACTTAAGTCGGCATTGTGTCTCTTATACTTAATTCCGATGCAATTTCTGTGTTTCATCGTCAATGGGAAGGTCCAAGGGATACAGTAAACCTGCAGAGGTGCATCAGAATGTAAAACTGGTGACACAGGAAACGCTCAAACATTGACCGTACGGAGACTGTTTTCTTGTACTTAAGTTGGCATTGTGTCTCTTATATTTAATTTCGATGCAATTTCTGTGTTTCATCATCAATGGAAATGTCCAAGGGATACAGGAAACCTGCAGAGGTGCATCGGAATGTAAAACTGGTGACACAGGAAACGCACAAACATAGACAGTAGGAAGACTCAGTCTTCCTGTACTTAAGTCGGCATTGTGTCTCTTATATTTAATTCCGATGCAATTTCTGTGTTTCATCGTCACTGTGAAGGTCCAAGGGATACAGTAAACCTGTAGAGGTGCATCGGAATGTAAAACTGGTGACACACGAAACGCTCCAATTATAGACAGTAGGAAGACACAGCCTTCCTGTACTTAAGTCGGCATTGTGTCTCTTATATTTAATTCCGATGCAATTTCTGTGTTTCATCGTCAATAGGAAGGTCCAAGGGATACAGTAAACCTGCAGAGGTGCATCGGAATGCAAAACTAGTGACACAGGAAACGCTCAAAACATAGACAGTAGGAAGACTCAGTCTTCCTGTACTTAAGTGGGCATTGTGTCTCTTATATTTAATTCCGATGCAATTTCTGTGTTTCATCGTCACTGTGAAGGTCCAAGGGATACAGTAAACCTGTAGAGGTGCATCGGAATGTAAAACTGGCGACACACGAAACGCTCAAATTATAGACAGTAGGAACACTCAGTCTTTCCGTACTTAAGTCGGCATTGTGTCTCTTATATTTAATTCCGATGCAATTTCTGTGATTCATCGTGAGTGGGAAGATCCAAGGGATATAGTAAACCTGCAGAGGTGCATCGGAAAGTAAAACTGATGACACAGGAAACGCTCAAAACATATTAGTCTTCCTGTACTTAAGTCGGCATTGTGTCTCTTATATTTAATTCCGATGTAATTTCTGTTTTTCATCGTCAATGGGAAGGTCCAAGGGATACAGTAAACCTGCAGGGGTGCTTCGGAATGTAAAACTGATGACACAGAATACGCTCAAAGCATAGACAGAAGGAAGACTCAGTCTTCCTGTACTTAAGTCGGCATTGTGTCTCTTATACTTAATTCCGATGCAATTTCAGTGTTTCATCGTCAATGGGAAGGTCCAAGGGATACAGTAAACCTGCAGAGGTGCATCAGAATGTAAAACTGGTGACACAGGAAACGCTCAAACATTGACCGTACGGAGACTGTTTTCTTGTACTTAAGTTGGCATTGTGTCTCTTATATTTAATTTCGATGCAATTTCTGTGTTTCATCATCAATGGAAATGTCCAAGGGATACAGGAAACCTGCAGAGGTGCATCGGAATGTAAAACTGGTGACACAGGAAACGCACAAACATAGACAGTAGGAAGACTCAGTCTTCCTGTACTTAAGTCAGCATTGTCTCTCTTATATTTAATTCCGATGCAATTTCTGTGGTTCATCGTCAATGGGAAGGTCCAAGGGATACAGTAAACCTGCAAAGGTGCATCGGAATGCAAAACTAGTGACACAGGAAACGCTCAAAACATAGACAGTAGGAAGACTCAGTCTTCATGCACTTAAGTCGGGATTGTGTCTCTTATATTTAATTCCGGTTCAATTTCTGTGTTTCATCGTCAATGGGAAGGTCCAAGGGATACAGTAAACCTGCAGAGGTGCATCGGAATGTAAAACTGGTGACACAGGAAACGCTAAAGCATAGCCAGTACGAAGACTCAGTCTTCCCGTACTTATGTCGGCATTGTGTCTCTTATATTTAATTCCGATGCAATTTCTGTGTTTCATCGTCAATGGGAAGGTCCAAGGGATACAGGAAACCTGCAGAGGTGGATCGAAATGTAAAACTAGTGACACAGGAAACGCTCGAAACATAGACAGTAGCAAGACTCAGTCTTCCTGTACTTAAGTCGGCATTGTGTCACTTATAATTAATTCCGATGCAATTTCTGTGTTTCATCGTCAATGGGAAGGTCCAAGGAATACACTAAACCTGCAGAGGTGCATCGGAATGTAAAACTGGTGACACAGGAAACGCTCAAAACATAGACAGTAGGAAGACTCAGTCTTCCTGTACTTAAGTCGGCATTGTGTCTCTTATATTTATTTCCTTTGAAATTTCTGTGTTTCATCGTGAGTGGGAAGATCCAAGGGATATAGTAAACCTGCAGAGGTGCATCGGAAAGTAAAACTGATGACATAGAAAACTCTCAAAGCATAGACAGTAGGATGACTCAGTCTTCCTGTACTTAAGTCGGCATTGTGTCTCTTATACTTAATTCCGATGCAATTTCTGTTTTTCATCGTCAATGGGAAGGTGCAAGGGATACAGTAAACCTGCAGAGGTGCATCGGAATGTAAAACTGATGACACAGAAAACTCTCAAAGCATAGACAGTAGGATGACTCAGTCTTCCTGTACTTAAGTCGGCATTGTGTCTCTTATACTTAATTCCGATGCAATTTCTGTGTTTCATCGTCAATGGGAAGGTCCAAGGGATACAGTAATCCTGCAGAGGTGCATCAGAATGTAAAACTGATGACACAGGAAACGCTCAAAGCATAGACAGTAGGAAGACTCAGTCTTCCTGTACTTCAGTCCGCATTGTGTCTCTTATATTTAATTCCGATGCAATTTCTGTGTTTCATCGTCAATGGGAAGGTCCAATGGATACAGAAAACCTGCAGAGGTGCATCAGAATGTAAAACTGGTGACACAGGAAACGCTCAAAACATAGACAGTAGGAAGACTTAGTCTCTCTGTACTTAAGTCGGCATTGTGTCTCTTATATTTAATTCCGATGCGATTTCTGTGTTACATCGACAATGGGAAGGTCCAAGGGATACAGTAAACCGGCAGAGGTGCATCGGAATGTAAAACTGGTGACACAGGAAACGCTCAAACATTGACCGTACGATGACTGTTTTCTTGTACTTAAGTTGGCATTGTGTCTCTTATATTTAATTCCGATGCAATTTCTGTGTTTCATCGTCAATAGGAAGGTCCAAGGGATACAGTAAACCTGCAGAGGTGCATCGGAATGCAAAACTAGTGACACAGGAAACGCTCAAAACATAGACAGTAGGAAGACTCAGTCTTCGTGTACTTAAGTGGGCATTGTGTCTCTTATATTTAATTCCGATGCAATTTCTGTGTTTCATCGTCACTGTGAAGGTCCAAGGGATACAGTAAACCTGTAGAGGTGCATCGGAATGTAAAACTGGTGACACACGAAACGCTCAAATTATAGACAGTAGGAAGACTCAGTCTTCCCGTACTTAAGTCGGCATTGTGTCTCTTATATTTAATTCCGATGCAATTTCTGTGTTTCATCGTCAATGGGAAGGTCCAAGGGATACAGGAAACCTGCAGAGGTGGATCGGAATGTAAAACTAGTGACACAGGAAACGCTCAAAACATAGACGGTAGGAAGACTCAGTCTTCCTGTACTTAAGTCAGCATTATGTCTCTTATATTTAATTCCGATGCAATTTCTGTGTTTCATCGTGAGTGGGAAGATCCAAGGGATATAGTAAACCTGCAGAGGTGCATCGGAAAGTAATACTGATGACACAGGAAACGCTCAAAACATATTAGTCTTCCTGTACTTAAGTCGGCATTGTGTCTTTTATATTTAATTCCGATGTAATTTCTGTTTTTATCGTCAATGGGAAGGTCCAAGGGATACAGTAAACCTGCAGAAGTGCATCGGAATGTAAAACTGATGACACTGAAAACGCTCAAAGCATAGACAGTAGGATGACTCAGTCTTCCTGTACTTAAGTCGGCATTGTGTCTCTTATACTTAATTCCGATGCAATTTCTGTGTTTCATCGTCAATGGGAAGGTCCAAGGGATACAGTAAACCTGCAGAGTTGCATCAGAATGTAAAACTGGTGACACAGGAAACGCACAAACATTGACCGTACGAAGACTGTTTTCTTGTACTTATATTGGCATTGTGTCTCTTATATTTAATTTCGATGCAATTTCTGTGTTTCATCATCAATGGGAAGGTCCAAGGGATACAGGAAACCTGCAGAGGTGCATCGGAATGTTAAACTGGTGACACAGGAAACGCACAAACATAGACAGTAGGAAGACTCAGTCTTCCTGTACTTAAGTCGGAATTGTCTCTCTTATATTTAATTCCGATGCAATTTCTGTGTTTCATCGTCAATGGGAAGGTCCAAGGGATACAGTAAACCTGCAGAGGTGCATCGGAATGCAAAACTAGTGACACAGGAAACGCCCAAAGCATAGACAGTAGGAGACTCAGTCTTCCTGTACTTAAGTCGGCATTGTGTCTCTTATATTTAATTCCGATGCAATTTCTGTGTTTCATCGTCAATGGGAAGGTCCAAGGGATGCAGTAAACCTGCAGAGGTGCATCGGAATGTAAAACTGGTGACACAGGAAACGCTCAAAACATAGACAGTAGGAAGACTCAGTCTTCCTGTACTTATGTCGGCATTGTGTCTCTTATATTTAATTCCGATGCAATTCCTGTGTTTCATCGTCACTGGGAAGGTCCAAAGGATATAGTAAACCTGCAGAGGTGCATCGGAAAGTAAAACTGATGACACAGGATACGCTCAAAACATAGACAGTAGGAAGACTTAGTATTCCTGTACTTAAGTCAGCATTATGTCTCTTATATTTAATTCCGATGCAATTTCTGTGTTTCATCGTCAATGGGAAGGTCCAAGGGATACACTAAACCTGCACAGGTGCATCGGAATGTAAAACTGGTGACACAGGAAACGCTCAAAACATAGACAGTAGGAAGACTCAGTCTTCCTGTACTTAAGTCGGCATTGTGTCTCTTATATTTATTTCCTTTGAAATTTCTGTGTTTCATCGTGAGTGGGAAGATCCAAGGGATACAGTAAACCTGCAGAGTTGCATCGGAAAGTAAAACTGATGACACAGGAAACGCTCAAAACATAGACAGTAGGAAGACTTAGTCTTCCTGTACTTAAGTCGGCATTGTGTCTCTTATATTTAATTTCGATGCAATTTCTGTGTTTCATCATCAATGGGAAGGTCCAATGGATACAGGAAACCTGCAGAGGTGCATCGGAATGTAAAACTGATGACACAGGAAACGCACAAACATAGACAGCAGGAAGACTCAGTCTTCCTGTACTTAAGTCAGCATTATGTCTCTTATATTTAATTCCGATGCAATTTCTGTGTTTCATCGTCAATGGGAAGGTCCAAGGGATACAGTAAACCTGCAGAGGTGCATCGGAATGCAAAACTAGTGACACAGGAAACGCTCAAAACATAGACAGTAGGAAGACTCAGTCTTCCTGTACTTAAGTCGGCATTGTGTCTCTTATATTTAATTCCGATGCAATTTCTGTGGTTCATCGTCACTGTGAAGGTCCAAGGGATACAGTAAACCTGTAGAGGTGCATCGGAATGTAAAACTGGTGACACACGAAACGATCAAATTATAGACAGTAGGAAGACACAGTCTTCCTGTACTTAAGTCGGCATTGTGTCACTTATAATTAATTCCGATGCAATTTCTCTATTTCATCGTCAATGGGAAGGTCCAAGGGATACAGTAAACCTGCAGAGGTGTATCTGAATTTAAAACTGGTGACACAGGAAACGCTCAACACATAGACAGTAGGAAGACTCATTCTTCCTGTACTTAAGCCGGCATTGTGTCTCTTATATTTAATTCCGATGCAATTTCTGTGTTTCATCGTCAATAGGAAGGTCCAAGGGATACAGTAAACCTGCAGAGGTGCATCGGAATGCAAAAGTAGTGACACAGGAAACGCTCAAAACATAGACAGTAGGAAGACTCAGTCGTCCTGTACTTAAGTGGGCATTGTGTCTCTTATATTTAATTCCGATGCAATTTCTGTGTTTCATCGTCACTGTGAAGGTCCAAGGGAAACAGTAAACCGGTAGAGGTTCATCGGAATGTAAAACTGGTGACACACGAAACGCTCAAATTATAGACAGTAGGAAGACTCAGTCTTCCCGTACTTAAGTCGGCATTGTGTGTCTTATATTTAATTCCGATGCAATTTCTGTGTTTCATCGTCAATGGGAAGGTCCAAGGGATACAGGAAACCTGCAGAGGTGGATCGGAATGTAAAACTAGTGACACAGGAAACGCTCAAAACATAGACAGTAGGAAGACTCAGTCTTCCTGTACTTAAGTCAGCATTATGTCTCTTATATTTAATTCCGATGCAATTTCTGTGTTTCATCGTCAATGGGAAGGTCCAAGGGATACAGTAAACCTGCAGAGGTGCATCGGAATGTAAAACTGGTGACACAGGAAACGCTCAAAACATAGACAGTAGGAAGACTCAGTCTTCCTATACTTAAGTCGGCATTGTGTCTCTTATATTTATTTCCGATGCAATTTCTGTGTTTCATCGTGAGTGGGAAGATCCAAGGGATATAGTAAACCTGCAGAGGTGCATCGGAAAGTAAAACTGATGACACAGGAAACGCTCAAAACATATTAGTCTTCCTGTACTTAAGTCGGCATTGTGTCTCTTATATTTAATTCCGATGTAATTTCTGTTTTTCATCGTCAATGGGAAGGTCCAAGGGAAACAGTAAACCTGCAGAAGTGCATCGGAATGTAAAACTGATGACACAGAAAACGCTCAAAGCATAGACAGTAGGATGACTCAGTCTTCCTGTACTTAAGTCGGCATTGTGTCTCTTATACTTAATTCCGATGCAATTTCTGTGTTTCATCGTCAATGGGAAGGTCCAAGGGATACAGTAAACCTGCAGCGTTGCATCAGAATGTAAAACTGGTGACACAGGAAACGCTCAAACATTGACCGTACGAAGACTGTTTTCTTGTACTTATATTGGCATTGTGTCTCTTATATTTAATTTCGATGCAATTTCTGTGTTTCATCATCAATGGGAAGGTCCAAGGGATACAGGAAACCTGCAGAGGTGCATCGGAATGTTAAACTGGTGACACAGGAAACGCACAAACATAGACAGTAGGAAGACTCAGTCTTCCTGTACTTAAGTCGGAATTGTCTCTCTTATATTTAATTCCGATGCAATTTCTGTGTTTCATCGTCAATGGGAAGGTCCAAGGGATACAGTAAACCTGCAGAGGTGCATCGGAATGCAAAACTAGTGACACAGGAAACGCTCAAAGCATAGACAGTAGGAGACTCAGTTTTCCTGTACTTAAGTCGGCATTGTGTCTCTTATATTTAATTCCGATGCAATTTCTGTGTTTCATCGTCAATGGGAAGGTCCAAGGGATACAGTAAACCTGCAGAGGTGCATCGGAATGTAAAACTGGTGACACAGGAAACGCTCAAAACATAGACAGTAGGAAGACTCAGTCTTCCTGTACTTACGTCGGCATTGTGTCTCTTATATTTAATTCCGATGCAATTCCTGTGTTTCATCGTCACTGGGAAGGTCCAAAGGATATAGTAAACCTGCAGAGGTGCATCGGAAAGTAAAACTGATGACACAGGATACGCTCAAAACATAGACAGTAGGAAGACTTAGTATTCCTGTACTTAAGACAGCATTATGTCTCTTATATTTAATTCCGATGCAATTTCTGTGTTTCATCGTCAATGGGAAGGTCCAAGGGATACACTAAACCTGGACAGGTGCATCGGAATGTAAAACTGGTGACACAGGAAACGCTCAAAACATAGACAGTAGGAAGACTCAGTCTTCCTGTACTTAAGTCGGCATTGTGTCTCTTATATTTATTTCCTTTGAAATTTCTGTGTTTCATCGTGAGTGGGAAGATCCAAGGGATATAGTAAACCTGCAGAGTTGCATCGGAAAGTAAAACTGATGACACAGGAAACGCTCAAAACATAGACAGTACTAAGACTTAGTCTTCCTGTACTGAAGTCGGCATTGTGTCTCTTATATTTAATTTCGATGCAATTTCTGTGTTTCATCGTCAATGGGAAGGTCCAAGGGATACAGTAAACCTGCAGAGGTGCATCGGAATGCAAAACTAGTGACACAGGAAACGCTCAAAACATAGACAGTAGGAAGACTCAGTCTTCCTGTACTTAAGTCGGCATTGTGTCTCTTATATTTAATTCCGATGCAATTTCTGTGGTTCATCGTCACTGTGAAGGTCCAAGGGATACAGTAAACCTGTAGAGGTGCATCGGAATGTAAAACTGGTGACACACGAAACGCTCAAATTATAGACAGTAGGAAGACACAGTCTTCCTGTACTTATGTCGGCATTGTGTCACTTATAATTAATTCCAATGCAATTTCTCTATTTCATCGTCAATGGGAAGGTCCAAGGGATACAGTAAACCTGCAGAGGTGTATCTGAATTTAAAACTGGTGACACAGGAAACGCTCAACACATAGACAGTAGGAAGACTCATTCTTCCTGTACTTAAGCCGGCATTGTGTCTCTTATATTTAATTCCGATGCAATTTCTGTGTTTCATCGTCAATAGGAAGGTCCAAGGGATACAGTAAACCTGCAGAGGTGCATCGGAATGCAAAAGTAGTGACACAGGAAACGCTCAAAACATAGACAGTAGGAAGACTCAGTCGTCCTGTACTTAAGTGGGCATTGTGTCTCTTATATTTCATTCCGATGCAATTTCTGTGTTTCATCGTCACTGTGAAGGTCCAAGGGAAACAGTAAACCTGTAGCGGTTCATCGGAATGTAAAACTGGTGACACACGAAACGCTCAAATTATAGACAGTAGGAAGACTCAGTCTTCCCGTACTTAAGTCGGCATTGTGTGTCTTATATTTAATTCCGATGCAATTTCTGTGTTTCATCGTCAATGGGAAGGTCCAAGGGATACAGGAAACCTGCAGAGGTGGATCGGAATGTAAAACTAGTGACACAGGAAACGCTCAAAACATAGACAGTAGGAAGACTCAGTCTTCCTGTACTTAAGTCAGCATTATGTCTCTTATATTTAATTCCGATGCAATTTCTGTGTTTCATCGTCAATGGGAAGGTCCAAGGGATACAGTAAACCTGCAGAGGTGCATCGGAATGTAAAACTGGTGACACAGGAAACGCTCAAAACATAGACAGTAGGAAGACTCAGTCTTCCTATACTTAAGTCGGCATTGTGTCTCTTATATTTATTTCCGATGCAATTTCTGTGTTTCATCGTGAGTGGGAAGATCCAAGGGATATAGTAAACCTGCAGAGGTGCATCGGAAAGTAAAACTGATGACACAGGAAACGCTCAAAACATATTAGTCTTCCTGTACTTAAGTCGGCATTGTGTCTCTTATATTTAATTCCGATGTAATTTCTGTTTTTCATCGTCAATGGGAAGGTCCAAGGGAAACAGTAAACCTGCAGAAGTGCATCGGAATGTAAAACTGATGACACAGAAAACGCTCAAAGCATAGACAGTAGGATGACTCAGTCTTCCTGTACTTAAGACGGCATTGTGTCTCTTATACTTAATTCCGATGCAATTTCTGTGTTTCATCGTCAATGGGAAGGTCCAAGGGATACAGTAAACCTGCAGCGTTGCATCAGAATGTAAAACTGGTGACACAGGAAACGCTCAAACATTGACCGTACGAAGACTGTTTTCTTGTACTTATATTGGCATTGTGTCTCTTATATTTAATTTCGATGCAATTTCTGTGTATCATCGTCAATGGGAAGGTCCAAGGGATACAGTAAACCTGCAGAGGTGCATCGGAATGTAAAACTGGTGACACAGGAAACGCTCAAAACGTAGACAGTAGGAAGACTCAGTCTTCCTGTACTTACGTCGGCATTGTGTCTCTTATATTTATTTCCGATGAAATTTCTGTGTTTCATCGTGAATGGGAAGGTCCAAGGGATATAGTAAACCTGCAGAGGTGCACCGGAAATTAAAACTGATGACACAGGAAACGCTCAAAACATAGACAGTAGGAAGACTTAGTCTTCCTGTACTTATGTCGGCATTGTGTCTCTTATATTTAATTCCGATGCAATTCCTGTGTTTCATCGTCACTGTGAAGGTCCAAGGGATACAGTAAACCTGCAGAGGTGCATCGGAATGAAAAACTGATGACACAGAAAACTCTCAAAGCATAGACAGTAGGATGACTCAGTCTTCCTGTAGTTAAGTCGGCATTGTGTCTCTTATACTTAATTCCGATGCAATTTCTGTGTTTCATCGTCAATGGGAAGGTCCAAGGGATACAGTAAACCTGCAGAGGTGCATCAGAATGTAAAACTGATGACACAGGAAACGCTCAAAGCATAGACAGTAGGAAGACTCAGTCTTCCTGTACTTCAGTCCGCATTGTGTCTCTTATATTTAATTCCGATGCAATTTCTGTGTATCATCGTCAATGGGAAGGTCCAATGGATACAGAAAACCTGCAGAGGTGCATCAGAATGTAAAACTGGTGACACAGGAAACGCTCAAAACATAGACAGTAGGAAGACTCAGTCTTTCTGTACTTAAGTCGGCATTGTGTCTCTTATATTTAATTCCGATGCGATTTCTGTGTTACATCGACAATGGGAAGGTCCAAGGGATACAGTATACCGGCAGAGGTGCATCGGAATGTAAAACTGGTGACACAGGAAACGCTCAAACATTGACCGTAAGAAGACTGTTTTCTTGTACTTAAGTTGGCATTGTGTCTCTTATATTTAATTTCGATGCAATTTCTGTGTTTCATCATCAATGGGAAGGTCCAATGAATACAGGAAACCTGCAGAGATGCATCGGAATGTAAAACTGGTGACACAGGAAACTCACAAACATAGACTGTAGGAAGACTCAGTCTTCCTGTACTTAAGTCAGCATTATGTCTCTTATATTTAATTCCGATGCAATTTCTGTGTTTCATCGTCAATGGGAAGGTCCAAGGGATACAGTAAACCTGCAGAGGTGCATCGGAATGCAAAACTAGTGACACAGGAAACGCTCAAAAGATAGACAGTAGGAAGGCTCAGTCTTCCTGTACTTAAGTCGGCATTGTGTCTCTTATATTTAATTCCGATGCAATTTCTGTGTTTCATCGTCACTGTGAAGGTCCAAGGGATACAGTAAACCTGCAGAGGTGCATCGGAATGCAAAACTTGTGACACAGGAAACGCTCAACACATAGACAGTAGGAAGACTCATTCTTCCTGTACTTAAGTCGGCATTGTGTCTCTTATATTTAATTCCGATGCAATTTCTGTGTTTCATCGTCAATAGGAAGGTCCAAGGGATACAGTAAACCTGCAGAGGTGCATCGGAAAGTAAAACTGATGACACAGGAAACGCTCAAAACATATTAGTCTTCCTGTACTTAAGTCGGCATTGTGTCTCTTATATTTAATTCCGATGTAATTTCTGTTTTTCATCGTCAATGGGAAGGTCCAAGGGATACAGTAAACCTGCAGGGGTGCATCGGAATGTAAAACTGATGACACAGAAAACGCTCAAAGCATAGACAGTAGGATGACTCAGTCTTCCTGTACTTAAGTCGGCATTGTGTCTCTTATACTTAAATCCGATGCAATTTCTGTGTTTCATCGTCAATGGGAAGGTCCAAGTAATACAGTAAACCTGCAGAGGTGCATCAGAATGTAAAACTGGTGACACAGGAAACGCTCAAACATTGACCGTACGGAGACTGTTTTCTTGTACTTAAGTTGGCATTGTGTCTCTTATATTTAATTTCGATGCAATTTCTGTGTTTCATCATCAATGGAAAGGTCCAAGGGATACAGGAAACCTGCAGAGGTGCATCGGAATGTAAAACTGGTGACACAGGAAACGCACAAACAGAGACAGTAGGAAGACTCAGTCTTCCTGTACTTACGTCAGCATTGTCTCTCTTATATTTAATTCCGATGCAATTTCTGTGTTTCATCGTCAATGGGAAGGTCCAAGGGATACAGTAATCCTGCAGAGGTGCATCGGAATGCAAAACTAGTGACACAGGAAACGCTCAAAACATAGACAGTAGGAAGACTCAGTCTTCCTGTACTTAAGTCGGGATTGTGTCTCTTATATTTAATTCCGGTGCAATTTCTGTGTTTCATCGTCAATGGGAAGGTCCAAGGGATACAGTAAACCTGCAGAGGTGCATCGGAATGTAAAACTGGTGACACAGGAAACGCTAAAGCATAGACAGTAAGAAGACTCAGTCTTCCTGTACTTAAGTCGGCATTGTGTCTCTTATATTTATTTCCGATGAAATTTCTGTGTTTCATCGTGAATGGGAAGTTCCAAGGGATATAGTAAACCTGCAGAGGTGCATCGGAAATTAAAACTGATGACCAGGGAAACGCTCAAAACATAGACAGTAGGAAGACTCAGTCTTCCTGTACTTAAGTGGGCATTCTGTCTCTTATATTTAATTCCGATGCAATTTCTGTGTTTCATCGTCACTGTGAAGGTCCAAGGGATACAGTAAACCTGTAGAGGTGCATCGGAATGTAAAACTGGTGACACACGAAACGCTCAAATTATAGACAGTAGGAAGACTCAGTCTTCCCGTACTTAAGTCGGCATTGTGTCTCTTATATTTAATTCCGATGCAATTTCTGTGTTTCATCGTCAATGGGAATGTCCAAGGGATACAGGAAACCTGCAGAGGTGGATCGGAATGTAAAACTAGTGACACAGGAAACGCTCAAAACATAGACAGTAGGAAGACTCAGTCTTCCTGTACTTAAGTCAGCATTATGTCTCTTATATTTAATTCCGATGCAATTTCTGTGTTTCATCGTGAGTGGGAAGATCCAAGGGATATAGTAAACCTGCAGAGGTGCATCGGAAAGTAAAACTGATGACACAGGAAACGCTCAAAACATATTAGTCTTCCTGTACTTAAGTCGGCATTGTGTCTCTTATATTTAATTCCGATGTAATTTCTCTTTTTCATCGTCAATGGGAAGGTCCAAGGGATACAGTAAACCTGCAGGGGTGCATCGGAATGTAAAACTGATGACACAGAAAACGCTCAAAGCATAGACAGTAGGATGACTCAGTCTTCCTGTACTTAAGTCGGCATTGTGTCTCTTATACTTAAATCCGATGCAATTTCTGTGTTTCATCGTCAATGGGAAGGTCCAAGGGATACAGTAAACCTGCAGAGGTGCATCAGAATGTAAAACTGGTGACACAGGAAACGCTCAAACATTGACCGTACGGAGACTGTTTTCTTGTACTTAAGTTGGCATTGTGTCTCTTATATTTAATTTCGATGCAATTTCTGTGTTTCATCATCAATGGAAAAGTCCAAGGGATACAGGAAACCTGCAGAGGTGCATCGGAATGTAAAACTGGTGACACAGGAAACGCACAAACAGAGACAGTAGGAAGACTCAGTCTTCCTGTACTTAAGTCAGCATTGTCTCTCTTATATTTAATTCCGATGCAATTTCTGTGTTTCATCGACAATGGGAAGGTCCAAGGGATACAGTAAACCTGCAGAGGTGCATCGGAATGCAAAACTAGTGACACAGGAAACGCTCAAAACATAGACAGTAGGAAGACTCAGTCTTCCTGTACTTAAGTCGGGATTGTGTCTCTTATATTTAATTCCGGTGCAATTTCTGTGTTTCATCGTCAATGTGAAGGTCCAAGGGATACAGTAAACCTGCAGAGGTGCATCGGAATGTAAAACTGGTGACACAGGAAACGCTAAAGCATAGACAGTAGGAAGACTCAGTCTTCCTGTACTTAAGTCGGCATTGTGTCTCTTATATTTATTTCCGATGAAATTTCTGTGTTTCATCGTGAATGGGAAGGTCCAAGGGATATAGTAAACCTGCAGAGGTGCATCGGAAATTAAAACTGATGACCAGGGAAACGCTCAAATTATAGACAGTAGGAAGACTCAGTCTTCCTGTACTTAAGTGGGCATTGTGTCTCTTATATTTAATTCCGATGCAATTTCTGTGTTTCATCGTCACTGTGAAGGTCCAAGGGATACAGTAAACCTGTAGAGGTGCATCGGAATGTAAAACTGGCGACACACGAAACGCTCAAATTATAGACAGTAGGAAGACTCAGTCTTCCCGTACTTAAGTCGGCATTGTGTCTCTTATATTTAATTCCGATGCAATTTCTGTGATTCATCGTGAGTGGGAAGATCCAAGGGATATAGTAAACCTGCAGAGGTGCATCGGAAAGTAAAACTGATGACACAGGAAACGCTCAAAGCATATTAGTCTTCCTGTACTTAAGTCGGCATTGTGTCTCTTATATTTAATTCCGATGTAATTTCTGTTTTTCATCGTCAATGGGAAGGTCCAAGGGATACAGTAAACCTGCAGGGGTGCTTCGGAATGTAAAACTGATGACACAGAAAACGCTCAAAGCATAGACAGTAGGATGACTCAGTCTTCCTGTACTTAAGTCGGCATTGTGTCTCTTATACTTAATTCCGATGCAATTTCTGTGTTTCATCGTCAATGGGAAGGTCCAAGGGATACAGTAAACCTGCAGAGGTGCATCAGAATGTAAAACTGGTGACACAGGAAACGCTCAAACATTGACCGTACGGAGACTGTTTTCTTGTACTTAAGTTGGCATTGTGTCTCTTATATTTAATTTCGATGCAATTTCTGTGTTTCATCATCAATGGAAATGTCCAAGGGATACAGGAAACCTGCAGAGGTGCATCGGAATGTAAAACTGGTGACACAGGAAACGCACAAACATAGACAGTAGGAAGACTCAGTCTTCCTGTACTTAAGTCAGCATTGTCTCTCTTATATTTAATTCCGATGCAATTTCTGTGGTTCATCGTCAATGGGAAGGTCCAAGGGATACAGTAAACCTGCAAAGGTGCATCGGAATGCAAAACTAGTGACACAGGAAACGCTCAAAACATAGACAGTAGGAAGACTCAGTCTTCATGTACTTAAGTCGGGATTGTGTCTCTTATATTTAATTCCGGTGCAATTTCTGTGTTTCATCGTCAATGGGAAGGTCCAAGGGATACAGTAAACCTGCAGAGGTGCATCGGAATGTAAAACAGGTGACACAGGAAACGCTAAAGCATAGACAGTAAGAAGACTCAGTCTTCCTGTACTTAAGTCGGCATTGTGTCTCTTATATTAATTTCCGATGAAATTTCTGTGTTTCATCGTGAATGGGAAGGTCCAAGGGATATAGCAAACCTGCAGAGGTGCTTCGGAATGGAAAACTGGTGACACAGGAAACGCTCAAATTATAGACAGTAGGAAGACTCAGTCTTCCCGTACTTATGTCGGCATTGTGTCTCTTATATTTAATTCCGATGCAATTTCTGTGTTTCATCGTCAATGGGAAGGTCCAAGGGATACAGGAAACCTGCAGAGGTGGATCGAAATGTAAAACTAGTGACACCGGAAACGCTCGAAACATAGACAGTAGCAAGACTCAGTCTTCCTGTACTTAAGTCAGCATTATGTCTCTTATATTTAATTCCGTTGCAATTTCTGTGTTTCATCGTCAATGGGAAGGTCCAAGGAATACACTAAACCTGCAGAGGTGCATCGGAAAGTAAAACTGGTGACACAGGAAACGCTCAAAACATAGACAGTAGGAAGACTCAGTCTTCCTGTACTTAAGTCGGCATTGTGTCTCTTATATTTATTTCCTTTGAAATTTCTGTGTTTCATCGTGAGTGGGAAGATCCAAGGGATATAGTAAACCTGCAGAGGTGCATCGGAAAGTAAAACTGATGACACATAAAACTCTCAAAGCATAGACAGTAGGATGACTCAGTCTTCCTGTACTTAAGTCGGCATTGTGTCTCTTATACTTAATTCCGATGCAATTTCTGTTTTTCATCGTCAATGGGAAGGTGCAAGGGATACAGTAAACCTGCAGAGGTGCATCGGAATGTAAAACTGATGACACAGAAAACTCTCAAAGCATAGGCAGTAGGATGACTCAGTCTTCCTGTACTTAAGTCGGCATTGTGTCTCTTATACTTAATTCCGATGCAATTTCTGTCTTTCATCGTCAATGGGAAGGTCCAAGGGATACAGTAAACCTGCAGATGTGCATCAGAATGTAAAACTGATGACACAGGAAACGCTCAAAGCATAGACAGTAGGAAGACTCAGTCTTCCTGTACTTCAGTCCGCATTGTGTCTCTTATATTTAATTCCGATGCAATTTCTGTGTTTCATCGTCAATGGGAAGGTCCAATGGATACAGAAAACCTGCAGAGGTGCATCAGAATGTAAAACTGGTGACACAGGAAACGCTCAAAACATAGACAGTAGGAAGACTCAGTCTTTCTGTACATAAGTCGGCATTGTGTCTCTTATATTTAATTCCGATGCGATTTCTGTGTTACATCGACAATGGGAAGGTCCAAGGGATACAGTAAACCGGCAGAGGTGCATCGGAATGTAAAACTGGTGACACAGGAAACGCTCAAACATTGACCGTACGAAGACTGTTTTCTTGTACTTAAGTTGGCATTGTGTCTCTTATATTTAATTTCGATGCAATTTCTGTGTTTCATCATCAATGGGAAGGTCCAAGGAATACAGGAAACCTGCAGAGGTGCATCGGAATGCAAAACTAGTGACACAGGAAACGCTCAAAACATAGACAGTAGGAAGACTCAGTCTTCCTGTACTTAAGTCGGCATTGTGTCTCTTATATTTAATTCCGATGCAATTTCTGTGTTTCATCGTCACTGTGAAGGTCCAAGGGATACAGTAAACCTGTAGAGGTGCATCGGAATGTAAAACTGGAGACACACGAAACGCTCAAATTATAGACAGTAGGAAGACACAGTCTTCCTGTACTTAAGTCGGCATTGTGTCACTTATAATTAATTCCGATGCAATTTCTCTATTTCATCGTCAATGGGAAGGTCCAAGGGATACAGTAAACCTGCAGAGGTGCATCTGAATTGAAAACTGGTGACACAGGAAACGCTCAACACATAGACAGTAGGAAGACTCATTCTTCCTGTACTTAAGTCGGCATTGTGTCTCTTATATTTAATTCCGATGCAATTTCTGTGTTTCATCGTCAATAGGAAGGTCCAAGGGATACAGTAAACCTGCAGAGGTGCATCGGAATGCAAAACTAGTGACACGGGAAACGCTCAAAACATAGACAGTAGGAGACTCAGTCTTCCTGTACTTAAGTCGGCATTGTGTATCTTATATTTAATTCCAATGCAATTTCTGTGTTTCATCGTCAATAGGAAGGTCCAAGGGATACAGGAAACCTGCAGAGGTGGATCGGAATGTAAAACTAGTGACACAGGAAACGCTCAAACATAGACAGTAGGAAGACTCAGTCTTCCTGTACTTAAGTCAGCATTATGTCTCTTATATTTAATTCCGATGCAATTTCTGTGTTTCATCGTCAATAGGAAGGTCCAAGGGATACAGTAAACCTGCAGAGGTGCATCGGAATGCAAAACTAGTGACACGGGAAACGCTCAAAACATAGACAGTAGGAGACTCAGTCTTCCTGTACTTAAGTCGGCATTGTGTCTCTTATACTTAATTCCGATGCAATTTCTGTGTTTCATCGTCAATGGGAAGGTCCAAGGGATACAGTAAACCTGCAGAGTTGCATCAGAATGTAAAACTGGTGACACAGGAAACGCTCAAATATTGACCGTACGAAGACTGTTCTCTTGTACTTATATTGGCATTGTGTCTCTTATATTTAATTTCGATGCAATTTCTGTGTTTCATCATCAATGGGAAGGTCCAAGGGATACAGGAAACCTGCAGAGGTGCATCGGAATGTTAAACTGGTGACACAGGAAACGCACAAACATAGACAGTAGGAAGACTCAGTCTTCCTGTACTTAAGTCGGAATTGTCTCTCTTATATTTAATTCCGATGCAATTTCTGTGTTTCATCGTCAATGGGAAGGTCCAAGGGATACAGTAAACCTGCAGAGGTGCATCGGAATGCAAAACTAGTGACACAGGAAACGCTCAAAACATAGACAGTAGGAGACTCAGTCTTCCTGTACTTAAGTCGGCATTGTGTCTCTTATATTTAATTCCGATGCAATTTCTGTGTTTCATCGTCAATGGGAAGGTCCAAGGGATACAGTAAACCTGCAGAGGTGCATCGGAATGTAAAACTGGTGACACAGGAAACGCTCAAAACATAGACAGTAGGAAGACTCAGTCTTCCTGTACTTACGTCGGCATTGTGTCTCTTATATTTATTTCCGATGAAATTTCTGTGTTTCATCATGAATGGGAAGGTCCAAGGGATATAGTAAACCTGCAGAGGTGCATCGGAAATTAAAACTGATGACACAGGAAACGCTCAAAACATAGACAGTAGGAAGACTTAGTCTTCCTGTACTTATGTCGGCATTGTGTCTCTTATATTTAATTCCGATGCAATTCCTGTGTTTCATCGTCACTGTGAAGGTCCAAGGGATACAGTAAACCAGCAGAGGTGCTTCGGAATGGAAAACTGGTGACACAGGAAACGCTCAAATTATAGACAGTAGGAAGACTCAGTCTTCCTGAACTTAAGTCGGCATTGTGTTTCTTATATTTAATTCCGATGCAATTTCTGTGTTTCATCGTCAATGGGAAGGTCCAAGGGATACAGTAAACCTGCAGAGGTGCATCAGTATGTAAAACTGGTGACACAGGAAACGCTCAACACATAGACAGTAGGAAGACTCAGTCTTCCTGTACTTAAGTCGGCATTGTGTCTCTTATATTTATTTCCGATGAAATATCTGTGTTTCATCGTGAATGGGAAGGTCCAAAGGATATAGTAAACCTGCAGAGGTGCATCGGAAAGTAAAACTGATGACACAGGATACGCTCAAAACATAGACAGTAGGAAGACTTAGTATTCCTCTACTTAAGTCAGCATTATGTCTCTTATATTTAATTCCGATGCAATTTCTGTGTTTCATCGTCAATGGGAAGGTCCAAGGGATACACTAAAACTGCAGAGGTGCATCGGAATGTAAAACTGGTGACACAGGAAACGCTCAAAACATAGACAGTAGGAAGACTCAGTCTTCCTGTACTTAAGTCGGCATTGTGTCTCTTATATTTATTTCCTTTGAAATTTCTGTGCTTCATCGTGAGTGGGAAGATCCAAGGGATATAGTAAACCTGCAGAGTTGCATCGGAAAGTAAAACTGATGACACAGGAAACGCTCAAAACATAGACAGTAGGAAGACTTAGTCTTCCTGTACTTAAGTCGGCATTGTGTCTCTTATATTTAATTCCGATGTAATTTCTGTTTTTCATCGTCAATGGGAAGGTGCAAGGGATACAGTAAACCTGCAGAGGTGCATCGGAATGTAAAACTGATGACACAGAAAACTCTCAAAGCATAGACAGTAGGATGACTCAGTCTTCCTGTACTTAAGTCGGCATTGTGTCTCTTATACTTAATTCCGATGCAATTTCTGTGTTTCATCGTCAATGGGAAGGTCCAAGGGATACAGTAAACCTGCAGAGGTGCATCAGAATGTAAAACTGATGACACAGGAAACGCTCAAAGCATAGACAGTAGGAAGACTCAGTCTTCCTCTACTTCAGTCCGCATTGTGTCTCTTATATTTAATTCCGATGCAATTTCTGTGTTTCATCGTCAATGGGAAGGTCCAATGGATACAGAAAACCTGCAGAGGTGCATCAGAATGTAAAACTGGTGACACAGGAAACGCTCAAAACATAGACAGTAGGAAGACTCAGTCTTTCTGTACTTAAGTCGGCATTGTGTCTCTTATATTTAATTCCGATGCGATTTCTGTGTTTCATCGACAATGGGAAGGTCCAAGGGATACAGTAAACCGGCAGAGGTGCATCGGAATGTAAAACTGGTGACACAGGAAACACTCAAACATTGACCGTACGAAGACTGTTTTCTTGTACTTAAGTTGGCATTGTGTCTCTTATATTTAATTTCGATGCAATTTCTGTGTTTCATCGTCACTGTGAAGGTCCAAGGGATACAGTAAACCTGTAGAGGTGCATCGGAATGTAAAACTGGTGACACACGAAACGCTCAAATTATAGACAGTAGGAAGACACAGTCTTCCTGTACTTAAGTCGGCATTCTGTCACTTATAATTAATTCCGATGCAATTTCTCTATTTCATCGTCAATGGGAAGGTCCAAGGGATACAGTAAACCTGCAGAGGTGTATCTGAATTTAAAACTGGTGACACAGGAAACGCTCAACACATAGACAGTAGGAAGACTCATTCTTCCTGTACTTAAGTCGGCATTGTGTCTCTTATATTTAATTCCGATGCAATTTCTGTGTTTCATCGTCAATAGGAAGGTCCAAGGGATACAGTAAACCTGCAGAGGTGCATCGGAATGCAAAACTAGTGACACAGGAAACGCTCAAAACATAGACAGTAGGAAGACTCAGTCTTCCTGTACTTAAGTCGGCATTGTGTCTCTTATATTTAATTCCGATGCAATTTCTGTGTTTCATCGTCACTGTGAAGGTCCAAGGGAAACAGTAAACCTGTAGAGGTTCATCGGAATGTAAAACTGGTGACACACGAAACGCTCAAATTATAGACAGTAGGAAGACTCAGTCTTCCCGTACTTAAGTCGGCATTGTGTCTCTTATATTTAATTCCGATGCAATTTCTGTGTTTCATCGTCAATGGGAAGGTCCAAGGGATACAGGAAACCTGCAGAGGTGGATCGGAATGTAAAACTAGTGACACAGGAAACGCGCAAAACATAGACAGTAGGAAGACTCAGTCTTCCTGTACTTAAGTCAGCATTATGTCTCTTATATTTAATTCCGATGCAATTTCTGTGTTTCATCGTCAATGGGAAGGTCCAAGGGATACAGGAAACCTGCAGAGGTGCATCGGAATGTAAAACTGGGGACACAGGAAACGCTCAAAACATAGACAGTAGGAAGACTCAGTCTTCCTATACTTAAGTCGGCATTGTGCCTCTTATATTTATTTCCGATGCAATTTCTGTGTTTCATCGTGAGTGGGAAGATCCAAGGGATATAGTAAACCTGCAGAGGTGCATCGGAAAGTAAAACTGATGACACAGGAAACGCTCAAAACATATTAGTCTTCCTGTACTTAAGTCGGCATTGTGTCTCTTATATTTAATTCCGATGTAATTTCTGTTTTTCATCGTCAATGGGAAGGTCCAAGGGATACAGTAAACCTGCAGAAGTGCATCGGAATGTAAAACTGATGACACAGAAAACGCTCAAAGCATAGACAGTAGGATGACTCAGTCTTCCTGTACTTAAGTCGGCATTGTGTCTCTTATACTTAATTCCGATGCAATTTCTGTGTTTCATCGTCAATGGGAAGGTCCAAGGGATACAGTAAACCTGCAGCGTTGCATCAGAATGTAAAACTGGTGACACAGGAAACGCTCAAACATTGACCGTACGAAGACTGTTTTCTTGTACTTATATTGGCATTGTGTCTCTTATATATAATTTCGATGCAATTTCTGTGTTTCATCGTCAATGGGAAGGTCGAAGGGATACAGTAAACCTGCAGAGGTGCATCGGAATGTAAAACTGGTGACACAGGAAACGCTCAAAACATAGACAGTAGGAAGACTCAGTCTTCCTGTACTTACGTCGGCATTGTGTCTCTTATATTTATTTCCGATGAAATTTCTGTGTTTCATCGTGAATGGGAAGGTCCAAGGGATATAGTAAACCTGCAGAGGTGCATCGGAAATTAAAACTGATGACACAGGAAACGCTCAAAACATAGACAGTAGGAAGACTTAGTCTTCCTGTACTTATGTCGGCATTGTGTCTCTTATATTTAATTCCGATGCAATTCCTGTGTTTCATCGTCACTGTGAAGGTCCAAGGGATACAGTAAACCTGCAGAGGTGCTTCGGAATGGAAAACTGGTGACACAGGAAACGCTCAAATTATAGACAGTAGGAAGACTCAGTCTTCCTGTACTTAAGTCGGCATTGTGTTTCTTATATTTAATTCCGATGCAATTTCTGTGTTTCATCGTCAATGGGAAGGTCCAAGGGATACAGTAAACCTGCAGAGGTGCATCAGTATGTAAAACTGGTGACACAGGAAACGCTCAACACATAGACAGTAGGAAGACTCAGTCTTCCTGTACTTAAGTCGGCATTGTGTCTCTTATATTTATTTCCGATGAAATATCTGTGTTTCATCATGAATGGGAAGGTCCAAAGGATATAGTAAACCTGCAGAGGTGCACCGGAAAGTAAAACTGATGACACAGGATACGCTCAAAACATAGACAGTAGGAAGACTTAGTCTTCCTGTACTTAAGGCCGCATTGTGTCTCTTATATTTATTTCCGATGAAATTTTTGTGTTTCATCGTGAGTGGGAACATCCAAGGGATATAGTAAACCTGCAGAGGTGCAACGGAAAGTAAAACTGATGACACAGGAAACGCTCAAAACATAGACAGTAGGAAGACTTAGTCTTCCTGTACTTAAGTCGGCATTGTGTCTCTTATATTTAATTCCGATGCAATTTTTGTTTTTCATCGTCAATGGGAAGGTCCATGGGATACAGTAAACCTGCAGAGGTGCATCGGAATGTAAAACTGATGACACAGAAAACGCTCAAAGCATAGACAGTAGGATGACTCAGTCTTCCTGTACTTAAGTCGGCATTGTGTCTCTTATATTTAATTCCGATGCAATTTCTGTGTTTCATCGTCAATGGGAAGGTCCAAGGGATACAGTAAACCTGCAGAGGTGCATCAGAATATAAACCGATGACACAGGAAACGCTCAAAGCATAGACAGTAGGAGGACTAAGTCTTCCTGTACTTAAGTCGGCATTGTGTCTCTTATATTTAATTCCGATGCAATTTCTGTGTTTCATCGTCAATGGGAAGGTCCAATGGATACAGAAAACCTGCAGAGGTGCATCAGAATGTAAAACTGGTGACACAGGAAACGCTCAAAACATAGACAGTAGGAAGACTCAGTCTTTCTGTACTTAAGTCGGCATTGTGTCTCTTATATTTAATTCGGATGCGATTTCTGTGTTACATCGACAATGGGAAGATCCAAGGGATACAGTAACCCGGCAGAGGTGCATCGGAATGTAAAACTGGGGACACAGGAAACGCTCAAACATTGACCGTACGAAGACTGTTTTCTTGTACTTAAGTTGGCATTGTGTCTCTTATATTTAATTTCGATGCAATTTCTGTGTTTCATCGTGAATGGGAAGGTCCAAGGGATATAGTAAACCTGCAGACGTGCATCGGAAATTAAAACTGATGACACAGGAAACGCTCAAAACATAGACAGTAGGAAGACTTAGTCTTCCTGTACTTAAGTCGTCATTGTGTCTCTTTTATTTAATTCCGATGCAATTCCTGTGTTTCATCGTCACTGTGAAGGTCCAAGGGATACAGTAAACCTGCAGAGGTGCTTCGGAATGGAAAACTGGTGACACAGGAAACGCTCAAATCATAGACAGTACGAAGACTCATTCTTCCTGTACTTAAGTCGGCATTGTGTCTCTTATATTTAATTCCGATGCAATTTCTGTGTTTCATCGTCAATGGGAAGGTCCAAGGGATACAGTAAACCTTCAGAGGTGCATCGGAATGTAAAACTAGTGACACAGGAAACGCTCAAATTATAGACAGTAGGAAGACTCAGTCTTCCTGTACTTAAGTCGGCAGTGTGTCTCTTATATTTAATTCCGATGCAATTTCTGTGTTTCATCATCAATGGGAAGGTCCAAGGGATACAGTAAACCTGCAGAGGTGCATCGGAATGTTAAACTGGTGACACAGGAAACGCTCAAAACATAGACAGTAGGAAGACTCAGTCTTCCTGTACTTAAGTCATCATTGTCTCTCTTATATTTAATTCCTATGCAATTTCTGTGTTTCATCGTCAATGGGAAGGTCCAAGGGATACAGTAAACCTGCAGAGGTGCATCGGAATGTAAAACTAGTGACACAGGAATAGACAGTAGGAAGACTCAGTCTTCATGTACTTAAGTCGGCATTGTGTCTCTTATATTTAATTCCGATGCAATTTCTGTGTATCATCGTCAATGGGAAGGTCCATGGGATACAGTAAACCTGCAGAGGTGCATCGTAATGTAAAACAGGTGACACAGGATACGCTCAAAACATTGACCGTACGAAGACTGTTTTCTTGTACTTAAGTCGGCATTGTGTCTCTTATATTTAATTTCGATGCAATTTCTGTGTTTCATCGTCAATGGGAAGGTCCAACGGATGCAGGAAGCCTGCAGAGGTGCATCGGAATGTAAAACTGGTGACACAGGAAACGCTCAAATCATAGACAGTAGGAAGACTCAGTCCTCCTGTACTTAAGTCGGCATTGTGTCTCTTATATTTAATTCCGATGCAATTTCTGTGTTTCATCGTCAATGGGAAGGTCCAAGAGATACAGTAAACCTGCAGAGCCGCATCGGAATGAAAAACTAGTGACATAGGAAACGCTCAAAACATAGACAGTAGGAAGACTCAGTCTTCCTGTACTTAAGTCGGCATTGTGTCTCTTATATTTAATTCCGATGCAATTTCTGTGTTTCATCGTCAATGGGAAGGTCCAAGGGATACAGTAAACCTGCAGAGGTGCATCGGAATGCAAAACTAGTGACACAGGAAACGCTCAAAACATAGACATTAGGAAGACTCAGTCTTCCTGTACTTAAGTGGGCATTGTGTCTCTTATATTTAATTCCGATGCAATTTCTGTGTTTCATCGTCACTGTGAAGGTCCAAGGGAAACAGTAAACCTGTAGAGGTTCATCGGAATGTAAAACTGGTGACACACGAAACGCTCAAATTATAGACAGTAGGAAGACTCAGTCTTCCCGTACTTAAGTCGGCATTGTGTCTCTTATATTTAATTCCGATGCAATTTCTGTGTTTCATCGTCAATGGGAAGGTCCAAGGGATATAGGAAACCTGCAGAGGTGGATCGGAATGTAAAACTAGTGACACAGGAAACGCTCAAAACATAGACAGTAGGAAGACTCAGTCTTCCTGTACTTAAGTCAGCATTATGTCTCTTATATTTAATTCCTATGCAATTTCTGTGTTTCATCGTCAATGGGAAGGTCCAAGGGATACAGGAAACCTGCAGAGGTGCATCGGAATGTAAAACTGGTGACACAGGAAACGCTCAAAACATAGACAGTAGGAAGACTCAGTCTTCCTATACTTAAGTCGGCATTGTGTCTCTTATATTTATTTCCGATGCAATTTCTGTGTTTCATCGTGAGTGGGAAGATCCAAGGGATATAGTAAACCTGCAGAGGTGCATCGGAAAGTAAGACTGATGACACAGGACACGCTCAAAACATATTAGTCTTCCTGTACTTAAGTCGGCATTGTGTCTCTTATATTTAATTCCGATGTAATTTCTGTTTTTCATCGTCAATGGGAAGGTCCAAGGGATACAGTAAACCTGCAGAAGTGCATCGGAATGTAAAACTGATGACACAGAAAACGCTCAAAGCATAGACAGTAGGATGACTCAGTCTTCCTGTACTTAAGTCGGCATTGTGTCTCTTATACTTAATTCCGATGCAATTTCTGTGTTTCATCGTCAATGGGAAGGTCCAAGGGATACAGTAAACCTGCAGCGTTGCATCAGAATGTAAAACTGGTGACACAGGAAACGCTCAAACATTGACCGTACGAAGACTGTTTTCTTGTACTTATATTGGCATTGTGTCTCTTATATATAATTTCGATGCAATTTCTGTGTTTCAACGTCAATGGGAAGGTCCAAGGGATACAGTAAACCTGCAGAGGTGCATCGGAATGTAAAACTGGTGACACAGGAAACGCTCAAAACATAGACAGTAGGAAGACTCAGTCTTCCTGTACTTACGTCGGCATTGTGTCTCTTATATTTATTTCCGATGAAATTTCTGTGTTTCATCGTGAATGGGAAGGTCCAAGGGATATAGTAAACCTGCAGAGGTGCATCGGAATGTAAAACTGGTGACACAGGAAACGCTCAAAACATAGACAGTAGGAAGACTCAGTCTTCCTGTACTTATGTCGGCATTGTGTCTCTTATATTTAATTCCGATGCAATTCCTGTGTTTCATCGTCACTGTGAAGGTCCAGGGGATACAGTAAACCTGCAGAGGTGCTTCGGAATGGAAAACTGGTGACACAGGAAACGCTCAAATTATAGACAGTAGGAAGACTCAGTCTTCCTGTACTTAAGTCGGCATTGTGTTTCTTATATTTAATTCCGATGCAATTTCTGTGTTTCATCGTCAATGGGAAGGTCCAAGGGATACAGTAAACCTGCAGAGGTGCATCAGTATGTAAAACTGGTGACACAGGAAACGCTCAACACATAGACAGTAGGAAGACACAGTCTTCCTGTACTTAAGTCGGCATTGTGTCTCTTATATTTATTTCCGATGAAATATCTGTGTTTCATCATGAATGGGAAGGTCCAAAGGATATAGTAAACCTGCAGAGGTGCATCGGAAAGTAAAACTGATGACACAGGATACGCTCAAAACATAGACAGTAGGAAGACTTAGTCTTCCTGTACTTAAGGCCGCATTGTGTCTCTTATATTTATTTCCGATGAAATTTTTGTGTTTCATCGTGAGTGGGAACATCCAAGGGATATAGTAAACCTGCAGAGGTGCAACGGAAAGTAAAACTGATGACACAGGAAACGCTCAAAACATAGACAGTAGGAAGACTTAGTCTTCCTGTACTTAAGTCGGCATTGTGTCTCTTATATTTAATTCCGATGCAATTTCTGTTTTTCATCGTCAATGGGAAGGTCCATGGGATACAGTAAACCTGCAGAGGTGCATCGGAATGTAAAACTGATGACACAGAAAACGGTCAAAGCATAGACAGTAGGATGACTCAGTCTTCCTGTACTTAAGTCGGCATTGTGTCTCTTATACTTAATTCCGATGCAATTTCTGTGTTTCATCGTCAATGGGAAGGTCCAAGGGATACAGTAAACCTGCAGAGGTGCATCAGAATGTAAAACTGATGACACAGGAAACGCTCAAAGCATAGACAGTAGGAAGACTCAGTCTTCCTCTACTTCAGTCCGCATTGTGTCTCTAATATTTAATTCCGATGCAATTTCTGTGTTTCATCGTCAATGGGAAGGTCCAATGGATACAGAAAACCTGCAGAGGTGCATCAGAATGTAAAACTGGTGACACAGGAAACGCTCAAAACATAGACAGTAGGAAGACTCAGTCTTTCTGTACTTAAGTCGGCATTGTGTCTCTTATATTTAATTCCGATGCGATTTCTGTGTTTCATCGACAATGGGAAGGTCCAAGGGATACAGTAAACCGGCAGAGGTGCATCGGAATGTAAAACTGGTGACACAGGAAACACTCAAACATTGACCGTACGAAGACTGTTTTCTTGTACTTAAGTTGGCATTGTGTCTCTTATATTTAATTTCGATGCAATTTCTGTGTTTCATCGTCACTGTGAAGGTCCAAGGGATACAGTAAACCTGTAGAGGTGCATCGGAATGTAAAACTGGTGACACACGAAACGCTCAAATTATAGACAGTAGGAAGACACAGTCTTCCTGTACTTAAGTCGGCATTCTGTCACTTATAATTAATTCCGATGCAATTTCTCTATTTCATCGTCAATGGGAAGGTCCAAGGGATACAGTAAACCTGCAGAGGTGTATCTGAATTTAAAACTGGTGACACAGGAAACGCTCAACACATAGACAGTAGGAAGACTCATTCTTCCTGTACTTAAGTCGGCATTGTGTCTCTTATATTTAATTCCGATGCAATTTCTGTGTTTCATCGTCAATAGGAAGGTCCAAGGGATACAGTAAACCTGCAGAGGTGCATCGGAATGCAAAACTAGTGACACAGGAAACGCTCAAAACATAGACAGTAGGAAGACTCAGTCTTCCTGTACTTAAGTGGGCATTGTGTCTCTTATATTTAATTCCGATGCAATTTCTGTGTTTCATCGTCACTGTGAAGATCCAAGGGAAACAGTAAACCTGTAGAGGTTCATCGGAATGTAAAACTGGTGACACACGAAACGCTCAAATTATAGACAGTAGGAAGACTCAGTCTTCCCGTACTTAAGTCGGCATTGTGTCTCTTATATTTAATTCCGATGCAATTTCTGTGTTTCATCGTCAATGGGAAGGTCCAAGGGATACAGGAAACCTGCAGAGGTGGATCGGAATGTAAAACTAGTGACACAGGAAACGCGCAAAACATAGACAGTAGGAAGACTCAGTCTTCCTGTACTTAAGTCAGCATTATGTCTCTTATATTTAATTCCGATGCAATTTCTGTGTTTCATCGTCAATGGGAAGGTCCAAGGGATACAGGAAACCTGCAGAGGTGCATCGGAATGTAAAACTGGGGACACAGGAAACGCTCAAAACATAGACAGTAGGAAGACTCAGTCTTCCTATACTTAAGTCGGCATTGTGCCTCTTATATTTATTTCCGATGCAATTTCTGTGTTTCATCGTGAGTGGGAAGATCCAAGGGATATAGTAAACCTGCAGAGGTGCATCGGAAAGTAAAACTGATGACACAGGAAACGCTCAAAACATATTAGTCTTCCTGTACTTAAGTCGGCATTGTGTCTCTTATATTTAATTCCGATGTAATTTCTGTTTTTCATCGTCAATGGGAAGGTCCAAGGGATACAGTAAACCTGCAGAGGTGCATCGGAATGTAAAACTGGTGACACAGGAAACGCTCAAAACATAGACAGTAGGAAGACTCAGTCTTCCTGTACTTACGTCGGCATTGTGTCTCTTATATTTATTTCCGATGAAATTTCTGTGTTTCATCGTGAATGGGAAGGTCCAAGGGATATAGTAAACCTGCAGAGGTGCATCGGAAATTAAAACTGATGACACAGGAAACGCTCAAAACATAGACAGTAGGAAGACTTAGTCTTCCTGTACTTATGTCGGCATTGTGTCTCTTATATTTAATTCCGATGCAATTCCTGTGTTTCATCGTCAATAGGAAGGTCCAAGGGATACAGTAAACCTGCAGAGGTGCATCGGAATGCAAAACTAGTGACACAGGAAACGCTCAAAACATAGACAGTAGGAAGACTCAGTCTTCCTGTACTTAAGTGGGCATTGTGTCTCTTATATTTAATTCCGATGCAATTTCTGTGTTTCATCGTCACTGTGAAGATCCAAGGGAAACAGTAAACCTGTAGAGGTTCATCGGAATGTAAAACTGGTGACACACGAAACGCTCAAATTATAGACAGTAGGAAGACTCAGTCTTCCCGTACTTAAGTCGGCATTGTGTCTCTTATATTTAATTCCGATGCAATTTCTGTGTTTCATCGTCAATGGGAAGGTCCAAGGGATACAGGAAACCTGCAGAGGTGGATCGGAATGTAAAACTAGTGACACAGGAAACGCGCAAAACATAGACAGTAGGAAGACTCAGTCTTCCTGTACTTAAGTCAGCATTATGTCTCTTATATTTAATTCCGATGCAATTTCTGTGTTTCATCGTCAATGGGAAGGTCCAAGGGATACAGGAAACCTGCAGAGGTGCATCGGAATGTAAAACTGGGGACACAGGAAACGCTCAAAACATAGACAGTAGGAAGACTCAGTCTTCCTATACTTAAGTCGGCATTGTGCCTCTTATATTTATTTCCGATGCAATTTCTGTGTTTCATCGTGAGTGGGAAGATCCAAGGGATATAGTAAACCTGCAGAGGTGCATCGGAAAGTAAAACTGATGACACAGGAAACGCTCAAAACATATTAGTCTTCCTGTACTTAAGTCGGCATTGTGTCTCTTATATTTAATTCCGATGTAATTTCTGTTTTTCATCGTCAATGGGAAGGTCCAAGGGATACAGTAAACCTGCAGAGGTGCATCGGAATGTAAAACTGGTGACACAGGAAACGCTCAAAACATAGACAGTAGGAAGACTCAGTCTTCCTGTACTTACGTCGGCATTGTGTCTCTTATATTTATTTCCGATGAAATTTCTGTGTTTCATCGTGAATGGGAAGGTCCAAGGGATATAGTAAACCTGCAGAGGTGCATCGGAAATTAAAACTGATGACACAGGAAACGCTCAAAACATAGACAGTAGGAAGACTTAGTCTTCCTGTACTTATGTCGGCATTGTGTCTCTTATATTTAATTCCGATGCAATTCCTGTGTTTCATCGTCACTGTGAAGGTCCAAGGGATACAGTAAACCTGCAGAGGTGCTTCGGAATGGAAAACTGGTGACACAGGAAACGCTCAAATTATAGACAGTAGGAAGACTCAGTCTTCCTGTACTTAAGTCGGCATTGTGTTTCTTATATTTAATTCCGATGCAATTTCTGTGTTTCATCGTCAATGGGAAGGTCCAAGGGATACAGTAAACCTGCAGAGGTGCATCAGTATGTAAAACTGGTGACACAGGAAACGCTCAACACATAGACAGTAGGAAGACTCAGTCTTCCTGTACTTAAGTCGGCATTGTGTCTCTTATATTTATTTCCGATGAAATATCTGTGTTTCATCATGAATGGGAAGGTCCAAAGGATATAGTAAACCTGCAGAGGTGCACCGGAAAGTAAAACTGATGACACAGGATACGCTCAAAACATAGACAGTAGGAAGACTTAGTCTTCCTGTACTTAAGGCCGCATTGTGTCTCTTATATTTATTTCCGATGAAATTTTTGTGTTTCATCGTGAGTGGGAACATCCAAGGGATATAGTAAACCTGCAGAGGTGCAACGGAAAGTAAAACTGATGACACAGGAAACGCTCAAAACATAGACAGTAGGAAGACTTAGTCTTCCTGTACTTAAGTCGGCATTGTGTCTCTTATATTTAATTCCGATGCAATTTTTGTTTTTCATCGTCAATGGGAAGGTCCATGGGATACAGTAAACCTGCAGAGGTGCATCGGAATGTAAAACTGATGACACAGAAAACGCTCAAAGCATAGACAGTAGGATGACTCAGTCTTCCTGTACTTAAGTCGGCATTGTGTCTCTTATATTTAATTCCGATGCAATTTCTGTGTTTCATCGTCAATGGGAAGGTCCAAGGGATACAGTAAACCTGCAGAGGTGCATCAGAATATAAACCGATGACACAGGAAACGCTCAAAGCATAGACAGTAGGAGGACTAAGTCTTCCTGTACTTAAGTCGGCATTGTGTCTCTTATATTTAATTCCGATGCAATTTCTGTGTTTCATCGTCAATGGGAAGGTCCAATGGATACAGAAAACCTGCAGAGGTGCATCAGAATGTAAAACTGGTGACACAGGAAACGCTCAAAACATAGACAGTAGGAAGACTCAGTCTTTCTGTACTTAAGTCGGCATTGTGTCTCTTATATTTAATTCGGATGCGATTTCTGTGTTACATCGACAATGGGAAGATCCAAGGGATACAGTAACCCGGCAGAGGTGCATCGGAATGTAAAACTGGGGACACAGGAAACGCTCAAACATTGACCGTACGAAGACTGTTTTCTTGTACTTAAGTTGGCATTGTGTCTCTTATATTTAATTTCAATGCAATTTCTGTGTTTCATCGTGAATGGGAAGGTCCAAGGGATATAGTAAACCTGCAGACGTGCATCGGAAATTAAAACTGATGACACAGGAAACGCTCAAAACATAGACAGTAGGAAGACTTAGTCTTCCTGTACTTAAGTCGTCATTGTGTCTCTTTTATTTAATTCCGATGCAATTCCTGTGTTTCATCGTCACTGTGAAGGTCCAAGGGATACAGTAAACCTGCAGAGGTGCTTCGGAATGGAAAACTGGTGACACAGGAAACGCTCAAATCATAGACAGTACGAAGACTCATTCTTCCTGTACTTAAGTCGGCATTGTGTCTCTTATATTTAATTCCGATGCAATTTCTGTGTTTCATCGTCAATGGGAAGGTCCAAGGGATACAGTAAACCTTCAGAGGTGCATCGGAATGTAAAACTAGTGACACAGGAAACGCTCAAATTATAGACAGTAGGAAGACTCAGTCTTCCTGTACTTAAGTCGGCAGTGTGTCTCTTATATTTAATTCCGATGCAATTTCTGTGTTTCATCATCAATGGGAAGGTCCAAGGGATACAGTAAACCTGCAGAGGTGCATCGGAATGTTAAACTGGTGACACAGGAAACGCTCAAAACATAGACAGTAGGAAGACTCAGTCTTCCTGTACTTAAGTCATCATTGTCTCTCTTATATTTAATTCCTATGCAATTTCTGTGTTTCATCGTCAATGGGAAGGTCCAAGGGATACAGTAAACCTGCAGAGGTGCATCGGAATGTAAAACTAGTGACACAGGAATAGACAGTAGGAAGACTCAGTCTTCATGTACTTAAGTCGGCATTGTGTCTCTTATATTTAATTCCGATGCAATTTCTGTGTATCATCGTCAATGGGAAGGTCCATGGGATACAGTAAACCTGCAGAGGTGCATCGTAATGTAAAACAGGTGACACAGGATACGCTCAAAACATTGACCGTACGAAGACTGTTTTCTTGTACTTAAGTCGGCATTGTGTCTCTTATATTTAATTTCGATGCAATTTCTGTGTTTCATCGTCAATGGGAAGGTCCAACGGATGCAGGAAGCCTGCAGAGGTGCATCGGAATGTAAAACTGGTGACACAGGAAACGCTCAAATCATAGACAGTAGGAAGACTCAGTCCTCCTGTACTTAAGTCGGCATTGTGTCTCTTATATTTAATTCCGATGCAATTTCTGTGTTTCATCGTCAATGGGAAGGTCCAAGAGATACAGTAAACCTGCAGAGCCGCATCGGAATGAAAAACTAGTGACATAGGAAACGCTCAAAACATAGACAGTAGGAAGACTCAGTCTTCCTGTACTTAAGTCGGCATTGTGTCTCTTATATTTAATTCCGATGCAATTTCTGTGTTTCATCGTCAATGGGAAGGTCCAAGGGATACAGTAAACCTGCAGAGGTGCATCGGAATGCAAAACTAGTGACACAGGAAACGCTCAAAACATAGACATTAGGAAGACTCAGTCTTCCTGTACTTAAGTGGGCATTGTGTCTCTTATATTTAATTCCGATGCAATTTCTGTGTTTCATCGTCACTGTGAAGGTCCAAGGGAAACAGTAAACCTGTAGAGGTTCATCGGAATGTAAAACTGGTGACACACGAAACGCTCAAATTATAGACAGTAGGAAGACTCAGTCTTCCCGTACTTAAGTCGGCATTGTGTCTCTTATATTTAATTCCGATGCAATTTCTGTGTTTCATCGTCAATGGGAAGGTCCAAGGGATATAGGAAACCTGCAGAGGTGGATCGGAATGTAAAACTAGTGACACAGGAAACGCTCAAAACATAGACAGTAGGAAGACTCAGTCTTCCTGTACTTAAGTCAGCATTATGTCTCTTATATTTAATTCCTATGCAATTTCTGTGTTTCATCGTCAATGGGAAGGTCCAAGGGATACAGGAAACCTGCAGAGGTGCATCGGAATGTAAAACTGGTGACACAGGAAACGCTCAAAACATAGACAGTAGGAAGACTCAGTCTTCCTATACTTAAGTCGGCATTGTGTCTCTTATATTTATTTCCGATGCAATTTCTGTGTTTCATCGTGAGTGGGAAGATCCAAGGGATATAGTAAACCTGCAGAGGTGCATCGGAAAGTAAAACTGATGACACAGGAAACGCTCAAAACATATTAGTCTTCCTGTACTTAAGTCGGCATTGTGTCTCTTATATTTAATTCCGATGTAATTTCTGTTTTTCATCGTCAATGGGAAGGTCCAAGGGATACAGTAAACCTGCAGAAGTGCATCGGAATGTAAAACTGATGACACAGAAAACGCTCAAAGCATAGACAGTAGGATGACTCAGTCTTCCTGTACTTAAGTCGGCATTGTGTCTCTTATACTTAATTCCGATGCAATTTCTGTGTTTCATCGTCAATGGGAAGGTCCAAGGGATACAGTAAACCTGCAGCGTTGCATCAGAATGTAAAACTGGTGACACAGGAAACGCTCAAACATTGACCGTACGAAGACTGTTTTCTTGTACTTATATTGGCATTGTGTCTCTTATATATAATTTCGATGCAATTTCTGTGTTTCAACGTCAATGGGAAGGTCCAAGGGATACAGTAAACCTGCAGAGGTGCATCGGAATGTAAAACTGGTGACACAGGAAACGCTCAAAACATAGACAGTAGGAAGACTCAGTCTTCCTGTACTTACGTCGGCATTGTGTCTCTTATATTTATTTCCGATGAAATTTCTGTGTTTCATCGTGAATGGGAAGGTCCAAGGGATATAGTAAACCTGCAGAGGTGCTTCGGAATGTAAAACTGGTGACACAGGAAACGCTCAAAACATAGACAGTAGGAAGACTCAGTCTTCCTGTACTTATGTCGGCATTGTGTCTCTTATATTTAATTCCGATGCAATTCCTGTGTTTCATCGTCACTGTGAAGGTCCAAGGGATACAGTAAACCTGCAGAGGTGCTTCGGAATGGAAAACTGGTGACACAGGAAACGCTCAAATTATAGACAGTAGGAAGACTCAGTCTTCCTGTACTTAAGTCGGCATTGTGTTTCTTATATTTAATTCCGATGCAATTTCTGTGTTTCATCGTCAATGGGAAGGTCCAAGGGATACAGTAAACCTGCAGAGGTGCATCAGTATGTAAAACTGGTGACACAGGAAACGCTCAACACATAGACAGTAGGAAGACACAGTCTTCCTGTACTTAAGTCGGCATTGTGTCTCTTATATTTATTTCCGATGAAATATCTGTGTTTCATCATGAATGGGAAGGTCCAAAGGATATAGTAAACATGCAGAGGTGCATCGGAAAGTAAAACTGATGACACAGGATACGCTCAAAACATAGACAGTAGGAAGACTTAGTCTTCCTGTACTTAAGGCCGCATTGTGTCTCTTATATTTATTTCCGATGAAATTTTTGTGTTTCATCGTGAGTGGGAACATCCAAGGGATATAGTAAACCTGCAGAGGTGCAACGGAAAGTAAAACTGATGACACAGGAAACGCTCAAAACATAGACAGTAGGAAGACTTAGTCTTCCTGTACTTAAGTCGGCATTGTGTCTCTTATATTTAATTCCGATGCAATTTCTGTTTTTCATCGTCAATGGGAAGGTCCATGGGATACAGTAAACCTGCAGAGGTGCATCGGAATGTAAAACTGATGACACAGAAAACGGTCAAAGCATAGACAGTAGGGTGACTCAGTCTTCCTGTACTTAAGTCGGCATTGTGTCTCTTATATTTAATTCCGATGCAATTTCTGTGTTTCATCGTCAATGGGAAGGTCCAAGGAATACAGTAAACCTGCAGAGGTGCATCAGAATATAAACCGATGACACAGGAAACGCTCAAAGCATAGACAGTAGGAGGACTAAGTCTTCCTGTACTTAAGTCGGCATTGTGTCTCTTATATTTAATTCCGATGCAATTTCTGTGTTTCATCGTCAATGGGAAGGTCCAATGGATACAGAAAACCTGCAGAGGTGCATCAGAATGTAAAACTGGTGACACAGGAAACGCTCAAAACATAGACAGTAGGAAGACTCAGTCTTTCTGTACTTAAGTCGGCATTGTGTCTCTTATATTTAATTCCGATGCGATTTCTGTGTTACATCGACAATGGGAAGATCCAAGGGATACAGTAAACCGGCAGAGGTGCATCGGAATGTAAAACTGGGGACACAGGAAACGCTCAAACATTGACCGTACGAAGACTGTTTTCTTGTACTTAAGTTGGCATTGTGTCTCTTATATTTAATTTCGATGCAATTTCTGTGTTTCATCGTGAATGGGAAGGTCCAAGGGATATAGTAAACCTGCAGACGTGCATCGGAAATTAAAACTGATGACACAGGAAACGCTCAAAACATAGACAGTAGGAAGACTTAGTCTTCCTGTACTTAAGTCGTCATTGTGTCTCTTTTATTTAATTCCGATGCAATTCCTGTGTTTCATCGTCACTGTGAAGGTCCAAGGGATACAGTAAACCTGCAGAGGTGCTTCGGAATGGAAAACTGGTGACACAGGAAACGCTTAAATCATAGACAGTAAGAAGACTCATTCTTCCTGTACTTAAGTCGGCATTGTGTCTCTTATATTTAATTCCGATGCAATTTCTGTGTTTCATCGTCAATGGGAAGGTCCAAGGGATACAGTAAACCTTCAGAGGTGCATCGGAATGTAAAACTAGTGACACAGGAAACGCTCAAATTATAGACAGTAGGAAGACTCAGTCTTCCTGTACTTATGTCGGCAGTGTGTCTCTTATATTTAATTCCGATGCAATTTCTGTGTTTGATCGTCAATGGGAAGGTCCAAGGGATACAGTAAACCTGCAGAGGTGCATCGGAATGTAAAACTAGTGACACAGGAATAGACAGTAGGAAGACTCAGTCTTCATGTACTTAAGTCGGCATTGTGTCTCTTATATTTAATTCCGATGCAATTTCTGTGTTTCATCGACAATGGGAAGGTCCAAGGGATGCAGGAAGCCTGCAGAGGTGCATCGGAATGTAAAACTGGTGACACAGGAAACGCTCAAAACATAGACAGTAGGAAGACTCAGTCTTCCTGTACTTAAGTCGGCATTGTGTCTCTTATATTTATTTCCTTTGAAATTTCTGTGTTTCATCGTGTGTGGGAAGATCCAAGGGATATAGTAAACCTGCAGAGTTGCATCGGAAAGTAAAACTGATGACACAGGAAACGCTCAAAACATAGACAGTAGGAAGACTTAGTCTTCCTGTACTTAAGTCGGCATTGTGTCTCTTATATTTAATTCCGATGTAATTTCTGTTTTTCATCGTCAATGGGAAGGTGCAAGGGATACAGTAAACCTGCAGAGGTGCATCGGAATGTAAAACTGATGACACAGAAAACTCTCAAAGCATAGACAGTAGGATGACTCAGTCTTCCTGTACTTAAGTCGGCATTGTGTCTCTTATACTTAATTCCGATGCAATTTCTGTGTTTCATCGTCAATGGGAAGGTCCAAGGGATACAGTAAACCTGCAGAGGTGCATCAGAATGTAAAACTGATGACACAGGAAACGCTCAAAGCATAGACAGTAGGAAGACTCAGTCTTCCCGTACTTAAGTCGGCATTGTGTCTCTTATATTTAATTCCGATGCAATTTCTGTGTTTCATCGTCAATGGGAAGGTCCAAGGGATACAGGAAACCTGCAGAGGTGGATCGGAATGTAAAACTAGTGACACAGGAAACGCTCAAAACATAGACAGTAGGAAGACTCAGTCTTCCTGTACTTAAGTCAGCATTATGTCTCTTATATTTAATTCCGATGCAATTTCTGTGTTTCATCGTCAATGGGAAGGTCCAAGGGATACAGGAAACCTGCAGAGGTGCATCGGAATGTAAAACTGGTGACACAGGAAACGCTCAAAACATAGACAGTAGGAAGACTCAGTCTTCCTATACTTAAGTCGGCATTGTGTCTCTTATATTTATTTCCGATGCAATTTCTGTGTTTCATCGTGAGTGGGAAGATCCAAGGGATATAGTAAACCTGCAGAGGTGCATCGGAAAGTAAAACTGATGACACAGGAAACGCTCAAAACATATTAGTCTTCCTGTACTTACGTCGGCATTGTGTCTCTTATATTTATTTCCGATGAAATTTCTGTGTTTCATCGTGAATGGGAAGGTCCAAGGGATGTAGTAAACCTGCAGAGGTGCATCGGAAATTAAAACTGATGACACAGGAAACGCTCAAAACATAGACAGTAGGAAGACTTAGTCATCCTGTACTTATGTCGGCATTGTGTCTCTTATATTTAATTCCGATGCAATTCCTGTGTTTCATCGTCACTGTGAAGGTCCAAGGGATACAGCAAACCTGCAGAGGTGCTTCGGAATGGAAAACTGGTGACACAGGAAACGCTCAAATTATAGACAGTAGGAAGACTCAGTCTTCCTGTACTTAAGTCGGCATTGTGTTTCTTATATTTAATTCCGATGCAATTTCTGTGTTTCATCGTCAATGGGAAGGTCCAAGGGATACAGTAAACCTGCAGAGGTGCATCAGTATGTAAAACTGGTGACACAGGAAACGCTCAACACATAGACAGTAGGAAGACTCAGTCTTCCTGTACTTAAGTCGGCATTGTGTCTCTTATATTTATTTCCGATGAAATTTTTGTGTTTCATCGTGAGTGGGAACATGCAAGGGATATAGTAAACCTGCAGAGGTGCAACGGAAAGTAAAACTGATGACACAGGAAACGCTCAAAACATAGACATTAGGAAGACTTAGTCTTCCTGTACTTAAGTCGGCATTGTGTCTCTTATATTTAATTCCGATGCAATTTCTGTTTTTCATCGTCAATGGGAAGGTCCATGGGATACAGTAAACCTGCAGAGGTGCATCGGAATGTAAAACTGATGACACAGAAAACGCTCAAAGCATAGACAGTAGGATGACTCAGTCTTCCTGTACTTAAGTCGGCATTGTGTCTCTTATATTTAATTCCGATGCAATTTCTGTGTTTCATCGTCAATGGGAAGGTCCAAGGGATACAGTAAACCTGCAGAGGTGCATCAGAATATAAACCGATGACACAGGAAACGCTCAAAGCATAGACAATAGGACGACTAAGTCTTCCTGTACTTAAGTCGGCATTGTGTCTCTTATATTTAATTCCGATGCAATTTCTGTGTTTCATCGTCAATGGGAAGGTCCAATGGATACAGAAAACCTGCAGAGGTGCATCAGAATGTGAAACTGGTGACACAGGAAACGCTCAAAACATAGACAGTAGGAAGACTCAGTCTTTCTGTACTTAAGTCGGCATTGTGTCTCGTATATTTAATTCCGATGCGATTTCTGTGTTACATCGACAATGGGAAGATCCAAGGGATACAGTAACCCGGCAGAGGTGCATCGGAATGTAAAACTGGGGACACAGGAAACGCTCAAACATTGAGCGTACGAAGACTGTTTTCTTGTACTTAAGATGGCATTGTGTCTCTTATATTTAATTTCGATGCAATTTCTGTGTTTCATCGTGAATGGGAAGGTCCAAGGGATATAGTAAACCTGCAGACGTGCATCGGAAATTAAAACTGATGACACAGGAAACGCTCAAAACATAGACAGTAGGAAGACTTAGTCTTCCTGTACTTAAGTCGTCATTGTGTCTCTTTTATTTAATTCCGATGCAATTCCTGTGTTTCATCGTCAATGGGAAGGTCCAAGGGATACAGTAAACCTTCAGAGGTGCATCGGAATGTAAAACTAGTGACACAGGAAACGCTCAAATAATAGACAGTAGGAAGACTCAGTCTTCCTGTACTTAAGTCGGCAGTGTGTCTCTTATATTTAATTCCGATGCAATTTCTGTGTTTCATCGTCAATGGGAAGGTCCAAGGGATACAGTAAACCTGAAGAGGTGCATCGGAATGTTAAACTGGTGACACAGGAAACGCACAAAACATAGACAGTAGGAAGACTCAGTCTTCCTGTACTTAAGTCATCATTGTCTCTCTTATATTTAATTCCTATGCAATTTCTGTGTTTCATCGTCAATGGGAAGGTCCAAGGGATACAGTAAACCTGCAGAGGTGCATCGGAATGTAAAACTAGTGACACAGGAATAGACAGTAGGAAGACTCAGTCTTCATGTACTTAAGTCGGCATTGTGTCTCTTATATTTAATTCCGATGCAATTTCTGTGTATCATCGTCAATGGGAAGGTCCATGGGATACAGTAAACCTGCAGAGGTACATCGTAATGTAAAACTGGTGACACAGGAAACGCTCAACACATAGACAGTAGGAAGACTCAGTCTTCCTGTACTTAAGTCGGCATTGTGTCTCTTATATTTAATTCCGATGCGATTTCTGTGTTTCATCGACAATCGGAAGGTCCAAATGATACAGTAAACCGGCTGAGGTGCATCGTAATTTAAAACTGGTGACACAGGAAACGCTCAAAACATTGACCGTACGAAGACTGTTTTCTTGTACTTAAGTCGGCATTGTGTCTCTTATATTTAATTTCGATGCAATTTCTGTGTTTCATCGTCAATGGGAAGGTCCAACGGATGCAGGAAGCCTGCAGAGGTGCATCGGAATGTAAAACTGGTGACACAGGAAACGCTCAAATCATAGACAGTAGGAAGACTCAGTCTTCCTGTACTTAAGTCGGCATTGTGTCTCTTATATTTAATTCCGATGCAATTTCTGTGTTTCATCGTCAATGGGAAGGTCCAAGAGATACAGTAAACCTGCAGAGGTGCATCGGAATGAAAAACTAGTGACATAGGAAACGCTCAAAACATAGACAGTAGGAAGACTCAGTCTTCCTGTACTTAAGTCGGCATTGTGTCTCTTATATTTAATTCCGATGCAATTTCTGTGTTTCATCGTCAATGGGAAGGTCCAAGGGATACAGTAAACCTGCAGAGGTGCATCGGAATGTAAAACTGGTGACACAGGAAACGCTCAAAGCATAGACAGTAGGAAGACTCAGTCATCCTGTACTTAAGTCGGCATTGTTCCTCTTACATTTATTTCCGATGAAATTTCTGTGTCTCATCGTCTATGGGAAGGTCCAACGGATATAGTAAACCTGCAGAGGTGCATCGGAAAGTAAAACTGATGACACAGGAAAAGCTCTAAACATAGACAGTAGGAAGACTTAGTCTTCCTGTACTTAAGTCGGCATTATGTCTCTTATAATTAAATCCGATGCAATTTCTGTTTTTCATAGTCAATGGGAAGGTCCAAGGGATACAGTAAACCTGCAGAGGTGCATCGGAATGTAAAACTGATGACACAGGAAACGCTAAAAACATAGACAGTAGGAAGACTCAGTTTTCCTGTACTTAAGTCGGCATTGTGTCTCTTATATTTAATTCCGATACGATTTCTGTGTTTCATCGACAATGGGAAGGGTCAAGGGATACAGTAAACCGGCATAGGTGCATCGGAATGTAAAACTGGCGACACAGGAAACGCTCAAAACATAGACCGTAAGAAGACACACTTTTCTTGTACTTAAGTCGGCGTTGTGTCTCTTATATTTAAATTCCGATGCAATATCTGTGTTTCATCGTGAATGGGAAGGTCCAAGGGATACATTAAACCTGCAGAGGTGCATCGGAATGTAAAACTGGTGACACAGGAAACGCTCAAATCATAGACAGTAGGAAGACTCAGTCTTCCTGTACTTAAGTAGGCATTGTGTCTCTTAAATTTAACTCCGATGCAATTTCTGTGTTTCATCGTCAATGGGAAGGTCGAAGGGATACAGTAAATCTGCAGAGGTGCATCAGAATGTAAAACTGGTGACACAGGAAACGCTCAAACATAGACAGTAGGAAGACTCAGTCTTCCTGTACTTATGTCGGCATTGTGTCTCTTGTATTTATTTCCGATGAAATTTCTGTGTTTCATCGTCAATGGGAAGTTCCAAGGGATATAGTAAACCTGCAGAGGTGCTTCGGAAAGTAAAACTGAAGACACAGGAAACGCTGAAAACATAGACAGTAGGAAGACTTAGTCTTCCTGTACTTAAGTCGGAATTGTGTCTCTTATATTTAATTCCAATGCAATTTCCGTGTTTCATCGTCAATGGGAAGGTCCAAGGGATACAGTAAACCTGCAGAGGTGCATCAGAATGTAAAACTAGTGACACAGGAAACGCTCAAACATAGACAGTAGGAAGACTCAGTCTTCCTGTACTTAAGTCGGCATTGTGTCTCTTATATTTAATTCCGATGCAATTTCTGTGTTTCATCGTCAATGGGAAGGTCCAAGGGATACAGTAACCCTGCAGAGGTGCATCGGAATGTATAACTGGTGACACAGGAATCGCTCAAAACATAGACAGTTGGAAGACTCAGTCTTCCTGTACTTAAGTCGGCATTGTGTCTCTTATATTTAAATTCGATGCAATTTGTGTGTTTCATCGCCAATGGGAAGGTCCAATGGATACAGTAAACCTGCAGAGGTGCATCGGAATGTAAAACTGGTGACACAGGAAACGCTCAAAACATTGACTGTAAGAAGACTGTTTTCTTGTACTTAAGTCGGCATTGTGTCTCTTATATTTAATTCCGATGCAATTTCTGTTTTTCATCATCAATGGGAAGGTCCAATGGATACAGTAAACACTGCAGAGGTGAATCGGAATGTAAAACTGGTGACTCAGGAAACGCTCAAAACATTGACAGTAGGAAGACTCAGTCTTCCTGTACTTAAGTCGGCATTGTGTCTCTTATATTTAAATTCGATGCAATTTGTGTGTTTCATCGCCAATGGGAAGGTCCAATGGATACAGTAAACCTGCAGAGGTGCATCGGAATGTAAAACTGGTGACACAGGAAACGCTCAAAACATTGACTGTAAGAAGACTGTTTTCTTGTACTTAAGTCGGCATTGTGTCTCTTATATTTAATTCCGATGCAATTTCTGTGTTTCATCGTCACTGTGAAGGGCCAAGGGATACAGAAAATCTGTAGAGGTGCATCGGAATGTAAAACTGGTGATACAAGAAACGCTCAAATTATAGACAGTAGGAAGACTCAGTCTTCCTGTACTTAAGTCGGCATTGTGTCCCTTATATTTAATTCCGATGCAATTTCTGTGTTTCATCGTCAATGGGAAGGTCCAAGGGATACAGTAAACCTGCAGAGGTGCATCGAAATGTAAAACTAGTGACACAGGAAACGTTAAAAACATAGACAGTAGGATGACTCAGTCTTCTTGTACTTAAGTCGGTATTGTGTCTCTTATATTTAATACCGATTCAATTTCTGTGTTTCATCGTGAATGGGAAGGTCCAAGGGATACAGTAAACCTGCAGAGGTGCATCGAAATGTAAAACTAGTGACACAGGAAACGTTAAAAACATAGACCGTAAGAAGACTCACTTTTATTGTACTTAAGTCGGCATTGTGTCTCTTATATTTAATTCCGATGCAATTTCTGTGTTTCATCGTCAATGGGAAGGTCCAATGGATACAGAAAACCTGCAGAGGTGCATCAGAATGTAAAACTGGTGACACAGGAAACGCTCAAAACATAGACAGTAGGAAGACTCAGTCTTTCTGTACTTAAGTCGGCATTGTGTCTCTTATATTTAATTCCGATGCGATTTCTGTGTTACATCGACAATGGGAAGATCCAAGGGATACAGTAACCCGGCAGAGGTGCATCGGAATGTAAAACTGGGGACACAGGAAACGCTAAAACATTGACCGTACGAAGACTGTTTTCTTGTACTTAAGTTGGCATTGTGTCTCTTTTATTTTATTTCGATGCAATTTCTGTGTTTCATCATCAATGGGAAGGTCCAAGGGATACAGGAAACCTGCAGATGTGCATCGGAATGTAAAACTGGTGACACAGGAAACGCACAAACATAGACAGTAGGAAGACTCAGTCTTCCTGTACTTAAGTCGGCATTGTGTCTCTTATATTTAATTCCGATGCAATTTCTGTGTTTCATCGTCAATGGGAAGGTCCAAGGGATACAGTAAACCTGCAGAGGTGCATCGGAATGTAAAACTGGTGACACAGGAAACGCTCAAAACATAGACAGTAGGAAGACTCAGTCTTCCTGTACTTAAGTCGGCATTGTGTCTCTTATATTTATTTCCGATGAAATTTCTGTGTTTCATCGTGAATGGGAAGGTCCAAGGGATATAGTAAACCTGCAGACGTGCATCGGAAAATAAAACTGATGACACAGGAAACGCTCAAAACATATATTTAATTCCGATGCAATTCCTGTGTTTCATCGTCACTGTGAAGGTCCAAGGGATACAGTAAACCTGCAGAGGTGCTTCGGAATGGATAACTGGTGACACAGGAAACGCTCAAATCATAGACAGTACGAAGACTCATTCTTCCTGTACTTAAGTCGGCATTGTGTCTCTTATATTTAATTCCGATGCAATTTCTGTGTTTCAGCGTCAATGGGAAGGTCCAAGGGATACAGTAAACCTGCAGAGGTGCATCGGAATGTTAAACTGGTGACACAGGAAACGCTCAAAACATAGACAGTAGGAAGACTCAGTCTTCCTGTACTTAAGTCATCATTGTCTCTCTTATATTTAATTCCGATGCAATTTCTGTGTTTCATCGTCAATGGGAAGGTCCAAGGGATACAGTAAACCTGCAGAGGTGCATCGGAATGTAAAACTAGTGACACAGGAAACGCTCAAATCATAGACAGTAGGAAGACTCAGTCTTCATGTACTTAAGTCGGCATTGTGTCTCTTATATTTAATTCCGATGCAATTTCTGTGTATCATCGTCAATGGGAAGGTCCATGGGATACAGTAAACCTGCAGAGGTGCATCGTAATGTAAAACTGGTGACACAGGAAACGCTGAACACATACACAGTAGGAAGACTCAGTCTTCCTGTACTTATGTCGGCATTGAGTCTCTTATATTTAATTCCGATGCGATTTCTGTGTTTCATCGACAATCGGAAGGTCCAAATGATACAGTAAACCGGCTGAGGTGCATCGTAATTTAAAACAGGTGACACAGGAAACGCTCAAAACATTGACCGTACGAAGACTGTTTTCTTGTACTTAAGTCGGCATTGTGTCTCTTATATTTAATTTCGATGCAATTTCTGTGTTTCATCGTCAATGGGAAGGTCCAAGGGATGCAGGAAGCCTGCAGAGGTGCATCGGAATGTAAAACTGGTGACACAGGAAACGCTCAAATCATAGACAGTAGGAAGACTCAGTCTTCCTGTACTTAAGTCGGCATTGTGTCTCTTATATTTAATTCCGATGCAATTTCTGTGTTTCATCGTCAATAGGAAGGTCCAAGAGATACAGTAAACCTGCAGAGGTGCATCGGAATGTAAAACTAGTGACATAGGAAACGCTCAAAACATAGACAGTAGGAAGACTCAGTCTTCCTGTACTTAAGTCGGCATTGTGTGTCTTATATTTAATTCCAATGCAATTTCTGTGTTTCATCGTCAATGGGAAGGTCCAAGGGATACAGTAAACCTGCAGAGGTGCATCGGAATGTAAAACTGGTGACACAGGAAACGCTCAAAGCATAGACAGTAGGAAGACTCAGTCATCCTGTACTTAAGTCGGCATTGTGCCTCTTACATTTATTTCCGATGAAATTTCTGTGTCTCATCGTGTATGGGAAGGTCCAACGGATATAGTAAACCTGCAGAGGTGCATCGGAAAGTAAAACTGATGACACAGGAAAAGCTCTAAACATAGACAGTAGGAAGACTTAGTCTTCCTGTACTCAAGTCGGCATTGTGTCTCTTATATTTAATTCCGATGCAATTTCTGTGTTTCATCGTCAATGGGAAGGTCCAAGGGATACAGTAAACCTGCAGAGGTGCATCGGAATGTATAACTGATGACACAGGAAACGCTCAAAATATAGACAGTAGAAACACTTAGTCTTCCTGTACTTAAGTCGGCATTGCGTCACTTATATTTAATTCCGATGCAATTTCTGTTTTTCATCGTCAATGGGAAGGTCCAATGGATACGGTAAACACTGCAGAGGTGAATCGGAATGTAAAACTGGTGACTCAGGAAACGCTCAAACCATTGACAGTAGGAAGACTCAGTCTTCCTGTACTTAAGTCGGCATTGTGTCTCTTATATTTAAATTCGATGCAATTTGTGTGTTTCATCGCCAATGGGAAGGTCCAATGGATACAGTAAACCTGCAGAGGTGCATCGGAATGTAAAACTGGTTACACAGGAAACGCTCAAAACATTGACTGTAAGAAGACTGTTTTCTTGTACTTAAGTCGGCATTGTGTCTCTTATATTTAATTCCGATGCAATTTCTGTGTTTCATCGTCACTGTGAAGGGCCAAGGGATACAGAAAATCTGTAGAAGTGCATCGGAATGTAAAACTGGTGATACAGGAAACGCTCAAATTATAGACAGTAGGAAGACTCAGTCTTCCTGTACTTAAGTCGGCATTGTGTCTCTTATATGTAATTCCGATGCAATTTCTGTGTTTCATCGTCAATGGGAAGGTCCAAGGGATACAGTAAACCTGCAGAGGTGCATCGAAATGTAAAACTAGTTACACAGTAAACGCTCAAAACATAGACCGTAAGAAGACTCACTTTTCTTGTACTTAAGTCGGCGTTGTGTCTCTTATATTCAAATTCAGATGCAATTTCTGTGTTTCATCGTGAATGGGAAGGTCCAAGGGATACATTAAACCTGCAGAGGTGCATCGGAATGTAAAACTGGTGACACAGGAAACGCTCAAATCATAGACAGTAGGAAGACTCAGTCTTCCTGTACTTAAGTCGGCATTGTGTCTCTTATATTTAATTCCGATGCAATTTCTGTGTTTCATCGTCAATGGGAAGGTCCAATGGATACCGTAAACACTGCAGAGGTGAATCGGAATGTAAAACTGGTGACTCAGGAAACGCTCAAAACATTGACAGTAGGAAGACTCAGTCTTCCTGTACTTAAGTCGGCATTGTGTCTCTTATATTTAAATTCGATGCAATTTGTGTGTTTCATCGCCAATGGGAAGGTCCAATGGATACAGTAAACCTGCAGAGGTGCATCGGAATGTAAAACTGGTGACACAGGAAACGCTCAAAACATTGACTGTAAGAAGACTGTTTTCTTGTACTTAAGTCGGCATTGTGTCTCTTATATTTAATTCCGATGCAATTTCTGTGTTTCATCGTCACTGTGAAGGGCCAAGGGATACAGAAAGTCTGTAGAGGTGCATCGGAATGTAAAACTGGTGATACAGGAAACGCTCAAATTATAGACAGTAGCAAGACTCAGTCTTCCTGTACTTAAGTCGGCATTGTGTCTCTTATATTTAATTCCGATGCAATTTCTGTGTTTCATCGTCAATGGGAAGGTCCAAGGGATACAGTAAACCTGCAGAGGTGCATCGAAATGTAAAACTAGTGACACAGGAAACGTTAAAAACATAGACAGTAGGATGACTCAGTCTTCTTGTACTTAAGTCGGCATTGTGTCTCTTATATTTAATACCGATTCAATTTCTGTGTTTCATCGTGAATGGGAAGGTCCAAGGGATACAGTAAACCTGCAGAGGTGCATCGGAGTGTAAAACTGGTGACACAGTAAACGCTCAAAACATAGACCGTAAGAAGACTCACTTTTCTTGTACTTCAGTCGGCGTTGTGACTCTTATATTTAAATTCCGATGCAATTTCTGTGTTGCATCGTGAATAAGAAGGTCCAAGGGATACAGTAAACCTGGAGAGGTGCATCGGAATGTAAAACTGGTGACTCAGGGAACGCTAAAATCATAGACAGTAGGAAGACTCAGTCTTCCTGTACTTAAGTAGGCATTGTGTCTCTTAAATTTAACTCCGATGCAATTTCTGTGTTTCATCGTCAATGGGAAGGTCCAAGGGATACAGTAAACCTGCAGAGGTGCATCAGAATGTAAAACTGGTGACACAGGAAACGCTCAAAACATAGACAGTACGAAGACTCAGTCTTCCTGTACTTAAGTCGACATTGTGTCTCTTATATTTAATTCCGATGCAATTTCTGTGTTTCATCGTCAATGGGAAGGTCCAAGGGATACAGTAAACCTGCAGAGGTGCATCGGAATGTAAAACTGGTGACACACGAAACGCTCAAAACATTGACAGTAGGAAGACTCAGTCTTCCTGTACTTAGGTCGGCATTGTGTCTCTTATATTTAAATTCGATGCAATTTGTGTGTTTCATCGCCAATGGGAAGGTCCAAGGGATACAGTAAACCTGCAGAGGTGCATCGGAATGTAAAACTGGTGACACAGGAAACGCTCAAAACATTGACCGTAAGAAGACTGTTTTCTTGTACTTAAGTCGGCATTGTGTCTCTTATATTTAATTCCGATGCAATTTCTGTGTTTCATTGTCACTGTGAAGGTCCAAGGGATACAGAAAACCTGTAGAGGTGCATCGGAATGTAAAACTGGTGATACAGGAAGCGCTCAAATTATAGACAGTAGTAAGACTCAGTCTTACTGTACTTAAGTCGGCATTGTGTCTCTTATATTTAATTCCGATTCAATTTCTGTGTTTCATCGTCAATGGGAAGGTCCAAGTGATACAGTAATCCTGCTGAGGTGCATCGGAATGTAAAACTGGTGACACAGGAAACGCTCAAATCATAGACAGTAGGAAGACTCAGTCTTGCTGTACTTAAGTCGGCATTGTGTCTCTTATATTTATTTCCGATGAAATTTCTATGTTTCATTGTCAATGGGAAGGTCCAAGGGATATAGTAAACCTGCAGAGGTGCATCGGAAAGTAAAACTGATGACACAGGAAACGCTCAAAACATAGACAGTAGGAAGACTTAGTCTTCCTGTACTTAAGTCGGCATTGTGTCTCTTATATTTAATTCCGATGCAATTTCCGAGTTTCATCGTCACTGTGAAGGTCCAAGGGATACAGTAAAACTGTACAGGTGCATCGGAATGTAAAACTGGTGACACAGGAAACGCTCAAATTATAGACAGTAGGAAGACTCAGTCTTCCTGTACTTAAGTATGAATTGTGTCTCTTATATTTAATTCCAATGCAATTTCTGTGTTTCATCGTCAATGGGAAGGTCCAAGGGATCCAGTAAACCTGTTGAGGTGCATCGTAATGTAAAACTAGTGACACAGGAAACGCTCTAACATAGACAGTAGGAAGACTCAGTCTTCCTGTACTTAAGTTGGCATTGTGTCTCTTATATTTAATTCCGATGCAATTTCTGTGTTTCATCGTCAATGGGAAGGTCCAAGGGATACAGTAAACCTGCAGAGGTGCATCGGAATGTAAAACTAGTGACACAGGAAACGTTAAAAACATAGACAGTAGGATGACTCAGTCTTCTTGTACTTAAGTCGGCATTGTGTCTCTTATATTTAATACCGATTCAATTTCTGTGTTTCATCGTGAATGGGAAGGTCCAAGGGATACAGTAAACCTGCAGAGGTGCATCGGAGTGTAAAACTGGTGACACAGTAAACGCTCAAAACATAGACCGTAAGAAGACTCAGTCTTCCTGTACTTAAGTCGACATTGTGTCTCTTATATTTAATTCCGATGCAATTTCTGTGTTTCATCGTCAATGGGAAGGTCCAAGGGATACAGTAAACCTGCAGAGGTGCACCGGAATGTAAAACTGGTGACACACGAAACGCTCAAAACATTGACAGTAGGAAGACTCAGTCTTCCTGTACTTAAGTCGGCATTGTGTCTCTTATATTTAAATTCGATGCAATTTGTGTGTTTCATCGCCAATGGGAAGGTCCAAGGGATACAGTAAACCTGCAGAGGTGCATCGGAATGTAAAACTGGTGACACAGGAAACGCTCAAAACATTGACCGTAAGAAGACTGTTTTCTTGTACTTAAGTCGGCATTGTGTCTCTTATATTTAATTCCGATGCAATTTCTGTGTTTCATTGTCACTGTGAAGGTCCAAGGGATACAGAAAATCTGTAGAGGTGCATCGGAATGTAAAACTGGTGATACAGGAAGCGCTCAAATTATAGACAGTAGTAAGACTCAGTCTTACTGTACTTAAGTCGGCATTGTGTCTCTTATATTTAATTCCGATTCAATTTCTGTGTTTCATCGTCAATGGGAAGGTCCAAGTGATACAGTAATCCTGCTGAGGTGCATCGGAATGTAAAACTGGTGACACAGGAAACGCTCAAATCATAGACAGTAGGAAGACTCAGTCTTGCTGTACTTAAGTCGGCATTGTGTCTCTTATATTTATTTCCGATGAAATTTCTGTGTTTCATTGTCAATGGGAAGGTCCAAGGGATAGAGTAAACCTGCAGAGGTGCATCGGAAAGTAAAACTGATGACACAGGAAACGCTCAAAACATAGACAGTAGGAAGACTTAGTCATCCTGTACTTAAGTCGGCATTGTGTCTCTTATATTTAATTCCGATGCAATTTCTGAGTTTCATCGTCACTGTGAAGGTCCAAGGGATACAGTAAAACTGTACAGGTGCATCGGAATGTAAAACTGGTGACACAGGAAACGCTCAAATTATAGACAGTAGGAAGACTCAGTCTTCCTGTACTTAAGTATGAATTGTGTCTCTTATATTTAATTCCAATGCAATTTCTGTGTTTCATCGTCAATGGGAAGGTCCAAGGGATCCAGTAAACCTGTTGAGGTGCATCGTAATGTAAAACTAGTGACACAGGAAACGCTCTAACATAGACAGTAGGAAGACTCAGTCTTCCTGTACTTAAGTTGGCATTGTGTCTCTTATATTTAATTCCGATGCAATTTCTGTGTTTCATCGTCAATGGGAAGGTCCAAGGGATACAGTAAACCTGCAGAGGTGCATCGGAATGTATAACTGGTGACACAGGAAACGCTCAAATCATAGACAGTAGGAAGACTCAGTCTTCCTGTACTTAAGTCGGCATTGTGTCTCTTATATTTATTTCCAATGAAATTTCTGTGTTTCATCGTGAATGGGGAGGTCCAAGGGATATAGTAAACCTGCAGAGGTGCATCGGAAAGTAAAACTGATGACACAGGAAACGCTCAAAACATAGACAGTAGGAAGACTTAGTCTTCCTGTACTTAAGTCGGCATTTTGTCTCTTATATTTAATTCCGATGCAATTTCTGTGTTTCATCGTCACTGTGAAAGTCCAAGGGGTACAGTAAAACTGTACAGGTGCATCGGAATGTAAAACTGGTGACAGAGGAAACGCTCAAATTATAGACAGTAGGAAGACTCAGTCTTCCTGTACTTAAGTCGGCTTTGTGTCTCTTATATTTAAATTCGATGCAATTTGTGTGTTTCATAGCCAATGGGAAGGTCCAAGGGATACAGTAAACCTGCAGCGGCGCATCGGAATGTAAAACCGGTGACACAGGAAACGCTCATAACATTGGCTGGAAGAAGACTGTTTCCTTGTACTTAAGTCGGCATTGTGTCTCTTATATTTAATTCCGATGCACATTCTGTGTTTCATTGCCACTGTGAAGGTCCAAGGGATACAGAAAACCTGTAGAGGTGCATCGGAATGTAAAACTGGTGATACAGGAAACGCTCAAATTATAGACAGTAGAAGACTCAGTCTTCCTGTACTTAAGTCGGCATTGTGTCTCTTATATTTAATTCCGATGCAATTTCTGTGTTTCATCGTCAATGGGAAGGTCCAAGGGATACAGTAAACCTGCAGAGCTGCATCGTAGTGTAAAACTGGTGACACAGGAAACGCTCAAAACATAGCCAGTAGGAAGACTTAGTCTTCTTGTACTTAAGTCGGCATTGTGTCACTTAAATTTAATTCCGGTGCAATTTCTGTTTTTCATCGTCAATGGGAAGGTCCAAGGGATACAGTAAACCTGCAGAGGTGCTTCGGAATGTAAAACTGATGACACAGGAAACGCTCAAAACATAGACAGTAGGAAGACTCAGTCTTCCTGTACTTAAGTCGGCGTTGTGTCTCTTATATTTAATTCCGATGCGATTTCTGTGTTTCATCGACAATGGGAAGGTCCAAGGGATACAGTACACCGGCAGAGGTGCATCGGAATGTAAAACTGGTGACACAGGAAACGCTCAAATCATAGACAGTAGGAAGACTCAGTCTTGCTGTACTTAAGTCGGTATTGTGTCTCTTATATTTATTTCCGATGAAATTTCTATGTTTCATCGTCAATGGGAAGGTCCAAGGGATATAGTAAACCTGCAGAGGTGCATCGGAAAGTAAAACTGATGACACAGGAAACGCTCAAAACATAGACAGTGGGAAGACTTAGTCTTCCTGTACTTAAGTCGGCATTGTGTCTCTTATATTTAATTCCGATGCAATTTCTGTCTTTCATCGTTACTGTGAAGGTCCAAGGGATACAGTAAACCTGTACAGGTGCATCGGAATGTAAAACTGGTGACACAGGAAACGCTCAAATTATAGACAGTAGGAAGACTCCGTCTTCCTGTACTTAAGTCGGCATTGTGTCTCTTATATTTAATTCCGATGCAATATCTGTGTTTCATCGTCAATGGGAAGGTCCAAGGGATACAGTAAACCTGCAGAGGTGCATCGGAATGTATAACTGGTGACACAGGAAACGCTCAAAACATAGACAGTAGGAAGACTCAGTCTTCCTGTACTTAAGTCGGCATTGTGTCTCTTATATTTATTTCCGATGATATTTCTGTGTTTCATCGTGAATGGGAAAGTCCAAGGGATATAGTAAACCTGCAGAGGTGCATCGGAAAGTAAAACTGATGACACAGGAAACGCTCAAAACATAGACAGTAGGAAGACTTAGTCTTCCTGTACTTAAGTCGGCATTGTGTCTCTTATATATAATTCCGATGCAATTTCTGTGTTTCATCGTCAATGGGAAGGTCCAAGGGATACAGTAAACCTGCAGAGGTGCATCGGAATGTAAAACTGGTGACACAGGAAACACTCAAATCATAGACAGTAGGAAGACTCTGTCTTCCTGTACTTAAGTCGGCATTGTGTCTCTTATATATAATTCCGATGCAATTTCTGTGTTTCATCGTCAATGGGAAGGTCCAGGGGATACAGTAAACCTGCAAAGGTGCATCGGAATGTAAAAGTAGTGACACAGGAAACGCTCAAAACATAGACAGTAGGAAGACTCAGTCTTCCTGCACTTAAGTCTGCATTCTGTCTCTTATATTTAATTCCGATGCAATTTCTGTGTTTCATCGTCAATGGGAAGGTCCAAGGGATACAGTAAACCTGCAGAGGTGCATCGGAATGTAAAACTGGTGACACATGAAACGCTCAAAACATTGACAGTAGGAAAACTCAGTCTTGCTGTACTTAAGTCGGCATTGTGTCTCTTATATTTATTTCCGATGAAATTTCTGTGTTTCATTGTCAATGAGAAGGTCCAAGGGATATAGTAAACCTGCAGAGGTGCATCGTAAAGTAAAACTGATGACACAGGAAACGCTCAAAACATAGACAGTAGGAAGACTTAGTCTTCCTGTACTTAAGTCGGCATTGTGTCTCTTATATTTAATTCCGATGCAATATCTGAGTTTCATCGTCACTGTGAAGGTCCAAGGGATACAGTAAAACTGTACAGGTGCATCGGAATGTAAAACTGGTGACACAGGAAACGCTCAAATTATAGACAGTAGGAAGACTCAGTCTTCCTGTACTTAAGTATGAATTGTGTCTCTTATATTTAATTCCAATGCAATTTCTGTGTTTCATCGTCAATGGGAAGGTCCAAGGGATACAGTAAACCTGCAGAGGTGCATCGGAGTGTAAAACTAGTGACACAGGAAACGCTCAAACATAGACAGTAGGAAGACTCAGTCTTCCTGTACTTAAGTTGGCGTTGTGTCTCTTATATTTAATTCCGATGCAATTTGTGTGTTTCATCGTCAATGGGAAGGTCCAAGGGATACAGTAAACCTGCAGAGGTGCATCGGAATGTATAACTGGTGACACAGGAAACGCTCAAAGCATAGACAGTAGGAAGACTCAGTCTTCCTGTACTTAAGTCGGCATTGTGTCTCTTATATTTATTTCCGATGAAATTTCTGTGTTTCATCGTGAATGGGAAGGTCCAAGGGATATAGTAAACCTGCAGAGGTGCATCGGAAAGTAAAACTGATGACACAGGAAACGCTCAAAACATAGACAGTAGGAAGATTTAGTCTTCCTGTAGTTAAGTCGGCATTTTGTCTCTTATATTTAATTCCGATGCAATTTCTGTGTTTCATCGTCACTGTGAAGGTCCAAGGGGTACAGTAAAACTGTACAGGTGCATCGAAATGTAAAACTGGTGACAGAGGAAACGCTCAAATTATAGACAGTAGGAAGACTCAGTCTTCCTGTACTTAAGTCGGGTTTGTGTCTCTTATAGTTAAATTCGATGCAATTTGTGTGTTTCATTGTCAATGGGAAGGTCCAAGGGATATAGTAAACCTGCAGAGGTGCATCGGAAAGTAAAACTGATGACACAGGAAACGCTCAAAACATAGACAGTAGGAAGACTTAGTCTTCCTGTACTTAAGTCGGCATTGTGTCTCTTATATATAATTCCGATGCAATTTCTGAGTTTCATCGTCACTGTGAAGGTCCAAGGGATACAGTAAAACTGTACAGGTGCATCGGAATGTAAAACTGGTGACACAGGAAACGCTCAAATTATAGACAGTAGGAAGACTCAGTCTTCCTGTACTTAAGTATGAATTGTGTCTCTTATATTTAATTCCAATGCAATTTCTGTGTTTCATCGTCAATGGGAAGGTCCAAGGGATCCAGTAAACCTGTTGAGGTGCATCGTAATGTAAAACTAGTGACACAGGAAACGCTCTAACATAGACAGTAGGAAGACTCAGTCTTCCTGTACTTAAGTTGGCATTGTGTCTCTTATATTTAATTCCGATGCAATTTCTGTGTTTCATCGTCAATGGGAAGGTCCAAGGGATACAGTAAACCTGCAGAGGTGCATCGGAATGTAAAACTAGTGACACAGGAAACGTTAAAAACATAGACAGTAGGATGACTCAGTCTTCTTGTACTTAAGTCGGCATTGTGTCTCTTATATTTAATACCGATTCAATTTCTGTGTTTCATCGTGAATGGGAAGGTCCAAGGGATACAGTAAACCTGCAGAGGTGCATCGGAGTGTAAAACTGGTGACACAGTAAACGCTCAAAACATAGACCGTAAGAAGACTCAGTCTTCCTGTACTTAAGTCGACATTGTGTCTCTTATATTTAATTCCGTTGCAATTTCTGTGTTTCATCGTCAATGGGAAGGTCCAAGGGATACAGTAAACCTGCAGAGGTGCATCGGAATGTAAAACTGGTGACACACGAAACGCTCAAAACATTGACAGTAGGAAGACTCAGTCTTCCTGTACTTAAGTCGGCATTGTGTCTCTTATATTTAAATTCGATGCAATTTGTGTGTTTCATCGCCAATGGGAAGGTCCAAGGGATACAGTAAACCTGCAGAGGTGCATCGGAATGTAAAACTGGTGACACAGGAAACGCTCAAAACATTGACCGTAAGAAGACTGTTTTCTTGTACATAAGTCGGCATTGTGTCTCTTATATTTAATTCCGATGCAATTTCTGTGTTTCATTGTCACTGTGAAGGTCCAAGGGATACAGAAAACCTGTAGAGGTGCATCGGAATGTAAAACTGGTGATACAGGAAGCGCTCAAATTATAGACAGTAGTAAGACTCAGTCTTACTGTACTTAAGTCGGCATTGTGTCTCTTATATTTAATTCCGATTCAATTTCTGTGTTTCATCGTCAATGGGAAGGTCCAAGTGATACAGTAATCCTGCTGAGGTGCATCGGAATGTAAAACTGGTGACACAGGAAACGCTCAAATCATAGACAGTAGGAAGACTCAGTCTTGCTGTACTTAAGTCGGCATTGTGTCTCTTATATTTATTTCCGATGAAATTTCTGTGTTTCATTGTCAATGGGAAGGTCCAAGGGATATAGTAAACCTGCAGAGGTGCATCGGAAAGTAAAACTGATGACACAGGAAACGCTCAAAAGATAGACAGTAGGAAGACTTAGTCTTCCTGTACTTAAGTCGGCATTGTGTCTCTTATATTTAATTCCGATGCAATTTCTGAGTTTCATCGTCACTGTGAAGGTCCAAGGGATACAGTAAAACTGTACAGGTGCATCGGAATGTAAAACTGGTGACACAGGAAACGCTCAAATTATAGACAGTAGGAAGACTCAGTCTTCCTGTACTTAAGTATGAATTGTGTCTCTTATATTTAATTCCAATGCAATTTCTGTGTTTCATCGTCAATGGGAAGGTCCAAGGGATCCAGTAAACCTGTTGAGGTGCATCGTAATGTAAAACTAGTGACACAGGAAACGCTCTAACATAGACAGTAGGAAGACTCAGTCTTCCTGTACTTAAGTTGGCATTGTGTCTCTTATATTTAATTCCGATGCAATTTCTGTGTTTCATCGTCAATGGGAAGGTCCAAGGGATACAGTAAACCTGCAGAGGTGCATCGGAATGTATAACTGGTGACACAGGAAACGCTCAAAGCATAGACAGTAGGAAGACTCAGTCTTCCTGTACTTAAGTCGGCATTGTGTCTCTTATATTTATTTCCGATGAAATTTCTGTGTTTCATCGTGAATGGGAAGGTCCAAGGGATATAGTAAACCTGCAGAGGTGCATCGGAAAGTAAAACCGATGACACAGGAAACGCTCAAAACATAGACAGTAGGAAGATTTAGTCTTCCTGTAGTTAAGTCGGCATTTTGTCTCTTATATTTAATTCCGATGCAATTTCTGTGTTTCATCGTCACTGTGAAGGTCCAAGGGGTACAGTAAAACTGTACAGGTGCATCGAAATGTAAAACTGGTGACAGAGGAAACGCTCAAATTATAGACAGTAGGAAGACTCAGTCTTCCTGTACTTAAGTCGGGTTTGTGTCTCTTATAGTTAAATTCGATGCAATTTGTGTGTTTCATAGCCACTGGGAAGGTCCAAGGGATACAGTAAACCTGCAGCGGTGCATCGGAATGTAAAATTGGTGACACAGGAAACGCTCAAAACATTGACTGTAAGAAGACTGTTTTCTTGTACTTAAGTCGGCATTGTGTCTCTTATACTTAATTCCGATGCACATTCTGTGATTCATTGCCACTGTGAAGGTTCAAGGGATACAGAAAACCTGTAGAGGTGCATCGGAATATAAAACTGGTGATACAGGAAACGCTCAAATTATAGACAGTAGAAGACTCAGTCTTCCTGTACTTAAGTCGGCATTGTGTCTCTTATATGTAATTCCGATGCAATTTCTGTGTTTCATCGTCAATGGGAAGGTCCAAGGGATACAGTAAACCTGCAGAGCTGCATCGGAGTGTAAAACTGGTGACACAGGAAACGCTCAAAACATAGCCAGTAGGAAGACTTAGTCTTCTTGTACTTAAGTCGGCATTGTGTCACTTAAATTTAATTCCGGTGCAATTTCTGTTTTTCATCGTCAATGGGAAGGTCCAAGGGATACAGTAAACCTGCAGAGGTGCATCGGAATGTAAAACTGATGACACAGGAAACGCTCAAAACATAGACAGTAGGAAGACTCAGTCTTCCTGTACTTAAGTCGGCGTTGTGTCTCTTATATTTAATTCCGATGCGATTTCTGTGTTTCATCGACAATGGGAAGGTCCAAGGGATACAGTAAACCGGCAGAGGTGCATCGGAATGTAAAACTGGTGACACAGGAAATGCTCAAATCATAGACAGTAGGAAGACTCAGTCTTGCTGTACTTAAGTCGGTATTGTGTCTCTTATATTTATTTCCGATGAAATTTCTATGTTTCATCGTCAATGGGAAGGTCCAAGGGATATAGTAAACCTGCAGAGGTGCATCGGAAAGTAAAACTGATGACACAGGAAAAGCTCAAAACATAGACAGTGGGAAGACTTAGTCTTCCTGTACTTAAGTCGGCATTGTGTCTCTTATATTTAATTCCGATGCAATTTCTGTGTTTCATCGTTACTGTGAAGGTCCAAGGGATACAGTAAACCTGTACAGGTGCATCGGAATGTAAAACTGGTTACACAGGAAACGCTCAAATTATACACAGTAGGAAGACTCCGTCTTCCTGTACTTAAGTCGGCATTGTGTCTCTTATATTTAATTCCGATGCAATATCTGTGTTTCATCGTCAATGGGAAGGTCCATGGGATAGAGTAAACCTGCAGAGGTGCATCGGAATGTATAACTGGTGACACAGGAAACGCTCAAAACATAGACAGTAGGAAGACTCAGTCTTCCTGTACTTAAGTCGGCATTGTGTCTCTTATATTTATTTCCGATGAAATTTCTGTGTTTCATCGTGAATGGGAAGGTCCAAGGGATATAGTAAACCTGCAGAGGTGCATCGGAAAGTAAAACTGATGACACAGGAAACGCTCAAAACATAGACAGTAGGAAGACTTAGTCTTCCTGTACTTAAGTCGGCATTGCGTCTCTTATATTTAATTCCGATGCAATTTCTGTTTTTCATCGTCAATGGGAAGGTCCAATGGATACAGTAAACCTGCAGAGGTGCATCGAAATGTAAAACTAGTGACACAGGAAACGTTAAAAACATAGACAGTAGGAAGACTCAGACTTCTTGTACTTAAGTCGGCATTGTGTCTCTTATATTTAATACCGATTCAATTTCTGTGTTTCATCGTGAATGGGAAGGTCCAAGGGATACAGTAAACCTGCAGAGGTGCATCGGAATGTAAAACTGGTGACACAGTAAACGCTCAAAACATAGACCGTAAGAAGCCTCACTTTTCTTGTACTTAAGTCGGCGTTGTGTCTCTTATATTTAAATACCGATGCAATTTCTGTGTTTCATCGTGAATGGGAAGGTCCAAGGGATACAGTAAACCTGGAGAGGTGCATCGGAATGTAAAACTGGTGACACAGGAAACGCTCAAATCATAGACAGTAGGAAGACTCAGTCTTCCTGTACTTAAGTAGGCATTGTGTCTCTTAAATTTAACTCCGATGCAATTTCTGTGTTTCATCGTTAATGGGAAGGTCCAAGGGATACAGTAAACCTGCAGAGGTGCATCGGAATGTAAAACTGGTGACACAGGAAACGCTCAAATCATAGACAGTAGGAAGACTCAGTCTTCCTGTACGTAAGTCGGCATTGTGTCTCTTATATATAATTCCGATGCAATTTCTGTGTTTCATCGTCAATGGGAAGGTCCAAGGGATACAGTAAACCTGCAGAGGTGCATCGGAATGTAAAACTAGTGACACAGGAAACGCTCAAAACATAGACAGTAGGAAGACTCAGTCTTCCTGCACTTAAGTCTGCATTCTGTCTCTTATATTTAATTCCGATGCAATTTCTGTGTTTCATCGACAATGGGAAGGTCCAAGGGATACAGTAAACCTGCAGAGGTGCATCGGAATGTAAAACTGGTGACACACGAAACGCTCAAAACATTGACAGTAGGAAGACTCAGTCTTGCTGTACTTAAGTCTGCATTGTGTCTCTTATATTTATTTCCGATGAAATTTCTGTGTTTCATTGTCAATGGGAAGGTCCAAGGGATATAGTAAACCTGCAGAGGTGCATCGTAAAGTAAAACTGATGACACAGGAAACGCTCAAAACATAGACAGTAGGAAGACTTAGTCTTCCTGTACTTAAGTCGGCATTGTGTCTCTTATATTTAATTCCGATGCAATTTCTGAGTTTCATCGTCACTGTGAAGGTCCAAGGGATACAGTAAAACTGTACAGGTGCATCGGAATGTAAAACTGGTGACACAGGAAACGCTCAAATTATAGACAGTAGGAAGACTCAGTCTTCCTGTACTTAAGTATGAATTGTGTCTCTTATATTTAATTCCAATGCAATTTCTGTGTTTCATCGTCAATGGGAAGATCCAAGGGATACAGTAAACCTGCAGAGGTGCATCGGAATGTATAACTGGTGACACAGGAAACGCTCAAAGCATAGACAGTAGGAAGACTCAGTCTTCCTGTACTTAAGTCGGCATTGTGTCTCTTATATTTATTTCCGATGAAATTTCTGTGTTTCATCGTGAATGGGAAGGTCCAAGGGATATAGTAAAGCTGCAGAGGTGCATCGGAAAGTAAAACTGATGACACAGGAAACGCTCAAAACATAGACAGTAGGAAGATTTAGTCTTCCTGTAGTTAAGTCGGCATTTTGTCTCTTATATTTAATTCCGATGCAATTTCTGTGTTTCATCGTCACTGTGAAGGTCCAAGGGGTACAGTAAAACTGTACAGGTGCATCGGAATGTAAAACTGGTGACAGAGGAAACGCTCAAATTATAGACAGTAGGAAGACTCAGTCTTCCTGTACTTAAGTCGGCTTTGTGTCTCTTATAGTTAAATTCGATGCAATTTGTGTGTTTCATAGCCAATGGGAAGGTCCAAGGGATACAGTAAACCTGCAGCGGTGCATCGGAATGTAAAACTGGTGACACAGGAAACGCTCAAAACATTGACTGTAAGAAGACTGTTTTCTTGTACTTAAGTCGGCATTGTGTCTCTTATACTTAATTCCGATGCACATTCTGTGATTCATTGCCACTGTGAAGGTCCAAGGGATACAGAAAACCTGTAGAGGTGCATCGGAATGTAAAACTGGTGATACAGGAAACGCTCAAATTATAGACAGTAGAAGACTCAGTCTTCCTGTACTTAAGTCGGCATTGTGTCACTTAAATTTAATTCCGGCGCAATTTCTGTTTTTCATCGTCAATGGGAAGGTCCAAGGGATACAGTAAACCTGCAGAGGTGCATCGGAATGTAAAACTGATGACACAGGAAACGCTCAAAACATAGACAGTAGGAAGACTCAGTCTTCTTGTACTTAAGTCGGCATTGTGTCTCTTATATTTAATTCCGATGCAATTTCTGTGTTTCATCGTCACTGTGAAGGTCCAAGGGATACAGAAAACCTATAGAGGTGCATCGGAATGTAAAACTGGTGATACAGGAAACGCTCAAGTTGTAGACAGTAGGAAGACTCAGTCTTCCTGTACTTAAGTCGGCATTGTGTCTCTTATATTTAATTCCGATTCAATTTCTGTGTTTCATCGTCAATGGGAAGGTCCAAGTGATACAGTAAACCTGCAGAGGTGCATCGGAATGTACAACTGGTGACACAGGAAACGCTCAAATCATAGACAGTAGGAAGACTCAGTCTTGCTGTACTTAAGTCGGCATTGTGTCTCTTATATTTATTTCCGATGAAATTTCTGTGTTTCATCGTCAATGGGAAGGTCCAAGGGATACAGTAAACCTGGAGAGGTGCATCGGAATGTAAAACTAGTGACACAGGAAACGCTCAAAACATAGACAGTAGGAAGACTCAGTCTTCCTGCACTTAAGTCTGCATTCTGTCTCTTATATTTAATTCCGATGCAATTTCTGTGTTTCATCGTCAATGGGAAGGTCCAAGGGATACAGTAAACCTGCAGAGGTGCATCGGAATGTAAAACTGGTGACACACGAAACGCTCAAAACATTGACAGTAGGAAGACTCAGTCTTCCTGTACTTAAGTCGGCATTGTGTCTCTTATATTTAAATTCGATGCAATTTGTGTGTTTCATCGCCAATGGGAAGGTCCAACGGATACAGTAAACCTGCAGAGGTGCATCGGAATGTAAAACTGGTGACACAGGAAACACTCAAAACATTGACTGTAAGAAGACTGTTTTCTTGTACTTAAGTTGGCATTGTGTCTCTTATATTTAATTCCGATGCAATTTCTGTGTTTCATCGTCACTGTGAAGGTCCAAGGGATACAGAAAACCTGTAGATGTGCATCGGAATGTAAAACTGGTGATACAGGAAACGCTCAAATTATAGACAGTAGGAAGACTCAGTCTTCCTGTACTTAAGTCGGCATTGTGTCCCTTATATTTAATTCCGATTCAATTTCTGTGTTTCATCGTCAATGGGAAGGTCCATGTGATACAGTAAACCTGCAGAGGTTCATCGGAATGTAAAACTGGTGACACAGGAAACGCTCAAATCATAGACAGTAGGAAGACTCAGTCTTGCTGTACTTAAGTCGGCATTGTGTCTCTTATATTTATTTCCGATGAAATTTCTGTGTTTCATCGTGAATGGGAAGGTCCAAGGGATATAGTAAACCTGCAGAGGTGCATCGGAAAGTAAAACTGATGACACAGGAAACGCTCAAAACATAGACAGTAGGAAGACTTAGTCTTCCTGTACTTAAGTCGGCATTGCGTCTCTTATATTTAATTCCGATGCAATTTCTGTTTTTCATCGTCAATGGGAAGGTCCAATGGATACAGTAAACCTGCAGAGGTGCATCGAAATGTAAAACTAGTGACACAGGAAACGTTAAAAACATAGACAGTAGGAAGACTCAGACTTCTTGTACTTAAGTCGGCATTGTGTCTCTTATATTTAATACCGATTCAATTTCTGTGTTTCATCGTGAATGGGAAGGTCCAAGGGATACAGTAAACCTGCAGAGGTGCATCGGAATGTAAAACTGGTGACACAGTAAACGCTCAAAACATAGACCGTAAGAAGCCTCACTTTTCTTGTACTTAAGTCGGCGTTGTGTCTCTTATATTTAAATTCCGATGCAATTTCTGTGTTTCATCGTGAATGGGAAGGTCCAAGGGATACAGTAAACCTGGAGAGGTGCATCGGAATGTAAAACTGGTGACACAGGAAACGCTCAAATCATAGACAGTAGGAAGACTCAGTCTTCCTGTACTTAAGTAGGCATTGTGTCTCTTAAATTTAACTCCGATGCAATTTCTGTGTTTCATCGTTAATGGGAAGGTCCAAGGGATACAGTAAACCTGCAGAGGTGCATCGGAATGTAAAACTGGTGACACAGGAAACGCTCAAATCATAGACAGTAGGAAGACTCAGTCTTCCTGTACTTAAGTCGGCATTGTGTCTCTTATATATATTTCCGATGCAATTTCTGTGTTTCATCGTCAATGGGAAGATCCAAGGGATACAGTAAACCTGCAGAGGTGCATCGGAATGTAAAACTAGTGACACAGGAAACGCTCAAAACATAGACAGTAGGAAGACTCAGTCTTCCTGCACTTAAGTCTGCATTCTGTCTCTTATATTTAATTCCGATGCAATTTCTGTGTTTCATCGACAATGGGAAGGTCCAAGGGATACAGTAAACCTGCAGAGGTGCATCGGAATGTAAAACTGGTGACACACGAAACGCTCAAAACATTGACAGTAGGAAGACTCAGTCTTGCTGTACTTAAGTCTGCATTGTGTCTCTTATATTTATTTCCGATGAAATTTCTGTGTTTCATTGTCAATGGGAAGGTCCAAGGGATATAGTAAACCTGCAGAGGTGCATCGTAAAGTAAAACTGATGACACAGGAAACGCTCAAAACATAGACAGTAGGAAGACTTAGTCTTCCTGTACTTAAGTCGGCATTGTGTCTCTTATATTTAATTCCGATGCAATTTCTGAGTTTCATCGTCACTGTGAAGGTCCAAGGGATACAGTAAAACTGTACAGGTGCATCGGAATGTAAAACTGGTGACACAGGAAACGCTCAAATTATAGACAGTAGGAAGACTCAGTCTTCCTGTACTTAAGTATGAATTGTGTCTCTTATATTTAATTCCAATGCAATTTCTGTGTTTCATCGTCAATGGGAAGATCCAAGGGATACAGTAAACCTGCAGAGGTGCATCGGAATGTAAAACTAGTGACACAGGAAACGCTCAAACATAGACAGTAGGAAGACTCAGTCTTCCTGTACTTAAGTTGGCGTTGTGTCTCTTATATTTAATTCCGATGCAATTTCTGTGTTTCATCGTCAATGGGAAGGTCTAAGGGATACAGTAAACCTGCAGAGGTGCATCGGAATGTATAACTGGTGACACAGGAAACGCTCAAAGCATAGACAGTAGGAAGACTCAGTCTTCCTGTACTTAAGTCGGCATTGTGTCTCTTATATTTATTTCCGATGAAATTTCTGTGTTTCATCGTGAATGGGAAGGTCCAAGGGATATAGTAAAGCTGCAGAGGTGCATCGGAAAGTAAAACTGATGACACAGGAAACGCTCAAAACATAGACAGTAGGAAGATTTAGTCTTCCTGTAGTTAAGTCGGCATTTTGTCTCTTATATTTAATTCCGATGCAATTTCTGTGTTTCATCGTCACTGTGAAGGTCCAAGGGGTACAGTAAAACTGTACAGGTGCATCGGAATGTAAAACTGGTGACAGAGGAAACGCTCAAATTATAGACAGTAGGAAGACTCAGTCTTCCTGTACTTAAGTCGGCTTTGTGTCTCTTATAGTTAAATTCGATGCAATTTGTGTGTTTCATAGCCAATGGGAAGGTCCAAGGGATACAGTAAACCTGCAGCGGTGCATCGGAATGTAAAACTGGTGACACAGGAAACGCTCAAAACATTGACTGTAAGAAGACTGTTTTCTTGTACTTAAGTCGGCATTGTGTCTCTTATACTTAATTCCGATGCACATTCTGTGATTCATTGCCACTGTGAAGGTCCAAGGGATACAGAAAACCTGTAGAGGTGCATCGGAATGTAAAACTGGTGATACAGGAAACGCTCAAATTACAGACAGTAGAAGACTCAGTCTTCCTGTACTTAAGTCGGCATTGTGTCTCTTATATTTAATTCCGATGCAATTTCTGTGTTTCATCGTCAATGGGAAGGTCCAAGGGATACAGTAAACCTGCAGAGCTGCATCGGAGTGTAAAACTGGTGACACAGGAAACGCTCAAAGCATAGCCAGTAGGAAGACTTAGTCTTCTTGTACTTAAGTCGGCATTGTGTCACTTAAATTTAATTCCGGCGCAATTTCTGTTTTTCATCGTCAATGGGAAGGTCCAAGGGATACAGTAAACCTGCAGAGGTGCATCGGAATGTAAAACTGATGACACAGGAAACGCTCAAAACATAGACAGTAGGAAGACTCAGTCTTCGTGTACTTAAGTCGGCATTGTGTCTCTTATATTTAATTCCGATGCAATTTCTGTGTTTCATCGTCACTGTGAAGGTCCAAGGGATACAGAAAACCTATAGAGGTGCATCGGAATGTAAAACTGGTGATACAGGAAACGCTCAAGTTGTAGACAGTAGGAAGACTCAGTCTTCCTGTACTTAAGTCGGCATTGTGTCTCTTATATTTAATTCCGATTCAATTTCTGTGTTTCATCGTCAATGGGAAGGTCCAAGTGATACAGTAAACCTGCAGAGGTGCATCGGAATGTACAACTGGTGACACAGGAAACGCTCAAATCATAGACAGTAGGAAGACTCAGTCTTGCTGTACTTAAGTCGGCATTGTGTCTCTTATATTTATTTCCGATGAAATTTCTGTGTTTCATCGTCAATGGGAAGGTCCAAGGGATACAGTAAACCTGGAGAGGTGCATCGGAATGTAAAACTAGTGACACAGGAAACGCTCAAAACATAGACAGTAGGAAGACTCAGTCTTCCTGCACTTAAGTCTGCATTCTGTCTCTTATATTTAATTCCGATGCAATTTCTGTGTTTCATCGTCAATGGGAAGGTCCAAGGGAAACAGTAAACCTGCAGAGGTGCATCGGAATGTAAAACTGGTGACACACGAAACGCTCAAAACATTGACAGTAGGAAGACTCAGTCTTCCTGTACTTAAGTCGGCATTGTGTCTCTTATATTTAAATTCGATGCAATTTGTGTGTTTCATCGCCAATGGGAAGGTCCAACGGATACAGTAAACCTGCAGAGGTGCATCGGAATGTAAAACTGGTGACACAGGAAACACTCAAAACATTGACTGTAAGAAGACTGTTTTCTTGTACTTAAGTTGGCATTGTGTCTCTTATATTTAATTCCGATGCAATTTCTGTGTTTCATCGTCACTGTGAAGGTCCAAGGGATACAGAAAACCTGTAGAGGTGCATCGGAATGTAAAACTGGTGATACAGGAAACGCTCAAATTATAGACAGTAGGAAGACTCAGTCTTCCTGTACTTAAGTCGGCATTGTGTCCCTTATATTTAATTCCGATTCAATTTCTGTGTTTCATCGTCAATGGGAAGGTCCATGTGATACAGTAAACCTGCAGAGGTTCATCGGAATGTAAAACTGGTGACACAGGAAACGCTCAAATCATAGACAGTAGGAAGACTCAGTCTTGCTGTACTTAAGTCGGCATTGTGTCTCTTATTTTTATTTCCGATGAAATTTCTGTGTTTCATCGTCAATGGGAAGGTCCAAGGGATATAGTAAACCTGCAGAGGTGCATCGGAAAGTAAAACTGATGACACAGGAAACGCTCAAAACATAGACAGTAGGAAGACTTAGTCTTCCTGTACTTAAGTCGGCATTGTGTCTCTTATATTTAATTCCGATGCAATTTCTGAGTTTCATCGTCACTGTGAAGGTCCAAGGGATACAGTAAAACTGTACAGGTGCATCGGAATGTAAAACTGGTGACACAGGAAACGCTCAAATTATAGACAGTAGGAAGACTCAGTCTTCCTGTACTTAAGTATGAATTGTGTCTCTTATATTTAATTCCAATGCAATTTCTGTATTTCATCGTCAATGGGAAGGTCCAAGGGATACAGTAAACCTGCAGAGGTGCATCGGAATGTAAAACTGGTGACACAGGAAACGCTCAAATCATAGACAGTAGGAAGACTCAGTCTCCCTGTACTTAAGTCGGCATTGTGTCTCTTATATTTAATTCCGATGCAATTTCTGTGTTTCATCGTCAATGGGAAGGTCCAAGGGATACAGTAAACCTGCAGAGGTGCATCGAAATGTAAAACTAGTGACACAGGAAACGTTAAAAACATAGACAGTAGGAAGACTCAGTCTTCTTGTACTTAAGTCGGCATTGTGTCTCTTATATTTAATACCGATTCAATTTCTGTGTTTCATCGTGAATGGGAAGGTCCAAGGGATACAGTAAACCTGCAGAGGTGCATCGGAGTGTAAAACTGGTGGCACAGTAAACGCTCAAAACATAGACCGTAAGAAGACTCACTTTTCTTGTACTTAAGTCGGCGTTGTGTCTCTTATATTTAAATTCCGATGCAATTTCTGTGTTTCATCGTGAATGGGAAGGTCCAAGGGATACAGTAAACCTGCAGAGGTGCATCGGAATGTAAAACTAGTGACACAGGAAACGCTCAAAACATAGACAGTAGGAAGACTCAGTCTTCCTGCACTTAAGTCTGCATTCTGTCTCTTATATTTAATTCCGATGCAATTACTGTGTTTCATCGTCAATGGGAAGGTCCAAGGGGATACAGTAAACCTGCAGAGGTGCATCGGAATGTAAAACTGGTGACACAGGAAACGCTCAAAACATTGACTGTAAGAAGACTGTTTTCTTGTACTTAAGTCGGCATTGTGTCTCTTATATTTAATGCCGATGCAATTTCTGTGTTCCATCGTCATTGTGAAGGTCCAAGGGATACAGAAAACCTGTAGAGGTGCATCGGAATGTAAAACTGGTGATACAGGAAACGCTCAAGTTATAGACAGTAGGAAGACTCAGTCTTCCTGTACTTAAGTCGGCATTGTGTCTCTTATATTTAATTCCGATGCAATTTCTGTGTTTCATCGTCAATGGGAAGGTCCAAGTGATACAGTAAACCTGCGGAGGTGCATCGGAATGTAAAACTGGTGACATAGGAAACGCTCAAATCATAGACAGTAGGAAGACTCAGTCTTGCTGTACTTAAGTCGGCATTGTGTCTCTTATATTTATTTCCGATGAAATTTCTGTGTTTCATCGTCAATGGGAAGGTCCAAGGGATATAGTAAACCTGCAGAGGTGCATCGGAAAGTAAAACTGATGACACAGGAAACGCTCAAAACATAGACAGTAGGAAGACTTAGTCTTGCTGTACTTAAGTCGGCATTGTGTCTCTTATATTTAATTCCGATGCAATTTCTGTGTTTCATCGTCACTGTGAAGGTCCAAGGGATACAGTAAAACTGTACATTTGCATCGGAATGTAAAACTGGTGACACAGGAAACGCTCAAATTATAGACAGTAGGAAGACTCAGTCTTCCTGTACTTAAGTCGGCATTGTGTCTCTTATATTTAATTCCAATGCAATTTCTGTGTTTCATCGTCAATGGGAAGGTCCAAGGGATACAGTAAACCTGCAGAGGTGCATCGGAATGTAAAACTAGTGACACAGGAAACGCTCAAACATAGACAGTAGGAAGACTCAGTCTTCCTGTACTTAAGTCGGCATTGTGTCTCTTATATTTCATTCCGATGCAATAACTGTGTTTCATCGTCAATGGGAAGGTCCAAGGGATACAGTAAACCTGCAGAGGTGCATCGGAATGTATAACTGGTGACACAGGAAACGCTCAAAGCATAGACAGTAGGAAGAATCAGTCTTCCTGTACTTAAGTCGGCATTCTGTCTCTTATATTTATTTCCGATGAAATTTCTGTGTTTCATCGTCAATGGGAAGGTCCAAGGGATACAGTGAAACTGTACAGGTGCATCGGAATGTAAAACTGCTGACTCAGGAAACGCTCAAATTATAGACAGTAGGAAGACTCAGTCTTCCTGTACTTAAGTCGGCTTTGTGTCTCTTATATTTAAATTCGATGCAATTTGTGTGTTTCATAGCCAATGGGAAGGTCCAAGGGATACAGTAAACCTGCAGCGGTGCATCGGAATGTAAAACTGGTGACACAGGAAACGCTCAAAACATTGACTGTAAGAAGACTGTTTTCTTGTACTTAAGTCGGCATTGTGTCTCTTATATTTAATTCCGATGCACATTCTGTGTTTCATTGCCACTGTGAAGGTCCAAGGGATACAGAAAACCTGTAGAGGTGCATCGGAATGTAAAACTGGTGATACAGGAAACGCTCAAATTATAGACAGTAGGAAGACTCAGTCTTCCTGTACTTAACTCGGCATTGTGTCTCTTATATTTAATTCCGATGCAATTTCTGTGTTTCATCGTCAATGGGAAGGTCCAAGGGATACAGTAAACCTGCAGAGCTGCATCGGAGTGTAAAACTGGTGACACAGGAAACGCTCAAAACATAGCCAGTAGGAAGACTTAATCTTCTTGTACTTAAGTCGGCATTGTGTCTCTTATATTTAATTCCGATGCGATTTCTGTGTTTCATCGACAATGGGAAGGTCCAAGGGAAACAGTAAACCGGCAGAGGTGCATCGGAATGTAAAACTGGTGACACAGGAAACGCTCAAATCATAGACAGTAGGAAGACTGAGTATTGCTGTACTTAATTCGGTATTGTGTCTCTTATATTTATTTCCGATGAAATTTCTGTGTTTCATCGTCAATGGGAAGGTCCAAGGGATATAGTAAACCTGCAGAGGTGCATCGGAAAGTAAAACTGATGACACAGGAAACGCTCAAAACATAGACAGTGGGAAGACTTAGTCTTCCTGTACTTAAGTCGGCATTGTGTCTCTTATATTTAATTCCGATGCAATTTCTGTTTTTCATCGTCAATGGGAAGGTCCAATGGATACAGTAAACCTGCAGAGGTGCATCGGAATGTAAAACTGGTGACACAGGAAACGCTCAAAACATTGACAGTAGGAAAACTCAGTCTTCCTGTACTTAAGTCGGCATTGTGTCTCTTATAATTATTTCCGATGCAATTTCTGTACTTCATCGTAAATGGGAAGGTCCAAGGGATACAGTAAACCTGCAGGGGTGCATCTAAATGTAAAACTAGTGACACAGGATACGTTAAAAACATAGACAGTAGGAAGACTCAGTCTTCTTGTACTTAAGTCGGCATTGTGTCTCTTATATTTAATTCCGATTCAATTTCTGTGTTTCATCGTGAATGGGAAGGTCCAAGGGATACAGTAAACCTGCAGAGGTGCATCGGAGTGTAAAACTGGTGACACAGGAAACGCTCAAAACATAGCCAGTAGGAGGACTCAGTCTTCCTGTACTTAAGTCGGCATTGTGTCTCTTATATTTAATTCCGATGTAATTTCTGTGTTTCATCGTCAATGGGAAGGTCCAAGGGATACAGTAAACCTGCAAAGGTGCATCGGAATGTAACACTGGTGACACAGGAAACGCTCAAATCAAAGACAGTAGGAAGACTCAATCTTCCTGTACTTAAGTCGGCATTGTGTCTCTTATATTTAATTCCGATGCAATTTCTGTGTTTCATCGTCAATGGGAAGGTCCAAGGGATACAGTAAACCTGCAGAGGTGCATCGAAATGTAAAACTAGTGACACAGGAAACGTTAAAAACATAGACAGTAGGAAGACTCAGTCTTCTTGTACTTAAGTCGGCATTGTGTCTCTTATATTTAATACCGATTCAATTTCTGTGTTTCATCGTGAATGGGAAGGTCCAAGGGATACAGTAAACCTGCAGAGGTGCATCGGAGTGTAAAACTGGTGGCACAGTAAACGCTCAAAACATAGACCGTAAGAAGACTCACTTTTCTTGTACTTAAGTCGGCGTTGTGTCTCTTATATTTAAATTCCGATGCAATTTCTGTGTTTCATCGTGAATGGGAAGGTCCAAGGGATACAGTAAACCTGCAGAGGTGCATCGAAATGTAAAACTAGTGACACAGGAAACGCTCAAAACATAGACAGTAGGAAGACTCAGTCTTCCTGCACTTAAGTCTGCATTCTGTCTCTTATATTTAATTCCGATGCAATTACTGTGTTTCATCGTCAATGGGAAGGTCCAAGGGATACAGTAAACCTGCAGAGGTGCATCGGAATGTAAAACTGGTGACACAGGAAACGCTCAAAACATTGACTGTAAGAAGACTGTTTTCTTGTACTTAAGTCGGCATTGTGTCTCTTATATTTAATGCCGATGCAATTTCTGTGTTCCATCGTCATTGTGAAGGTCCAAGGGATACAGAAAACCTGTAGAGGTGCATCGGAATGTAAAACTGGTGATACAGGAAACGCTCAAGTTATAGACAGTAGGAAGACTCAGTCTTCCTGTACTTAAGTCGGCATTGTGTCTCTTATATTTAATTCCGATGCAATTTCTGTGTTTCATCGTCAATGGGAAGGTCCAAGTGATACAGTAAACCTGCGGAGGTGCATCGGAATGTAAAACTGGTGACATAGGAAACGCTCAAATCATAGACAGTAGGAAGACTCAGTCTTGCTGTACTTAAGTCGGCATTGTGTCTCTTATATTTATTTCCGATGAAATTTCTGTGTTTCATCGTCAATGGGAAGGTCCAAGGGATATAGTATACCTGCAGAGGTGCATCGGAAAGTAAAACTGATGACACAGGAAACGCTCAAAACATAGACAGTAGGAAGACTTAGTCTTGCTGTACTTAAGTCGGCATTGTGTCTCTTATATTTAATTCCGATGCAATTTCTGTGTTTCATCGTCACTGTGAAGGTCCAAGGGATACAGTAAAACTGTACATTTGCATCGGAATGTAAAACTGGTGACACAGGAAACGCTCAAATTATAGACTGTAGGAAGACTCAGTCTTCCTGTACTTAAGTCGGCATTGTGTCTCTTATATTTAATTCCAATGCAATTTCTGTGTTTCATCGTCAATGGGAAAGTCCAAGGGATACAGTAAACCTGCAGAGGTGCATCGGAATGTAAAACTAGTGACACAGGAAACGCTCAAACATAGACAGTAGGAAGACTCAGTCTTCCTGTACTTAAGTCGGCATTGTGTCTCTTATATTTAATTCCGATGCAATAACTGTGTTTCATCGTCAATGGGAAGGTCCAAGGGATACAGTAAACCTGCAGAGGTGCATCGTAATGTATAACTGGTGACACAGGAGACGCTCAAAGCATAGACAGTAGGAAGAATCAGTCTTCCTGTACTTAAGTCGGCATTCTGTATCTTATATTTATTTCCGATGAAATTTCTGTGTTTCATCGTCAATGGGAAGGTCCAAGGGATACAGTGAAACTGTACAGGTGCATCGGAATGTAAAACTGCTGACTCAGGAAACGCTCAAATTATAGACAGTAGGAAGACTCAGTCTTCCTGTACTTAAGTCGGCTTTGTGTCTCTTATATTTAAATTCGATGCAATTTGTGTGTTTTATAGCCAATGGGAAGGTCCAAGGGATACAGTAAACCTGCAGCGGTGCATCGGAATGTAAAACTGGTGACACAGGAAACGCTCAAAACATTGACTGTAAGAAGACTGTTTTCTTGTACTTATGTCGGCATTGTCTCTCTTATATTTAATTCCGATGCACATTCTGTGTTTCATTGCCACTGTGAAGGTCCAAGGGATACAGAAAACCTGTAGATGTGCATCGGAATGTAAAACTGGTGATACAGGAAACGCTCAAATTATAGACAGTAGGAAGACTCAGTCTTCCTGTACTTAACTCGGCATTGTGTCTCTTATATTTAATTCCGATGCAATTTCTGTGTTTCATCGTCAATGGGAAGGTCCAAGGGATACAGTAAACCTGCAGAGGTGCATCGGAATGTAAAACTGGTGACACACGAAACGCTCAAAACATTGACAGTAGGAAGACTCAGTCTTCCTGTACTTAAGTCGGCATTGTGTCTCTTATATTTAAATTCGATGCAATTTGTGTGTTTCATCGCCAATGGGAAGGTCCAACGGATACAGTAAACCTGCAGAGGTGCATCGGAATGTAAAACTGGTGACACAGGAAACACTCAAAACATTGACTGTAAGAAGACTGTTTTCTTGTACTTAAGTCGGCATTGTGTCTCTTATATTTAATTCCGATGCAATTTCTGTGTTTCATCGTCACTGTGAAGGTCCAAGGGATACAGAAAACCTGTAGAGGTGCATCGGAATGTAAAACTGGTGATACAGGAAACGCTCAAATTATAGACAGTAGGAAGACTCAGTCTTCCTGTACTTAAGTCGGCATTGTGTCTCTTATATTTAATTCCGATGCAATTTCTGTGTTTCATCGTCAATGGGAAGGTCCAAGTGATACAGTAAACCTGCGGAGGTGCATCGGAATGTAAAACTGGTGACATAGGAAACGCTCAAATCATAGACAGTAGGAAGACTCAGTCTTGCTGTACTTAAGTCGGCATTGTGTCTCTTATATTTATTTCCGATGAAATTTCTGTGTTTCATCGTCAATGGGAAGGTCCAAGGGATATAGTAAACCTGCAGAGGTGCATCGGAAAGTAAAACTGATGACACAGGAAACGCTCAAAACATAGACAGTAGGAAGACTTAGTCTTGCTGTACTTAAGTCGGCATTGTGTCTCTTATATTTAATTCCGATGCAATTTCTGTGTTTCATCGTCACTGTGAAGGTCCAAGGGATACAGTAAAACTGTACATTTGCATCGGAATGTAAAACTGGTGACACAGGAAACGCTCAAATTATAGACAGTAGGAAGACTCAGTCTTCCTGTACTTAAGTCGGCATTGTGTCTCTTATATTTAATTCCAATGCAATTTCTGTGTTTCATCGTCAATGGGAAGGTCCAAGGGATACAGTAAACCTGCAGAGGTGCATCGGAATGTAAAACTAGTGACACAGGAAACGCTCAAACATAGACAGTAGGAAGACTCAGTCTTCCTGTACTTAAGTCGGCATTGTGTCTCTTATATTTAATTCCGATGCAATAACTGTGTTTCATCGTCAATGGGAAGGTCCAAGGGATACAGTAAACCTGCAGAGGTGCATCGGAATGTATAACTGGTGACACAGGAAACGCTCAAAGCATAGACAGTAGGAAGAATCAGTCTTCCTGTACTTAAGTCGGCATTCTGTCTCTTATATTTATTTCCGATGAAATTTCTGTGTTTCATCGTCAATGGGAAGGTCCAAGGGATACAGTGAAACTGTACAGGTGCATCGGAATGTAAAACTGCTGACTCAGGAAACGCTCAAATTATAGACAGTAGGAAGACTCAGTCTTCCTGTACTTAAGTCGGCTTTGTGTCTCTTATATTTAAATTCGATGCAATTTGTGTGTTTCATAGCCAATGGGAAGGTCCAAGGGATACAGTAAACCTGCAGCGGTGCATCGGAATGTAAAACTGGTGACACAGGAAACGCTCAAAACATTGACTGTAAGAAGACTGTTTTCTTGTACTTAAGTCGGCATTGTGTCTCTTATATTTAATTCCGATGCACATTCTGTGTTTCATTGCCACTGTGAAGGTCCAAGGGATACAGAAAACCTGTAGAGGTGCATCGGAATGTAAAACTGGTGATACAGGAAACGCTCAAATTATAGACAGTAGGAAGACTCAGTCTTCCTGTACTTAACTCGGCATTGTGTCTCTTATATTTAATTCCGATGCAATTTCTGTGTTTCATCGTCAATGGGAAGGTCCAAGGGATACAGTAAACCTGCAGAGCTGCATCGGAGTGTAAAACTGGTGACACAGGAAACGCTCAAAACATAGCCAGTAGGAAGACTTAATCTTCTTGTACTTAAGTCGGCATTGTGTCTCTTATATTTAATTCCGATGCGATTTCTGTGTTTCATCGACAATGGGAAGGTCCAAGGGAAACAGTAAACCGGCAGAGGTGCATCGGAATGTAAAACTGGTGACACAGGAAACGCTCAAATCATAGACAGTAGGAAGACTGAGTATTGCTGTACTTAATTCGGTATTGTGTCTCTTATATTTATTTCCGATGAAATTTCTGTGTTTCATCGTCAATGGGAAGGTCCAAGGGATATAGTAAACCTGCAGAGGTGCATCGGAAAGTAAAACTGATGACACAGGAAACGCTCAAAACATAGACAGTGGGAAGACTTAGTCTTCCTGTACTTAAGTCGGCATTGTGTCTCTTATATTTAATTCCGATGCAATTTCTGTTTTTCATCGTCAATGGGAAGGTCCAATGGATACAGTAAACCTGCAGAGGTGCATCGGAATGTAAAACTGGTGACACAGGAAACGCTCAAAACATTGACAGTAGGAAAACTCAGTCTTCCTGTACTTAAGTCGGCATTGTGTCTCTTATAATTATTTCCGATGCAATTTCTGTACTTCATCGTAAATGGGAAGGTCCAAGGGATACAGTAAACCTGCAGGGGTGCATCTAAATGTAAAACTAGTGACACAGGATACGTTAAAAACATAGACAGTAGGAAGACTCAGTCTTCTTGTACTTAAGTCGGCATTGTGTCTCTTATATTTAATTCCGATTCAATTTCTGTGTTTCATCGTGAATGGGAAGGTCCAAGGGATACAGTAAACCTGCAGAGGTGCATCGGAGTGTAAAACTGGTGACACAGGAAACGCTCAAAACATAGCCAGTAGGAGGACTCAGTCTTCCTGTACTTAAGTCGGCATTGTGTCTCTTATATTTAATTCCGATGTAATTTCTGTGTTTCATCGTCAATGGGAAGGTCCAAGGGATACAGTAAACCTGCAAAGGTGCATCGGAATGTAACACTGGTGACACAGGAAACGCTCAAATCAAAGACAGTAGGAAGACTCAGTCTTCCTGTACTTAAGTCGGCATTGTGTCTCTTATATTTAATTCCGATGCAATTTCTGTGTTTCATCGTCAATGGGAAGGTCCAAGGGATACAGTAAACCTGCAGAGGTGCATCGAAATGTAAAACTAGTGACACAGGAAACGTTAAAAACATAGACAGTAGGAAGACTCAGTCTTCTTGTACTTAAGTCGGCTTTGTGTCTCTTATATTTAATACCGATTCAATTTCTGTGTTTCATCGTGAATGGGAAGGTCCAAGGGATACAGTAAACCTGCAGAGGTGCATCGGAGTGTAAAACTGGTGGCACAGTAAACGCTCAAAACATAGACCGTAAGAAGACTCACTTTTCTTGTACTTAAGTCGGCGTTGTGTCTCTTATATTTAAATTCCGATGCAATTTCTGTGTTTCATCGTGAATGGGAAGGTCCAAGGGATACAGTAAACCTGCAGAGGTGCATCGAAATGTAAAACTAGTGACACAGGAAACGCTCAAAACATAGACAGTAGGAAGACTCAGTCTTCCTGCACTTAAGTCTGCATTCTGTCTCTTATATTTAATTCCGATGCAATTACTGTGTTTCATCGTCAATGGGAAGGTCCAAGGGATACAGTAAACCTGCAGAGGTGCATCGGAATGTAAAACTGGTGACACAGGAAACGCTCAAAACATTGACTGTAAGAAGACTGTTTTCTTGTACTTAAGTCGGCATTGTGTCTCTTATATTTAATGCCGATGCAATTTCTGTGTTCCATCGTCATTGTGAAGGTCCAAGGGATACAGAAAACCTGTAGAGGTGCATCGGAATGTAAAACTGGTGATACAGGAAACGCTCAAGTTATAGACAGTAGGAAGACTCAGTCTTCCTGTACTTAAGTCGGCATTGTGTCTCTTATATTTAATTCCGATGCAATTTCTGTGTTTCATCGTCAATGGGAAGGTCCAAGTGATACAGTAAACCTGCGGAGGTGCATCGGAATGTAAAACTGGTGACATAGGAAACGCTCAAATCATAGACAGTAGAAAGACTCAGTGTTGCTGTACTTAAGTCGGCATTGTGTCTCTTATATTTATTTCCGATGAAATTTCTGTGTTTCATCGTCAATGGGAAGGTCCAAGGGATATAGTAAACCTGCAGAGGTGCATCGGAAAGTAAAACTGATGACACAGGTAACGCTCAAAACATAGACAGTAGGAAGACTTAGTCTTGCTGTACTTAAGTCGGCATTGTGTCTCTTATATTTAATTCCGATGCAATTTCTGTGTTTCATCGTCACTGTGAAGGTCCAAGGGATACAGTAAAACTGTACATTTGCATCGGAATGTAAAACTGGTGACACAGGAAACGCTCAAATTATAGACTGTAGGAAGACTCAGTCTTCCTGTACTTAAGTCGGCATTGTGTCTCTTATATTTAATTCCAATGCAATTTCTGTGTTTCATCGTCAATGGGAAGGTCCAAGGGATACAGTAAACCTGCAGAGGTGCATCGGAATGTAAAACTAGTGACACAGGAAACGCTCAAACATAGACAGTAGGAAGACTCAGTCTTCCTGTACTTAAGTCGGCATTGTGTCTCTTATATTTAATTCCGATGCAATAACTGTGTTTCATCGTCAATGGGAAGGTCCAAGGGATACAGTAAACCTGCAGAGGTGCATCGTAATGTATAACTGGTGACACAGGAGACGCTCAAAGCATAGACAGTAGGAAGAATCAGTCTTCCTGTACTTAAGTCGGCATTCTGTCTCTTATATTTATTTCCGATGAAATTTCTGTGTTTCATCGTCAATGGGAAGGTCCAAGGGATACAGTGAAACTGTACAGGTGCATCGGAATGTAAAACTGCTGACTCAGGAAACGCTCAAATTATAGACAGTAGGAAGACTCAGTCTTCCTGTACTTAAGTCGGCTTTGTGTCTCTTATATTTAAATTCGATGCAATTTGTGTGTTTTATGGCCAATGGGAAGGTCCAAGGGATACAGTAAACCTGCAGCGGTGCATCGGAATGTAAAACTGGTGACACAGGAAACGCTCAAAACATTGACTGTAAGAAGACTGTTTTCTTGTACTTAAGTCGGCATTGTGTCTCTTATATTTAATTCCGATGCACATTCTGTGTTTCATTGCCACTGTGAACGTCCAAGGGATACAGAAAACCTGTAGAGGTGCATCGGAATGTAAAACTGGTGATACAGGAAACGCTCAAATTATAGACAGTAGGAAGACTCAGTCTTCCTGTACTTAACTCGGCATTGTGTCTCTTATATTTAATTCCGATGCAATTTCTGTGTTTCATCGTCAATGGGAAGGTCCAAGGGATACAGTAAACCTGCAGAGCTGCATCGGAGTGTAAAACTGGTGACACAGGAAACGCTCCAAACATAGCCAGTAGGAAGACTTAATCTTCTTGTACTTAAGTCGGCATTGTGTCTCTTATATTTAATTCCGATGCGATTTCTGTGTTTCATCGACAATGGGAAGGTCCAAGGGAAACAGTAAACCGGCAGAGGTGCATCGGAATGTAAAACTGGTGACACAGGAAACGCTCAAATCATAGACAGTAGGAAGACTTAGTATTGCTGTACTTAATTCGGTATTGTGTCTCTTATATTTATTTCCGATGAAATTTCTGTGTTTCATCGTCAATGGGAAGGTCCAAGGGATATAGTAAACCTGCAGAGGTGCATCGGAAAGTAAAACTGATGACACAGGAAACGCTCAAAACATAGACAGTGGGAAGACTTAGTCTTCCTGTACTTAAGTCGGCATTGTGTCTCTTATATTTAATTCCGATGCAATTTCTGTATTTCATCGTCAATGGGAAGGTCCAATGGATACAGTAAACCTGCAGAGGTGCATCGGAATGTAAAACTGGTGACACAGGAAACGCTCAAAACATTGACAGTACTAAAACTCAGTCTTCCTGTACTTAAGTCGGCATTGTGTCTCTTATAATTATTTCCGATGCAATTTCTGTATTTCATCGTAAATGGGAAGGTCCAAGGGATACAGTAAACCTGCAGGGGTGCATCTAAATGTAAAACTAGTGACACAGGATACGTTAAAAACATAGACAGTAGGAAGACTCAGTCTTCTTGTACTTAAGTCGGCATTGTGTCTCTTATATTTAATTCCGATTCAATTTCTGTGTTTCATCGTGAATGGGAAGGTCCAAGGGATACAGTAAACCTGCAGAGGTGCATCGGAGTGTAAAACTGGTGACACAGGAAACGCTCAAAACATAGCCAGTAGGAGGACTCAGTCTTCCTGTACTTAAGTCGGCATTGTGTCTCTTATATTTAATTCCGATGCAATTTCTGTGTTTCATCGTCAATGGGAAGGTCCAAGGGATACAGTAAACCTGCAAAGGTGCATCGGAATGTAACACTGGTGACACAGGAAACGCTCAAATCATAGACAGTAGGAAGACTCAGTCTTCCTGTACTTAAGTCGGCATTGTGTCTCTTATATTTAATTCCGATGCAATTTCTGTGTTTCATCGTCAATGGGAAGGTCCAATTGATACAGTAAATCTGCAGAGGTGCATCGGAATGTAAAACTGGTGACACAATAAACGCTCAAATCATAGACAGTAGGAAGACTCAGTCTTGCTGTACTTAAGTCGGCATTGTGTCTCTTATATTTATTTCCGATGAAATTTCTGTGTTTCATCGTCAATGGGATGGTCCAAGGGATATAGTAAACCTGCAGAGGTGCATCGGAAAGTAAAACTGATGACACAGGAAACGCTCAAAACATAGACAGTAGGAAGACTTAGTCTTGCTGTACTTAAGTCGGCATTGTGTCTCTTATATTTAATTCCGATGCAATTTCTGTGTTTCATCATCACTGTGAAGGTCCAAGGGATACAGTAAAACTGTACATTTGCATCGGAATGTAAAACTGGTGACACAGGAAACGCTCAAATTATAGACTGTGGGAAGACTCAGTCTTCCCGTACTTAAGTCGGAATTGTGTCTCTTATATTTAATTCCAATGCAATTTCTGTGTTTCATCGTCAATGGGAAGGTCCAAGGGATACAGTAAACCTGCAGAGGTGCATCGCAATGTAAAACTAGTGACACAGGAAACGCTCAAACATAGACAGTAGGAAGACTCAGTCTTCCTGTACTTAAGTCGGCATTGTGTCTCTTATATTTAATTCCGATGCAATATCTGTGTTTCATCGTCAATGGGAAGGTCCAAGGGATACAGTAAACCTGCAGAGGTGCATCGGAATGTATAACTGGTGACACAGGAAACGCTCAAAGCATAGACAGTAGGAAGAATCAGTCTTCCTGTACTTAAGTCGGCATTCTGTCTCTTATATTTATTTCCGATGAAATTTCTGTGTTTCATCGTCAATGGGAAGGTCCAAGGGATATAGTAAACCTGCAGAGGTGCATCGGAAAGTAAAACTGATGACACAGGAAACGCTCAAAACATAGACAGTAGGAAGACTTAGTCTTCCTGTACTTAAGTCGGCATTTTGTCTCTTATATTTAATTCCGATGCAATTTCTGTGTTTCATCGTCACTGTGAAGGTCTAAGGGGTACAGTGAAACTGTACAGGTGCATCGGAATGTAAAACTGGTGACTCAGGAAACGCTCAAATTATAGACAGTAGGAAGACTCAGTCTTCCTGTACTTAAGTCGGCTTTGTGTCTCTTATATTTAAATTCGATGCAATTTGTGTGTTTCATAGCCAATGGGAAGGTCCAAGGGATACAGTAAACCTGCAGCGGTGCATCGGAAAGTAAAACTGGTGACACAGGAAACGCTCAAAGCATTGACTGTAAGAAGACTGTTTTCTTGTACTTAAGTCGGCATTGTGTCTCTTATATTTAATTCCGATGCAATTTCTGTGTTTCATCGTCAATGGGAAGGTCCAAGGGATACAGTAAACCTGCAGAGCTGCATCTGAGTGTAAAACTGGTGACACAGGAAACGCTCAAAACATAGCCTGTAGGAAGACGTAGTCTTCTTGTACTTAAGTCGGCATCGTGTCACTTAAATTTAATTCCGGTGCAATTTCTGTTTTTCATCGTCAATGGGAAGGTCCAATGGATACAGTAAACCTGCAGAGGTGCATCGGAATGTAAAACTGGTGACACAGGAAACGCTCAAAACATTGACAGTAGGAAGACTCAGTCTTCCTGCACTTAAGTCGGTATTGTGTCTCTTATATTTATTTCCGATGAAATTCTGTGTTTCATCGTCAATGGGAAGGTCCAAGCGATATTGTAAACCTTCAGAGGTGCATCGGAAAGTAAAACTATTGACACAGGAAACGCTCAAAACATAGACAGTGGGAAGACTTAGTCTTCCTGTACTTAAGTCGGCATTGTGTCTCTTATATTTAATTCCGATGCAATTTCTGTTTTTCATCGTCAATGGGAAGGTCCAATGGATACAGTAAACCTGCAGAGGTGCATCGGAATGTAAAACTGGTGACACAGGAAACGCTCAAAACATTGACAGTAGGAAGAGTCAGTCTTCCTGTACTTAAGGCGGCATTGTGTCTCTTATAATTATTTCCGATGCAATTTCTGTGTTTTATCGTAAATGGGAAGGTCCAAGGGATACAGTAAGCCCGCAGGGGTGCATCGAAATGTAAAACTAGTGACACAGGAAACGTTAAAAACATAGACAGTAGGAAGACTCAGTCTTCTTGTACTTAAGTCGCCATTGTGTCTCTTATATTTAATTCCGATTCAATTTCTGTGTTTGATCGTGAATGGGAAGGTCCAAGGGATACAGTGAACCTGCAGAGGTGCATCGGAGTGTAAAACTGGTGACACAGGAAACGCTCAAAACATAGCCAGTAGGAAGACTCAGTCTTGCTGTACTTATGTCGGCATTGTGTCTCTTATATTTAATTCCGATGCACATTCTGTGTTTCATTGCCACTGTGAAGGTCCAAGGGATACAGAAAACCCGTAGAGGTGCATCGGAATGTAAAACTGGTGATACAGGAAACGCTCAAATTATAGACACTAGGAAGACTCAGTCTTCCTGTACTTAAGTCGGCATTGTGTCTCTTATATTTAATTCCGATGCAATTTCTGTGTTTCATCGTCAATGGGAAGGTCCAAGGGATACAGTAAACCTGCAGAGCTGCATCTGAGTGTAAAAGTGGTGACACAGGAAACGCTCAAAACATAGCCAGTAGGAAGACGTAGTCTTCTTGTACTTAAGTCGGCATCGTGTCACTTAAATTTAATTCCGGTGCAATTTCTGTTTTTCATCGTCAATGGGAAGGTCCAAGGGATACAGTAAACCTGCAGAGGTGCATCGGAATGTAAAACTGATGACACAGGAAACGTTCAAAACATAGACAGTAGGAAGACTCAGTCTTCCTGTACTTAAGTCGGCATTGTGTCTCTTATATTTCATTCCGATGCGATTTCTGTGTTTCATCGACAATGGGAAGGTCCAAGGGATACAGTAAACCGGCAGAGGTGCATCGGAATGTAAAACTGGTGACACAGGAAACGCTCAAATCATAGACAGTAGGAAGACTCAGTCTTGCTGTACTTAAGTCGGTATTGTGTCTCTTATATTTATTTCCGATGAAATTTCTGTGTTTCATCGTCAATGGGAAGGTCCAAGGGATATAGTAAACCTGCAGAGGTGCATCGGAAAGTAAAACTGATGACACAGGAAACGCTCAAAACATAGACAGTGGGAAGACTTAGTCTTCCTGTACTTAAGTCGGCATTGTGTCTCTTATATTTAATTCCCATGCAATTTCTGTGTTTCATCGTCACTGTGAAGGTCCAAGGGAGACAGTAAACCTGTACAGGTGCATCGGAATGTAAAACTGGTGACACAGGAAACGCTCAAACTATAGACAGTAGGAAGACTTCGTCTTCCTGTACTTAAGTCGGCATTGTGTCTCTTATATTTAATTCCGATGCAATATCTGTGTTTCATCGTCAATGGGAAGGTCCAACGGATACAGTAAACCTGCAGAGGTGCATCGGAATGTATAACTGGTGACACAGGAAACGCTCAAAACATAGACAGTAGGAAGACTCAGTCTTCCTGTACTTAAGTCGGCATTGTGTCTCTTATATTTATTTCCGATGAAATTTCTGTGTTTCATCGTGAATGGGAAGGTCCAAGGGATATAGTAAACCTGCAGAGGTGCATCGGAAAGTAAAACTGATGACACAGGAAACGCTCAAAACATAGACAGTAGGAAGACTTAGTCTTCCTGTACTTAAGTCGGCATTGCGCCTCTTATATTTAATTCCGATGCAATTTCTGTTTTTCAACGTCAATGGGAAGGTCCAATGGATACAGTAAACCTGCAGAGGTGCATCGGAATGTAAAACTGGTGACACAGGAAACGCTCAAAACATTGACAGTAGGAAGACTCAGTCTTCCTGTACTTAAATCGGCATTGTGTCTCTTATATTTAATTCCGATGCAATTTCTGTGTTTCATCGTCAATGGGAAGGTCCAAGGGATACAGTAAACCTGCAGAGGTGCATCGAAAAGTAAAACTAGTGACACAGGAAACGTTAAAAACATAGACAGTAGGAAGACTCAGTCTTCTTGTACTTAAGTCGGCATTGTGTCCCTTATATTTAATACCGTTTCAATTTCTGTGTTTCATCGTGAATGGAAAGGTCCAAGGGATACAGTAAACCTGCAGAGGTGCATCGGAGTGTAAAACTGGTGACACAGTAAACGCTCAAAACATAGACCGTTAGAAGACTCACTTTTCTTGTACTTAAGTCGGCGTTGTGTCTCTTATATTTAATTTCCGATGCAATTTCAGTGTTTCATCGTGAATGGGAAGGTCTAAGGGATACAGTAAACCTGGAGAGGTGCATCGGAATGTAAAACTGGTGACACAGGAAACGCTCAAATCATAGACAGTAGGAAGACTCAGTCTTTCTGTACCTAAGTCGGCATTGTGTCTCTTATATTTAATTCCGATGCAATATCTGTGTTTCATCGTGAATGGAAAGGTCCAAGGGATACAGTAAACCTGCAGAGGTGCATCGGAGTGTAAAACTGGTGACACAGTAAACGCTCAAAACATAGACCGTTAGAAGACTCACTTTTCTTGTACTTAAGTCGGCATTGTGTCTCTTATATTTAAATTCGATGCAATTTGTGTGTTTCATCGCCAATGGGAAGGTCCAAGGGATACAGTAAACCTCCAGAGGTGCATCGGAATGTAAAACTGGTGACACAGGAAACGCTCAAAACATTGACTGTAAGAAGACTGTTTTCTTGCGCTTAAGTCGGCATTGTGTCTCTTATATTTAATTCCGATGCAATTTCTGTGTTTCATCGTCACTGTGAAGGTCCAAGGGATACAGAAAACCTGTAGAGGTGAATCGGAATGTAAAACTGGTGATACAGGAAACGCTCAAGTTATAGACAGTAGGAAGACTCAGTCTTCCTGTACTTAAGTCGGCATTGTGTCTCTTATATTTAATTCCGATGCAATATCTGTGTTTCATCGTCAATGGGAAGGTCCAAGTGATACAGTAAACCTGCAGAGGTGCATCGGAAGGTAAAACTGGTGACACAGGAAACGCTCAAATCATAGACAGTAGGAAGACTCAGTCTTGCTGTACTTAAGTCGGCATTGTGTCTCTTATATTGATTTCCGATGAAATTTCTGTGTTTCATCGTCAATGGGAAGGTCCAAGGGATATAGTAAACCTGCAGAGGTGCATCGGAAAGTAAAACTGATGACACAGGAAACGCTCAAAACATAGACAGTAGGAAGACTTAGTCTTGCTGTACTTAAGTCGGCATTGTGTCTCTTATATTTAATTCCGAAGCAATTTCTGTGTTTCATCGTCACTGTGAAGGTCCAAGGGATACAGTAAAAACTGTACATTTGCATCGGAATGTAAAACTGGTGACACAGGAAACGCTCAAATTATAGACTGTAGGAAGACTCAGTCTTCCTGTACTTAAGTCGGAATTGTGTCTCTTATATTTAATTCCGATGCAATTTCTGTGTTTCATCGTCACTGTGAAGGTCCAAGGGGTACAGTGAAACTGTACAGGTGCATCGGAATGTAAAACTTGTGACTCAGGAAACGCTCAAATTATAGACAATAGGAAGACTCAGTCTTCCTGTACTTAAGTCGGCTTTGTGTCTCTTATATTTAAATTCGATGCACTTTGTGTGTTTCATAGCCAATGGGAAGGTCCAAGGGATACAGTAAACCTGCAGCGGTGCATCGGAATGTAAAACTGGTGACACAGGAAACGCTCAAAACATTGACTGTAAGAAGACTGTTTTCTTGTACTTAAGTCGGCATTGTGTCTCTTATATTTAATTCGATTGCATATTCTGTGTTTCATTGCCACTGTGAAGGTCCAAGGGATACAGAAAACCTGTAGAGGTGCATCGGAATGTAAAACTGGTGATACGGGAAACGTTCAAATTATAGACAGTAGGAAGACTCAGTCTTCCTGTACTTAAGTCGGCATTGTGTCTCTTATATTTAATTCCGATGCGATTTCTGTGTTTCATCGACAATGGGAAGGTCCAAGGGATACAGTAAACCGGCAGAGGTGCATCGGAATGTAAAACTGGTGACACAGGAAACGCTCAAATCATAGACAGTAGGAAGACTGAGTCTTGCTGTACTTAAGTCGGTATTGTGTCTCTTATATTTATTTCCGATGAAATTTCTGTGTTTCATCGTCAATGGGAAGGTCCAAGGGATATAGTAAACCTGCAGAGGTGCATCGGAAAGTAAAACTGATGACACAGGAAACGCTCAAAGCATAGACAGTGGGGAGACTTAGTCTTCCTGTACTTAAGTCGGCATTGTGTCTCTTATATTTAATTCCGATGCAATTTCTGTTTTTCATCGTCAATGGGAAGGTCCAATGGATACAGTAAACCTGCAGAGGTGCATCGGAATGTAAAACTGGTGACACAGGAACGCTCAAAACGTTGACAGTAGGAAGACTCAGTCTTCCTGTACTTAAGTCGGCGTTGTGTCCCTTATAATTATTTCCGATGCAATTTCTGTGTTTCATCGTGAATGGGAAGGTCCAAGGGATACAGTAAACCTGCAGAGGTGCATCGGAGTGTAAAACTGGTGACACAGGAAACGCTCAAAACATAGCCAGTAGGAAGACTCAGTCTTCCTGTACTTAAGTCGGCATTGTGTCTCTTATATTTAATTCCGATGCAATTTCTGTGTTTCATCGTCAATGGGAAGGTCCAAGGGATACAGTAAACCTGCAAAGGTGCATCGGAATGTAACACTGGTGACACAGGAAACGCTCTATTCATAGACAGTAGGAAGACTCAGTCTTGCTGTACTTAAGTCGGCATTGTGTCTCTTATATTTAATTCCGATGCAATTTCTGTGTTTCATCGTCAATGGGAAGGTCCAAGTGATACAGTAAACCTGCAGAGGTGCATCGGAAGGTAAAACTGGTGACAAAGGAAACGCTCAAATCATTGACAGTAGGAAGACTCAGTCTTGCTGTACTTAAGTCGGCATTGTGTCTCTTATATTTATTTCCAATGAAATTTCTGTGTTTCATCGTCAATGGGAAGGTCCAAGGGATATAGTAAACCTGCAGAGGTGCATCGGAAAATAAAACTGATGACACAGGAAACGCTCAAAACATAGACAGTAGGAAGACTTAGTCTTGCTGTACTTAAGTCGGCATTGTGTCTCTTATATTTAATTCCGATGCAATTTCTGTGTTTCATCGTCACTGTGAAGGTCCAAGGTATACAGTAAAACTGTACATTTGCATCGGAATGTAAAACTGGTGTCACAGGAAACGCTCAAATTATAGACTGTAGGAAGACTCAGTCTTCCTGTACTTAAGTCGGAATTGTGTCTCTTATATTTAATTCCAACGCAATTTCTGTGTTTCATCGTCAATGGGAAGGTCCAAGGGATACAGTAAACCTGCAGAGGTGCATCGGAATGTAAAACTAGTGACACAGGAATCGCTGAAACATAGACAGTAGGAAGACTCAGTCTTCATGTACTTAAGTCGGCATTGTGTCTCTTATATTTAATTCCGATGCAATATCTGTGTTTCATCGCCAATGGGAAGGTCCAAGGGATACAGTAAACCTGCAGAGGTGCATCGGAATGTATAACTGGTGACACAGGAAACGCTCAAATCATAGACAGTAGGAAGACTCAGTCTTGCTGTACTTAAGTCGGCATTGTGTCTCTTATATTTATTTCCGATGAAATTTCTGTGTTTCATCGTCAATGGGAAGGTCTAAGGGATATAGTAAACCTGCAGAGGTGCATCGGAAAGTAAAACTGATGACGAGGAAACGCTCAAAACATAGACAGTAGGAAGACTTAGTCTTGCTGTACTTAAGTCGGCATTGTGTCTCTTATATTTAATTCCGAAGCAATTTCTGTGTTTCATCGTCACTGTGAAGGTCCAAGGGATACAGTAAAACTGTACATTTCCATCGGAATGTAAAACTGGTGACACAGGAAACGCTCAAATTATAGACTGTAGGAAGACTCAGTCTTCCTGTACTTAAGTCGGAATTGTGTCTCTTATATTTAATTCCAACGCAATTTCTGTGTTTCATCGTCAATGGGAAGGTCCAAGGGATACAGTAAACCTGCAGAGGTGCATCGGAATGTAAAACTAGTGACACAGGAATCGCTCAAACATAGACAGTAGTAAGACTCAGCCTTCATGTACTTAAGTCGGCATTGTGTCTCTTATATTTAATTCCGATGCAATATCTGTGTTTCATCGCCAATGGGAAGGTCCAAGGGATACAGTAAACCTGCAGAGGTGCATCGGAATGTATAACTGGTGACACAGGAAACGCTCAAAGCATAGACAGTAGGAAGAATCAGTCTTCCTGTACTTAAGTCGGCATTCTGTCTCTTATATTTATTTCCGACGAAATTTCTGTGTTTCATCGTCAATGGGAAGGTCCAAGAGATATAGTAAACCTGCAGAGGTGCATCGGAAAGTAAAACTGATGACACAGGAAACGCTCAAAACATAGACAGTGGGGAGACTTAGTCTTCCTGTACTTAAGTCGGCATTGTGTCTCTTATATTTAATTCCGATGCAATTTCTGTTTTTCATCGTCAATGGGAAGGTCCAATGGATACAGTAAACCTGCAGAGGTGCATCGGAATGTAAAACTGGTGACACAGGAACGCTCAAAACGTTGACAGTAGGAAGACTCAGTCTTCCTGTACTTAAGTCGGCGTTGTGTCTCTTATAATTATTTCCGATGCAATTTCTGTGTTTCATCGTGAATGGGAAGGTCCAAGGGATACAGTAAACCTGCAGAGGTGCATCGGAGTGTAAAACTGGTGACACAGGAAACGCTCAAAACATAGCCAGTAGGAAGACTCAGTCTTCCTGTACTTAAGTCGGGATTGTGTCTCTTATATTTAATTCCGATGCAATTTCTGTGTTTCATCGTCAATGGGAAGGTCCAAGGGATACAGTAAACCTGCAAAGGTGCATCGGAATGTAACACTGGTGACACAGGAAACGCTCTATTCATAGACAGTAGGAAGACTCAGTCTTGCTGTACTTAAGTCGGCATTGTGTCTCTTATATTTAATTCCGATGCAATTTCTGTGTTTCATCGTCAATGGGAAGGTCCAAGTGATACAGTAAACCTGCAGAGGTGCATCGGAAGGTAAAACTGGTGACAAAGGAAACGCTCAAATCATAGACAGTAGGAAGACTCAGTCTTGCTGTACTTAAGTCGGCATTGTGTCTCTTATATTTATTTCCGATGAAATTTCTGTGTTTCATCGTCAATGGGAAGGTCCAAGGGATATAGTAAACCTGCAGAGGTGCATCGGAAAATAAAACTGATGACACAGGAAACGCTCAAAACATAGACAGTAGGAAGACTTAGTCTTGCTGTACTTAAGTCGGCATTGTGTCTCTTATATTTAATTCCGATGCAATTTCTGTGTTTCATCGTCACTGTGAAGGTCCAAGGGATACAGTAAAACTGTACATTCGCATCGGAATGTAAAACTGGTGACACAGGAAACGCTCAAATTATAGACTGTAGGAAGACTCAGTCTTCCTGTACTTAAGTCGGAATTGTGTCTCTTATATTTAATTCCAACGCAATTTCTGTGTTTCATCGTCAATGGGAAGGTCCAAGGGATACAGTAAACCTGCAGAGGTGCATCGGAATGTAAAACTAGTGACACAGGAATCGCTCAAAGCATAGACAGTAGGAAGAATCAGTCTTCCTGTACTTAAGTCGGCATTCTGTCTCTTATATTTATTTCCGATGAAATTTCTGTGTTTCATCGTCAATGGGAAGGTCCAAGGGATGTAGTAAACCTGCAGAGGTGCATCGGAAAGTAAAACTGATGACACAGGAAACGCTCAAAACATAGACAGTAGGAAGACTTAGTCTTCCTGTACTTAAGTCGGCATTTTGTCTCTTATATTTAATTCCGATGCAATTTCTGTTTTTCATCGTCACTGTGAAGGTCCAAGGGGTACAGTGAAACTGTACAGGTGCATCGGAATGTAAAACTTGTGACTCAGGAAACGCTCCAATTATAGACAATAGGAAGACTCAGTCTTCCTGTACTTAAGTCGGCTTTGTGTCTCTTATATTTAAATTCGATGCACTTTGTGTGTTTCATAGCCAATGGGAAGGTCCAAGGGATACAGTAAACCTGCAGCGGTGCATCGGAGTGTAAAACTGGTGACACAGGAAACGCTCAAAACATTGACTGTAAGAAGACTGTTTTCTTGTACTTAAGTCGGCATTGTGTCTCTTATATTTAATTCCGATGCATATTCTGTGTTTCATTGCCACTGTGAAGGTCCAAGGGATACAGAAAACCTGTAGAGGTGCATCGGAATGTAAAACTGGTGATACAGGAAACGCTCAAATTATAGACAGTAGGAAGACTCAGTCTTCCTGTACTTAAGTCGGCATTGTGTCTCTTATATTTCATTCCGATGCAATTTCTGTGTTTCATCGTCAATGGGAAGGTCCAAGGGATACAGTAAACCTGCAGAGCTGCATCGGAGTGTAAAACTGGTGACACAGGAAACGCTCAAAACATAGCCAGTAGGAAGACTTAATCTTCTTGTACTTAAGTCGGCATTGTGTCTCTTATATTTAATTCCGATGCGATTTCTGTGTTTCATCGACAATGGGAAGGTCCAAGGGATACAGTAAACCGGCAGAGGTGCATCGGAATGTAAAACTGGTGACACTGGAAACGCTCAAATCATAGACAGTAGGAAGACTGAGTCTTGCTGTACTTAAGTCGGTATTGTGTCTCTTATATTTATTTCCGATGAAATTTCTGTGTTTCATCGTCAATGGGAAGGTCCAAGGGATATAGTAAACCTGCAGAGGTGCATCGGAAAGTAAAACTGATGACACAGGAAACGCTCAAAACATAGACAGTGGGGAGACTTAGTCTTCCTGTACTTAAGTCGGCATTGTGTCTCTTATATTTAATTCCTATGCAATTTCTGTTTTTCATCGTCAATGGGAAGGTCCAATGGATACAGTAAACCTGCAGAGGTGCATCGGAATGTAAAACTGGTGACACAGGAAACGCTCAAAACATTGACAGTAGGAAGACTCAGTCTTCCTGTACTTAAGTCGGCGTTGTGTCTCTTATAATTATTTCCGATGCAATTTCTGTGTTTCATCGTGAATGGGAAGGTCCAAGGGATACAGTAAACCTGCAGAGGTGCATCGGAGTGTAAAACTGGTGACACAGGAAACGCTCAAAACATAGCCGGTAGGAAGACTCAGTCTTCCTGTACTTAAGTCGGCATTGTGTCTCTTATATTTAATTCCGATGCAATTTCTGTGTTTCATCGTCAATGGGAAGGTCCAAGGGATACAGTAAACCTGCAAAGGTGCATCGGAATGTAACACTGGTGACACAGGAAACGCTCAAATCATAGACAGTAGGAAGACTCAGTCTTGCTGTACTTAAGTCGGCATTGTGTCTCTTATATTTTTTTCCGATGAAATTTCTGTGTTTCATCGTCAATGGGAAGGTCCAAGGGATATAGTAAACCTCCAGAGCTGCATCGGAAAGTAAAACTGATGACACAGGAAACGCTCAAGACATAGACAGTAGGAAGACTTAGTCTTCCTGTACTTAAGTCGGCATTGTGTCTCTTATATTTAATTCCGATGCAATTTCTGTGTTTCATCGTCACTGTGAAGGTCCAAGGGATACAGTAAAACAGTACAGGTGCATCGGAATGTAAAACTGGTGACACAGGAAACGCTCAAATTATTGACAGTAGGAAGACTCAGTCTTCCTGTACTTAAGTCGGCATTCTGTCTCTTATATATATTTCCGATGAAATATCTGTGTTTCATCGTCAATGGGAAGGTCCAAGGGATATAGTAAACCTGCAGAGGTGCATCGGAAAGTAAAACTGATGACACAGGAAACGCTCAAAACATAGACAGTAGGAAGACTTAGTCTTCCTGTACTTAAGTCGGCATTTTGTCTCTTATATTTAATTCCGATGCAATTTCTGTGTTTCATCGTCACTGTGAAGGTCCAAGGGGTACAGTAAAACAGTACAGGTGCATCGGAATGTAAAACTGGTGACACAGGAAACGCTCAAATTATAGACAGTAGGAAGACTCAGTCTTCCTGTACTTAAGTCGGCATTGTGTCTCTTATATTTAAATTCGATGCAATTTGTGTGTTTCATCGCCAATGGGAAGGTCCAAGGGATACAGTAAACCTGCAGATGTGCATCGTAATGTAAAACTGGTGACACAGGAAACGCTCAAAACATTGACTGTAAGAAGACTGTTTTCTTGTACTTTAGTCGGCATTGTGTCTCTTATATTTAAATCCGATGCAATTTCTGTGTTTCATCGTCAATGGGAAGGTCCAAGGGATACAGTAAACCTGCAGAGGTGCATCAGAATGTAAAACTGGTGACACAGGAAACGCACAAACATAGACAGTAGGAAGACTCAGTCTTCCTGTACTTAAGTCGGCATTGTCTCTCTTATATTTAATTCCGATGCAATTTCTGTGTTTCATCGTCAATGGCAAGGTCCAAGGGATACAGTAAACCTGCAGAGGTGCATCGGAATGCAAAACTAGTGACACAGGAAACGCTCAAAACATAGACAGTAGGAAGACTCAGTCTTCCTGTACTTAAGTCGGCATTGTGACTCTTATATTTAATTCCGATGCAATTTCTGTGTTTCATCGTCACTGTGAAGGTCCAAGGGATACAGTAAACCTGTAGAGGTGCATCGGAATGTAAAACTGGTGACACACGAAACGCTCAAATTATAGACAGTAGGAAGACACAGTCTTCCTGTACTTAAGTCGGCATTGTGTCACTTATAATTAATTCCGATGCAATTTCTCTATTTCATCGTCAATGGGAAGGTCCAAGGGATATAGTAAACCTGCAGAGGTGCATCTGAATTTAAAACTGGTGACACAGGAAACGCTCAACACATAGACAGTAGGAAGACTCATTCTTCCTGTACTTAAGTCGGCATTGTGTCTCTTATATTTAATTCCGATGCAATTACTGTGTTTCATCGTAAATGGGAAGGTCCAAGGGATACAGTAAACCTGCAGGGGTGCATCGAAATGTAAAACTAGTGACACAGGAAACGTTAAAAACATAGACAGTAGGATGACTCAGTCTTCTTGTACTTAAGTCGGCATTGTGTCTCTTATATTTAATTCCGATTCAATTTCTGTGTTTCATCGTGAATGGGAAGGTCCAATGGATACAGTAAAGCTGCAGAGGTGCATCGGAGTGTAAAACTGGTGACACAGGAAACGCTCAAAACATAGCCAGTAGGAAGACTCAGTCTTCCTGTACTTAAGTCGGCATTGTGTCTCTTATATTTATTTCCGATGAAATTTCTGTGTTTCATCGTCAATGGGAAGGTCCAAGGGATATAGTAAACCTGCAGAGCTGCATCGGAAAGTAAAACTGATGACACAGGAAACGCTCAAGACATAGACAGTAGGAAGACTTAGTCTTCCTGTACTTAAGTCGGCATTGTGTCTCTTATATTTAATTCCGATGCAATTTCTGTGTTTCATCGTCACTGTGAAGGTCCAAGGGATACAGTAAAACTGTACAGGTGCATCGGAATGTAAAACTGGTGACACAGGAAACGCTCAAATTATTGACAGTAGGAAGACTCAGTCTTCCTGTACTTAAGTCGGAATTGTGTCTCTTATATTAAATTCCGATGCAATTTCTGTGTTTCATCGTCAATGGGAAGGTCCAAGGGATACAGTAAACCTGCAGATGTGCATCGGAATGTATAACTGGTGACACAGGAAACGCTCAAAGCAGATACAGTAGGAAGACCCAGTCTTCCTGTACTTAAGTCGGCATTGTGTCTCTTTTATTTAATTCCGATACAATTTCTGTGTTTCATCGTCAGTGGGAAGGTCCAATGGATACAGGAAACCCTGCAGATGTGAATCGGAATGTAAAACTGGTGACACAGGAAACGCTCAAAAACATTGACAGTAGGAAGAGTCAGTCTTCCAGTACTTAAGTCGGCATTGTGTCTCTTATATTTAAATTCGAAGCAATTTGTGTGTTTCATCGCCAATGGGAAGGTCCAAGGGATACAGTAAACCTGCAGATGTGCATCGGAATGTAAAACTGGGGACACAGGAAACGCTCAAAACATTGACTGTAAGAAGACTGTTTTCTTGTACTTAAGTCGGCATTGTGACTCTTATATTTAATTCCGATGCAATTTCTGTGTTTCATCGTCACTGTGAAGGTCCAAGGGATACAGAAAACCTGTAGAGGTGCATCGGAATGTAAAACTGGTGATACAGGAAACGCTCAAATTATAGACAGTAGGAAGACTCAGTCTTCCTGTACTTAAGTCGGCATTGTGTCACTTAAATTTAATTCCGATGCAATTTCTGTTTTTCATCGTCAATGGGAAGGTCCAAGGGATACAGGAAACCTGCAGAGGTGCATCGGAATGTAAAACTGGTGACACAGGAAACGCTCAAACATAGAGGGTAGGAAGACTCAGTCTTCCTGTACTTAAGTCGGCATTGTGTCTCTTATATTTCATTCCGATGAAATTTTTGTGTTTCATCAAGAATGGGAAGGTCCAAGGGATATAGTAAACCTGCGGACGTGCATCGGAAAGTAAAACTGATGACACAGGAAACACTCAAAACATAGACCGTAGGAAGACTTAGTCTTCCTGTACTTAAGTCGGCATTGTGTCTCTTTTATTTAATTCCGATACCATTGCTGTGTTTCATCGTCTCTGTGAAGGTCCAAGGGATACAGTAAACCCTGCAGAGGTGAATCGGAATGTAAAACTGGTGACACAGGAAACGCTCAAATTACAGACATTAGGAAGACTCAGTCTTCCTGTACTTAAGTCGGCATTGTATCTTATATTTAAATTCGATGCAATTTGTGTGTTTCATCGCCAATGGGAAGGTCCAAGGGATACAGTAAACCTGCAGATGTGCATCGGAATGTAAAACTGGTGACACAGGAAACGCTCAACACATTGACTGTAAGAAGACTGTTTTCTTGTACTTGAGTCGGCATTGTGTCTCTTATATTTAAATCCGATGCAATTTCTGTGTTTCATCGTCAATGGGAAGGTCCAAGGGATACAGTAAACCTGTAGAGGTGCATCGGAATGTAAAACTGGTGACACACGAAACGCTCAAATTATAGACAGTAGGAAGACACAGTCTTCCTGTACTTAAGTCGGCATTGTGTCACTTATAATTAATTCCGATGCAATTTCTCTATTTCATCGTCAATGGGAAGGTCCAAGGGATACAGTAAACCTGCAGAGGTGCATCTGAATTTAAAACTGGTGACACAGGAAACGCTCAACACATAGACAGTAGGAAGACTCATTCTTCCTGTACTTAAGTCGGCATTGTGTCTCTTATATTTAATTCCGATGCAATTTCTGTGTTTCATCGTCAATGGGAAGGTCCAAGGGATACAGTAAAACTGCAGAGGTGTATCGGAATGTAAAACTGATGACACAGGAAACGCTCAAAACATAGACAGTAGGAAGACTCAGTCTTCCTGTACTTAAGTCGGCATTGTGTCTCTTATATTTAATTCCGATGTAATTTCTGTTTTTCATCGTCAATGGGAAGGTCCAAGGGATACAGTAAACCTGCAGAGGTGCATCGGAATGTAAAACTGATGACACAGAAAACGCTCAAAGCATAGACAGTAGGATGATTCAGTCTTCCTGTACTTAAGTCGGCATTGTGTCTCTTATACTTAATTCCGATGCAATTTCTGTGTTTCATCGTCAATGGGAAGGTCCAAAGGATACAGTAAACCTGCAATGTTGCATCAGAATGTAAAACTGGTGACACAGGAAACGCTCAAACATTGACCGTACGAAGACTGTTTTCTTGTACTTAAGTTGGCATTGTGTCTCTTATATTAATTTCGATGCAATTTCTGTGTTTCATCATCAATGGGAAGGTCCAAGGGATACAGGAAACCTGCAGAGGTGCATCGGAATGTAAAACTGGTGACACAGGAAACGCACTAACATAGAAAGTAGGATGACTCAGTCTTCCTGTACTTAAGTCGGCATTGTGTCTCTTATATTTATTTCCGATGAAATTTCTGTGTTTTATCGTCAATGGGAAGGTCCAAGGGATACAGTAAACCTGCAGAGGTGCATCGGAATGTAAAACTAGTGACACAGGAAACGCTCAAACATAGACAGTAGGAAGACTCAGTCTTCCTGTACTTAAGTCGGCATTGTGTCTCTTATATTTAATTCCGATGCAATATCTGTGTTTCATCGTCAATGTGAAGGTCCAAGGGATACAGTAAACCTGCAGAGGTGCATCGGAATGTATAACTGGTGACACAGGCAACGCTCAAAGCATAGGCAGTAGGAAGACTCAGTCTTCCTGTACTTAAGTCGGCATTCTGTCTCTTATATATATTTCCGATGAAATTTCTGTGTTTCATCGTCAATGGGAAGGTCCAAGGGATATAGTAAACCTGCAGAGGTGCATCGGAAAGTAAAACTGATGACACAGGAAACGCTCAAAACATAGACAGTAGGAAGACTTAGTCTTCCTGTACTTAAGTCGGCATTTTGTCTCTTATATTTAATTCCGATGCAATTTCTGTGTTTCATCGTCACTGTGAAGGTCCAAGGGGTACAGTAAAACTGTACAGGTGCATCGGAATGTAAAACTGGTGACACAGGAAACGCTCAAATTATAGACAGTAGGAAGACTCAGTCTTCCTGTACTTAAGTCGGCTTTGTGTCTCTTATATTTAAATTCGATGCAATTTGTGTGTTTCATAGCCAATGGGAAGGTCCAAGGGATACAGTAAACCTGCAGCGGTGCATCGGAATGTAAAACTGGTGACACAGGAAACGCTCAAAACATTGACAGTAGGAAGACTCAGTCTTCCTGTACTTAAGTCTGCATTGTGTCTCTTATAATTATTTCCGATGCAATTACTGTGTTTCATCGTAAATGGGAAGGTCCAAGGGATACAGTAAACCTGCAGGGGTGCATCGAAATGTAAAACTAGTGACACAGGAAACGTTAAAAACATAGACAGTAGGATGACTCAGTCTTCTTGTACTTAAGTCGGCATTGTGTCTCTTATATTTAATTCCGATTCAATTTCTGTGTTTCATCGTGAATGGGAAGGTCCAATGGATACAGTAAAGCTGCAGAGGTGCATCGGAGTGTAAAACTGGTGACACAGGAAACGCTCAAAACATAGCCAGTAGGAAGACTCAGTCTTCCTGTACTTAAGTCGGCATTGTGTCTCTTATATTTAATTCCGATGCAATTTCGGTGTTTCATCGTCAATGGGAAGGTCCAAGGGATACAGTAAACCTGCAAAGGTGCATCGGAATGTAACACTGGTGACACAGGAAACGCTCAAATCATAGACAGTAGGAAGACTCAGTCTTGCTGTACTTAAGTCGGCATTGTGTCTCTTATATTTATTTCCGATGAAATTTCTGTGTTTCATCGTCAATGGGAAGGTCCAAGGGATATAGTAAACCTGCAGAGCTGCATCGGAAAGTAAAACTGATGACACAGGAAACGCTCAAGACATAGACAGTAGGAAGACTTAGTCTTCCTGTACTTAAGTCGGCATTGTGTCTCTTATATTTAATTCCGATGCAATTTCTGTGTTTCATCGTCACTGTGAAGGTCCAAGGGATACAGTAAAACTGTACAGGTGCATCGGAATGTAAAACTGGTGACACAGGAAACGCTCAAATTATTGACAGTAGGAAGACTCAGTCTTCCTGTACTTAAGTCGGAATTGTGTCTCTTATATTAAATTCCGATGCAATTTCTGTGTTTCATCGTCAATGGGAAGGTCCAAGGGATACAGTAAACCTGCAGATGTGCATCGGAATGTATAACTGGTGACACAGGAAACGCTCAAAGCAGATACAGTAGGAAGACCCAGTCTTCCTGTACTTAAGTCGGCATTGTGTCTCTTTTATTTAATTCCGATACAATTTCTGTGTTTCATCGTCAGTGGGAAGGTCCAATGGATACAGGAAACCCTGCAGAGGTGAATCGGAATGTAAAACTGGTGACACAGGAAACGCTCAAAAACATTGACAGTAGGAAGAGTCAGTCTTCCAGTACTTAAGTCGGCATTGTGTCTCTTATATTTAAATTCGAAGCAATTTGTGTGTTTCATCGCCAATGGGAAGGTCCAAGGGATACAGTAAACCTGCAGATGTGCATCGGAATGTAAAACTGGGGACACAGGAAACGCTCAAAACATTGACTGTAAGAAGACTGTTTTCTTGTACTTAAGTCGGCATTGTGACTCTTATATTTAATACCGATGCAATTTCTGTGTTTCATCGTCACTGTGAAGGTCCAAGGGATACAGAAAACCTGTAGAGGTGCATCGGAATGTAAAACTGGTGATACAGGAAACGCTCAAATTATAGACAGTAGGAAGACTCAGTCTTCCTGTACTTAAGTCGGCATTGTGTCACTTAAATTTAATTCCGATGCAATATCTGTTTTTCATCGTCAATGGGAAGGTCCAAGGGATACAGGAAACCTGCAGAGGTGCATCGGAATGTAAAACTGGTGACACAGGAAACGCTCAAACATAGAGGGTAGGAAGACTCAGTCTTCCTGTACTTAAGTCGGCATTGTGTCTCTTATATTTCATTCCGATGAAATTATTGTGTTTCATCAAGAATGGGAAGGTCCAATGGATATAGTAAACCTGCGGACGTGCATCGGAAAGTAGAACTGATGACACAGGAAACACTCAAAACATAGACCGTAGGAAGACTTAGTCTTCCTGTACTTAAGTCGGCATTGTGTCTCTTTTATTTAATTCCGATACCATTGCTGTGTTTCATCGTCTCTGTGAAGGTCCAAGGGATACAGTAAACCCTGCAGAGGTGAATCGGAATGTAAAACTGGTGACACAGGAAACGCTCAAATTACAGACATTAGGAAGACTCAGTCTTCCTGTACTTAAGTCGGCATTGTATCTTATATTTAAATTCGATGCAATTTGTGTGTTTCATCGCCAATGGGAAGGTCCAAGGGATACAGTAAACCTGCAGATGTGCATCGGAATGTAAAACTGGTGACACAGGAAACGCTCAACACATTGACTGTAAGAAGACTGTTTTCTTGTACTTGAGTCGGCATTGTGTCTCTTATATTTAAATCCGATGCAATTTCTGTGTTTCATCGTCAATGGGAAGGTCCAAGGGATACAGTAAACCTGCAGAGGTGCATCGGAATGTAAAACTGGTGACACAGGAAACGCTCAAATCATAGACAGTAGGAAGACTCAGTCTTCCTGTACTTAAGTAGGCATTGTGTCTCTTAAATTTAACTCCGATGCAATTTCTGTGTTTCATCGTCAATGGGAAGGTCCAAGGGATACAGTAAACCTGCAGAGGTGCATCAGAATGTAAAACTGGTGACACAGGAAACGCTCAAAACATAGATAGTAGGAAGACTCAGTCTTCCTGTACTTAAGTCGGCGTTGTATCTCTTATATTTAATTCCGATGCAATTTCTGTATTTCATCGTCAATGGGAAGGTCCAAGGGATACAGTGAACCTGCAGAGGTGCATCGGAATGTAAAACTAGTGACACAGGAAACGCTCAAAACATAGACAGTAGGAAGACTCAGTCTTCCTGTACTTAAGTCGGCATGCTGTCTCATATATTTAATTCCGATGCGATTTCTGTGTTACATCGACAATGGGAAGGTCCAACCGATACAGTAAACCGGCAGAGGTGCATCGGAATGTAAAACTGGTGACACAGGAAACGCTCAAACATTGACCGTACGAAGACTGTTTTCTTGTACTTAAGTTGGCATTGTGTCTCTTATATTTAATTTCGATGCAATTTCTATGTTTCATCATCAATGGGAAGGTCCAAGGGATACACGAAACTTGCAGAGGTGCATCGGAATGTAAAACTGGTGACACAGGAAACGCACAAACATAGACAGTAGGAAGACTCAGTCTTCCTGTACTTAAGTCGGCATTGTCTCTCTTATATTTAATTCCGATGCAATTTCTGTGTTTCATCGACAATGGGAAGGTCCAAGGGATACAGTAAACCTGCTGAGGTGCATCGGAATGCAAAACTAGTGACACAGGAAACGCTCAAAACATAGAAAGTAGGAAGACTCAGTCTTCCTGTACTTAAGTCGGCATTGTGTCTCTTATATTTAATTCCGATGCAATTTCTGTGTTTCATCGTCACTGTGAAGGTCCAAGGGATACAGTAAACCTGTAGAGGTGCATCGGAATGTTAAACTGGTGACACACGAAACGCTCAAATTATAGACAGTAGGAAGACACAGTCTTCCTGTACTTAAGTCGGCATTGTGTCACTTATAATTAATTCCGATGCAATTTCTCTATTTCATCGTCAATGGGAAGGTCCAAGGGATACAGTAAACCTGCAGAGGTGCATCTGAATTTAAAACTGGTGACACAGGAAACGCTCAACACATAGACAGTAGGAAGACTCATTCTTCCTGTACTTAAGTCGGCATTGTGTCTCTTATATTTAATTCCGATGCAATTTCTGTGTTTCATCGTCAATGGGAAGGTCCAAGGGATACAGTAAACCTGCAGAGCTGTATCGGAATGTAAAACTGATGACACAGGAAACGCTCAAAACATAGACAGTAGGATGACTCAGTCTTCCTGTACTTAAGTAGGCATTGTGTCTCTTATACTTAACTCCGATGCAATTTCTGTGTTTCATCGTCAATGGGAAGGTCCAAGGGATACAGTAAACCTGCAGAGTTGCATCAGAATGTAAAACTGGTGACACAGGAAACGCTCAAACATTGACCGTACGAAGACTGTTTTCTTGTACTTAAGTTGGCATTGTGTCTCTTATACTTAATTCCGATGCAATTTCTGTGTTTCATCGTCAATGGGAAGGTCCAAGGGATACAGTAAACCTGCAGAGGTGCATCGGAATGTAAAACTAGTGACACAGGAAACGCTCAAACATAGACAGTAGGAAGACTCAGTCTTCCTGTACTTAAGTCGGCATTGTGTCTGTTATATTTAATTCCGATGCAATATCTGTGTTTCATCGTCAATGGGAAGGTCCAAGGGATACAGTAAACCTGCAGAGGTGCATCGGAATGTATAACTGGTGACACAGGAAACGCTCAAAGCATAGACAGTAGGAAGACTCAGACTTCCTGTACTTAAGTCGGCTTTGTGTCTCTTATATTTAAATTCGATGCAATTTGTGTGTTTCATAGCCAATGGGAAGGTCCAAGGGATACAGTTAACCTGCAGCGGTGCATCGGAATGTAAAATTGGTGACACAGGAAACGCTCAAAACATTGACTGTAAGAAGACTGTTTTCTTGTAGTTAAGTCGGCATTGTGTCTCTTATATTTAATTCCGATGCACATTCTGTGTTTCATTGCCACTGTGAAGGTCCAAGGGATACAGAAAACCTGTAGAGGTGCATTGGAATGTAAAACTGGTGATACAGGAAACGCTCAAATTATAGACAGTAGGAAGACTCAGTCTTCCTGTACTTAAGTCGGCATTGTGTCTCTTATATTTAATTCCGATGCAATTTCTGTGTTTCATCGTCAATGGGAAGGTCCAAGGGATACAGTAAACCTGCAGAGCTGCCTCGGAGTGTAAAACTTGTGACACAGGAAACGCTCAAAACATAGCCAGTAGGAAGACTTAATCTTCTTGTGATTAAGTCGGCATTGTGTCTCTTATATTTAATTCCGATGCGATTTCTGTGTTTCATCGACAATGGGAAGGTCCAAGGGATACAGTAAACCGGCAGAGGTGCATCGGAATGTAAAACTGGTGACACAGGAAACGCTCAAATCATAGACAGTAGGAAGACTGAGTCTTGCTGTACTTAAGTCGGTATTGTGTCTCTTATATTTATTTCCGATGAAATGTCTGTGTTTCATCGTCAATGGGAAGGTCCAAGGGATATAGTAAACCTGCAGAGGTGCATCGGAAAGTAAAACTGATGACACAGGAAACGCTCAAAACATAGACAGTGGGAAGACGTAGTCTTCCTGTACTTAAGTCGGCATTGTGTCTCTTATATTTAATTCCGATGCAATTTCTGTTTTTCATCGTCAATGGGAGGGTCCAATGGATACAGTAAACCTGCAGAGGTGCATCGGAATGTAAAACTGGTGACACAGGAAACGCTCAAAACATTGACAGTAGGAAGACTCAGTCTTCCTGTACTTAAGTCGGCATTGTGTCTCTTATAATTATTTCCGATGCAATTTCTGTGTTTCATCGTCAATGGGAAGGTCCAAGGGATACAGTAAACCTGCAGGGGCGCATCGAAATGTAAAACTAGTGACACAGGAAACGTTAAAAACATAGACAGTAGGAAGACTCAGTCTTCTTGTACTTAAGTCGGCATTGTGTCTCTTATATTTAATTCCGATTCAATTTCTGTGTTTCATCGTGAATGGGAAGGTCCAAGGGATACAGTAAACCTGCAGAGGTGCATCGGAGTGTAAAACTGGTGACACAGGAAACGCTCAAAACATAGCCAGTAGGAAGACTCAGTCTTCCTGTACTTAAGTCGGCATTGTGTCTCTTATATTTAATTCCGATGCAATTTCTGTGTTCATCGTCAATGGGAAGGTCCAAGGGATACAGTAAACCTGCGAAGGTGCATCGGAATGTAACACTGGTGACACAGGAACCGCTCAAATCATAGGCAGTAGGAAGACTCAGTCTTCCTGTACTTAAGTCGGAATTGTGTCTCTTATATTAAATTCCGATGCAATTTCTGTGTTTCATCGTCAATGGGAAGGTCCAAGTGATACAGTAAACCTGCAGAGGTGCATCGGAATGTATAACTGGTGACACAGGAAACGCTCAAAGCATAGACAGAAGGAAGACCCAGTCTTCCTGTACTTAAGTCGGCATTGTGTCTCTTTTATTTAATTCCGATACAATTTCTGTGTTTCATCGTCAGTGGGAAGGTCCAATGGATACAGGAAACCCTGCAGAGGTGAATCGGAATGTAAAACTGGTGACACAGGAAACGCTCAAAAACATTGACAGTAGGAAGACTTAGTCTTCCTGTACTTAAGTCGGCATTGTGTCTCTTATATTTAAATTCGATGCAATTTGTGTGTTTCATCGCCAATGGGAAGGTCCAAGGGATACAGTAAACCTGCAGATGTGCATCGGAATATAAAACTGGTGACACAGGAAACGCTCAAATCATTGACTGTAAGAAGACTGTTTTCTTGTACTTAAGTCGGCATTGTGTCTCTTATATTTATTTCCGATGCAATTTCTGTGTTTCATCGTCACTGTGAAGGTCCAAGGGATACAGAAAACCTGTAGAGGTGCATCGGAATGTAAAACTGGTGATACAGGAAACGCTCAAATTATAGACAGTAGGAAGACTCAGTCTTCCTGTACTTAAGTCGGCATTCTGTCTCTTATATTTAATTCCGATGCAATTTCTGTGTTTCATCGTCAATGGGAAGGTCCAAGGGATACAGTAAACCTGCAGAGCTGCATCGGAGTGTAAAACTGGTGACACAGGAAACGCTCAAATCATAGCCAGTACGAAGACTTAGTCTTCCGGTACTTATGTCGGCATTGTGTCTCTTATATTTCATTCCGATGAAATTTTTGTGTTTCATCAAGAATGGGAAGGTCCAAGGGATATAGTAAACCTGCGGACGTGCATCGGAAAGTAAAACTGATGACACAGGAAACGCTCAAAACATAGACAGTAGGAAGACTTAGTCTTCCTGTATTTAAGTCGGCATTGTGTCTCTTTTATTTAATTCTGATACAATTTCTGTGTTTCATTGTCTCTGTGAAGGTCCCAGGGATACAGTAAACCCTGCAGAGGTGAATCGGAATGTATAACTGGTGACACAGGAAACGCTCAAATTACAGACATTAGGAAGACTCAGTCTTCCTGTACTTAAGTCGGCATTGTGTATCTTATATTTAAATTCGATGCAATTTGTGTGTTTCATCGCCAATGGGAAGGTCCAAGGGATACAGTAAACCTGCAGAGGTGCATCGGAATGTAAAACTGGTGACACAGGAAACGCTCAAAACATAGATAGTAGGAAGACTCAGTCTTCCTGTACTTAAGTCGGCGTTGTGTCTCTTATATTTAATTCCGATGCAATTTCTATATTTCATCGTCATTGGGAAGGTCCAAGGGATACAGTAAACCTGCAGAGGTGCATCGGAATGTAAAACTAGTGACACAGGAAACGCTCAAACATTGACCGTACGAAGACTGTTTTCTTGTACTTAAGTTGGCATTGTGTCTCTTATATTTAATTTCGATGCAATTTCTGTGTTTCATCATCAATGGGAAGGTCCAAGGGATACACGAAACCTGCAGAGGTGCATCGGAATGTAAAACTGGTGACACAGGAAACGCTCAACACATAGACAGTAGGAAGACTCATTCTTCCTGTACTTAAGTCGGCATTGTGTCTTTTATATATACTTCCGACGCAATTTCTGTGTTTCATCGTCAATGGGAAGGTCCAAGGGATACAGTAAACCTGCAGAGGTGCATCGGAATGTAAAACTAGTGACACAGGAAACGCTGAAATTATAGACAGTAGGAAGACTCAGTCTTCCCGTACTTAAGTCGGCATTGTGCCTCTTATATTTATTTCCGATGAAATTTCTGTGTTTCATCGACAATGGGAAGGGGCAAGGGATACAGTAAACTGGCATAGGTGCATCCGAATGTAAAACTGGCGACACAGGAAACGCTCAAAACATAGACCGTGAGAAGACTCACTTTTCTTGTACTTAAGTCGGCGTTGTGTCTCTTATATTTAAATTCCGATGCAATTTCTATGTTTCATCGTTAATGGGAAGGTCCAAGGGATACAGTAAACCTGCAGAGGTGCATCGGAATGTAAAACTGGTGACACAGGAAACGCTCAAATCATAGACAGTAACAAGACTCAGTCATCCTGTACTTAAGTAGGCATTGTGTCTCTTAAATTTAACTCCGATGCAATTTCTGTGTTTCATCGTCAATGGGAAGGTCCAAGGGATACAGTAAACCTGCAGAGGTGCATCAGAATGTAAAACTGGTGACACAGGAAACGCTCAAAACATAGATAGTAGGAAGACTCAGTCTTCCTGTACTTAAGACGGCGTTGTGTCTCTTATATTTAATTCCGATGCAATTTCTGTATTTCATCGTCAATGGGAAGGTCCAAGGGATACAGTAAACCTGCAGAGGTGCATCGGAATGTAAAACTAGTGACACAGGAAACGCTCAAAACATAGACAGTAGGAAGACTCAGTCTTCCTGTACTTAAGTCGGCATTCTGTCTCTTATATTTAATTCCGATGCGATTTCTGTGTTACATCGACAATGGGAAGGTCCAAGGGATACAGTAAACCGGCAGAGGTGCATCGGAATGTAAAACTGGTGACACAGGAAACGCTCAAACATTGACCGTACGAAGACTGTTTTCTTGTACTTAAGTTGGCATTGTGTCTCTTATATTTAATTTCGATGCAATTTCTGTGTTTGATTATCAATGGGAAGGTCCAAGGGATACACGAAACCTGCAGAGGTGCATCGGAATGTAAAACTGGAGACACAGGAAACTCACAAACATAGACAGTAGGAAGACTCAGTCTTCCTGTACTTAAGTCGGCATTGTCTCTCTTATATTTAATTCCGATGCAATTTCTGTGTTTCATCGTCAATGGGAAGGTCCAAGGGATACAGCAAACCTGCAGAGGTGCATCGGAATGCAAAACTAGTGACACAGGAAACGCTCAAAACATAGACAGTAGGAAGACTCAGTCTTCCTGTACTTAAGTCGGCATTGTGTCTCTTATATTTAATTCCGATGCAAATTCTGTGTTTCATCGACACTGTGAAGGTCCAAGGGATACAGTAAACCTGTAGAGGTGCACCGGAACGTAAAACTGGTGACACACGAAACGCTCAAATTATAGACAGAAAGAAGACACAGTCTTCCTGTACTTAAGTCGGCATTGTGTCACTTATAATTAATTCCGATGCAATTTCTCTATTTCATCGTCAATGGGAAGGTCCAAGGGATACAGTAAACCTGCAGAGGTGCATCTGAATTTAAAACTGGTGACACAGGAAACGCTCAACACATAGACAGTAGGAAGACTCATTCTACCTGTACTTAAGTCGGCATTGTGTCTCTTATATTTAATTCCGATGCAATTTCTGTGTTTCATCGTCAATGGGAAGGTCCAAGGGATACAGTAAACCTGCAGAGGTGTATCGGAATGTAAAACTGATGACACAGGAAACGCTCAAAACATAGACAGTAGGAAGACTCAGTCTTCCTGTACTTAAGTCGGCATTGTTTCTCTTATATTTAATTCCGATGTAATTTCTGTTTTTCATCGTCAATGGGAAGGTCCAAGGGATACAGTAAACCTGCAGAGGTGCATCGGAATGTAAAACTGATGACACAGAAAACGCTCAAAGCATAGACAGTAGGATGACTCAGTCTTCCTGTACTTAAGTCGGCATTGTGTCTCTTATACTTAATTCCGATGCAATTTCTGTGTTTCATCGTCATGGGAAGGTCCAAGGGATACAGTATACCTGCAGAGTTGCATCAGAATGTAAAACTGGTGACACAGGAAACGCTCAAACATTGACCGTACGGAGACTGTTTTCTTGTACTTAAGTTGGCATTGTGTCTCCTATATTAATTTCGATGCAATTTCTGTGTTTCATCATCAATGGGAAGGTCCAAGGGATACTGGAAACCTGCAGAGGTGCATCGGAATGTAAAACTGGTCACACAGGAAACGCACAAACATAGACAGTAGGAAGACTCAGTCTTCCTGTACTTAAGTCGGCATTGTGTCTCTTATATTTATTTCCGATGAAATTTCTGTGTTTCATCGTCAATGGGAAGGTCCAAGGGATACAGTAAACCTGCAGAGGTGCATCGGAATGTAAAACTAGTGACACAGGAAACGCTCAAACATAGACAGTAGGAGGACTCAGTCTTCCTGTACTTAAGTCGGCATTGTGTCTCTTATATTTATTTCCGATGCAATATCTGTGTTTCATCGTCAATGGGAAGGTCCAAGGGATACAGTAAACCTGCAGAGGTGCATCGGAATATATAACTGGTGACACAGGAAACGCTCAAAGCATAGACAGTAGGAAGACTCAGTCTTCCTGTACTTAAGTCGGCATTCTGTCTCTTATATTTATTTCCGATGAAATTTCTGTGTTTCATCGTCAATGGGAAGGTCCAAGGGATATAGTAAACCTGCAGAGGTGCATCGGAAAGTAAAACTGATGACACAGGAAACGCTCAAAACATTGACTGTAGGAAGACTTAGTCTTCCTGTACTTAAGTCGGCATTTTGTCTCTTATATTTAATTCCGATGCAATTTCTGTGTTTCATCTTCACTGTGAAGGTCCAAGGGGTACAGTAAAACTGTACAGGTGCATCGGAATGTAAAACTGGTGACACAGGAAACGCTCAAATTATAGACAGTAGGAAGACTCAGTCTTCCTGTACTTAAGTCGGCTTTGTGTCTCATATATTTAAATTCGATGCAATTTGTGTGTTTCATAGCCAATGGGAAGGTCCAAGGGATACAGTAAACCTGCAGCGGTGCATCGGAAAGTAAAACTGGTGACACAGGAAACGCTCAAAACATTGACTGTAAGAAGACTGTTTTCTTGTACTTAAGTCGGCATTGTGTCTCTTATATTTAATTCCGATGCACATTCTGTGTTTCATTGCCACTGTGAAGGTCCAAGGGATACAGAAAACCTGTAGAGGTGCATCGGAATGTAAAACTGGTGATACAGGAAACACTCAAATTATAGACAGTAGGAAGACTCAGTCTTCCTGTACTTAAGTCGGCATTGTGTCTCTTATATTTAATTCCGATGCAATTTCTGTGTTTCATCGTCAATGGGAAGGTCCAAGGGATACAGTAAACCTGCAGAGCTGCATCGGAGTGTAAAACTGGTGACACAGGAAACGCTCAAAACATAGCCAGTAGGAAGACTTAATCTTCTTGTACTTAAGTCGGCATTGTGTCTCTTATATTTAATTCCGATGCGATTTCTGTGTTTCATCGACAATGGGAAGGTCCAAGGGAGACAGTAAACCGGCAGAGGTGCATCGGAATGTAAAACTGGTGACACAGGAAACGCTCAAATAATAGACAGTAGGAAGACTGAGTCTTGCTGTACTTAAGTCGGTATTGTGTCTCTTATATTTATTTCCGATGAAATTTCTGTGTTTCATCGTCAATGGGAAGGTCCAAGGGATATAGTAAACCTGCAGAGGTGCATCGGAAAGTAAAACTGATGACACAGGAAACGCTCAAAACATAGACAGTGGGAAGACTTAGTCTTCCTGTACTTAAGTCGGCATTGTGTCTCTAATATTTAATTCCGATGCAATTTCTGTTTTTCATCGTCAATGGGAAGGTCCAATGGATACAGTAAAACTGCAGAGGTCCATCGGAATGTAAAACTGGTGACACAGGAAACGCTCAAAACATTGACAGTAGGAAGTCTCAGTCTTCCTGTACTTAAGTCGGCATTGTGTCTCTTATAATTATTTCCGATGCAATTTCTGTGTTTCATCGTCAATGGGAAGGTCCAAGGGATACAGTAAACCTGCAGGGGTGCATCGAAATGAAAACTAGTGACACAGGAAACGTTAAAACATAGACAGTAGGAAGACTCAGTCTTCTTGTACTGAAGTCGGCATTGTGTCTCTTATATTTAATTCCGATTCAATTTCTGTGTTTAATCGTGAATGGGAAGGTCCAAGGGATACAGTAAACCTGCAGAGGTGCATCGGAGTGTAAAACTGGTGACACAGGAAACGCTCAAAACATAGCCAGTAGAAAGACTCAGTCTTCCTGTACTTAAGTCGGCATTGTGTCTCTTATATTTAATTCCGATGCAATTTCTGTGTTTCATCGTCAATGGGAAGGTCCAAGGGATACAGTAAACCTGCAAAGGTGCATCGGAATGTAACACTGGTGACACAGGAAACGCTCAAATCATAGACAGTAGGAAGACTCAGTCTTGCTGTACTTAAGTCGGCATTGTGTCTCTTATATTTATTTCCGATGAAATTTCTGTGTTTCATAGTCAATGGGAAGGTCCAAGGGATATAGTAAACCTGCAGAGCTGCATCGGAAAGTAAAACTGATGACACAGGAAACGCTCAATACATAGACAGTAGGAAGACTTAGTCTTCCTGTACTTAAGTCGACATTGTGTCTCTTATATTTAATTCCGATGCAATTTCTGTGTTTCATCGTCAATGGGAAGGTCCAAGGGATACAGTAAACTTGCAGAGCTGCATCGGAGTGTAAAACTGGTGACACAGGAAACGCTTAAAACATTGACTGTAAGAAGACTGTTTTCTTGTACTTAAGTCGGCATTGTGTCTCTTATATTTAATTCCGATGCAATTTCTGTGTTTCATCGTCACTGTGAAGGTCCAAGGGATACAGAAAACCTGTAGAGGTGCATCGGAATGTAAAACTGGTGATACAGGAAACGCTCAAATTATAGACAGTAGGAAGACTCAGTCTTCCTGTACTTAAGTCGGCATTCTGTCTCTTATATTTAATTCCGATGCAATTTCTGTGTTTCATCGTCAATGGGAAGGTCCAAGGGATACAGTAAACTTGCAGAGCTGCATCGGAGTGTAAAACTGGTGACACAGGAAACGCTCAAAACATAGCCAGTACGAAGACTTAGTCTTCCTGTACTTAAGTCGGCATTGTGTCACTTAAATTTAATTCCGATGCAATTTCTGTTTTTCATCGTCAATGGGAAGGGCCAAGGGATACAGGAAACCTGCAGAGGTGCATCGGAATGTAAAACTGGTGACACAGGAAACGCTCAAACATAGAGGGTAGGAAGCCTCAGTCTTCCTGTACTTAAGTCGGCATTGTGTCTCTTATATTTCATTCCGATGAAATTTTTGTGTTTCATCAAGAATGGGAAGGTCCAAGGGATATAGTAATCCTGCGGACGTGCATCGGAAAGTAAAACTGATGACACAGGAAACGCTCAAAACATAGACAGTAGGAAGACTATGTCTTCCTGTACTTAAGTCGGCATTGTGTATCTTATATTTATATTCGATGCAATTTGTGTGTTTCATCGCCAATGGGAAGGTCCAAGGGATACAGTAAACCTGCAGATGTGCATCGGAATGTAAAACAGGTGACACAGGAAACGCTCAAAACATTGACTGTAAGAAGACTGTTTTCTTGTACTTTAGTCGGCATTGTGTCTCTTATATTTAATTCCGATGCAATTTCTGTGTTTCATCGTCAATGGGAAGGTCCAAGGGATACAGAAAACCTGCAGAGGTGCATCAGAATGTAAAACTGGTGACACAGGAAACGCTCAAAACATAGACAGTAGGAAGACTCAGTCGTCCTGTACTTAAGTCGGCATTGTGTCTCTTATTTTTATTTCCGATGAAATTTCTGTGTTTCATCGTCAATGGGAAGGTCCAAGGGATACAGTAAGCCTGCAGAGGTGCATCAGAATTTAAAACTGGTGACACAGGAAACGCTCAACACATAGACAGTAGGAAGACTCATTCTTCCTGTACTTAAGTCGGCATTGTGTCTCTTATATTTAATTCCGACGCAATTTCTCTGTTTCATCGTCAATGGGAAGGTCCAAGGGATACAGTAAACCTGCAGAGGTGCATCGGAATGTAAAACTAGTGACACAGGAAACGCTGAAATTATAGACAGTAGGAAGACTCAGTCTTCCCGTACTTAAGTCGGCATTGTGTCTCTTATATTTAATTCCGATGCAATTTCTGTGTTTCATCGTCAATGGGAAGGTCCAAGGGATACAGGAAACCTGCAGAGGTGGATCGGAATGTAAAACTAGTGACACAGGAAACGCTCAAAACATAGACAGTAGGAAGACTTAGTCTTCCTGTACTTAAGTCAGCATTATGTCCCTTATATTTAATTCCGATGCAATTTCTGTGTTTCATCGTCAATGGGAAGGTCCAAGGGATACAGTAAACCTGCAGAGGTGCATCGGAATGTAAAACTGGTGACACAGGAAACGCTCAAAACATAGACAGTAGGAAGACTCAGTCTTCCTGTACTTAAGTCGGCATTGTGTCTCTTATATTTATTTCCGATGAAATTTCTGTGTTTCATCGTGAGTGGGAAGATCCAAGGGATACAGGAAACCTGCAGAGGTGGATCGGAATGTAAAACTAGTGACACAGGAAACGCTCAAAACATAGACAGTAGGAAGACTTAGTCTTCCTGTACTTAAGTCGGCATTATGTCCCTTATATTTAATTCCGATGCAATTTCTGTGTTTCATCGTCTCTGTGAAGGTCCAAGGGATACAGTAAACCTGTAGAGGTGCATCGGAATGTAAAACTGGTGACACAGGAAACGCTCAAATTACAGACATTAGGAAGACTCAGTCTTCTTGTACTTAAGTCGGCATTGTGTCTCTTATATTTCATTCCGATGCAATTTCTGTTTTTCATCGTCAGTGGGAAGGTCAAATGGATACAGTAAACCCTGCAGAGGTGAATGGGAATGTAAAACTGGTGACACAGGAAACGCTCAAAAATATTGACAGTAGGAAGACTCAGTCTTCCTGTACTTAAGTCGGCATTGTGTAGCTTATATTTAAATTCGATGCAATTTGTGTGTTTCATCGCCAATGGGAAGGTCCAAGGGATACAGTAAACCTGCAGATGTGCATCGGAATGTAAAACTGGTGACACAGGAAACGCTCAAAACATTGACTGTAAGAAGACTGTTTTCTTGTACTTTAGTCGGCATTGTGTCTCTTATATTTAAATCCGATGCAATTTCTGTGTTTCATCGTCAATGGGAAGGTCCAAGGGATACAGTAAACCCGCAGAGGTGCATCGGAATCTGAAACTGGTGACACAGGAAACGCTCAAAACATAGACAGTAGGAAGACTCAGTCTTCCTGTACTTAAGTCGGCATTGTGCCTCCTATATTTATTTCCGACGAAATTTCTGTGTTTCATCGGCAATGTTAAGGGGCAAGGGATACAGTAAACCGGCATAGGTGCATCCGAATGTAAAACTGGCGACACAGGAAACGCTCAAATCATAGACCGTAAGAAGACTCACTTTTCTTGTACTTAAGTCGGCGTTGTGTCTCTTATATTTAAACTCCGATGCAATTTCTATGTTTCATCGTGAATGGGAAGGTCCAAGGGATACAGTAAACCTGCAGAGGTGCATCGGAATGTATAACTGGTGACACAGGAAACGCTCAAAACATAGACAGTAGGAAGACTCAGTCTTCCTGTACTTAAGTCGGCATTGTGTCTCTTATATTTAATTCCGATGCAATTTCTGTTTTTCATCATCAATGGGAAGGTCCAATGGATACAGTAAACCCTGCAGAGGTGAATCGGAATGTAAAACTGGTGACACAGGAAACGCTCAAAACATTGACAGTAGGAAGACTCAGTCTTCCTGTACTTAAGTCGGCATTGTGTCTCTTATATTTAAATTCGATGCAATCTGTGTGTTTCATCGCCAATGGGAAGGTCCAAGGGATACAGTAAACCTGCAGAGGTGCATCGGAATGTAAAACTGGTGACACAGGAAACGCTAAAAACATTGACAGTAGGAAGACTCAGTCTTCCTGTACTTAAGTCGGCATTGTGTCTCTTATATTTAAATTCGATGCAATTTGTGTGTTTCATCGCCAATGGGAAGGTCCAAGGGATACAGTAAACCTGCAGAGGTGCATCGGAATGTAAAATTGGTGACACAGGAAACGCTCAAAACATTGACTGTAAGAAGACTATTTTCTTGTACTTAAGTCGGCATTGTGTCACTTATATTTAATTCCGATGCAATTTCCGTGTTTCATCGTCACTGTGAAGGTCCAAGGGATACAGAAAACATGTAGAGGTGCATCGGAATGTAAAACTGGTGATACAGGATACGCTCTAATTATAGACAGTAGGAAGACTCAGTCTTCCTGTACTTAAGTCGGCATTGTGTCTCTTATATTTAATTCCGATGCAATTTCTGTGTTTCATCGTCAATGGGAAGGTCCAAGGGATACAGTAAACCTGCAGAGGTGCAGCGAAATGTAAAACTAGTGACACAGGAAACGTTAAAAACATAGACAGTAGGAAGACTCAGTCTTCTTGTACTTAAGTCGGCATTGTGTCTCTTATACTTAATTCCGATTATATTTCTGTGTTTCATCGTGAGTGGGAAGGTCCAAGGGATACAGTAAACCTGCAGAGGTGCATCGGAGTGTAAAACTGGTGACACAGGAAACGCTCAAAACGTATCCAGTAGGAAGACTTATTCTTCTTGTACTTAAGTCGGCATTGTGTCTCTTATATTTAATTCCGATGCAATTTCTGTGTTTCATCGTCAATGGGAAGGTCCAAGGGATACAGTAAACCTGCAGAGGTGCATCGGAATGTAAAACTGGTGAGACAGGAAACGCTCAAACCATAGACATTAGGAAGACTCAGTCTTGCTGTACTTAAGTCGGCATTGTGTCTCTTATATTTATTTCCGATGAAATTTCTGTGTTTCATCGTCAATGGGAAGGTCCAAGGGATATAGTAAACCTGCAGAGGTTCATCGGAAAGTAAAACTGATGACACAGGAAACGCTCAAAACATAGACAGTAGGAAGACTTAGTCTTCCTGTACTTAAGTCGGCATTGTGTCTCTTATATTTAATTCCGATGCAATTTCTGTGTTTCATCGTCACTGTGAAGGTCCAAGGGATACAGTAAAACTGTACAGGTGCATCGGAATGTAAAACTGGTGACACAGGAAACGCTCAAATTATAGATAGTAGGAACACTCAGTCTTCCTGTACTTAAGTCGGAATTGTGTCTCTTATATTTAATTCCGATGCAATTTCTGTGTTTCATCGTCAATGGGAAGGTCCAAGGGATACAGTAAACCTGCAGAGGTGCATCGGAATGTGAAACTGGTGACACAGGAAACGCTCAAAACATAGACAATAGGAAGACTCAGTCTTCCTGTACTTAAGTCGGCATTGTGCCTCTTATATTTATTTCCGATGAAATATCTGTGTTTCATCGTGTATGGGAAGGTCCAAGGGATATAGTAAACCTGCAGAGGTGCATCGGAAAATAAAACTGATGACACAGGAAAAGCTCTAAACATAGACAGTAGGAAGACTTAGTCTTCCTGTACTTAGGTCGGCATTGTGTGTCTTATATTTAAATCCGATGCAATTTCTGTTTTTCATCGTCAATGGGAAGGTCCAAGGGATACAGTAAACCTGCAGAGGTGCATCGGAATGTAAAACTGATGACACAGGAAACGCTCAAAACATAGACAGTAGGAAGACTCAGTCTTCCCGTACTTAAGTCGGCATTGTGTCTCTTATATTTAATTCCGATACGATTTCTTTGTTTCATCGACAATGGGAAGGGGCAAGGGATACAGTAAACCGGCATAGGTGCATCGGAATGTAAAACTGGTGACACAGGAAACGCTCAAATTATAGACAGTAGGAAGACTCATTCTTCCTGTACTTAAGTCGGCATTGTGTCTCTTATATTTAATTCCGATGCAATTTCTGTGTTTCATCGTCAATGGGAAGGTCCAATGGATACAGTAAACCTGCAGAGGTGCATCGGAATGTATAACTGGTGACACAGGAAACGCTCAAAACATAGACAGTAGGAAGACTCAGTCTTCCTGTACTTAAGTCGGCATTGTGTCTCTTATATTTAATTCCGATGCAATTTCTGTTTTTCATCATCAATGGGAAGGTCCAATGGATACAGTAAACCCTGCAGAGGTGAATCGGAATGTAAAACTGGTGACACAGGAAACGCTCAAAACATTGACAGTAGGAAGACTCAGTCTTCCTGTACTTAAGTCGGCATTGTGTCTCTTATATTTAAATTCGATGCAATTTGTGTGTTTCATCGCCAATGGGAAGGTCCAAGGGATACAGTAAACCTGCAGAGGTGCATCGGAATGTAAAATTGGTGACACAGGAAACGCTCAAAACATTGACAGTAGGAAGACTCAGTCTTCCTGTACTTAAGTCGGCATTGTGTAGCTTATATTTAAATTCGATGCAATTTGTGTGTTTCATCGCCAATGGGAAGGTCCAAGGGATACAGTAAACCTGCAGATGTGCATCGGAATGTAAAACTCGTGACACAGGAAACGCTCAAAACATTGACTGTAAGAAGACTGTTTTCTTGTACTTTAGTCGGCATTGTGTCTCTTATATTTAAATCCGATGCAATTTCTGTGTTTCATCGTCAATGGGAAGGACCAAGGGATACAGTAAACCCGCAGAGGTGCATCGGAATCTGAAACTGGTGACACAGGAAACGCTCAAAACATAGACAGTAGGAAGACTCAGTCTTCCTGTACTTAAGTCGGCATTGTGCCTCTTATATTTATTTCAGACGAAATTTCTGTGTTTCATCGGCAATGGGAAGGGGCAAGGGATACAGTAAACCGGCATAGGTGCATCCGAATGTAAAACTGGCGACACAGGAAACGCTCAAATCATAGACCGTAAGAAGACTCACTTTTCTTGTACTTAAGTCGGCGTTGTGTCTCTTATATTTAAATTCCGATGCAATTTCTATGTTTCATCGTGAATGGGAAGGTCCAAGGGATACAGTAAACCTGCAGAGGTGCATCGGAATGTATAACTGGTGACACAGGAAACGCTCAAAACATAGACAGTAGGAAGACTCAGTCTTCCTGTACTTAAGTCGACATTGTGTCTCTTATATTTAATTCCGATGCAATTTCTGTTTTTCATCATCAATGGGAAGGTCCAATGGATACAGTAAACCCTGCAGAGGTGAATCGGAATGTAAAACTGGTGACACAGGAAACGCTCAAAACATTGACAGTAGGAAGACTAAGTCTTCCTGTACTTAAGTCGGCATTGTGTCTCTTATATTTAAATTCGATGCAATTTGTGTGTTTCATCGCCAATGGGAAGATCCAAGGGATACAGTAAACCTGCAGAGGTGCATCGGAATGTAAAACTGGTGACACAGGAAACGCTCAAAACATTGACAGTAGGAAGACTCAGTCTTCCTGTACTTAAGTCGGCATTGTGTCTCTTATATTTAAATTCGATGCAATTTGTGTGTTTCATCGCCAATGGGAAGGTCCAAGAGATACAGTAAACCTGCAGAGATGCATCGGAATGTAAAATTGGTGACACAGGAAACGCTCAAAACATTGACTGTAAGAAGACTATTTTCTTGTACTTAAGTCGGCATTGTGTCTCTTATATTTAATTCCGATGCAATTTCCGTGTTTCATCGTCACTGTGAAGGTCCAAGGGATACAGAAAACATGTAGAGGTGCATCGGAATGTAAAACTGGTGATACAGGAAACGCTCAAATTATAGACAGTAGGGAGACTCAGTCTTCCTGTACTTAAGTCGGCATTCTGTCTCTTATATTTAATTCCGATGCAATTTCTGTGTTTCATCGTCAATGGGAAGGTCCAAGGGATACAGAAAACCTGCAGAGCTGCATCGGAGTGTAAAACTGGTGACACAGGAAACGCTCAAAACATAGCCAGTAGGAAGACTTAGTCTTCCTGTACTTACGTCGGCATTGTGTCACTCATATTTAATTCCGATGCAATTTCTGTTTATCATCGTCAATAAGAAGGTCCAAGGGATACAGTAAACCTGCAGAGGTGCATCGGAATGTAAAACTGATGACACAGGAGACGCTCAAAACATAGACAGTAGGAAGACTCAGTCTTTCTGTACTTAAGTCGGCATTGTGTCTCTTTTATTTAATTCCGATACAATTTCTGTGTTTGATCGTCAATGGGAAGGTCCAATGGATACAGAAAACCTGCAGAGGTGCATCAGAATGTAAAACTGGTGACACAGGAAACGCTCAAATCATAGACAGTAGGAAGTCTCAGTCTTCCTGTACTTAAGTCGGCATTGTGACTCTTATATTTAATTCCGATGCGTTTTCTGTGTTTCATCGAACATTCGAGGGTCCAAGGGATACAGTAAACCGGCAGAGGTACAACAGCATGTAAAACTGGTGACACAGGAAACGCTCAAACATTGACCGTACGAAGACTGTTTCCTTGTACTTAAATCGGCATTGTGTCTGTTGTATTTAATTTCGATGCAATTTCTGTGTTTCATCGTCAATGCGAAGGTCCAAGGGAAACAGGAAACCTGCAGAGGTGCATCGGAATGTAAAACTGGAGACACAGGAAACGCTGAAACATAGAGGGTAGAAAGACTCAGTCTTCCTGTACTTAAGTCGGCATTGTGTCTCTTATATTTCATTCCGATGCAATATCTGTGTTTCATCGTCAATGGGAAGATCCAAGGGATACAGTAAACCTGTAGAGGTGCACCGGAATGTAAAACTGGTGACACACGAAACGCTCAAATTATAGACAGAAAGAAGACACAGTCTTCCTGTACTTAAGTCGGCATTGTGTCACTTATAATTAATTCCGATGCAATTTCTCTATTTCATCGTCAATGGGAAGGTCCAAGGGATACAGTAAACCTGCAGAGGTGCATCTGAATTTAAAACTGGTGACACAGGAAACGCTCAACACATAGACAGTAGGAAGACTCATTCTACCTGTACTTAAGTCGGCATTGTGTCTCTTATATTTAATTCCGATGCAATTTCTGTGTTTCATCGTCAATGGGAAGGTCCAAGGGATACAGTAAACCTGCAGAGGTGTATCGGAATGTAAAACTGATGACACAGGAAACGCTCAAAACATAGACAGTAGGAAGACTCAGTCTTCCTGTACTTAAGTCGGCATTGTTTCTCTTATATTTAATTCCGATGTAATTTCTGTTTTTCATCGTCAATGGGAAGGTCCAAGGGATACAGTAAACCTGCAGAGGTGCATCGGAATGTAAAACTGATGACACAGAAAACGCTCAAAGCGTAGACAGTAGGATGACTCAGTCTTCCTGTACTTAAGTCGGCATTGTGTCTCTTATACTTAATTCCGATGCAATTTCTGTGTTTCATCGTCATGGGAAGGTCCAAGGGATACAGTATACCTGCAGAGTTGCATCAGAATGTAAAACTGGTGACACAGGAAACGCTCAAACATTGACCGTACGGAGACTGTTTTCTTGTACTTAAGTTGGCATTGTGTCTCCTATATTAATTTCGATGCAATTTCTGTGTTTCATCATCAATGGGAAGGTCCAAGGGATACTGGAAACCTGCAGAGGTGCATCGGAATGTAAAACTGGTCACACAGGAAACGCACAAACATAGACAGTAGGAAGACTCAGTCTTCCTGTACTTAAGTCGGCATTGTGTCTCTTATATTTATTTCCGATGAAATTTCTGTGTTTCATCGTCAATGGGAAGGTCCAAGGGATACAGTAAACCTGCAGAGGTGCATCGGAATGTAAAACTAGTGACACAGGAAACGCTCAAACATAGACAGTAGGAGGACTCAGTCTTCCTGTACTTAAGTCGGCATTGTGTCTCTTATATTTATTTCCGATGCAATATCTGTGTTTCATCGTCAATGGGAAGGTCCAAGGGATACAGTAAACCTGCAGAGGTGCATCGGAATATATAACTGGTGACACAGGAAACGCTCAAAGCATAGACAGTAGGAAGACTCAGTCTTCCTGTACTTAAGTCGGCATTCTGTCTCTTATATTTATTTCCGATGAAATTTCTGTGTTTCATCGTCAATGGGAAGGTCCAAGGGATATAGTAAACCTGCAGAGGTGCATCGGAAAGTAAAACTGATGACACAGGAAACGCTCAAAACATTGACTGTAGGAAGACTTAGTCTTCCTGTACTTAAGTCGGCATTTTGTCTCTTATATTTAATTCCGATGCAATTTCTGTGTTTCATCTTCACTGTGAAGGTCCAAGGGGTACAGTAAAACTGTACAGGTGCATCGGAATGTAAAACTGGTGACACAGGAAACGCTCAAATTATAGACAGTAGGAAGACTCAGTCTTCCTGTACTTAAGTCGGCTTTGTGTCTCTTATATTTAAATTCGATGCAATTTGTGTGTTTCATAGCCAATGGGAAGGTCCAAGGGATACAGTAAACCTGCAGCGGTGCATCGGAAAGTAAAACTGGTGACACAGGAAACGCTCAAAACATTGACTGTAAGAAGACTGTTTTCTTGTACTTAAGTCGGCATTGTGTCTCTTATATTTAATTCCGATGCACATTCTGTGTTTCATTGCCACTGTGAAGGTCCAAGGGATACAGAAAACCTGTAGAGGTGCATCGGAATGTAAAACTGGTGATACAGGAAACACTCAAATTATAGACAGTAGGAAGACTCAGTCTTCCTGTACTTAAGTCGGCATTGTGTCTCTTATATTTAATTCCGATGCAATTTCTGTGTTTCATCGTCAATGGGAAGGTCCAAGGGATACAGTAAACCTGCAGAGCTGCATCGGAGTGTAAAACTGGTGACACAGGAAACGCTCAAAACATAGCCAGTAGGAAGACTTAATCTTCTTGTACTTAAGTCGGCATTGTGTCTCTTATATTTAATTCCGATGCGATTTCTGTGTTTCATCGACAATGGGAAGGTCCAAGGGAGACAGTAAACCGGCAGAGGTGCATCGGAATGTAAAACTGGTGACACAGGAAACGCTCAAATAATAGACAGTAGGAAGACTGAGTCTTGCTGTACTTAAGTCGGTATTGTGTCTCTTATATTTATTTCCGATGAAATTTCTGTGTTTCATCGTCAATGGGAAGGTCCAAGGGATATAGTAAACCTGCAGAGGTGCATCGGAAAGTAAAACTGATGACACAGGAAACGCTCAAAACATAGACAGTGGGAAGACTTAGTCTTCCTGTACTTAAGTCGGCATTGTGTCTCTAATATTTAATTCCGATGCAATTTCTGTTTTTCATCGTCAATGGGAAGGTCCAATGGATACAGTAAAACTGCAGAGGTCCATCGGAATGTAAAACTGGTGACACAGGAAACGCTCAAAACATTGACAGTAGGAAGTCTCAGTCTTCCTGTACTTAAGTCGGCATTGTGTCTCTTATAATTATTTCCGATGCAATTTCTGTGTTTCATCGTCAATGGGAAGGTCCAAGGGATACAGTAAACCTGCAGGGGTGCATCGAAATGAAAACTAGTGACACAGGAAACGTTAAAACATAGACAGTAGGAAGACTCAGTCTTCTTGTACTGAAGTCGGCATTGTGTCTCTTATATTTAATTCCGATTCAATTTCTGTGTTTAATCGTGAATGGGAAGGTCCAAGGGATACAGTAAACCTGCAGAGGTGCATCGGAGTGTAAAACTGGTGACACAGGAAACGCTCAAAACATAGCCAGTAGAAAGACTCAGTCTTCCTGTACTTAAGTCGGCATTGTGTCTCTTATATTTAATTCCGATGCAATTTCTGTGTTTCATCGTCAATGGGAAGGTCCAAGGGATACAGTAAACCTGCAAAGGTGCATCGGAATGTAACACTGGTGACACAGGAAACGCTCAAATCATAGACAGTAGGAAGACTCAGTCTTGCTGTACTTAAGTCGGCATTGTGTCTCTTATATTTATTTCCGATGAAATTTCTGTGTTTCATAGTCAATGGGAAGGTCCAAGGGATATAGTAAACCTGCAGAGCTGCATCGGAAAGTAAAACTGATGACACAGGAAACGCTCAATACATAGACAGTAGGAAGACTTAGTCTTCCTGTACTTAAGTCGACATTGTGTCTCTTATATTTAATTCCGATGCAATTTCTGTGTTTCATCGTCAATGGGAAGGTCCAAGGGATACAGTAAACTTGCAGAGCTGCATCGGAGTGTAAAACTGGTGACACAGGAAACGCTCAAAACATTGACTGTAAGAAGACTGTTTTCTTGTACTTAAGTCGGCATTGTGTCTCTTATATTTAATTCCGATGCAATTTCTGTGTTTCATCGTCACTGTGAAGGTCCAAGGGATACAGAAAACCTGTAGAGGTGCATCGGAATGTAAAACTGGTGATACAGGAAACGCTCAAATTATAGACAGTAGGAAGACTCAGTCTTCCTGTACTTAAGTCGGCATTCTGTCTCTTATATTTAATTCCGATGCAATTTCTGTGTTTCATCGTCAATGGGAAGGTCCAAGGGATACAGTAAACTTGCAGAGCTGCATCGGAGTGTAAAACTGGTGACACAGGAAACGCTCAAAACATAGCCAGTACGAAGACTTAGTCTTCCTGTACTTAAGTCGGCATTGTGTCACTTAAATTTAATTCCGATGCAATTTCTGTTTTTCATCGTCAATGGGAAGGGCCAAGGGATACAGGAAACCTGCAGAGGTGCATCGGAATGTAAAACTGGTGACACAGGAAACGCTCAAACATAGAGGGTAGGAAGCCTCAGTCTTCCTGTACTTAAGTCGGCATTGTGTCTCTTATATTTCATTCCGATGAAATTTTTGTGTTTCATCAAGAATGGGAAGGTCCAAGGGATATAGTAATCCTGCGGACGTGCATCGGAAAGTAAAACTGATGACACAGGAAACGCTCAAAACATAGACAGTAGGAAGACTTAGTCTTCCTGTACTTAAGTCGGCATTGTGTATCTTATATTTATATTCGATGCAATTTGTGTGTTTCATCGCCAATGGGAAGGTCCAAGGGATACAGTAAACCTGCAGATGTGCATCGGAATGTAAAACAGGTGACACAGGAAACGCTCAAAACATTGACTGTAAGAAGACTGTTTTCTTGTACTTTAGTCGGCATTGTGTCTCTTATATTTAATTCCGATGCAATTTCTGTGTTTCATCGTCAATGGGAAGGTCCAAGGGATACAGAAAACCTGCAGAGGTGCATCAGAATGTAAAACTGGTGACACAGGAAACGCTCAAAACATAGACAGTAGGAAGACTCAGTCGTCCTGTACTTAAGTCGGCATTGTGTCTCTTATATTTATTTCCGATGAAATTTCTGTGTTTCATCGTCAATGGGAAGGTCCAAGGGATACAGTAAGCCTGCAGAGGTGCATCAGAATTTAAAACTGGTGACACAGGAAACGCTCAACACATAGACAGTAGGAAGACTCATTCTTCCTGTACTTAAGTCGGCATTGTGTCTCTTATATTTAATTCCGACGCAATTTCTCTGTTTCATCGTCAATGGGAAGGTCCAAGGGATACAGTAAACCTGCAGAGGTGCATCGGAATGTAAAACTAGTGACACAGGAAACGCTGAAATTATAGACAGTAGGAAGACTCAGTCTTCCCGTACTTAAGTCGGCATTGTGTCTCTTATATTTAATTCCGATGCAATTTCTGTGTTTCATCGTCAATGGGAAGGTCCAAGGGATACAGGAAACCTGCAGAGGTGGATCGGAATGTAAAACTAGTGACACAGGAAACGCTCAAAACATAGACAGTAGGAAGACTTAGTCTTCCTGTACTTAAGTCAGCATTATGTCCCTTATATTTAATTCCGATGCAATTTCTGTGTTTCATCGTCAATGGGAAGGTCCAAGGGATACAGTAAACCTGCAGAGGTGCATCGGAATGTAAAACTGGTGACACAGGAAACGCTCAAAACATAGACAGTAGGAAGACTCAGTCTTCCTGTACTTAAGTCGGCATTGTGTCTCTTATATTTATTTCCGATGAAATTTCTGTGTTTCATCGTGAGTGGGAAGATCCAAGGGATACAGGAAACCTGCAGAGGTGGATCGGAATGTAAAACTAGTGACACAGGAAACGCTCAAAACATAGACAGTAGGAAGACTTAGTCTTCCTGTACTTAAGTCAGCATTATGTCCCTTATATTTAATTCCGATGCAATTTCTGTGTTTCATCGTCTCTGTGAAGGTCCAAGGGATACAGTAAACCTGTAGAGGTGCATCGGAATGTAAAACTGGTGACACAGGAAACGCTCAAATTACAGACATTAGGAAGACTCAGTCTTCTTGTACTTAAGTCGGCATTGTGTCTCTTATATTTCATTCCGATGCAATTTCTGTTTTTCATCGTCAGTGGGAAGGTCAAATGGATACAGTAAACCCTGCAGAGGTGAATCGGAATGTAAAACTGGTGACACAGGAAACGCTCAAAAATATTGACAGTAGGAAGACTCAGTCTTCCTGTACTTAAGTCGGCATTGTGTAGCTTATATTTAAATTCGATGCAATTTGTGTGTTTCATCGCCAATGGGAAGGTCCAAGGGATACAGTAAACCTGCAGATGTGCATCGGAATGTAAAACTGGTGACACAGGAAACGCTCAAAACATTGACTGTAAGAAGACTGTTTTCTTGTACTTTAGTCGGCATTGTGTCTCTTATATTTAAATCCGATGCAATTTCTGTGTTTCATCGTCAATGGGAAGGTCCAAGGGATACAGTAAACCCGCAGAGGTGCATCGGAATCTGAAACTGGTGACACAGGAAACGCTCAAAACATAGACAGTAGGAAGACTCAGTCTTCCTGTACTTAAGTCGGCATTGTGCCTCCTATATTTATTTCCGACGAATCTTCTGTGTTTCATCGGCAATGTTAAGGGGCAAGGGATACAGTAAACCGGCATAGGTGCATCCGAATGTAAAACTGGCGACACAGGAAACGCTCAAATCATAGACCGTAAGAAGACTCACTTTTCTTGTACTTAAGTCGGCGTTGTGTCTCTTATATTTAAACTCCGATGCAATTTCTATGTTTCATCGTGAATGGGAAGGTCCAAGGGATACAGTAAACCTGCAGAGGTGCATCGGAATGTATAACTGGTGACACAGGAAACGCTCAAAACATAGACAGTAGGAAGACGCAGTCTTCCTGTACTTAAGTCGGCATTGTGTCTCTTATATTTAATTCCGATGCAATTTCTGTTTTTCATCATCAATGGGAAGGTCCAATGGATACAGTAAACCCTGCAGAGGTGAATCGGAATGTAAAACTGGTGACACAGGAAACGCTCAAAACATTGACAGTAGGAAGACTCAGTCTTCCTGTACTTAAGTCGGCATTGTGTCTCTTATATTTAAATTCGATGCAATCTGTGTGTTTCATCGCCAATGGGAAGGTCCAAGGGATACAGTAAACCTGCAGAGGTGCATCGGAATGTAAAACTGGTGACACAGGAAACGCTAAAAACATTGACAGTAGGAAGACTCAGTCTTCCTGTACTTAAGTCGGCATTGTGTCTCTTATATTTAAATTCGATGCAATTTGTGTGTTTCATCGCCAATGGGAAGGTCCAAGGGATACAGTAAACCTGCAGAGGTGCATCGGAATGTAAAATTGGTGACACAGGAAACGCTCAAAACATTGACTGTAAGAAGACTATTTTCTTGTACTTAAGTCGGCATTGTGTCACTTATATTTAATTCCGATGCAATTTCCGTGTTTCATCGTCACTGTGAAGGTCCAAGGGATACAGAAAACATGTAGAGGTGCATCGGAATGTAAAACTGGTGATACAGGATACGCTCTAATTATAGACAGTAGGAAGACTCAGTCTTCCTGTACTTAAGTCGGCATTGTGTCTCTTATATTTAATTCCGATGCAATTTCTGTGTTTCATCGTCAATGGGAAGGTCCAAGGGATACAGTAAACCTGCAGAGGTGCAGCGAAATGTAAAACTAGTGACACAGGAAACGTTAAAAACATAGACAGTAGGAAGACTCAGTCTTCTTGTACTTAAGTCGGCATTGTGTCTCTTATACTTAATTCCGATTAAATTTCTGTGTTTCATCGTGAGTGGGAAGGTCCAAGGGATACAGTAAACCTGCAGAGGTGCATCGGAGTGTAAAACTGGTGACACAGGAAACGCTCAAAACGTATCCAGTAGGAAGACTTATTCTTCTTGTACTTAAGTCGGCATTGTGTCTCTTATATTTAATTCCGATGCAATTTCTGTGTTTCATCGTCAATGGGAAGGTCCAAGGGATACAGTAAACCTGCAGAGGTGCATCGGAATGTAAAACTGGTGAGACAGGAAACGCTCAAACCATAGACATTAGGAAGACTCAGTCTTGCTGTACTTAAGTCGGCATTGTGTCTCTTATATTTATTTCCGATGAAATTTCTGTGTTTCATCGTCAATGGGAAGGTCCAAGGGATATAGTAAACCTGCAGAGGTTCATCGGAAAGTAAAACTGATGACACAGGAAACGCTCAAAACATAGACAGTAGGAAGACTTAGTCTTCCTGTACTTAAGTCGGCATTGTGTCTCTTATATTTAATTCCGATGCAATTTCTGTGTTTCATCGTCACTGTGAAGGTCCAAGGGATACAGTAAAACTGTACAGGTGCATCGGAATGTAAAACTGGTGACACAGGAAACGCTCAAATTATAGATAGTAGGAACACTCAGTCTTCCTGTACTTAAGTCGGAATTGTGTCTCTTATATTTAATTCCGATGCAATTTCTGTGTTTCATCGTAAATGGGAAGGTCCAAGGGATACAGTAAACCTGCAGAGGTGCATCGGAATGTGAAACTGGTGACACAGGAAACGCTCAAAACATAGACAGTAGGAAGACTCAGTCTTCCTGTACTTAAGTCGGCATTGTGCCTCTTATATTTATTTCCGATGAAATATCTGTGTTTCATCGTGTATGGGAAGGTCCAAGGGATATAGTAAACCTGCAGAGGTGCATCGGAAAATAAAACTGATGACACAGGAAAAGCTCTAAACATAGACAGTAGGAAGACTTAGTCTTCCTGTACTTAGGTCGGCATTGTGTGTCTTATATTTAAATCCGATGCAATTTCTGTTTTTCATCGTCAATGGGAAGGTCCAAGGGATACAGTAAACCTGCAGAGGTGCATCGGAATGTAAAACTGATGACACAGGAAACGCTCAAAACATAGACAGTAGGAAGACTCAGTCTTCCCGTACTTAAGTCGGCATTGTGTCTCTTATATTTAATTCCGATACGATTTCTTTGTTTCATCGACAATGGGAAGGGGCAAGGGATACAGTAAACCGGCATAGGTGCATCGGAATGTAAAACTGGTGACACAGGAAACGCTCAAATTATAGACAGTAGGAAGACTCATTCTTCCTGTACTTAAGTCGGCATTGTGTCTCTTATATTTAATTCCGATGCAATTTCTGTGTTTCATCGTCAATGGGAAGGTCCAATGGATACAGTAAACCTGCAGAGGTGCATCGGAATGTATAACTGGTGACACAGGAAACGCTCAAAACATAGACAGTAGGAAGACTCAGTCTTCCTGTACTTAAGTCGGCATTGTGTCTCTTATATTTAATTCCGATGCAATTTCTGTTTTTCATCATCAATGGGAAGGTCCAATGGATACAGTAAACCCTGCAGAGGTGAATCGGAATGTAAAACTGGTGACACAGGAAACGCTCAATACATTGACAGTAGGAAGACTCAGTCTTCCTGTACTTAAGTCGGCATTGTGTCTCTTATATTTAAATTCGATGCAATTTGTGTGTTTCATCGCCAATGGGAAGGTCCAAGGGATACAGTAAACCTGCAGAGGTGCATCGGAATGTAAAATTGGTGACACAGGAAACGCTCAAAACATTGACAGTAGGAAGACTCAGTCTTCCTGTACTTAAGTCGGCATTGTGTAGCTTATATTTAAATTCGATGCAATTTGTGTGTTTCATCGCCAATGGGAAGGTCCAAGGGATACAGTAAACCTGCAGATGTGCATCGGAATGTAAAACTGGTGACACAGGAAACGCTCAAAACATTGACTGTAAGAAGACTGTTTTCTTGTACTTTAGTCGGCATTGTGTCTCTTATATTTAAATCCGATGCAATTTCTGTGTTTCATCGTCAATGGGAAGGTCCAAGGGATACAGTAAACCCGCAGAGGTGCATCGGAATCTGAAACTGGTGACACAGGAAACGCTCAAAACATAGACAGTAGGAAGACTCAGTCTTCCTGTACTTAAGTCGGCATTGTGCCTCTTATATTTATTTCAGACGAAATTTCTGTGTTTCATCGGCAATGGGAAGGGGCAAGGGATACAGTAAACCGGCATAGGTGCATCCGAATGTAAAACTGGCGACACAGGAAACGCTCAAATCATAGACCGTAAGAAGACTCACTTTTCTTGTACTTAAGTCGGCGTTGTGTCTCTTATATTTAAATTCCGATGCAATTTCTATGTTTCATCGTGAATGGGAAGGTCCAAGGGATACAGTAAACCTGCAGAGGTGCATCGGAATGTATAACTGGTGACACAGGAAACGCTCAATACATAGACAGTAGGAAGACTCAGTCTTCCTGTACTTAAGTCGGCATTGTGTCTCTTATATTTAATTCCGATGCAATTTCTGTTTTTCATCATCAATGGGAAGGTCCAATGGATACAGTAAACCCTGCAGAGGTGAATCGGAATGTAAAACTGGTGACACAGGAAACGCTCAAAACATTGACAGTAGGAAGACTAAGTCTTCCTGTACTTAAGTCGGCATTGTGTCTCTTATATTTAAATTCGATGCAATTTGTGTGTTTCATCGCCAATGGGAAGATCCAAGGGATACAGTAAACCTGCAGAGGTGCATCGGAATGTAAAACTGGTGACACAGGAAACGCTCAAAACATTGACAGTAGGAAGACTCAGTCTTCCTGTACTTAAGTCGGCATTGTGTCTCTTATATTTAAATTCGATGCAATTTGTGTGTTTCATCGCCAATGGGAAGGTCCACGAGATACAGTAAACCTGCAGAGATGCATCGGAATGTAAAATTGGTGACACAGGAAACGCTCAAAACATTGACTGTAAGAAGACTATTTTCTTGTACTTAAGTCGGCATTGTGTCTCTTATATTTAATTCCGATGCAATTTCCGTGTTTCATCGTCACTGTGAAGGTCCAAGGGATACAGAAAACATGTAGAGGTGCATCGGAATGTAAAACTGGTGATACAGGAAACGCTCAAATTATAGACAGTAGGGAGACTCAGTCTTCCTGTACTTAAGTCGGCATTCTGTCTCTTATATTTAATTCCGATGCAATTTCTGTGTTTCATCGTCAATGGGAAGGTCCAAGGGATACAGAAAACCTGCAGAGCTGCATCGGAGTGTAAAACTGGTGACACAGGAAACGCTCAAAACATAGCCAGTAGGAAGACTTAGTCTTCCTGTACTTACGTCGGCATTGTGTCACTCATATTTAATTCCGATGCAATTTCTGTTTTTCATCGTCAATAAGAAGGTCCAAGGGATACAGTAAACCTGCAGAGGTGCATCGGAATGTAAAACTGATGACACAGGAGACGCTTAAAACATAGACAGTAGGAAGACTCAGTCTTTCTGTACTTAAGTCGGCATTGTGTCTCTTTTATTTAATTCCGATACAATTTCTGTGTTTGATCGTCAATGGGAAGGTCCAATGGATACAGAAAACCTGCAGAGGTGCATCAGAATGTAAAACTGGTGACACAGGAAACGCTCAAATCATAGACAGTAGGAAGTCTCAGTCTTCCTGTACTTAAGTCGGCATTGTGACTCTTATATTTAATTCCGATGCGTTTTCTGTGTTTCATCGACAATTCGAGGGTCCAAGGGATACAGTAAACCGGCAGAGGTACAACAGCATGTAAAACTGGTGACACAGGAAACGCTCAAACATTGACCGTACGAAGACTGTTTCCTTGTACTTAAATCGGCATTGTGTCTGTTGTATTTAATTTCGATGCAATTTCTGTGTTTCATCGTCAATGCGAAGGTCCAAGGGAAACAGGAAACCTGCAGAGGTGCATCGGAATGTAAAACTGGAGACACAGGAAACGCTCAAACATAGAGGGTAGAAAGACTCAGTCTTCCTGTACTTAAGTCGGCATTGTGTCTCTTATATTTCATTCCGATGCAATTTCTGTGTTTCATCGTCAATGGGAAGATCCAAGGGATACAGTAAACCTGCAGAGGTGCATCGGAATGTAAAACTGGTGACACAGGAAACGCTCAAAACATAGACAGTAGGAAGACTCAGTCTTCCTATACTTAAGTCGACATTGTGTCTCTTATATTTATTTCCGATGAAATTTTTGTGTTTCATCAAGAATGGGAAGGTCCAAGGGATATAGTAAACCTGCGGACGTGTATCGGAAAGTAAAACTGATGACACAGGAAACGCTCAAACATAGAGGGTAGGAAGACTTAGTCTTCCTGTACTTAAGTCGGCATTGTGTCTCTTTTATTTAATTCCGATACAATTTCTGTGTTTCATCGTCTCTGTGAAGGTCCAAGGGATACAGTAAACCTGTAGAGGTGCATCGGAATGTAAAACTGGTGACACAGGAAACGCTCAAATTACAGACATTAGGAAGAATCAGTCTTCTTGTACTTAAGTCGGCATTGTGTCTCTTATATTTCATTCCGATGCAATTTCTGTTTTTCATCGTCAATGGGAAGGTCCAATGGATACAGTAAACCCTGCAGAGGTGAATCGGAATGTAAAACTGGTGACACAGGAAACGCTCAAAAATATTGACAGTAGGAAGACTCAGTCTTCCTGTACTTAAGTCGGCATTGTGTAGCTTATATTTAAATTCGATGCAATTTGTGTGTTTCATCGCCAATGGGAGGGTCCAAGGGATACAGTAAACCTGCAGATGTGCATCGGAATGTAAAACTGGTGACACAGGAAACGCTCAAAACATTGACTGTAAGAAGACTGTTTTCTTGTACTTTAGTCGGCATTGTGTCTCTTATATTTAAATCCGATGCAATTTCTGTGTTTCATCGTCAATGGGAAGGTCCAAGGGATACAGCAAACACGCAGAGGTGCATCGGAATCTGAAACTGGTGACACAGGAAACGCTCAAAACATAGACAGTAGGAAGACTCAGTCTTCCTGTACTTAAGTCGGCATTGTGCCTCTTATATTTATTTCCGACGAAATTTCTGTGTTTCATCGGCAATGGGAAGGGGCAAGGGATACAGTAAACCGGCATAGGTGCATCCGAATGTAAAACTGGCGACACAGGAAACGCTCAAATCATAGACCGTAAGAAGACTCACTTTTCTTGTACTTAAGTCGGCGTTGTGTCTCTTATATTTAAATTCCGATGCAATTTCTATGTTTCATCGTGAATGGGAAGGTCCAAGGGATACAGTAAACCTGCAGAGGTGCATCGGAATGTATAACTGGTGACACAGGAAACGCTCAAAACATAGACAGTAGGAAGACTCAGTCTTCCTGTACTTAAGTCGGCATTGTGTCTCTTATATTTAATTCCGATGCAATTTCTGTTTTTCATCATCAATGGGAAGGTCCAATGGATACAGTAAACCCTGCAGAGGTGAATCGGAATGTAAAACTGGTTACACAGGAAACGCTCAAAACATTGACAGTAGGAAGACTCAGTCTTCCTGTACTTAAGTCGGCATTGTGTCTCTTATATTTAAATTCGATGCAATTTGTGTGTTTCATCGTCACTGTGAAGGTCCAAGGGATACAGAAAACATGTAGAGGTGCATCGGAATGTAAAACTGGTGATACAGGAAACGCTCAAAACATTGACAGTAGGAAGACTCAGTCTTCCTGTACTTAAGTCGGCATTGTGTCTCTTATATTTTAATTCGATGCAATTTGTGTGTTTCATCGCCAATGGGAAGGTCCAAGGGATACAGTAAACCTGCAGAGGTGCATCGGAATGTAAAATTGGTGACACAGGAAACGCTCAAAACATAGACTGTAAGGAGACTATTTTCTTGTACTTAAGTCGGCATTGTGTCTCTTATATTTAATTCCGATGCAATTTCCGTGTTTCATCGTCACTGTGAAGGTCCAAGGGATACAGAAAACATGTAGAGGTGCATCGGAATGTAAAACTGGTGATACAGGAAACGCTCAAATTATAGACAGTAGGAAGACTCAGTCATCCTGTACTTAAGTCGGCATTGTGTCTCTTATATTTAATTCCGATGCAATTTCTGTGTTTCATCGTCAATGGGAAGGTCCAAGGGATACAGTAAACCTGCAGAGGTGCATCGAAATGTAAAACTAGTGACACAGGAAACGTGTAAAACATAGACAGTAGGAAGACAAAGTGTTCTTGTACTTAAGTCGGCATTGTGTCTCTTATATTTAATTCCGATTAAATTTCTGTATTTCATCGTGAGTGGGAAGGTCCAAGGGATACAGTAAACCTGCAGAGGTGCATCGGAGTGTAAAACTGGTGACACAGGAAACGCTCAAAACGTATCCAGTAGGAAGACTAATTCTTCTTGTACTTAAAGCAGCATTGTGTCTCTTATATTTAATTCCGATGCAATTTCTGTGTTTCTTCGTCAATGGGAAGGTCCACGGGATACAGTAAACCTGCAGAGGTGCATCGGAATGTAAAACTGGTGAGACAGGAAACGCTCAAATCATAGACATTAGGAAGACTCAGTCTTCCTGTACTTAAGTCGGCATTGTGTCTCTTATATTTAATTCCGATGCAATTTCTGTGTTTCATCATCACTGAGAAGGTCCAAGGGATACAGTAAAACTGTACAGGTGCATCGGAATGTAAATGGTGACACAGGAAACGCTCAAATTATAGACAGTAGGAAGACTCAGTCTTCCTGTACTTAAGTCGGAATTGTGTCTCTTATATTCAATTCCGATGCAATTTCTGTGTTTCATCGTCAATGGGAAGGTCCAAGGGATACAGTAAACCTGCAGAGGTGCATCGGAATGTGCAACTGGTGACACAGGAAACGCTCAAAACATAGACAGTAGGAAGACTCAGTTTTCCTGTACTTAAGTCGGCACTGTGCCTCTTATATTTATTTCCGATGAAATTTCTGTGTTTCATCGTGTATGGGAAGGTCCAAGGGATATAGTAAACCTGCAGAGGTGCATCGGAAAGTAAAACTGATGACACAGGAAAAGCTCTAAACATAGACAGTAGGAAGACTTAGTCTTCCTGTACTTAAGTCGGCATTGTGTGTCTTATATTTAAATCCGATGCAATTTCTGTGTTTCATCGTCAATGGGAAGGTCCAAGGGATACAGTAAACCTGCAGAGGTGCATCGGAATGTAAAACTGATGACACAGGAAACGCTCAAAACATAGACAGTAGGAAGACTCAGTCTTCCCGTACTTAAGTCGGCATTGTGTCTCTTATATTTAATTCCGATACGATTTCTGTGTTTCATCGACAATGGGAAGGTCCATGGGATACAGTAAACCTGCAAAGGTGCATCAGAATGTAAAACTAGTGACACAGGAAACGCTCAAAACATTGAAAGTAGGAAGACTCAGTCTTCCTGTACTTAAAACGGCATTGTGTCTCTTATATTTAAATTCGATGCAATTTGTGTGTTTCATCGCCAATGGGAAGGTCCAGGGGATACAGTATACCTGCAGAGGTGCATCGGAATGTAAAACTGGTGACACAGGAAACGCTCAAAACATTGACTGTAAGAAGACTGTTTTCTTGTACTTAAGTCGGCATTGTGTCTCTTATATTTAATTCCGATGCTATTTCTGTGTTTCATCGTCACTGTGAAGGTCCAACGGATACAGAAAACCTGTAGAGGTGCATCTGAATGTAAAACTGGTGATACAGGAAACGCTCAAATTATAGACAGTAGGAAGACTCAGTCTTCCTGTACTTAAGTCGGCATTGTGTCTCTTATATTTAATTCCGATACAATTTCTGTGTTTCATCGTCAATGGGAAGGTCCAAGGGATACAGTAAACCTGCAGAGGTCCATCGAAATGTAAAACTAGTGACACAGGAATCGTTAAAAACATAGACAGTAGGAAGACTCAGTCTTCCTGTACTTAAGTCGGCATTGTGTCTCTTATATTTAATTCCGATGCAATTTCTGTGTTTCATCGTCACTGTGAAGGTCCAAGGGATACAGTAAAACTGTACAGGTGCATCAGAATGTAAAACTGGTGACACAGGAAACGCTCAAAATATAGTCAGTAGGAAGACTCAGTCTTCCTGTACTTAAGTCGGCATTGTGTCTCTTATATTTAAATTCGATGCAATTTGTGTGTTTCATCGCCAATGGGAAGGTCCAAGGGATACAGTAAACCTGCAGAGGTGCATCGGAATGTAAAACTAGTGACACAGGAAACGCTCAAACATAGACAGTAGGAAGACTCATTCTTCCTGTACTTAAGTCGGCATTGTGTCTCTTATATTTAATTCCGATGCAATTTCTGTGTTTCATCGTCAATGGGAAGGTCCAAGGGATACAGTAAACCTGCAGAGGTGCATCGAAATGTAAAACTAGTGTCACAGGAAACGTTAAAAACATAGACAGTAGGAAGGCTCAGTCTTCCTGTACTTAATTCGGCATTGTGGTTCTTATATTTAATTCCGATGCAATTTGTGTGTTTCATCGCCAATGGGAAGGTCCAAGGGATACAGTAAACCTGCAGATGTGCATCGGAATGTAAAACTGGTGACACAGGAAACGCTCAAAACATTGACTGTAAGAAGACTGTTTTCTTGTACTTAAGTCGGCATTGTGTCTCTTATATTTAATTCCGATGCAATTTCTGTGTTTCATCGTCACTGTGAAGGTCCAAGGGATACAGTAAAACTATACAGGTGCATCAGAATGTAAAACTGGTGACACAGGAAACGCTCAAAATATAGTCAGTAGGAAGACTCAGTCTTCCTGTACTTAAGTCGGCATTGTGTCTCTTATATTTAAATTCGATGCAATTTGTGTGTTTCATCGCCAATGGGAAGGTCCAAGGGATACAGTAAACCTGCAGAGGTGCATCGGAATGTAAAACTGGTGACACAGGAAACGCTCAAAACATTGACTGAAAGAAGACTGTTTTCTTGTACTTAAGTCGGCATTGTGTCTCTTATATTTAATTCCGATGCACATTCTGTGTTTCATTGTCACTGTGAGGGTCCAAGGGATACAGAAAACCTGTAGAAGTGCATCGGAATGTAAAACTGGTGATACAGGAAACGCTCAAATTATAGACAGTAGGAAGACTCAGTCTTCCTGTACTTAAGTCGGCATGGTGTCTCTTATATTTAATTCCGATGCAATTTCTGTGTTTCATCGTCAATGGGAATGTCCAAGGGATACAGTAAACCTGCAGAGGTGCATCGGAGTGTAAAACTGGTGACACAGGAAACGCTCAAAACATAGCCAGTAGGAAGACTTAGTCTTACTGTACTTAAGTCGGCATTGTGTCACTTAAATTTAATTCCGATGCAATTTCTGTTTTTCATCGTCAATGGGAAGGTCCAAGGGATACAGTAAACCTGCAGAGGTTCATCGGAATGTAAAACTGATGACACAGGAAACGCTCAAAACATAGACAGTGGGAAGACTCAGTCTTTCTGTACTTAAGTCGGCATTGTGTCTCTTATATTTAATTCCAATGCAATTTCTGTGTTTCATCGTCAATGGGAAGGTCCAAGGGATACAGTAAACTTGCAGAGGTGCATCAGAATGTAAAACTGTCGACACAGGAAACGCACAAATTATAGACAGTAGGAAGACTCAGTCTTCCTGTACTTAAGTCGGCATTGTGTCTCTTATATTTAATTCCGATGCAATTTCTGTGTTTAATCGTCAATGGGATGGTCCAAGGGATACAGGAAACCTGCAGAGGTGCATCGGAATGTAAAACTGGTGACACAGGAAACGCTCAAATCATAGACAATATGAAGACTCAGTCTTCCTGTACTTAAGTCGGCATTGTGTCTCTTATATTTAATTCCGATGCAATTTCTGTGATTCATCGTCAATGGGAAGGTCCACGGGATGCAGTAAACCTGCAGAGGTGCATCGGAATGTAAATCTGGTGACACAGGAAACGCTCAAATCATAGACAGTAGGAAGAATCAGTCTTCCTATACTTAAGTCGGCATTGTGTCTCTTATATTTATTTCCGATGAAATTTCTGCGTTTCATCGTCACTGTGAAGGTCCAAGGGATACAGTAAAACAGTACAGGTGCATCGGAATGTAAAACTGGTGACACAGGAAACGCTCAAATTATAGACAGTAGGAAGACTCAGTCTTCCTGTACTTAAGTCGGCATTGTGTCTCTTATATTTAAATTCGATGCAATTTGTGTGTTTCATCGCCAATGGGAAGGTCCAAGGGATACAGTAAACCTGCAGAGGTGCATCGGAATGTAAAACTGGTGACACAGGAAACGCTCAAAACATTTACTGTAAGAAGACTGTTTTCTTGTACTTAAGTCGGCATTGTGTCTCTTATATTTAATTCCGATGCACATTCTGTGTTTCATTGTCACTGTGAAGGTGCAAGGGATACAGAAAACCTGTAGAGGTGCATCGGAATGTAAAACTGGTGATACAGGAAACGCTCAAATTATAGACAGTAGGAAGACTCAGTCCTCCTGTACTTAAGTCGGCATTGTGTCTCTTATATTTAATTCCGATGCAATTTCTGTGTTTCATCGTCAATGGGAATGTCCAAGGGATACAGTAAACCTGCAGAGGTGCATCGGAATGTAAAACTGATGACACAGGAAACGCTCAAAACATAGACAGTGGGAAGACTCAGTCTTTCTGTACTTAAGTCGGCATTGTGTCTCTTATATTTAATTCCAATGCAATTTCTGTGTTTCATCGTCAATGGGAAGGTCCAAGGGATACAGTAAACTTGCAGAGGTGCATCAGAATGTAAAACTGTTGACACAGGAAACGCACAAATTATAGACAGTAGGAAGACTCAGTCTTCCTGTACTTAAGTCGGCATTGTGTTCTTATATTTAATTCCGATGCAATTTCTGTGTTTCATCGTCAATGGGATGGTCCAAGGGATACAGGAAACCTGCAGAGGTGCATCGGAATGTAAAACTGGTGACACAGGAAACGCTCAAATCATAGACAATAGGAAGACTCAGTCTTCCTGTACTTAAGTCGGCATTGTGTCTCTTATATTTAATTCCGATGCAATTTCTGTGATTCATCGTCAATGGGAAGGTCCACGGGATACAGTAAACCTGCAGAGGTGCATCGGAATGTAAATCTGGTGACACAGGAAACGCTCAAATCATAGACAGTAGGAAGAATCAGTCTTCCTATACTTAAGTCGGCATTGTGTCTCTTATATTTATTTCCGATGAAATTTCTGCGTTCCATCGTCACTGTGAAGGTCCAAGGGATACAGTAAAACAGTACAGGTGCATCGGAATGTAAAACTGGTGACACAGGAAACGCTCAAATTATAGACAGTAGGAAGACTCAGTCTTCCTGTACTTAAGTCGGCATTGTGTCTCTTATATTTAAATTCGATGCAATTTGTGTGTTTCATCGCCAATGGGAAGGTCCAAGGGATACAGTAAACCTGCAGAGGTGCATCGGAATGTAAAACTGGTGACACAGGAAACGCTCAAAACATTTACTGTAAGAAGACTGTTTTCTTGTACTTAAGTTGGCATTGTGTCTCTTATATTTAATTCCGATGCACATTCTGTGTTTCATTGTCACTGTGAAGGTGCAAGGGATACAGAAAACCTGTAGAGGTGCATCGGAATGTAAAACTGGTGATACAGGAAACGCTCAAATTATAGACAGTAGGAAGACTCAGTCCTCCTGTACTTAAGTCGGCATTGTGTCTCTTATATTTAATTCCGATGCAATTTCTGTGTTTCATCGTCAATGGGAAGGTCCAAGGGATACAGTAAACCTGCAGAGGTGCATCGGAGTGTAAAACTGGTGACACAGGAAACGCTCAAAACATAGACAGTAGGAAGACTTAGTCTTCCTGTACTTAAGTCGGCATTGTGTCACTTAAATTTAATTCCGATGCAATTTCTGTGTTTCATCGTCAATGGGAAGGTCCAAGGGATACAGTAAACCTGCAGAGGTGCATCGGAATGTAAAACTAGTGACACAGGAAACGCTCAAAACATAGACAGTAGGAAGACTCAGTCTTCCTGCACTTAAGTCTGCATTCTGTCTCTTATATTTAATTCCGATGCAATTTCTGTGTTTCATCGTCAATGGGAAGGTCCAAGGGATACAGTAAACCTGCAGAGGTGCATCGGAATGTAAAACTGGTGACACACGAAACGCTCAAAACATTGACAGTAGGAAGACTCAGTCTTCCCGTACTTAAGTCGGCATTGTGTCTCTTATATTTAAATTCGATGCAATTTGTGTGTTTCATCGCCAATGGGAAGGTCCAAGGGATACAGTAAACCTGCAGAGGTGCATCGGAATGTAAAACTGGTGACACAGGAAACGCTCAAAACATTGACTGTAAGAAGACTGTTTTCTTGTACTTAAGTCGGCATTGTGACTCTTATATTTAATTCCGATTCAATTTCTGTGTTTCATCGTCAATGGGAAGGTCCAAGTGATACAGTAAACCTGCAGAGGTGCATCGGAATGTAAAACTGGTGACACAGGAAACGCTCAAATCATAGACAGTAGGAAGACTCAGTCTTGCTGTACTTAAGTCGGCATTGTGTCTCTTATATTTATTTCCAATGAAATTTCTGTGTATCATCGTCAATGGGAAGGTCCAAAGGATATAGTAAACCTGCAGAGGTGCATCGGAAAGTAAAACTGATGACACAGGAAACGCTCAAAACATTGACAGTAGGAAGACTTAGTCTTCCTGTACTTAAGTCGGCATTGTGTCTCTTATATTTAATTCCGATGCAATTTCTGTGTTTCATCGTCACTGTGAAGGTCCAAGGGATACAGTAAAACTGTACAGGTGCATCGGAATGTAAAACTGGTGACACAGGAAACGCTGAAATTATAGACTGTAGGAAGACTCAGTCTTCCTGTACTTGAGTCGGAATTGTGTCTCTTATATTTAATTCCAATGCAATTTCAGTGTTTCATCGTCAATGGGAAGGTCCAAGGGATACAGTAAACCAGCAGAGGTGCATCGGAATGTAAAACTAGTGACACAGGAAACGCTCAAACATAGACAGTAGGAAGACTCAGTCTTCCTGTACTTAAGTCGGCATTGTGTCTCTTATATTTAATTCCGATGCAATATCTGTGTTTCATCGTCAATGGGAAGATCCAAGGGATACAGTAAACCTGCAGAGGTGCATCGGAATGTATAACTGGTGACACAGGAAACGCTCAAAGCATAGACAGTAGGAACACTCAGTCTTCCTGTACTTAAGTCGGCATTCTGTCTCTTATATTTATTTCCGATGAAATTTCTGTGTTTCATCGTGAATGGGAAGGTCCAAGGGATATAGTAAACCTGCAGAGGTGCATCGGAAAGTAAAACTGAAGACACAGGAAACGCTCAAGACATAGACAGTAGGAAGACTTAGTCTTCCTGTACTTAAGTCGGCATTGTGTCTCTTATATTTAATTCCGATGCAATTTCTGTGTTTCATCGTCACTGTGAAGGTCCATGGGATACAGGAAACCTGTAGAGGTGCATCGATATGTAAAACTGGTGATACAGGAAACGCTCAAATTATAGACAGTAGGAAGACTCAGTCTTCCTGTACTTAAGTCGGAATTGTGTCTCTTATATTTAATTCCGATGCAATTTCTGTGTTTCATCGTCAATGGGAAGGTCCAAGGGATACACTAAACCTGCAGAGCTGCATCGGAGTGTAAAACTGGTGACACAGGAAACGCTCAAAACATAGCCAGTAGGAAGACTTAGTCTTCCTGTACTTAAGTCGGCATTGTGTCACTTAAATTTAATTCCGATACAATTTCTGTGTTTCATCGTCAATGGGAAGGTCCAATGGATACAGAAAACCTGCAGAGGTGCATCAGAATGTAAAACTGATGACGCAGGAAACGCACAATACATAGACAGTAGGAAGTCTCAGTCTTCCTGTACTTAAGTCGGCATTGTGTCTCTTATATTTAATTCCGATGCGATTTCTGTGTTTCATCGACAATGCGAGGGTCCAAGGGATACAGTAAACCGGCAGAGGTACATCAGCATGTAAAACTGGTGACACAGGAAACGCTCAAACATTGACCGTACGAAGATTGTTTTCTTGTACTTAAGTCGGCATTGTGTCTCTTATATTTAATTTCAATGCCATTTCTGTGTTTCATCGTCAATGCAAAGGTCCAAGGGATACAGGAAACCTGCAGAGGTGCATCGGAATGTAAAACTGGTGACACAGGAAACGCTCAAACATAGAGGGTAGGAAGACTCAGTCTTCCTGTACTTAAGTCGGCATTGTGTCTCTTAAATTTAACTCCGATGCAATTTCTGTGTTTCATCGTCAATGGGAAGGTCCAAGGGATACAGTAAACCTGCAGAGGTGCATCGGAATGTAAAACTGGAGACACAGGAAACGCTCAAATCATAGACAGTAGGAAGACTTAGTCTTCCTGTACTTAAGTCGGCATTGTGTCTCTTATATTTAATTCCGATGCAATATCTGTGTTTCATCGTCATGGTGAAGGTCCAAGGAATACAGTAAACCTGTACAGGTGCATCGGAATGTAAAACTAGTGACACAGGAAACGCTCAAATTATAGACAGTAGGAAGACTCAGACTTCCTGTACTTAAGTCGGCATTGTGTCTCTTATATTTAATTCCGATGCAATTTCTGTGTTTCATCGTCAATGGGAAGGTCCATGGGATACAGTAAACCTGCAAAGGTGCATCAGAATGTAAAACTAGTGACACAGGAAACGCTCAAAACATTGACACTAGGAAGACTCAGTCTTCCTGTACTTAAGTCGGAATTGTGTCTCTTATATTTAATTCCGATGCAATTTCTGTGTTTCATCGTCAATGGGAAGGTCCAAGGGATACAGTAAACCTGCAGAGGTGCATCGGAATGTAAAACTAGTGACACAGGAAACGCTCAAACATAGACAGTAGGAAGACTCAGTCTTCCTGTACTTAGGTCGGCATTGTGTGTCTTATATTTAATTCCGATGCAATTTCTGTGTTTCATCGTCAATGGGAAGGTCCAAGGGATACAGTAAACCTGCAGAGGTGCATCGGAATGTGAATCTGGTGACACAGGAAACGCTCAAAACATAGACAGTAGGAAGACTCAGTCTTCCTGTACTTAAGTAGGCATTGTGTCTCTTATATTTATTTCCGATGAAATTTCTGTGTTTCATCGTGAATGGGAAGGTCCAAGGGATACAGTAAACCTGCAGAGGTGCATCGGAAAGTAAAACTGATGACACAGGAAACGCTCAAAACATAGACAGTAGGAAGACTTAGTCTTCCTGTACTTAAGTCGGCATTGCGTCTCTTATATTTAATTCCGATGCAATTTCTGTTTTTCATCGTCAATGGGAAGGACCAATGGATACAGTAAACCCTGCAGAGGTGAATCGGAATGTAAAACTGGTGACACAGGAAACGCTAAAAACATTGACAGTAGGAAGACTCAGTCTTCCTGTACTTAAGTCGGCATTGTGTCTCTTATATTTAAATTCGATGCAATTTGTGTGTTTCATCGCCAATGGGAATGTCCAAGGGATACAGTAAACCTGCAGAGGTGCATCGGAATGTAAAATTGGTGACACAGGAAACGCTCAAAACATTGACTGTAAGAAGACTGTTTTCTTGTACTTAAGTCGGCATTGTGTCTCTTATATTTAATTCCGATGCAATTTCTGTATTTCATCGTCAATGGGAAGGTCCAAGGGATACAGTAAAACTGTACAGGTGCATCGGAATGTAAAACTAGTGACACAGGAAACGCTCAAAACATAGACAGTAGGAAGACTCAGTCTTCCTGCACTTGAGTCGGCATTGTGTCTCTTATATTTATTTCCGATGAAATTTCTGTGTTTCATCGTGAATGGGAAGGTCCAAGGGATAGAGTAAACCTGCTGAGGTGCATCGGAAAGTAAAACTGATGACACAGGAAACGCTCAAAACATAAAAAGTAGGAAGACTTAGTCTTCCTGTACTTAAGTCGCCATTGCGTCTCTTATATTTAATTCCGATGCAATTTCTGTTTTTCATCGTCAATGGGAAAGTCCAATGGATACAGTAAACCCTGCAGAGGTGAATCGGTATGTAAAACTGGTGACACAGGAAACGCTCAAAACATTGACAGAAGGAAGACTCAGTCTTCCTGTACTTAAGTCGGCATTGTGTCTCTTATATTTAAATTCGATGCAATTTGTGTGTTTCATCGCCAATGGGAAGGTCCAAGGTATACAGTAAACCTGCAGAGGTGCATCGGAATGTAAAATTGGTGACAAAGGAAACGCTCAAACATTGACTGTAAGAAGACTGTTTTCTTGTACTTAAGTCGGCATTGTGTCTCTTATATTTAATTCCGATGCAATTTCTGTGTTTCATCGAAAATGGGAAGGTCCAAGGGATACAGTAAACCTGCAAAGGTGCATCAGAATGTAAAACTAGTGACACAGGAAACGCTCAAAACATTGACACTAGGAAGACTCAGTCTTCCTGTACTTAAGTCGGAATTGTGTCTCTTATATTTAATTCCGATGCAATTTCTGTGTTTCATCGTCAATGGGAAGGTCCAAGGGATACAGTAAACCTGCAGAGGTGCATCGGAATGTAAAACTAGTGACACAGGAAACGCTCAAACGTAGACAGTAGGAAGACTCAGTCTTCCTGTACTTAAGTCGGCATTGTGTCTGTTATATTTAATTCCGATGCAATTTCTGTGTTTCATCGTCAATGGGAAGGTCCAAGGGATACAGTAAACCTGCAGAGGTGCATCGGAATGTATAACTGGTGACACAGGAAACGCTCAAAACATAGACAGTAGGAAGACTCAGTCTTCCTGTACTTAAGTAGGCATTGTGTCTCTTATATTTATTTCCGATGAAATTTCTGTGTTTCATCGTGAATGGGAAGGTCCAAGGGATACAGTAAACCTGCAGAGGTGCATCGGAAAGTAAAACTGATGACACAGGAAACGCTCAAAACATAGACAGTAGGAAGACTTAGTCTTCCTGTACTTAAGTCGGCATTGCGTCTCTTATATTTAATTCCGATGCAATTTCTGTTTTTCATCGTCAATGGGAAGGACCAATGGATACAGTAAACCCTGCAGAGGTGAATCGGAATGTAAAACTGGTAACACAGGAAACGCTAAAAACATTGACAGTAGGAAGACTCAGTCTTCCTGTACTTAAGTCGGCATTGTGTCTCTTATATTTAAATTCGATGCAATTTGTGTGTTTCATCGCCAATGGGAATGTCCAAGGGATACAGTAAACCTGCAGAGGTGCATCGGAATGTAAAATTGGTGACACAGGAAACGCTCAAAACATTGACTGTAAGAAGACTGTTTTCTTGTACTTAAGTCGGCATTGTGTCTCTTATATTTAATTCCGATGCAATTTCTGTATTTCATCGTCAATGGGAAGGTCCAAGGGATACAGTAAAACTGTACAGGTGCATCGGAATGTAAAACTAGTGACACAGGAAACGCTCAAAACATAGACAGTAGGAAGACTCAGTCTTCCTGTACTTGAGTCGGCATTGTGTCTCTTATATTTATTTCCGATGAAATTTCTGTGTTTCATCGTGAATGGGAAGGTCCAAGGGATAGAGTAAACCTGCTGAGGTGCATCGGAAAGTAAAACTGATGACACAGGAAACGCTCAAAACATAAAAAGTAGGAAGACTTAGTCTTCCTGTACTTAAGTCGGCATTGCGTCTCTTATATTTAATTCCGATGCAATTTCTGTTTTTCATCGTCAATGGGAAGGTCCAATGGATACAGTAAACCCTGCAGAGGTGAATCGGTATGTAAAACTGGTGACACAGGAAACGCTCAAAACATTGACAGTAGGAAGACTCAGTCTTCCTGTACTTAAGTCGGCATTGTGTCTCTTATATTTAAATTCGATGCAATTTGTGTGTTTCATCGCCAATGGGAAGGTCCAAGGTATACAGTAAACCTGCAGAGGTGCATCGGAATGTAAAATTGGTGACACAGGAAACGCTCAAACATTGACTGTAAGAAGACTGTTTCCTTGTACTTAAGTCGGCATTGTGTCTCTTATATTTAATTCCGATGCAATTTCTGTGTTTCATCGTCAATGGGAAGGTCCAAGGGATACAGTAAACCTGCAGAGGTGCATCGGAATGTAAAACTGGTGACACAGGAAACGCTCAAATCATAGACATTAGGAAGACTCAGTCTTGCTGTACTTAAGTCGGCATTGTGTCTCTTATATTTATTTCCGATGAAATTTCTGTGTTTCATCGTCAATGGGAAGGTCCAATGGATATAGTAAACCAGCAGAGGTTCATCGGAAAGTAAAACTGATGACACAGGAAACGCTCAAAACATAGACAGTAGGAAGACTTAGTCTTCCTGTACTTAAGTCGGCATTGTGTCTCTTATATTTAATTCCGATGCAGTTTCTGTGTTTCATCGTCACTGTGAAGGTCCAAGGGATACAGTAAAACTGTACAGGTGCATCGGAATGTAAAACTGGTGACACAGGAAACGCTCAAGTTATAGACAGTAGGAAGACTCAGTCTTCCTGTACTTAGGTCGGCATTGTGTGTCTTATATTTAATTCCGATGCAATTTCTGTGTTTCATCGTCAATGGGAAGGTCCAAGGGATACAGTAAACCTGCAGAGGTGCATCGGAATGTGAATCTGGTGACACAGGAAACGCTCAAAACATAGACAGTAGGAAGACTCAGTCTTCCTGTACTTAAGTCGGCATTGTGCCTCTTATATTTATTTCCGATGAAATTTCTGTGTTTCATCGTCACGGTGAAGGTCCAAGGAATACAGTAAACCTGTACAGGTGCATCGGAATGTAAAACTAGTGACACAGGAAACGCTCAAATTATAGACAGTAGGAAGACTCAGACTTCCTGTACTTAAGTCGGCATTGTGTCTCTTATATTTAATTCCGATGCAATTTCTGTGTTTCATCGTCAATGGGAAGGTCCATGGGATACAGTAAACCTGCAAAGGTGCATCAGAATGTAAATCTAGTGACACAGGAAACGCTCAAAACATTGACACTAGGAAGACTCAGTCTTCCTGTACTTAAGTCGGAATTGTGTCTCTTATATTTAATTCCGATGCAATTTCTGTGTTTCATCGTCAATGGGAAGGTCCAAGGGATACAGTAAACCTGCAGAGGTGCATCGGAATGTAAAACTAGTGACACAGGAAACGCTCAAACATAGACAGTAGGAAGACTCAGTCTTCCTGTACTTAAGTCGGCATTGTGTCTCTTATATTTAATTCCGATGCAATTTATGTGTTTCATCGTCAATGGGAAGGTCCAAGGGATACAGTAAACCTGCAGAGGTGCATCGGAATGTATAACTGGTGACACAGGAAACGCTCAAAACATAGACAGTAGGAAGACTCAGTCTTCCTGTACTTAAGTAGGCATTGTGTCTCTTATATTTATTTCCGATGAAATTTCTGTGTTTCATCGTGAATGGGAAGGTCCAAGGGATACAGTAAACCTGCAGAGGTGCATCGGAAAGTAAAACTGATGACACAGGAAACGCTCAAAGCATAGACAGTAGGAAGACTTAGTCTTCCTGTACTTAAGTCGGCATTGCGTCTCTTATATTTAATTCCGATGCAATTTCTGTTTTTCATCGTCAATGGGAAGGACCAATGGATACAGTAAACCCTGCAGAGGTGAATCGGAATGTAAAACTGGTGACACAGGAAACGCCCAAAACATAGACAGTAGGAAGACTCAGTCTTCCTGTACTTGAGTCGGCATTGTGTCTCTTATATTTATTTCCGATGAAATTTCTGTGTTTCATCGTGAATGGGAAGGTCCAAGGGATAGAGTAAACCTGCTGAGGTGCTTCGGAAAGTAAAACTGATGACACAGGAAACGCTCAATACATAAAAAGTAGGAAGACTTAGTCTTCCTGTACTTAAGTCGGCATTGCGTCTCTTATATTTAATTCCGATGCAATTTCTGTTTTTCATCGTCAATGGGAAGGTCCAATGGATACAGTAAAACTGTACAGGTGCATCGGAATGTAAAACTAGTGACACAGGAAACGCCCAAAACATAGACAGTAGGAAGAGTCAGTCTTCCTGTACTTGAGTCGGCATTGTGTCTCTTATATTTATTTCCGATGAAATTTCTGTGTTTCATCGTGAATGGGAAGGTCCAAGGGATAGAGTAAACCTGCTGAGGTGCATCGGAAAGTAAAACTGATGACACAGGAAACGCTCAAAACATAAAAAGTAGGAAGACTTAGTCTTCCTTTACTTAAGTCGGCATTGCGTCTCTTATATTTAATTCCGATGCAATTTCTGTTTTTCATCGTCAATGGGAAGGTCCAATGGATACAGTAAACCCTGCAGAGGTGAATCGGTATGTAAAACTGGTGACACAGGAAACGCTCAAAACATTGACAGTAGGAAGACTCAGTCTTCCTGTACTTAAGTCGGCATTGTGTCTCTTATATTTAAATTCGATGCAATTTGTGTGTTTCATCGCCAATGGGAAGGTCCAAGGTATACAGTAAACCTGCAGAGGTGCATCGGAATGTAAAATTGGTGACACAGGAAACGCTCAAACATTGACTGTAAGAAGACTGTTTTCTTGTACTTAAGTCGGCATTGTGTCTCTTATATTTAATTCCGATGCAATTTCTGTGTTTCATCGTCAATGGGAAGGTCCAAGGGATACAGTAAACCTGCAGAGGTGCATCGGAATGTAAAACTGGTGACACAGGAAACGCTCAAATCATAGACATTAGGAAGACTCAGTCTTGCTGTACTTAAGTCGGCATTGTGTCTCTTATATTTAATTCCGATGCAGTTTCTGTGTTTCATCGTCACTGTGAAGGTCCAAGGGATACAGTAAAACTGTACAGGTGCATCGGAATGTAAAACTGGTGACACAGGAAACGCTCAAGTTATAGACAGTAGGAAGACTCAGTCTCCCTGTACTTTAGTCGGAATTGTGTCTCTTATATTTAATTCCGATGCAATTTCTGTGTTTCATCGTCAATGGGAAGGTCCAAGGGATACAGTAAACCTGCAGAGGTGCATCGGAATGTGAATCTGGTGACACAGGAAACGCTCAAAACATAGACAGTAGGAAGACTCAGTCTTCCTGTACTTAAGTCGGCATTGTGCCTCTTATATTTATTTCCGATGAAATTTCTGTGTTTCATCGTCACGGTGAAGGTCCAAGGAATACAGTAAACCTGTACAGGTGCATCGGAATGTAAAACTAGTGACACAGGAAACGCTCAAATTATAGACAGTAGGAAGACTCAGACTTCCTGTACTTAAGTCGGCATTGTGTCTCTTATATTTAATTCCGATGCAATTTCTGTGTTTCATCGTCAATGGGAAGGTCCATGGGATACAGTAAACCTGCAAAGGTGCATCAGAATGTAAAACTAGTGACACAGGAAACGCTCAAAACATTGACACTAGGAAGACTCAGTCTTCCTGTACTTAAGTCGGAATTGTGTCTCTTATATTTAATTCCGATGCAATTTCTGTGTTTCATCGTCAATGGGAAGGTCCAAGGGATACAGTAAACCTGCAGAGGTGCATCGGAATGTAAAACTAGTGACACAGGAAACGCTCAAACATAGACAGTAGGAAGACTCAGTCTTCCTGTACTTAAGTCGGCATTGTGTCTCTTATATTTAATTCCGATGCAATTTCTGTGTTTCATCGTCAATGGGAAGGTCCAAGGGATACAGTAAACCTGCAGAGGTGCATCGGAATGTATAACTGGTGACACAGGAAACGCTCAAAACATAGACAGTAGGAAGACTCAGTCTTCCTGTACTTAAGTAGGCATTGTGTCTCTTATATTTATTTCCGATGAAATTTCTGTGTTTCATCGTGAATTGGAAGGTCCAAGGGATACAGTAAACCTGCAGAGGTGCATCGGAAAGTAAAACTGATGACACAGGAAACGCTCAAAACATAGACAGTAGGAAGACTTAGTCTTCCTGTACTTAAGTCGGCATTGCGTCTCTTATATTTAATTCCGATGCAATTTCTGTTTTTCATCGTCAATGGGAAGGACCAATGGATACAGTAAACCCTGCAGAGGTGAATCGGAATGTAAAACTGGTGACACAGGAAACGCTAAAAACATTGACAGTAGGAAGACTCAGTCTTCCTGTACTTAAGTCGGCATTGTGTCTCTTATATTTAAATTCGATGCAATTTGTGTGTTTCATCGCCAATGGGAATGTCCAAGGGATACAGTAAACCTGCAGAGGTGCATCGGAATGTAAAGCTGATGACACAGGAAACGCTCAAAACATAGACAGTAGGAAGACTCAGTCTTCCCGTACTTAAGTCGGCATTGTGTCTCTTATATTTAATTCCGATACGATTTCTCTGTTTCATCGACAATGGGAAGGGGCAAGGGATACAGAAAAACCGGCATAGGTGCATCGGAATGTAAAACTGGCGACACAGGAAACGCTCAAAACATAGACCGTCAGAAGACTCACTTTTCTTGTACTTAAGTCGGCGTAGTGTCTCTTATATTTAAATTCCGATTCAATTTCTGTGTTTCATCGTGAATGGGAAGGTGCAAGGGATACAGAAAACCTGCAGAGGTGCATCGGAATGTAAAACTGGTGACACAGGAAACGCTCAAACATAGACAGTGGGAAGACTCAGTCTTCCTGTACTTAAGTCGGCATTGCGTCTCTTAAATTTAACTCCGATGCAATTTCTGTGTTTCATCGTCAATGGGAAGGTCCAAGGGATACAGTAAACCTGCAGAGGTGCATCAGAATGTAAAACTGGTGACACAGGAAACGCTCAAAACATAGACAGTAGGAAGACTCAGTCTTCCTGTACTTAAGTCGGCAATGTGTCTCTTATATTTAATTCTGATGCAATTTCTGTGTTTCATCGTCAATGGGAAGGTCCAAGGGATACAGTAAACCTGCAGAGGTGCATCGGAATGTAAAACTAGTGACACAGGAAACGCTCAAAACATAGACAGTAGGAAGACTCAGTCTTCCTGTACTTAAGTCGGCATTGTGTCTCTTATATTTAAATTCGATGCAATTTGTGTGTTTCATCGCCAATGGGAAGGTCCAAGGTATACAGTAAACCTGCAGAGGTGCATCGGAATGTAAAATTGGTGACACAGGAAACGCTCAAACATTGACTGTAAGAAGACTGTTTTCTTGTACTTAAGTCGGCATTGTGTCTCTTATATTTAATTCCGATGCAATTTCTGTGTTTCATCGTCAATGGGAAGGTCCAAGGGATACAGTAAACCTGCAGAGGTGCATCGGAATGTAAAACTGGTGACACAGGAAACGCTCAAATCATAGACATTAGGAAGACTCAGTCTTGCTGTACTTAAGTCGGCATTGTGTCTCTTATATTTATTTCCGATGAAATTTCTGTGTTTCATCGTCAATGGGAAGGTCCAAAGGATATAGTAAACCAGCAGAGGTTCATCGGAAAATAAAACTGATGACACAGGAAACGCTCAAAACATAGACAGTAGGAAGACTTAGTCTTCCTGTACTTAAGTCGGCATTGTGTCTCTTATATTTAATTCCGATGCAGTTTCTGTGTTTCATCGTCACTGTGAAGGTCCAAGGGATACAGTAAAACTGTACAGGTGCATCGGAATGTAAAACTGGTGACACAGGAAACGCTCAAGTTATAGACAGTAGGAAGACTCAGTCTTCCTGTACTTAAGTCGGAATTGTGTCTCTTATATTTAATTCCGATGCAATTTCTCTGTTTCATCGTCAATGGGAAGGTCCAAGGGATACAGTAAACCTGCAGAGGTGCATCGGAATGTGAAACTGGTGACACAGGAAACGCTCAAACATAGACAGTGGGAAGACTCAGTCTTCCTGTACTTAAGTCGGCATTGCGTCTCTTAAATTTAACTCCGATGCAATTTCTGTGTTTCATCGTCAATGGGAAGGTCCAAGGGATACAGTAAACCTGCAGAGGTGCATCAGAATGTAAAACTGGTGACACAGGAAACGCTCAAAACATAGACAGTAGGAAGACTCAGTCTTCCTGTACTTAAGTCGGCAATGTGTCTCTTATATTTAATTCTGATGCAATTTCTGTGTTTCATCGTCAATGGGAATGTCCAAGGGATACAGTACACCTGCAGAGGTGCATCGGAATGTAAAACTAGTGACACAGGAAACTCTCAAAACATAGACAGTAGGAAGACTCAGTCTTCCTGTACTTAAGTCGGCATTCTGTCTCTTATATTTAATTCCGATGCAATTTCTGTGTTTCATCGTCAATGGGATGGTCCAAGGGATACAGTAAACCTGCAGAGGTGCATCGGAATGTTAAACTGGTGACACAGGAAACGCTCAAATCATAGACAGTCGGAAGACTCAGTCTTGCTGTACTTAAGTCGGCATTGTGTCTCTTGTATTTATTTCCGATGAAATTTCTGTGTTTCATCGTCAATTGGAAGGTCCAAGGGATATAGTAAACCTGCAGAGGTGCATCGGAAAGTAAAACTGATTATACAGGAAACGCTCAAAACATAGACAGTAGGAAGACTTAGACTTCCTGTACTTAAGTCGGCATTGTGTCACTTATATTTAATTCCGATGCAATTTCTGTGTTTCAACGTCACTGTGAAGGTCCAAGGGATACAGTAAACCTGTACAGGTGCATCGGAATGTAAAACTGGTGAGACAGGAAACGCTCAAATTATAGCCAGTAGGAAGACTCATTCTTCCTGTACTTAAGTCGGCATTGTGTCTCTTATATTTAATTCCGATGCAATTTCTGTGTTTCATCGTCAATGGGAAGATCCATGGGATACAGTATACCAGCAAAGGTGCATCAGAATGTAAAACTAGTGACACAGGAAACGCGCAAAACATTGACAGTAGGAAGACTCAGTCTTCCTGTACTTAAGTCGGCATTGTGTCTCTTATATTTAAATTCGATGCAATTTGTGTGTTTCATCGATAATGGGAAGGTCCAAGGGATACAGTATACCTGCAGAGGTGCATCGGAATGTAAAACTGGTGACACAGGAAACGCTCAACACATTGACTGTAAGAAGACTTTTTTCTTGTACTTAAGTCGGCATTGCGTCTCTTATATTTATTTCCAATGAAATGTCTGTGTTTCATCGTCAATGGGAAGGTCCAAGGGATATAGTAAACCTGCAGAGGTGCATCGGAAAGTAAAACTGATGACACAGGAAACGCTAAAAACATAGACAGTAGGAAGACTTAGTCTTCCTGTACTTAAGTCGGCATTGTGTCACTTATATTTAATTCCGATGCAATTTCTGTGTTTCATCGTCACTGTGAAGGACCAAGGGATACAGTAAACCTGTACAGGTGCATCGGAATGTAAAACTGGTGACACAGGAAACGCTCAAATTATAGCCAGTAGGAAGACTCATTCTTCCTGTACTTAAGTCGGCATTGTGTCTCTTATATTTAATTCCGATGCAATTTCTGTGTTTCATCGTCAATGGGAAGATCCATGGGATACAGTAAACCAGCAAAGGTGCATCAGAATGTAAAACTAGTGACACAGGAAACGCGCAAAACATTGACATTAGGCAGACTCAGTCTTCCTGTACTTAAGTCGGCATTGTGTCTCTTATATTTAAATTCGATGCAATTTGTGTGTTTCATCGATAATGGGAAGGTCCAAGGGATACAGTATATCTGCAGAGGTGCATCGGAATGTAAAACTGGTGACACAGGAAACGCTCAACACATTGACTGTAAGAAGACTGTTTTCTTGTACTTAAGTCGGCATTGCGTCTCTTATATTTAATTCCGATGCAATTTCTGTGTTTCATCGTCACTGTGAAGGTCCAAGGGATACAGAAAACCTGTAGAGGTGCATCTGAATGTAAAACTGGTGATACAGGAAACGCTCAAATTATAGACAGTAGGAAGACTCAGTCTTCCTGTACTTAAGTCGGCATTGTGTCTCTTATATTTAATTCCGATGCAATTTCTGTGTTTCATCGTCAATGGGAAGGTCCAAGGGATACAGTTAACCTGCAGAGGTGCATCGAAATGTAAAACTAGTGACACAGGAAACGTTAAAAACATAGACAGTAGGAAGACTCAGTCTTCCTGTACTTAAGTCGGCATTGTGTCTCTTATATTTAATTCCGATGCAATTTCTGTGTTTCATCGTCACTGTGAAGGTCCAAGGGATACAGTAAAACTGTACAGGTGCATCGGAATGTAAAACTGGTGACACAGGAAACGCTCAAATTATAGACAGTAGGAAGACTCAGTCTTCCTGTACTTAAGTCGGAATTGTGTCTCTTATATTTAATTCCGATGCAATTTCTGTGTTTCATCGTCAATGGGAAGTTCCCAGGGATACAGTAAACCTGCAGAGGTGCATCGGAATGTAAAACTAGTGACACAGGAGACGCTCAAACGTAGACAGTAGGAAGACTCAGTCTTACTGTACTTGAGTCGGCATTGTGTATCTTATATTTATTTCCAATGAAATGTCTGTGTTTCATCGTCAATGGGAAGGTCCAAGGGATATAGTAAACCTGCAGAGGTGCATCGGAAAGTAAAACTGATGATACAGGAAACGCTCAAAACATAGACAGTAGGAAGACTTAGTCTTCCTGTACTTAAGTCGGCATTGTGTCTCTTATATTTAATTCCGATGAAATTTCTGTGTTTCATCGTCACTGTGAAGGTCCAAGGGATACAGTAAACCTGTACAGGTGCATCGGAATGTAAAACTGGTGACACAGGAAACGCTCAAAACATAGACAGTAGGAAGACTCATTCTTCCTGTACTTACGTCGGCATTGTGTCTCTGATATTTAATTCCGATGCAATTTCTGTGTTTCATCGTCAATGGGAAGATCCATGGGATACAGTAAACCTGCAAAGGTGCATCAGAATGTAAAACTAGTGACACAGGAAACGCTCAAAACATTGACAGTAGGAAGACTCAGTCTCCCTGTACTTAAGTCGGCATTGTGTCTCTTATATTTAAATTCGATGCAATTTGTGTGTTTCATCGATAATGGGAAGGTTCAAGGGATACAGTATACCTGCAGAGGTGCATCGGAATGTAAAACTGGTGACACAGGAAACGCTCAACACATTGACTGTAAGAAGACTGTTTTCTTGTACTTAAGTCGGCATTGCGTCTCTTATATTTAATTCCGATGCAATTTCTGTGTTTCATCGTCACTGTGAAGGTCCAAGGGATACAGTAAAACTGTACAGGTGCATCGGAATGTAAAACTGGTGACACAGGAAACGCTCAAATTATAGACAGTAGGAAGACTCAGTCTTCCTGTACTTAAGTCGGAATTGTGTCTCTTATATTTAATTCCGATGCAATTTCTGTGTTTCATCGTCAATGGGAAGGTCCAAGGGATACAGTAAACCTGCAGAGGTGCATCGGAATGTAAAACTAGTGACACAGGAAACGCTCAAACATAGACAGTAGGAAGACTCAGTCTTCCTGTACTTAAGTCGGCATTGTGTCTCTTATATTTAATTCCGATGCAATTTCTGTGTTTCATCGTCAATGGGAAGGTCCAAGGGATACAGTAAACCTGCAGAGGTGCATCGAAATGTAAAACTAGTGACACAGGAAACGTTAAAAACATAGACAGTAGGAAGACTCAGTCTTCCTGTACTTAATTCGGCATTGTGGTTCTTATATTTAAATCCGATGCAATTTGTGTGTTTCATCGCCAATGGGTAGGTCCAAGGGATACAGTAAACCTGCAGATGTGCATCGGAATGTAAAACTGGTGACACAGGAAACGCTCAAAACATTGACTGTAAGAAGACTGTTTTCTTGTACTTAAGTCGGCATAGTGTCTCTTATATTTAATTCCGATGCAATTTCTGTGTTTCATCGTCACTGTGAAGATCCAAGGGATACAGTAAAACTGTACAGGTGCGTCGGAATGTAAAACTGGTGACACAGGAAACGCTCAAATTATAGACAGTAGGAAGACTCAGTCTTCCTGTACTTAAGTCGGCATGGTGTCTCTTATATTTAATTCCGATGCAATTTCTGTGTTTCATCGTCAATGGGAAGGTCCAAGGGATACAGTAAACCTGCAGAGGTGCATCGGAGTGTAAAACTGGTGACACAGGAAACGCTCAAAACATAGCCAGTAGGAAGACTTAGTCTTACTGTACTTAAGTCGCCATTGTGTCACTTAAATTTAATTCCGATGCAATTTCTGTTTTTCATCGTCAATGGGAAGGTCCAAGGGATACAGTAAACCTGCAGAGGTGCATCGCAATGTAAAACTGATGACACAGGAAACGCTCAAAACATTGACTGTCGGAAGACTCTGTCTTTCTGTACTTAAGTCGGCATTGTGTTTCTTATATTTAATTCCAATGCAATTTCTGTGTATCATCGTTAATGGGAAGGTCCAAGGGATACAGTAAACTTGCAGAGGTGCATCAGAATGTAAAACTGTCGACACAGGAAACGCTCAAATTATAGACAGTAGGAAGACTCAGTCTTCCTGTTCTTAAGTCGGCATTGTGTCTCTTATATTTAATTCCGATGCAATTTCTGTGTTTCATCGTCAATGGGATGGTCCAAGGGATACAGGAAACCTGCAAAGGTGCATCGGAATGTAAAACTGGTGACACAGGAAACGCTCAAATCATAGACAGTAGGAAGACTCAGTCTTCCTGTACTTAAGTCGGCATTGTGTCTCTTATATTTAATTCCGATGCAATATCTGTGATTCATCGTCAATGAGAAGGTCCACGGGATACAGTAAACCTGCAGAGGTGCATCGGAATGTAAATCTGGTGACACAGGAAACGCTCAAATCATAGACAGTAGGAAGAATCAGTCTTCTTATACTTAAGTCGGCATTGTGTCTCTTATATTTATTTCCAATGAAATTTCTGCGTTTCATCGTGAATGGGAAGGTCCAAGGGATATAGTAAACCTGCAGAGGTGCATCGGAAAGTAAAACTGAAGACACAGGAAACACTCAAAACATAGACAGTAGGAAGACTTAGTCTTCCTGTACTTAAGTCGGCATAGTGTCTCTTATATTTAATTCCGATGCAATTTCAGTGTTTCATCGTCACTGTGAAGGTCCAAGGGATACAGTAAACCTGTAGAGGTGCATCGGGATGTAAAACTGGTGACACAGGAAACGCTCAAATTACAGACAGTAGTAAGACTCAGTCTTCCTGTACTTAAGTCGGCATTGTGTCTCTTATATTTCATTCCGATGCAATTTCTGGGTTTCATCGTCAATGGGAAGGTCCAAGGGATACAGTAAACCTGCAGAGGTGCATCAAAATGTAAAACTAGTGACACAGGAAACGTTAAAAACATAGACAGCAGGAAGACTCAGTCTTCCTGTACTTAATTCGGCATTGTGGTTCTTATATTTAATTCCGATGCAATTTGTGTGTTTCATCGCCAATGGGAAGGTCCAAGGGATACAGTAAACCTGCAGATGTGCATCGGAATGTAAAACTGGTGACACAGGAAACGCTCAAAACATTGACTGTAAGAAGACTGTTTTCTTGTACTTAAGTCGGCATTGTGTCTCTTATATTTAATTCCGATGCAATTTCTGTGTTTCATCGTCACTGTGAAGGTCCAAGGGATACAGTAAAACTGTACAGGTGCATCGGAATGTAAAACTGGTGACACAGGAAACGCTCAAATTATAGACAGTAGGAAGACTCAGTCTTCCTGTACTTAAGTCGGCATTGTGTCTCTTATATTTAAATTCGATGCAATTTGTGTGTTTCATCGCCAATGGGAAGGTCCAAGGGTTACAGTAATCCTGCAGAGGTGCATCGGAATGTAAAACTGGTGACACAGGAAACGCTCAAAACATTGACTGAAAGAAGACTGTTTTCTTGTACTTAAGGCGGCATTGTGTCTCTTATATTTAATTCCGATGCACATTCTGTGTTTCATTGTCACTGTGAAGGTCCAAGGGATACAGAAAACCTGTAGAGGTGCATCGGAATGTAAAACGGGTGATACAGGAAACGCTCAAATTATAGACAGTAGGAAGACTCAGTCTTCCTGTACTTAAGTCGGCATGGTGTCTCTTATATTTAATTCCGATGCAATTTCTGTGTTTCATCGTCAATGGGAAGGTCCAAGGTATACAGTAAACCTGCAGAGGTGCATCGGAGTGTAAAACTGGTGACACAGGAAACGCTCAAAACATAGCCAGTAGGAAGACTTAGTCTTACTGTACATAAGTCGGCATTGTGTCACTTAAATTTACTTCCGATGCAATTTCTGTGATTCATCGTCAATGGGAAGGTCCACGGGATACAGTAAACCTGCAGAGGTGCATCGGAATGTAAATCTGGTGACACAGGAAACGCTCAAATCATAGACAGTAGGAAGAATCAGTCTTCCTATACTTAAGTCGGCATTGTGTCTCTTATATTTATTTCCGATGAAATTTCTGCGATTCATCGTGAATGGGAAGGTCCAAGGGATATAGTAAACCTGCAGAGGTGCATCGGAAAGTAAAACTGAAGACACAGGAAATACTCAAAACATAGACAGTAGGAAGACTTAGTCTTCCTGTACTTAAGTCGGCATTGTGTCTCTTATATTTAATTCCGATGCAATTTCAGTGTTTCATCGTAACTGTGAAGGTCCAAGGGATACAGTAAACCTGTAGAGGTGCATCGGGATGTAAAACTGGTGACACAGGAAACGCTCAAATTACAGACAGTAGTAAGACACAGTCTTCCTGTACTTAAGTCGGCTTTGCGTCTCTTATATTTAATTCCGATGCAATTTCCGTGTTTCATCGTCAATGGGAAGGTCCAATGGATACAGTAAACCTGCAGAGGTGCATCGGAATGTAAAACTGGTGACACAGGAAACGCTCAAAACATAGACAGTAGGAAGACTCAGTCTTGCTGTACTTAAGTCGGCATTGTGTCTCTTATATTTAATTCCGATGAAATTTCAGTTTTTCATCGTGAATGGGAAGGTCCAAGGGATACAGTAAACCTGCAGAGGTGCATCGGAATATAAAACTGATGACACAGGAATCGCTCAAAACATAGAGAGTGGGAAGACTCAGTCTTTCTGTACTTAAGTCGGCATTGTGTCTCATATTTAATTCCAATGCAATTCCTGTGTTTCATCGTCAATGCGAAGGTCCAAAGGATACAGTAAACTTGCAGAGGTGCATCAGAATGTAAAACTGTCGACACAGGAAACGCTCAAATTATAGACAGTAGGAAGACTCAGTCTTCCTGTACTTAAGTCGGCATTGTGTCTGTTATATTTAAATTCGATGCAATTTCTGTGTTTCATCGCCAATGGGAAGGTCCAAGGGATACAGTAAACCTGCAGAGGTGCATCGGAATGTAAAACTGGTGACACAGGAAACGCTCAAAACATTTACTGTAAGAAGACTGTTTTCTTGTACTTAAGTCGGCATTGTGTCTCTTATATTTAATTCCGATGCACATTCTGTGTTTCATTGTCACTGTGAAGGTCCAAGGGATACAGAAAACCTGTAAGGTGCATCGGAATGTAAAACTGGTGATACAGGAAACGCTCAAATTATAGACAGTAGGAAGACTGAGTCCTCCTGTACTTAAGTCGGCATTGTGTCTCTTATATTTAATTCCGATGGAATATCTGTGTTTCATCGTCAATGGGAAGGTCCAAGGGATACAGTAAACCTGCAGAGGTGCATCGGAGTGTAAACCTGGTGAACAGGAAACGCTCAAAACATAGACAGTAGGAAGACTTAGTCTTCCTGTACTTTAGTCGGCATTGTGTCACTTAAATTTAATTCCAATGCAATTTCTGTTTTTCATAGTCAATGGGAAGGTCCAAGGGATACAGTAAACCTGCAGAGGTGCATCGGAATGTAAAACTGATGACATAGGAAACGCTCAAAACATAGACAGTAGGAAGACTCAGTCTTTCTGTACTTAAGTCGGCATTGTGTCTCTTATATTTAATTCCAATGCAATTTCTGTGTTTCATCGTCAATGGGAAGGTCCAAGGGATACAGTAAACCTGCAGAGGTGCATCACAATGTAAAACTGGTGACACAGGAAACGCTCAAATTATAGACAGTAGGAAGACTCAGTCTTCCTGTACTTAAGTCGGCATTGTGTCTCTTATATTTAATTCCGATGCAATTTCTGTGTTTCATCGTCAATGGGATTGTCCAAGGGATACAGGAAACCTGCAGAGGTGCATCGGAATGTAAAACTGGTGACACAGGAAACGCTCAAATCATAGACAGTAGGAAGACTCAGTCTTCCTGTACTTAAGTCGGCATTGTGTCTCTTATATTTAATTCCGATGCAATTTCTGTGATTCATCGTCAATGAGAAGGTCCACGGGATACAGTAAACCTGCAGAGGTGCATCGGAATGTAAATCTGGTGACACAGGAAACGCTCAAACCATAGACAGTAGGAAGAATCACTCTTCTTATACTTAAGTCGGCATTGTGTCTCTTATATTTATTTCCGATGAAATTTCTGCGTTTCATCGTGAATGGGAAAGTCCAAGGGATATAGTAAACCTGCAGAGGTGCATCGGAAAGTAAAACTGAAGACACAGGAAACACTCAAAACATAGACAGTAGGAAGACTTAGTCTTCCTGTACTTAAGTCGGCATTGTGTCTCTTATATTTAATTCCGATGCAATTTCAGTGTTTCATCGTCACTGTGAAGGTCCAAGGGATACAGTAAACCTGTAGAGGTGCATCGGGATGTAAAACTGGTGACACAGGAAACGCTCAAATTACAGACAGTAGTAAGACTCAGTCTTCCTGTACTTAAGTCGGCATTGTGTCTCTTATATTTAATTCCGATGCAATTTCTGTGTTTCATCGTCACTGTGAAGGTCCAAGGGATACAGTAAAACTGTACAGGTGCATCGGAATGTAAAACTGGTGACACAGGAAACGCTCAAATTATAGACAGTAGGAAGACTCAGTCTTCCTGTACTTAAGTCGGCATTGTGTCTCTTATATTTAATTCCGATGCAATTTCTGTGTTTCATCGTCAATGGGAAGGTCCAAGGGATACAGTAAACCTGCAGAGGTGCATCGGAGTGTAAAACTGGTGACACAGGAAACGCTCAAATTATAGACAGTAGGAAGACTTACTCTTCCTGTACTTAAGTCGGCATTGTGTCACTTAAATTTAATTCCGATGCAATTTCTGTTTTTCATCGTCAATGGGAAGGTCCAAGGGATACAGTAAACCTGCAGAGGTACATCGGAATGTAAAACTGATGGCAGAGGAAACGCTCAAAACATAGACAGTAGGAAGACTCAGTCTTTCTGTACTTAAGTCGGCATTGTGTCTCTTATATTTAATTCCAATGCAATATCTGTGCTTCATCGTCTTTGGGAAGGTCCAAGGGATACAGTAAACCTGCGGAGGTGCATCAGAATGTAAAACTGGTGACACAGGAAACGCTCAAAAAATAGACAGTAGGAAGACTCAGTCTTCCTGTACTTAAGTCGGCATTGTGTCTCTTATATTTAATTCCGATGCAATTTCTGTGTTTCATCGTCAATGGGAAGGTCCAATGGATACAGTAAACCTGCAGAGGTTCATCAGAATGTAAAACTGGTGACACAGGAAACGCTCAAAACATAGACAGTAGGAAGACTCAGTCTTTCTGTACATAAGTCGGCATTGTGTCTCTTATATTTAATTCCGATGCGATTTCTGTCTTTCATCGTCAATGGGAAGGTCCAAGGGATACAATAAACAGGCAGAGGTGCATCGGAATGTAAAGCTGGTGACACAGGAAACGCTCAAATCATAGACAGTAGGAAGACTCAGTCTTCCTATACTTAAGTCGGCATTGTGTCTCTTATTTTTATTTCCGATGAAATTTCTGTGTTTCATCGTGAATGGGAAGGTCCAAGGAATATAGTAAACCTGCAGAGGTGCATCAGAAAGTAAAACTGATGACACAGGAAACGCTCAAAACATAGACAGTAGGAAGACTTAATCTTCCTGTACTTAAGTCGGCATTGTGTCTCATATATTTAATTCCGATTCAATTTCTGTGTTTCATCGTCAGTGTGAAGGTCCAAGGGATACAGTAAACCTGTAGAGGTGCATCGGGATGTAAAACTGGTGACACAGGAAACGCTCAAATTACAGACAGTAGTAAGACTCAGGCTTCCTGTACTTAAGTCGGCATTGTGTCTCTTATATTTAATTCCGATGCAATTTCTGTGTTTCACCGTCAATGGGAAGGTCCAAGGGATACAGTAAACCTGCAGAGGTGCATCGGAATGTAAAACTGGTGACACAGGAAACGCTCAAAACATAGACAGTAGGAAGACTCAGTCTTGCTGTACTTAAGTCGGCATTGTGTCTCTTATATTTAATTACGATGACATTTCAGTGTTTCATCGTGAATGGGAAGGTCCAAGGGATATAGTAAACCTGAAGAGGTGCATCGGAAAGTAAAACTGATGACACAGGAAACGCTCAAAATATAGACAGTAGGAAGACTTAGTCTTCCTGTACTTAAGTCGGCATTGTGTCTCTTAAATTTAATTCCGATGCAATTTCTGTGTTTCATCGTCAATGGGAAGGTCCAAGGGATACAGTAAACCTGCAGAGGTGCATCGGAATGTAAAACTGGTGACACAGGAAACGCTCAAAACATTGACTGTAAGAAGACTGTTTTCTTGTACTTAAGTCGGCATTGTGTCTCTTATATTTAATTCCGATGCACATTCTGTGTTTCATTGTCACTGTGAAGGTCCAAGGGATACAGAAAACCTGTAGAGGTGCATCGGAATGTAAAACTGGTGATACAGGAATCGCTCAAATTATAGACAGTAGGAAGACTCAGTCTTCCTGTACTTAAGCCGGCATTGTGTCTCTTATATTTAATTCCGATGCAATTTCTGTGTTTCATCTTCAATGGGAAGTTCCAAGGGATACAGTAAACCTGCAGAGGTGCTTCGGAGTGTAAAACTGGTGACACAGGAAACGCTCAAAACATAGACAGTAGGAAGACTTAGTCTTCCTGTACTTAAGTCGGCATTGTGTCACTTAAATTTAATTCCGATGCAATTTCTGTTTTTCATCGTCAATGGGAAGGTCCAAGGGATACAGTAAACCTGCAGAGGTGCATCGGAATGTAAAACTGATGACACAGGAAACGCTCAAAACATAGACAGTAGGAAGACTCAGTCTTTCTGTACTTAAGTCGGCATTGTGTCTCTTATATTTAATTCCAATGCAATATCTGTGCTTCATCGCCAATGGGAAGGTCCAAGGGATACAGTAAACCTGCGGAGGTGCATCAGAATGTAAAACTGGTGACACAGGAAACGCTCAAAACATAGACAGTAGGAAGACTCAGTCTTCCTGTACTTAAGTCGGCATTGTGTCTCTTATATTTAATTCCGATGCAATTTCTGTGTTTCATCGTCAATGGGAAGGTCCAATGGATACAGTAAACCTGCAGAGGTGCATCAGAATGTAAAACTGGTGACACAGGAAACGCTCAAAACATAGACAGTAGGAAGACTCAGTCTTTCTGTACATAAGTCGGCATTGTGTCTCTTATATTTAATTCCGATGCGATTTCTGTCTTTCATTGTCAATGGGAAGGTCCAAGGGATACAATAAACAGGCAGAGGTGCATCGAAATGTAAAACTGGTGAAACAGGAAACGCTCAAAACATACACAGTAGGAAGACTCAGTCTTCCTGTACTTAAGTCGGCATTGTGTCTCTTATATTTAAATCCGATGCAATTTCTGTGTTTCATCGTCAATGGGAAGGTCCAATGGATACAGTAAACCTGCAGAGGTGCATCAGAATGTAAAACTGGTGACACAGGAAACGCTCAAAACATAGACAGTAGGAAGACTCAGTCTTCCTGTACTTAAGTCGGCATTGTGTCTCTTATATTTAATTCCGATGCAATTTCTGTGTTTCATCGTCAATGGGAAGGTCCAATGGATACAGTAAACCTGCAGAGGTGCATCAGAATGTAAAACTGGTGACACAGGAAACGCTCAAAACATAGACAGTAGGAAGACTTAATCTTCCTTTACTTATGTCGGCATTGTGTCTCTTATATTTAATTCCGATTCAATTTCTCTGTTTCATCGTCAGTGTGAAGGTCCAAGGGATACAGTAAACCTGTAGAGGTGCATCGGGATGTAAAACTGGTGACACAGGAAACGCTCAAATTACAGACAGTAGTAAGACTCAGGCTTCCTGTACTTAAGTCGGCATTGTGTCTCTTATATTTAATTCCGATGCAATTTCTGTGTTTCATCGTCAATGGGAAGGTCCAAGGGATACAGTAAACCTGCAGAGGTGCATCGGAATGTAAAACTGGTGACACAGGAAAGGCTCAAAACATAGACAGTAGGAAGACTCAGTCTTGCTGTACTTAAGTCGGCATTGTGTCTCTTATATTTAATTACGATGACATTTCAGTGTTTCAACGTGAATGGGAAGGTACAAGGGATATAGTTAACCTGAAGAGGTGCATCGGAAAGTAAAACTGATGACACAGGAAACGCTCAAAACATAGACAGTAGGAAGACTTAGTCTTCCTGTACTTAAGTCGGCATTGTGTCTCTTAAATTTAATTCCGATGCAATTTCTGTGTTTCATCGTCAATGGGAACGTCCAAGGGATACAGTAAACCTGCAGAGGTGCATCGGAATGTAAAACTGGTGACACAGGAAACGCTCAAAGCATTGACTGTAAGAAGACTGTTTTCTTGTACTTAAGTCGGCATTGTGTCTCTTATATTTAATTCCGATGCACATTCTGTGTTTCTTTGTCACTGTGAAGGTCCAAGGGATACAGAAAACCTGTAGAGGTGCATCGGAATGTAAAACTGGTGATACAGGAATCGCTCAAATTATAGACAGTAGGAAAACTCAGTCTTCCTGTACTTAAGCCGGCATTGTGTCTCTTATATTTAATTCCGATGCAATTTCTGTGTTTCATCTTCAATGGGAAGTTCCAAGGGATACAGTAAACCTGCAGAGGTGCTTCGGAGTGTAAAACTGGTGACACAGGAAACGCTCAAAACATAGACAGTAGGAAGACTTAGTCTTCCTGTACTTAAGTACGCATTGTGTCACTTAAATTTAATTCCGATGCAATTTCTGTTTTTCATCGTCAATGGGAAGGTCCAAGGGATACAGTAAACCTGCAGAGGTGCATCGGAATGTAAAACTGATGACACAGGAAACGCTCAAAACATAGACAGTAGGAAGACTCAGTCTTTCTGTACTTAAGTCGGCATTGTGTCTCTTATATTTAATTCCAATGCAATATCTGTGCTTCATCGCCAATGGGAAGGTCCAAGGGATACAGTAAACCTGCGGAGGTGCATCAGAATGTAAAACTGGTGACACAGGAAACGCTCAAAACATAGACAGTAGGAAGACTCAGTCTTCCTGTACTTAAGTCGGCATTGTGTCTCTTATATTTAATTCCGATGCAATTTCTGTGTTTCATCGTCAATGGGAAGGTCCAATGGATACAGTAAACCTGCAGAGGTGCATCAGAATGTAAAACTGGTGACACAGGAAACGCTCAAAACATAGACAGTAGGAAGACTCAGTCTTTCTGTACATAAGTCGGCATTGTGTCTCTTATATTTAATTCCGATGCGATTTCTGTCTTTCATTGTCAATGGGAAGGTCCAAGGGATACAATAAACAGGCAGAGGTGCATCGAAATGTAAAACTGGTGAAACAGGAAACGCTCAAAACATACACAGTAGGAAGACTCAGTCTTCCTGTACTTAAGTCGGCATTGTGTCTCTTATATTTAAATCCGATGCAATTTCTGTGTTTCATCGTCAATGGGAAGGTCCAATGGATACAGTAAACCTGCAGAGGTGCATCAGAATGTAAAACTGGTGACACAGGAAACGCTCAAAACATAGACAGTAGGAAGACTCAGTCTTCCTGTACTTAAGTCGGCATTGTGTCTCTTATATTTAATTCCGATGCAATTTCTGTGTTTCATCGTCAATGGGAAGGTCCAATGGATACAGTAAACCTGCAGAGGTGCATCAGAATGTAAAACTGGTGACACAGGAAACGCTCAAAACATAGACAGTAGGAAGACTTAATCTTCCTTTACTTATGTCGGCATTGTGTCTCTTATATTTAATTCCGATTCAATTTCTCTGTTTCATCGTCAGTGTGAAGGTCCAAGGGATACAGTAAACCTGTAGAGGTGCATCGGGATGTAAAACTGGTGACACAGGAAACGCTCAAATTACAGACAGTAGTAAGACTCAGGCTTCCTGTACTTAAGTCGGCATTGTGTCTCTTATATTTAATTCCGATGCAATTTCTGTGTTTCATCGTCAATGGGAAGGTCCAAGGGATACAGTAAACCTGCAGAGGTGCATCGGAATGTAAAACTGGTGACACAGGAAAGGCTCAAAACATAGACAGTAGGAAGACTCAGTCTTGCTGTACTTAAGTCGGCATTGTGTCTCTTATATTTAATTACGATGACATTTCAGTGTTTCAACGTGAATGGGAAGGTACAAGGGATATAGTTAACCTGAAGAGGTGCATCGGAAAGTAAAACTGATGACACAGGAAACGCTCAAAACATAGACAGTAGGAAGACTTAGTCTTCCTGTACTTAAGTCGGCATTGTGTCTCTTAAATTTAATTCCGATGCAATTTCTGTGTTTCATCGTCAATGGGAACGTCCAAGGGATACAGTAAACCTGCAGAGGTGCATCGGAATGTAAAACTGGTGACACAGGAAACGCTCAAAGCATTGACTGTAAGAAGACTGTTTTCTTGTACTTAAGTCGGCATTGTGTCTCTTATATTTAATTCCGATGCACATTCTGTGTTTCATTGTCACTGTGAAGGTCCAAGGGATACAGAAAACCTGTAGAGGTGCATCGGAATGTAAAACTGGTGATACAGGAATCGCTCAAATTATAGACAGTAGGAAAACTCAGTCTTCCTGTACTTAAGCCGGCATTGTGTCTCTTATATTTAATTCCGATGCAATTTCTGTGTTTCATCTTCAATGGGAAGTTCCAAGGGATACAGTAAACCTGCAGAGGTGCTTCGGAGTGTAAAACTGGTGACACAGGAAACGCTCAAAACATAGACAGTAGGAAGACTTAGTCTTCCTGTACTTAAGTACGCATTGTGTCACTTAAATTTAATTCCGATGCAATTTCTGTTTTTCATCGTCAATGGGAAGGTCCAAGGGATACAGTAAACCTGCAGAGGTGCATCGGAATGTAAAACTGATGACACAGGAAACGCTCAAAACATAGACAGTAGGAAGACTCAGTCTTTCTGTACTTAAGTCGGCATTGTGTCTCTTATATTTAATTCCAATGCAATATCTGTGCTTCATCGCCAATGGGAAGGTCCAAGGGATACAGTAAACCTGCGGAGGTGCATCAGAATGTAAAACTGGTGACACAGGAAACGCTCAAAACATAGACAGTAGGAAGACTCAGTCTTCCTGTACTTAAGTCGGCATTGTGTCTCTTATATTTAATTCCGATGCAATTTCTGTGTTTCATCGTCAATGGGAAGGTCCAATGGATACAGTAAACCTGCAGAGGTGCATCAGAATGTAAAACTGGTGACACAGGAAACGCTCAAAACATAGACAGTAGGAAGACTCAGTCTTTCTGTACATAAGTCGGCATTGTGTCTCTTATATTTAATTCCGATGCGATTTCTGTCTTTCATTGTCAATGGGAAGGTCCAAGGGATACAATAAACAGGCAGAGGTGCATCGAAATGTAAAACTGGTGAAACAGGAAACGCTCAAAACATACACAGTAGGAAGACTCAGTCTTCCTGTACTTAAGTCGGCATTGTGTCTCTTATATTTAAATCCGATGCAATTTCTGTGTTTCATCGTCAATGGGAAGGTCCAATGGATACAGTAAACCTGCAGAGGTGCATCAGAATGTAAAACTGGTGACACAGGAAACGCTCAAAACATAGACAGTAGGAAGACTCAGTCTTCCTGTACTTAAGTCGGCATTGTGTCTCTTATATTTAATTCCGATGCAATTTCTGTGTTTCATCGTCAATGGGAAGGTCCAATGGATACAGTAAACCTGCAGAGGTGCATCAGAATGTAAAACTGGTGACACAGGAAACGCTCAAAACATAGACAGTAGGAAGACTTAATCTTCCTTTACTTATGTCGGCATTGTGTCTCTTATATTTAATTCCGATTCAATTTCTCTGTTTCATCGTCAGTGTGAAGGTCCAAGGGATACAGTAAACCTGTAGAGGTGCATCGGGATGTAAAACTGGTGACACAGGAAACGCTCAAATTACAGACAGTAGTAAGACTCAGGCTTCCTGTACTTAAGTCGGCATTGTGTCTCTTATATTTAATTCCGATGCAATTTCTGTGTTTCATCGTCAATGGGAAGGTCCAAGGGATACAGTAAACCTGCAGAGGTGCATCGGAATGTAAAACTGGTGACACAGGAAAGGCTCAAAACATAGACAGTAGGAAGACTCAGTCTTGCTGTACTTAAGTCGGCATTGTGTCTCTTATATTTAATTACGATGACATTTCAGTGTTTCAACGTGAATGGGAAGGTACAAGGGATATAGTTAACCTGAAGAGGTGCATCGGAAAGTAAAACTGATGACACAGGAAACGCTCAAAACATAGACAGTAGGAAGACTTAGTCTTCCTGTACTTAAGTCGGCATTGTGTCTCTTAAATTTAATTCCGATGCAATTTCTGTGTTTCATCGTCAATGGGAACGTCCAAGGGATACAGTAAACCTGCAGAGGTGCATCGGAATGTAAAACTGGTGACACAGGAAACGCTCAAAGCATTGACTGTAAGAAGACTGTTTTCTTGTACTTAAGTCGGCATTGTGTCTCTTATATTTAATTCCGATGCACATTCTGTGTTTCATTGTCACTGTGAAGGTCCAAGGGATACAGAAAACCTGTAGAGGTGCATCGGAATGTAAAACTGGTGATACAGGAATCGCTCAAATTATAGACAGTAGGAAGACTCACTCTTCCTGTACTTAAGTCGGCATTGTGTCTCTTATATTTAATTCCGATGCAATTTCTGTGTTTCATCTTCAATGGGAAGTTCCAAGGGATACAGTAAACCTGCAGAGGTGCTTCG